>NC_140588.1:528076641-529280212 GCF_964204655.1 Triturus cristatus | reverse complement strand
AGAAATCACCAATAGATCTTATAGTATGTTTGGTGTTACATTTGAACTATATAGGAGGACCAAGACTATGTCTGACTCAATTTTTTATCCACAGTTTGACTTATTTCCTAAACTTTGTGTGGTTGACTGCATGAGAGAGTATGATCGCAGAATGAATGGACTTCGTGCTGAAGGTGTAAATCAACTACTTATTTCTTTCATAAGACCTCATAAAGGTATAACTTCAACATCTATTGCTAGATGGGTTAAAAACGTTATGAATTTAGCAGGTATTGATTTAAAGAAATTCCAAGCTCACTCTGTCAGAGGTGCTATGGCAAGTAAATCCTTCTGGTCTGGTGGTAAATTGGATGATATTCTCAAAGCTGCTGACTGGTCTAATGCTAGTCCATTCGCAAGACATTACTGCAAACCAAGTGATCATATGTCTCACATAGTCTTACAAAGCTACCAACATGCATAATGTAGCCTCCGTGTTCTTGTAATGAAATTGCGATTCTCCTATTACCATGACTAGAGAATCTGGATTTCATTAAAGACACGGAGGCTGACATTATCCCTCCCATCCCTTCCCACGGATGGATAAGACTTACTTTATTTCTGTTATCTTTATAATGTTTCTTGTATCATTTAAGAATTGTTCTTTCATTGTACAGTGCATTGTCTTTCATTCTATCCTTTCTGGAAATACTCTTTTATATTTGTTTTTCAGGTAACCTCTCATAACCCCATGACGTTTGGCCTGTTGCTTCCTTCATTCTTCTTCATCATTCTTCATCATTCCTTTTACTCTGGATTATATTCAAACATTTGGAAGTCTTAAAGTTGGGACTTATGCCTTTCCTCTCTGCATTTTAAAAGAGGCAGATTGTTTGTGTCTCATGCCTATTGTATGCTGTTAATGTTCTGGAACCTTTACTTTGTGATGTAGCAGCTACTTGGAGATGCATTAAAAGTATTATGCATAATGTCAGTCTCCGTGTCTTTAATGAAATCCAGATTCTCTGGTCATGGTAATAGGAGAATCGCAATTGCAATACCTAGTAAAGAACATATACAGTTAAAAACACTGCAAGAATCTTTTGATAGCTTTCTGCTAACTGTTGCACAAATATATCACAAGAATGAGGAGCCCCAAACCTTGAGACCAAAGTTTCTATTTTGATTCACTAAGAAAATGCTGCTCGAATTAACTCTTGTTCTAATTAACCCTGCCAGGAAAAGGGCATGCCATTCAGCAAATGCTGCTGCTTTAAACACAACAAAGCTTGTACCTAAATCAGGGCTTATCACTCAGAGCACGACCTGCTCTATTACAATGAAACTAGCCAATAGGATCTGCGCTCTCCATCGCTGCCAAAGCCAGAATCAGGCACAGGCTGCTGTGGAAGCTGGCTGCAGCTTTGGGAATCTCTACTCGAGGTTGCCTAGCAGAGTGATAGTTAAATCCCTCTGGCCCAGCTCAGGAATTACTGGAATGGAGGTCACACAAAAGCGCGATGGTCAAAACACCCTAATAGCTACTCTAGTTACTGCTCCAGCTCGTGGGCAGACTTAGAGCTACTACTCCATAGGAATCCTCAGAATAGTGAACAGCTCCCCAAGGGCAGGGCTGCCAAACTTAACCTGGGCCACTCCCAAGATGGCTACCCTCCAGAGCAGCTGGTATATGAAGTCCCAAAGAAGGACCTGGAAAAGAAGATTGGTTTTAAACCAAACAATGAACATCTTTTAATTTCTGCAGTATTGCATATCACTTACAGACTCCAGTTCTTCTACATTATTGTAAAGCACATACAAACTCCTGTTCTACAGTGCATGCAGACTCCTGTTCTCACAACTGGGTGGGGTACTTTTCTCTCAACGGATAGCACTACCTCGAATACAGGTGGCAACCCATAGCATACTGCATAGTTAGCTGGGGCAGGCCCTAGAACGTGCACCGCTGTTTCACAGGCAAGCACCCGGAGTATGTGGACAACTATCTGCCACTGCTACTGATGATACCTCCACTTCAAACCAGGAACAAGCCTTCAATGAGGAATCCACTTGTGCAATTGCAGAGGATGAGGAGCAAGCTGGTCCATCTGGTCAGTCTGGGCAGACAGCTATAGTGAGTCTCACTCGGCCCTGCACCTACACCTCTCAACCCAGCTGTTACCACACCTCCCCTCTCGATACCTCCACTTTCTGTGTCCAAAGGAACATCACCCCAGTCTTATGCCCCCCAGTCCTTCCTGCTGTTGATCCAGCACCACCACCATCTCTAGTCCAGCCAGCAGCCATTTGGCCAGGAACACTGGGTCAAGGGCACAGAGTAGTGGGGATAGTGGTCATGGAAGGGAATCTGTGGTCCCGCAAAGTGAGGCCACAGGGTCCATTGTCACCCAGGACACCATCGACCAAGTCTTGGGATCTGTCAATCAGTTGCACGACATGATGGGTACAGAGCTCCAGGAGATAAAGCAGGTGCAGAGGTCCTGTTCTTTGGACAGATGCTCAGCTGTTTTCTCTGCAAATATTCATTTATACGAGCCTTAGTCATAGCTATCAGGTTCAGAACGGGGGAAGAGTCTTTCCCGTTTTTTCCAGCGCAGATTAGATCTGCTTCCAAACTACTAAGCATTTGATAAAGCTCTCTGCTGCGTACCAGTGCCTGCTTCTGTTTGGTAATTCTAAAATTCAGAGTATCAACTCTTACCCCGGCTTTAAATGTGTCCCAAAGGATTCCCACAGAGGCACTTCCTTTATTTCGCTCAAAAAACCGAACAATCCAAGACTCCATGTGTTTGAACTAGTGAGGATCCAGCAGCAATCCCCTCTCAAATGTCCATGTTCTAGGTACACAAGCCAGCCCTGTAATAGAGAACTCAAAAATAATTGGATCATGGTCAGACACCGCTCTAGAAAATAGTTCAACCTGTGCCTTTCTAGCTAATGCGAGTGATGCAAAAAAATAGTCCAGCATGGCAAAGTTGCCATTTGAGATGTCATCAGCGATGTCATCAGTGATGTCAATGATCATGTCGTGAATGATGCAATATGTGACATCATCAGCAGTGCATTGCGGGCGCGTGAGTTATAGTTAGCAGAACTAACTATAACGGAGGAATTTCTATGGTTTTGTATGAGTGAAATGGCCAGCTAACTATAACACCCCTGAAACCTATGGTTTTTTCTGTGAATTTCTAAGGTTTTTTAAATGCTAATTTCTAACTATAACGTCTCTGAAACCTATGGTTTTTTCAGTGAATTTCAAAGCTTTTTTAAATGCTAAGTTATAACTATAACGTCTCTGAAACCTATGGTTTTTTTCAGTGAATTTGTTTTTCAGTGAATTTCAAAGGTTTTTTAAATGCTAATTTCTAAGTGTGATAGTAGTTATACCTATTTTTTGTACTGATTTTCAACAGTTTTTTAACTGTTTATTTATAAATATTTTATTCATTAAATAACATTATATATTTTTCTGAACATTGCAAAAAAAGGTTTTTTAAAAACATTAAAACTGAAGTATTGATAAATGTTTTTGTTTTCATTTTTTATTTTAACATATTTCTATTATTTTCTTTTAAAAATAAAGTTCCCAATTTTTTTCAGAGTCGCGCACCCAAAGCGTACACATCACGGTGGGTGCGCGGATTCTAGCTGCCATTTTAGAAAAGTCGTGAAGGATCCGCGTACGGTGTGCGACGGCTGCGTGTTTTTCAGTTACATCATATACATTTAATATTACGTGATGTGCGCGATTGGTATGCGACCAATCCGCGACTCCTGCTCCCGCGCATTTGCGACACATGCACATTACGGTACGAGATGCTTGCGCAGTGGCGGGTCCTGCGTGACGTCATATACGTGCTGGGGCGCGCTGGGTGTGCAACTCCCGCAAAAAAAAAGTATGTTCGTATGTTCCAAAATGATATGTATGTGTCTTTAATATACATATTAGGGCAAGAGATTATCGAAGATATTCATAAAAATAATATATATGTACTTATAATAAACTATATTATTTTTAAATATATTTTCGCGAAGTCGGGTGCATGCATCGTGAGTGCAGAGAACCAGGTCTGCAGAGCTGCTGTAGAGCCAGAGAAATGCAAAAACAACAGTTGATGGACAGAATGCAGAACAATGTCATACATTCACCCCAGTACAGAGATCTGGGCCTAAATCCATCGTTTTTTTGCTCACCATGCCATTCCAGTTTGAACCCAGCCATATGCAAATAAGTCTTGACCCTGTGCCTCATGGGAACAGTCCAGCCCGAACTGCCAAGCCAGGTCCTCCCTGGATTAGAACCAAGCATCCTGGCTTGGCAGTTCGGGCTGGACTGTTCCCATGAGGCACAGAGTCAAGACTGATTTGCATATGGCCATGTCTGAACTGGGGTGGCGTGGTGAGCAAAATAACGATGGATTAAACCCAGATCTGTGACTGGGGGTGAATGTTTTGCCAATGTGCAACATTCCGTCCATCATCTTGTGTGTTTTGCTGTTCGCCCTAAGTGGGAAGGGTATGCCCAGACGTGGGTCTCGTGCTTACTATGCCACTGGAGTCAAGCTATTCTGGCTGAAGAGGGGTGAAACCCCAAAACCGGTCCTAGGATGCTTGATCCCGGTCCAGGGAAGACATGGCTTGGCAGTTTGGGCTGGACTGTTCCCATGAGGCACAGGGTCAAGACTGATTTGCATATGGCCATGTCTGAACTGGGGTGGCATGGTGAGCAAAACAACGATGGATTAAACCCAGATCTGTGACTGGGGGTGAATTTTTTGCCAATGTGCAACATTCCGTCCATCATCTTGTGTGTAGAGCCAGAGAAACCAGGTCAGCAGATCCGTTGTAGAGCCAGAGAACCAGGTCAGCAGAGCTGCTCTAGAGCCTAAGAAGCAGGTCAGCAGAGCGGCTCTAGAACCAGAGACCCAGGTCAGCGGAGCTGCTCTAGATCCAGAGACCCAGGTCAGCAGAGCTGCTCTAGAGGCAGAGAACCAGGTCAGCAGAGTTGCTCTAGAGCCAGAGACCCAGGTCAGCAGAGCTGCTCTAGAGGCAGAGAACCAGGTCAGCAGTGCTTCTTTAGAGCCATAGAACCAGGTCAGCAGAGCTGCTTTAGAGCCAGAGAACCAGGTCAGCAGAGCTGCTCTAGAGCCAGAGAACCAGGTCAGCAGAGCTGCTTTAGAGCTATAGAACCAGGTCAGCAGAGCTGCTTTAGAGCCAGAGAACCAGGCCAGCAGAGCTGCTCTAGAGGCAGAGAACCAAGTCAGCAGAGCTGCTTTAGAGGGAGAGAACCAGGTCAGCAGAGCTGCTTTAGAGCTAGAGAACCAGGTCAGCAGAGCTGCTTTAGAGCCAGAGAACCAGGTCAGCAGAGCTGTTGTAGAGCCAGAGAACCAGGTCAGCAGAGTTGCTCTAGAGCCTAAGAACTAGGTCAGCAGAGCTGCTCTAGAGCCAGCGAACCAGGTAAGCACAGCTGCTGTAGAGCCAGAGAAACCAGGTCAGCAGAGCTGCTTTAGAGGGAGAGAACCAGGTCAGCAGAGCTGCTTTAGAGCCAGAGAACCAGGCCAGCAGAGCTGTTTTAGAGCCAGAGAACCAGGTCAGCAGAGCTGCTCTAGAGTCAGAGAACCAAGTTAGCAGAGCCCAGATATATATGTGATTTTACTTTTGATTTTCTCAGGAACTACTGAACAGATTTACACCATTTAAGCAAAAGGCATGACTCTGAACCAAGGTCTACCTCTCTGCCAAATTTGGTGTAATTCCGCTCAGGAGTTCGGGCTGTAGCTGCGGCTAAATGTCCTAAGGGAAATTGCATGGGGAAAACACGTTTGGGACCCCCCTTTTTTCTCAGCCCCCGCTTCACAAATCATCCCAAGACTTTCAGGATAGGAGCGGACCTGAGCTGGCCAAAAGTTTTGAAAACTTCGTGAAGATTCGTCAACGGGTGCCAAAGTTATTCCAAATAGAATGTTGCGGATTTCCTATAGAAAATAGGTCCTAACTATAACAACCTAGTAGGTAATATATATATATATATATATATATATATATATATATATATATATATATATATATATATATATATATATATATATATATATATATATATTCACAGAAAAAACCATAGGTTTCAGGCATGTTATAGTTAGGAATTAGCATTTAAAAAACCTCAGAAATTCACTGAAAAAACCATAGGTTTCAGGGGTGTTATAGTTAGCTGGACTTTTCACTTGTACAAAACCATTGAAATTCCCCCGTTATAGTTAGTTCAGCTAACTATAACTCGCGCGCCCGCAATGCACTGCTGATGACGTCACATATTACATCACTCATGACATGGTCAGTGACATCACTCATGACATCACTGATGACATCTCAAATGACATCACTGATGACATCACTGATGACATCATCCTTGTGATAGAGTGGCAGACCTCCTCTCACCCTAATATAACCTTTGATACACACATTCAAAAATAGAGACTAAAATTTTCAAAACAATGGACATACCAATACCAGTTACAACAACCTCTTCAGTAATTCTAAGATCCACATACACATCCACTCATTCACCAACAGTCCTATACAGTCACTCATACATGTACTCACTCATCATATGTACTCATACACCTATACATCCTGTTACACAATGCCACTCCTCCATAGAGTTACTCACACACATAGTCACTCATGCTAATAAAGAATCAAACATACATTTACTTGCATATACAGTTATACACACACCACCATACTTACTTCTACGGAAACTTACACATACTTAGTCTTTTAAACAATCACTTATAGAAACACATACTTATTCATACAGGAACTCTTTCAATCTCTCACTCTCACATATACTCACATATATACACCAATAGTCACATATACTAGTTTAAAACATATGTAGTTACTCATAAAGACACTATTGAGACAGTCATTCACTCACTAACACACCCATACACACACTCATCCACCCATACAGTCCTGCACACATGCTGTGTTCAACCCATACAAACAGTGAGTCACTCATTCATGCACCTATGCACTACGTAATACCCCCCACCGAACCATGCAGACACTCAGACTGATACTCAAAAAACCAACTAATAACCTATATAGACACCCATGTAGCTACTCACCAACCCATGCAGCCACTTATACACAAAGTGAGAGACTGATACAGATATTTACATATTTAAACATTACTCACTAAGCCATGTATTCACTATGATACACTTAATCAGTCAGTTACACAATCAATTTTTCAAAAACAAATCATCCATTTAGACACTTATATACCCATTTATTCTTCCATCGACCTTGAGATATACATATATAAAACATATTTAATTTTCAGAAAAACACACATTCACTGGATGATGTAATCAGTGATGTCATCAGTGATGTCATTTGAGATGTCATCAGTGATGTCATGAGTGATGTCACTGACCATGTCATGAGTGATGTAATATGTGACGTCATCAGCAGTGCATTGCGGGCGCGCGAGTTATAGTTAGCTGAACTAACTATAACGGGGGAATTTCAATGGTTTTGTACAAGTGAAAAGTCCAGCTAACTATAACACCCCTGAAACCTATGGTTTTTTCAGTGAATTTCTGAGGTTTTTTAAATGCTAATTCCTAACTATAACATGCCTGAAACCTATGGTTTTTTCTGTGAATTTCAAAGGTTTTTTAAATGCTAATTTCTAACTATGCCTACAGAGATAGGACATGTGAAGAAAGAAGAAAAAATGCACAGAAAGAAACAAAAGAAGTGCAGAAAGAAGCAACAGAAGTCCTCAAATACGAAGATAAGTGCAGGAAGAAGGATAACGTGCAGAAAGAACAAAAAGAAGAGCAGAAAGAAGCCTTGTTGCAAAATCATCCTGTACCCTCAACTTTTTCAGACGGATACTGGTGGTAACTGAGTCTGACTAACCAGTCCTAGAGCCAGTGCTATGTTAAAAGACACTTAGAATACAGTGAAAACACCTATATACACTAGGGAACATTATGCGTTGGGGTCCCCCTGTGATTAGCATGACCTCCTCTGTAAGCCCCTAGTATATAATAGGGCATGGGGATTAAAACTACCTCTTAAAACAGGCCACAGGGCGTTTTTGCACACGTTAACTCAGGCCCCGTCCCCTCCATTCACCACTGTGTAAACACGCCCTGTGTCCATTTTTAGTTGGGAGATTAAGTTCATTTGAATCCTGAGGGTCCCTAGGGTCCAACTAGCCCACTAGGTACCTCCAGTAAGTGCCACAGAGCTGCGTTGCAGAGAGGTGTAAAAAGTGGCACGGCCTGGACCACCTCTCTGCAATGCAGCTCAGTGGCGCTTACTGGAAGCACTTGGTGGGCTAGTTAGCCCCCAGGGGCCCTCAGTATTGAAGGGAAATTATATCCCCAATTTAAAACGTGCCATAGTGCGTGTTTGCACACGTCACCTCAGGCCCCGTCCCCTCCCTTCACCACTGTGTAAACGCGCCCTGTGGCTGTTCTAAGTTGAGAGATTAAGTCCCCTTGAATCCTAAGGGTCCCTAGGGTCAAACTAGACCACTAGGTACCTCCAGTAAGCGCCACAGAGCTGCGTTGCAGAGAGGTGTAAAAAGGGGCTTGGCCTCAGAACACCTGGCTGCAGCGCAGCTCCCTGGCGCATACTGGAGATGCCTGTTGGGGGCGCATTTGCAGAGTGCTGCACGGAGGGGGCATGGCCTCCGGCACGATGCTAGTCTTTTATTTATTTTAGTTTTTTAAGAAGGGGGGCTGTTTGGTTTGGTTTGCCCTGATGACCCCATCCCCCAGGGCCAGTCTCCTAATTATATTTTTTTGACCCCAATCCCCAGGGCCGGCCACTGTTTTTTATTATTTTTAAAAAATATATATTCATAGACACACCTAGGACATGCTGGACAAACCGTACGTACCTATCACCATGACGATTTGCGTGATATTCATTAAAAGGCGACTATGCATGCAATGAATCCACGTGGAATGTATTTACACCACTAGTGAAGCTCTGACATGTCTGATGCCCTACCGTGCCTAATCCTGGTAGACACCCTTGTCGTTTATTTATACAAACATGGGTAGCTATTGACGGGCACATTTAATACACATGCACACCAAGCCATTCAAAGGGGATTCGACAAAAATTCGACCAAAACTATGCAAGAAACCCCCCTCACGGTTAATAAAACACACATCCACTGCCGGATGTGTAATACTTTTTATTTTACTCTCTGGAAAGGGGACGAACATCACTTGAGAGTCACAGCGTGCTCCTGACAGAGCCCAATGCTGTGTTACACCCACCATTGCCTGCCGAGTGCCACACACCTCTGTGTTGTATTCCACTAGCTAGTGCATATGCTATGACACTCTCTAGCCCATGTGCACTGTAACACCACCCCGTGAATATGTCATGCCACACTTGTCTTCGCACGGGTTATATTGCCCCATCTAACGTGCCTTTCTCGATGCCTATGTTATAACGCACAGTGCTATGCCATACATATTACAATCTGGGATCCATATCTTTGTCACAGTGCATATGCATTGTTACACTCCCCAGCACATATTTTATATTACAACTTTAGAGACTAGTTAGGTTACACAACACTGCCCTGTGCATATTACACTCCAAGGCGCATATCGCATAGCACGCGCTAGTGCCTGTGCTATCTCGCGCTCTCCAATGAATCTGTCATTGCGCACAATGTATTGCATATTATATTTCACGCCCGGTTCATCTTATATCACACTTTTTGGTGCATAGTTTATACCATACACTATATCTAGTTTTCATTTTCAATCGTGCTCTCAGGACTATGTTCTATATAACACTGTGTTCACCTACCCTTTTCACGGGCATTACATTTTGCGATAGGGGGTGGAGGGTCAGGGGGTGTTTCTGCCAAGTGAGCCCGGAGTCACAGTCACAAACGTCCTCTTCTTCCTGAATAAAAGTGAGAATATGCTGCATACTTGTTCATATTTTAAGTAGTTCGCACAGACACAATGTTTTAACAACAATAAAGTTCCTAATACCCGCCTTCTCTGAACAGTTAGCTTGCTGCCCCTTCCTCCCTATCCTCTGTTGTGTGAATCCATGGACTAGCCTCCTCCCTCCTGCCATGCATGGTCTGATGTGCTGCCACTGCCCTCAATTTAGTATGATGTACCAGTCCACTCCTCCTGCCCTCCATTGCCCAATTCTATGCCCCATCATTGACCTCCTGCTTAAACTCTGTGCTTAGCTTGCTGCCCCTATATTCCTTCCCCCTGCCCTCCGATGTCTTTGTGCATGCCCCTGCTCCATCCTTTTTGCCCACCATGTCCCATGGACCTGCCACTCCTATCTACTCTGAGTGTTCTGTTGAGCTGCCACTCCCCTCCCACCTGCCTAGCATTGTCAGATGACTGTAACCTGTCCCTGCCACCTCCACCCTGCCTGTCCACATGCCATGCCCCTATCCTCTTCCTCCTGTCCTACATGGTCCATTGTACTGCCACACCCTTCTGCCCTCCCTGGTCTGTTGTGCTGCAACTGCTCCTCCTGCCTGGCCCGTGTGGTCTGTTGTGAGGTCCCTTCCCCTGAACTTTCTTGTCTGTGCACAGGTCCTGACCCTCCCTTCTATCCTCCATCGTCCTTTGTGCATGCCCCTCCACCCTCCTTCTTGCCCATCATAGCCATTGTGCTGCCACTAACCCTCCCACTTGCCATGCATGGTCTTCTGTGCTGCCATGGCCCCTCCCACCTTCCCTGGGTGGTCAGTTAGCTGCCCCTGACCCCCTCCCACCTTCCCTCCATGGTCTGTGTGTATGCCATCACAGTCTCACTGTTGCTCTTCATGGTGTGTCTTGCTTCTAGTGCCCAACCTGCCTGACCTCCATGGCTATCTTGCTGCTCCTGCCCTGCCCCCTTGCCCCCAGCCCTACTCCCTCCCTCCTGGCTTGTCTGTTCCATTGTAATGCCCCTGATCCGTCCCTCCTGCCCTTTATGGTCTGTTATGCTGCAGCTTTCTCTCCTGTCTGTCCATTATGGTCAGCTAGCTACCATTGCCTCTTGCCCCTCTGTTCTCTGTTGTCCATGTGCATGGTCCTGTCCCCTCCCTCTTGCTTTCTATGGATTGCTGTGCTGCACTCCCGTCCTGCATGCCCTGTGTGGTGTATTGTGCTGCTGCAAACCCTGATGCCTGCCCTGCAGGGTCAGTTTGGTGCACCTCTCCATGTCCCTCCTGTCCTCTGTTATCCAAGTCCATGTCCCTATCCCATTTCCTTCCATGATCCAATGTACCATACTTGCGAACATTTTGAACTTGGTAAGAGGGAGATTTTGAAAAAAAACTGGGGTATTGATTTTCCCCTTTGAGTTACATTGAAAAAGAGGATATTGTAGACAGGAGACAGATCAAATAAAGCCCATTTGAGCTTAAAAACATTGGACGTTTCCTGGCTGAATCGGGTCTGTTGGCATGTATGGTTGTACTACCATTGCCTCTTCCTTCTGCCCACAATGGTCTATTACATTGCCACAGCCTTGAAGGAGGGTAGATTTTGTATCACAGGGGGCCCCTGGCCCGTTCTGTCCACACCTGAAGTATGAGACCCTTGTCCTTGCCCTGCCAGCTGCATTTGTAGGCCGTATTAAATTGACCAGCGGGTCCTGTGTTGCTATATAATTATCCTGAGACATCCTTACCACTCAGCCAGCATAAAACCCCTGTGTAGGCCCTTCTGTTCAATATGTAGGCCTCTTTGTTAAATTGACCATAGCTCTGCAATTTTAGTGTATAGCAGTCTGAAGGCAGGTCTGCGAGGCCTTCTGATCCAAACTAGTAGCCCCCACCCTACCCGAGTGCTCCGTGCTCGGTATCAAAGTTCAACATCCCCCTGAAGCTGTCGACATACAGTAGGCTGCATCCTGGACTGGTACTTGCTTCCTGGGCAGGTTTCCAGCTTTTAAGGAAGTGGCAACCACAGAGCGTCAAGTTAGGAGAACTGAGGAGATTTTATACATGAATATATTGAATTCCCGTACAATACCCATTATTTTCTGCTTGCTCTATGGAACTTACGATAAGCGATTGGCCTGAGAGACTGACCTTTTCACCCAGTCCATTGTCAGCATTAAGTGGGTAAATGACGAAATGTCTGGTAAAATCTGCAGACGAAGCTTTTGGGTAGCATACGTAGGTAGATGTAGCGTGCAAAGGAGCCCACAAAATGATATAAAAAGGAGCACCCACAGATATCGACGGACTACCTCGCCGTCTGTATGTAGGTTAACAGGCAGTGCAGGTTTTCCCCAAGAGCTGGGAGCTCTTGTCTTCCTTTGCTTAAAATGTCTTGCTCTGCTTTGCTTGAAGTATCTTATTCTATTTTACCTATATGAAATGTCATGTTATGTTTAACCATTGTTCTCTTTACTTTTGCATTTAAAAGATTTTGTATTGTAATTGCAGGAATGCTTGCTCTAAGAGTAAACGTGAGTTTTCCTAGGTAACATTTTCCTTGGTGTAACTTGTTTCTCATGATGCATTTATAGATGTGTTTTCTCTCTCTCTCTGTCAGTACATTAATTGAGATACAGAGAATATTATGACAGCTGTATGATTATCTGGATTCTGTATTTTGTACTTTATGTCTCTATTCTGCGGTTTCTTTGAAGTTGCATCTTCTCATTAAACTGCCATTGTATTCTGCCTCCAATTCCATGTCTCATATGTCTGTTTTCTTCATTTTTGGAGCAAGCGTTCCTAGGCACCCCGGCTCAAATTAAGGTGCCCCTTTTGTCCCTGACTCACTCTCCTGCTCAGTTCTGTGGTGGCTCCCGGGGATCTGGGGACCGCCCCTAGCTTCCTTGACCCGTAATAGATCTTCCCTCCAACAGCCTCTCTTGCAAGTCCTGTATTGTTGGTTTGTTGCCCCTGCCCCCCTTTCCACTGCCCTCCATAGTCTGTTGTGCTTCCACGGCCCTTCCTGCCTGCTCAGTGTGGTTAAATTGTTGCCTTTGCACCCTCCTACCTGCCTTCAATTTTCAGAGTCCGTGCCCCTGGCCTCTGCCTCTCAACAGTATCCTAATGAACAACTAGATTGCTAACATTCTATATTTATTACAAAAGTGTGGAACGCCTGACATCATCTTGATGTAATCAAAACTGTAATACCTAGAGCATTTCCTTTAGAAATTACATATATGAGAGGGTCTTATTGGCATCAAAATTATGGTTAGTGCTCTAAAAGACTAAAATAAGGACATATTTTCTGAGTTTTCAAATAGCGACAAAGCACTTTTAAATTATTTGTTATCTTTATGTTTTTTTATCCAGTTGACCACTTGATTAAATGTTGCACTTAGGGGAGAGGATGTGGTGTTACTTCCAGAACTGCAGACTTTGCAACTGGGGAACCAGGTTGCAGTTTCTGCTTCAGCTCGACATTCTGTGATTCTGGTCAAATCACTTAGTCTCCCCATGTCTACAACCAAAATGAATTTGTTCTTGTGTGATGTAACCAATGCTCATGTAAAGCACTCCAATACCTGACAAGTCTGCACTATATAACACTGCAAAAACACAAAATATTAAGTGTTTTGCACACTTCTGTCATTGGGCTATATTTGGGCTACATCTGGGTGATTTTGGGCTACATTTGGGCTCTTTTGTCTCCGGTGGCCATCTTGGGAGATATATTTGTTATGAAGTTTCCTAATTTCCTCATGTACTGCAGTCTCCTCAGTAGGAAATGCTTTCAGTTTTTTACTTTGATTCCATCATGAAGGTATTCAGATATGTCACACATTTGCCATTAATTCTGAATGTTAGCACTCTAGTTGCTCATTAGATCACTGTAGTAAAACTACTGCACCATGGAAGTCTGCTCCTGGTATTAAAAGTGCATGTTTCAGTCTGCATGTCAGAATTTTTTAATGAAATAGAAGAGGATTTGAGAAGTCACTCAAAATGTGCCCTCATTTTCTTTCTTCAGCATTAATCATAATTTCTATGGCAAAATGAACCTCCTCATTGTGTTCCTTTTTAAATTAAATGTTTTAAGTGTTACCAGTTTATTCCAATCAAGATGGCTTCAGGTGTGCCATACTTTTGTCATAATGAAGACAGTAAGCGCTCTAGTTGTTTTTAAGAACATTCTGGGACATTCTGTCATTGGGCTATACTTGGGCTACATCTGGGTGATATTTGGGCTACATTTGGGCTCTTTTGTCTCTGGTGGCCATCTTGGGAGACTTATTTGTTATGAAGTTTCCTAATTTCCTCATTTACTGCAGTCTCCTCAGTAGGAAATACTTTCAGTTTTTTACTTTGATTCCATCAAGAAGGCATTCAGATGTGTCACACATTTGCCATAAATTCAGAATGTTAGCACTCTTTTTGCTCATTAGATCACTGTAGTAAAGCTACTGCTCACCAGGGAAAACTGCTGCTGGTATTGAAAGTGCATGTTTCAGTCTGCATGTCAGAATTTTTTAATGAAATAGAAGAGGATTTGAGAAGTCACTCAAAATGTGCCCTAATTTTTCTTTCTGCAGCACTAATCATACTTTTTTTGGAAAAATGAACCCCCTCATTTTGTTCCTTTTTAAATTAAATGTTTTAAGAGTTACCACTTTAATCCAAGCAAGATGGCTTCAGGTGTGCCATACGTTTATCATAAGTAGGACTGTTAGCGCTCTAGTAGTTCTTTGGAACACTCTGGGAAGCTGCAGTAGAACACAAAGGAATCAACTGACAGTCTCTGCCCTTGTTGGATGTACATGTTTTACTGAGAATGTCAGACTTCATTCTCACATGACTGAGAAAGATAATGTGAATTTACAGAAAATAAGCTCTCAGTTTAGCCTATAGATCACCTTCCAAACCTCTGTGGTAAAAGCATGAGAAAATATTTTTCTCTCAATCATGATATCCCAGCAGAAGGCTTTTTCACATGGTGAAATCACCTTAGAACATACCACAATTCCTAAAATGAGTATGGTACCATCAACAAATGATTTATAATGTAACTAAAGTCTTAAAACCTTCTATTAACTGCAATGCTTTTTAATGAGGTGCTATCATGTATATTGGTCCCAAGATGGCTGCCAACACTTCTTGGATGAAGTGCTGACAGCCAATCAGATCTCAGGATGAGATGTGTGGTTAGGCTCCGCCCACATATATATATGCTTTTAAATGCGATTTTCTCAGGAAATACTGAACAGATTTACACCAGACCTGCAAAAGGCACTTCCTTGACCTTATGGCTACCTCTCTGCCAAATTTCAAGTAATTCTGTTCAGCTGTTCGGGCTGTAGCTGTGTCTAAAGGTCCTATGGAAAAATGCATGGGGAAAACGCGTTTTGGGACCCCCCTTTTTTCTCGGCCCCTGCTTGACGAATCCCCCCGAGACTTTCAGGGTAGGAGCGGAGCGTAGCGCCCCACCTATTTTGAAAATTTCGCGAGGATTCGTCGACCGGCGCCAAAGTTATTCCAAATAGAATGTTGCGGATTTCCTATGGAAACAGGGTCCTAACTATAACTACCTACTGGCGACCGCCAGTAGGTAATATATATATATATATTTATTTATTTATTTATTTATTTATACAATTTGATTAATACAATACAAAAGACATAACAATATTGCGACAGTGAATATGCATCATGAGTCACACACACTGGGGCCCCTGTGTCTCGCCTGCATCTATCTCCCTCCTGGAGAAGGAATTGTAATTCTGAACTGTGTGAATCAAGGATTGTTTATCCCTCTTGCTTTATTGTTCATGTTACATTGATACTATATACTTGCTCTTGTGGGGAAGATTTTTGGCATCACTTGAACACTCTCACTGTGATCCAATGAATTGTTGGATGTCTGAGTATGCTTGAGTATGTGTTTGTCTGCTTGGTTGGATAGAATGAGTTTGTGTGACTCATGATGCATATTGACTGTCGCAATATTGTTATGTCTTTTTTATTGTATTAATGAAATAGTATTAAAAAAATAAAAGAATTAAAAAAAAAAAATATATATATATACATATGTTCCCACAACAATCCAATAATGCGCTCTCAGTAACCAAAGAAGGCAAAATCCGGGGTAGTGCAAAAAAGAGGTGTTTATTCCTCACAACGCGTTTCAACTCGTCCACTGGCACTTGCCAGCACTTCTCATGTCCTTACTTCCCATGTCGATTTGTGCCATTTTAGTCTGGAGTATTGTTATCTCTGCTCACTTGAGCTTATTCACTGACGTATCACACTTGTATAGCACCCCCGTGACTGTCATACACTCCCCTTGGCACTTCGACACAGTGGATGCACAGTGCATGGCACAACTCTGTCCCGTGCCAGCTTAACTCTGGTACATTCGGGAGTATATTTTCCCTTAAGGCTACGCATACACCGGCCGCCTATGGGCTATGATTGAAGTCACTATTGAGTGACACTTCTCTGGGGACGAGCCCGTATATTCATCAGGTTCTGACACAGTGCTACACCTCCCATACAATGTGAGTCATGTTGGTATTCACCTTTACTTCTCTTCCACATTGTTTTAATACTGTATGTACTCACATATTACAGCAGTATATTCCTGTATTGTGGTGCCACTACAACATGTCTGCCGCTTTTTGACCACCTGACCAATGTATTCCACAAGATTGTCCTTTGTTACTGTTTACCCCGGAAAAGCTTTATCCGTCAGTCACTCATGATTGTTTCCTTACGTGAACAAGACTCTGCAACGAGTTGAAACGCGTTGTGAGGAATAAACACCTCTTTTTTGCACTACCCCGGATTTTGCCTTCTTTGGTTACTGAGAGCGCATTATTGGATTGTTGTGGGAACATTACGAGTCGGCGTGCTCCGCCGACATTTGCGCCACCTCTCACGGGTCAAGCGGTCCAGAAGGAGCGTTTGTGGATTTATATATATACATATATATATATATATATATATATATATATATATATATATATATATATATATATATATATATATATATATATATATATATATATATATATATATATATATATATATATATATATATATATATCCAAACAAAACCCCTCCGATTTGAAGAGAAGTTGGAGGCCACACCGGGGAATATCTTGGAAGTCTTTAATAGGGCAACAGGCATAATGCATTTCTTCGAGTAATCGCCTTCCTCAGATGCCACAGAAATCCCGGCACTACTCCACCCACACCTTAAATGCTGGAAAGAACTCCCATTGGTTGAAGCTTTCACTCCCACGATCACATGATGACACACCCTCTGTAGTTGCTGTATTGACTACAGTTCCCAGAGTTCATCATAATGGGAGGATTGTTGCACGGGGGAAGCTAAAAATATGTCAAGACCAAATTTACAACTGCTAACCAGGGAGGGTGTGACATATCCAGATGGATGGCCATGGATTCAAATTGTAGTTCTCAGGCTTCCTCGAGTCCCCTTCGACGTCCCAGCCCCTCATGCAGATGATGGGCAGGCTGTGAGTCGAGATACAGTGATTCTCAGCTCCTCATACAATGACGAGCTGCTATATATATATATTCATTGAGATGTCATCAGTGATGTCATCAGTGATGTCACTGACCATGTCATGAGTGATGTAATATGTGACGTCATCAGCAGTGCATTGCGGGGGCGTGAGTTATAGTTAGCTGAACTAACTATAACATTGGAATTTCTAGGGTTTTGTACGAGGGAAATGTCCAGCTAACTATAACACCCCTGAAACCTATGGTTTTTCCAGTGAATTTCTAAGGTTTTTTAAATGCCAATTCCTAACTATAACGCCCCTGAAACCTTTGGTTTTTTCAGTGAATTTCAAAGGTTTTTTAAATGCCAATTCTGAACTATAACGTGCATGAAACCCATGGTTTTTTCAGTTAATTTCAAAGGTTTTTTAAAATGCTAATTCCTATCTATAACTTATCTCTGAAGATATCATGTTTAATGATTTTGATTGGATTTCTATATTTTTCAAATTCAGTGTGTCAATTTCATTAATTACATTTTTTTAAAATACATTTTTATCACCATTTTTCAAACGTATTTTTTCAATTAATTCTTTTAAAAATTAAAAAATATTATTTGAACTTAATGGGTTTTTCAAACATATTTTATTATATTTTTCAAAATATGTTTTTAACTATATGTGCAAAACTTTATTTTATATATATTTTTCAATGTTTTTGGATCCGCGCACCCTAAGCGCACCGTTCCCGATCCCTACGCGGTAGCATCCGTGCATGGTACGAGTTGGGTACGTGTTAGGGCGCGATCGCAATGCGACTGGTACGCGACTCCCAGCCTATACGCGATACGTTCGATGTACGTAACGCGACATTTACGTGCTTCCGCGATGCCTCATCTGCGTCTATGACGCGGTAGGTGCGCGGATCCCGCGAAATATTTAACATTTAAAAAAACATATATATATGTATTTCATGTGAATATTAATTGAAGACAAACTCTAAACTAGTCTTAAAACTAATATATTTTTACATCTAATCCTATAATTCAATTTCGCGGATGCGCGCTGGGTGCGTGCTGTGTAAGCGCACGGTGCGCGGATCCCATGTGACCTGCAAAAAAAGAGATTTGATTGGTTCATTACACTTCCTGTTCTAACTACTGAAAGACCCCACCCATTTCAATCATTCTTCTTTGAGCTTCTTTGGAGAACCATCTCTTTGGAGAGAAGAAGATTTTTTAGACTAAGTTTACACTTAGCTCTAACTTTTTTCAAACAAAAATGGCTTCAGGGCAGCAGGCATCACCTGCATCACCTCATAGTTCTGAGGCACCACTCAAAAAATGTTTTTCTTCAGTGGTGTGGAAATTTTTTACTTTTCCCAAGAGGCAGAATAAGACCAATGCCACCTTGGTCATGTGCAAGATTTGCAAAAGAGTCCTATCGAGCCTAACAAGAAATACTCTTGCGGCACGGCAAGTATGATGAAGCACATGAGGACCCTTCATCCAAACAATCTTGCACGAGAAGAGTGCGGACGGATGACAAACACTCCTGCTCCTGCACCATCCACCTCATCGCAGCCAAGCACATCAAGAGTGCATCCATCAGCCCAAACCTTGGACATCCGTCCTCAATTTCAATTTTTAAAAGTGCTCTGCACTAAGTGCAATGCGACTTTGTGCTATGGTGAGCAGTCGATCGATCTGATCTGCCGCCGCCAAGAAAGTCACATTTGCTAGTTTTTTTTTATTTTTTATTGTGCCCTGAAGTACATTGTTTGGTTTCTCCTGTTTTGTTTTTTGTTTAGTTTTTTGCAGAAAAACCCCCAAAATTTAAAAATTGTTTAAAAAACCCCAAAAAAATTATAAAAGAAGAAAGAAGAAAAAAAAAAGTTCTTGTAAGAACTAACTTTCCTGGTTTAAAAAAAGAGCTAAATTTCTTTGTTAGTGTGTGAAAGTTTAGATGAATGTATGTGTAGTACGTAATTGACTGAATGAATGCATTGGTAGCGTATGGTGAATGTATAAGTGCAGAACTATAAGGAAGTGCTGCAGCATCACACAGTAACCTCTTTAACTGCAGTGTGCTGTAGCACTTCCGAAGCACAGGGATGCAACATATGTATATAAATATGTTGCAAATCTATGCTTCTCTCTGCATGGCTGATTAAACTGCAGCCATGTGGTGACACAGGCACCCTTGCACCATAGTGCAAGGATATCTGTGTCATGTGCTGTTTGTTTTTCTGCAGGAAGACACAACTTCCTGCACAAAAACAATGAGAAAATGCATTTTTCTCCTTCAATGTATGCTGAACATTTCAGCA
Organism: Triturus cristatus; assembly: GCF_964204655.1. NCBI lineage: Eukaryota > Metazoa > Chordata > Amphibia > Caudata > Salamandridae > Triturus > Triturus cristatus. Next base: position 529,260,396 of record NC_140588.1, on the reverse strand, counting down.
TGCATTGAAGATATAAAAATGCGAAGAAATGAAAACAATTCTCCTTGTTGTGCTTTCCTACACCAATTTTAGAATGGTACAGCATTCACACACATATCGAGATTTATGATTTATGATAAATCTAGACATGTGTCTTGTTCTATGAGTATTAAGTGCAATCATGCACAACAACACTTATAGAACACCCTTTCAACACAAAGTGGTGTGCATGATGAGGTTATATTTACATGGAGTATAAAAAGTGCACAGAGTGCCTTTTCCTCTCTTTCTAAATATGAAACAGTATCTTACACAATAACTATGTTACAAAAAGTGACATATTTCCGTTTTTAAAATTCCTTGCGAATGATAAAAGTAGGCACAGAGTTTTGTCTGCAAACATGTTCAAAGAAGAATGATTGAAATGATTGCAGTCCTTCAACAGCTAAAAAGGTGAAATATTATGAACCCCTCAAATCTCTTTTTTTGCAGGTCACATGATATCTGATTATGGTCAGATTTCAAAACTACATAAACAGAGTATTTTTAGAAATGTGTTTCAACTTTGTAGCTTCTTGCAGACCTCTTCATTCTGTATATTGAGACTTAGTTAAACTTGCCTTCACAGTAATAAAAAATGGTATACATTTTTTTCTGTTTTTCATTGAAATATAAATTCTTAAAAATTGCTTATTTTTAAATTTGGATCTGTGAAAGAAAAGAAAAAAAATTATAACATATAATAATACATTTTTTACAACACAACATAATTTGCACAAAGTAATTTGTTTGCCTTTTTTGCTGTTCTCAGAATATATTGAATTTCACTAGAATAGTGATTTCAATGGTACTCATCACTTAACAGCGGGCAAAAAAAGAACAATCAGAAGGATTGTTAAAAAAAAAACAACATACTATTCTCAGTAAAATACCAGAAAATACAAATCATACATATATGAAATGCTTACAGATTACAACATTTTATAATTTTAACTTATAAAAACTGTAAATGTTGCCGCATTAAAATAATCACCGAATAAATGACCAATAAAAAGTCCATAATTCAAAAATATACCTTTCCTTGAGACCAAATGGTATTTTTGCACTTCTTCTTTATGTAAATTGTCCAATGGTAGTCCTAATAAATTATAATAATAAATTCCTCAGAGAGTGAATTATCTTCCTAAAACTTTGGCTTTAAAAATATTAGGTAGGAATTTGGTAATTCACTAGGCAAACGTTGTTTGAAAATCAACTGGGCATCATTACAAAGTGTCCAGCCTTTGTCACATTTTAGATAGGCAGTGCAATGTCCAGATGTGGTGGAAGGACCATCATGGAAAATTATTGCAATTGCTACAAAAGTCCTTCCTGATATTGATAGTTATGCTGCTACAAATTGTTTTAGTAAAGTATCCAATTTTCTTCCGTCAGCTGTACAACGTTGCATCATTAAAATTATGTATTTTCCCTATTTTGTTAAGAATAATGTGGATAACATTTCTGATTTACATTGGCTACACTCCATGTTTTGAATTGCACCTTTCACTAATTTATTGAAAGACACTGATTTACAGTCTGGTAAAGTTCAATACAGAAATCTCTCAGTGTCTACATTGGTGCTCCATGTATACATGCAATTTTCACAATAATGTTCCCATTTGTAAGAAAGGCCAAAAATATTTTCTATTTCTACACCTTCATTTTCAAAAATGGTAAGCATATACATTAAAAATTCCTGAGCATCTTGTTGGATATTTTTTGTAAATTGTGTAGAACCAGAACACACATCCAAAAGACTACGAACATCTGAAACAGATTGTATATTACCTCTATCTGTTGTCAATTTTTCATAAACAGAATGCAACAGAGAACAACATCTTTTTTTCCAGATTCTGCATAATTTGTGCTTGCAAACCTTCCAGATAAAAAACAACATTTACCACTACAGTAGCATAGCAGTTGACACCAGAACTATTTTCAAACTGATAACCAACAATCTCTTCAACAGTGTCCAATTTCTTTTTACCTGCAATCACAACATTATCTTGTTCTTTTCTTTTCTTGATACCTTCAGAACAGATATTCTCTAACCTTCTTTTTCGACCAACCATACGCTTTTCAAATACCGGATATTGACCTAAATTTGGAGCATACACCCTTCTTAACCTATTATACTCTTTTACACAGTTTGCATCTGCAGTAACCTTTGTCTCATCAAAATCAATCAAAAACAAACCAGATAATGTTCTGACTCGCGACAAAGCAACACATGCCATACCCTCTTTAAATACAGTAGATCCAATGTTCACCAATGCACTGTCTACACTTAATCCTTGAGATTTATGAATAGTCACTGCATATGCCAGAAAAAATGGAAATTGTTTCCTACGGACATATAAATCTTTAACAAGCAAAAAACGAACTGAACAACGACCAATTTATTTAACTTCATCAATCTGATCAAATTTAATTTTTAAAAATTCAATTCCTTCTTTTTTCTGATAATTCACAAAATCCACCACTTTGCCCATTGCACCATGAACTAAACCTTTCTCTACATCCAAATTACGCCTTAAAATTACCCAACAGTTTACACACGCATACAGTGTCTTTTCCAAACCAGCAGTTTTAGATATGTTTTTTTTGTAAACAATCTAGTTTTGATCTCAACTTACCCGTCAAAATAATAGTGATTCCTTCATGTAGTATTTTATCGATGGCTTCCATTTTTACAATTTCTTCATTTTCCAATTTTAATAATTCTTCGTTGAATATTGAACACTCACGCAGTGTCGGCATTAAGCAAATCACTGACTTATTTTTAGCAATTTCCACGTACACTTTTGCAGGAACTGCATTTTCATTTGGAAAGACATTGCAAAGTAATCGACTCTCCAAAGCTTCTTTCCCTTTTTTTAAAAGAATTCCAATTCTTATATCTTGAAGAATACTTCCATATCCAGCATCATTTGCCTGTCGCATATTTGTTGTCAGTTCTTTGTATTCAAAATTACTCCAAATGTTCACATTACCAACACTGCCAAGAGACTTTCTGGCATCTTCATGGGCAAATGTTTTAAATACCGGTTGTCCTTTTACCAGTGTCAGTTGCAGTAGATCTCCAAAAACTATGACGTGTTTTCCTCCAAATAACACGTCATACTCAGTTTTAAGAATTTGCTGCATTCTTAAATGCACAAAGGCAAGCATCAAGTTTGAAACCATGCTCACCTCATCAATAATGAGAAGTTTCATTTTCTTCAGCACTCTTGAAACTTCACAACAAGCTTCTCCAGATAGCTTGTGGTATTCCAATTTGTTCTCATGCTCTACTGGCAGCATTAGTAAACAATGTAAAGTAATTCCTTTAATGTTATGTGCTGCCAACCCAGTTGGAGCAGTGACAACACAAGACAAATGCAACTCAGTTGTTTTTTGCAGATAACTTGTAATTACTTTAATTAAGAAACTCTTTCCTGTTCCAGCTTGACCACTCACATACATTCGGATAGGTTGAAATGATGTACATGAGCACACTCTCTTTTCATGAAGTAATCCATGGTCAATCTGCTCTTTCACTTGCTGATATATTTGTTTCTGTTCAACATTTAGTTGCTCTTCCAAGTTTCATAACTGTATTGCATCTTCTTGTGCTTGATACATTGCTGTTTCCACCTCATTCATTGCAATCGCTGCTTCATTTTCAACAATTGGTTGTCCTAGTGGATCTTGACTCAGTGCAGCAGAACTTTGACTGTCTTGAGAACTGTCTCTAGCAATCTCAGCTGCGATTGTAGCTTCTTGATCAATTTCATCATTCAACATTTTGACATAATTTGCGAAAGCACTGCATTGTATGCTAACTTTACAAGCATTAAATGAATCTTCATAGCTGGGAAAATCTCCAAGTAATTCCAGTTCAGAACGCCATGGTTTGAACATTTGCAAAAGGGCTAAATAGTAAAATTCCCTTTTGTCACCAGTGTCGCAACTCAGTTTTCTGTGATTAATTAAATTTCCTTTCCTTTGTTTCACCAGACATCCTTCAGAACCAATCACTCCATATTTTCCATCGTTGATGTTCTCTGTAATATTCCGTTTAAAAGTGTAGTTTTGCAGCACTTCATGGAGAAACATGTTCTCAAGATGATGACTTCTCTTTGGATAGTATGTGTCCAACATATTGGTTTTCAAAATATCTGTACTTTCAGGGTCATTTCCTGATAAATATTCAATTTCTTGAACAGATTTCAGTACCCGATTTCGCATTCCTGCGAGACCTAGACTCACCCAAATGATTCTTCTACTTTTGGAATATAGACTTGCAGATGATAACCGATCTGAACATTCATATGCTCCAATTTCACGATGCGATAACATCTTCAAACTGAAACTGTATAATTTCTTACTTAGAGTCTTCTCGTGAGAAATCTCTTCCCACATTTCTTTCAATTCAGTCTTTTCTGATTTAGTAATGTAAGACGTTACATATCGAGCAACAGCAATGGAATTGTCCGCAACATACTGAATATCCATGTTAGCGTTCCACATGGATAAAATAACTGGATTGTAGTCATTTATGTATTTTGATTCTTCGCTTCTTCTTAAGATGTAGGTGTTTTTCGGAGACTTTCTTGTGATGGTATGTCGTACAGCTGACATAAAACTGTTCACTCTTCCTTTGGCTAATACAGGACGTGGAAATCCAAAACGACATTTGGTATAGAACTTATCCTTTGACTTGTACTTTCGTCGACAGTATTTTCCACACCTGTGGCTTTGAAATCGTAAGACTTGTTGTTTTAAGTTTTTCTCTTCTCTGCTATTTGGAAGAGCACATGTAGCATAATTTTCAATGAAAGACAAAACTGTTTCATCTGAATCTGTTCCAAATTTGGGGGCGTCCTTGACCCATAACAACATATGTATGTGAGGATCACCTCTTGCTTGATACTCCTTTCTCCAAAAGAAATCCACAACTTCTCCAAGAGGAGGATTCTTTTTATTGCAGATGAAAGACATCATAGCTTCAAATCTATGATTGAAATATCTGCATACATTGACAGGATCCAAAGAGCACAATTCTCTAGATGTCTTGTATTCAATATTTCTTATATTGGAATTTGACTCTCGAAGAAATTCAATTAAATCATCCCAAGCATACTCAGCACAGCTTAGTGTAACAAACCATGTAGGAGTTCCCAAGTTCCGTAGCATACATTTCAGTTCTCCATGTCGACGGTACCAATATTCATTAGTCCCACGCTGACATGCCATCAGATTAATCAACTGAGATTCTAAATGATCATCTCTCTGATGCACTTGATCCATAAAATCCTTTGCAGTTACATTTTGCAGATGCATCCCAGTTTTTAAAATGTTATTTACTGCATATGAAAGTCCAGACAAGTCACTTTCAAACAGAAGATGAAACATATAAGGGATACATTGTCGAAATCTTGGATCTTCTGCATATAATCTTGTTGTCTGATGTTCAGATGCAGGAATCTGCACAGGACATTCATCATATCGTCGACCTTTTCCTGTTGGAAACAACTGCAGGAAACAACAAGCTTCAAAGCTCTCTTTCCATACACTCATGGGACTTCCTGTTGCTTTTTTCATTTGAAACAACTCAATTGTATTCCCCATCACCTCTTTGGAATGAAGTGGATGTACACTGTAATGTTCATAGATCTCTTCACATCTGGACATGTCCACTTTTTCAATTTGTCCACTTAATGTTTCACAATCTTCTGCTAAATCTATTTCTTCTTCTCCAACAAACACATTTCTATAGTACTCATTATTTTTTAACAGATACAATGATGCTTTTTGCACTTTTCTAACATCCACTAACTCTTGCCAGATTTTCTTATTCTTAGTACGAACACCATTAACTAGAATGACTAGTGGCTCATTTTCTGCATGATCTACACCAATAGTTTCAACATTTTTCCTTAAATCTAATGGTAAATACACAACTCTTCCTTTCAATCCTCTTTGCAACTCTGATGGAGGTAATTTACTTGTTTTGGGCTCCATACGAACAATAGCCTGCAACGGGTGAACACATTGTATCAGAATAGACTCATACGTATTTAAATCTATCAGCTCTGGAGGAATAGCAACCAACTCTAGATTATTATGAACAGCTCTAGCAGGCATTTTATTCTCATCTAATTTATTATAACAATATTTGCAAATACGCTGCTCACATCCCAAATCAAAACAATCCTCTACCAACAAATTAGTTGCAAATTCCACCCACTTATCATTATCTTCTATTTCACTTTTTAAATACAGATTGACACCCCTAGTCTGATTTTTATAGTGACTTCGCCGACAACAAATACAAGAAACATTTGGTCTTTCACCTGAAATTACCTTAAACTTTGTGATTTCATCCTCAAATTTTTCTGTAATTACAGATTCTACATTGTCTTCAACATTTTGTTCTACTAATGTGTCAGTTTCTTCACTCTCTTGCTGAGGCCCAAAGTAACAAGACTCAATATCCTCACAGACCTGCTTCACATCTGAAACTGACCCACGTAAAAGAGCACTGTTCAACTCACTTAACTTTAGTGCTGGACTTTTTGCATAATACAACCTTCTCACTAACTTCCGCATTTGAGTATGATGTACTGCCAGCATTCTGAAATGGTGAAAAACACTTTCACAAACTTTCCTAGAAAGACAAGCCAGAGAATGACCTTGCAAACCAGTATGTTTTCTCACTCTGCAAGGGTCTAGTCCTTGCAACAGCTTAATCTTTTGTTTTACACTTTTTTTAGTATAGACTCGTAAAAAACGACATCATTTTTCAATAGATTCCTGTCGTACACTACAAACACTACTGCAATCCCAAGTGTACACAGGGTTTTTAGCACGTCTCCCTAAAACTTCATCAGCTATCACTTCTTCTGCATTTCTTTCAACCATTTTCTCTTTCTCCATTGGACAACCATCACTAACCTCATAACCTCTACCACTGGTGTCAACTGCATACAATAATTTTTCACTTAGTGAATAACTCTCTTCATTAAAAAAAGGCTCTGAACTAGAACTGTGTTTCCATTCTCCCCAAAAAACATCACAATTTTTTTTTATTAATAACTCTTTTCCTCCTAATTTTGGCCTTCATTACATATATTGGTTTATCTAGTGATCGAATTCTGTTTAACACTAAAATAAACAGTTTCCTTTTTACTTCAAAAGCCTTTTCCACAATGCTTTCAATATGCTTCTTCTTTTTCTAAAATAAAGCTCTCTTTTTATATTTCTTCACATCTTTCAGCAAATTATGCACTACTCTCTTGTAAAATATTTTTTGGCGTAATTCCTTATACTGATTTTGTCTTCTTTTACCATACTTTATCTCCCTTGACTGAACATTTGCTTTTTTACTTTTCCTCTTATTTTTTGATTTTTTTTCTTACTTAAAAAATTCTCTGAAGTTGCAGCATTATCTACATTCTGTTTGCTCCTACAAACATTTTTAATAAATTGCTTCATGATCTTACCAGAAGATTTTTTCCTTTTAGCCACATTATCTTGTTCATTCAATACTTGTGGTTGATGTTTCTTCAAATAATCCTCCTGTCTCTGTTCTTTTCTTTTTCTTTTTTTTTCTGGCATAATTTCTCTATTTTAACGTTGAAAAACAGTATCTGCGAAAAAGAATCAGAAATAAATGTATATTAATAACTTTCAAATTTACAGTATTCCATTACTGTACAAACACATTTTATATAAAAACCTGACTAAGAAACTATAGCCCTGAACCACAAGTGTGACGATGATTAAAACACTACATACATAGTGCATACTACTTTGAAGCAGTTCATGCCCTAAAGCCTACCTCACTAAAAGACTACATGCTAACTGACTGAATGATTACAGTACTAAAAGGAGACACACTGGGTGAGTAACAGGGTGTTTGCTAGAAGTGTATGAATACTAACTGGGGAATTGAAGGTGTGAAAGACAACTGTGTAGCTGATTAGAGGACTGAATGCATACTGGATAGGCATTTAAAGCAGTCCATGTGCTAAGGCCTGGCTCACTGCATGAGTACTTGAGTACTGACTGAATAATTAGACTACAGCAAGGAGACTGCCTGGATGAATTTATAAGTGGTAGGATTTTCGCACAGGGAATGGATTAGTACTTGGTACTGAATGGGTCACTAGGAGAGTGCAAAGGGAGTGACAGGATGTTTGCTGGACTATATGGATACTGACTAGGAAATTGACAGTGTAAAAGTGTCTAGGTGGTTAGAAGACTGCATGTATAGTGCATAGGGGTTTGACATGTCCATGTGCTAAGGCCTGGCTCAGTGCATGAATACTTAGGCAGTGACTGAATCATTAGAGTACTGGAAAGACAGTGTCTTGGTGAATTTATAAGTGTTTGGGTTTTAGCACAGTGAATGGATTACTGCATGCTGCTGAATGGGTCACTAGAAGATTGCAAAGGGAGTGACAGGGTGTTTCCTGGAAGTGTATAGATACTGACTAGGGAATTGAAGGTGTGAAAAACAACTGTGTAGGTGGTTAGAGAACTACATGCATACTGCATAGACATTTGAAGCAGTCTATTTGGTAATGAATGGTTCACAACATAAGTATTTAGAAACTGACTAAATCATCAGACTACTTCTAGGACAGTGCCTGAGTAAAAATTTTAAATTTACAATTCTGGTGCAGTGAAGACAATACTACATGGTACTGCACTTTAGTGTCAAAGCATGGCTCATTTTATCAATGCAAAAGCAAACACTGGCTTCTAATGCTACTAAAACTTGACAACATGACAGGTTTTAAAACACTTATCTGCCACCAAATGCACAATGTTACCAAATGCTTCTCTCACAGTGGTTCCCAAATGCACACAAACTCACAGTGTGATTCTAGACAAGCACCACTATCCCTAGGAGTTTACCAAACCTCATTCACTACAGTGCAAGTGGTAAGGGAACTGCACACAATCTACATATTTCACGACTACACTTTACTGTCAATACCTGATTCATTTAATGAAAGCATAAGCCATAACTGTCTTCTAATGCTACTAAAACTTGAGAACATGACATGTTTTAAAACAGTTATCTGTCAGCAAATACACGATGTTATCAAACGCTTCTCTCACAGTGGTTCCCAAATGCACACAGACTCACAGTGTGATTTTAGACAAGCACCACTATCCCTAGGAGTTTACCAAAACTCATTCACTACAGTGGAAGTGGTAAGGGAACTGCACACAATCTACATATTTCACAACTGCACTTTACTGTCAATGCCTGACTCATTTAATGAAAGCATAAGCCATAACTGTCTTCTAATGCTACTAAAACTTGACAACATGACATGTTTTAAAACAGTTATCTCTCAGCAAATACACGATGTTACCAAACGCTTCTCTCACAGTGGTTCCCAAATGTACACAGACTCACAGTGTGATTCTAGACAAGCACCACTATCCCTAGGAGTTTACCAAAACTCATTCACTAAAGTGGAAGAGGTAAGGGAACTGCACACAATCTACATATTTCACGACTACACTTTACTGTCAATACCTGACTCATTTAATGAAAGCATAAGCCATAACTGTCTTCTAATGCTACTAAAACTTGACAACATGACATGTTTTAAAACAGTTATCTGTCAGCAAATACACGATGTTACCAAACGCTTCTCTCACAGTGGTTCCCAAATGTACACAGACTCACAGTGTGATTCTAGACAAACACCACTATCCCTAGGAGTTTATCAAAACTCATTCACTACAGTGCAAGTGGTAAGGGAACTGCACACAATCTACATATTTCACGACTACACTTTAGTGTCAATACCTGACTCATTTAATGAAAGCATAAGCCATAACTATCTTCTAATGCTACTAAAACTTGACAACATGACATGTTTTAAAACAGTTATCTGTCAGCAAATACACGATGTTACCAAACGCTTCTCTCACAGTGGTTCCCAAATGCACACAGACTCACAGTGTGATTCTAGACAAGCACCACTATCCCTAGGAGTTTACCAAAACTCATTTACTACAGTGGAAGTGGTAAGGGAAATGCACACAATCGATATATTTCTCGACTGCACTTTAGTGTCAATCCCTGACTCATTTAATCAACACATAAGCAAAGACTGGCTTCTAATGCTACTAAAACTTGACAACATGACATGTTTTAAAACAGTTATCTGTCAGCAAATACACGATGTTACCAAACGCTTCTCTCACAGTGGTTCCCAAATGCACACAGACTCACAGTGTGATTCTAGACAAGCACCACTATCCCTAGGAGTTTACCAAAACTCATTCACTACAGTAGAAGTGGTAAGGGAACTGCACACAATCTACATATTTCACGACTGCACTTTAGTTTCAATGCCTGACTCATTTAATCAACGCATAAGCAAAGACTGGCTTCTAATGCTACTAAAACTTGACAACATGACATGTTTTAAAACAGTTATCTGTCAGCAAATACACGATGTTACCAAACGCTTCTCTCACAGTGGTTCCAAAATGCACACAGACTCACAGTGTGATTCTAGACAAGCACCACTATCCCTAGGAGTTTACCAAAATTCATTCACTACAGTGGAAGTGGTAAGGGAACTGCACACAATCTACATATTTCACGACTACACTTTACTGTCAATACCTAACTCATTTAATGAAAGCATAAGCCATAACTGTCTTCTAATGCTACTTAAACTTCACAACATGACGTTTTAAAACAGTTATCTGTCAGCAAATACACGATGTTACCAAAAGCTTCTCTCACAGTGGTTCCCAAATGTACACAGACTCACAGTGTGATTCTAGACAAGCACCACTATCCCTAGGAGTTTACCAAAACTCATTCACTACAGTGGAAGAGGTAAGGGAACTGCACACAATCTACATATTTCACGACTGCACTTTAGTGTCAATGCCTGACACATTTAATCAACGCATAAGCAAAGACTGGCTTCTAATGCTACTAAAACTTGACAACATGACAGGTTTTAAAACCCTTATCTGTCAGCAAATACACAATGTTACCAAACGCTTCTCTCACAGTGGTTCCCAAATGCACACAGACTCACAATGTGATTCTAGACAAGCACCACTATCCCTAGGAGTTTACCAAAACTCATTCACTACAGTGGAAGTGGTAAGGGAACTGCACACAATCTACATATTTCACAACTGCACTTTACTGTCAATGCCTGACTGATTTCATAAAAGCATAAGCAAAGACTGGCTTCTAATGCTACTAAAACTTGACAACATGACATGTTTTAAAACAGTTATCTGTCAGCAAATACACGATGTTACCAAACGCTTCTCTCACAGTGGTTCCAAAATGCACACAGACTCACAGTGTGATTCTAGACAAGCACCACTATCCCTAGGAGTTTACCAAAACTCATTCACTACAGTGGAAGTGGTAAGGGAACTGCACACAATCTACATATTTCACAACTGCACTTTACTGTCAATACCTAACTCATTTAATGAAAGCATAAGCCATAACTGTCTTCTAATGCTACTTAAACTTCACAACATGACGTTTTAAAACAGTTATCTGTCAGCAAATACACAATGTTACCAAAAGCTTCTCTCACAGTGGTTCCCAAATGCACACAGACTCACAGTGTGATTCTAGACAAGCACCACTATCCCTAGGAGTTTACCAAAACTCATTCACTGCAGTGGAAGTGGTAAGGGAACTGCACACAATCTACATATTTCACAACTGCACTTTACTGTCAATGCCTGACTCATTTAATAAAAGCATAAGCCAAAACTTTCTTCTAATGCTACTAAAACTTGACAACATGACATGTTTTAAAACAGTTATCTGTCAGCAAATACACGATGTTACCAAACGCTTCTCTCACAGTGGTTCCCAAATGTACACAGACTCACAGTGTGATTCTAGACAAACACCACTATCCCTAGGAGTTTATCAAAACTCATTCACTACAGTGCAAGTGGTAGGGGAACTGCACACAATCTACATATTTCACGACTACACTTTAGTGTCAATACCTGACTCATTTAATGAAAGCATAAGCCATAACTATCTTCTAATGCTACTAAAACTTGACAACATGACATGTTTTAAAACAGTTATCTGTCAGCAAATACACGATGTTACCAAACGCTTCTCTCATAGTGGTTCCCAAATGCACACAGACTCACAGTGTGATTCTAGACAAGCACCACTATCCCTAGGAGTTTACCAAAACTCATTTACTACAGTGGAAGTGGTAAGGGAAATGCACACAATCGACATATTTCACGACTGCACTTTAGTGTCAATGCCTGACTCATTTAATCAACGCATAAGCAAAGACTGGCTTCTAATGCTACTAAAACTTGACAACATGACATGTTTTAAAACAGTTATCTGTCAGCAAATACACGATGTTACCAAACGCTTCTCTCACAGTGGTTCCCAAATGCACACAGACTCACAGTGTGATTCTAGAAAAGCACCACTATCCCTAGGAGTTTACCAAAACTCATTCACTACAGTGGAAGTGGTAAGGGAACTGCACACAATCTACATATTTCACGACTACACTTTTCTGTCAATACCTAACTCATTTAATGAAAGCAGAATCCATAACTATCTTCTAATGCTACTAAAACTTGACAACATGACATGTTTTAAAACAGTTATCTGTCAGCAAATACACGATGTTACCAAACGCTTCTCTCACAGTGGTTCCCAAATGCACACAGACTCACAGTGTGATTCTAGACAAGCACCACTATCCCTGGGAGTTTACCAAAACTCATTCACTACAGTGGAAGTGGTAAGGGAACTGCACACAATCTACATATTTCACGACTGCACTTTAGTGTCAATGCCTGACTCATTTAATCAACGCATAAGCAAAGACTGGCTTCTAATGCTACTAAAACTTGACAACATGACATGTTTTAAAACAGTTATCTGTCAGCAAATACACGATGTTACCAAAAGCTTCTCTCACAGTGGTTCCCAAATGTACACAGACTCACAGTGTGAATCTAGACAAGCACCACTATCCCTAGGAGTTTACCAAAACTCATTCACTACAGTGGAAGAGGTAAGGGAACTGCACACAATCTACATATTTCACGACTGCACTTTAGTGTCAATGCCTGACACATTTAATCAACGCATAAGCAAAGACTGGCTTCTAATGCTACTAAAACTTGACAACATGACAGGTTTTAAAACCCTTATCTGTCAGCAAATACACGATGTTACCAAACGCTTCTCTCACAGTGGTTCCCAAATGCACACAGACTCACAGTTTGATTCTAGACAAGCACCACTATCCCTAGGAGTTTACCAAAACTCATTCACTACAGTGGAAGTGGTAAGGGAACTGCACACAATCTACATATTTCACGGCTGCACTTTAGTGTCAATGCCTGACTCATTTAATCAACGCATAAGCAATGACTGGCTTCTAATGCTACTAAAACTTGACAACATGACAGGATTTAAAATAGTTATCTGTCAGCAAATACACAATGTTACCAAATGCTTCTCTCAAATTGGTTCCCAAATGCACACAGATTCACAGTGTGATTCTAGACAACAACCACTATCCCTACGAGTTTACCAAACCTTATTTACTACTATGGAAGTGGTAAGGGAACTGCACACAATGTGCATAGTTCAAAAGTGCACTTTTGTGTCAAAGCCTGACTCATTTAATCAACGCATAAGCAAAGACTGGCTTCTAATGCTACTAAAACTTGACAACATGACAGGTTTTAAAAGAGTTATCTGTCAGCAAATACAAGATGTTACTAAATGCTTCTCTCACAGTGGTTCCCAAATGCACACAGGCTCTCTGTGTGATTCTAGACAAAGAACACTATCCCTTGCACTATACCAAAACACATTTCTTCATCTACAAGGTGTACTACATTTTACTGCAGAAACATAACTCATTACACAAATTCATAAACTATGACGGTTTTCTAATTCTACCAAAATATAAAAACTGCATAGTTATCTGTCTACAAACACATGAAAAAAACAAATCCTTATCACAAAATGGTTTCTACATGCACACACTGTCAATAAGATTGTAGAGAAAAAAAAGTACTCCCTACACTTTAGCAGAAGAAATACAATAATCTGATTAAAATAAAAATAGTCTACATACATCCCCTCACAATTAAATATCTCACCTTTCAAGTTGTTTTGTAGACTAAGAAGTATATCAGTCACACACCAGATATCAGTCACACACCATATTTTCTTATACAGAATCTCTGCACTGTGCACCTGTCAGCAGAATCAAAGAATGGCAAAGTTTCCCTCTCATTTTCCACACATATACATGTAAACATCAAATCACATTCCTTCCCACTTAAATTCAAAAGCAAACAGACATTTCTATTGGTTAAACATTTCAACCCTTTCCAAATGACATAAACTTCAACCCTTCCCCCAATCTGCCTTCTGCCCGTTACCATAGAAACAGGTCATAGAACACTGTACTGAGCACACAGGTCACAAGTTCAGCACACACAATGTTGCTAATCAAAACAGCAAGTGTGCTTGACTTCTCAACATATCAGCTTATCATATATAATGTTCCTTACAATCAGTTTTTGTTAACCAATAAGAATCATGTGTTTAAAACAGAAATATGCACCCTACCTTTCAGTGTAGAAGGTTGTCAAACAACCAATGATTTCTTGTCTTTTTTCAAAATTGCATCTTAGCCACCATTTTAGAAATATTTTACTTTCCAAACTGCCATTTCATTTACAGAGACCATCTGAGTGCATCCAGACCTCCTTACAAGATGCTTACAGTGTGGATTGTGGGACACAGCTACATTTTCTGGAGCCAAAGGTATGCAGAAAACAAAGGCATTCACAAAGACGTAGGTTTGCCAAATGTAGACATTAAATGGATTGGACAGAGAGGGTTAAAGTGGCACCAATTGATGCCATTGGTGAAATCCTTCATGCAAATCCAACACCCTGACCTCATAATAGTGCACTGTGGTGGCAATGACCTAGGCACTTTGACTGGGGTAGGTCTGGAAATGCTTATGAAGGACACCTTTGCAGAACTGATTTCACTGTTCCCTAAAACTGCCTTTGTGTATTTTAACATATGCCAAAGGCAGAAATGGAACTGGTCCGATCATTTTTGTCCACAGATTGAGAAAGCTAGAAAACATGTGAATAAATCTGTTTCTGCTTTTCTCCGAGACTACAGAATGGGGTCCATTTACAATAACAATCTGCGCTTTCATATGCAAGAGATGTATAGGAGAGATGGAGTACACTTTACTGATGAAGGAAACAGAGTCTTCCTCAACAACTTTAGACTCTGTATAGGTACTTAATTATAAGTACCAAAACCCTCAATGAACACAACGGCTCTTTTTAGAGCCGCTCAAGAACAAAACACTTAAGCTTAATCTTTATCTCCCAACGATTTCATTTTTTTTCCCTTGGATCCGCGAACCCACCGCGAGAGAATCCGTGCATCCAACGCGATAGGATGTGCGCCCCATGCGCGCATTTCGCCGTTTGTTTTTTTTTAAAAAGGGGGGCCTCAGGGGGTCCTTCTAGGACCCCCTAAGCACCACTAGAGGGTCAGAGTATTTCCACTCTGCCCCCTTTATATGTTTTACACACTTTTTCCCCTTGCTTCTTCAGCCTCGCTTCTACCGAGGCAGAAAATGGCCACCAACAGTTCCTGGTTTCGAATGTAGAGAGACACTCGACAGCCAATTAGCATTCAGCATGCGATCGGGAGGGTGTGCGCTCGGTTCGGGGAGGGTGCGCTTACGGTGCGGGTACGGTCCGCGGATCCTCCGCGGCCATAGATATTTATGTACTTTTAACTCTAATTTTCTCAGAAACTACTGAACGGATTCACACTATATATGCAAAAGGCACGAGTCCGAACTGAGGACTACCTTTTTGCCAAATTTGGTGTCATTCCGTTCAGCGGTTCGGGCTGTAGCTGCGACAACAGATCCTATGGGAAATTGCATGGGGAAAACGCGTTTTGGGACCCCCCTTTTTTTTCGGCCCCCGCTTGACGAATCACCACGAAACTTTCAGGGTAGGAGCGGAGCAGAGCGGGCCAAAAGTTTGGAAAATTTCACGAGAATTCATCAACCGGCGCCAGACTTATTTGGAATAGAATGTTGCGGATTTCCTATGGAAAATAGGTCCTAACTATAACTATCTACTGGCGACCGCCAGTAGATATTTTATATATATATATATATATATATATATATATATATATATATATATATATATATATATATATATATATATTCACCGAAAAAACCATAGGTTTCAGGGGTGTTATAGTTAGCTGGACTTTTCACTTGTACAAAACCATTGAAATTCCCCCGTTATAGTTAGTTCAGCTAACTATAACTCGCGCGCCCGCAATGCACTGCTGATGACGTCACATATTACATCACTCATGACATGGTCAGTGACATCACTCATGACATCACTGATGACATCTCAAATGACATCACTGATGACATCACTGATGACATCATCCAGTGAATGTGTGTTTTTCTGAAAATTAAATATGTTTTATATATGTATATCTCAAGGTCGATGGAAGAATAAATGGGTATATAAGTGTCTAAATGGATGATTTGTGTTTGAAAAATTGATTGTGTAACTGACTGATTAAGTGTATCATAGTGAATACATGGCTTAGTGAGTAATGTTTAAATATGTAAATATCTGTATCAGTCTCTCACTTTGTGTATAAGAGGCTGCATGGGTTGGTGAGTAGCTACATGGGTGTCTATATAGGTTATTAGTTGGTTTTTGGAGTATCAGTCTGAGTGTCTGCATTGTTTGGTGGGGGGTATTACGTAGTGCATAGGTGCATGAATGAGTGACTCACTGTTTGTATGTGTTGAACGCAGCATGTGTGCAGGACTGTATGGGTGGATTCGTGTGTGTATGGGTGTGTTAGTGAGTGAATGACTGTCTCAATAGTGTCTTTATGAGTAACTACATATGTTTTGAACTAGTATATGTGACTATTGGTGTATATATGTGAGTATATGTGAGAATGAGAGATTGAAAGAGTTCCTGTATGAATAAGTATGTGTTTCTATAAGTGATTGTTTAAAAGACTAAGTATGTGTAAGTTTCCATAGAAGTAAGTGTGGTGGTGTGTGTATAACTGTATATGCAAGTAAATGTATGTTTGATTCTTTATTAGCATGAGTGACTATGTGTGTGAGTAACTCTATGGATGAGTGGCATTGTGTAACAGGATGTATAGGTGTATGAGTACATATGATGAGTGAGTACATGTATGAGTGACTGTATAGGACTGTTGGTGAATGAGTGGATGTGTATGTGGATCTTAGAATTACTGAAGAGGTTGTTGTAACTGGTATTGGTATGTCCATTGTTTTGAAAATGTTAGTCTCTATTTTTGAATGTGTGTATCAAAGGTTATATTAGGGTG
Organism: Triturus cristatus; assembly: GCF_964204655.1. Lineage (NCBI taxonomy): Eukaryota > Metazoa > Chordata > Amphibia > Caudata > Salamandridae > Triturus > Triturus cristatus. Next base: position 529,242,908 of record NC_140588.1, on the reverse strand, counting down.
AGAGGAGGTCTGCCACTCTATCACAAGGATGATGTCATCAGTGATGTCATCAGTGATGTCATATGAGATGTCATGAGTGATGTCATGAGTGATGTCACTGACCATGTCATGAGTGATGTAATATGTGACGTCATCAGCAGTGCATTGCGGGCGCGCGAGTTATAGTTAGCTGAACTAACTATAACGGGGGAATTTCAATGGTTTTGTACAAGTGAAAAGTCTAGCTAACTATAACACCCCTGAAACCTATGGTTTTTTCAGTGAATTTCTGAGGTTTTTTAAATGCTAATTCCTAACTATAACGTGCCTGAAACCTATGTTTTTTTCTGTGAATTTCAAAGGTTTTTTAAATGCTAATTTCTAACTATGCCTACAGAGATAGGACATGTGAAAAAAGAAGAAAAAATGCACAGAAAGAAACAAAAGAAGTGCAGAAAGAAGCAACAGAAGTCCTCAAAGACGAAGAAAAGTACAGGAAGAAGGATAACGTGCATAAAGAACAAAAAGAAGAGCAGAAAGAAGCCTTGTTGCAAAATCATCCTGTACCCTCAACTTTTTCAGACGGATACTGGTGGTAACTGAGTCTAACTAACCAGTCCTAGAGCCAGTGCTATGTTAAAAGACACTTAGAATACAGTGAAAACACCTACATACACTAGGGAACATTATGCGTTGGGGTCCCCCTGTGATTAGCATGACCTCCTCTGTAAGCCCCTAGTATATAATAGGGCATGGGGATTAAAACTACCTCTTAAAACAGGCCACAGGGCGTTTTTGCACACGTTAACTCAGGCCCCGTCCCCTCCCTTCACCACTGTGTAAACACGCCCTGTGTCCGTTTTTAGTTGGGAGATTAAGTTCATTTGAATTCTGAGGGTCCCTAGGGTCCAACTAGCCCACTAGGTACCTCCAGTAAGTGCCACAGAGCTGCGTTGTAGAGAGGTGTAAAAAGTGGCACGGCCTGGACCACCTCTCTGCAATGCAGCTCAGTGGCACTTACTGGAAGCACTTGGTGGGCTAGTTAGCCCCCAGGGGCCCTTAGTATTAAAGGGAAATTATATCCCCAATTTAAAACGTGCCATAGTGCGTGTTTGCACACGTCACCTCAGGCCCTGTCCCATCCCTTCACCACTGTGTAAACGCGCCCTGTGGCTGTTCTAAGTTGATAGATTAAGTCCCCTTGAATCCTAAGGGTACCTAGGGTCAAACTAGACCACTAGGTACCTCCAGTAAGCGCCACAGAGCTGCGTTGCAGAGAGGTGTAAAAAGGGGCTTGGCCTCAGAACACCTGTCTGCAGAGCAGCTCCCTGGCGCATACTGGAGATGCCGGTTGGGGGCGCGTTTGCAGAGTGCTGCACGGAGGGGGCATGGCCTCCGGCATGATGCCAGTCTTTTATTTATTTTAATTTTTTAAGAAGGGGGGCTGTGTGGTTCCCCTTCTTATTCTAATTTATGACCCCATCCCCCAGGGCCTGTCTCCTAATTATATTTTTTTCACCCCAATCCCCAGGGCCGGCCACTGTTTTTTATTATTTTAAAAAAATATATATTTATAGACACACCTAGGACATGCTGGACAAACCGTACGTACCTGTCACCATGACGATTTGCGTGATATTCATTAAAAGGCGACTATGCATACAATGAATCCACGTGGAATGTATTTACACCACTAGTGAAGCTCTGACATGTCTGATGCCCTACCGTGCCTAATCCCGGTAGACACCCTTGTCGTTTATTTATACAAACATGGGTAGCTATTGACGGGCACATTTAATACACATGCACACCAAGCCATTCAAAGGGGATTCGACAAAAATTCGACCAAAACTATGCAAGAAACCCCCCTCACGGTTAATAAAACACACATCCACTGCCGGATGTGTAATACTTTTTATTTTACTCTCTGGAAAGGGGACGAACATCACTTGAGAGTCACAGCGCGCTCCTGACAGAGCCCAATGCTGTGTTACACCCACCATTGCCTGCCGAGTGCCACACACCTCTGTGTTGTATTCCACTAGCTAGTGCATATGCTATGACACTCTCTAGCCCATGTGCACTGTAACACCACCCCGTGAATATGTCAAGCCACACTTGTCTTCGCACGGGTTATATTGCCCCATCTAACGTGCCTTCCTCGATGCCTATGTTATAACGCACAGTGCTATGCCATACATATTACAATCTGGGATCCATATCTTTGTCACAGTGCATATGAAACGTTACACTCCCCAGCACATATTTTATATTACAACTTTAGAGACTAGTTAGGTTACACAACACTGCCCTGTGCATATTACACTCCAAGGCGCATATCGCATAGCACGCGCTAGTGCCTGTGCTATCTCGCGCTCTCCAATGAATCTGTCATTGCGCACAATGTATTGCATATTATATTTCACGCCCGGTTCATCTTATATCACACTTTTTGGTGCATAGTTTATACCATACACTATATCTAGTTTTCATTTTCAATCGTGCTCTCAGGACTATGTTCTATATAACACTGTGTTCACCTACCCTTTTCACGGGCATTACATTTTGCGATAGGGGGTGGAGGGTCAGGGGGTGTTTCTGCCAAGTTAGCCCGGAGTCACAGTCACAAACGTCCTCTTCTTCCTGAATAAAAGTGAGATTATTATCCTGCATACTTGTTCATATTTTAAGTAGTTCGCACAGACACAATGTTTTAAAAACAATAAAGTTCCTAATACCCGCCTTCTCTGAACAGTTAGCTTGCTGTCTCATCCCCCTCCTCCCTATCCTCTGTTGTGTGAATCCATGGACTAGCCTCCTCCCTCCTGCCATGCATGGTCTGATGTGCTGCCACTGCCCTCAATTTAGTATGATGTACCAGTCCACTCCTCCTGCCCTCCATTGCCCAATTCTATGCCCCATCATTGACCTCCTGCTTAAACTCTGTGCTTAGCTTGCTGCCCCTATTCTCCTTCCCCCTGCCCTCCGATGTCTTTGTGCATGCCCCTGCTCCATCCTTTTTGCCCACCATGTTCCATGGACCTCCCACTCCTATCTACTCTGAGTGTTCTGTTGAGCTGCCACTCCCCTACCACCTGCCTAGCATTGTCAGATGACTGAAACCTGTCTCTGCCACCTCCACCCTGCCTGTCCACATGCCATGCCCCTATCCTCTTCCTCCTGTCCTACATGGTCCATTGTACTGCCACACCCTTCTGCCCTCCCTGGTCTGTTGTGCTGCAACTGCTCCGTGTGGTCTGTTGTGAGGCCCCTTCCCCTGAACTTTCTTGTCTGTGCACAGGTCCTGACCCTCCCTTCTATCCTCCATCGTCCTTTGTGCATGCCCCTGCACCTACTTCTTGCCCATCATAGCCATTGTGCTGCCACTAACCCTCCCACTTGCCATGCATGGTCTTCTGTGCTGCCATGGCCCCTCCCACCTTCCCTGTGTGGTCAGTTAGCTGCCCCTGACCCCCTCCCACCTTCCCTCCATGGTCTGTGTGTATGCCATCACAGTCTCACTGTTGCTCTTCATGGTGTGTCTTGCTTCTAGTGCCCATCCTGCCTGACCTCCATGGCTATCTTGCTGCTCCTGCCCTGCCCCCTTGCCCCCAGCCCTCTGTTTACATGTGCAGACCCCTACTCCCTCCCTCCTGGCTTGTCTGTTCCATTGTAATGCCCCTGATCCGTCTCTCCTGCCTCCTGCCCTTTATGGTCTGTTATGCTGCAGCTTTCTCTCCTGTCTGTCCATTATGGTCAGCTAGCTACCATTGCCTCTTGCCCCTCTGTTCTCTGTTGTCCATGTGCATGGTCCTGTCCCCTCCCTCTTGCTTTCTATGGATTGTTGTGCTGCACTCCCGTACTGCATGCCCTGTGTGGTGTATTGTGCTGCTGCAAACCAGGTTGAAGTTTCTGCTTCAGCTCGACATTCTGTGATTCTGGTCAAATCACTTAGTCTCCCCATGTCTACAACCAAAATGAATTTGTTCTTGTGTGATGTAACCAATGCTCATGTAAAGCACTCCAATACCTGACAAGTCTGCACTATATAACACTGCAAAAAAACACAAAATAATAAGTGTTTTGCACACTTCTGTCATTGGGCTATATTTAGGCTACATCTGGGTGATTTTGGGCTACATTTGGGCTCTTTTGTCTCCGGTGGCCATCTTGGGAGATTTATTTGTTATGAAGTTTCCTAATTTCCTCATGTACTGCAGTCTCCTCCGTAGGAAATGCTTTCAGTTTTTTACTTTGATTCCATCATGAAGGTATTCCGATATGTCACACATTTGCCATAAATTCTGAATGTTAGCACTCTAGTTGCTCATTAGATCACTGTAGTAAAACTACTGTTCTCCATGGAAGTCTGCTCCTGGTATTAAAAGTGCATGTTTCAGTCTGCATGTCAGAATTTTTTAATGAAATGGAAGAGGATTTGAGAAGTCACTCAAAATGTGCCCTCATTTTCTTTCTTCAGCATTAATCATAATTTCTATGGCAAAATGAACCCCCTCATTGTGTTCCTTTTTAAATTAAATGTTTTAAGTGTTACCAGTTTATTCCAATCAAGATGGCTTCAGGTGTGCCATACTTTTGTCATAATGAAGACAGTAAGCGCTCTAGTTGTTTTTAAGAACATTCTGGGACATTCTGTCATTGGGCTATACTTGGGCTACATCTGGGTGATATTTGGGCTACATTTGGGCTCTTTTGTCTCTGGTGGCCATCTTGGGAGACTTATTTGTTATGAAGTTTCATAATTTCCTCATTTACTGCAGTCTCCTCAGTAGGAAATACTTTCAGTTTTTTACTTTGATTCCCTCAAGAAGGCATTCAGATGTGTCACACATTTGCCACAAATTCAGAATGTTAGCACTCTTTTTGCTCATTAGATCACTGTAGTAAAGCTACTGCTCACCAGGGAAAACTGCTGCTGGTATTGAAAGTGCATGTTTCAGTCTGCATGTCAGAATTTTTTATTGAAATAGAAGAGGATTTGAGAAGTCACTCAAAATGTGCCCTAATTTTTCTTTCTGCAGCACTAATCATACTTTTTATGGAAAAATGAACCCCCTCATTTTGTTCCTTTTTAAATTAAATGTTTTAAGAGTTACCACTTTAATCCAAGCAAGATGGCTTCAGGTGTGCCATACGTTTATGATAAGTAGGACTGTTAGCGCTCTAGTAGTTCTTTGGAACACTCTGGGAAGCTGCAGTAGAACACAAAGGAATCAACTGACAGTCTCTGCCCTTGTTGGATGTACATGTTTTACTGAGAATGTCAGACTTCATTCTCACATGACTGAGAAAGATAATGTGAATTTACAGAAAATAAGCTCTCAGTTTAGCTTATAGATCACCTTCCAAACCTCTGTGGTAAAAGCATGAGAAAATATTTTTCTCTCAATCATGATATCCCAGCAGAAGGCTTTTTCACATGGTGAAATCACCTTAGAACATACCACAATTCCTAAAATGAGTATGGTACCATCAACAAATGATTTATAATGTAACTAAAGTCGTAAAGCCTTCTATTAACTGCAATGCTTTTTAATGAGGTGCTATCATGTATATTGGTTCCAAGATGGCTGCCAACACTTCTTGGATGACGTGCTGACAGCCAATCAGATCTCAGGATGAGATGTGTGGTTAGGCGCCGCCCACATATATATATGCTTTTAAATGCTATTTTCTCAGGAAATACTGAACAGATTTACACCAGACCTGCAAAAGGCACTTCCTTGACCTTATGGCTACCTCACTGCCAAATTTCACTTAATTCTGTTCAGCCGTTCGGGCTGTAGCTGCGACTAAAGGTCCTATGAAAAAATGCATCGGGAAAACGCGTTTTGGGACCCCCCCTTTTTCTCGGCCCCCGCTTGACGAATCACCCCGAGACTTTCAGGGTAGGAGCTGAACGGAGCGCCCCATTAGTTTTGAAAAATTCGCGAGGATTCGTCAACCGGCGCTAAAGTTATTCAAAATAGAATTTTGAGATTTCCTATGGAAAGTAGGTTGTAACTATAACTATCTACTGGCGACCGCCAGTAGATATATATATATATATATATATATATATATATATATATATATATATATATATATATATATATTCACTTAAAAAACCATAGGTTTCACACATGTTACAGTTAGCTGGGCATTTTCCTCGTGAAAAACCAATGAAATTCCCCCGTTATAGTTAGTGCAGGCAACTATAACTCACGCGACCGTAATCTGCTGCTGATGACGTCAGATATTACATCACTGTATTTACACATTTATATACCCATGTCTTCTTCCTTTTTTTTTTAGCTATACATATATATATTTTTTTTTTCAGAAAGACACATATGCCATCAGTGATGTAATATCTGACGTCATCAGCAGCGGATTACGGTCGCGTGAGTTATAGTTGCCTGCACTAACTATAACGGGGGAATTTCATTGGTTTTTCACGAGGAAAATGCCCAGCTAACTATAACATGTGTGAAACCTATGGTTTTTTAAGTGAATTTGCAAGGTTTTTTAAATGCTAATTCCTAACTATAACGTGTGTGAAACCTATGTTTTTTTCAGTGAATTTGTACGTTTTTTTAAATGCTAAGTTACTTTACGCCGTTCGTGCCGTGCGCGCACGGTGCGCATCGCGCACGGTGCGCATCGCGCACGGTGCGCGCACGGTGGGCACACGGTGCGCTTTGCGCACCGCGCGCCCACTTCACGCAGTTCGTTCCGTGCGCGCACGGTGAGCACGCGGTGCGCTTTGCGCACCGCGTGCCCACTTTACGCAGTTAGTGCCGTGCACGTACGGTGCACTTTGCGCACCGTGCACGCACGGTGGGCACGCAGTGCGCTACGCGCACCGCGCGCCCACGTTACGCTTAATGGGCCATGTACGCACGGTGCGCTTCGCGCACCATCCGCACAAGGAGGACACATGATACGCTTTGTTGTTAAGGGTTTTGGCATAAACTGTTCTCTCATTATAAGCCATGCACACGGGGGGACTGACAATGCAATTTTATTTTTAAGCATTTACACCGTGCGCGCACGCTGCGCGAACCTTGCGGAATTTTTTTCATTTCTATAGTGCGCGCACGCTACGCGCACTCGGCGATTTACCGAAAAAAATTAAATTTTTTAAATTACTCTTGGGGGACCTCCTGGGACCCCTTGACCCCTGCTAGGGGGACAGGAACTGTCCAGCCTGCCCCCTTTACATGTTTTTCTCCTTTGTGTTTCACCCCCGTCTCAGTGCGAGAGACAAAATGGCGGCCGACACTTCCTGGTTTCGACCGATTCGAATGTTTACTAAGATGTAACAACCAATCAGAAGTGCGCTCGCGGACGGCCGAGTGCGCGCACCCTGCGCGCACGCTGCGCGAGTATAGATATATATATTGATTTAAATGCTATTTTCTCAGAAAATACTGAACAGATTTACACTAAACCTGCAAAAGGCACCAAACGGACCTTATGGCTACCTCTCTGCCAAATTTCACGTAATTCTGTTCAGCCGTTCGGGCTGTAGCTGCGACTAAAGTCCCTATGGAAAAATCCATGGGCAAAACGTGTTTTGGGACCCCCCTTTTTTCTCGACCCCCCGCTTGACGAATCACCCCGAGACTTTCAGGGTAGGAGCTGAACGGAGCGCCCCATTAGTTTTGAGAATTTCGCAAAGATTCGTCAATCGGCGCCAAAGTTATTCAAAATAGAATTTTGAGATTTCCTATGGAAACTCGGTCCTAACTATAACTATCTACTGGCGACCGCCAGTAGATAATATATGTATATATATATATTTCCTATTTATCTGTCTGCATTCTATTTGGGAGGACAATTGGTTTGTAGGACCATGCTTTTTGGCTCATTGGTGACTTGCTAGCACCAGATCAAGTTAACTTTGGTCAGAGTGGTATTTCTCTGTGTTGTTAGTAGTTTCATTCCCATGCTCCCTCTACCACCCATCAGTTTCAGGGCCCCCCTTTTGTGCGAGTGGTCCTGCTGCTACCCAGACATTGGGGCTGCTCTCCAACAGCCGGGTGGCTGACCCCTGTTTGCTTCCTCCTAGGACATGAAAAGCAGAACTAGTCCTCACTTTAAGTGGTCCAGCAGACCACAGAAGACTGGACCCTGTAAAAGACCTGGCTGGAGAGAGGCATGGTGAATATTTGCCTACCCTATGGATTTTTTGACTGTAGGGGTTACCAGAAAAATGTTTTCACACAATTGGAAAAAAGTGGGACTTAGTCAGTTTTTTCCTACTTCTAGAGGACTGGGGAAATTAGCTGAGATGTGCAAAGGGAGGTCACAACTAACGAGTGATGCTCAATTTTTTTGCAGTGATGAGAGTGGGTACAGCAAACCCTCATGGTAAAACTTTCAACCGGGGCGACCTGTGAAGTGACCCCTACGGCAAACTCAGCTTTCTCCTCTTAAGTGTATTTGGTGCCAATGTGAACAACCTCAGTCGGAGCTAAATGGCAGCTTATATGACTTCAAGGGACACATCCTGTGACCTTGTCCCGATTAAGGATTTTTACTTCCATTTTAGAGACTAGAAGGCACATTACGATGCCGGTCCGGCGGTGGCTATCGTTATGCCATCGTTATAAGAAATACCCCCCGCCATATTATGATGGCGGTGGGTATCGCGGCGGACTCAAAGTCCGTTCGCCGCTTTTATGCCAGTCGGCAATCGTTACGATTGCCGGCCAGGCGGAGCTGGGTCACGAATATGGTGACGGTGCCTAGCAGGCACCGCTCGCCATTTTAGGATGTGGGTGATTGAAGGGAATTTCCAGGGCGGCGATGCCGCCATGGAAAGGCTGGCAGGGTTTGGCTTTGGGGGCCCGTTGCGGGCCCCCTCTTTGGGGGGTGGGGGGGGGTGCACTGGGAGGTACCCATGGTACACCCCTCCAGTTCCCTGCACCAAATGGCAGGCACCGCATGGTGCCTGCCACGTGGTGCAGGGAAATGCTGTGCATGCGCCTTTACCATTGCGGACAGTGCTGCAGCCAGCAGCACCGTCCGCAATGATAAAAGGCCAGAATGCGCCTGCCAGTATGGCGGGCGCATTGTAATTGGGCCAGTGGGACTGCCGCACGTCTGGCAGTCGGTCCCATCACTGTGATGATGGCGGGCGAACTGATGTCCACCCACCATCATAATGAGCCCCTCTGTTAGAAGGTAAAAACCCTGACCACGAAAACTTGCTTGTTGTATTTAGCCCCTACTCCATCATGGTCAGCCTGAAATTGCACCTTGGTCCCAGTGACCCACAATCTATTGTTTTTCAATGCCACTGTACTTTTTCTAGGTGTTTTTTGTCTTAAATCTTTAAAAAAGTCATGTATTTTGTATTGTGTTCCTGACTTTGACATTGTTGGTAGTGCTTGAATTTGAGAAACATTTCTGTGGGATGTGCCTGCTGCGTGTGCCACAGAAACCAGAGGTTAAGCAAAGATTCTCTAGGAACTACGTTTTCGCATGACAAGATTGTTTTTATTAATCTGGTAGGGTTCATCGCCATCCCAAATTAACTAACTCAATTTCTGACAGCAAAGAAGACACATATCCAAGAGTTAGATTTAGGTTGACTTTCATTAAAATTCCAGCAGGCCTATGGTGTCTTGGGGGTGGTTTGAGTGGGGTGACTGGCTGGATGCTTAACTGGGAAGAATGGTTTGGCAGTTCAGGCTGGACTGTTCCCATGAGGCACAGGGTCAAGACTGATTTGCATATAGCTGTGTCTGAACTGGGGTATTGAAGTGAGCTAAAGAACGATGATGGATTCAACCCAGATCTGTGACTGGGGGTGAGTGTCTGAAAAGTTTCAGCACTCCATCCATCATCTCCTTGTGTTTGCTTTGGACGCTTAACTGGCCAGAAGAACTTGTATCCACTAAGCGGGATCCGAGCATGCTCACCAGTTTCCTCAGTGTTCTTGGAATAGCCAATATTTGGTAAACGTTTAACCCTGATGAGTGTTGCTACACGTTTGATTTGAATGCTAGCAAAACCTTCCCAGTATTAGACTGTTTGCTAATGTCAAACACAGAGCTCCATAAAGTCTCTAATACATGCAAAGTGGATTATGGCTTGTTCGACCACTTGCCAGTTGAGCTGATGGTCAGGGTGGTGTGTGAAAGTGGGAAGCCAGTCTGACATTTGAGCTCTTGCTGGAAGATCGACACAGATTCCTGTTCCAATCACAGAAAACATAAATGATTATTTTGAGCAAAATCGGGGTTCCATAGATTCATACAGAATGCTTAGGTTTGGCTTTAAGGCCTTAACAGGAGGTTGCCTTTCAGTTATATGCCAGGCAGGCTATGTAACAAGAGGTGACAAATTTAGAGACATGACTCCTGGAATTAGAATAGCAATACCTGATGAGTTTGACTCTGGCCCCACTTGGCAACATTACTCGCCACATCTGTCAATGGAGCAATAAGGCTACTAAGAAACTACAGTAGCTGTGTTGCAATACTTGTAAAAAGGGCCACATCACTCAGATAATTGATCAGCTTGGATGTATAATCAAGTTGAGACATTATAGAACGTGGACTTTTGCACCCTACTACTGTATACACAGCCAGAGCCCCTTATCCAGAGCTCTGACCAGCTTTATGGAAGACCTCAGAGTGAAGCATCTCTCGAAAGAGGAAGGTGCCCTCCTTCAGTTTGATATTACTAATGAGGAATTGTCAGTGGCATTGGACGAGTTACAGTCTGGCCAGAGTCCGGGCCCTAGTGGCTTTCCAGCTGAATTCTTTAAGTTGAACTCATCCACGTTAATTGACCCACTTGCAGACATGCTAAAGGAGGCCCTGAAGTATGGTGAACTCCTGACAGACCTGAGACTGGTTGAAATAGTTGTGATCAGAAGCCGGGTTGATCCCCTGAACATTGTCCCTCTTTTTACCTGGTTTCCCTTCTAAATGTAGAGGACAAATACTAGGCCATAACCCTGGCAAACTCACTTCTGAACATGATGCATTCACCAGTCCAGCCAGAACGGTTCAGATTTATGACAGAAAGAGCTACCTCATTTAGTGACTCCACTCCACAATGCTTTGGCCCTTGCTGACAGATTGGGAGGGCCAGAGACACTACTCATGGGCAACTTTGAGAAGGTTGCTGATTCAGTGGAGTGGGACTATCTGTTTACCAAACTGAAGAGAATTAACATAGGGCCTAAATTCAATCGATACACATAACAGTTATTCACCAGCCTGATGACTAGAGTGAAAGTGGAGGACTTATTCCTCATCATACATGGCATTTGTGCCCACTGTTCCTCTTGCCATTCCCCAAGAGATTAGGCTGTTGGTGGAGAGGATTAGGATAGATGGTTTCTTAAGAGGCTTCAAATGGACACTTGGCATTGCTGACAGATTGTCTTTATATGCCAGTGACACTCCTCAAGACCCTGAACTCTATGACCCTAGAGCACCTCAGATTCTCTGCATATTCAGAAGGTTTATAGGCCTGAAAATCAGCAAGCTAAAACTGAAGACTGCCAGTTGGTACAGGACCCTAAGATAATGCCCAAGACCTTTTGATAGTCAGGGATGGTTTTAAATATTTACGGGTTTACATGACACCAGATGAAGCAGCGACTAGTAATGTAAAAATCCAACCAGAAACGGTCAAATTAAAATATGAAGTGCTATTGAGTTCTGGTTCCCTCTACTGTTATCCTTACTTGGCAGGTGAGCGCACCTGCTCTATCAGTTATAAAACGCCACTTTTGCTTTTCTGCGCATTTTTTGTATATGCATCAATTGCATTCTGAGAGGTTTTCTGTGGAATGAAGGGTTTTCCTGAAATGCTCATACTAAACATTTCAAGTCCCAATACAAGAGTGGTAAGTAAATTGGACATCTCCTCCTGAAAAACAGGTTAGCCCACTTAATTACTATCAGTGAATGCTGGTATGATACACATGGTGACTCAACTTTGGCAACTGAAAAATGGGCAATGTACAGGGTCCAGATTCTGTACCTGCTCTATTAAGGTGGGCCTACATCTCTGATACCCCGGGCTACTCAAGTAGTGTTCAACATATGGAATGAGACCTCCATAAATGTGGGCTGCAGAAACAAATTTACCAGGGAGACTTTCCTTTGGGTGGGGAGGAAACGTAGCCGGTCTCTGAGCTATAAGACTTCAGAGTATGGGAAAGGATTGGGCTAGTTCTTCCTCAACCTTCAGCTCCACCATGCACCTTGCCCTTACAAAGCTGATCTTAAAGAATTCCTTGACTTCAGTCCATTGGAGGCAAAGCCACTAATGGTGAGGATGACGGAATAAAAATATTGTAAATACACCGCTCACTAGCTATTCACTCCCAAGATAATTTTGACAAACAGCGACAGACCTGGGAGTGGGATGTAGGGACATTGTCTAAAGATGAATGGCAGGACAAAAGGGTGGCTCCTAATAAGTTGGACATTGCATCACAATATTGTATCCAGCAGAAATGCCTACATTGTACCTACCTGTTAGAAATTGGGTCTCCAGTTGGCAGAGGTATGCACTCTGTCCAAGTATGAACGACAATCCTAGTCAGGGTGAGCAAAAGACACACCAAGGGCCACATGTATCAACCAATTTTGTGACCATATATGCTGTTGCAAAACAGTCGCAATTTACCACCAACTTCAAGTTGGTGGTAACCCATTCACAAACGGGAAGGGGTCCCCAAGGGACCTCTTCCCCTTTGGGAATGGTGTGAAAACTTTTTTAAGAGCAGACAGTGGTCCCATAAACCACTACTGCCTCCTAAAAAATTAAAAGAAAGTTTTGCGTTTATTTTTTAAATGCAACCCGGTTTTTTTATGGAAATTGGGCTGCGTTTAAAAAAAAGATTGCTTTATTTAAAAGCAATTACAGACATGGTGAACTGATGACCCCAGCGGGCCACCATCCCTGTGAATTTAGCGATTTCTAGGGGGTCTCAAATTTCAACCTACCTCATTAATATTGATGCTGAAGGTCAATTTGCGACCCCCTAGGAATCGCTAAATGAAACTCTATGAGTTTCATACATTTGTGAAAGCGATTACCTAATTGCGATTCTCAGAATATTGGATTTAGGTAATCTCTATTACAAATGTTGACAGATGTGGCCCTATATCACTAAAAGGTTACTTGAGCTTGGGGTAGACCGAGTTAAATCCAAAGTTCAGGCCGACAGTGATGAATGGCAGTCCAGCTTCAGGACTCAGAAATGTCCTGCTGACAAAGTACCTTGGATGGAGCAAGCATCGCATCGGTCTCGATGTGAGAAGTTGAGGAGGCAGTTTGCCAATCCCGTGGATGGAGGCGAAGCATCAGCCAACCCTCATAGTCGATGAAAGCTTCATTAACAAATCCCTTTGTGATGCAGGTGCTGTGTCGTCAGCAAGCCGGGCTGTCTGTCATCATCAAACTGCACAGTACAGCGTGGTGATGTCGTCAATCGGTTCCTGAGATAGCTTCAAAGGGCAATGTGTCAACTCCAATTAGGGCAAATTCATCACTGCATTGATTCGGAAGCAAAAATAGCTGTTGAATCTACTTGTGAGGCCCAGGACTGGATAGGCACTTCAGGTAAGGGAGGGATCACCAATGGCAGAGTTCAGCAGCAGTAGCAGGGCTGCAAGAAGTCTTTGATGGACATGAGTTTTCAAGACAGGAGGCAAGCCAGCACACCCTTGGAGTCACTCTGGGTTCAAGTGAGATGGTCTAGTCCTTGTACTTAGCAGGGCAGAGATAAGCAGGCAGCAGAGCAGCTCAGAAAAGCAGAAGGGCAGTTCTTTCAGAACAGTCAGCCACGCAGTATGGCAATCCTTGTAGCACAGCATTGTTACTTCTGGCAGAGTTCATACCAGGTCTAGTAGTGTACTGTTTTTTGTAGAATCAGAGCCCCAGTACTATACCCAACTGTGTCTGCCAGGATATCAGTGGGGGGTAATCAGCCCATTGTGTGGGACACAGGACACTCACACTGCCCATTCAGGTGGAAGCGTCTGCTCCTCCCACTTCTCCTGCCCAGGAATAGCTATCAGAATGTAGATGAATGCAGATGAGTACTGTGTCACACCCACCCTTCCTGTGTTTGTGGCTGTCTAGAGGGGAGGCACAAAGTGTAGTTTTAACCCATCCCAGACATGTATTGGTGACAGACTGCAAGACACTCAGAACAGTGAGAGCAGAGAAATGTCTACTTTCTAAAAGTGGCATTTCCAAAATGGTAATGTTAAATCCCACTTCTGAGTAAAGAAGATTTATTTTTACTATTTCAAAGATATGAAACATGATGCAGTTAATCCTTTCTAATCAGGAATTACAGCATAAAAGTGTTTTAAGGAATTTCCAATGCTAGCATATGAGAGGAGTAGGCCTCATAGTGGTGAAAAATGAATTTAGCTGTTTGTCACCACCAATACAGGTAAAACGCAAAAGTGAATGTTGTACCTTTTTGTTGCACAGGACCCTGCACTTAGGGCTACCTAGGACCTACCTTAGAAGTGAAATGTGTAATAAAATGGGAGTTTAAGGCTTCCCAAGTGGTTTTAAATCCTCTATATACACAGAGGAGCAAGAGAGGGAAACATACCAAGGGTGCCCGCTACTCAACTAATCACATTTTACACAAAAGCCTTTGGTAGGGCACACACATCAAATCCATTTTATGCAGTTGTTCAGGGTCCACTTCATCTATGTCTAAAATAGTGCTATCTCTAGGTTACATCTAAAGAGACATCCCAATGTGTGAGTACTGTAAATACAAAAAAACAAAAAAGTCTAGTGCCGAGGGAAATATAGAGTGCAGCTATAAAACACCCTTAGAAGAAAACATAGGGAGTGCCTCATGTAAGCAACCACCAGGGACCGATTGGCAGGTTCTCACAAATTTGCTCACTACATCATCATCAACATCTCTCCTATGCATGGGAATGAACCAACACCCCAACAAGTGTTGAAGAATGTTGTGTGTGTGTTGTAACATATCTGCTTATATTTTGTGAACACCCCTTGCCGGTGGTTCCCACATAGGGAGGAGAAGCTTCTTCCTCACAAGAAAAAGTAAAAAATGAGTTACAAGGCAAAAAGCTATCATCTTTAACTATCAAATGTCCGCACCCATAGTTAAAAACACAATGTCATGTTTAGACTATATATTTAATGGCTCACCTCAACTCGGTGACGCCGACACCGGCGGCGTAACAGACTTTCAAGTAAAAAGTTGCTTTGGAAATACTACAGTTGCTTTTCCTGTGGCCCACTTGTAGGCACTCACCCGGTGGCTATTGGTTCTGGTGCAAGTATGGGTGATACAAGGTCCTCCGGGTCTGAAGAAATTGCCAGGAAATATGTAATGGCAATGAAACATGGCGGCCGTTCAACTTGATATAGTCTCAACATTACATTGTGGGGCATATTTACAAGAACTTAACGCCCTTGTAGAGTAATTTTTTTTATGTTATTGCGGCAATTTTTTATTGCCTTATTTACAAAAACGTGAATTTTAAAGATTGCGAGATTTAACGAAAATGAGATGCAAGGTGGACATTCCCGTGCAAAAACTGACACTAGCCCCACTTTGTGATATTTACAAGGAATTCCTTGTATTGTACAAAACCCAAAAAACTGCCTCTAAGTTCAGTTAGAGGCAGTTCTTTAAGACCAGAAAATAGCTGGGCTTAAATTGTCACAAACACTTGGGGCTCATTTCAAAGGTTTTAGTGCTGGACTGAGCAGCAAAGAATATTGCTGCGCTGCCCTGCACCCAAACAAAAACTCAGGAATGCACCCCACAATAAAATAGGGTGCAGTCCTAGTTGGCACACTTTTCACTGCGCCCTCTTTGTGACACCATGAATGCACCGTACTTACTGTGCCATGACAGATATGTCAGTATTCCTGACGTATCTGTTGGCTCTAAGGTCACACATTGCTGCAATTTTGTCGCAAGCATGATGTAACTCCAGCACTGCATGGGGCAGGCTTATCCCTATGGCACTGCATCACACTTACGCCCGCCATGAGGCAGGCGTAAGGTTTTGATGCAGTGGCATCCTAGAATTGTTGAATTTGGCAGATGGATACTCTGTCTCAAACACGATGGATATGCTGTCCTTGTTATTACAAGTACTATAGATTACAATGCACTTCTAATAAGGCAGATGGGAAACCCATCATGTTTGGGATGGAGTAAACCATATGCCAGACACTAATTGAGGCCCAGAAGGGGAAAATTACTATCATTTCATGTAATGCGGACCAGCAAAGGTACTTGATGCGCTGTGTGAAAGGGAAAGAGCAAAAATGCTCCATATCTAGCATCCATATCAACACATTTGGAGACGGGTCAAAGCTCGGAAATTGCCACAAAGTTTAACAATTGGAAAGCACAATTACCTAATTCTGGCAGTGCCCCTATCTACACAATTAATGACTGGGAACTTCTTGCACAAAAACTGCTCTCCCCACTGGTCAGTAGCCGACAAGGTATTCATTAAAAACGTTCACTGCCTCTAAACCATGGTTCACAAAAGATCTAAGGATGCAGAAAAGAACATTGAGTAAAAAGTTACAATCACTTAAATCAGGATCAAATGCCACTCTGCTTGCCAAAGTTGACATCCTGCGCAGTCAGTACAAAAACACATTTGGCAAGCTTAAGAAAAATATGAGGAAGCACTCCAGATCGAACTCTTCCTGGCATACCGAAAAAAATCTCAAAATGTTTCTGGATGATAATAAACTGTTTGAATAGGGGATCAAGACCAACCACCATAAACGGGAATAATGTTGCCTCAGAAAACTGGGCAAACATGTCACCACCTTGTATAAAGACCCAACTAAAAGCTAGTCCTAACTAAACAAAAGATTGAGCAACAAAAATCTGCGGCAGTACAAGTGCAACTTCGTCAATATGTGTCAAATTTTAGGGCTATGAGAATAGCAAAACTGATCCGGAAATGTAGATCTGACAGTGCTACAGGCTCCAACGGCATTCCAGTATATGTTTACAAACAAGAGATACATTTTCTTTTTTTATAACTCTGTTTAATGAAAAGAAACATAAATCAAAGCAAAACAGTACTGGTGCAGTTACAAAATAAAATACAATTTCTGAAGACAACCAGAAATGAAAATGAGACAAAAGAATACATTAGGTCAAAGAGAAAAAAATAACAGTGATATCATCAGCCCCTTCGACAGCCCACCTATGGTGTAACGTTGTCAACAACATCAATCGTCTCATCAAATGGGGTACAGATAACACTTCTGCTTTTGTTCCAGGGACCCCATACTTTGGTCCATTTACCCGGGCAACCTCTTCCCTCATATACCGCCCTCTCCGCCTGCATGCACCAATCCAAGTCCGCCGCCCAATCCCCGTGTTGGAGTGTAACCCCCCCCGTTGGCGATCATACATCCTAGTGTGACCCAAGTACGTTCAAACCGGTTTAGGTCAGTGGCTTCCCAAACATTCAAGAGACAGAGATGTGGGGATACATCGATTGGTTTATGGCATATTTGTGACATGGCAGAAACCACTCTACCCCAGTATCTCTCAAGGTCAGGGCAGTCCCACCATTGGTGTAGGAAAGTACCTATCTGTCTGCAGCCCTGGGGACAATCTGGAGAGGACAAGAGACCCATCTTAACGAGTGGCGAACTGGTGTGGTATGCCCTATGAAGCAGTTTGAGTTGTATCAGCTTAAAACGGAACCAAATTGTCACCTCCCGGGGTGATGCCATTGTCTCCCTCCACTCTACGTCATCTAGCTCTCCCACCTCATCATTCCATTTCGCCCGTATTTTACCCATGGAGTCAGGCATATTATTGAGGATCCTGCGATATGTCAGGGAAATCGCTCGTTCTGGGAGGTAATCATCCAGTAATCTATCTTCTAATGGTGAGGAAACCGGCAGGTCGAAGCCTCTAGGTAGTGCCTTTTGCAATACACTACATACCTGAAGGTACCGGAAGGTCTCCCTCGCCTGAAGATGGTATTGTTGTTGTAAATCGCTGAACCAAACTACTCCTCCCCCTAGTCCAAAGGTCACCCACCATCGAGAGGCCAATTAAGTCCCATTTGTCAAACCCTGGGAACCTCCAAAGCATACCCAGCTGAGAGGACTCAAACAGCGGGGTGGGCTTATTGATCCTACATTTCCATCCCAATGCCGCAGTGGCCGAGCACCATATAGAAATTGGCGTAGAGGTCGGGGTGAACTTAGGCGCATATTTTTTCCCTCCATACAGAGCTCTGAGAAAGTTACCCGAGGACATATTATATCTTTCCATTGTGTATGCCGGATCTGCGATGTGCCGATGCATCCAGTGGTTGAGTACCACAAGCTGCGAGGACTAATAGTACTATTTAATGGCGGGCAAGACTATGCCTCCATCATACCAGCTGTTGGTGAGCTTGGCGAGGGCGATTCAGAGAGTGCCATTATTCCATAATAAGGAGCGTACCTCGGACTCGATAGAGAGAAAGTATTGAAGATATAAATTTTTGGTCTGCAGCTTTGGAAAATCTTTTTAACTGCTGCATAATTATGGAATCCATCCCAACTTACTGGCAAGGCTCGATATTACACCCTATCTATAAAAAGGGTCCCATGTCGCTCCCTGATAACTATCGACACGTCGCACTGCTGGATGTTGAGGCCAAATACTTTGCATTGGGGGATTTAGAAGAATGGCCAGCTACAAACAACATGCTGCCCTTTTAAAAAATTGGCTTTAGACCACTGCCTGGCACTATTGATAACCTTGTGGCCTTAAGGATCCTTCCAGCAAAATAACTAAGGAAGAAGGAACAACTCTACTGCTGTTTTATAGACTGTAGCAAGGCTTTCGATCATGTTAACCAGCAACCACTGTGATCCAAACTCATAGCCTGGCAAATCCGGTAACAACTTCTAAGGAGCATTTTGCTGCTCTATTCATATGCATGGGCCAGAGAATAAACGGGATGTCACACAACAGTCTCTGACAAAATAAGCATCAAACAAGGTGTCAACGGGTGTGTGTCACCATCTGCTTTAGTCTATCTGTTTATGTGTGATCTGGTTACCGCAATAAACTCAGTAATAAGTCATTCATCAAAATTAGCAAATTATCATATCGCTCCTGTATGCGGATGATGTTGGTCTTTTAAGCCAAACTCCGATTGGACTTTAGATGTCTTACACAATAATTGTTGCTCAAACTACATGACAATAAACTATAAAAAAAACTAACATTGTGATCTTTGGCAAGAAAAAGACACAGCGGAGCTACTGGCACCTTAACAATCATCCTCTGACTATTACAAACAAATATAAATATTTCGGGTGCTGGTTAGACGAGGGAGGTCACTTATTACATCTAAACCCATTAAAACCGAAATTGGCTTCATTACAATCTGCCTTTCAAACAATATTTAAAAGCACAAAACAGTACTCTTTTGAGTTGTTGCTGAAAATATTTACTGGCAACCTTATTCCAACTCTAGCAAATGGGACAGAGGCTTTCCCAAATCACTATTTAAACTGCTGTGTAATACCTCTCCAGCCCAGATCAGGATGGAATTTGCATTGAGTGATCAACTACTCATACAGAAGGCTTGTATTTTAAAATGTATGCACTCAGCATGTGCAGCAGAATCAGGATCTCTGAAAAAGCTCATCTGGCTTGAAGTATCACTCTCCAACAGCCTGTGTCAATCAAAAGCTTGAGCCCATGTCCTTTTTGAACTTATGGAGCTAATAGGCACTGCAGATCTGTGGAATTTAAAACTACAGCAACCACAGTTCAAAGCAGCCCTAAACAGAAAGTTTAAAATAGACTCCTTTGCATTGCACCACCGGGCCTTTATCAAAAGAGAACATACTGCCTTAGTTCTATATAAATACATTACATTACTGTTTTCATCGTACTATAAAGTGACATTTTGCCAACTCCGAATGGGCTGTTTTTCATCATTAGATTTACTACCCCCATGGGCATGCCAACCTGGTACCAACTCATGCCTCTTATGTGGCTTGCTCTAGGAATCTATAGCACACTTGCTCTGCATCTGCCCTGCTCTCCTCGAGGAACGCAGAAGACTTCTCCGGTATCTGCTGATTAAAGAAAGGATACCGACAATTCCGGCGGCTGTTAATTATCTCCTGAACAACGCGCAGGTGATTGCCAGACTTATAAAATTTCTGGATGCAGCAGATAAATTATTAAGGAAGAAAACCGTTGTTTTAACTGTCTTAGTGCCTTAGGGTGAGTTTTTAAAGCCACAGTTACAAATCATGTAGTAGCAAAGTTTGCTGTAGATTACTTGCTTTACTCGGATCACAGGTTCTCATCTGACTTGATTGTGCCCAGCTTGCACTGCCAAGGGCCAACGCAGACACTCTTGCACTATAGTGCAATGGTGACTGCCTTATTGGCAGGATTGTTTTGTGCAGGAAGGGATACCTTCATGGAAAGATGGAGCATCTAGGTAATACAAGACATTTGGGTGGCCTGAGGGTTTTGGGCTGGTGTCAGGTCACCAGATAGAGCAGAGAATTAAAGGCCACTTACAGAGAGAACATGGACAAGATGGAAAGCTGGACAAAGGAGAATATGGAATTACATCACCAGAAGTGTAGCTCCCCGAACCACACACACACACACAGCCTTAGCCACAGTTGGACCATTCCCCACAGGTACACTTATTAGTGGTGGATAGTATAAAATATCTTTTTTATAGCAATGTTTTATTAGTTTAAATAAAAGCACAATATGACCAAACACCTTGCTGGCCCTTTCAGGTGATCCCAAAAAAAGACATCATGGAATTTCCACGGACCTTTCCTCCACCGCCCCTGAATTCGACAATTGTGTTGCTTAGCCCATAGAATGATAATTACTTCCCCATATCTTTGAATGTTTCCGGGGGCATTCCTTTGCCACGTAGAGCAGTTCTTCCAATTTGGCCAAACGGTTCGTGCCTGACCTCCATCCCTATAGCGGTGGGCCCCTGGAGTTTACCAGTATTTGTCCTCCTCCCTTTTCACCAGTTATGCCCCCATCCCCACCAGGCTTCGATGCCTAGGTCCTCCACAAGGCCGAGCAGTGCAATCATGGGTATGATTCGATTCTCAGTACCTAAGACAGCTTTGCAAAGACGGTTTGCCAGTATTGGTGTATGATGGCACATTCCCACACCATTTGATAAAAGTTGCTAAGGCCCTCAGGGCATCTAGTGCAAGTGAGTTCTGGGAGATGTCAAGATTTTCAGAGGCTCTTAGGTGTGTAATATGTGCAAGTTAAAAAATTCAATTCGATCAGGCACAACTGTGCCGAAATGGTTATGGTGCATGGTGCCATGCATGCCTCCCTCAATTCCTCCTTCTCCAGTGTGTCTAGCCACCCTTCCCATCTCTTCTTTAGCAGTATGAGCATACAAGGAGAGTGATTCACTAGGGCTCTGTAGACCCGAGAAATTACCCCCAGGCCAGTGGGTTCATCAGTAGCTTAACCTTCATGGGATTGTAGTCCGGTGGGGTTGCCAGCACCTCAGGGTACTTGGACAGAGCGTGGCACAGCTGACGGTAAGAGACAAAGTGCGATTTGTGGAGAGAGAATTTGGTCTGAAGATCCTAAAAGGATTTCATGTGGTTGCCCTCCCAGATTTCAACCAGCCTCGATATGCAAATATTGTCTTGGCCCCCAATCTCTCCAGGCCAGCCCATACACCTCCCGACCCATAGTGGAGTCTTCAGCGTCAACTGGAGGTCCTATCCAGTGCAATGTAGCCCTCCAGGAATGGAAGACCGTTCTTGAAATTTCAGGGAGTGACTGGGGGATCCGAGTCCCATACATCATGCCAAAGATATTCTCAAGTTCCATCAGTGCGACCTCCACCATGTAGGCTGGGTCTGCCCCCTCCAGTCGTTCACCACTACGGTGAGGACTGCCCTGTAGTATAGATGGACGTAGGCTATCGCCTAGCCCCCATTGTATGTGGGATGAATGGATTTATCGAAGTAGATCCTGGGAGATTTTTTGTCCCATATAAATCTCTTTGCTTAAGTGGTGTTGGCAGCGACCTCTACATAGTGATATATAAGGGAAGTTTTGGAGAATGTAGAGAAGGCGTGGCAGGACGATCATTTTGTATAGGGTCACTCTAACCATTATGGCGAGTGGCAGTTTGGACCACCTATCTAAATCAACCAGGATTCTGTGGGTAAGAGGAAGGATGTTATAGTTCCAGGCAAGATTTGTCTCCCAGGTCACATGAATTTTGAAGTACTTGAAATTCAGGCACTGGATCAGTAGGACGGGGTGCCATTATTCATTGTCACAGTCTCCTCTAAGAGAAATCAAGAAAGATTGAGTCCTGTTCACCGTCAGCCTGGAGGCTGTCCCAAAGACATTGAGGAAGGAGATGATGTTGAGTCTGGTCTCTGCTGGGCAAGCCAAGAGCTGTAGGACATCTTTCTCGTGTAGGGCTATTCTGTCCTCCATTGTCTTGCACCAGATGAAACCTCAGACATGGGTGTCACATTGTATCCACACAGCTAATGTTTCAATGGCCAGGGCGAAGAGGAAGGGGGAACAATGAACAGCCCCGCCTAGCGCCATGACAGATTGGGAATCAAGGAAAGACCTTGGGTGCCAATCCCATCTTGACCAGCCCTTCATGAAGAAGTTCCAGTCTAGTGAGTCATGGCTTTCTCACAGTCAAGCAACATTAAGTCTTTTGCGCATTGTAAAGTTTTGAACAGGGCCAGACCAAGATGAACCCTGCGAACCCATTCAGGCCCAAGGTTTTTATAGAGCACTAATAAGTTCCTCTACAATCAGGGGCTGGTTAAGAGCTTCCGCGTGGGTCATCCAGGATAGTGGGATATCTGCTATTAGCAGATCGAGGGCTTCTTGTGGGGCCGGGTCCTCACAGAGTAGAGATTCACGTAGTAGCATGTGAATGCTATGGTGGGGTTGGTCACTGCACATTTAGCATCTGGGACGATAATGCTGGGCACCACCCTAGAGGCCAATTCCCTGGTAGCAAGACAGTGCACCAACTTCCCAGATTTATCCCCCCACACTTAGACACTGTCTTCAAGGCCAGTTAATGACTCTCCCGCTCTGTCAGGTTGCCCCTGCCCAGAGTCTCGAGTGGTGAACCGGGGGCCTTATTTTTGAGCGCCTGAGTCACTTTTGTACTGCCGCTGTGTCACTTTTTGTGGCGCAGCAGTAGTGTAAATAATGCGCCATATTTACGAAGTGACGCATCTAGGCAGATGCGTCACTTCGTAAACCCCTGCACTACATTATAACTGCATCAGGTCTAGTGTATGCAAGTTGGGCGTTACCTTGCAAGAAAGGGTCGCAGGAGTGGCACAGTGAAATCTATAAGATTTCACTGCGCCACTTTAAGGATGCTAATGTGTCAAAACCTTACGCCTGTCTCATGGCAGGCGTAAGAGTGACGCAGGCCCTTTCACATGGGGCTGGCCCCATATGAGTTGCATCTGTTTTCAGAAACCCCTGCAATGCGCCACTTTTGCACCGACAGATACATCAGTAATACTGATATATCTGTCATTCCTTGCGACATGATGCGTCATACAGTAAATATGACGCATTCATCATGTCGCAAGGAGGGCGCTCTGAAAGTGTTGCATCGCTGCTTTCACGCAACCATGCGACACTGCTCATAAATGAGGCCCTGGAAGTCTCCAGATGTGCAATACGGGTCGGGGTCTCTTAGGCCTGACCTCTAACATAGGAATGGGCATATCCCTGCATAGTTGCCGTACATGCCTGCCATAACATCCCAGGGCATTTGAATATCCCTTGTTTAATGTCAAGATGTACTTTCAGGTTTGTCTCCAAGGTATGGACGAGCTTTTAGTCAGTGAAAAACAAGATGTTAAAGCACCAGATTTTTCTTTCCCCTTCTGTCCTAGCATCTCTCATCTGAATAGGAACCAGTGCATGATCTGAATTACCCTGGAGGAGGATGTGGGGTCCTCATGTATGTAAGAGGTCAATGGCTAGCAAGAGAAAGATGTTTATGCAGGATGAACAGCCTTGTGCATTGGAGCTGTGTATGTATTCCCTTGCTGTGGGGTTCCAGGTCCACCTAGCATCACTGAGCCCCAGATTCAAGGTTCAGCCAGCTCGTCCCTTCTCTTCCTAGGAGTGTCCCTTGGCCTTCGCATGGAGTCTAGGTGGCCCAAGATGTCATTAAAACCTCTCCCCTATAATCAATTTGTTATGAGGATGAGATAGTACCAAATCTCTAAGTCGTGTCAGTGTGTGAGTAGATATCTATGGGGGAATATACAAACTCAAAAGGTTTTTTTAAGGGACCTCTCCAGCATGCCCTCCATCAGAATGTATACCTCCAGCGCATAGGGATCATCACTCCCCCAGGATCTGCGTTTGAACCCCACGCAATGAACTCTGAGGTACCAAAACCAGGCCAGAAGGTTGCAGTTATTCCCCATGTGATGGGTCTCCTGGAGCCTCACATCCTGGGGGGGGGGGGGGGGGGGGCATGCCTGTGGATGAATTGCTGCACAGCTTCCCGCTTTATGCAGTCCAAGAGGCTGTTCCCGTTCCAGGTCATGGCGGTGAATACCATTTTGGCAGGGGATATTGTCGGGTAAGTGGTAGTCAGTGGGGCCTAATGTGGATTGTCCAAGGTATTGGAGGGACCCCAGTGGTCCTGTCTGTCTGAGCATTGTCTATGGTAGATCTGTGGGATGCGTAAGTGTGTGGGGCACGTCTACTGCATTTTGCGCATAAGTATAAACGATCTTTCAAGTACAAGTAGTTTGGCAGCATTGGTTGTTGTGAATTTCTTGACACTCAATATAGTTTCCACCTGTCTATTCTACTCCCCCACCTTTATTGTTTTCTCCCCATTCTGTTCCCTCAGTCCCCTTATGCTTTCCTGATTTGTGGCAAACCTTGTTTATGTGTTTTGACCCTCATATGTCATCTCTCTTCCTTCTACTAGTCTTCTTCCTTCCCGAGGCTCTAGTGATGTTCCATCCTTGTTCAGTTGATGAGTGGGATGCCTAGTATGTCCAGGACTAGTTACAACTGTTTGCAATGGATAAGTCCATATATACATCTTCTGACTATATGTTTTCCATTTTCCTTTGGTGTGACCCTTTAATTGATGGGCATCATCTCATTCTTAGGTGGAGGCCTCCTCTGCTTGAACATGTGATCCAGGTCCTTTTGCTGTGTTTCATCCAATCTGGATATTCTGACAACCAGTCCACAGAAGTGTTTTTCTCCTTCTCTCTCTCCTAAACTTTTTTTCCCCTAAGCTTGGGTCATCTTTTCCACTTATGATACCTTACCAGAGAGGTAAGTGAACTCCAATGGCAGACAGCGGTGGCTCCTCTGCTAAGGCAGAGGAGCCCCTCCCCAATGCTCTTTCAGCAGTGCAAAAAAGAAAAAGAAAATGACAATAACACAATATTATCGTTTTATTTTGCAGTACTGAGGCACTTTTGTTTACCTTATGCGGCGAGGTGGGGGTGTCGTCACAGCCAGCAGGGGCAGGATGTTTGGTGCTCTTAAGTGCGCATGACGGTTTGGCTACCTGTCTTGCGCCGGCCAAACAGACATGTGCACTTAGCATTTCTCCACCTGGCCACACTGCACAGCTGGGTGGAGAACAGGCACAAGCTCCCACTCCCTGTCTGAGTGCCGAACCAGGCTGCTCAAAATTAATTGACAAGTAAGTTGCTGCCCAGCCACAAGAGCATATTGACAAGTGTAATCTACTTCAAGACTAACAATTGTGGTTCAGATCACGTTGCAGTGTTGAAACAGCCACACTCGAAGTAGTCAATGACACCCTCTTCCCCAGTGATAAAACAGCCCTTGCTTCCAGATCCTGGCCATCTTATCCACCACTTTTCACACCATGACTATCCAACATTGATACACACCTTGAAAACTTGCATGGGATTTACTGGCACAATCCTTTACTGATCTTACCTCTCCAACCAACTGCAACTGCCAGATTCCAGACTCCAAGTCTGCTTCATGCACATGCAAACCTTGGTGCCAACAAATTACATGATTCTAAAGCCCATTAAGACTAAATTTCTCCTCTTTACCAACATTGCCAAATATTCTCTGATTCAGTTGTGGATCTCCTACTTAAACCTAAGGGCCTTCAGACTATAACTAACAGAACAGGCAACATCCCTTGAATGTACCTTGAACTCGAACCTCCAACTCAAAGAACACAATGCCAAGAAGACCAAAACAGTCGGATTCCAAGTCTCTCTATTGAAAATAGTAAAACCTTTACTTTAAGTAGAAGATTTGAGAATCTACATTCAAGCCTGATCATCTTCAAGATCAGCAGCATCACTGACAAGATCCTCTAAATCAGGATCCCTGTCTATCTAGCAGAGAACTAACAATATCTGGAAGTTAATGCCAGATGAGGAGCTCCCACATTGCCATTTTACAGACTAAACACTGTAGGAAAAGAAAAACCAAGAAAACAAGCCTTCTTTTCCTACACCTCCTAGTTCTGTAATGACCTCCCCTTTGACATCAGAACCCCACCAACCCTCCTACAATTCAGGGAGAAACTGAATAATCACCACTTCAAGGAATACTTGCCTAAATAGGTTGGCTTTCACCTGTCTTCCTCCACCTCTGGCCCTCCTACCTGTGTATCCCCAATGGGGTCATCCCTGTATAGTGCTCAATTGCTAGCAAACACAAGGAGATGATGGATATAGCGCTTAAACATTTCAGACACTCACCCCCAGTAACAGATCTGGGTTCAATCCATCATTGTTCTTTAGCTCACTTCGCCACCTCAGTTCGGACCCTGCTATCTGCAAATCAGTCTTGACCCTGTGTCTCATTGGAACAGTCCAGTCCAAACTAGCAAGCCAGGTCTTCCCTGAACCAAAAATAGGCATCCTAGGACTGGTTTTGGGGTTATACCCCTCATCAGCCTGGCTAGCTTGAATCCAGTGGCAAAGTGAGCAAGGGACCCACGTCTAGGCATACCCTGCCAACCTAGGGCGAACAAAGCAAACACAAGGAGATGATGGACGGAGAGCTGAAACTTTTCAGACACTCACCCCCAGTCACAGCTCTGGATTGAATCCATCATCGTTCTTTAGCTCACTTCGCCACCTTAGTTCAGACCCACCTATAGGCAAATAAGTCTTGACCCTATGCCTCATGTGAACAGTCCAGCCCTAACTGCCAAGCCAGAGCTTCACTGAGGTGGAAAAAATCATCCTGGGGGCCGGTTTTTGGCGTAATACACCTCATCAGCCAGGCTAGCTTGAATCCAGTGGCAAAGTGAGCAAGGGACCCATGTCTGGGCATACCCTGCCAATTGAGGGCGAACAAAGGAAACAAAGGGATATGATGGACAGAGCGCTGAAACTTTTCAGACACTCACCCCCCAGTCACAGATATGGGTTGAATCCATCATCGTTCTTTAGCTCACTTCCCCACCTCAGCTCAGACCCAGCTACATGCAAATCAGTCTTGACCCTGTACCTCATAGGAACAGTCCAGCCCTAACTACCAAGCCAGGTCTTCCCTGAACCGTAAGCAAGCATCCTGGGTGTGGTTTCTGGGTAATACCTCTCATCAGCCAGGATAGCTTGAATCCAGTGGCACAGTGAGCAAGGGGCCCACGTCTGAGCCTGCCCTGCCAACTTAGGGCGAGCAAAGCAAATACAAGGAGATGATGGATGGAGTTTTGAAACTTTTGAGACACTCACCCCCAGTCACAGATCTGGGTTGAATCCATTATCGTTCTTTAGTTCACTTACTCAGTTGCTCAATTGCTAGCCAGCTAGAAATCTCAAAACAATCATATATACATAATACTGGTATTAGTGATTCTGATCTGTGACCGATTCATGATATTCTTTGGAGGAACAACATGGGGGCAAGATTAGATGTGAAGAATTTACCAACTCTGGTTTGTGCAGAAAGTTTGAAAAGTTGCCCTCTTCCACTTAAAGCAGTGAATTATTAGAGTGTTGAGTCAATGAATTGATCTGACATGAGCATTGCATCCCAGTATGAGTAAGGAAACAGTTACTGTAGCATGACACAAAATTTACAAGAATCCTTTGACATCCTGAACTAGGTCACAAAGCCAACATTGCTACCATCTGTCAGAAACATGTGATGGAGTAGGTTTTTCGCAAAACAAAACCTGCTCGGATTAAACCTCTCATTTGCAAAATAACCATCAAAAAGTTAACTGTGTGCTATTAATCGAGTTTTTATTTAACAATGCACATACGTAAATATGAATGTGTTTAGAGAAAATCTGGGGTAGGCCGCAAGCCTGCACATGACTAATGCAAAAAATAATAACTAAAGGGCTGCAAGATTAATGATCATACTAATGCTTTTTGAATCTAGTGCAAACTAATAATATTGCTAAGCAGAACATATTTAGTGAATAAAACGTATGCAAAAGATATGATATTCACGTTGTATTTGTCTTTCCCTAGAAAATGGCTTTTTCTGTGCTGGAGAGAAATCTAGCTTGAAGTATTAAAGCATGGTGTGAGGAAGGGAGATTGCTTAATCAGTTTTCCGTGTGTCTTCAGCAATGACCAAGGTAACGGAGGAAACAATGGGCCTCTGACAAGCGAGTTCCACTGGAAGCGGACATGCAGACAGAAGAGTTACAAAAAACGTGAACATGTTGCGGAAGGGAAAGATACATAAGCCTGAAAATGGCATAATGAATTCGGACAATAGGGTGTTTGAAAAACGGAACTTGCTTGGAGTGGTGTGACCAAGACACCCCTTGTTTTAGCCAATCAAAATTTTTAGTTAGGTGGGTTGGATAGAGTAGGTGAATTTGTGTGAATTTGGGGTATAATTAGGTGGGGTTAGGTGGCGTATTCCTAACTTTGTGAGAGGAGAGAGCTGTATCTCTGTTTCCTATTCTTGTAGGCTTGCTGATGATCTGCTGTTCCTGACTCTTAAACTTTGCATTTCAAATTCTTCCTTTAAGTGCCCTTCTAACTCTCATGGCCAGTGGGTAGCATTTCTGATCCTAAAACTTGAATAATAGGTAACTATAATCAATCTCTGATTTGCATAATGTTTTGCAAATGTTTTCTCTTCTTTTGTCTCTCTACCTATCCACTCTCTTAATACGATGTTCATGAGATGCATGATATTTGATTGAAAACTGAATGTACTTTTGCGTGAAATTACCCTGATATGTACTGCATTGCGCTAATGAGCATCACATTATTTAGATAAAGATTTACTGTTATTAATGGAAAAAATGTCTGCTGTTATTATGGTATGTATAGAATCACAGTATAAGTTCTGATTATTAATTACTAAATCCCTGCCTTCTTAAAAATATTCATCATTTAGACATAATACATTACTTAGTAAGTTTGGACTAAACTCATATATTGTGGAGGGATCTAGAAATTAGGGCTCCTTCTCTGAATGTTATATCTAAGTTCCAGAAACGCTGCATCACATGTCTACTATAGAGGGAGGGAGCTCATGTTTTCAGTCTTGCAACTGAAAAGTGACCATAAAAGTATAAAGACTAGTGTGCAACAATCTTTTGACCTGATGCACACCAACATTAGGTAGATTGTTAGAGATAGAGTTGATCTTTTTGATCCCCAAATTATGGACACTGATGGAAATACTGTGGTTGTAATACTTGCCTAAACAGTATGGGAATATGGCTAAGGAGGTCTGGGAATAAAATTAAGACCATAGGCAAAGCTACTCTCTTAGAGTAGCCCAACACAGCCTAACCTTTTCAAACTTTTGATGAGTAGAGCGTGCCATGTGTTGAAGCATGCCACCTAGTTTGGGTGTGGGCACCACATCCTTTTAAGTCAGAATACCGCAGTACACTCCCACCTGCCTATTTATGTACGTTATTTTACCTCACACACTTCCCATCCCCTATCGTGACCTTTGCCAAAGGCATTGCTCCTTTTAGATTTTTAGATGATCACATGGGTTATGAGGTTTCGAACTATTAAAATACAATGTTTGCATTGTATATAAAATGCAACGAAAAATGATTACAATTATTAATGCCAGTCCCAAGTTCAAGCTGTGATTTGTTCTGCACTGTTTCTGGTAACCCATGCCATATGTAACAATACTTCCCCTTTGTGTGATGTGTGTTGGGTGTTACCAGGGCCACTGAAATTATGTTGTTTTGTGACTGTGGCATTTTCTGTATAATTCTGTACTCTTATGGATTTGCTGCTTTTGGTGCTTAATTCATTATCTGCTGCAAAATTTGCAGATTATAGCAAAAAAAATATTTCTAACTAAAATAATTACTAAAAATGCAGCAAAATATATTGCCGCTCAGTTGCATACCCTTCGCAAAAGTCAAATGGTCACTTTTCGATTGCCTGACACTGTTTCTGAGTATTAACCTGTAACTGCTGAGGTGATACCTTTGCTCAGACAGTGTTATCAAGTGTAAAAAGAGACATAATTCCGCAGTAATACTGTCACAAATTGTGCTGCTTTACACCACAAAATCTTCTTTTTCTTGCCACATGATTTAGTCATAGAAACTTTATTTGATCTTTCTTGGTTCAGATCATAAAAGTACATAAACAGTACATAAAACAGATATATAAAATGATTTAGTCAACACTGCCGCATATTTTGATCAACCAGGGTCCCATAATTCCAGTAACCCTGGGTATGACTGTGTTGTTGGTCGTAACCTATATTGAACATTGATTTGTTGAGGTTAATTGAAGGGGACAAGCTCTCAGGTTGTGAGAGCCAAGAGCTCAAATGATGCTCTGCCTCTTTCCTCACGACACAGGAATTACAGTGCCTTAGCCCAGTTGTCCAGGGGCATTCTCTAAAAAGCAGACTGCTTCAGCTTTCAGAAAACAGATAATGAATGTATTTTTCCTTTTTAAACTATTTATGCCCTGACCACTGCGACAAAGCCCATGGTCAGACCCATCAGGAACCACGCTTGATTCACACCCTACATTAAATATTTACCTTGCATGGAGTTTTGCCGATGTGTGTTTTCAAATGAACCAGTTATCAGACAAAAGCATTTGGAAGAGATGAGTCAAATCTTGTTCTTCTGGTTAGATCCTAAGTTATCAACGATTAACTATGGGTGGATGGGTTGCTGTGAGAAATGGGGTTATTATTTCACTAGGGTGCAAGCTTAGTCAAGCAATAGGCATAAACCCTGGCCGGGTGAACCACAAAAAGAGTCTACATTTTCCTATGCTTATCCCTGGGGAGCTGGCACAAAAAGCAGTCCGGCTTTATTTAGAGGCAATTTGTAAAGTATTTCTGCAGTAAACAGTAATAAAGTCAAAACACAACACAAGAAAAATCTCACACCAATTTAGTAAAATAGAGTACGTTTTAATAAATTATTTGACACCAAATTACCAGATATCTAATCAGTAGAACCTGAATTATGAATAATTTAAGTTGTAATAGAAAACTAGCTCCTAAAAGATCAAAGCACTAACTGCGAACTTCTGGCCACGTGACATTGGGTCAAAGTCAAAAAATATGTCAGATAACGATGGAGTGTGGGTTGGATATAAGAAGGGGAATGGGAATGGTCAGCATTTACCTTTGGACTTAGAAGAAATTTTGAAGAAAAAGATTTAGAAGGTTAAGTTCAGTGGGGCAAGGCTGGTGGTGGTATTAGAGGAGGGAGCTCCATTGTCAGGGAGCTGCTGAATGAAGCCATTATGAAAATGTCTACCTTCTGTTAGTCACTTTTTTGAAAGTTGAAAATCTCCAGCTGGAAAATCATGTTTGACTGGTTACCAGCAAATGATGGAGGTTAAAGTTAGAGGATGGAAAAACATGTTATTCGCTGGACATCTGTTCAGAAGAACAATTGCGGGTTTGACAGTATGTGCGCACACCTTCTCAGAATGTCTCGACTGGAGAATCAAGAGGCTTATTGTTAGTATGTTTAGGCTTATCCTGCTCTTGTGTCTCACACACTGCGGTCCCTGGCTCCTGATGAGAATGTGGATACATGGCTGATGGATCTAGTCACCGTTAAGGGGATCAAGTTGCAGTCTGCTAGTTCCATGATCAATCAAGTCTTCGTTCTATTGACCATTTCCAGCTGTGTGTGAGAGCCGGAGTAAAATAGGAACATGATCAAGCGTGTGCTAACTTGGGCAGCGTTACAGCAGCTATCCAAATCTTAACAATTTTGAAGAAAAATTAGGAGGCAACCAAAAATATAGTCCTCAGCATAGCAAAATGAAATGTTGATGAATCTGATTGATGTTCATATCTATCTAAGATGGAAACGTATTGCAAAATAATAGAAATATTTTCTTTATGCATTGCATCGGAAGTTCACTAATGCCTTTCTTAGACAGTATTGCTTTAGAGTGGTTCTGTTAGTAGAGGCAGTGTGAACATTTATGCAAGACCCTATTGGTCAGAGAGTTTCACATTCCAAAAGGGCTTCTGAGCGTCATACCCACGTCCTAAACTGAGAGAGACACACAGGGATTCACTTTGTGCCTATGTTTAGGACTCTAAACCCATCATGTACATCAGTGTCTCCAATGCATGACTTGAAGTAATATAGATGACTAACACTACTTCCAAAATTCCTGCACAGCTCTTCTTCGAGTACAGTTATTTCCCGATCCAACAGTATGCAACAGCCTTGTAAGTTTGTATAATCGATTGCACTAGAGGTTTTCTTTTTATAACTCATGTTTGCAAACATGCTCGCTCTTTCATATGCAAGAGCTACACACCAAGGTTTTAAGTGGTTTGTGGGAAAAGTGATGGTGTGACCATGTATTGTGTGAAATAAAGTACACCCTGGAAAACATGATAAGGATAATGCAAGTCACCTCAGAGTTTCACAACCTTATAAAGGAGCTCGGCCTTTGGCCTCATTCCTGTATATAGTTGTGGACCTCATCAGTGATTAGCATTACCCTCATAATGTCTGGCAGTGTTACTTTATCCCTTTTATTTCAGTAAAGTTATGTTGTGTCTATTCACCTGCAATAACTAAATAAATGATGCAGCTGCTCAGCTGTAATAACTTATTACTGTATATTGTCATAATGGCTGCAGCCACTACCAGCAGCCAAAAGTCAAATGCAAGTCACAGATCATAGTTGCGACTGCAGTTTCATCAAAGAAAATTAAGACTGACTTCTCATTCTTCTGATCTGTTTTTCTAAATGTACAGTGATCAAATGGAAAGAGATATTTATGGCAACAGGTTTATTTTTTGCACATAACAGGTAATTAACTCCTTCAGCGCTGCGCGGATTTCCGCGCAGTGCTGAAGGTTCTGAGCGCGGGCGGGGCCATGACGGAACGGTTCCGTCATAAGCACAGCCCAACCGACGTGCATGACGGAACCGTTCCGTCATAAGCGTCGAAGGGGTTAATTACATGCACGACAGATCCTACACGTGCCACATTCTGGGCATTATCACTTTTTTATTTGACTTACATTTAACTGATT
This sequence comes from Triturus cristatus, assembly GCF_964204655.1. NCBI lineage: Eukaryota > Metazoa > Chordata > Amphibia > Caudata > Salamandridae > Triturus > Triturus cristatus. The sequence continues at coordinate 529,209,387 of NC_140588.1, read as the reverse complement.
TAATGATCTTTTTGCAACAAATTACTACTTTTTGGTATGTTTAATTTTGAAATTCAACTTTTATCCTTCATGCCTTCAAGGTATCCTATTGCTTTCAAGTGAAAGAGCAACATAACTGAGGGATAAAAAAGTAGATTTTCCATATATAAGGAGTAACGGACCTATATTATGTTAGCATAATGCATCTATAAGTACACTTTCTGTTTGATATATATACTTTTGTTTGGAGGAAAATCGATTATTTCCTTCCTGTATATCTATTGCTATAAGAGTAGGCTGAAAACCATACAGACGCCATCTTCTGATTCTATGCTCGAAGAAGGGCCGTGATCACGTGCAGTTGTCAGGCCCCAGTTCATTTGAGTTACTGGAAGCAGCTGAAGGTAGGCTGTTTACTCGACTGTTCTAAGACTCAAGGTTGCATCTGGCCTTGGGGCGATAAGCGCATTCCTGGAGGTGCCGTGTCTACACTCCCAGGCACCAAGACAAAAGGGAGTCACCCCTCCTGACCTTATCAGTAATAGATAGTCGAAGTCTTTGTACTGGCCTGATGTGTGCCATATATGGTCCTTTCCTGGAGCTTGAGGGCCAACTGGTGTTTTTCCTTTTACAGTGATTGTATGTGTTGATCCGAAAAGTATATAACCTTATGTTTGAATACGAGCCAACAGTCTTCTTGGCGCACCTGATGGGTGAGTTTCGGAGAGGCTCCTCTATAGAGTATCTGTTTAATAAACGATTGAACCGTCTTCACTGCCAACTGACTGATTATTTGGTAATGGTATTGGGACTATTGGTAGGTATAGTCCTTTAGTTTATTTTATGGTACATCAGTTGCCGACTCCGCCGGGACTCCGTGACTGGGTCGTCCTCCCCGTAAATGGGTGGTAACGACAAGGGGTAATTCTGGTCGAGCGGGTGGACGGAAAAAGGATCCTGTTGAATTTTAGCCATTTTTTGTATGAACATACTTCGCTCTCACGATCAGAGTATCCCCAGCTGCTAGTGACCCTTCACCGGAGTCCTATGGGCGTAACCCGGGAGATGACCGCGTTGGTCTTCAGGAGTTGGCAGTGGAGAATACGCAATTGTACCTGTGAGCACCAGGTGAGTGGAATTGTTTTGATGTTTTTGGCATGCACTGTTGAGCAGTGCTTTTGAAGCAGTTAACCTTGTAAGTATTTGGTGGTCAGTGTACCACGGAGATTTTGGGGGTCTGACGAGGCAGCATTATGGTGGCTGCATGTATAGATGCTCCATGGACATTTTTGTGAATAATAGAGACGCCGATCAGATGCCCGGTGTTGCATGTGTGGTGCGCGCCCGGCCGGACTGCTCTCGGAAAAGCCTGTGGCTGTACCTGGGTAGCCTTGGGAACATATCTGAAGTGGTGCTAATGCAGCGGGCTTAGTCAGAATAATCCCAAGAGTGAACCAGGAAGGCTGTGGGATGGTCTGTAGGTCGGTCTGTGGTTATACCTGTCTGACGGTCTCTTGGTAGTCTTTGGACTGCTTGATTTTGGTATCTGTCGGTCTTGGAATCTGAATTTCATTGATTCTCCACGAACAGGAGTCGACGGGCTCTGTTCTTTGTTTGAAGAGACGTTATTTTTTAATATATTTGTATGTATATATATATATATATATATATCATTGTTTTGTGTATATCTGAATGAGCGCGAGGTTGTATGTTTGTGAATGTTTGAATATGGCCATGTTTGGAAGTTTATTTTTATGATCGAATGAGGAACGCGTGACGACTATAACCATGCCGTATTTTAGCAAATTGAGTTGTTTTGGGTGTTGTTGTCGCTCTAATGGTACGCATTTGGCTGAAAGTCAACCTGCCCCGCCTGAGGGCAGCCCAAGTTGTGATATGTATGTTAAGCATGGTATTACACCTCTCTTGTTTAATACGTTATGGCATAAATATACTAAAGATAATGTGGAATTGCAATGACCCTTAACCATGTCTTTTGATGAAAAAAAGATAAATTGGTTGCAGGATCGATTATTTTCTAAACGTACTCGACAGGCAATGTTTGACTCCCTAAGCTTGTGGCAGAAAGAAGCAAAGCGTAGACGTATGCGGGAGGGGAAAGTATGTAGGATGAAAGGAAATCAGACGATTACGCAGAAAGCTATAGCTTATGATAAAGCACAAACTGAAAAAGGGATTGATTGTGTAGACAGACAATTTAGATTGCAAGTGGATAAGACCTATGTGGCTAGGACTGAAGCGGAAGATGAGATAGAGGATTTATTGGACACTCGTCTACCGCTACCTTATGCTCCACAGCGTATATATCCCGTTGTTCCCCCGACTCTAGTACAGGCCCCTTTAACTTCCGCTCCTGTTGTTTCCTCATCTCTTGCCTCTCCGGGAACGTCCTCTGTTTGGTCTCCCTCAGTGTCTGAGATGGCTACTTTATGGTCTGTTACCCTGCCATCTTCCGTTATGTCCACAGCTGTTTTGTCTCCCCCCACCCCTGTGTGGGCTTCCCTTTCTGCGAGCACGACCCCATCTCCAGCTGTTTCGACTCCATTTCGTGCTCTGGGGTATTTCGGCGCACGGAAGTTGTTTACCCGTTCGGCTGTAGGACAGGATGAGAAACAGATTATTGAAGATCAGACATCCCAGTGGATGCAACAGCCTATTTACACTATAATTGAAATATGGAGCACTCTTCGAGACTATGAGCCTGTTATGCAGCAACATGCTTTGAAACACATGGCTGCACGTATTATAACTCTTTGGGAAGAGTGTTTTCCAGGAGGGATGGCCCCCCAAGTGATGTGTGACATCCAGGACAGGGCTCATAAGTCTGAATTGAGCCCAGATGAAGTGTATAGAAATGTGGAGGTTTTATTAAATTACCGAGAACGGATGCATCAAAAGTGTCCCTTTTGGGACACTCAGCATCCTATGCAAGAATTTCATCCTATCTTTCATCCTGAAATACCGAAACTAAAGGATGACCACGGTGTGGTGACTAGACCTCGTGTAGAGGCTCGAGTGCAGGAGCAATGGGTGTACACCCCCTGGAAGAGGAGTGAAGTCCTCTCGCTAAAATCACAATTACCCGACCCCCGTAAGAATCCAACGGCTTATTATAAAGAACTCACAGAAGCGGCCTCTTCGGCCGTCATGATCTTAGCTGACATGGAGCTATTTTTTACATTGCTAGTTCCTGTTGACGTGTGGTGTCAGGTGCATGATCAGGATCATGTTCAAGAATTAGAATGAACATGGGATCAGATAAAAGATTGGGACAAGGATCGTAAGCCTGGAAATAAGCCGAACGCTGAATTATTGGCATTACCTGGCCGAATTATCACATACATGCATTCCTTAATTCCGCCTCGTAAGGTAGATTGGGATAAATTGACCGCATGTTAAGAGAAGAAAGATGAAAGGGTCTCTGATTTTTTCACTAGATTTGAAGACGAATTCATTGATTTTAGTGGACAGGATTTATAGTTGGAAGGCAGTATACGAATATTTGTTAATCGTTTTGTGACCAATTTGTTACCAGAAGTCTCTGCAAGGCTACAGGCCGCTGAAAGTACCTGGACCACTTCCACGCCCTCGGTAATATTGAGTATGGTCCAATATTACGAACATAGAGAAAATGAGAGTAAGGATAAGATGGAAAAGAGAACGAAGTATCTTAAAACACGGGTGTTGTTGCAACAAGTTGCTCAAGGACGAGGCAGAGAGAGAGGCGGTAGAAGGTCCATCCCGAGGGGGGCGGGAACTGGGCGAGGGTGAGGGCCGGCTGTTGTTTTGGGAATAAATCAGTGTGCTTATTGTAAGGAGGAAGGGCATTGGCGATCTCAGTGTCCATTATTGATGGCCCAGAATGGGGCTATGAGAGGTAGAGGAAGAGGTCGGGGAAGTGTGGATCACAGTGATATGCGACGAGAAGAGGCGATGCAAGTTGGACAAGAAAATAATTATTTTGATAATCCATGAGGTAGGCAGTATTATAATGAGGAGTGTGCAATGGATGTGACCGAAGGGTATGCTTATACATAGGATAGCCGTGGACAGAGTAAGGGCCAGGTGTCAGTACCCGTTGATCAGCAAGGACCTTATGTAGAGGCGCATTTGATGGGGACATCTGAAAAGTTTTTAGTGGATACGGGTGCAATGAATAGTTCTATTTCTCATTCCCTGGTCCCAGGGGCTGCTCTGTCCGGGCACAATATTGTTTCGGTAGGATTCTCGGGAATTCCGGTGGTGAGCCCCATCTCCAAACCTATTCCTTTCACAATTGGTCCTGTTACGATAGACTCCCCATTTCTTTTGACTTCCCATTGTGGTGAAAATTTGTTGGGCTTAGATTTGTTGAAAAAATTGCACGCTAAGATTCATTGTTCACCTGATGGTGTTTACTTGACTATTAATTCCCTTGGAAAGCATACTTTGATGTGCCACTCTGAACCCTGCTATGTTACTACCCCTCCCTTCGAATGAAAAGAACAATGATGTTCATGATTGTATATTTCGGACTGTGGAAGAAATGAAGGGACGAGTAGACCTGATTGACACTCCTCTATCTGACCCCCAAGAGGAGTTGTACGTCGATGGCTCTTGTTTCAAGTTACCAGATGGCACGACAACTGCTGCATATGCGATAACTACCCTTCACACTATAGTTGAGACTTCTCGAGTACCCTATCAGTCAGCCCAGGTGGCTGAATTAGTGCCATTGTTTCGGGCCTGTGAGTTAAGTGAAGGACTGAGAGTAAACATTTACACCGACAGCCAGTACGCCTTTGGCGTGGCTCATAGATTTGGCCGACTTTGGGCAGAAAGAGGGTTTCTTACTTCTCATGGTCAGCGAATACAGCATGACCCCTTGATTTTGCAATTACTGACAGCATTGACGTTACCAGAAATAGTGGCTGTAGTCAAATGTAGTGCACACAAGGCAGTGGTTGATGCAGTGGGGGAGGGTAACACCTTTGCCGATCAAGTAGCTAAGGAAACTGCAAAATCCAAATTTATCTCAATGTTTGTGAATAGCTCTGCTAGGTGGGTGGCTGAAACAGAGATGTTTGAGATTACCATGGAGAGTGTCCGAGAAATACAGAAAGAAGCTACCCCTATTGAACTGGCTCACTGGAAGGAGCGAATTGGGAGATTAGATGCAGATGGTTGTTGGGTTGATCTGATGGAAAAGCAGCGGTTGCTGCTGCCTAATGCATTAGTGAATGCAGTGGTGACAATGGCACATGGTTCAGCTCATATTGTGGTGAAAGGTATCCGTGCACTAATAGATCCTGTATGGTACAATCCCAATATTTCTAGGACCGCTGCTCATTTGGTACAATATTGCATGGTTTGCTTACAACATAATCCAGGGGGCAGGGAGCCTGTTCTGAGTGGAAACTTTGCACCACCATCTTTGCCTTTTGAGGTGCTTCAAATGGATTATATCCAGCTGGAGCGCGTTAACAATTTGAAGTATGTCCTGGTTATGGCATGTGCTTTCAGTAAATGGGTGGAAGCCTACCCGACAAAAGAAAACACTGCTTTGGCAACGGCAAAAGCGTTGGTAAAGGAGTATTTCCCTCGCTACTGATTGCCTCGTGTGATCTGGAGTGATAACGGAAGTCATTTTAATGCAGAACTCATCACACATATGTGTAATGGACTACAGATTAAACAGAAATTCCATGCGACTCAACATCCCCAGTCCGCTGGGTTGGTCGAGAAGTATAATGGGATATTAAAGCATAAATTAGCAAAAATTCAAGAAAGTACTAGATTGAAGTGGCCAGATGCCTTGCCGCTGGCATTAATGTCAATACGAATCACCCCACATTCTCTTTCTGGTTTGTCCCCGTATGAGGTCATTTTTGGGCGCCCTGCTAATGTTTTGGGCGTCCCGAGACCCAGAACGTTTCGTGATGTAGAGTATCCTATGCTGACAGACTATTTGTATGCTTTGACTAAAGATCTTCGTTCCATTCATCAACAGGTTTCAGCAGTCTTGCAGCCCCTGCCGGAGAGTCCTGGACATCGCTTGGAACCAGGACAGTGGGTTCTAGTCCGTAACTATCAGCAAAAATCCAGCTTGGATCCTCGTTGGTTTGAACCTCTTCAAGTCTTGTTCGCCACGCGGATGGCGGTAAAAGTGAATGGCAAGCGGCACTGGATTCATGTGTCACATTTGAAAAAACTACCCCTCCCGCTTCCATATGATCAGCGAATCCAGGACGGGGTTCTGACTCAGGAAAGTGAGCGAGTACCTTAATTCATCCCTTTTTCTGATGCCCAGATAATTGGAGAAGGGCAAGGAGAAGGTGCACCGGGTTCAGAAGTGGCTCTGTCATCAGCACAATTGATCGCCCCAGATTCTGTTGTTCCTACAGCTAACCCAGAGGCTCGCAGTACCCCTGTTTCACCGGATTCGTCATCCTCTGTTTGTTCCCTGATCAAGAAGTGCCTAGCCATACTTGATACAATCTGCGGCCCAGAAAAAAGCACGGTACACCAGGTGAACATATTAGGAGATAGGGAGAGACTTGAGTGATAGGGTACAGACCTGTGCTATGAATGTCTGTAAGATACGCTTCTGGTGTACTGAGCGAGACACTGGACTGAATGCACTGAGAGCCTTGAACATTTGTTTGCTCTGTTCAGAAAGAAAGACTTAATTTCATGTTCAAAGGGGCCCAGGTTGTGTTTTTCTTCAAGGGTTTGAGGAACTTCGATTTTTGATTATGATCGTATCGACCCGCCATTTTGTGCTCCGCCGCCATCTTGTGTTGCCCTCACTCAGGCAGCACGACGATCGAAGTCCTTTTCTGCTTTTTCTGCAGCTTCGTGTCAAAATTAGCCTTCTGCCTCTATTTGCAAAGCTGGTGTTAGGTTTGGCTGAGTACACTAATCCCTGTCTGGTTTTTCTAATCCCCGTCTCAACTATCTGTTGGTTCACACTATTCTCCTCTGACTTTATCTTATCGTCTGGTCTTCGCTGTCCCCTGCTAGCATTCTCTCGTTTCACAACTGTCCTCCAATACACACAAACGTATCTCGCCACCTGCAAGTTAGTTTTGGATCTGTTAATGAATTAGTTTGAAGGAGGGGTGACAAACATATTTGAAGGAAAGGCTTCTTCGAGTCATCTGATACTTTGTTTTTAAACCTTTCCTATTGGTTCTGTCCTGTTTTCCAACTTTCCTTATTGGCTCTTTCTTATGTGTTCTGGGTGTGTATTTGGTTAATGTATATTTTTCATATATGCTATAAAAGATTGTGCACCACAGAGTGAAGTGGCAGTCTCCTAAGAACCTACCTCGTGTACTTCTGGGACAACTGTACTAGCTGCAGCTAATAAATCTGATCTTTTACGCCGACAGAGTGTCCCCGTGTCTCTGCGTAGCTAAGCAGGAGAACCCAGGAGATTAAGCCATACCCTGCGCCGCCAGGTCCAAAAGGTTCTGGTTCTTCAGGTTGTGTGAGAACATAACTCCAGTGGGAGAACATTGTTTTGGTATTATCTGTGATGAACGATAGGAGCCTGCCTGTGAGGCTCTAAACAAACACAGGAAAGAAGCACTCTCTGGCAGGATGGACTGCATTGCCCTAGTTTATTGTTGGACTTTTAGTTAGCATGTATCCCTTTGCTCGTTTTTCTCCTGAAGAGGAACGTCCTTTTGTACCACGCCATTTTCCTACATATATACCTGTTTTTTCGAGTTGGACCAATCGTGTTAAGATTGCATTTATAGTTACTATAGCAATATTGCTAATTATATTACTGGGAGTATTCATATATTTAGAATATCGCCACCCTATGCATACTGTTTTACGGACAACTACCCCACCTCCGGAACATGTGTTGCATACTTTAGCCCCTAATAAGGAAAGGCATCGTCAGACCTATGTGAAAAACGCACTCATTGAAATGCTTCACCAAGTACATAGTGCCACCAATACTACAAATTGTTGGGTTTGTGAACTTTTACCATCTGTTATGCACAAGCACTACTTATTTATATCCCTGCCTTTGTCTTATCTGGGAAGTTGCGAGGCTTGGTTCAAAATGCTTTCTGTGATGTATATGCATTACACTGTGGACGCTCGAAGGTTTTCAGAGAAAGATTATGAAATGATTTTAGCATATATTGAGGTTCATCAAGGATTCAACCCCGATGGGAATAATGGAGAGGGAACCTTAGATCCGAATGCCTGTATGAACATGTATATAATGTATGAAAATACCACTTGGTTGAAAAATGAAATTTCGGATTTTGTTGAATTCAATTTCACTCAATATTTTCGACACTTCCAGGATCGTAATGTTACCCAAGATAGGGCTATTCCACTACCTGTATTAAACAGTACCTCTACGTTTTGTGTTCAAGGATGGGGTGCATATCAGTAGGAGAAAGCCGATGTAATTACACTTATCGATTGCGTACCTTTAGCAGCCCTCCATTGTTAACCCCTCCTAATGTATATTTTGTCTGCGGAGAAAGTGCCTATACTTGGCTTCCACGAGGTTGGACTGGACGTTGCTACCTGACCTTCCTGTACCCTCCAGTCTATATTGCCCCTTCTCATTATCACAAGGATCACCAACTAGATAAACGTAGCGAGACTAGTAGGAGAAATAAAAGGATGATAGATACCACCGACATAGATCAGACCGATACTCCACTGCAGTATTTCACCGACATTATGAAGGGAGTGTTACCCTTTTGGGGGCCTGTAATTACTAGTCAAGAAGTATGACGTTTGTCTAGAGTAGTGGAAGGGGTAATTAACACTACTGCAGGAATATTGACCAATATAACAGTAGAGCTACAGGCGACCAGACTCGTTTCGCTTCAAAACCGTATGGTTTTAGACGTTATCTTGGCAGATCGAGGAGGAGCATGCCGTGTGATCGGCAGCTCTTGCTGTGTTTATATTCCTGGCTCCGCCCCTCCGTTCATTTGGCCATACAGAAGCTACATCGTTTAGCTTCCGAGATACATGTAGAAACTGGTACGTGGTCTCTCTCTGGTTGGTTCTGGGGTTTGCTCTCTACTTGGGGATGGAAAATTTCGATGGTGCTGGCATGTATAGCCGGTATCATATTCACGTGTTGTGTTTGTGTACAATGTGGACCTGCATGTTGCTCTTATTGCGTGACAAAACTCACTCCCTCTGTGTCTAGTCCATCCCCAACCGTGGTAAAAGCTCAGCTAGTTCAACAGGAGCTCAAGGACCTAATGCAGATTGATGAGGGAATATTTGAAGATTGAACTTTTTTAGTTAGCTACATTATGCTAAAAGGGCCGTTCTGAGGGATAAGAAAGTAGATTTTCCATATATAAGGAGTAACGGACCTATATTATGTTAGAATGATGCATCTATACGTACACTTTCTGTTTGATATATATACTTTTGTTTGGAGGAAACTCGGTTATTTCTAGGCCTGGGCGAAAATTTTGTTCCGTTCGCGGAAATTGCGATAATTTGACATTTTCGCGTTCCGCGGAGAGCGCGAAAATGTCAAAATTTCCGGTTTCCGCAGCTTGGCGATAATTTGTTTCTTGCTCGCGCTGTAAAATAATACATTCTCGCACGCGCGCGATCGCCTTACCTGAATCCCTGCGTTCGCTGACAAGTTTTCTTGATCCGTTCGCGTTCTCCATGAAATGTTGTATTGTTTTTAGCCATTTGCGCTGTCTCGCGACAGTTCGCGCCCGCAGTGACGTCATGCGTCGCGCGATCACGCCTTTCTTCTCGCGATCATGCACCGCGAGACAACTCAAAACAAGATGGCCGCGCCCGCAAGCAACCACATGGGTAAGTTGGCGACCCGCAACCATGCAGAAAATCTCGCGAACATGCCGGAAAAATACTTCGGCATCTTCGCGATATTTCCGCTTGTTTGCGATAATTTTAAACATTTTCGCGATAATTTGCGAAAGTTAATTTCGCAAATTCCACCCACCCCTCCTGTATATCTATTGCTATAAGAGTAGGCCGAGAACCATACAGAATCCATCTTCTGATTCTATGCTCGAGGAAGGGCCGTGATCACGTGTTGATCAGGTGCAGTTGTCAGGCCCCAGTTCATTTGAGTTATAGGAAGCAGCTGAAGGTAGGCTGTTTACTCGACTGTTCTAAGACTCAAAGTTGCATCTGGCTTTGGGGGTGATAAGCGCATTCCTGGAGGCACCGTGTCTACACTCCCAGGCACCAAGACGAAAGGGAGTCACCCCTCCTGACCTCATCAGTAATAGACAGTCGAAGTCTTTGTACTGGCCTGATATGTGCCATATATTGTCCTTTCCTGGAGCTCAAGGGCCAACTGGTGTTTTTTCTTTTACAGTGATTGTATGTGTTGAACCGAAAAGTATATAACCTCATGTTTGAATACGAGCCAACAGTCTTCTCGGCGCACCTGATGGGTGAAGTTCGGAGAGGCTCCTCTATAGAGTATCTGTTTAATAAACGATTGAACCTTCTTCACTGCCAACTGACTGATTATTTGGTAATGGTATTGGGACTATTGGTAGGTATATTCCTTTAGTTTATTTTATGGTACATCACAACACGGATTCAAGCAGTTTGTGGGAAGGATGACATTGTGACCATGTTTTATAAGGAGGTAGGTACCACCTGCTATACATTATTTGGTTATTGCAAGTTAACTTGGAGTTCAATGACCTTATAAGAGAACCTCAGTCAAAGGCTTAGCTTCGTTTTATGGTCACAGATATCTTTGGTAACTTGCAAAATCCTAATTCTGTATGTCAGGGGGTACTTTATGCCATGTATTATGTCTGTTGAGTTTTACATTATTATTATTATTATTATTAATTAACATTTATTAAGTGCATAGCTACCCTTAAGCATCTCAGGCTAGCAGCAGAACAGGGGGAAAAGTTTGATGGCTCACAGGATAATATTCTGGAACAGCTATGATTTAAGATGCTTTCGGACGGGAGATGGTGAGTCTCTGTGCACAGGTACAGGGGAAGGGTATTCCAAAGTCTAGCTATATTGTAGGAAAAGGAACAGCCCCCACTCCTCATCCTTCAGATTTTACGGATGTAGGCTAAGCTCGGGTTCGCAGAGAGGAGTTTCCTGGGACGGTAAAAGGTGATAAGGGAGCTATTAATGGAAGGGCCTTTCCCCAAAAGAGTCTTGTGGGCTACACAGAGAAATTTACATTTTATACTCTCCGGGATGGGCAGCCAGTGTAAGGTCTTCGGACCTGGCTTAGCCAATTGAGTACTAGGAATGCCAAGCAGCAACCAAGCAGCACAGTTCAGAACAACTTGAATTTTCCTTTTTGTGGATTTAGGTACATAGAGTTACCGTAATCCAGGCGGGAGAGAACCAGGGCCTGGACCATAATTCTCCTGGCCCTCTCAGGGAGGAGGGCTAGAACTTCCCGCAGCATTCTGAGAATAGCATAGCAGGCTCCTGTCACTTCCACTGCTTGCTAGTCAAATTTGAGTGATTTGTTGAGCCGGACGCCCAGGCTTTTAATCTTGTACTTGGGGGTCGGGTAGGTCCAAGGCAGGTTGGCCATGCAAGTTTGAGATCAATGTTAGGCAAGTTGCCCAGAAGCATTATTTTGTGTTTTTTTCTGGATTGAGCCTGAGACATGAGTGTTGCATACAATTTGCCACCTTCTCCAGACATGATTCCAGATCAGAGGGAGAATTCTGAGGATGGTTTAGGGATACTACCAACTGAGTTTCATCCACTAAGGTGACAATTTGTATCCCATATGGCAAGATATTATCAGCAAGCATTTCATGTACACGTTAAATAGAGTAGGGCTCAGAGACGATCCCTGAGGCACTCCACAGCTGAGAGATAGATACCTTGAGGTTGTTTCTCCCGCAAACACCTGGAATGTTCTACCATTTAGGTAGGATAGAAGCCAGGAAATGGCTCCACCTGACACACCAGCAGTCCTGAGTCTGTTAAGAAGAATATCAAAGTTAACCATATCAAATGCGGCGCTAAGGTCAAGGAGGATGATGGCTACCGCTCTGGCAACTGCTACGGCAAGGAGTGCGGTTTCTGTGCCATGTTGAAGATGAAAACCGGTTTGAGAATAGTGCGAAAGACTATGGGTTTCTAAGAAGTTGGAAAGAAATGAATAGACATACTTTTCCAAGACCTTACAGACCATAGGCAGCAAAGAAATAGGACAATGGTTATTGCAGACATCAGGGTTTAAGCCTGGCTTATTCAATAAAGCTTTTACCATGGCATGCTTCCAAGGAGGTTGAACTCGGCCAGGGGTGATAGAGAGATTTATTATGTCCAGCAAGCACAACCTCTTTAACTTTGCAGAAAAAGTGAGGAGGAACCGGGTCGAGGGGAACCCGACTTTGTTTGAACAAAAATTCCTGATAGAGTATCCAGGTCCAAGATTGGAAATTCCTTCAGTGTGTGCTTAATGTGGTCTAGGTGCCTATTCATGACTGAAAGGTCGCTGGGACATGGAGAACCAGGGAACGCCTTGTATACATTTTGAATTTTTTCATGGAAATATTCTGCAAGTTGGTTGCAGCGATCAGTGGATGCTACAGTAGATATAATTGAACTACTACAGAATAATGCGTAGGGTGCGGTGGGTGGCCGAGTCATGGAGTAGCAGCAGTGGCAGTGAGTTGAGCATGAAGATCATCCGAATGGGGTGTAGCCTATGCATAGCAAAGTGGCTGGCTGCCTTCTATTAATATAAACAAATAATAGAACTATAGAGAGGTCCTGGAAATTGTAGGCAAAACATTGCCAACCTATATTGGTAAGTCTGTCCAAATGTGACGATTTTTTCACTCGCAAATAATAATAGCTCAGACCTAAACAGCTGTGTAGCTTTGAACAGTGTTTCAGTGTAATGATGTTAAAACTAGAACAGCCTGCACATTCACATTTGATAAGAAAATAGCATTTTACCTGTGGTCCCTAGAGAGACATTTGTTGCACTTGTCAAGTCGATTTTATTTACTTGTGTTGCAACAAGGTATTAGCAAACGGACAATGATGTATTTGACTGTCAAGACAATAAGAAAGTTTGCCAAGGAGCCATGTCTTGATTCAGGGAAGGATCGTGGCTGTGCATAATATACTGCAGAGGCTTACCAGAAGATGTTTCACTCCGCAGCGGATTAATCCCACCCTGGCACCAAGGCCGGGCCCAGGAGCAGGCTTGTGCATCGTGATTTCTCAGTTAATGTTTCCTGTCCTCATTGCGTTGTCTCTGAGGTTCTGCTTCTCTTTCTCACAATCGGAATTAATAAATATGAAAGCGATAGAACTCCAGCATGTTATATATCACTCCAATGGACGTATTGATTGTATTGTAACATTGCACGAGCGGGGAATCAAAATAGCCCAGCAACGAGGATGAATTAGAAAGGGAGCCCACAACGGCTCCCGGAAACAACGCTCTCAGTATGTCAATCTTGACGGCTTGTCAAGGGGCAGCCATCTTGACACCACTTGGCACTGTGAAGAGAACCGGTGTGAACCTGCCTGCAACATGAAAAAAGATGCATTGGCAGAGTTGATGGCTTTAACGTGCTAACGCATACATACAGAGAAATGCATAAATGCTATTGGCAGGCATTAGTATAGAAAAGCCAAACCTAATACCTTCGCGAATGGAAGCCTAAAAATGACTATTTTTCAAAAGGCATCGAAGAGAATATTCGACCAGACATAGGGCACGTAAGAGAAGTCCCCTGCACTCTGGCAATGGTAGATACAATGTATCAAATTAGGTGTCAAAATAAATGTCACAGGTATACACGATACAAACGTAGGAGTGCCATGTTTTCTATGTCAATTGCATAGGACCTGAGAACCCCCCACTCGAAGTGGTGATTAGACAGCTGGACTTGGGCCGTGGGGATGGGTAAAGTAAACAACGCAACAGGCAGCTTGTGTCTGGCAAAGGAGGGAGAGAAAACAAACAAGCATTTGCAATGCAATCGGTCTCGCCTTTGGGAACTTATATGTATTTAGCTTTGCAGCACATTATCCTGGGTGCTGAATCATCTATTGTTCTTTAACATGGAGGGAAAATAAGCATCAAACTGCATGACACGCCAGGTATGGGGACACATGGAGAGAAATATTGCCGTTCGGCGGGAAATGGTATAGTCCAAAGCTCTGTTTTTAATATAAAATCAAGGCCTTCGGTGGTCATGTCACTAAAAGTACAAGATTTGAAAAAAATAATATTGTCGACAGGTGCTCATGGAAGACAATTTCTATGGACTGGAATCTAGAGAATGCTAAAGTGATTCTGATATTTTACTGACCTGCTGGTTGTTTTCTATCAAGCAAGTTAAATAGAGGCAGTTGCCAGAAAAATAAAAAAAAGAAAGACCCTCAGCAGAAAACAATTCTGGTATTTTACTTACCTCTGTTGGTCGTTTTCTATCAGGACAGTTAAATATAGGCAATTGAACAGAAAAAAGTCCCTAAGCAGAAGCAGACAAGTCCTAGGGCTGATCTCCAGAGCCCACAAAGTACATTCACATATAAGTATATACTAAACTATTTACAAGAGGTCTCAAATGCTTGACCTAAACACATGGAGGTGCCTGGCTGTCACCTACAATAGTTGGAAAGCAGAATAGACACAACATTATTACGGGCTGAACAGAAGTGCGTCTGAACTAGATGGCGGTACAAAAGGGGGTGGTGATGGACGGAGCATAAGAACCAATCAAACACTCACACCCAGTCAACAGATCTGGGTTTGATCCATCACCGTTCTTTAGCCCACTCTGCCACCCCAGGTCAGACATGGCCATATGCAAATCAGTCTGACCCTGTGCCTCATGGGAACAGTCCAGCCCGAACTGCCAAGCCATGCCTTCCCTGGACTGGAAACACGCTTCCTAGGACCAGTTTCTGGCATTTCAGCCGTCTTCAGCCAGACTTGCTTGAATCCAGTGGCACAGTGAGCAAGGGACTCAACGTCTGAGCATACCCTGCCAACTTATGGCAAACAAAGCGGTACAAAAGGGGGTGGTGATGGACGGAGCATACGAACCAATCAAACACTCACACCCAGTCAACAGATCTGGGTTTGATCCATCACCGTTCTTTAGCCCACTCTGCCACCCCAGGTCAGACATGGCCATATGCAAATCAGTCTGACCCTGTGCCTCATGGGAACAGTCCAGCCCGAACTGCCAAGCCATGCCTTCCCTGGACTGGAAACAAGCTTCCTAGGACCGGTTTCTGGCATTTCAGCCGTCTTCAGCCAGGCTTGCTTGAATCCAGTGGCAAAGTGAGCAAGGGACTCAACGTCTGAGCATACCCTGCCAACTTATGGCAAACAAAGCGGTACAAAAGGGGGTGGTGATGGACTGAGCATAAGAACCAATCAAACACTCACACCCAGTCAACAGATCTGGGTTTGAGAGAAGTAGAGGGCACGCAGAGCCACACAACACAGTAAATTGACTCTGCAGAAAACAAGAAATGCAGATTCCTCTGACACCACTAAGATGTTTTCATCAGAGATTAAGACATTCATGGGGGCCCTCATTACTAGTGGTCCTTAAAATCCCTGTTTATTCACTTCGGATTTACCGTTACTGGAGGTTACAGTATTTTCTGAAGGAGGATATCACAAAGAATATGGGGTTTTGAGGATTACTATGGTGATTTCTGAATACCCCCCACCCCCCTGATATTCCACCAATAAACTTCACCGGCTTGCAGCAGACAACATTTTCTGGTTGAATACATTTGAATAGTGGTTTTCACACTAAACTCTTCATTTTCATGGGTGAGATAATTTCCAATACTGGATCCATCGTATTTAATGAGCCACATGTAATGAGTGTCCGAAAATTAACCTGCTTTCATGAGTACTACCACTCATCTACACTGTACATCAACAGACTGTGCTACCACACACAATGTACACTACGACTTTGGAGTGCCACATCATATTATCACAGTAGCCTAGCAACACATTACACCAATTGATTATACTCCATCACAAAGAACCATTATATATTAATAAGCCACAGTCCTTCACCGCACTACATTCCACGGTAGTCCTACTAAAATAGCATGTCAACCCTGTGCCATACTTTACCATAACTTGAGTGCCAATAGCACTATATAGGAGCTATACCACCATCATACATTCCTAATCACACAGTTTAATTGTTAAGCTGTTCCATCATCACATTGCACCATTACTATCATGTGCCAAAACACAGAACAGCATTAGACTGTGTCCTGTGACACCCCCACCACCATCACATTAAGGGCCTCACTACGATGTCGGGTGGAAAGCCTCCTCCCGACAGTCAAAATCTCCTTAACCCTGCCGGAACACTTCAGACTGACTAGGATGATTTACATTTCGCCCGACCAATTATGATGTTTGCGGTCGGATTGTAACCCACACGGTCTTTCCAACAGCCCTTCCGAGTCGGCCTGGCCGACATGAAAAGGCTGTCGCAAACTGACTTTGAGAGCCTCTGGCAGGCTCCCCTTTATCCTGCAGTCTCCGGTTTGGGCCCGAATGTGTACTTAAGGGACCCCCCGTAAATCCCTGCACTGTGTGGCAGGCACAATGGGGGGTCTGGGACAGGGTGAAGGGTTTTCCGCACACACCCCATTTCCCCATAGGAGCCTGTGTGGTCGGGTGGAACACAGACTCCCATAGAAGCCAATGGGACTCCAACCGACAGTGTTCTGTCGCATCTTAATCGGTCGGGTGAAACCGCCGACTGCATGTCGTGCGGTCCCGATACTGTGACGGTGTCGGGCAGCAAGTTTCTGCCCGACATCGTAATGAGGCCATTAGTATATATGTATTACATGCTGGAATTCTATCTGGGAAATATCGGAGCACTTGCAGAACTGGCGCAGGTAGGAGTAAATATTATTCTGCTTGCTGTTTTTCATTAGATGCTAGCTAGATGATTTTCTTGCAATGCACAATGCTGGTCTTTTGAAAACACATCCAATAATTACTCAAATTCATCTTACAGTTTGCATGTGAGCCTTGTTTTAAAGGCCAGGTTTAAAAGAAGAATTGTTTTTCTAGGAAAATGAATCTTGTAATCTTTACCTTTCTAAAGTGCAGGTCTATATAATATGTATGCAGAATAAACACATTGGTTGTGGGTGGAAGGAAAACAAAAATGCTTTGCACTTTTCCTGCTAGAAATACTGCTGCAGTGAATACATTAATCAAACAGCCAAAAAACAATGCACAATGAGGCTTCTCTTGGAAAGTATTTGTTATTTGAAAGAGGAACGTATTGTTTAAGGAAGACATACACACCAGAAATGAAGGAAGTTGCAAAGCTTTCTTCCAGGTTGTGAAGGAATTAGCATTATGAGTCTAATTTACGGGTGTTTGGAATTACAGTGCTTAACTCCAGTATTTACCACAGTACTGTCAACGTAAACTTTACTAAGGTATTTTAACATGGAGAAATGAATATGAAATATATAAATGGAATGGCTACAGAAAGCTATTATTGGTGAAGTACTCCCTTTACCGTTTATCATATTAGTTGCAGTGCTTACCTAGAATTTTTTTTAAATGCACGTGGTTTAAAACACTTAAGTACATTTATGTCATGGATGGCTCATCTATGATTTCGCTAGGTTGTGCCACGCTCAAAGTAGGGTCCATCCTTTCTTTATCAGTAACAAAACCCTATGATAAATTGGCAGCACTAGCAAGTGCACTAATAGGTGGATGCAACACCACATACTGGTGACCACTACCGAGACTGTTCCCACACCCTCCGGGAGCACATTAGATACAGCAGTGGGAAAAAGTGAAACACGCCCTTTGTATGAACAGATTGCTTTGTCTAAATAGTTCTACTTTATGTCACTGTTTGGGCAGTAATTTTGAAACTCCAGCATAGTTCATTGTTATGTTATGTCATGTTGTTTTGTGTTGTGTTATGTTATGCAGATTCGTAGAGCGCACAATAACCCGGTAGGGTATACTGGTGCTGAACAGGTGTGATACTAGTCACAACTATGGCCTAGTGGAACTACTCGAAAAGCCTGGGCTTCAGCTTCTTGCAGAGTTCAAGAGGTGATGAGGAGGCTCTTATGTATAATGGCAGGTAGTTACGTGCTTTAGGAGCAATGTAGGAGGAATGTTGACCACCTGATCTGTGATTCACAAAGTGATTGTTGAGGTATGCTCGGCCGGTGTTATGTAATGCCTTAAATGTGTGGGTGAGGAGTTTGAATTGTGCTTGTTTGTTAATGGGGAGCCAGTGGAGCTCCTTCAGGTATGGTGTGATGCGAGTTCAGCGTGGGAGGTTGAGAATGATTCTGGTCAATAGTCTGCAGCCTTTTGGTGAGATTTCTGTTGATCCTGTTATGCAGGTGTTCTCCTAGTCCAGCTTACTTGTGACTAGGGTGTGCATGAGGGTTTTCTGGGTGCTGATTGGGAACCATTTGAAAATCTTCCTCAGCATCTTTAGGGTATGGAAGCATGAGACTGTGATGACTTTAGTGCTCATGTTGCATTTGCTGTTGAAGAGGACCCCAGGGTGCTTGGTATGGGGGTGGGTGTTGGACCACCAGATGGTTTCCCACTGTGATGTGCTCTTATCAAAGATCACGAATTTGGTCTTGTTGATGTTCAGCTTTAGACAGTTGGTCTTCATCCAGTGGGCAAATTCAGTCATGCAAGCATTAAACTTGATCCAGGTACTGGGCGTCTTGTCTGTAAGGGTGAGTATGAGGTGTGTATCATTGGTGTAGAAGAGGACATTGATGTTGTGAGAGTGAATGATAATGGCCAGAGAGATCATGTATGTGTTGAACAAAGTCGGGCTCAGGAGGGATAATTGTGGGACTCTGCACATGAGGTCACTGGCATCCGAGGTGTATGGTGACAAACTGACTGACTGCGTCCTTCCAGTCTTAAAGGAGCAAATACATTGTAGTGTGTGTCCTTGGGTTGTGAGGTTGTGGGTGGTGTAGGTATTGGATGCAGATGGTATGGTAGACTGCGTCAAATACTGTGGAGAGATAGGAGGATGAAGTCCATTGTGTCTCTTCTGTCCTGTCATGCTGATATCATCCGTGGTAGCAATGACAGCAGTTTCCATTTTGTGTTTGGATCATTCTGAAACCAGACTGAGTGGTGTTAAGGAGTTGGTGGTCATTGTGGTATTCAGTGAGGTATTGGTTAATGATTTTGTCTCAGACCTTGGTATGGAATGGTAACAGGAGATCGGTCTGTAGTTGGTGAGTGTTGAGTGGTCTGTAAGAGGGTTCTTCAGCAATGGAAGAATAGCTGTGCGTTTCCAAGCATCTGGGAAGACCGCAGAAAAGGTGGAGTCATTCACAATGGGTGTGAGCGTGGTCTTGGTGGGTTGCTGTCCTCTGAAATATGCGTGGCGGGGGCAGGGATTTGATGGGCCACCTGAGTTAATGGACTTCATGGTGGAGGCAGTTTCTTCTGCGGTAATGATGGTCCATGCGGTTAGCATTAGTTCTTTGGATAAGTTCAGGAGGGGTTTGGCGAGGTCCAATAGGTCTGACTGTGGGCTGAAGTTACTGTAAATGGTGGTGATTTGTTTGCTGAAGAATTGAGAGAGTTGGTTGCGGAGGTCCTGTGAAGGAGTGATCAAGTTGGAGGTGGCCGATGGTGAGATGAAATCTTTTAAAATGACAAAGATTTCTGTGCTTCTGTTGGTGCTGCCATCAATACAGACTGCCAGAGCAGTGTGCTTGGTGGTCCAAATTATTTGATGGTAGTGCCTTAGGGTGGACTTAAAAATGCTCATGCCGACATTGTTCTGGCTCATTCTCCATTTGTGCTCTATATTTTTGTAGTGGTGTTTCATCAGTCTGACTTCCGCTGTGTTTCAACTGGCCTGGATCTTGATCTTGTTGCAGTGCTGTATTCGAGGGGGACTAGAGAGTTGGTGCAGGAGGTGATCCAATTGTTGAAATTCCTAATGGCTTTTGGGAGGCTGTTCCTGTGTTTGGGTCAGTAGGCACTGAGAGTGTTGTTCCACTCCTTGTCAGTGATGGTATTCCTGTTTTGGCTGGAAGGTCTGGCAGTGGTGCATTTGAATTGGACTGGGACGGGGATACTGAACGTGACGAGGACATGGTCTGTCCAGGGGATTGGTGTGGGTGCATCAACTTGGATTTGTGAAAGTTGGTGAAAGTAGCTTCCAAGAGGTGTCTAGAGAACTGGGTAGGTCCCTTTACTCATTGGGTGAGGACTAGACTCCCAAGGTCTTCAACAAGTGCTCTTGAGTTAGGGTCAGTGTGTTGTGGTCTTTGAGGTGGAATTTCATGTTTCTGAGTACAATGTAATTGATAGCATTGATGGCGAGTGGTGCAACAAAGTCTGTGATGGTGTCGGTGAACTTGGTGCACAATCCTGGTGCTCTGTAAATGAGAGTGCCACTTAGGGTGAAGTTGGCTGTGACATAGATCTTGATGACATGTCCATGGATGTGGTGCAGCTGATGGTGTTCTTCTGGATGATGGCGATTCCTCCTCCGCTGTATTTTCACATGACAAAACCAACATGCCCTCCACAGTGATGTCCTCATCCTGATACATATATCACTTTCATAAACACAGTTATGGTGACAGTAGAAAAAGGAATACTTATCTATGCACCCACCACATATTTGGTCAACTATTGACAGGCACTTTAAGATAGACATTAATATGCCAGTGTATGCAACTTCCTCTTGCTTTTAATTCTTCGCCCTGGGTCTCCCTTATTTATATGTGTTTTGTAATATTTATAACACAGTCTTTCCTGTATGTTGTCGCATATCTAGCAGAATATAAAGGTCTCAACTATTGTATTCACTTCAAAGGTTATGTCTGCAGCTTCCACATAGGCAAAGCTGTTTCTGTGTCATTGTCTTTATATGTGTTTTGTAATATGTATAACACAGTCTTTCCTGTATGTTGTAGCATTTCTAGCAGCATAAAACGGCCTCACCTATACTATTCACTTCAAAGTTTATGTCTGTAGATTTCACATAGGCAAGGCTTTTCCAGTGTCATTGTCTTCATTCTTAAAAGACAGTCAAGCACAGCCAATCAAAAGACTAACCAGGGACTTGGGCATGACCTGTCACTGCTTGCCTTCCTTACTCTGTTCCCTGAACTCCTGTTGTGCTTTGTACAACTGGAGAATCTAGAAACAATGAGCAACCTCCTAGTAACAACAACCTGCAGGCAGGCCCATATGTAGCAGCATGTGCTCCTGTTTTCTGCCCACCATCTAACCTCAACAGCACCTGCGAATACAAGTGTATATGTGAATATGTATTTGAAAGTATGAACATGTGTGTAGAGGCAAATGTATTGAGCTTCTGTGGCACATCATTAGCTGTCCCAGGCATCTCTTGCATTTCAGAAGACTGGGTGCAAGTTGTACTGGGAGGGAGATGTGACACTGATTTGGAGCTTGTCTGCAGCTTGCGTGTCTGAGCAACACTCTGTTGCTAAAAAGAGTTTTGGGAAAACCTCAGTTCTCACAAGACTGTGCCATCTTCGGCATAAAAGGTGCACTACAATCAGTATTTGTTCTTGAGAACCCTGCTTGCCTGATTCCGTCTCCTGATTAAAGTTCCTGTGAAGAGCTCCTCCGGACGTGCAAAACAATAGAAGGGCTGTGAAGTAATTAGATGATGGGGCACCAACAAATAAAAGTGAATCTTTATTCATCCATCTCCTGGCTCACTCTGAGGTGAGAAACACCTCACACCAACATTCTAAACTACTAATGGAACAAACCAAAAGGGATACCCGGGCAGGGCGGGGTAAACTAAGAAAGAGCAGTGGGGTAAAGTTAGGTTGCACACAGGGTATAAATAAATATACACTGAGAACTAGGACTAGAGGAATCAACTTCATTATTGAAAGACTAGTTATAACAGGCAGAACTATATAACTACTTGTATCCTTTGTTTCCTGCCCTGCACCTCTGTCACTTAACTACCCCTCAGTGATCTTGCAAGAAAGAAAGCTGGCACAGAGAGCTAGTGACAAACACTAGCCAGCTGTGCCACATGCATGAACTGAATGCTGACCAGGGCCTTGTACCAATTCAAAGTCACACAAAGAAAAAGACAGCAAGTTAATGCTCTCTGCCTCAAGTAACCCGCATGCATGGTAAAGCTAATAAGTATCACGTTTCTGCTAGCAATCACAACTAACTGTCACACAGTAACTCACATGCTGCCCTATGTTAGTGCTGCTTCTGAATAAACACAAATCTACACAGTGGAGGCTCCATCATATGAGTGAATGATGGTGTCAGGTCCAGTGGTACTGGAGCACTTTTCAGAGTGTGGGTCCTACCATAAATGTTACATCACTAAAGACATAGAAATTGTGAAAAATCCAAGCCCCACACAAAGAACAAGAGTATCAAATGTGCCACACTAATTAAGAAGGAGAGTGATAAGGTTGTGTTTTGTAGCCGGTGGTGTATTTTAGAGCAGTCATTACAGAAGAGCACATTTTCCTTTGAAATGGCCACTAAATTTACATTGACGTGCAGTTTTAGTATAAAACTATAAAGCACGCAAATGATAATGTGTGAAAATCATCAAAATCTGTTTCTATTACACTTCCGAGTTACAAAAAATGTGCCTCATATGATCTTTCTTAATTGCTGATGTATTGTGAAATATGTGTGTAGTTAATGTACAGATATTTAAATTGGTTCACTGACAAAATATCAAGTCAAAAAACATCAACATACAAAAATATCTGGTCAAAAATATTTAATTTAATAATATCTACTCCATATACATATAATTAAAATGACAAAAGTATAGAGAAAGAAATATTGTTTTCACTAATATAGTTGTCTAAAATATCGATGTTTAAATATATATACATTGAAATAATAAACATAAATTACATTAAATATGAATAGTAAAATAATGAAAATAAAATATATTTAATACTGTTTAGAAAATTATACAAATTCTCATTATTAAACAAATATCAAACATATATATCAATATACATATTTTTAGTTACATATATCTAATTTACAAATATAACTAAATTAATATTTTAATTAGTGTATTTTATTAATACTTTTAATTAATGTAATACCATAGGAAATACATATAAATACATATATCCAATCACATAAAATATTTAAAAACCAACCATTTTAATTACAAATGAAAAACTCAAACAAAATTTAAAAATGTAATTTAACTCAAAATAAATATAATATTAAAAACATTAATGACTATAAATGTTAATATTTAAATAACCCAAAACATATTAATATAAGTTAAAATAATATGAAGTAAACTAAAACATTTAACAATTAATACATATATTATACCCACTACAAATTATAAATAATAGACAACGTTTAAAACTCAGGAGGGGTCAAATGTACTATTCCTACTCCAACCATATTAAAAAACTAATAATATTCAAACAAATATTTTAAAACATATACAATTAGCATATATATTAATATACACAAATATAATCAAAAATCAGTATTATTAACAACGTTTTTAAAATCAATATTACTTATCTTAAAATCAATATTCTTGTCCACTATATTCATGCTCACAATGTTTCTGTGTCACGATAATTCCTACTCAATAATTGTTTAAGTCGATATTACTGACTTGATATTTTGCCTAAATACCTCTTAAATTTTACTAAAAAACTGTCATCCTACAGTCTGTTTTTACTCCCTGTACCCCAGCAAGTTTGTCATCTAGTACACTTTTATACAATTCTCTCATTTAGCAGTCAGAGAAATAAAAGTAAACACCAGTTTCCGAATAAACAGGGATTTGCTAGAACACATCAATCGATCAAGCAATCAGGCTTCACCTGTGAGGGTCTTGTGGCGCTGTTGGATCCTGCGGCAGGATTGTGCGGTCTGTTGCTATTGGTTGAACAACCAGGTCTTGAGGTTCTTCCTGAACTGCTGGAGTGAAGGTGAGGCTCTGTGGTCCAAGGGAAGGGTGTTGCAGGTCTTGGCTGCCAAGTAGGAAAAGAGCATGACATTCGAACTTTGTCTGTGAACTCACAGAAAATGTGACAAGATAAACACAAAAACTAAGTCTTTATTGCTTATTTAATTTTGAACTCCAATATGTTTTTTTCAGGGGTGCAGCAGCACCCCCAACACCCCTACCTCTAGCACAAATGGTCAAATCGCAATATGTTCTTGTCGCTTCAGAACACAGCGGTTTGGCTCACTACTGCTAAGCTCCTTGAAAATGTAATGTAGAACACAAAAGACACAAGTATTGGCTTAGCTACTGTAACTATCGCAATGTACTGTTATACTAATCTATGTGTGTTACGTAGAACGATAGGCTGTGTTCATGTTCATGATATTTGGTTTCTGTTACCACAGGAAACATGTCCATTCCCAGCTCACCTACTAAGCTCTATTCCTCAGTCAGCAGATGCGGCTTCGATGGTGATAGTTTACAGACCCTCTCGTCCCTTTCCCGCCCTTTCCCCAACTAGTTTCAACAAACCAATGTAGCTTCTCGGCTATTGGTTATTGAACGTGAGAGGAGGTTGTGGTTTCATATCACTCGTTCATG
Organism: Triturus cristatus; assembly: GCF_964204655.1. NCBI lineage: Eukaryota > Metazoa > Chordata > Amphibia > Caudata > Salamandridae > Triturus > Triturus cristatus. The sequence continues at coordinate 529,184,794 of NC_140588.1, read as the reverse complement.
GCTTCAAGCCGTACATTAGTGCCTGTGACTGGACTCTACAGGCACAATATTGATATCACTGGCTATTTGGTGTACCTGAGATTCATTATATTGTTGATACCCTTGGGACACCATGGTATTGACTGGCAAATTGAGAATAGTTGTGTATGTAGTGCCATTGATCGGTATTTAGGGAATACCTGAGGCATGTCATGGTACTGGCAAACAAATAGGAGATAGCTGGTGCACATGATGGATATATGGGAGTGAAAAGTGCATATCGTGGTATTGAACTTGGCAGGTCATGACAAGGAAATTCATATTCCAAAGCTGGTGAACTCTTCGCACATGTACTACACTTCATCACATAATGGTTGCTCCTCTGTTGCTCCACGGTTACCCTAGAGAGCATATAATAAAGCTGGAGATATAAAGTCCGTTTCTGCGTTACTCCTTACCACAACTGGTAGGCTTCTCAGGCACATATTTTGTGCGGGCGCTGTACCAGTTCCAATCATAAGATTACACTGACGTTCTCTACACTGATGATCTAGTCCTGAACCAAATCTCATTTTCTTAAGCAATATTGAGTTTATTGGAGAAAAAGGAACACCTTACTGGGGCACCCACCACATACAAGGTGAAGAATTAACAGCCACTTGCAGAGAGACACACATATAAGCAACCTTCTCTTGTTTTACATTTGCTCCTCCCTATGCCTTCTTTTCTTGTGTTTATAGGTGCAGGCCACAATAAGAGAACGATTCATGTCCTCAGGCACAGCATCAAGACTCTAGCGTGCCTGGGACATATCAACACGTTGTTGGGCATTAAAGGAGTATCAAAGGCACATTATAATATTTAAGGCAGTATTAAAATACTTGTGCACATTGTGCCATTATGCGATTGACAGGGGTATATGTGATAACTGGGGACTCCATGCACTGGCTGGCAAATGGTATTAGCAGGGCACATCACAGCATTGACTGCCTCATGGTGGGAACCTGAGGATATGATGTCAGAGACTCTCACATGATGGGGATGCCTGCGAACATAATTGCTCTGACTAGAATGTTTTTGTTTACTACAAATTGAAGAAATGTATTTGTGGGAACAATTAATATATATATAGTCTAAAAAAGATTAAATTTAGAGACAGAACTGGTGTATTTTCAGAAATTAGAAGATGATATTTCGAGACATCAGTATATTTGTCAAGGATAAAATGATGAAATTGAGAGAAAATGGTGTACATCTGAAGTATTTGAGACGAGTGTGTCAGAAAATAAAAATGTGTTATTTTGGTAGGTGGCAAAATTGGTTTCTTTTCTAAAAAAAATCAAGTGATGTTTCGTAGCCATGAATGTTTTTCCAAACGTTTTCAAGTTGCTATTTGAATATTATTATATCCAGATTTGGGGATACCTGGTGCTGTTTTCATTGCATCATATCCTTGGTCATAAAGGTCATAATCTTGGTGATGGTGGTGGTATTTCATGACTCATGAGAAGTTTCATGATCTATATTGATAGCAGCATATACAATAATGCTGCTTTCTATAGCAAGCCAGTGAGATCAGTGTATTTAGCTCTGTTGTGTCTTTAAGACCTGTCTAGTGTGAGGGTTGGCTCTTTCGTCTAAGATACACAAATCTCTTGCTTTCATATTATACAATGGCCAAACTACTCGCAAGAGGCAGAGGAAGCTGGCTGAAGGAAGAGTGAACAGGGGTGCCTTATAATTTGTCAAAAACATTTCCCCTTTTGGAGTCTCACTTGCTCAGGTGGTCTGCTAACACTGTGGTCTAGGTAGGTTATTTAGACCCACACTTATATGAACGTTCTGGAGGAACCACTCACCTAGAGACAGCTAACCTCCTGTTTTTTACCTGGCACTGCACTGTAGGTACTGCAACATGGTACCCAGTAGTACTACAGGCACTGTTGTAGCAGAGCAGGTACTATCAATCAATCAATCAGAGTACTTGTAAAGCGCGCTACTTACCCGTGAGGGTCTCAAGGCGCTGAGGGGAGGGGGGGTGCTGCTACTGTTCGAAGAGACAGGTCTTGAGGAGTCTTCTGAAGGCGAGTAGGTCATGGGTCTGCCCCATGTGGGTAGGTAGGACCAGGTCTTGGCGGCGAGGTAGGGGAAGGATCTGCTGCTGGAGGTCATTCGTCGGATGCGGGGGACGGCGGCGAGGGCGAGGCTGGCGGAGCTGGCGGGTGGGGGTGTGGAAGCTGAGTCTGCTGTTCAGGTAGGCTGGTGCGGCATTGTGGAGTGCTTTGTGTGCGTGGGTGAGGAGCTTGAAGGTAATCCTCTTGTCGACGGGGAGCCAGTGTAGGTCTCTCAGGTGGGGGTGATGTGGCTGCGGCAGGGGACATTGACGAAAAGTCGGGCAGAGGCGTTTTGGATGCGTTGTAGTCGTCGTAGGAGTTTGGCTGGGATTCCTGCATAGAGTGCTTTGTCGTAGTCCAGTCTGCTGCTGACGAGGGCCTGTGTCACCATTCTTCTTGTTTCGGTCGGGATCCACTTGTAGATCCTGCGGAGCATGCGGAGGGTGTTGTAGCAGGAGGAGGAGACGGCGTTGACCTTTTTAGACATGGAGAGGAAGGAGTCGAGGATGAATCCTAGGTTGCGTGCATGATCGGTGGGTGTTGGTGCTGTTCCCAGTGTGGTTCAAAAGGGGGTGGTGATGGACGGAGCATCAGAACTAATCAAACACTCACACCCAGTCAACAGATCTGGGTTTGATCCATCACCGTTCTTTAGCCCACTCTGCCACCCCAGTTCAGACATGGCCATATGCAAATCAGTCTGACCCTGTGCCTCATGGGAACAGTCCAGCCCGAACTGCCAAGCCATGCCTTCCCTGGACCGGAAACAAGCTTCCTAGGACCGGTTTCTGGCATTTCAGCCGTCTTCAGCCAGGCTTGCTTGAATCCAGTGGCAAAGTGAGCAAGGGACTCACGTCTGAGCATACCCTGCCAACTTATGGCGAACAAAGCGGTACAAAAGGGGGTGGTGATGGACGGAGCATCAGAACCAATCAAACACTCACACCCAGTCAACAGATCTGGGCTTGATCCATCACCGTTCTTTAGCCCACTCTGCCACCCCAGTTCAGACATGGCCATATGCAAATCAGTCTGACCCTGTGCCTCATGGGAACAGTCCAGCCCGAACTGCCAAGCCATGCCTTCCCTGGACCGGAAACAAGCTTCCTAGGACCGGTTTCTGGCATTTCAGCCGTCTTCAGCCAGGCTTGCTTGAATCCAGTGGCAAAGTGAGCAAGGGACTCACGTCTGAGCATACCCTGCCAACTTATGGCGAACAAAGCGGTACAAAAGGGGGTGGTGATGGACGGAGCATCAGAACCAATCAAACACTCACACCCAGTCAACAGATCTGGGTTTGATCCATCACCGTTCTTTAGCCCACTCTGCCACCCCAGTTCAGACATGGCCATATGCAAATCAGTCTGACCCTGTGCCTCATGGGAACAGTCCAGCCCGAACTGCCAAGCCATGCCTTCCCTGGACCGGAAACAAGCTTCCTAGGACTGGTTTCTGGCATTTCAGCCGTCTTCAGCCAGGCTTGCTTGAATCCAGTGGCAAAGTGAGCAAGGGACTCACGTCTGAGCATACCCTGCCAACTTATGGCGAACAAAGCGGTACAAAAGGGGGTGGTGATGGACGGAGCATCAGAACCAATCAAACACTCACACCCAGTCAACAGATCTGGGTTTGATCCATCACCGTTCTTTAGCGCACTCTGCCACCCCAGTTTAGACATGGCCATATGCAAATCAGTCTGACCCTGTGCCTCATGGGAACAGTCCAGCCCGAACTGCCAAGCCATGCCTTCCCTGGACCGGAAACAAGCTTCCTAGGACCGGTTTCTGGCATTTCAGCCGTCTTCAGCCAGGCTTGCTTGAATCCAGTGGCAAAGTGAGCAAGGGACTCACGTCTGAGCATACCCTGCCAACTTATGGCGAACAAAGCGGTACAAAAGGGGGTGGTGATGGACGGAGCATCAGAACCAATCAAACATTCACACCCAGTCAACAGATCTGGGTTTGATCCATCACAGTTCTTTAGCCCACTCTGCCTCCCAGTGTGGTTGGCCACCAGTAGTCGTCCCAGGCTGAGGGGGTGGGTCTGAGGATGAGGACCTCCATCTTGTCCGAGTTCAGCTTCAGACGGCTACTCCTCATCCAGTCTGCGACGGCTTTCATGCCCTCGTAGAGGTTGGTTTTAGTGGTGTGTGGGTCCTTGGTGAGGGAGAGGATTAGCTGGGTGTCGTCGGCGTAGGAGATGATGTTGAGGTCGTGATGGTGGGCCACTTGTGCGAGGTGGGCCATGTAGATGTTGAACAGCGTCAGGCTGAGGAATGAGCCTTGGGGGACGCCGCAGATGATGTCGGTGGCTTCGGATCGGAAGGGTGGGAGGCGGACGCTCTGGGTTCTGCCGGAGAGGAAAGACGTGGTCCAGTCAAGGGCCTTCTCTTGGATTTCGGATTCTAGGAGGCGTGTCTTTAGAGTGCGATGGCAGACCGTGTCGAAGGTGGCTGACAGGTCCAGGAGGATGAGGGCTGATGGTTCGCCGTTGTCTAGTTGGCACCTGATGTCGTCTGTGGCGGCGATGAGGGCTGTCTCGGTGCTGTGGTTACGTCTGAATCCAGACTGGGATGGGTCCAAGATGTTGTTGTCTTCCAGGTGGCGGGCCAATTGTATGTTGACGATTTTCTCGATGACCTTTGCTGGGATTGGGAGCAGGGAGATGGTCCGGAAGTTCTTGAGGTCCGCTTTGGGCTTCTTGAGGAGGACGTTGATTTTGGCGTGCTTCCAGCTTTCCGGGAATGTCGCTGTTTAGAAGGAGATGTTGGTGATCTTCCGTAGTTGGGGTGCGATGGCTGCGTCTGCTTTGTTGAATACGTGGTGTGGGCACGGGTCTGACGGAGATCCTGAGTGGATGGAGTTCATGACCTTGCGTGCCTCGTCGTCGTTGACGTTGGACCAGGAGGTCAGGCGGTTGGCGCTGGTGGTGTTCACAGGGGAGGTGGAGTCTGGCGTAGTCGGGGCGGTCGTGGTGCTGAAGCTGTTGTGGATGTCTGCGATCTTGCGGTGGAAGAAGATGGCTAGTGAGTCGCACAGTTCTTGTGTGGGTGGTATGTAGTTGGCGTTGGCGCTGGGGTTGTAGAGTTCCTTTACGATGCTATACTATAGGTTAGTGTAGATCACTGTTGTTGTGTGTACTGTAGACACTGCATGTTAGTGTTTAGGTAGTATAGCAGAGCTTTGTGCGCATTGGTCGTGCTAATGGATTAGCAAGGAATCTCACATTGAATTGCTTTTTCATACCTCTGTGGCTTCCCAGGGCTGAACGTCAAGGTCAATTGCTGGACCTGTGTATGCCCTGCTGATGTCACAGAGATTAGAAGTGAGTATCACTATTCAATCTGGGGATGGGACGGCTTTGTTGACAATGAACAGCGAGTGCTCTATGTCAGGGCTATAAGAGCATTTGTAGGTTTTTATGTACTTTGTGCTGGGACAGCTGTCAAACTGCAAGTCGGTATTGGGGAACACAGCAAATTCGTTTTGTGCCCAGTAGTTTGATGGTAGGGTGAGAACAGCCAGAGGAGAACCGAGATACTTTGGACAACAGTATTTTGACAGAGAGATTACCAAGAAAGCACTGTTGTGGTATAGTATTGTGGGGCATTGACACTGGGTCTCGGTACAAAAAATCTAAATGTGCTATAGGTTTAGGATCGAGGTATCTTAGTAGAGCCTTGTGTTCTTGTTAGTGGACCACCAGACTGAATGCTGATCAGTATTAATGTGGATGGGTGTAGGTTTGTGTATCTAGAGCGGTTTCTGCATGGATGTTGAGGTTTAGTATTTTGAAACAAGTGTTTATGGACAACACGATTGGCATTGTAAGGGTGCACTGAGTGGAATTTATGGGCCCTGACATTGCTTCTTCACTTATGTCTCAGCATTTGAAATGCCAAGGGTGCTAGAACAATTAGGCAGAGGTGCAATGGTAGGCCTGGGACATGTTTAAAAGGCTACTCAAGTGGGTGGCACAGTGAGAGCTGCAGCCCACTAGTAGCATCTAATTTACATGCCCTGGAAGGATGTAGAACCACTTTAATAGGGACTTACAAGTACATTTAATGTGCCAATTGGGTGGAAGCCATGTTTTGGGGAGAAATCACTTTAGCACTGGTTCGAAGGGGTAAGTGCGCAGAGTCCTAAGGCCAACAAAAATAAAGTCAGCAAAAACAGGATGATTGAAGGCAAAATGTTCGGGAAAATCACAGCAAAGATGCCAGGTTCAACGTTGGCAAAATACATTATTGACCCACCAGACCAGGCACTGAATAACATTTAATTTTTGTGGATGTGCACATGTGATTATGTAAAATGCGGTCACCCACAGTACATGAAAGTCAGTGATTTAAGTTGCTGACCCATTGTTCCACGCTGGTGTGGGCAGAAGCAAAATGTGAATCACAGTTGATCACACCAATGACTGAAGAGCTCCGAGCCGAAGCCCCTCTATACATATTAATGCATTTCTCTTTATTAAGGATTGTCTTAACATGAGGCTGGCAAGATGTCTGAAGCTGTTCCTATGCTAGACATAAATAGAAGAAAGCACAAATGTACCTCACCGAGGTTATCAGAATACATTGAGAGCTCTATCGCCTGTCACCTGACCTCTCTCTGCTGCAGCTTATTTGCACATCTGATCTTCAACTTCTTATCTTCAGAACAGCTGCAATGAATTCAAGTGAGAAGCGCTTATCTGCCTGAGCCAAGATTAGTCTGAACAATTAGCATGAATAAATCACCAAACTGATACATGACTGCAGGTCGTGTTTGAAAACCTAACCCTGCGTGTTCGAATGGACAGCGCTAGTAAGTTTCTTGGAAACTAATTTAGTCTCAGTGTTTAAAGAATTTGTTTTGATCCAAAATTAAGTGACATTGTTTGAAACTTGCATGCCGTATTTATGTGCTAAAATGCATTCCATTCTTTGAATTGACTACGAGTTATTTCAGTTGTTGTTTTGTAGATTCTTTTGGATAAATGAGTGGTAGGTAGAATGAAGATAAATTATTTGGAAGGGATTAAAACGTGACTGGCATTCAATATGGCATCAGAATGGGAACGTTATCAAATTTTATGAACAATGCGCTTTCATAAAGTAGCACAATGAGGAATACAAGTTGGCAGTGAAGCTGTAGTCATAAATGGGCACGAGGCAAAATCATGTGGCAAAACACATGCAAATAACAGCATATTTTATGTGTGAACTCCAGAGAAAAGACACAAAAAATCTCTTATGCTGGAGTCATATTGTCAAACAGATTGTGCAGACGTTTTCTACTGCTAAATGTACTACAGGAAAACAAACCGAACAAAGACTTAACTATAGCCCTGCCAAGAAGCCTTTTACACAAACTGCACTGACAAAGCACACAAATCAATATCAATAAGGCCCTCATATTCGGAGACAAAAGGGGACATGGACATTTCCATAATGAAGAAAGGTGGACAAAATCAAGGGAAAACGTGAATACATCTCTCTTTTTTCTTTTTAGGTTAGGATACGGACAACTTTAGCTGCCTGCCAGGTCACATTTTAGCACAACACGTTTCACACAACATGCAACATATAAAGCACAACATATCAAATACAGAGCATCCAGAGAGGGTTTGAGTCTGCCTCTTTAGTTTGGATTCCCTCAGGCATTGATTGGATGAGATGATTCTCACATTTTGGTGTCATCCCATATACATTACATGGATGGCTAGAAATATTTTTTTTGCGGTTAGAAATTACATTGAGGGTGTCTGATTCACAAAGGTAAATGCACACTGTTATGTAAGGTTACGGTTGTTAGCTATTCACAAAGGTATTTTACAATTACTAACTTTACAACTGCGGAGTCTCTGCGCATAAAGAAATAGGACAGTCCTATCTTTTTATGTACAGAAACTTGCATCCGTAAACCTACTACTTTGTGATTGGCAAACAATTGTAAACTTACAACAAAAGTGTACTTTTACCTTTGTGAATCACCCTAGAGTGTTTAAATAGTAGTCCTTTTGTTATGGTCTGACATGGCAGCACAGCTGTTGCCAGATAATTAGATAAGCATCACTAGTGGGGGCTTTGGCTCCGCCCACTGTTGGGAGCCAGGAATACGTGTTTTGATAAGGCAGAAGCTGTGCTCTTCCACAAACAAAGTGCTTGGTATCCAGCACCTGTGATCATTTTTCTAATTTATCCATCTACCTATGCTTGAGCTTTTAGGGACACATTGGTGAAATTAGAATGCTATTAAGAGTGTCTTGAATAACTAGATCATTTATGTTGTTTTTCTCTGGCAGCAGCACAGCAGAGCAGAGGGCAGCCAGGTCTGACTTGACCGTGCTTCCACACAAATACATAGCTGTTCCCATGCTATTTACTTGTAATCCTTTGCATTGCCACACAACATTCCTGTAAAGACAGACTTCTTGGCATTGAAAATGCTTGTTTTTCATGCTTTGGCTGCTACCACATTCATCATGTTCATACTGTAGAAGCAGCAGCATTGATTAATGTCACGCTGTATGTTTACTGCTACTGCGGATTACTACTGCTTCTCTCACTGCCCGAAGTCGCTGATCACATTCCTGGGAGGTTTTTTGTAGCACTACTGGGAGAGACCTGGGGCAGCAGCCAGCCAGCAGCTGCTCAAGATGGCACATGAGTGAGTGGTGGTGATGCACCTGCATCCACACAGGACTCCTCTCCAGCTGTCCTCTGCTCATTTGTTGGGACACATGGTTTATTTTTTTGGAGTTTTATGTAGCACAAACTCGACCTGAAGGTATCAGAGCACTTTTCATGAGCACCAGTTGTGTTACAGATGGACACATTTTGTTAGGCACAGGTAGATTAAATGATTCTCAGAATGTTGAGAATCCCTGCCGAGACTCAAACCCTGTTCCCCCAGCTTCGAGGCCAACCGCTCTAGCCATTATGCTGACATGAACTCCCACCACCTGCTTTTGGGAGGTGTGGAGCAACAGGGACAGGGAGGCTGGAATCTCAAGGGGAGATGGAAGATTTGCATTAAATTATTGTGCTGAACTTGTATTTCTTGATAAGTTTGTGTACATTCTTCACAATATATTGGTAATATTGTTATGCAGTAATGCATTTTAATTATTTTCTCTTCATTGACAACAACTTGAGTTATTCACATTGTGTTGAGACTGAAGTTTTGATATTCCAAGATGGTTTCTTTGAACTGTGGAAGAGAGCTGAGCAGTCTTAGTTCTTCTTCTACACCCACGCTGGCAGCTGGGAAGTCCTCGCCCTCCTTCTATGTCCATGTACGTGAGGTGTGTGTCGCACATTCAAATCCTGCACTAGACCTGCTCTAGTGTATTGTATTGTACTTATATTTATTTAGCACTTGTTACCCCCGATGAGGCATTGAGGCGATTTTCAGTGAGTAGCACGTTACTCCTGGTAACTCAGTGTTAGTGGTTAGGATTTCAGCATTTTCTGCATACATTATTCTAGACATCTTATTGTAGGACTGAAACAGTGACGGCTGGTCCAGGTAAGAGTGGTGGGGTGGTGGTGTGAACGGGGGGTAGTCGACGGACAAAGACGAGGGAAATACAATTTTAAAAAAGAAAACCACTTACCTTGCGCAAGGTAAGTGGTTTTCAAAAACCAAATTATTTTTCGTTTGTCAGCGTCTGTTGACTACCTCACTCCCCGCCGCCCCACTGCTCTTACCTGCACCGGCCATGACTCGACTTAAATAGACCTTGGGCTTTCGTTCTTTGGAGTACTCATTAATGCATTAGAGCTATGGAGTTAAGGGTGTGCTGAGTTAGAATATTACATTAGGAATTTATTAGTCATTGCTAGTAGAAGAATTTGTGTGTTCAAGGGGAAGATTTGTGAAATGTTCAGATGGATAAAAAGGAGTTGTGATACAATGAATGAAGATATTATTAGGTTTTAGCATGGATAGAAGCATTTAAGGACAGAGTGGCAGGGGTACAAGTAATTTTGGCGGGGAATGAACAAATAAGGTGATTAACAGCATCAGGCGAAAGACGGGCCTATCTGGAACAAGCTTAGAAATTATGCGAGCAGCAGACCCAAAGGCCATAGCTCTGCTTGAAAGTAAGGGGCAGAGTGTGGCATTAAATGAGCTTGTGATAGTAGCCATCCATAGTAGTGATGTAACAGAACCACCCCTACATTCAGAGGAATATAATCACCTTTGGATCAATTCAGGCAATGCAGAATTACAGCCAACAAGATATGTAGGGAAGCACCTCTTCCAAAGATATGGACGCTATAGCGCATGCCAGTACAATATCGCAGCCATCTCTCTCTCAAAACAGCCCAAATCCATCAAGTATTAAGTTAACTACGAAGTCCACTGAACTATTTCCTCTTTTTGTCAATGCTAGACAAAAGCATCAGCCTCCTCTCCCTAGGCAGTCCCTCTCTCAGCACTATCGACCAACTATTAGCACTTAAAAGTGGGGAAAGCATCTCCACCTAGTTTGGCATTAATGTTTTGGATTCTGCTAATTTACAGTGGGTTTGAAAGTTTCTTCCTTTTTTATTGTGCCATTTATTTAGGGTAAGTATGATGTTTATACTGGTTGCTGAATTCCTTCTGCTTGGGTATGAGCCTATAAGGTAAGGACGGGGAGAAACAGGGTTCAAGTCCTAAAAAAAGAAGTGGGGCGACTTACCAAGTTTGGCATAATGGGTGTGACATCATTGCGTGCAACAACATAGTGCATAAAATCACCACAAGTGACATCACCACATGTGACATCACAGAAAGTTACATCACAGGAAGCAATATTACAGCATGACATTGCATGTGGCATCACAGGAAATGGCATCACAATCCATGACCTCAACAGGAAGTAACATCACATTTTAAGATCTCACATAGGTTTAGCAGGTCTATCATGAGTACATATGAGTGCATTACAAGATTTAACTAATTACATTTTGCATTGGGATTGGGATAAAATATTGACTAAACCCCGACGCAAAATCTGGGCCATAACTCATACATTTATCTTTTTAAACCCTGCCACAAAGATATTGGCACCAAGGAGAAATGTGGCAATAAATCTGTTCTGCTTAATTGGTTGCGATATCTGTATTTTAAAATATCTCATGTGGTTAATGCACCTGCTGCAGAGATCTTTTTGTGCCATCTAAATCTCAGGGAATAATAATAATGGTAAAATAACTCTGGAGGATAACGTATTTCCTGGAGAGATCGGTGTTTTGCCTAGTCCTAGTTTTAAATCGATGTAGCATAGAGAGCTAATATGTTTCCTGCAAAGCACATTATGTAACAGACAGATGACAGATATTTATTTTATGTGAATGAGTAAGTGGGTAATCCTTCTACTATAGCACAGTGAGGTATGAAGGACATGTGGCTCCCATACCTTGTAACCCGTCTTATGTAACACAATCTTTATATTGATATACAAAATATGATTTATTGTCATTGTATAATCTGTACATGTGATGATTAGTGCTAAAGTGCTACAAAAGAAACAAAACAAAATAATGGTATTTAAATCGTTATTTGTGCGGGGCGACCAACACATCCGACATTCTTACAGTGTATGCATATCTCTTATATACAGGGACTGAACACAGTCGAAAGCATTTCTCTCCTAAGTACCTGTGCAGGGATAAGATGTGAGCCTTTGTTTTCCCTGAATTGCATCTGGGTGTGAGGCTCCCAACAGCTACCTGCGAGGATGCCCCAACAAAAAGAGGCCTATTGGTCCCTTAACTCCAGCTTCTGTTATGGGCTAAGCTAGAATCTGATACACTCCTTCGCCTCCTGCAGGTTGCTGCTCGGAACAATAGCAGACAATGTGCAGGCGCTGCTGACAATGGGGCAGATTTATGTTGCACTTGCGGCACTTTTGCGCCACCGTTGCGTCACTTTTGTGACGCAGCAGCGGCGCAAATCCTGCGCCATGGTGCGGGGCATTTACAAACGTGACGCATCTCCCAGATGCGTCACGATGTAAAGCCCTGCGCCACATGTAGGCGTTCCAGGGCAGGTGGGGGCGTTCCGGCGCAGGAACGCCTCCTAAAAGTGGCTGAGTGAAATCTACAAGATTTCACTCAGTCACTTTTAGGCCCATGCTGCGTCAAAACCCTGCGCCTGCTTGAAGCAGGCGTAAGGATTGACGCAGCATTGTACAGATAGGGCCCCCCAGATCATTGCTGGAGCTGCGTCGCGCTTGCGACGCAACTCCAGCAATGCGCCACTTTTCGGCACAGATGCGTCACGCATCTGTGCCGTTTTTGCCCCATGGTGCGCCGCATTATGAATGCGGCACATCCATGGTGGCGCAGCTGTGGCGCATAATAACTGGCGCATCCCTGCTGATATGCAGGGATGCGCCAGTCGTCATAAATCTGCCCCAATGTCCTGGTGTCAGAAAATTACACTCAGACAAGTTCAACATATTTCTGAGAATTCCGGGAGAAGTAGAAAAGGAACGTGGCACTCTGCCCAAAGTGCCCAGCTTTGCAGTAAGGAGACAGCGTTTACGGTCTTAAAAAAGTGGGTAGACAGTGTCTACCTGCGTCTCCCCTCGACTCGAGCAGGGGGCGGGGCAAAGAAGCTGAACCAGGAGCTAATGGCCTAGTTACTTCCTGGTAATCTTCAGAATCACAAATGATGGATGTACTAAGATGGATGCCTGGTCCTTTATCATTCAGGATTTAAACAAAACTTAGCTCTACAAAAAGTGAATATTTATATTTCTCGCCCAATGTATGCTCTGGAAATCTTTTAGGACACCTTATGCATCTCCCGTGGTTTAGCATTTACTCAGCAGAGGAGAAAGCCAGTTAACAAGAAAACTCTGCAGGGGACTCTATTTAAAAGTTTGTGACAGTGAACACCGGAGAAAAGGAAAATAGAACTTTGGAAAGTGCAGCCTTCCTTTGCCGAAGGGCTCTCACGGGAGCAGATTAAGTAAGGCACAGTCCGAACCATCTGCTGTGATCGAAATTCACTCCGCAGCGCCGCTTCCTAGCCAGGGACGCTAAGCAGCCGGAAGCAACATGGCGCCATTACTCAACACCATCGCACTTGCCTCAGGACTAGTTAAATGTGATAAACTGTCTAACGGGTTAGCTTGCCCTAACTTTCTCTGCAAGGGATCTTGACTTAACAGTCCACAGCCTCCATGAATTAGGCATTACTGTTGGAAGGGGGGATACTTTAGACTCTCATTTGCATGTCATTAGCCGTGTTCCTTCAGGCCCCTGCACCTGCAGTACAAAGAGCAACACCGTCCACAGTTTGAGAAGTAAGCAAATAGGTCTTCCTAGCAGCACACAAACGGAAGTTTTTATACCTCGGACAAGAAATAGAATACAAAGAAAACACACACTAATTAAGCATTTCCGACCGAAGGAGTAATCTTTTACCAGCCGTGCATAGAAGACGTTTTTGTCTTTCCTGCTGATGGTTGCAATCTTGGGCCATTCATTAGACCGGATAGTTGCATAAATTGCAGAAATAGTCACAATATACCTTTTTGTAAGATAAATACGATAAATTGTGCAAAGTTGCTGACTTGCCCGATAGTGCTATGTATTGATATGCAAGCGCTGGCAATATCTTTTGCAGTTTAATGTAAAATGCATTGTATAAGTCCTCATTCAGTAAGCTCTAAGACCCCGAGCATTGTGGATCATGACTTAGTTAGTGTACAGGATCTGCTTCGTGCCCCTATTCCAGGATGTGGCACAATGCACTGTGAAGAACCTACTGTAGTAAATGAAGATGCAGGGTAGCCAGGAGGATGGATAATACCAAGAAGGCTTACTCTTTAGGAGAAGAGCCGTAGGTTACAGGTAGAAGAGGGTAAGAAGGAAGTCTCACGGGAGCGGCATCCTTGCTGCCCAGCCCATGCACTCCATTGGACATTCACCCGACCAGCCACACATCAGCAGTCTATTACCTCACCCTCACATTGGTTGAGCAGCATGGAACATCAAACTAAGGAGAGAATGCAACGCATAGAAATGAAGATACCACAACTAGACATTATGTATACATTTTCCAGGAGTTGTTAAAAAATTATTAATAAGTACAGACGTAATTGTGTGAAATGTGTGTCTAATTCTACAAACTTGCTTTTTCATTTTAGCCTTTCTTTACACATGTGCCCTCCTCAGGGCCATTTCCAAATGGGTAGTCAGCAACATTTGAATCAAAGATGGTGAACTTCCACTCAAGTGTACCTATGTGGGCATTTGCAAACAGGCACAAATTAATGCCCCACACTTTTCACCACATGTAAGTTACAATTGAGTCCCAGGCTTACCATGAGATAGTGTCAGTGCGGTGGCAGTGTAAAGACACGCAAAGTATAAAATGGCAGTCATCTATTGGGAGTAATCGAAGAATTGCGTTGATGCATCCATAGATTAAAGGCCCTGAAAAAGCATCAAGTGCAAATGAGTATAACCCGGAGTGTGCAATACAAAGGCCCAGGCTTTCGCAGCTGTCATGGACTGCAGCGCAGCAGCCACAAATTCTGCATTGGGTGATAGGGATAGATCAGGAGAAGGCCATATTCACAAAGTTATGGCTCTCTCCTCCCCTCTCCCTAGCACTGGACCTGATTTCAGAATGTGCTTTTTAGGTCTGGCTATCGCCATACCTTCTGTGATCAACACAAAAAAGCTTTAAGAAACTCAACAGAGAGACTTTGGTTCATACCACGTTTAGCCTGAATACAGCATTTCATTGGGCAGAACTTGTGTGGTGATGCTGAGAAAGAGTGCAGTGCTTGTTGCACTTCTATTGACTACTGATTGGTGTTCCCTCACCTAACATGGCTGACCCATTAAAAGGCATTAACGTGGCAGCATGCAAGAAGAAGATGCCTCCCAATGGTGTGATAGTATTGGCTAAGAATACCTCACTGTGGGACAAGTATAGATAACTGGTAAAAGTATTGGTGAATAGAGCTTCCCAACAAGGGATTGCCCCCTTTTAAAAAGGTTGCTATGTCCAGCATTATTAAGTAGGGGTATTTGAGCCTGTTTGGTTTTCTTTCCCATTTGCATTAGTGACATTCAAAACAAAAAGGTTTGTTTGGCCAAACTTTTTTGTACTCCATAAGAGCTGCTCACTGCAGCCTTAGCCTGCCCTCCTGCATCGCAACAGCCTCATCCTAGTCCCTCCTCCTACATCAACCTGCTCACTTTACTCTCCTCAACTTCACTGACTCCTTCACGCACTGCTCCTATCTCACACACCAGCTGTAGCCTCAGCACGCTCTCCCCTCCAATACCAGCCCCTGCAGAGCACTATTGCTATGCAGGCCAACAGGCCACAGATGTTGGTCTACATCATGGCTTCAGAAGCAGCAAAAACAGCACGTCTGGCCACAGGTGACCCCCCCACCTTTCTTCACATGAAGGCCAATTGGGCTCAGTGCAGGGCCAACAAGTACCTCTTGAGCTATAAATTCTTCCCCCCACCTGCACCACAACCTTAGCCTGCAGTACTAGTCAACTCCCACACCAAATCACAGCCACAGTTGCAGTGCTTCATCCTTAGCCTGTTGTGCTGCTCCCCGTCCTGCTGCTTTCATCACTCCCTTTTGACTAAACCCTATAACCTAAGACTGATCCTGGCTCCCACTCCAGCTCCCACACCAGCCCCCACAGACCCCAGGCCCAGCCCACGAAAACTGACGAACTGCCGGTGCACTCCACAGCCCAGAATACAGCAGACGACGAGGGGGCGGGGGAATAAAGCCTAATGGGTGTTGCACGCCGGCCTGTTTTCAGGTGTGGCCAATGGGAACTTGCACATCTGATGTAGGATCTCCACTGTGTTTGTGAGGGACGCATTAGCTGCCAATGCCATTATGGTACATTAGTCTGTGTGGGCAAGGTAACCTTGCACTCCTGATGCCCAGTCACTGCCGGTTCTTTCTGTCTGTGTACATGCATGTGCATGCACGTGTACATCTATTTGCATGTATGTGTATGCTATTTTATGACATACAAGCTTGCACTGCTTTTGCGTGGGTGGAAACAGCTCTCTGGTAGCAATGCATTTTTCATTTTTGTCTCTCTCTTTCTCTCTCTCTCTCTCTCTCTCTCACACTCTCGCTCTCTCTCTCCTCTCTCTCTAGCTCTCTCTCACACACACACACACACAAACATACACACACACACATGCAAACACACAGAATAGATATAACATGGAGGAGCGGTGCCATTTCTTCTATCTACTACTCAAGCTTCAATCTTGCAAACATCTCTGCAGCATGCAAACGCCAAATTGATATTGTCACTTCTCAATTTTCAGTATTTGTATCAATATTATTTATTTTAAGTTAATTCAAGGTGCCCTTCAACATTAGGTACTGTATCCATCTTATAAACATTACCAGACATCCGCATTTTACCTTACATGATTATTTAACATCTGTTTAAAATGCAATTGACACGCTTGCTATTTTATTTTGTATTTTGCGAGCGCTGTCTTGTAACACATAAGCGAGTAGTGCCTTAAATTGTATCAAAATTAAATCGTATCATGACAAACAACAGGGAACTACGGTTAGCTTCTCAGATAGTTTTTGTTCTTACATTTCAGAAATCATATTCAATGGCAAAACCTTGTTTAGAGTCTAGGAGATAGTAGATGGATTTTAATGTTTTCAGAAGTGGGAGTTCGTCTTAAGGTAAAAGCAAGGGGATTTGCATAACAATGAGAATGGTTTAGGAGATGGAAGATGCACATCTGCTTAGATTGTAAAATGAAGATACTCCAGTGATCTTTGGTTTACATAAGAATTGAAAATATGCTAATGAGGGCAGTTAGTTGTCCATCATCTGAAGGATTTTCACAGAAGCTAAAAGGTTATAATTCATGGAAAGCACATCCTTTATTTCAACAACAATGCCATATTTTTCATTATTGCATTAATACGACCAGGAACGAATTGAGCATTTGAATATCGTGATGGACCCCAGACAAAGCTCAATTGTGAAATCATCTGGTACTAAAGAGCAGTTCAGAAAAACAGCAAGAAGAAATTATCAGCACCTGCAAGGGAATTTGTTTGTAGCAAAGCGGATCAGGGCTGGGTGGAGAATGTGGAGGAATACAACATTTTGCACAGAAGTTCCACTGCTTAACAGAGAAAATATTGTTAGACTTAGCATTAAAAATGTGCGCGCACACACACAGACACACAAATATTTCAAGCCTGTACTTCTAAATCTAGTACCCCTACAGATTAATTTGCTGTAGAGGTTCTTTCGGTGCAAGATATGTCGGAATCACAAAAGAAATCTTTTACGCATACCTTTACAACGTGGTCTGAACTACGAATGCGTCTTCACAACAAGCTACTTTACCACGCAAGTGGTTACAACGACTTGCCTTGGGGAAAGCTTTGGAGTTGGAATATAATTTACTATTCCCAGTAGCATAACACAGGCCCCCACAGCCCCCGCGGTGCGGGTGAGTCCCCAAGGTCCAGGGGGCTCCGGCAGCACAGTACTCTGGCCGGCGAGCTCCGGATTGAGTCCGTAGAGGGCCCCTTTAAGTACCTTGCATGGGGGCCCCCTCAAGTTTCGTTATGCCAGTGACTATTCCAACTCCAATTTAAGCATCAGTAGGGAAAGTGTTGGACTTAAAGTGCAACAACACTTCCATTAAGGCAAGTTGTTGTAATGACGTTGTAAAGGCGCATCATGGGTCAAGCCACGGTGTAAAGACTGTTTCCCATTTGTAGCTTTTGCACAAGAAAGAGAAAAATAATAAAACTTTAAAGTTAAATTTAAAATAATTTAAGAAACAGAATGCAGGCATCACGGAAAATGTCCACCAGCATCAGTGCCAACTTGTTTGTGGCTGATAAGAGTAAGACTGTGAGCTCTACCTGTGTGTTGGGCATATGCTTTTCTCCTGGGAAGGGATTGTAGTCTGGTGGGGCCCTCGGGTGCTCAAGTCTCACTTGCAGGCACATATTGAGGGTGTACAGCGTATTTGGGGGTTGGTTGTCAAAATTTACAGAAGGTCCAGTGGTCAGATCAATTAGATTCCACTGGTGCAATCTTGCACTTGCATTTATACTTACACTTAACTGCATGGCAGAACAATATTCCATTTTTGCAGAGGTCAGTCAGTACAATTGTGGTTTCTGCACTTGTCAGGAGGTACACACTTCAATTAAAATTGCAAAGACTCCAGGGCATGCTAAGTGATCTGGTTAGGTTAGTTCAAAATTCCCTTTACACTGGTGCACTTTATGTAATTTATGTCATTTTACTCTTAAAGGGAATTTAACTATTTTATGAACAGATAGTAGGTGCATTTACCTACTGTATCAGTTAACCTTACTGTATCAGTTAACCTTTGCAACAAGTTGAAAACAATTGGAGGTGGACTGAAGTCAGCTAAAATGAGCTTCTTATGAAAGGAAGATGAGAACATTAATGTGAGATCCTATATTATCAGTTGGGGTGGATAATGTCCCACCAGACAAGGAACCAAGGGCCTGAAAGTATCACCAGGTGTTACCCATTCTGTGTCTATGAGGAAATGTGTTGATACATATGGACCACAGTTCTACCTTGTTAGTCAAAATTAAAGTTTTAATGAGACAATCTGGGCTTAACTTATAGTAGGAAAGACACAAAGCAGCAGGCTTTTCCTGCATGCTTAGTATCTGAGCAGTACCAATATAGCATTAAAAGTAAGAAAACAATTGATCAACTTCTCAAATCATTTTATTAAACAGAAGAAATAACTAGTAAACTGACACAAAGAGGCTTAAAATCAAATTAAGGGAGGAATATATGGATTTTAAAAGTTTAAAAGGCTTAAAAGGTAATTAAACTGTGACTATAGATCCGTTTGACTGGCAGGTAGGCAGGATTTCTGGGTAACTGCAATGGAGCAGGGATCTGGTAAACCTCAGAGGTTTGTCACAATCACAAGCTTTACCTTCAGACTTAGAAGACTTTATGGAACTTGGAATCCTCCTGCGAGGCACAACAGGATCCTGTATGTGGTGAAGGCTACTTGAGATAGAAACATGATTTTCACATCCGGTGGTTGACTGGAACTTCTCATTAAAAAGCTCAGAGAAGTAGGCACATGCAACACTTGGCTGTGATTTTGTGTCCTTTTCAGGGTGTCCCAACACCTTGCTGTTGCTGGTCCAGAGGAGGGGTTCCATCTCAGAAGAAGACTCATCAGTGGCAGCATGTACCTCTGGCCTTGAGTCATGTGAGAAGAAGACACATTAAAGCTAATTTTAATAAAACCAGCATTCAAGTATATGTAGCAAAAACCTTTGCCCATGATTTAATTAGATTTTTGATAAACAGCAGATGGTGTGCGGATGATTTCGGAAGCTGAAAGCTGGTTTGTCTGTTTTAATTCCACTGATTTATTTCACAAGCCCACTCCAGCCAGATGCTGGTCTTTCCACCCTCTCTCACTAGAAACAGCAAACGGAGCCCAAATGTTTTGCCTTCTGGCTTCTGGGTGTCAATCGTAGCCCAGGACAGAGAACTCCTATATTTCACTACTGCCTGAGGTAAGGAAATACATTTTGAAAGTGGGTGCATTTCGTTTCTCCTGCCTCCTATGGTAATTTGGGTACTGAGTCTGGCTTCCTCATATTCCATGGGTCTGATGCTTCCTACCCCCAGGTCATATTGAGAGTAGTCACAACAACCCCGCCATCATGACTTGAACATTAAATTACGTAATCTTCTTGCCTCCTTACAGCACTTACTTTAAGGTGTTATGCAACTGAGAAGATTTTACTGGGAAGAAGCATAAGGACGAGAAGAGCCATTTGTCATTAATTCACCCACCAGATGACCCAAGAGAAACAATGATAATCAGGAAAATACCCATGATTTACTTACTGATTTCAATCTGGTAAACTTCATGTTAGGCGGACCGATGTCCTTCAAAACAACATATACCACCACACTCAATATTCCTTTCTGTGATTGCATTCTTTTGTGACCAATTCTTTTCAGTGTCACCTTAGAAACTGGATGACTTTTTAAAGTGAACTAATTTATTCAAAGAAAATTGAATTGGCTCAAGACCCCAGCCAGTTTACTCACTCAGATCATTCTTTCAAAAACAATCTCTTTGGTTAAGCTGTTTTTCAATGATCTACAACTTTCCAATTATTATATCAATTTCATACACATTAATTCATTCATCACTTGGCATGTTTTCGGTGAAACCAATCACTCTTCATCAGTAGGATCCTTCTATTTGCAAATGTTATCTTACAATTTAACAAATGGTTAGTAAAAACCTAGATGAAAGCCACAATGTTTGCAGATCACATAAGGAGTTGATCAAGTAGAAGTTACTATCCCTCAAGAAATATCAAATCATTCACTACCGAAAAGTACGCTAAATGGTCACTGTCAAAAAGGTAAAATAAAGGGGGCTTAACTTTAGAAAAGTATATTCAATATTTTGTTTTTAGGTATTTGTTAAATTGTAGATCACAATTCACCATTAGTTTCAGAAACCCCTGTTGTCCACACTGGTCAATCCACAAAAAGGACTCAGCATCTATTTTATGTTTAAGAATGACAGGAGGCCTGGCTGCTTGATGAAGGACTGGCAGGAAATGTATTGACTATAGACTGATAAAAACACATACCAAGATAAATCTCATTAATTGAATATCGGAGAGAAGAGGGAAAAAAGCCTCATAGTGAAATTCTCCAGTTCAAATCTTGACAATGGCCCTGCTACATGGTATGTGTCTAAGTATTGACAATAATGCAACTACCTATTGTTCTTATTCCAAAGAACTTCAGTGCTTAATTCAAACTCTGCAAAAGAATGTTGCATAAATACATGATTCCGTAGATTTATAGAAAAGAAATGCTAAAGATACTATGAGTGTCCAGAGTTCTTCAATAAATAATCCTACTTTTATAGTGAATTAAATTGAATTTTCTATTGTTTTGTTTATAGGACATAGAAATTATGTGATAATCTCAAGATCACTGGTGTATAGAACAAAGTGCAGCTAATAAACATGGTTCAAGAAACAGTTGTTCCTGATGCCAGGCCATTAGACTAGTTCAAATATAAAACAGTATTTTCAAGGGCAAGAGCAAACGAGGTGAACAAAAACAGGTGTATTTTTAACAGATTTCCTCATCATTTTTTCCAAGGAAAAAACACACTACATATGGCTTGTAAGGTAGCAACAGGTACAACATTTCCATATAAGCTCAAACCTCACATGTCATGCAAATATCATCAAAGATGGGAGGATAATATTCAAATGACAAAATGAAAACCCTTTGATATGTGGCCTACCTGAAACATGAAACAAAATTGAAAGTTGCTTTACCGACTAGAAAAAAGTTGAATTTCTCTGATACATATATGTATGCAGTCACTTCTGAATATGAAGATACTCTTAGTCTATCTTTTCTTATTCCCCTTGGTCTTTTAAATATTAGGTACTGATTGCTCTTTCCTTCCATTTCAAATAAACTATTTGGATACAGCCACAAAGGTGAATCTGATTATATAGCTTCTGCCAGAGTAGTGTGGGGACAATGGGTGCTTATCTAGTTGAAGAGTAGTGAGAAACAAATTGAAAAAAGGATGCCACAAATATTTTCATTTTCATTAAGCTGTGAATCCAACATAGTCAAAGGCTAACAATAGTTGAGAAAAATGCCATCTAAATAAAAATCATCTTGACATTTCAACAGTGCATGATAACTTAGCTGTAGTTAACAACCACACTTGCAGAATTCCTGAATCACAGGTCTCTGGTATACAAGTAATTTTGATTTAGTAATCCTATGTCTTAGTTAGCAAAAGGAAGGTATTGTCTCAAAGTTGATAAAACGTGTGTTATCTGTTGCCAGGCAACCTGCATATGCATACAAGATATTAGCCTAAGGCAATGTCTGAGGTCAATATCAAAAAGAAATTCTTGGAAGATTCAGTAGCACAGTTTCTACTCTAGGGCATTTACTCTGCTATAATTATATGTATTTATGGCCCCAACATTAGCAATCAATGATGTTTCTACAAAGTGTTGCTGTAGCAGTCTTCTATTGACGGACTCTTATTTTGGTTCACAGTTTGTGACCATGGTTTCACTATGGCAAATACAGAGACAAATGTAACATTATATTAAATTATAATACTAAGGATTCAACATGCCATTAAATCATGACAACATTGACACTGGGAGGCACTTATTTTAGTTCAGTGGGTCAGTACTATGTCTTACTGCTACCAATGTGTTTTTGAGATTATTTTCTTCTTAGAAAGTATGCTGAGGTTTTACTAGAGGTCTCCATCATACTCCTTTGATGAGTAATTGAGAATACAGGAAATTGAGGTAAGAAGAAATTCAAGTTGTCAGAGGAGCAACTGGACTGTTGACAGTGTAATTGTTTTTTTTTAATCACAAATTCAATGCTGAAATTTAACTTTACACAGATGTATATTTGTCCCTCTACACACCTATGTAACAGTCCTGAGTGAAATTCATTGGTTTAATGTTGTGTAATTCCTGAATTCTGCATAACAATTTTGCCTGCAGGAGACAGCTTTGAGTAGAAAATGGCTCACAGAGGGACATTTCTCATTGAACCAAACTTTTTCGTCTCAAACTAGTCTCTTGCCAGTATCTTGCACATATTTTTCGTGCAGGATAGACTCTTGTGTAACCTTCAAGTTATTGAGGTCACAGCCAGTAAATCCCTCAAGAACTAAAACGAAATTAGAACCTTTTGGTAAAGGGGGAGAGCTGGCAAGTATCAATTTCTCAATCCCCAATGAGTTAAGTGTTTAGAGCCAGACAAACCTGTCAACAATCCTCTTATTCACTGGTGGAATGTATAGAGTCCTGCCCTATACCCCTGAAAGAGTACGCACAAACACTAGTTGTCATTTTACTATAGGATTATTTATTATTGTAGGAAAGTGGGTTATTAGTAGATCAGGTTTTCACCTTAGGCTAGTAATAATACCACAGTCACTAATAGGTCCAGGCAGGACTCAGTAAATTGATCCTTGCTCACCCCTTTGTAGCTTAACAAATGAGCAGCCAGGCTTCACTTAGGAGACAGGTATGTGTAAGGTTAATACCACCAAAACAGTAGATAAATAAAAGACAGTACAATACAAATACAACACCAATTTATAACAATAGATAACATCTGCATCTTTAAAATGACACCAAAATGGCAAACATCTAATATAGGGAACTGGAGGTATGAATTTTTTAAAGATGAAATAAAAAATTGTGCATTCTTTTGCCAAAAGGCTTAAAGCACCACTTGTGGCTATCTGGTCACGCTGGACCGGAACAAAGTCAAGGTTTTAGGCCAGCCATGATTGAGTGTGGGTCAAATAGGCTGAGTGCTAGGTCCCAGTCAAAAGTATACCTTCGCACTCTTGACGACAAGTCCTCGGGTTCCTCGGATCCGGAGTGCGATTCGAGGATAGCAGTTTGCTGCAGCATGATTCCTTGGGACTCTCTGGAACTTGCTCTTCTCGAGGCACTCTGGAGCTTACAGCCCCACAAACCAGTGCAGTCAGGCCAATTTGTGAGTCGAGGACGACGGCTTGACTCTCGATGTCGAGCCTGTCTCCTTGAATTTTTCTGCAAAACGTTGCAGAAAGTTTCCAAGCGTTGAGATCTTGTTGTTTCTGAGTTCCTTTGGGGAAAATAAGTGTCCACTAACTCTGGCCAAGGGCTCAGAGGCTCGGAATGACCTCTTGGAGGCTAAGACTGAATTTCCCACAATGTATCAGAACAGTCCAGGAAAAATCCAGTAGCAACTGACCAGCTGGGGTGATCCTCTCTTTCACGTGGCAGGTGAATTCTTCCAGCTCTGTTGTATTTGTGCTGATCAGGGAGTCCACTCCCTTTCCTATGAGGCAGGCCCTGTCCTTTCTTTGTGGAACCTTGTGAGTGTAGTAGGTACAGTCCTTCTGAGTGTAAGCTTACTGTGGTGCAGTCCAAGGGTCCGGCAGAGAGTCCTTCTTCTGATTTTACAGGTAATGATCTCAGGAGCTCTCCCTTAATTATCTTCCATTCTGGCTGGCAGGAGTTGGGGGACACTGTAACCAATAGTATTAAAGCTACCTCCCTCTGTAATGACCACTTCCTGCTAAGTGTGGGATATTTTTGACCCAGAAAGCACTTTTCTCCAAAAATCAAAATGAAGAAATTCTCTTATTGGTGTGTGTGTGTCTGTGTAACCCAACCTAGAGGTGAGGCGGATATCTGACTACACTCTCCTTCCAGCCCCTCTCCTAAACTAATTAGGGGAGGTTTCTATCTGGTTGGGAAGCAAGGAAGTGGTGGCTGGCCAGGGTACTATGACATCTGTTCTCCTGCTTTTGAAGTCCAGCTTATCTCCCCAGCCGCCTTCCTCTCGCTGGCTTCTCCAGGAAGCAAATCTCTTCACACTAAATGGCTGCATTGTTTCAGCCCCAAGCCTCATCACACCTACTCAGGGAGCAGCTTGGCTCAGGCTGTAAAAGGCTGACCAATGAGATGAGGCTGCTTTAGGTAACTTCAGGATAGTGAGTTTCATAGCGAGTTTCCTGGGTGTGCTTGGAATGTTATTGTGCATAATACGAATAAAGGAGGATCTCATGAAATTCTTTAACAAAATAAAGGGGGCGAAGTTCGTCCTCCCAGGGGATAATATATGTACGCTGTGTATAATTTCCCATATTTTAAGAAGTGAATTAAACCGTCAGTAGTATAGTGGTATTTTACATACTCACACAGGAAGGTTACCCCAGGATAGAAGAGGGTTTTTACTGAGAGATAAAGGATGTATGATTATCTGAATCAATAACTGCCTGCAGATAGTAAATATTAGATGCATGCATTCCTTAGAATTGCTCGACTTTTTGAATTAAGACTGGGACAGTTTATCCATAGTCTCATGAATAAAAAGTCTAACTCTATTAGCTAAGCCCACTATGATCCTAATGTTATTGGAATAATTCAAACGTAAAATTAGTTTCTAGTTGAAAAAAATATATATATTTGTATACTTTGTAGATATTGTGGCTGTGGAATATCAAACAAGTGTCTCAAAAGTCGGATAAGGCATAATGGAGAAGAAATATTGGCACCATAGCCACACCACTTAATAAAGATTAAAACTGCAGCCGAAAATAGCTCATTGACTAATGGAACGAGTACACAATACAATGAAATTAAGGGTAAGCACGTGTATCCAAATAGAATAAATGGACAATACATGATGGTAGAATTAGAACATAATGTAATGTAATTAATATGTATCCCTACAGAAAAATAAGGGGCAAACAAGAAGAAATCCCGGTCAGTAAACGTTGGGTGACACCCGCCCAGTCCATATACTACATTGAAGGTAAGTAACCACTAAATGAGATGGGGGAGATCGCCAATATAGGTGAATG
The DNA here is from genome assembly GCF_964204655.1 of Triturus cristatus. Taxonomy (NCBI): domain Eukaryota; kingdom Metazoa; phylum Chordata; class Amphibia; order Caudata; family Salamandridae; genus Triturus; species Triturus cristatus. The sequence goes on along the minus strand of NC_140588.1, from coordinate 529,159,239 downwards.
AGGAATATATAATGGGAACCTATCCCTATGGCATAAAAATATGTGATATCGTCTTTAAAAAGGAATGATAACCTTCATGTGATAACAAGGGTTTTTATAAACATAAGGAGTGGTTATAATAGAGGAATAGTAATGGTGTATGGCAGAAATGAATATGAGTGTGAAAGCATGAGTATATAACCCATGGGACAATCATCGGCCTGTTTTTAGTGGGAAACAGCCTTTACTTTGCAACCGGTACAACGCATGCCATTCCATGGCATGGCGTTGCAATGAAAAAGGTGTGCAGCAGTGGGTAGAAAGGTGTTGGATTTAACTCCAACACCTTCCCTACTATTACACACACTAGAGTTGGAATAGAAAATTAATCTATTCCAACTTCCAGCGCGCCCCCAACTGAAAGTTGATGTAAAAGCTGACGTTGCAACGGCATGCGATGTAATGGCATGCGTTGTAACATCACATATTCGTTTTTAGTAGATATACGTGGTCCTTTTTTATTGAATTCTGATATATTCGTTGTTTTTTACTTCTAGAGTGAACAACATTGTTTTTCTTAAAAAAAGTTTGTCTTGAAGAAGGTGCTGTCAATCAACTTAAGTCCACCGAAACGCCACTTCGACAACTTGTATTTATTGGATAAATAACTTTTTCTTTCTGTATTGTTTTAATATTACTTGCAATTTATGTTTTTCCTTGGAGACTCACAATTTGAGGTACCATCTGAATACTGCTGTCTATTACTATGTAGGTACTATAATTAAAGTGACATGGGTTTCACTGTTTACTATGCAGTGTTAAGTATCAGAGAGTAAAATTAAGTTGAAAAACTATTACGTATATGTATGGATAATTCAGCATAAAAACTCTTGTGGATTCTCCAGTAAAAAAAAATCATGAATTGTTGAGTTTTTTAAACAAATGTTATTTTTGCATTCAAAATAAGTTTTAATAAAGAAGGAGATATCTTTTTACTAAAAACAAGGCTCACAGTTTGGGTTAATTGTGTGCAAGAGTGGGTAAAGTATGATGTGGAAGGAGTAAGTGAAACACTAATAGTCACAAGGGAGACAACATTTTGTTACTGGAGACTATGACATCTGTTGTCTTGCTTTTGAAGTCCAGCTTATCTCCGCAGCCCCCTTTCTCTCTCTGGACTCTCCAGGAAGCAAATCCCCCTACACTAAATGGCTGTATTGTTTCAGCCCCAAGCCTCATCACACCTACTCAGGGAGCAGCTTGGCTCAGGTTAGAAAAGGCTGAACAATCAGATGAGGCTGCTACAGGGCTGCTTTAAGTAACTTCAGGATAGTAAGTTCTAAAGCTACTTTCCTTTAATAATTATAATAAATCCAACCTTGGCAGGTTGTTGGATTTATTGTATCCATTATTTTGATACTTTGAATGATGTGTCTAGTTAGCTACAATCAAAAGTTAGACTTTATTAAGTTGAATAAAGCCTTCCCACGTTATTCTAGGGGCTAGCAGCACTACAATAGGGAAAAAAGACTTTGGCTATTTTTGTTTGCCAGTGCATATAAAACATATTTTATATTTTGACATCATTTTTATAACAAGTCACCCTACCCATGGGACATATAGGGCATAACATAGGGGTGACTTAAATGTAATAAAAAGGTAGTTTTGGACTTTGGAAGTAATTTTAATTTCCAAGTTGAATTTGGACATTGTTTTATGTTAAAACCAGCTGGCAAGAAAGGCTTGGTTTTAAAATGACACTAGACACCACAACAGTGCACACTTAAGTGCATTAAGTCCACTGGGGTCTCTAAACCTACATGCCCTACCCTATACTAGGGACTTACAGGTTGGTTGATTTTGCCAATTAGAATTATACCAATTACCATATACCTTCAGAGCACTGGTCGTGGGGCTGGTGCACAGAGCCCAGGGCACTTTCAGAGTCAGTACCCACCAGCATTAGTCAAGAACTGGGTGTGACCAGGGCAACAATGATTACTTTCCTACTATTTTACACTATTTGTTTGCAAATCATATGCATTAGAGTAATTGCAAACTTTATAAACAGCTCAACACATTAGGGCAAAGGTAAAATATGTCCCAATCATATTTTGTCAGACTTCCCTACACTACAAATTTAACCTAACTCGGCTGTAAACAGCCTTTTATTGGTGCGGTTGAGTACGTTTTGGTTATTTGTTATCATGCTAATATGTCAAGTCAGGTAGTGTGTCTCAGCATATCCTATGATGCCTGCTTGCTTAATTGAAGATAATTCCATACTTTCAGACTTCCATACAGGATTACATCCAGAAAGAGGCACAGAATCTCCCTTGTTGCCATCTGGAATGACCTGAAGAACCCAGTTGACTGGAACGGGGTTGCTCCACTACTTCTCTTGGACCTCTCTGCTGCCTTTGCCATGGTAGACCATGACACTCTAATACAAAGGACTCTATGAAGCTGGCATAGAAGGGATCAAATCCTACTTTCACAACAGAACTAATGTCACCCATACCCCCACATTTCTCTTCCAAGTCGTACTTCACAAAAGCAGGGGTCCCTTAAGGATCTATCCTCTTACCCATGCTTTTCAACATCTATTTGAAGTCATCACAGCACTGATCAATCAATTTGACCTCACATGCTATAACTATGCAGATGACACACAAATACTCCTTGAACTGGAAAGCCCCAAAGACACTGGAAACTCACTGATTTTCAGTTGTCTCAGAGCCGTGGATCAATGGATGACATGGAGCCATCTCAAATTGAATAATACCAAAAAGGAAGCACTCATGTGTGGCGATTGGAAACATTGTTACCCACTCGCCACCTGGCCTGATGATCTGGGAACACCACCTAAAGTATCAAAGGAAGTAAGAAACCTTGGAATTACCATGGACTCCAAGCTATCAATGAATGCCCAAGTGGACAAATTAGCAAGATCATGCTTCCTTACTATAAAAACTCAGCAACGCAGCTTCCCCCAAAATCGATTACACCAATAGCCTCTGCCACAAATCACCTTTAACAGCTATGAAAAGATTGTTTTTTGTGTCCTCATATCACCATGGCACCTGCAAATCTCAGACCGCTCTATCTATGCGTCCTGCGGTCCATTGCATTCGCCCAAGGTTCCGACATAGTCAGACGGGACTGTCACCTCTTACGGCGCCTCGATGTAATCATTGGAATACTTGGCCCATTCCTTGGTCCCTGCACCACTTCGAGAGATCGTCCCATAATGCAGATGGACAGCCCGTTTTGCATCCTAAATCCAAACGTCAAACCCAGACGGTCGCCCTGACCCAGTCCTCAACCTTTTGGGGGTAGCAAATCAATCCACATCTTGCAGACTTCCCTCCGTGTGATAAGTATCAGATAAATTAATAACCTACTCTGCTCCCACCGCAGGAGGTTGTGTGTTATCATGTCAACTCCCAAGAGAACTAACCTCTCCAAAGATATCTCTCAGGATAATCTAAATTTCACTCCAGAATTCCTTTAACCTGGGACACAGGAACAAAATATGGTCAGCATTGGCTTTCACACAACCACACCTTCTGCATTTGCGGGGGATGAGGGGGCACACTTAGCCATTTTGAATGGCGTCCAATAAAGCTGATTAATGGTGAATAAATGGCTCCAACAACTGCGAATAAGAGCTTCAGAGAGTCACTCCAGACTGGTAGAAGATCCACTTCTTGAAAAACATCTCTCCACATTAAGTACGGAGGTTTTAAATTCTTTTTATCTGCGGTCAAGAGCCTCCAATACCAAGCTGAGACCTCCTTACTCTTAGGTCTAACATCTTGGAGGGAAAACTCAAAATTCCAGTCACCCCCTTTCTCCTGTTTCGAGGCCGCAAACCAGGAGGATAATTGCACAAATTTAAACCTGGGAAAACTATCTCCAACTTTCACTCTTTGAACTTCCCAGGGGAGCAGCTCTTGAGTTTTCATCAAATGCCCAGGTGGCAATTCCAGCCCGCGTTAAATGGAGGCTAAGGCTATCTCTCATACAGACAGGGGTACCCATGGAGTCCCATATTGGGGCGAAGTCAGAGTATTTGCCTAAGCTAAGCATTTTCCTAATCCTGTACCATAAACTCAATGCAGACCTCAAGACTTTCAAGTGCACCTTCTTAATTAATTTGGGGGCACTGAACTTCTACAAGAATCCCTTATCACTCAATTCTCTCACCATTTCACCCAGAAGCATCCCCCAATTAGAGTTATCAGGTGTCCCTATTAACATTGGATGTTTTTGAACTGGAACACTGCGTAGTACAAATTTAAATCCAGAAGGGCCAGGCCGCCCTTATCAAGCCTATTCTAAGCTTTTTCAAAGCCAGCCCACCCGTCCTATCAACCCAGATAAAACAATTTCCACTAAATTTTTATCAATACTAGGTTTTGGGAATGCAAGAGGTATACAATTAAAAACATAGGTCAATTTGGGCATTTTTATTCAATTCTCACAGCCATAAATTGTTAGAGGCAGGTTCTTCCACCTAGCAAGTAATCAATTTATCTCCCTGGCTACTCTTTCTAGGTTACGCTGGGGGATTTCATCTACCTCATTTACAATTGAGATACCTAATATCCAAGCTGACCCTCCCACTCCATCCTTCGACATTCCAGCACAGCACTTCAGTTTTGGAGTTATTCACTGAATACCCTGAGAAGGCACCACATTCTGCTGATGAGTAGAACCAGCTGTTCTACTCATGGGATAGTAGTGGAATCTAATGTATAGATCAACAAATCATCATCTGCATATAGTGCGTTCTTTCCATATAAAATGGTGAACCAAAAGGGGCAACCTGTCCATTCGCTCCTAGGAGTTGCGCAAAGGGCTCAATGTTAGTATCAACATCCAAGGTTGACAGGGGGCAACCCTGTCGTGTCCCCCTTGTCAAAATAAAACTGGTAGTTAATGTGCCATTAAGGAGGATCTGGCGCCGACGAGTTCTCATGCAGCATCTGAAGGGTATATATAAAACTCTGGCCAAATCCCATGACTCTCAGAATCTCCCAAGCGTACTGCCAACACACCCCATCAAATGCCTTGGCCGCGTCTAACTCAACAACGGCCAATGGAGCCAAGCAGGTCGTGGCAAGATCTATTGTACCTATGAGTTGTGTTAGCTTCAGAATCTGCCTCTTGGGGATTCTGGTCTATATGAATCAGCTGTGGAGCAAGCTTTGCCGATCTCCCCACCAGAATGCTGAAAAAGATTTTATAATCAGCATTCAGCAGGAAGATTGGGCAATAGGAATCCGCTCTGCTAGGGCCTTTAGAGGGTTTTAGAACCAAGACTATTGTTGCCTTCTTCCATGTTTTTCGAATCTGCCCTCCGGGCTGATATATTGAATTGAACAAACTCTCCAGAACTGAAACCAGTTCTTCTATTAAGAGTTTGTACACTTCAACCCGATCTCTTCCTTGGTGATAGGGGCATCCAACCCCTCTCTACCCTCTATTGTCAATCTTGGCAATTGCACTTTCCTCAGCCAGGCTTTAAGCGAGTCTTGAAAGGGGCAGACCTCCTCTGCATATAGCTTGGCAACTAGGGATATAAGGCAAGCTTTCATTTCTTCTGTCTTATCAGAAACATCTCCCCTGGTGTTAACTACTAACTGCCTAGTGAGATTTCTTGACCTGTCTACCCTGGCTTTCCATGGTAGTAGTGCCCCCGCTTTCTCATCGTACTCAAAGTTCTTTATACACCCAGTTTGCCATTGCTCCCTACACTTCTGATCTAATTTAATCCTGAAGTTCTGCCTCGCCTCTTCCAATTGCCTTAGCAGCTGCTCCTTTCCTGTATTCGCTCACGCTGTGCAGCGAAAGGTCGGCCTCTAAGGATCCCACTCTATCTTCCATTCTTTTCAGATCTAATCTCTCAGTCTTGGTCTTAAAATGGGCCAGATTTTGAAGCACCCCTCTAATATACGCCTTAAAGGTATCTCAGACAACATTCGGGGAAGTAGACCCCTCATTGTTGAGAAAATAGCCAGAGCCCCAACAATCTCCGGGTCTGAGAGAATAGCCCTTTTTAACTTTCACCATGGCAGGCCACCATAACCTTTTACGGACATAGTGACCGCTGCATGGTTTGAGAAAGGGCCAGGTAAAATACGAACTGCCTTATTGTCATCTGCCAAGATTCTATCTGTGAATAAATAATCTAATCTAGAAAAGTGGACATATTTTTTTCTATGAAACGTAAAGCCCTGCTTGGCTCCCATCCCATGTCTCCACACATCAAGCAAAGCTAAATTATACAGGATATTTTTAAGTGCCTGCCACACATGGGGGCATGGGCATAATTCTTTGAAGTAGACCTATCTAGAATGGGAGCGAAGAGGACATTAAAGTCCCCCCCAATAATTATTGGGGATGTAATCTCCATTAGGTTCCACTCTAAATTAGATACAATTCCAGTAAAACCGAAGTCCTACTCTTCGGTAGCAACACTAATTTATGGTCCCCTGCTTTGTGGCCTTCAGAGTTGGGCACGTTAACCTATTCCGACAAATAAAGTAAAAAACCTGGGAGTCACTTTTGACTCCAAGTTCTCCTTTGAAGGCCACGTGAACAAGGTCACCTTTGTATCCTTCTATACATTAAAATTACTTAGAAAGATCCTTCCATTCATCCCAGTTAATTTACGTAAGCTGGTGATCTTGGCTCTCGTTTGTTCCAGAGCCGATTATTGCAAAGGTCTTTTTATCAAGCTGCGGACTAAATGTCTAACCAAATTACAGATTGTACAAAATACTGCAGCGTGTGTTTTGCTGAACATTCTCAAGCACAAATCTGCTGCTGCGGCGCTAAAAGAGCTACACTGGTTACCAGTGAAGAGACGTATTGAGTTCAAGGCTCTCCTCATAGCATTTAAAGCAACACATGGCATAGGAACTGTCTTTTTTAAACAGAACATTCAACTATACACTCCTGTGCGCCATCTACGCTCCGCTCATGCTCATGCTCACAATCTGGTGACCCCCAGGTTCAGGAAAAGATCCTGGGGCGGGAGAAGCTTTCTGGTTGGTATGACCAGACTCTGGAATTCTCTTCCCCAGAGGTTAAAAGACGAAACCACTTGTTGGCCTTCAGGAAAGCGTTAAAGACTTGGCTCTTCAATCTCTCATTCTGAACTAAGACCCTACCACATTTTTTCACCTGATGAGCAAGCGCCTTAACACCGGGTAATTGTATTGCGCTTTATAAATCTCCCTTTCATTTAATTTAATTTAATTTCATAGATGCTGAGGGTCGTCAGTATTAGGCCCATAAAAAACGGCACACACTAACTCGAATGCCCCACAGCCCAGGATTGCGATAATCCACCTCCCAGAGTTGTCAGTCTTTGAGGATTTTATCACAATCCCTGCCCCGCTCCTGATCATGATGGCAACACCCTTGCAGTACTCGATCTGCTCACAGATCACATACTTGTCTATCCAACTATACTTAGGGGCAGATTTGCAAGCCCCTTGCGACAACTTTACGCCGCCTTTGCTTCACTTCTGTGATGCAGTGGCATCGTAAACAATGTGCCACGTTGTGACATATTTACAACGTGATGCATCAAGGAAGATGTGTCACATTGTAAAGCCCTGCGCTACATTTAACAGCGTCAAGTATAATGTATGCAAGGTGGGTGTTACGATGTAAGAATGCTTCGTAAAAGTGACGCAGTGAAATCTACAAGATTTCACTGAGTCACTTCTACCACGCCACTGAGTCAAAACCTTTCACCTGCTTGATGCAGGCATAAGGAGTGATGCAACATAATAGAAATAGGTATTCCTGACCATTGCTGGAGTTGAGTCGTGCTTGCGACACATCTCCAACAATGCGCTGTCTTTACGCCAAAAGATGCGTCATGCTTCTGTCTATCCTTGCGCCACGGTGTACCGCATTGTAAATGCGATGCATCCATGGTGGCTCAAGGGTTTTTTTCCATGACAGAAATTTACTGACGCATCTCTGCTAATATGCAGAGATGGCCAGTTCTTGTAAATCTGCCCCCTAAGAGAGAAGGGCCCTACCCTCACTGGCAGCTAGGTGAGTTTCCTGCAGAAGGATAACAGGGGGCCTGACTTTCTTCTAAGTATCTCATGGCTCACCCCTGATTACGCTTTGACCTAAGACTATTTACATTCCAGGAGATAAAAGTTAGCTCATTGGCCATCCCCATCTAAATAGTTGAATTTGATACTACGCAGGGCTACCGATGAGAAGGACTGGACGTGGTGACCCTTCAACTCCTTAATATTTATAGAAACAAATGTTGATATACTGTAATGTATGAACCTGAGATAACAATGTAATGATGTAAGGATGACTCTGTGCTTTTATCTTTAATAAAAATGTTTTGTTTTTTAAAAGTCCCAAGAGATTAGAAGCCAAAGACTCCTCCGAGGCTGCACTAGGTGTATTCCCTATACCCATTGCCTGCTGGGGGGACCCTCTCCCCAGACCATGCTCATCAAGAGGCACGAGGGATTCAAACCTGTTGAATGAGAAGACCAGAGCCAAAGCCAAACCATTGACACTTTCTGGTTAGCCATTGTTGACCTCAGGGGGCAGACCAGACCTTATTACATTATCAACTACGGCTTCACTGACGTTCTGATCAATACTAGAGTGCTGCCGGTTTGTGCTCCTCCCAGTACCTTTTTCCACACTTGGAGGTCCCGGGTTAGCAAGGACCCTATATTAGGATTTTAAGGAAGGGGTGACCTTTACCTTGGATGAGGGGGCTCTTCTGTCCCTACCCCTACTCTGAAGGCTCTTCCCTACAGCTACTTGTCCCACTCACTCTGGTTTAGCAGCAGGACCACCCTCGCACAACACAACCCACCTGATCACTTTACTCTGGCTCCTGGTGGAAGTTCTGATGTCAGGGACTAACAGTACAGGATGGGGCTCCGAAACTAGTCCCACTTCAGATATTACTGGAATATCCGTGGTACACAGAGTATACCTGCAGATTTCCCCGGAACGATTAATATTTCTACTCTGATAGTTTTTATCTTTCTCCATAGAAAATGGAGGCAGCAGGCTCCTTACAACACAGAGAGATCCCTCATCCTTCTGCGCTTCTTTAGTATATAAATTAGAAACTCCTACCTCCGGAGGAAAAGTACCATGTCCTCTTACAAGGAGCACCACCGATGATCTAGAGACAAGTCCAGCCACCTTCCGGCTTGTGCTGGCTCTGCCTCCGCTGCTCCATAACAGCACACAAGCCTCCCGGCACCGGTGGAACTTCTTTGTGGTGCTCTCCCAACGTGGGTCCCATAGTGAGGGAGAGCCGATGCCCACTGCAGTCGCCGTCGATATCAACACGAGCCTCTGGACCTCCATCCAGTGGAGCCAGGTAAGTTGCGGAGGGCAGGGATAGGAGCCCGTGGAGGGGGTTCGGGGCCAGGGAGGCCCACTCAGCACAGCGACAACATCCCTTCTGGAAGACCGCTGCTGGTTAGCTGGCGGTCGTCATGTTCTCCTTCTGATTGTGATAGTATGAAAAGACTACAACAGATTCAGAACTCTCCTGCCAGACTACTCTTACATATAAAGCCACAAGTCCACATCTCTCCTGCCTTGAAAGCCCTACATTGGTTACCAGTTGCCAGAAGATCCACATTCTAGCTATTGTATTGTATCACCCACAAAGTGATACATGGAACAGCCCTGCTCTTCATCAGTAACAAAATCACCAAATACATTCAACAAAGGAACCTCAGCTCTAGATTGGCACCTCGCCTCAAAATCCCACCATACAAGAAAAAAAACATCAGTGGCACATCCTTCTCTGTTCAAGCAGCCAAACTGTGGAACTCTTTATTCCAAACATAAGATCCACCGATAACTACATTATCTTCAGAAGACTACTCAAGAGTTAGCTCTTCCCCATATAACCACCATACTCAAACATAAATATACAGCCTTTCCCTCAGCGTATAAGCATTTATTTGGACTATAGATGTGTACCTGTGTACCTACATATGTGTATTGATTTGTATAAACATGTATAATCATTATGTTTTTAAATATATAGATATTCGTTAGTTCTGCTTAACAAATGTACATATTACTTATAGTTATATTATTTTATGTTTAACATGCATATAGGCGACTGCATGAATAGGTAAATCTTTTATCATGACTATTTATTTACAATTACTTCACTATTGAATTACAAAAAAAAAAAGCATTAATTAAAGTACAGCAGCACTTGAAAGTCTGAGTTTATTAAACACAACTTAAATCTACATATATACTTTCCATGTACACATGTATCTTTATGTTGATTACTGTGCTTCTAATTCAGCATCTCCAATGCACTACCCTATATCTCACCCTATACTATTATATTCCATATAGGTACCATAATATAGGCCCCGGTAACTTCATTACCCTTCATCTATATTCTTCCCTACATTGCACTTGTTGACTTGTTCACAGGGACTGACCTTTTACCTAGATACGACAATGCATTCAGAACACAGGTTTTCCCTAGTTCGAGATATCACACATTATGCATGAGATTTCTTGGAAGCACAGCAGGACGACCATCTCCTGTATAATATCTAGGTATAAAGTTCATGCCCGACGTCATCCTTAGGTCAACACAGTAATACAGCAAGGTAGGACCCCTGGGGAGACCCATGGGTATATATACATCACATCTTGTTAAGATAGAACAGAGGAGACCGAGACTGTACGGCCGACACACTGACCAGAGACGCTGAGGTGCATGCAGCACTCCAGCTCGCAGTGGTCTAACATCCCTCGCGGGGTGTCCAGTTCGAGACCAGAACGGGGTCCCATAGTCTGTCACTTCAGGTAATGGGGTTGACTAAATCCTCGAGGGATTCTTGGCTTAACCCCTACACACATGCTAGGTACATTTATGTACATCTAGTTGGGGAAGCATCATAGGAGTATGCATCTTTTTATCATGTGTTGTATATACTCGTATGTATTCATGATTATTGTAAGATGTCAGAGCTATGCCATTCATTTACCTATATAGTACTACTAATCATGTATATCTTCTACTGTCTAACGGTTGTTGCAGCTCATCTATTCTACACCAGAAAAACAACTGTTCAATATATACTTATTGAAAATGCCCAGCCTGTTTATTCTGTGTATATCTCGGAGACAGACTAAGTGAGAACAAGTGACTGAGCAAAAAGTAGTATATTGTTTGCACGGTCCTGAGGGATCAGGGTTGTCATGTTTGATGGTTGCCAAGAACTATTCTCTCCTTGGTAAGAGGAGATTTTAGTGGCACTGTGAGCCGGTTGGTACAAAAGGCCAACATACCCGTTGTGGGTGTTCAGAATCAGTCTGGCACCAATCTTACAGTGTATGTTGTCTAAACTTGCAGGGCCTGTATAATTATTATAGGAACTACACGACAATAACTCTTGCAATATATCCTTTACCTCCACTCTGAATCCTCTCAAACCTCATTCCAAGACTCTCTTCAATGCATTACCTTATTTCTCCCCCTGTATCTATTTCAGTATATCCTTTACCTCAACTCTGTCAAATCGCAAACCTCATTCTACTTCTCTTTCCAAAGTACTACCCTTTTTCTCACCCTATATCTCTCTCAATATATCCTCTACCCCCACTCTCTCGGTCATCGCAATCCCCATTCCACTACTATGATCCCTAAAACAATCCTTTCTAGATTCTTTCCTCCTCTGCCCCTCCTTGCATCATCTCATACTCTTTTACTATTCAGATCTCCCAAACCAGCCTTTCAAAACCCTTCCCTCAGACTCTTCCCCCTCCACCTCCCCTTCACTCATCCCAAACCTCCTCCTACTGCTATGAACTCCAAAAAAAAGAAACTTTCAAGACCCTTCCCTCTTCTATCCCTCCAATATCCCTTTTCATTCCAAATAACAGACTAACATGTCCACTGCTCAAATTAATTTTATATTCCTCCATACTAATTCTCCACTAATCCTGTTTGGGTTCTGGAGTAGTATACTACATGCTGAAAAACGCGTCAACACCTCATCAGGGGTAGCAAGTGCTATATAAATGCAAATCCTTCCCTCCTCTATCCCTTCACTATCTTTTTGAATCCAAATAACATACTAACATATTCATAGCTGAAATTAATTTCATATTGCCCTAAACTTATTCACCACTAATCCTTTTTGGGTTCCGGAGTAGCGTGCTACTTGCCTAAAAGCGCTTCAACACCTCATCAAGAGTACCAAGCACTACATAAGTGCAAACCCTTCCCTCTTCTATTCTTCACTATCTGTTTCAATCCAAATAACAGGCTAACATGCCCACTGCTCAAATTAATTTCAATTGTCCCTATACTAATTCACCACTAATCCTTTTTGGGTTCCAGACTAGCGTGCTACTCACCAAAAAAGCATTTTGATGCCTCGTCTGCGGTAGCAAGCGCTACATAAATACAATTACAATATATTTAATCTGACAAAAGTTAGGAGGTTATTTAGTGCTTTGCGGTCTCCAGCCTACCATTTTTAGAGTTTCTGCCAGTTTGGTGGATATTTTTGTGCCTTTGGAGAAGCTACCCCCACAAGGGCTTGACGTAAGGCACTGAAAGTTTACTGAGCTGCCACAGTGTTTCATTCTGACGATCAACAACACTTTTTGTTCTTCAAGAACAAGCTCCCAAAGTGGGAAAACAAAAAACTAGGGGCCCTGACACCCTAAAAGAGGTATTCCCTTCCTGCTCGCGGATGCCAGATTTGTCCTGGTGGTCCCTTATATGAAAAAATGTACATCAGAGCATCTGTCAAAGTCAAAAAATCTTCTTTCGGATATTAAATAATTCATAAAAGATATAAAGGATATATTTCATGTAAAAAGTTATCATAAAATCATTATAAATCTTTACTAAAAAAAAATATAGTACTACTTAGCTAAACATATAAGACAGTATATGCAATATATACAATATCATATAAAAAACATTAAAAAGATATGCTCGGGCCCACATCACTTATAATCAAATAATAGCATAATTTCATTACTTAAAACAGCTAAGGCAATTGATGATTCTCCAATAACTAATGCATACTGTAGAAAACATTTGTTTAAAAATGTACATTTGGTCTGATCAAAACAGAGTCATTATAGGACTTAATTTTCATATCGTATCTCATCTAGAGATGTTAAATGTTTTCCTTTTTGCTACTACACACTCAGGTGCTGATTCCGATCCATTAAAAATATTCCCCGTACGAATCGTATGCGGATTTTTTTACGTACGAATCGTACAAGTCCCGTACAAACTGGCAAGTACGATTCGTATGTTAAAAAATCCATACGAATCGCATTGGGAAAATTCCCCGACACGTCCTCGGGTCGGAAAAAGTGTCTGACACGTCCCCGGACAGTTTTACATACGAATCGGGAAACTGAAGTCCGAGCGCGCAAGTACGATCCGTCCCATCCGTCTGAATGCACAACCGTATGGAAAAAACACAGTACGGAGCGAACTCCCATAGCAACCATGGAGACGTCCAAACATGTGCCCGCATATGCGCCGAACACCCCCCCAGCCCACCCCCCCAAGTACGCGCCATACCCCCAGCCCCCCCATGTACGCGCCGTACCCCCACCCCACCCCCGTAGGCACGGAGTGTACCCCCACCCCATAGGTACAGAGTGTACCCCCACCCCGTGTAGGTACGGAGCGTACCCCCACCCCTGTAGGTACGGAGCGTACCCCCACCCCACCCCGTAGGTACGGAGCATACCCCCATCCCCGTATGTACGGTGCGCTGGGGGTCCGCAGCCTACCTATGGGGGTGGGGCTACGCTCCATACCTACGGGGTGGGGGTACGCACCGTCCATAGGGGGGGTGGGGGTATGCACCGTCCATAGGGGGGGTGGGGGTACGCATCGTCCATACGGGGGGGCTGGGGGTATGGCGCGTACATACGGGGGGCTGGGTCTACGGCGCGTACATACCGGGGCTGGGGGTACTGCGCGTACATACGGGGGGCTGGGGGTATGTGCTGGGGGACGGTGCCTACATACAGGGGCTGGGGGTACGCACTGTCGATACGGAGGTGGGGGTATGCACCGTCCATACGGGGGTGGGGGTACACACCGTACCCCCAGCACCCCGTATGTACGCGCCGTACCCCCAGCCCCCCCCGTATGTACGTGCCGTACCCTCGGTTCCCGTATGTACGGCATGTACCCCCAGGCCCCTACACCCTGCCCGTGCCTGTACGCACCCTACCTCAGGCCCCACACCAGCACCCTCACACAGCATTGCGCATGTACGAGTCGTACCAAGCCATAGCAAATGTGAGCACTGTACAACAACATGGCCAATGTACGCACCTCACAGACGCGAAAAACACACGTACTGAACCAGGACACTGCAAAACACCACAAGGAGAGTCAATTCGAATTGCACAACACCACAAAACACGTCCAACAAGCCCAAATACATCCAATACACTGACCTGCAACAGCCAAACAGGTAAACAGAGGCCCAAAACACAACCACTGCTTATAACACACCCACCCAAAGTTCAAACACAGCCACACCCACAAATGGAACAATAAAAAGGGCCCACACACACAAACCATGAGCCTTTGCAACAGACCCACTGCTGCCAGACCCCACAGACAACCCACAGCACCATACTTGAACCTTGACTACACCTTACACTTGCACACCTTCACACAACCACCTTCACAAACACCCCCTCATCACATTCACACACGCACCTTCACAACCACACACACACACCCACAACCATCCACACCCACACCCCACACCATGCCCACAGACAAGAATCCAAAGTTCACAACAGCGGAGCTGGAGATCCTTGTCACCAAAATCATCAGAGTCGAGCCACAGCTCTTTGGAACATTGGTCAGACAGATCAGCGTAGCAGCAAAATCAGCCATGTGGCAGAGGATCGTCGAGAGGGTGAATGCTGTTGCGCCCATCAGAAGGACCAGGCATGAATGCCAAGCCAGGTGGTACGATCTGCGGAGGACGGTCTGCCGCAAAATGACTGACGAATATAACCAGGGGAACATCACTGGAGGTGGCCCGCCCCGCAGACCGGTACACTACCATCCCTGGGAGGAGAAGGTGATGCGCACGCTGCCGCCGGTGAGAGTAAACGGAGTAGAAGGAGTCGCCGAGCCTGGTGAGTACACAAACAACTCACCTCACATGGGGGGAACCGCATCAACAACCCAACTCACAATATTGCACGCAACTACCCCAAAGCCATCACCGGACACAACCACATTCCAAAAACACGCACATGCCACTAGCGGCTCCATGCCCCATGCACCAAGCAAGGCCATGCCAAGTCACAGGCCACACAAAACACCAACACAAGACAGGATGTCCGTGATCCCGGGAGGGTGGGCCTCCAAAAAAACATTGTGCAACTCAGAAGCAGACACCAATGCCCTCAGCCCATATGTCCTAGGGCAGAGATATACAAACAGTGTGTCCCAACACTGTACTGTGTCGCCTGCAAATGGTGGCCGCGTCTCAGGATGACATGGGTATGAAGGCCCAATTTGCACATAACAGCAGCTAATGAAGAGGCATCACTGTGAAAGAGTGTCAGCACACACCGCCGCAGCAGCGCAGAGTCAGAGACACTCTGCCCCATGGGGGCCGGGAGATTCTAAACAAAGCCACATGAACAAGCCAATGGCCTTTGAAAGACCTGCAAAGTGTGTGTGCCCAGGAAGCTGGGCTGAGGTGACAGAGGGTGACAGACAGACGGAGGGAGAGGGAGAGAGACAGAGGGCGACAGAGGGCGACAGAGGGAGACAGACAGAGGGAGGAGGGTGACAGAGGGAGGGAGAGAGGGAGACAGAGGGAGACAAAATCACCCTTGGGTGGTGTGGGCATGTCCGCTCGTCAGCAGGTGGACTGTGTGCATGTTGACAAGGTCTGGCAGTGCGTGAAACACCCCTTTTTCGTTTGGAAATCACTGGGCCATGTGTCAAACTGTGCACGAGTAGATCCTTGCTGCAGGCACAAACCTAACCTTACACCCAGTATACCCACTCACTGTGTTTGTTAGAACCCAGTCACAAATGCATGTTACCTACCTGCATTCTCCAATAGATATGAAAAAGCACCATTTGCCCACGTACAGTGCAACACGTAAGCCGGTTCTGCATCGCTCGCTACGCACGCTCGCTACACTGCTCACTGCGTTTAAAAATGATGCAACAACAAAGAGTGTGTCACACATAGGAAAAGTGTTGAAAGCTGTGGCCAAGGGACATACCCATGCACCATGCACAATGCACAGGGACTAAGTAGTACAGACAAGGTAGATGACACTTGGCCCTGCTGTAGACAGCACAAGGAAATCCTGTGACCACTGTACACTCAAACACCAACTCCACATGCCACCTACCTACCACAGGAACTCACATTCACTGTCATGCCAGCATGCACCATGAGGGGATAGACACATCACCTGGTAGACCCAATGACAAATCACACTACACCCAACAGCATGCCCGGTCACACACCCCCCTTACACAAGCACACACCCCCGGGGCAGCCAACGCAAATAGGCACTCCCACAATGGCTATGTGACACAACAAGACCAATCCATAGCCAAATAAGCATCCCAACACTCATTAGACAGGCCAAATAACCAGGAGTACATATCAATCTGTCCCCCGCAACATACCCATCCACAAGTGCACTGTGAGAGGAATGCTAGATATATCCAACTACCCAGAGGAACTGTGCCAACTTGAATATGTATGAAACATGGATGACGCATGAAACACCATTAACATTGTCTCTCTCTCACACACAGGGCAACGTCGTCGATCTCCCCCCAACACTGGGGGGAACAATCACAGGACCAGGCTCGGCGTGACGATGATCCCACCGGCAGCGACGACTCTCACCACTCCGTGGATGACCCCGACCAACCTGGCCCCTCTGGTGCCCAAGCACCTGCAGCACCTGCGTCAGGTACAACTGTGCCAACCAGGATGTGTCCTACCACATCCCAGGATACACACAGGAGCCCTGCTCGCACACAACAACGCAGCCAGTCTGACCAGGAGGGACAAGGTACTCCGGGCACCCAGGAGGAGGCAGGCGACCCCGCAAATGCCATCCCTCAGGGGTCCTGGAGACCCGATGTGCCCACAACGGCAGGCCAGGCTCAAGTGGGCAGGGGTGGTGGGAGTGGAGGACGGCAGAGGACGGCGGAGGTGCGAACCTGACCAGACAGCTGAGCAACCCGTTATGTCACACGTCCGCAACATCCTGGACACATACCGGCGTGACACCAGGGGCATCAGCCAGGTAGTGGAGACCCTCAATGAGATTAAGAACCTGCAGGCTGAGCAATATGCCAGTCAACAGCATCACCAAGAACGGATGGAGGCAAGACTGACTGAGCTCGTGGCGGTGCAAACGGACATGAGCTGTTCACTCCGTCGGATTGCCGAAAACATGGCAACCCTCCCTGTGCCACCAGACGAAGATCAACACCAGCCACAGGGAGGGATCAGGAGGAGGAGGATTCGTCCGACGGAGCATCACAGACATCGTCACGGCCTGCTTCTGAGGGTCCCTGGAGGAAGGTGGGTCGTCCACGCAAAAGACCGTGAGAGTCAGTGGACCATCACCATCTCCCAGGTCACCTGGCCTGGCACCTGGCCCTCTGGCGCAACAGCAGCACCTCATCCAATGACATTCTCTGCCACATAGACTTGCTGGTCACTGTCTGACCAATGTTGACAAAGACTGTGGCATGGACTCTGATGACTTCCAATGGCAAGGATCCCAACTCCCCCTGTGAACTTTGGATTACAGACACGCGGCGAGCACCTCTTTACATTCCCCCAAACACGTACCCCACCACTAATAAAAGTCATAAAAATCACGAGATGATGCCGTCATTTTGCATTATTCCATAACATGTGTGTGTTGGAAAGTCAAACCATGCCTGAGTTTTGAAGTAACTCCAACCATGCATACCCTGGGGTCTGAGTCTGGCACAGGACACACATGGGTCACAATGTATCATCCAATACAGACATGGAGCACCATACTCACCCGTGATGGGCCCAACCAGCTGAGGGGGTGCCTGCACAACTGTGCGGACAGACCCATTTCGAAGAGCAACAGTCATGCGCAGAGGTCAGGGATCATGTGGAGTGTCATGGGGTGGGCGTCCCAGGTATGTGTAGCCAGGTGGGAGAACTATGTCCTGCATGCTGGAGTCAGGTGGATGTGGAGAATGGTGGCCAGGCCAAGGTTGGATGCATGGAGATGGCACAATGGGGTCTTGGATGACAGTGCCACAAGGTTGTGTTGGGGTCGTGGTCGTGGGCTGCATCCTGAGTGTGGGCGTGGATTGTGAAGGTCATCCTGCAGCTGACAGTGATCCATTGCAGCTATCTCTGTTGGATGGTGATGTGGCTGGGTTGCTGAATGTTGAAGCAGAGCTGTGCAGATGCACCCGGGATGTGGACAAGTATCATGGGAGTTGTAACGTACTTCTCCGTAGAGTGTAGGGTAGGATTAGACATGGATGTTGTAGTTGACCTGGGGGATGGTCTGTCTTGCCTTGAGGTGGATCGAACTGTGGATCTTGTGCATAATGCAGAGTGTGCTGGAGCCTGAGGTACAGATGCTGATGATCAGCATAGCACATGTGAGCAAGCAATCCATGATGCACACCAGCTCGTGTGCGTGGACACTGTGTGCCTGTGCAGGGCCCTTGTGGGTGGGACACAAGCAGTTGACCCAGCTGTAAGGGGACAATCCGCAGATGAACTCCTCAGTCGTGTACAAGTCCAGCATCAGGTGGCCGATGTTCAGCCATCTGCCAATGGATACCATGCATTATTCAATATGAGAACTGGCAAGGACTGCATCTTTGGGGAGGGTGAGGAGCACCTGGCTGGCAATGGGACACCAGATGATGATAAGATGCAATGCGCATGTCATGGTGTAGAGGGGGATCCTGGACACATTGTAGACTGACACGCTGAGACATGATACCTGTGCCATGTGTCCCACAACGACACCATACTACATGCAGAGGCCTGGAGTACCACTCCCATGGCCTTGTTGGGGTACAGAGCCGGTGGGGAGTAGGAGGGACATGACCTGGTTGGTTTGACAGGGCCTGGAAGGCATGCCAGCGCTGTGTAGGCAGTTGGAGTTGCACACTCATTATGCAAAGGTGTTGTGTGGGCGATGAGTGCATGCCTGAGTGCATGCAACAGATGTATTGGATGGACATTGCTTGGTGGGTGGCCTCAACATCATGGTGTAGCGTGATGTGGCACATGCAAGGACATGAGGCACGTGCAATGTGCACGTAGCATGTGCAGATGGTCCAGCCTTTGCCACAGCAACTGTGTCACACACAAGCAGATTATACCAAAATGAATGTGTGGAGGGAGGAAGGGGGGTGCGTCTTAGAGGCGTGTGTGTGAGGGAAAATATAGAAACTCTGTGTGCCCTTGCTGCAGGGCCTGCAGCAGCAGGCGCCATGTCCTGAAAACCATGCCACAAGTTGCACACAAACACAAGCATGTCAGAAAGGACTACTGCAAAAGGTGTATGATAAGGAAGGAGTGTCTGGTTCAACATGGCACACACACAGACAATGGATGCACATGCAGCAAAGTGGCCGTTGTGGGGACTGAGATGCCAAAATACCTACACAGCCATGTACATCATGCACAATACATATCATAATCCCTGACAAACAGCTTGCATCTTGCTACTCTACACATAGACTCATATGCACAATCTGTGATAACTATGCCAGACATGCCGCATGCACAGTGGCAAGAGACCTGCATTGACAGAGATGAGGCACCTTGGAGGCTGAGGGACACCTTTATTAGTCATGTTTGCCGGAAGGCAAATGCATCTATATTAACAGATGCACAGGTCATGTGGCTGAACATGTGGGACCTACACTGGCACCCCCCTTTGCACCACAGATGCAGGAAATCCATAGAACTGGCACACAAGTGACGGGTTTGAGGCATACACCCCGTGCTGCTCACGGAGAGGCTGCTATTCACCATTGAGCCTCTAATGGGGATGTCCCACACTATGTCAACCCGGTGCATCCCGTATGTTTCCAAGGGCAGTGTTACACACATTGATGCCTTCATCACAATCCACAATCACATTACAGATGACTGTCACCAAGTGTGACTATCAATTCAGGTGAATCCAGCTCCATGTCATGTGCCCCATGGTGATTCTTCATGTATGCAAAGTAACCAAACATGAACAGGATCAGTGCACACACATTCCAAACAAATAGCACACCCAAAAAGCCGTGCTGCATCCCTTACCCTAAGGAGAAATTTCGACATGTCCGTGCATGTTACGCTGATTCAGCACACGTTGCTGTATTCATGAGGAATAGCAGGAGCACAACAATGCCACCAGCAGACGGCATGCGCAAATACCTGGGGATGAGAGACACACAAGAAGTGAGCCAAAAGAAGCACATCCGCATGCATGGGCATGTACTCGACACGTATAAGGTTGCCAACATGCTAGGTGAAAATAGTGTCTCAGGAAAGACATTCTTTTATTACACCATCACTCGAGTGACACATCCAAACACACCTCTGACTCACTTGCCATACACGCAGATGGACCCACACATTGCAACACATGCCACACAAGGCTCAATGCGTGCACACTCAGACACTGCAACTCACCACTAAGCAAAGAAGTTGCGTATGAGCCGACTCCGGATGTCCTCTTCCTCCTCCTCCTCAACATCACTTGCCTCATCACCATGCCCCTCATCCTCCACGGGTGGATGTTCCTGCTCATCCGGATCCAGGATGAGTGGCACAGCTTTCTCCACTGGCATGTTGTGCAGCATGCAGCACACGAGGAATATTTTGCAGACCTTCACCGGTGCATATGGGAGTGCGCCGCCGGTCTTGTGAAGGCACCGGAATCGGCTCTTCAGGAAGCCAAAGGTCCTCTCTATCACTCGCCTGGTCTGCCCATGGGCGTTGTTGTACCGGTGATCGCCAGCCGTTCTGGGGTTGTGGAGAGGCGTGATCAGCCATGGCATGTTGGGATAGCCAGAGTCCCATACATGGAAACATCATGGACAGAAGTGGGTCAGGAGAAGCAGTAAGACAGAAAGATGACACTAAATACAGGAGTAACAGAGTATACCCACCAACAAGACATGCTCGTTCGTTGCGCAGCTGCAGCATCATTTCAGGCACCCTGCTACGCCTCATGATGTAGGCATCGTGTGCTGATCCTGGAAAACGAGCACAGACATGGGAAATCACCATGTTAGCAAGACACACCACAAGGGCATTAATGGAGTGGTAATGTTTACGGTTGTGAAAGGCTACCTGCTGTGCCTGTGGTGGTACCAAAGCCACATGTGTCCCATCAATAGACCCAATGACATGGGGCATCCCTCCCAGGGCATAGAAGTCACCCTTGACACCTGTTAACTGCTCAGGAGTTGGGAAATGAATAAACTCATCCAGGTGAAACAACATGGCCTCTAAAAAATCATGCAGGACACGGCTGAACATGGTCTGGGACATGCCACCAACATGAGTTATTGTATTTTGAAACGTACCCGTGGCAAGAAATGTAGGGCTGCCATCACCTTCATCATGGGCGTCAGTGCTGTAGGATACCTGTGTAGCAGTTGGAGGTGTGGTGCCAGCCTTGCTGTCAAGTTCACAATCAACCGTTGGGTGAAGCGGTAGCGGCTTATACAGTCACGTTCCCTCAGGGCAGCCAAGTCTGGCATTGGTCGGGGAGAGGCGGAGCCCTGCAGTAATTTGGAAGGGACAACGAAGAGTGAGTACAGTACAACAACAATGTCAATGTACTGAGCACATGTTAAACAGCCAATACACATATGCTACATACAGAGTCAGGTCTGTGCAATATATCCTGGACACGTATGCCAGGCAGGTGACACTCCTACCAAGAGCCAGCTACAAACGTGGATTCTCAAGCTCAACATGACATGGCATGAAACTAGCTGTGGGCCAGTGTAAGTGAACAGGCAGACGCATTACAGGAGTGACAGACATCCACATATGTGCAGAAGAAGGATGTTTATTATACAGACAGGTTGCGGAACACTAGAGGCACAGGTCACATGTCCCTGAAAAAAGGACAGACCACACACCTTGCCATGAAGGGGTACATGTCTAGACTGATCACACATACATTGATACTAGGCAGATATGTCCTTGTCTCGCAAGTCCATGTTCGATGCATACATACACACGTTACGTCTGATTCCACATGTGTCCTGGTGTGCATAATAGTGTGCCATGCCCATCCACACACATGCACATGTTGGATGCAGCAACTGCAGATGCATTTGACGGAACACCAACAGCAAGCTTATGGAAACACATGACACACACATGACATACTCACATCGTGCAACGCCGGTAGTCACATGTCAGGTGTAATTATCCGTGTACCTGGCATCAGGGGACAGTTGCGGGTGTTGATGACTGTGCCATGCCAGTGATGCATTGCTCAACAAGTCTGTACTACATGCACACATGTCAAAGGTGTGAAGGGGATGTGTGGCACATAGTGCACCATCACACATGACATGTGTACATAGCTCATCACACATCTATTGGGTTCAAACATGAGGAGATTTGTGCCACATCACAGTCTGACACACCTAGGCTCGAGACATGTAGGACTGCACTGACAATGACTTGATGTCCAGCCTTGGCCAAGTATGACAGCTCAATTCCTTTCTGTGTGCCGCCTGTCACCAGTGTAAGGTGTGAAACGCACCGTACACACGCTCTGAGGGCGTGTGTAGGGTCCGTATCACTATGGTTGTGTTGCCGTAGGCGTACGCCATAGGGATACGGTCCGTACACGTGTGTGTAGGGTCCGTATCACTATGGTTGTGTTGCCGTAGGCGTACGCCATAGGGATACGGTCCGTACACGCGTGTGTACGGTCCGTATCACTATGGTTGTGTTGCCGTAGGCGTACGCCATAGGGATACGGTCCGTACACACGTGTGTAGGGTCCGTTTCACTATGGCTGTGTTGCCGTAGGCGTACGCCATAGGGATATGGTCTGTACATGCGTGTGTAGGGTCCGTATCACTATGGTTGTGTTGCCGTAGTTATACACCCTAGGGATACAGTCCGTACACGCGTGTGTAGGGTCCGTATCACTATGGTTGTGTTGCCGTAGGCGTACGCCATAGGGATACGGTCCGTACATGCGTGTGTAGGGTCCGGATCACTATGGCGTACGCCTACGGCAATACTGCCATAGTGATACGGACCCTACACACGCGTGTACAGACCGTATCCCTATGGCGTACGCCTACAGCAATACTACCATAGTAATACGGACCCTACACACGTGTGTAAGGAACCGTATCCCAATGGCGTACGCCTACGGCTACACAACCATAGTGATACGGACCCTACACACGCGTGTATGGACCGTATCCCTATGGTGTACGCCTACGGCACATGTGTGAGCTTGCCTGTGCCCTGGCCAGTTCAGTCATTGTGGGGTCCATGTTAGTTGGCACTGCTGCTGAGTCCCGACATAGGAGTGTGTCTTAAAAGTGTACTGCCTTACAGCATGCATGACCAATGTTGTGCCCTCAGACATGATGTGCATGAGTGTGAGATATGCATAGTGCAGGGAAGGTCGCTTCTGTTGCAGTCATATCCATACAGGACCATGGAGGAGTGTGGCCACTACAGTCCCCTGGGGCACCTTTTCCTAGGTATCATGTGTGTCAGCCAACAATGTGGACATTCTCTGTGTCTTCAGCATAGGTTGGGCTCTGTGGCATTGTACCCTGGCCTCATTTGTATTTACGTTAAGTGTGCTACATGTGTCCACTTGACAGGGTGACCCAATTTGGCTTGTGCATACTCACAGTGGCCAGTGCCTGTGTGTCTTGGAACAACTATCTGATGATGGTTGTTTGTCAATTATATGTGCGGTCAGGCGCATGAAGGGTAGTTCGTTTACAATCAGGATTTATTGAAGGGCATTTTTTTAATCCCCGAGTACGAGGTGTAAGTACTTCCTCTGTCTCAATCACATTGTCTCAGGTAGGGAGGTGTTTGTGCGGGCAAGGCCTAAATGTCCAAACCGTATGACTCCTTGCCAGGTCTGGCCTGTGTGTGATGATTGTCTGGACATACACTCAACATGCAGTGACCCAGTCATGTTGAACATGGTTTAATGTATTTGCTAAGCATGCATGTGCCAAAAGTTAACAGACATGGTTCCTGCTCATCCCTTTTTTGGCAACGGTGTGTGGTCCAGATGCTGTGCACGACTGTCCCCAGACACTAGCTCCTCTGTCTCATTTGATATCAAGTTATTTGCTGTTGTGTCATGCACTCCATTGTTTCTCAGTGGCATGGTGGGTCAACCCACTTTGTGGTGCAGGGCCTACACATGTGCGTAGTATTGTAGATGTTATTCACGTTGCTTTTCATGCTATGCATTGTGACCTATGTAGTTTTGACTCATGTGTCATATGTATACAGGTGTCTGATTATTTCCTGTCTCTTCACCTTGCCCACAGCATCGTCAGGGGAAACCGAGGGAGACACTGGCACGGACCTTGAGGAGGGATCCAGCACCGGTGCCACCACTGCTGGTGAGTCTTGCGCAGCGAGAGGTACAGAGGCCGAGAGGAGTGAGGCGGAGGACCTGTCCAGTCTCACCACCGACTATGATGCTGACGGGTCCGAGGCTGAGCTCCCAGAGGGGGCGGAGGCTGCTCCCAGAGCTGAAAGCAGCACTCCATCTCTTGCCGCCCCCTCCATTCCCTCCCATCACCGGCCTCCCACTTGCTCAGGTCCCTTCCCTCCGTGCTAGGCGACAGCATGTCTCCTTCCTGCCAGGCACCGCACCCCCTGCCCCTGTCTCCCCTGCTGCCGTCAATGCTGAGTCTGTGGACATTCTGCGGCAGTTGCAGGTTGGTCAGACATCGCTGCTTAATGTCCTCCATGGCCCCATCAGATTGCTGACACAGATGGTGTCGTACATGGAGGGCATGTCAGCAGCGATGTCTGACCAACGGATGTTGCTGAGGTCCATAGACTCGTCACTGACTGCAGCAGTGGATCTCCAGCAGTGCTCCGTCCCCCCCCACCCCTGCACCATCCACACTTCCCACTCCCATGCCTGTCCCACGCACACCCAGACGTCCCCATGCACGCACCCCACCAGACACAGGCAGCACACCACCAGGGAATGCCAAGCGCACACCTCCTGTCACGCACACAGGGGGAAGTAGGCACAGCCACTGGGTCGGGGGACAAACAGCAGCCACGCAGCCACAGTGGGAGTGCGCAGTCCTCACAACCCACTTCCTCCAAAACCACTCCCCTTAGCTCTCCTGGCCAACTCTCAGATAAAGAGTCCTTCGTGGCCAGTGTGTCCCTCAGCCCCAGTGTGGCACCACCCCGCAAGCGGTGGAGGCAGTGCCCGGCCAGGGTAGTTGAGTCCCCCCTGTCAACACCCTCCCCCAGTAGCGCTGCAACCCATCCCTCCGACCCCCCCCCCTCCTTGGGGCCTGTGGTTCATTCGGGTGCAGGGGAGACGCTGGAAGAGCTTGCAACCGTGTGCAGCGCCCTGCTAACCACCACCTTTGGCGCTGCCCCACCCCCTGTGGTGGAGTCGTCTGTCCCTGCACCCACAACACCTACCCTTGCCCCTCCTGTCCCTGCGGTGCCTGGTCCTTCCCCCCCACATGATGCCCCCCCTTCTGTGGATGATATGGAAGAGTGAACTGTGCAGGCAAGCTAGCGGAGACGCGTCCCAAAGTGCCCCCCACCAGGACTTCGCACATGGCCTGGCCTCTGTGCCCTGTATATAGTGGACATTTATTTTGCTATGATTTTTGATGCTGAATAAAGCGTTTTGGTTTGCATTTGCACACAAATGCTTTTCTGGTCTTGCTGTTGGTGGTGCTGCTCCATGATTTGGGGTGGTGATAATGTGTTAGGTGTCTGGGAAATGTTGTAGTGTGCTGCTCATGGGGTGGACCCTGGTATCTGTGTGCCATCACAAGGTATCTGCAAATAATCTTTGGTCATGTAAGTTCTTACTGTATGGTGACATTGTCCCAAGGTGTGTTCCTTCCTCTGTGGACCCTGACATCTTCCCTGCAGGGTGTTTCTCAATTGTTGTGCTGAGCTCGGTCTACATTTCCTGGGTGTGTGATGGATCCCTTCAACTTTGGACATGCATGCTCAGCAATGTCTCCACCTGCATCATTTGTGGCATCCTTGGTGGTCACTGTACTTGTGTATGGAGTATAGTGACATGACTTCATGTGGACATGTTCCCTTTTACGCACTATGCATGTGTGTACTCCCAGCCTCGCACACATGTGTTACGTGTTCTGCTGGGACTTTGGGCACCTGTCTGACAATTGTGGGCATTGTATCTGTGGGTACTCCACCCTTTTCCTTCCATGGGAGGCAACAACTTGTTGCCTGCCCCAGCACCTGTACATTCCTATCAGTCCTGGAATGTGCGTGACAGTGTGTGTTCCCTTTGGGTCTCTTAGTTTAGTAGGGTGGCACACGAATATACAGTCTTGTTGCATGCTCTCAGTGTGTGTATTGTGCTGCCAGCGCCAGGGGTGGGTAAGCATGTGTCATTTGTCATCACACCCACATATGGTGTGTCATGCAGTGGGGGATGGACATCCACCCTCATGGGAGTAGGACACTGCTGTCAGTGATGTGTTGGCATGCCACTCTCAATATAGTCGCACTTTGTGTATGCCTTCATGCACCCATGGAGTTTTGCTAATTGTAGCATGGTGTACACACCACCATGTCTCTGTCCACTGCTGGGAGGACTCAGCACCCACCCCTCCTGTGTCTGGGCACTGCTGGGAGGACTCTGCACCCACCCCTCCTGTGTCTGGGCACTGCTGGGAGGACTCTGCACCCACCCCTCCTGTGTCTGGGCACTGCTGGGAGTGATAGGCACCCACCCCTCCTATGTCTGGGCACTGCTGGGAGGACTCTGCACCCACCCCTCCTGTGTCTGGGCACTGCTGGGAGTGATAGGCACCCACCCCTCCTATGTCTGGGCACTGCTGGGAGGACTCTGCACCCACCCCTCCTGTGTCTGGGCACTGCTGGGAGGACTCTGCACCCACCCCTCCTGTGTCTGGGCACTGCTGGGAGGACTCTGCACCCACTCCTCCTGTGTCTGGGCACTGCTGGGAGTGATAGGCACCCACCCCTCCTATGTCGGGGCACTGCTGGGAGTGATAGGCACCCACCCCTCATATGTCTGGGCACTGCCGGGGCTGATGGCCACACACCCCTATGTGTCTGGCATGGTACGACCTGTACCCACGTCCTTAAGGGATGGGTATGGGCCGTAACCCTACGTCACCCCAACAATGGCAGTACAGCCCGTACCCACGTCCCAAAGGCATGGGTATGGGTCGTACCACGCCCACCCCTACGTCACCCCAACAATGGCGGTACAGCCCGTACCCACGTCTCAAAGGCATGGGTACGGGCCGTACCGCCATTGTTGGGGTGATGTAGGGGTGGGCGTGGTACGACCCGTACCCACGCTCTTAAGGCATGGGTACGGGCCGTACCCCTACGGCACCCCAACAATGGCGGTACAGCCCCTACCCACGTCCCAAAGGCATGGGTACGGGCCGTACCGCCATTGTTGGGGTGACGTAGGGGTGGGCGTGGTACGACCCGTACCCATGCCTTTGGGACGTGGGTACGGGCCGTACCGCCGTTCTTGGGGTGCCGTAGGGGTACGGCCCGTACCCATGCCTTAAGAGCATGGGTACAGGTCGTACCACGCCCACCCCTACGTCACCCCAACAATGGCGGTATGGCCCATACCCACGTCCCAAAGGAATGGGTACGGGTCGTACCATGCCCACCGCTACGTCACCCCAACAATGGCGGTACGGCCAGTACCCATGCCTTTGGGACGTGGGTACGGGCCGTACCGCCATTGTTGGGGTGACGTAGGGGTGGGCGTGGTATGACCCGTACCCACACTCTTAAGGCGTGGGTACGGGCCGTACCCCTACGTCACCCCAACAATGGCGATACGGCCCATACCCATGCCTTTGGGACGTGGGTACGGGCTGTACCGCCCTTGTTGGGGTGACGTAGGGGTGGGCGTGGTACGACCCGTACCCACGCTCTTAAGGCGTGGGTACGGTGCATACCACAATTGTTGTGTTGCCGGTTCGAGTCCATGTCAACTTCCGTTGTGGCGGACGCAGGCCTTGGTGGAGACGCCCCCGCCCCCCGAAGTGACCAGGCCCTGGGGGTCAGGTATGTACAGGGCATGTATGATTTTTAACTTGGGTGGGTGTTAAGTTTCCTGCCCCTGCTCCCCCCTTTGCCCCTGGGTGTTGTTCTGACCTGCGGCGTCTGCGTCGGTTCCTGTACACCAGGTGGACTGCTATGAGGGCCGGGATGACACGTAGGTTGGGGTCCATGGCTGTCCGTCGCGTACAGGTGCTCCTTCTGCGCGTCGTCCTGATTTCCCGGCAGTTTTTGGCTGCCGTAAAATATAATCCGTGCGGAGTGACGTGGGCACGGGTCGTACTTGCTGGTTCGTGAAACGCTGCCTGACTCCGTCCGGACGTCACGTCCGCGGTGTCCCGGATCGGAATTGTGGGTGTGTGTTTTGTCGGTCGGTGGTTTTTGCGATTCGTACGGAAATGGTGTTTCCGTACGAATCGTACTTGCATGTTTGTAAGGTATTTTTCCCGGGTACGAGTCGGACGGAGAAAACGCTCCGTCCGACGATTCGTACCCGGTTTTTCCAGGATCGGAATCGGCCCCTCAGTGTAAGTGGAAACAGTATGAGAACTTAATGCATCCTCCAGATTACATAAAAACCTAAATGCATCTTCATAAAAAAATAGAATAAGAGGCGTAACAGATTTTTCCTATTATCTTTATATAGCCCACAAAATAACATGAGATGGACAGTTGTTTCTGAGGCCCAGCCATCACAAAAGTATTTTGGGAATTTTTTCGTTCAAGTCTCTTTCTTGGGGCATGCTACCAGCTGGTGCAGAATGCCCAGTCGCATTTGTGTACCTGAATATGTGAAGAGTATACCGAGATAAGAAAAGGTCTGCACTTCCACCAATCTAAAGTCCTTCACAAAATTGTTTATCCTTCTAGAGGTTCCCCTTCTACAAATCATTGTATAAATTTGGGACAGATTTAGCTGCAGATGTTTGTGCTCCATGTATGCCTCAAAACCTTCGATCAGGAGCTGCAGACCATTTTCTGTTCTTGAGATCGGAACCGCATTGTCGGCAAGCAGGAACGTTGGGTTTAAGCCCTACGTTGGGCTTAAACCCAACGTAGGGACGTCTGTTTCTTATTGTTGTAATGCCTTGTCCACCCCATTAATCTATAATGAGAATAAAGGGGTGCTAGTACGCATCCCTGTCTTATGCCTCTTGTGACCTTAAAGCTAGAGGTACATTCTCCCTTTTCATATCTTATTTGTGTTGTAAGCTTTGCATATATCTGAGATAGGTGTGACATTATATCAGCCGGGCGCCCTGCTGCGTTAGTGTCTCCCAGAACATTCCAGAACTTCTGCCAAAACTAGGACGGATGATCTGAGGTACTTAGACTGACAGCCCGAAGTCTGTCTGGCCTTTGGTCTAATGCAGGCTTTTCTAACGAGTAGCTTGTGAGCTCCTGCTACCTATAATTAGCTCCCTGTGTGCAGCCCAACCTACAAAATTAGAAGCTTTTGTTTGGCTGAATAAACATATGTATGCATACCAAAATTGAATAGCATGCATTTGCGATGAAAATGTGTGTATTGTCAAACATCAAAAGCCGATATTTTGAGAAAAATGGTTGCCTTTCCTAAATCTATGTGAGTGATAAATCATTTGGCATTGAGTAGAATTATTGATAATAATATGACTTGGTGCCAGGGGCATTGCAGCTAAGGCTGTTAAGTATTACCAATGTAAAGGCATTCCAAATTGGCAATTCTTTTTTAGTGCCTGATGCACTAAGGTAATTTCAGCTGGTAATCCTGCATGGGTGGCCACAAATAGGACCTTGTTTTATGATGGGCACTATTACAATACTAATATTATTACTAGCGCAGGATGATTTTCATTGAACATAAGTAGCTCTTATTACAAAAAAAGATTGGAGACCCCTGGTCTAAGTGGTATGTCCTCAGAACCCGCAACATAAAAGTCTGTCTGACACTAAATAGAGGGGAAAGACTGTCTATTTGCTGGATAACTACCCTCCAATTTCCATTACACCTTAAACTGTTTTAATGATGTTACTTGTATTTAAAGTGTGTTTACACTAACTCAGCGCAACACCATATTTTTACTTGCTTATGGAAGGACACATTAAACCAACTAAAAAAATGATTTTCTAATAGTTGATTTCACTTTGTTTTTGAAACTCTGATATTTATGATGTTTCTCTCTGATCTGTTCTTCAAATTCGAAACTTACAGCACTGGCACCACTGCAGATCCAGTCTATTGATCGTAGTGTTATGGGGACGTGGAGCCAAATTGACCACATGATCAGGATAACAGTTGATCTACAAGACAAGACATAGGAACGTATGTTCTACAAAACATATATATCATAACATAATTATAGACAGTGTAGATGGATAAATGATTAGCAAGATAAAGGCAGCTCAGGGCATCTGAACAAAAGTATCCAAAGAAAATGTAGGCTAGACTCTTCACAGGGAAGTTTATGTAGCATGTTCCCAAAATATGAGTTACAGCTGTAGGCACCAATAGGGGACTAGCTAATATACTGCCAGACAGAATGCAGTTATCAATCAATCAACTAGCATTTATATAACACACCACTCTCACCCCTAGGGGTATCTGGGCTCTGTGGGTACGGCATCTTCGTTGAAGAGCCAGGTCTTGAGTTTCTTCCTGGAGTCCGCCAGGGAGGGTGCTGTTCGAAGATGGAGGGGTAGGTGATTCCACCTTTCAGTGGCAATGGAGGAGAAGGAGTGGCCCCTACTGTAGCTGCGACGGATGAGGAGGAGTGCAGATGTCTTGTGTGTAGGTGGAAGTTTAGTCATAGGTTGATATAGGCTGGTCCTTGATCATGCAGAGCTTTGTAGGCATGCATGAGGATCGTGAACTGCCATCTCTTCTGGCCAGTTGAGGTTTTTGAGGTGGGGATGATGTGGGTTTGTTTGGGGAGGTCCAGATTGAGGCTGGCTGCAGCATCCTGTAAAGTCTAGAGTCTTTTGAAGAGCCGGATGGAGATGCTGGAGTAGGGAGCCTTGCTGTAGTTGAGGCGGCAGGTTACGAGGCCCTGAGTGACAGTCTTTCTGGTGTTGACTGGGATCCATTAGAAGATTCTGCGGAGCATGCGAAGGGTGTGGAAGCTGTGGAGGCGAGTGACTTGACTTGTCGTTTCATGGTCTGTTTGCTGTCGAGGATGATGACTAGCTTACTTGCATGGTCTATAGGTGTAGGGATTTGTCCGAGTTCTGCTGGCCAGCAGCTTCAATCCCATAAGGTTGTGTTCTTTCTGAAGATTAGTAGTTCTGTCCTGTCAGAGTTGAGTTTAAGGCAGTTGATCCTCATCTAGTTGGCTATGTTGGTCATTGTATCGCAGAAGTTGATTCTGGTGGTGCAGGGGTCTTCGGTGAGTGAGAGGATGAGTTGAGTGTCACATTGTAGGAAATTATGTTGCGGCCATGGGATCTGATGATATCTGCAAGAAAAGTAATGTAGGTATTGAACAAGGTGGGGCTGAGTGATGATCCTTTGGGTGTGCCGTATAAAATGTCTTTGGGTTCAGAGGTGAAGGGAGGCAGCTGGATGCTCTGTGTGCCTCCTGTAAGGAAAAAGGTCATCCACTTCGTGGTCGAGGAGGGTTCTGATGGCGTCTGTGGCAGCAATCAGGGAGGTCTCAGTGCTGTGGTTGGTAAGGAATCCTGATTGGGAGGTGTCAAGTAGGTGGTTTTGTTACCCGTTATTTGGTAAGCTGTTAGTTTATGGACTTCCAGAGAAATTTGGTTGGGTAGAGGAGCAAGGAGATTGGTCAATAATCTTTTAGTACACTGGGGTGGACGGAGGGTTTCTTTGGGAGTGGTCTGACCTCTGTGTGTTTCCAGTTGTCCAGGAAGGCTGCAGTGGTAATGGAGGAGTTGGTGATGCTGGTGAGTTCCATGCTGATAGGGTTAGTTCTGAGGTTAAAAAGACAGTGGGGCATGGGGCAATGGGAAGTAGGTGCTCTGGAGTGAATGGTTGACATGATGGCTGTGGTGGTCTGAGTGGTGAACAGAGACCAAGTGGTGATCATTCGGCTGGCGTGTGCTAGTTGGTTGAGGATGTTTAGGTTTAGGGGGTTGGGGTTCGAAGTTGTTGTAGATGGTCTCAGTCTTGCTGTGGAAGTAGTCCAGGAGAGTGTCGCAGAGTTCTTGAGAGAGGTGGATTGTGTTCTCTGTGGCTTCTGGGTTGGAGAATTCCTTCACTATTTTGAAGAGTTCTTTCGTGTGGTTGGTGACTGTATCGATGTGGGCTGTGATGTCTGTTTTCTTGGCTTCCTTGATGCGCTGGTAGTAGTTGCTGTGGGCTGCTTTGTGAGTGGCTCTGACAGAAGGGTTCCTTGTGGTACACCACTGTTTCTCGAGTTGGCAACAGTTGTGTTTCATAGTTCTGAGCTCTGAGGTGTACCATCTTGCTTATTTTGAGGTTTTGTTGGTTTTTGCTGGTTTCATCAGGGTAACTATGTTGGTGCATTTAGTGATCCATGTGGAGAAGTTCTGGACAGTCTGAACAAGGTCTGATGAAGCTCCAAGTTGGGTGGCAATGAGGTCCTGTGTCCAATGTGTCTCTGTTACCTTGCCTCAGCTGCAGAAGGAGGGCCTGTGATCCTTGGGGATAGTGTGCTGAGCTTTGGAGATGGTGAAGTAAACTATGTTCTGGTTGGTCCAGGTGAGTTCTGTGAAGTGGCTGAATTTGATTCTGTTGCTGGAGGTGAAAACAGAGTTAATTGTGTGTCCAGCTTTGAGTGTGGGTTCAGTAACCAGTTGGGGGAGGCAGATGTTGTTCGGGTTCTCCAGGAGCACAGTGGAATTGCCGCTGTTGGGGTCGTGGACTTGGAAATTGAGGTTGCAGACTAAGACGTAGTGGTAGGACTTAATGGCTAGGGGAGTGATTAGGATGGAGATGACATTGCAGGAAGCCGGTCAGGACCTGTATTTGAGGGTACCTATTATCGTGGTCTTGGCATTTGTCTGTGGTTGGAAGTTGAGATGTTCCATTAGAGGTGTTGGGTCATTGGTGGTGGCAATGCATCCAATGGTTTCCTTGAAGATTATAGCGCTGCCCGCCCATGTTTGTTGTCTCGATGTATCATCTTGTAGCCGTCGAGTGTTGCAATGGCGATGTCAGGGTTCAAAGAGGGGTTGAGCCAAGTCTGGGTGATAAAGGCAGCTTCAGTGGAGAGGATGGTGATGGTGTCCCAGATTTTCTGTGGTGTTTTTGCAAAGGAAGCAGTCGTTGAGCAGGATGCATTAGAGCAGTTCTGGGTTGTTCTTACTCTTTTAGGCAGAAGTGGTGAGGTATCCAGGGCAGGCTGGTGACCCTGTGTTGCAGGAGAAGCAGTAATGGTGGTTGGTGAAAGGTCCTTTGGTTGCTCGCGGAAGGAAGTGCATCAGAAGTTGTTTCTGGGTCCAGAGCTCCTTGGCGGTATAGTGGTGTAGTGGTGGGTTGCAAGAGCTGCTTGTGACCACAGTGCAGCCCCTATTAAGTAGATCCTGAGGAAAAGGCAGGGCATTGGATGGTGGGAGGAGGAAAACAGCAGGAGGAGGGAAATGACGGGAAGAGGGAAGAAATAATCAGAAAAAGGCAAAATAAAGGGGAGCAAACCAGCAGAAGAGGGCAAAACAGAGGGTAGGAAAATGAGTAGAAAAGGCAAAACTCATGGCAGGAAAATGAGCCGAAAGGGCATAACAGAGAGGAAGAGGGCAAAACAGAGGGCAGAAAAACAAGCAGTGAAGACAAAATGGAGGGCAGAAAAAACTAGCAGAAAAGGCAAAACAGAGGGCAGAGAAATGACCAGAAAATCCAAAACTAAGCAAGAAACAAGCAGAGGAGGCACAAACAGAGGGCAGCAGGTAGACAGACAGCAGAGAGTAGTAGACTGCGGGCAAGCTTGACATCTGGGGAAGCTGGCATGAGGACCTGCTCAATAGGGTCATTCTTCGGCCTCCATTAAGTAGGTCCAGGGGGGATGGCGGGACGCTGGTGGGTAGGAAGAAGAAACTGGCAGGAGGATGGAAATTGCAGGAAGAGGGAAGAAACAAGAAGAAAATGCAAAGTAAAGGGTAGAAAACAAGCTGAAACGGCAAAACAGAGAGAAGAAAAACGAGCAGAAAATTCAAAATTCAGGGCAAAAAAGCTAACAGAAACGGCAAAACAAAGCAGGATCCAGAGTGTATGCTCTAACTGCACTAAATATCTCTAATTACCTGACCCTTACTGCCCTTTCTAGAACATTGTACTAGAAGCAATCCATGATACTCGGAACCTGCAACATCAAAGTTCCACAACTGAAGATAATGATTACTACTGGCAAACAAAGAAATGTTCAGACTCCAATACTGATTTTACAGGAGTCAGCAATCTCAGCATCTTCTTTTTAAGGATTCTGTCTTCGCTGATCCCCAGGACAACTCTACAATATGGGGCATATTCACAAGAATGCGTGATAACTACTGCAAGAGTAGCTTAATGCAACTCTCAACATCCCAGCCCATCGCGGGAAAATAACCCTGTGTCAACGTGGAATTCACAACAAGGCTGGACTATGCGATAGTTTGCCGATATGTGGACAATGGCACAAAAACCACAACACCACAAAACCTGCGGTGTGCCAAAGCACCAAAAGAAAACAGTGACAACCAGCGCGAGGGCAGCAATAAACATGCGTAATGCGGGAAAAAGCACAAAAACAGCATACGGAAAATGCCACAGAAAAAAAGCATCAACAGCGGAGTACCACGGATGCGCACTGACCGACTGCAGAGGACAACATGTACACCACAACATCCAAGCACGTGGAAGAACAGAACCGACAGCCACACCGCATGAAAGAGACCAGGGGCTGACAAATCAGAGCGGCAGGAGTGACTCGCCCACCGTGCAGCATACGCACATAAGCAGAAGTGCACCTCGACATTGACAACATCCCGGTACAAACAGCAACCCTTCCACAACAGAACACAGGACACTACAGGTTCCGCAAATGTGCACACGATGGCAAATCACACCTGAAACCGCAGGGACATAGAACATGACAATGTACAAGTACAACCTGATACCGGCAAATATGTTTTAATCACACATGCATCACTATTGGACATCCTCAATTATCCCACGAATGCCATGGACGGCCACAAAGTGACGTGCTCATGAGAAGTAAGAGTCGATGATGGAGTTCCTACGGGCCATTCCTGCCGCAGCTGCAGTGGGATGTAGGCCACCTGCCCCATTGTCACCATCATCGTCCGGTACCTCTGGAACTGGGATCCATCGGGCATTGGTGCGAACACAGATGTTGTGCAACACACAACATACAACGATCATCTTGCACACGATGTCCGGGCTGTACAGGAGCTTTCCACCTGTGACGTCCAGGCACCTGAAATGTGACCCTGGTGCATATGTGGGTCACATTGTGCTGCCTCTGGGCGGGTGTGTTTGGGTCTCGGAGGGGTGTCATTATCCATGGGCAGAGTACATATCCTTGATCACCTGTGACAGTGCAGGGAGAAAAGAGTCAATACTTGGTTCGGCAGGATGTGATGGCAGGCCCACCAATACAGTGACGCCTGTGCTGGCTGTGTGTGGGGTGAGTGTAAGCCAGCCCTCAAGGAGTAGCTGGTGCTGGCAACAACTCCAACAGTCATCAGGCACTCAGTAATGCAATGTCAGTACAAAAATGGGGAATGACTCGAGTCGCACAGGGCTAGTGGCCCCAGATGTACAGCGGCCGGCACGGGCCCACCGACAAGGGACGCTGAACTGCAGGAGACTGAGGTAGGGTCATGAGGGCATAGCAGGGTCTTGTATGTGTCATATGTGCCTTCCGCAGAGTGTCACAGTGGAGAATGGGGGGCCTACACCCAGGGCATGATGCAGAGGGCACATGCCAGCTGTGTCTGGCAACATGGCGCATACGAATGCCACAGACCCAGGCCCGACACCAAGTCCGAACCTGCCCATTGCTGATGAAAACCCCCATGCGACAGGCTCAGACACCAACAGTGTTCTGCCGGCCGATGATGGTCACTCATGGTGCACAGGGTTAGTGGCATCACGTGTCGCAGGCCTGCTTAATGGAATGATGCCACACTGATCAAAGGGAGTCTGGTGCTGTTGCCACTGCCACGGACTTGGGGTCACTGCCATTCAGGACTCAGGACACTGTTCCACATGTGGGACCTACTGTCCAAAGAGGACACCGGTGGAGCATGTCTATATGTAAGGAGTGATGTGGGCCAGGGAGGGGGGGCAGCGGGGGTCTGCGGAGGCTGCTGAGCTCACGTGACTGGGGCCTGGAGCTTGCACCGGCACGTGTTGGGCCCTCTTCGACACACGACGGTGTCGGCAGCTGAGCAGTGCGGCCGTGGTGCGCTGGGGCAGGCAGGCCTGGTCTGTGCATCAGTGTCATGGGCTGCAGCAGGCGCACAGGGTCGCAGGCCCTGATGCTCACTGTGTCGGCCTCGTGGCGGACTGTGAGGCGCCGCCCTGTCAGTGTCATTAGCCTTCCCGGGAGTGGACCACGCCCTGCACAATGGGGTTTGTCACCACACCCCTGTGCAGCCCTGGCGAACTCAGGGCCAACACACTACGCTCATGCACA
The DNA here is from genome assembly GCF_964204655.1 of Triturus cristatus. Taxonomy (NCBI): domain Eukaryota; kingdom Metazoa; phylum Chordata; class Amphibia; order Caudata; family Salamandridae; genus Triturus; species Triturus cristatus. The sequence goes on along the minus strand of NC_140588.1, from coordinate 529,122,266 downwards.
CAGGGAGGACGCATCGTGCGACACTTCCGCTATCTGTTCCATGGCTGGGGTGATATTGTTGCTGCCACTGCTCACTACTCTCCAGTCTCCAGCAGTTGGGGTCTGCATGGCCATGTCTGTGGTTTGCATAGCCATGTCTGTCCTGCACATCCACGCCTCACTTCTCGTTGTGCACATTCCCATGCATGGGTCACATGCATCCTCGCACATGGCTGCATTCCGCATCTCCACACGTTCAGCTGTTGTGTGGCTGTGGTGCCATGTAATGTCTGTATTGGGTGCAGGGGTAGCCCAGGATGACCATGGAGTGGTGTTGTTGTGTCTGGTAGGTGGTCGTTTAGTTTGACATGTTGTATGTGGTTTGGTCACGTGTGCATTCCCACAGTGGTGCGTTGTGTGTTGGTGGCTTTGGGGTGTGTGATGAGTTGATTTGGCACTTACCAACGAGAAGTCCCGTTCCATATGTGCCATCCTGGAAGTGCTGGTTGATGATGGACTGTCGGAAGATGAAGGAATCATGCACACTGCCTGGGTAGTTGGCGATGACGTTGGTGAAGAGTCCCCGGTGGTCCACTATTGCCTGCACATTGATGGAATGCTGATGCTTACTGTTGCAGTAGTGGTGTGCAATATCTGCAGGGGGCACAAGTGGGAAATGTGTGCAGTCGATTGCCCCCAACACAGCCGGGAATACGGCTATGGCGTAGAAGCCTTGCTTTGTCTCCAGCTTTTCCTGCACAGTGTTGGGGAAGTGAAGGTACTGGGGTATGAAGCTGTCAATGGCATCCAGGAGAGGTGTGATGAACTTTGTAGGGCTGGCTGTGAGACCCCTCCGACTCTGGCAGTTGTTGGTTGGAAGGTACCAGAGGCCAACATGTGCAGCACAGCCAGTAGCTTTGTCTGCAGAGGGATGTTGGTTCTCCGCTGTGTTGGGACCGTCAGCCTGTGGGCGATGTAGGTCATGATGCGGAGGATCGTTGCCCTTTTGAGCCTGTAGTGGGCAATGACTTCCTCGGGTGTTAGGTCTGTGAGAGTGGTGCGTTTTTGGTAGGTCCTCTGTCTTACTCTGCGCTGCCTCTGTGGTGGTCGGGGGGGGGTGGGTCTGGGTCCTGGGTGTGGTGGCGTTCCTGGGGGGTAGTGGCAGTGGGTGTTGTGGCCCTGTTGGTGCTCCGAGCTGCACAATGAGTAGCTCCACGGCGTCGTTTGTTCTTTGGGTGTGGCTGTGTGCGGGGCTCCATAGCCTACTGCAGGTAGTCGTCCATCTTTACACCTGCTTGAGGCAGGTGTTAAATACCTGCATCTACCGCAGCTTATTGACTGTTTTTGGTTCGCTTCACAGATCTGGCAGTTCGTTGTGAAAGTGGTGTTGTGGTTTTTTCGTGTGTTTTTGCACAGGAACTCCTGCTCTACATCTCATTAGCGTTAGTTGCCGGTGTCATCCGTGGCGTTGTTTTTTGCGGCTACTATTGCAGGTAAATTGGTGATATCAGCTGTTAGCACCAGCTTGTGAATGGTGCGATGAATTTATCACCACTTTGGCTGCGATAAAGTGCCGCTAACTCGGCGAAAAGTCCTTGTGAATATGCCCCTATGTGTTTCTGGTACGCTATATCTGATGTCATCTAGGCCTGCAAAGTAATCTTCCATGCACTGCACAAAAATTTTGTTCTACCAAAATATCATGTCCAAAATATTGTTTTATTGAGATATCGTCTGCAAGAATATAATTGTCAAGTATATCGATTTAAGGTAAATAATATCGATTTTTTAAATATCGAAGTCATTAATAGTGTTTAAAAAATATGGTTCTTAATAATATCTTTTTTTTATTATTGTTATGTATTTTACTATATAATTTAAATGTATATGTTATAAATTATTTGTATAAATATATATATTTTTTTAATATAGTAATTATTAGCAGTTATTAAATTAAATGTAAGAAATGGTGTGACTTTTCTTACCATAATGGGTTGTGAGTTTATAAGGGTACAGTGTGGGTAGTAATTTATTAATAATTAATAATTAGTCTTTAATTAATATTATTTAATTGAAAATTAATTATGTTAATTGTGTAATTATTTTTTTAAATTAACTTTTTGTTGCAGGTTGTGAGTTTACAGGGATACACAATGGGAACTCTTTGAATTACTAATTAATTAATAATGTGTTTTTGATTATTATTAATTATTCAATTGACTGTTAATTATATACTGAATTTATTTATGATACATTTTAGATGTGGGTTATGGAGTTTATAGAGTTTTTGTGGGGGTATAGGGTGGGAAGTAAATTAATTTTAATTAGGTAATAATTAATGTTCAATTGGTATTAATTATTTAACTGACAATTAATTATGTTAACTGTGTAAATAATTATTTGCTACTTTAAATTTTAGGAGCAGGTAGTGGGTTTTGGAGGGGTATAGTGTGGGACAGAAATAAATTAAAATTATTTAATAATTCATTTTTTGTTAATAAATAATTGTAAATCTTTAAATTAAAAATAATTATGTCAAATGTGCAATATGTTAATTATTTTTGGGGATGTGTTTGTTGTTTTTGTATGTGTAAAGGTTTGTTAGACAATAAATTAATTATACTAAATAATAAATAAAGATGACAGACATATAAAAATGATAAATAATTATGTAAAATATGTAAATAAATTTAAATAAATTATTTTTCATATTATATATTTGCTGTCAGTTGCTGAATTTGTAGAAGTTAATGGTTGGAAGTTAATAAAATGTTAATAATGTATTATTAATAATAAGGGCCAGATTACAATGTCGGACGGAATGCCATCCGACAACTGGTCGGAGGCTTTCCACACGACTTTGATGACTTCCCTCCGACTGCCATACTACAATGATGGCGGTTGGATGGAAACCTGCTGGGGGGTTTCTGCTGCGCTTCTGACTGGCTCAAGGAGCCCATCGGAGAGTCAGAATGACAGATAATCCCATAATGATTGTGGAGCCAGCCTCAGCTCCGCAGTTGGGATTATGATATCACTTTCCCACAGCCTTTTCATGTTGACCTTTCTGACATGGATAGGCTGCCGGAAAGTGACTTTGGGGGCCCCTAAACATCCCTACACTGTGTTCTGTGCCTGCCACATGGTGCAGGGATGTTCACAAGCTTCCATTTTTCAATGGCAGCTTGTGCTGTGGGCCTTTTCCGCCAGCTGCACAAGCTGCCATTGAAAAATGGTTGTTTCCGACTGTTCATAGGGCGGTCACATTTAAATGCCTTGGTGGAACTGCTGACCTATGGTCGCGTGGTTTCAGTCCGCAACGATGTTGTTCGGACTTGCATCTGACCGACATCGTAATGAGGCACATAATGTTTAATTGAGATCATATTATGAAAATGATGGAAATATAATTTTTTAATTTATATATTTGGTGTGTGTTGATTTATTTGTTTGGATAAAGGGTGGGTGGTAATTAACTACAATTATTTTAGGAATAAATAATTATTATTATTTGAACTCATTATTTAACGTGAACATAAAATATTTGAATAAAGACTTTTAGATATGTGTTCTGTACTTTGTTGAAGTATAGGGTAGAAAGTCACTTAAGTAATGACAAATTTAAAAATAGGTCATTATTTTTTTTTTTATAATGTTATATATTATTATGGTGCCGATTCCGATCGGGTAAAAAAAATTCCCGTACGACTCGTATCCGTATTTTTTTACGTACGAATCGTACAAGTGCCGTCCCACCGGTGAAGTACGATTCGTACGTGTAAAATACATACGACTCGTAATATGTCTATGAGACGTGGTCGTAATGTTTTACGTACAACTCGTAACAATGAAGTCCGAGCGCACAAGTACGATCCGTACCGCCCTTCCCAATACACAAGCGTATGTAAAACATCCCGTACGGAGAGAACTCTGTACCACTTGTATCCCGGGTAAACTTGTGCCCGGGATACGAGTCGTACAGCCCCCCCTCCCCCCGCGTATGACCGCACGTCCCCCCGTATGTCAGCACTGTACCCCCTGTATGTCAGCACCGTACCCCCCATGTCTGCACCGTACCCCAGCCCCGTACCTATACGCACCGTACCCCAGCACCGTATCCCAGCCCCATACTTGGACGCACCATACCCCAGCCCTGTACTTCTACGCACCGTACCCCAGCACCATACCCCAGCCCCGTACTTGGACGCACCATACCCCAGCGCCGTACTTGTATGCACCGTACCCCAGCACCATACCCCAGCCCCGTACTTGGACGCACCGCACCCCAGCACCGTACTTGTATGCACCGTACCCCAGCACCGTATCCCAGCCCTGTACTTGGACGCACCGTACCCCAGCACCGTACCCCAGCCCCGTACTTGTACGCACCGTACCCCAGCACCGTACCCCAGCCCCGTACTTGTACGCACCGTACCCCAGCACCATACCCCAGCCCCATACTTGGACGCACCGTACCCCAGCACCGTATTTGTACGCACCGTACCCCAGCACCGTACCCCAGCCCCGTACTTGTACGCACCGTACCCCAGCACCGTTCCCCAGCCCCATACTTGGACGCACCGTACCCCAGCACCGTACCCCAGCCCCATACTTGTACGCACCGTCCCCCAGCACCATACCCCAGCCCCATACTTGGACGCACCATGCCCCAGCACCATACTTGTACGCACCGTACCCCAGCCCCGTACTTGTATGCACCGTACCCCTGCACCATACCCCAGCCCCATACTTGGACGCACCATACCCCAGCACCGTATTTGTACGCACCGTACCCCAGCACCGTACCCCAGCCCCGTACTTGTACGCACCATACCCCAGCACCGTTCCCCAGCCCCATACTTGGACGCACAGTACCCCAGCACTGTACCCCAGCCCCATACTTGTACGCACCGTCCCCCAGCACCATACCCCAGCCCCGTACTTGGACGCACCGTACCCCAGCACCATACTTGTACGCACCGTACACCAGCCCCGTACTTGGACGCACCGTACCCCAGCACATACGCTAAAACGACTCGTACTGAACTAGTACACTGTAAAACAGCACAAGGAAGGTCAATTTGACTGACCTGGCACATCCAAACAGGCAAACAGAGGCCCAAACTCACAACCACCTCTTATAACACACCCACCAAATTTTCAAACTCAGGCACACCCACAAATAGACCAATAAAAAGGGCCCTCACACACAAACCATGAGCCTTACCAACAGACTCACTGCAGATACAGACCACACCACACCACAACAACTGCACCCATACACCTTTACATATTCACCTTCAAACACACTCCTTCACACATACCCCCTCTACACATTCACACACACACCTACACATTCACACCCACACACCCACAACCATCCACACCCTCACCCCACACCATGCCCACAGACAAGAATCCAAAGTTCACAAGGGAGCAGCTGGACATCCTTGTCAACGAAGTCATCAGAGTCGAGCCACAGCTCTTTGGAACATTGGTCAGACAGACCAGCATAGCCGAAAAAACACGCATGTGGCAGAGGATCGTCGATCGGGTGAATGCTGTTGTGCCCATCAGAAGGACCAGGAATGAATGACAAGCCAGGTGGTACGATCTGCGGAGAGCAGTCAAGCGCAAAGTGAACGAGGACTACGCCCAGAGCAACATCACTGGAGGTGGGCTGTCCCGCAGACCAGTACATTACCATCCCTGGGAGGAGAAGGTGATGGCCCTGCTTCCGCCGGTGGGAGTACACGTAGTCGAAGGAGTTGCCGAGCCTGGTGAGTACACAAACAACTTACGTAACATGGGGGTAATGGCATCCACACCCCAACTACAACAAATGCACTCACCTACCCCCAAGCCCTCCCCGGACACAACCACACTCAAAAACAACGCTCATGCCACTAACATGTGTATGCCCCATTCACAAAGCAAGGCCATGCCATGTCCCAGGCTACACAAACCACAAACCCAAGACTGGATGTCTGGGATGCTGGGAGGGTGGGGATCACAAAACATATTGTACAACTCAGAAACAGACACGATTGCCCTCAGCCCATATGGCCCAAGTACATACCCATGCACCATGCTCAATGCACAGGGACTGGCAAAGTACTGGCAAGGTAGCTGACACTTGGCCCTGCTGTAGGCAGCACAAGGCCCTCCTGTGACCACTGCAAACTCAAACACAAACACAACAAGCTCAGATATCTAGGACAGGAACTCACACTCACTGACATGGCAGCATGCTCCATGGGGGGACAGATACATCACCTGGGAGACCCACTGCCAAATCACACTACACCCACCAGCAGGCACCGTCAATCAATCAACAATCGATCAGGGTACTTGTAAGGCGCGCTACTTACCCGTGAGGGTCTCAAGGCGCTGAGAGGGGGGGTTCCACTACTACTCGAAGAGCCAGGTCTTGAGGAGTCTTCTGAAGGCAAGTAGGTCTTGGGTCAGTCGTAGGTGGGTTGGGCGGGTGTTCCAGGTCTTGGCAGCGAGGTAGGAGAAGGATCTGCTGCAGGCGGTCGTATGTTGGATGCGGGGGACAGCTGCGAGGACGAGACTGCCGGAGCAGAGCTGGCGAGTGGGGGTGTAGAAGCTGAGTCTGATGTTCAGGTAGGCTTGTCTGGTGTTGTGGAGTGCCTTGTGTGCGTGGGTGAGGAGCTTGAAGGTGATCCTCTTGTCGATGTGGAGCCAGTGCAGGTCACTCAGGAGGGGGGTGATGTCGCTGTGGCAGGGGGCGTTGACGATCAGCCATGCGGAGGCGTTTTGGAAGCGTTGTAGCCGCCGTTGGTGTTTGGATGGGAGTCCTGCATAGAGTGCGTTGCCGTAGTCCAGTCTGCTGCTGACGAGGGCCTGTGTCACTGTTCTACTTGTTTCGGTCGGGATCCACCTGTAGATCCGGCGGAGCGTGCGTAGGGTGTTGTAGCAGGAGGAGGAGATGGCGTTGACCTGCTTGGACATGGAGAGGGAGGATGCGAGGATCAATCCTAGGTTGCGTGCATGGTCGGTGGGTGTCGGTGCTGTCCCCAGAGCGGTCGGCTACCAGGAGTCGTCCCAGGCTGAGGGTGTGGGTCCGAGGATGAGGACCTCTGTCTTGTTCGAGTTCAGTTTCAGATGGCCACTCCTCATCCAGTCGGCGATGGCCCTCACACCCTCGTGGATGTTTGTTTTGGCGGTGTGAGGGTCCTTGGTGAGGGAGAGGATGAGCTGGGTGTCGTTGGCGTAGGAGATGATGTTGAGGTTGTGGTGGCAGGCCACTTGTGTGAGGTGGGCCATGTGGATGTTGAACAGCGTCGGCCTGAGGGATGATCACTCACCCATTACACAAGCACACACCCCCGGGGCAGCCAATGGAGTTACCCACTCTCACAATGGACATGTGACACAACAAGATCAAGCCACAGCCAAAGAAGCATCCAAGCCCAAATTCAACATGTCAAACACCCTGGAGAACATTTCAATCAGTCCCCTGCAACATACCCATCCACAAGTGAACATTGATGTGAATACAACTACCTGGAGGATCTGTGGCAACTAGAATATGTATGAAACATGGATGTCGCATTAAACAGCATTAACATTGTCTCTCTCTCACACACAGGGCAACGTCATGGATCTCCCCCCAACAATGGGGGGAAGTACCACAGTCCCAGGCTCGGGAGGAACCTGATCCCACCGGCAGCGACACCTCACAACACTCCGCGGATGACCCCAACCCACCTGGCCCCTCTGGTGTCCAAGCCCCTGCAGCACCTGCTTCAGCTACATCTGTGCCAACCACCACCCCCATTACTGCCACATCCCAGGAGACACCCAGGAGCCCTGCCCACACTGAACAACTAAGCCAGTCTGACCTGGAAGGACAAGGTTCGCCGGGCACCCAGGAGGAGGCAGACAACCCTGCAACTGCCATCCCTCAGGGGTCCCGTAGACCCGATGTGCCCACAACGGCAGGCCAGGCTCGTGTGGGCAGGGGTGGTGGGAGTGGAGGCAGGCAGAGGTGAGAACCTGACCAGACAGCTGAAGGGACCGGTATGTCACACATATGCAACATCATGGAGGCATACCGGCGTGACACCAGGGCCATCAGTCAGGTAGTGGCGACCCTCACAGACATTAAGAATCAGCAGGCCAAGCAACACGCCAGTCAACAACAACACCAAGGACGGATGGAGGCAAGACTGGCTGAGCTCCTGGCGGTGCAAACGGACATAAGCTGTTCACTCCGTCGGATCACCGACACCATGGCCAACCCTCCCTGTGCCACCAGGCGAAGACCAACACCAGCCACAGGGAGGGAGGAGGAGGAGGAGGATTCATCCGACGGAGCTCCCAAGCATCGTCAAGGCCTGCATCTGAGGGTCCCCGGAGGAAGGTGGGTCGTCCACGGAAAAGACCGTGAGAGGCAGCGGACCATCCACATCTCCCAGGTCACCTGGACTGGCACCTGACCTTCATGCGCAACAGTAGCACCTCATTCACTGACATTCTCTGCCACATGGACTTGCTGGTCACAGTCTGACCAATGATGACCAACACTGTGGTCTGGACTCTGATGACTTCAAATGTCAAGGATTCCATCTCCCCCTGTGAACTTTGTATTCTATGCACCCGGTAGAGCACCTTATTTTTTTCTAACAAAACACGCACCACACAAGAATAAAACTATTTATTTATTATTAGATGTTGCAGTCATTTTGCATTAGTCCACAACATACGTGTGGGTAAATGTCAAACTATGTCTGAGTATTGAACTAACTCCAGCCATCCATACCCTGGGATCTGAGTCCGGTACAGGACACACATGAGTCACAATGTATCATCCGATACAGCCTGGGAGCCCAATACTCACCCGTGATGGCCTCAAGCTGCTGAGGGGGGACTTGCAATACTGTGCGGACAGACCAATCAGGAAGAGGATGATGAAGGCCTAGAGGTCATGGCTCATGTGGAGGTTCCCGGGGAGGGAGTCCCAGGTATGTTTGGCCAGGTGGGAGAACCATCTCCTTCATGCTGGAGTTTTGTGGATGTGAAGAATGGTGGCCAGGCCAAGTTCGGATGCATAGAGTTGGGCCAACGGGGTCTTGGATGACAGACGTACAAGGTTGATTTTGGGGTCTGGGGTTGTTGACTGCCTCCTGTGTGTGAGGAGTGTGAAGGTCATCCTGCAGCACACAGTGATCCCTTGCAGCTATCTCAGGTGGACGTTGATGTGGCTGGTGCACGGGATGTTGAAGCTGAGGTGTGCAGATGCACCCTGGATGTGGACAAGTTTGCCGGGAGTTTGGCTGTACTTGCTCTGTAGGGTGCGGGGCTGTAGTTGACACAGCTGGTGTCGTGGACCTTGGGGATGGTCTGTCTTGCCTTGGAGTGGATCTATCTGTGGATCATGTGCATCATGCAGAGGGTGTTGCAGCATGAGGTACAGATGCTGGTGAGTAGCATCGCAATTGTGAGCGTCGAGTACAGGATGCACAACATCTTGTGTGCGTGGTCACTGGGTGCTGGTGCAGTGCCCTGGCGGGTGGGACACAAGGAGTTGACCCAGCTGTAAGGGGACAATCCTCAGATTCTAACCTCAGTCCTGCCCAAGTCCAGCCTCATGTGGCTGATGCTCACACATTCATCAACAGACCTCATGCCTACTCGAAGGTTGGAAGCGGCAATGGCTGTGTCTTTGGTGAGGATGAGTAGCAGCTGGCGGTCAATGGCATACGAGATGATGATGAGGTTGTGTACGCATGTGATGGTGGAGAGGGGGGTCATGGACACATTGAAGATTGACACGCTGAGAGATGAGCCCTTGGCCATGTTCCAGATGAGGCCACTGTACTACATGCTTAAGGCTTGAGTCCCACTCCCATGGCCTTGCTGGTGAGCTACTAGGTGATTTCATCAGGGTCCATACCCGGGATACCAGTGTTGGAGATGTGTGAGCTGACAGTGTGTGAGCACATCATGTCTAATGCTGTGGAGTGGTCAAGGGGGGTGGCCTCACCATTGTGGAGCAGAGCAAAGTTGTCGTTGTTGGTGGTAATGATGACGTTTGCAGTGGGGTGATTACAGTGGAAGATGGCCTTGTGCAGGTTGCCTGGAGCTCTTTGCGTGGAGGAAGTTTGTCAGTTGCTCGTTGACTGTCTTCCTGATGACATTTGCTGGCTAGGGAAGCATGGTGATGTTCCTTGAGAGCCTGCGTTCCTGCTGTTCGTTGTCTAAGAAGGGCCTGGGTCACTGCATGCATCTATCTACCATGGAATGTGGCTAACTCCAATGATACATACATGATGTGCTGGACAGGGGCTACAAGGATGGGGAATGATGTGGTTGAGATGTTGTGTGGGAAGGGGCCTGATGGAGATCCCCAGTGGATGTTGCACATGAGCCAGGTGTTGTATCTCCTGATGATGGAAGTGCTAAACCTGAGGGGGGTTGGTCCCGCGTATAAAAGTGTGTTCTGCCTCTGTGTGCCAAGGCTTGTGTGTATGTCCATTTGCTTGCAGTGGTAGAAAGTAGAAAGGGATTGGCTCAGCCTTGCAAGGGTGGGTTGTCTTGTGTATGGAGAGCTGATGTCAGTGCACTCACAATGCAGAAGAGCTCCTTGATGCTGTGTGCTGTGTTTGCTTCTGAAGGATCTCCAATTGTCCTTGATGATGACATGGTGATGGCTGTGTGTGCCGTTTGCCCTGCTTGTAAGGCCAATGATGGTTATTTGTGTTGCAAGCTGTGCACAATAGTCCTGCTAGATGTGCATGAGTCCACTAGCTGTGCCTGGTCACAGGTAGCGTAATTCTTGATGTGCATCACAGGAAAGTCCGTCAATGTGGCTAGATTGTTGGATCAGTTGCTGATCCAGTGTGTGAGGTTGCAGGGTGTGGCAGTGGTGTTGGTTCCAGTGTCCCACACAGCATGTCTGTGTTGACTTACATCAAGCATCTGTGGGGGTTTGGTAGCAGGGTGTGTGGCAGTGTGTTGCTTGTCAGAAACGTGGATGACAATGTGGATGGACCAATGATGGTTGCTCGTGTGGTTTTCATCCAGCCAGAAGTTCTGGGCCCACAGCCACATGTATCCTGTGGATGTGAGTGCGTGCGTGAAGATAGACGTGTTGATGGCTTTGTTGAATTGTGTATGTAGGCTTGGAGATCTGTAGATGAGTGTTACTCTGAGGGTTTGCAGGGGGTTTGTGTCAAACCCGATTAGTGACCCTGAGTGCGTACTTGGGAATAGATATCAATTCACCCCCCGGGATTGTTAGTGTTGTCCCTGCGGCAGCTCTTGTAGCCGTCTGAGATGGCAATTAAGAAGTTGTGTGCTGCGGATGCTTTTATCCACGTCACTGTCATGAAGGTGATGTGTGGTCCTGTTGTGTTGAGGAGGTAACAGAGTCCAATGGCGTGCTGTTGGACGGAGCCGGTGTGGAGTAGGAGGGACATGACCTGGTTGGTGTGCCCAGGCCTGAAAGGCGGGGCAGCGCTGTGTAGGCAGTTGGAGTTGCACACTCAGCATGCGAAGGGGTCGTGTGCACTCAGGGTATGGCAGAGAGCATGTGGTTGAATTTTGGTTGCACATTGCTTGGGGGTGGCTGCAACATGAGCCTGTTGTGTGATGTGGGTCATGCAAGGACATGAGTGTTGTGCAATGTGCACGTTGCATGCGCTGACGGTCCTGTCTTTGGCACCGCGTGACGGCAACAGTGGCACAGACAAGCTGATGGCAGCCCAATGAATGGGTGGCAGGAGGAAGGGAGGAGCATCTTGGAGGCGTGTGGGTTGCAGAATCCGGGGACTTGGTGGGCCCTTGCCGCAGGGCCCGCAGCAGCAGGCGGCATGTACTGGAAACTAGGCCGAAAGTAGCACACAAAGACAAGGAGGTCAGAAAGGACAACAATTGCAACAGGCGTACTTAAAGGAAGGAGTGTCAGGTCAGTCATGACCCACCCAGAGAAAATGGCTGAACAATCACCAAAGATGACTGACACAGGATCAGGGAACAAAATGCCGATCTGTGCACAGGAGACACACCCTCAGCAGGCGTGTCCGGCCTGTTGGGGTGAGCAACCTGGACAAAAACATACACACCCATGGACCTCATGCACAATTGAGATCATTATCCATGAAGAAATGCATGCATGTTGATGAAATACACATACACTCCTAGGCACAATCTTTGACAACTATGCCAGAGATGACGCATGCAAAGTGGCAAGAGATGAGCCACTTATGAGTGTGAAGAACACCTCTATTACTCAAACTCACACTAAGGGAAATGCATCTATGTGCACAGACTCACAAGTTAATTGACTGAACATGTGGGACCTACGCTGGACACTCCCTTCACAACACGGATGTTGTAAATCCAAATGAACTGGCACACAAGTTAAGGGGATGAGCCAAACACCTCCTGCTGCACACGGAGATGCTGCAATTCCCCATTGAGCCTGTCATGGGGATGTCCCACACTATGTCCACCCGTAGCATCCCATAGGTTTCAGAGGGAATTTTAACACACATTGATGCCTTCACCAGAATCCTACACCCATTACAGATGACTGTCAGGAAGGGTGACTATCACTTCATGGGAGTCATGCTACATGTTATGTGCCCCATGGTGAGTCGACATGTATGCATGGGAACACAACATGCACAGGAGCAGTACCCACACATTCCAAACACATACCACCCCACAAATTGCCTTGCTTCAATCCTTACCCAAAATGACCTTTCCCAGTGTCTGTGCATGAAACGCTGATTCACCACATGTTGCAATACTCATGAGGTATAGCAGGAGGACAACGATGACACGAGCAGACAACATGCGCAAGTATCTGGGAATGACAGACACACAAGAAGTCAGTGCAAAGAGTTTTCTACGCATACATGGTCATTTACTAAACCTGAACAATGCTGTCCCCATGCTAATTTAAAAGACAGTGTCTCAGGGAAAATGTGTGGAATTACATCCTCACTCGAGTGACACATCACAACACACATCTAAGTCACTTAGCAGACAGTCAGCTGGACACACACATTGCAACACACGCCACCCAAGGACACAAGCGTGCACCCTCAGACCCAGTTGCGTATGAGCTGACTCCGGATATCCTCCTCCTCGTCACTTGCCTCGTGACCAAGCGCTTCATCCTCCACGGGTGGATGTTCCTGCTCATCAGGATCCAGGATGAGTGGCACTGCCTTCTCCACTGCCATGTTGTGCAGCATGCAGCACACGAGGAAGATATTGCAGACCTTCACCGGTGCATATGGGAGGGACCCGCCTGTCTTGTGAAGGCACCGGAATCGGCTCTTCAGGAGGCAAAAAGTTCTCTCAATCACTCGCCTTGTCTGCCCGTGTGCATTGTTTTAGCGGTGATCTGCAGCTGATCTTGGGTTGCGGAGAGGTGTCATCAGCCATGGCATGTTGGGATATCCTGAGTCACCTACATGGAAACATCATGTAAAAAAGTGGGTCAGGAGATGCCGTAAGCGCAAGAGATACCGCAACACACAAGCCAAACAGAGTATACCCACCAACAAGACATGCTCGTTCGTTGTGCAGCCGCAGCATCATTTGTGGCACCCTGCTACGCCTCATGATGTAGGCATCGTGTGCTGACCCTGGAAACCGTGCACAGACATGGGAAATCAGCATGTTAGCAAGACACACCACAAGGGCATTAATAGAGTGGTAATGTTTACGGTTGCGATAGGCTACCTCCTGTGCTTGTGGTGGTACCAAAGCTACATGTGTCTCATCAATGGACCCAATGACATGGGGCATCCCTCCCAGGGCATAGAAATCACCCTTGACAGCTGTCAACTCCTCAGGAGTAGGGAAATGGATGAATTCATCAAGGTGCACCAACATGGCTGCCAAAACATCACGCAGGACACGGCTGAACATTGTCTGGGACATGCCACCAACATCAGCTATGGTAAATTGAAACGTACCGGTGGCAAAAAAATGTAGGGCTGCCATCACCTTCATCTTGGGGGTCAGCGCAGAGGGATACCTGTGTCGCAGTTGGAGGTGTGGTCCCAGCTTGGTGGTCAAGTCCTCAATCAACTGTGGTGTGAATCTGTACCGTCGGATGCAGTCACGTTCCCTCATGGCACCCAAGTCTTGGTCGGGGGACAGGCGGTGCCCTGCAGATAAATGAATTGAATACCGAAGATTTTGAGCATGACATCATCAATGTCAATGAACAGAGCACATGCTAGACTGCTACTACACATCAGATGAAAACAGAGTCCGGTCTGTGCAATACATCAAGGACACGTATGCCAGCTTGGTGAGACTCCTACAAAAACCAAGATACATCCCTTGATTGGCAAGTCGACATGACATGCCTGGAAACGAGCTGGGGGCCAGTCTGAGTGAACAGCCAGAGACATCACAGGAGTGACATACATCCACATAGCTGCATTTAAAGGATGTCATCTCATACAGACAGCTGACGGCAAGCTCAACACACAGGTCACATGGAATGTCAAATGTACAGATCCAACACATTGCAATGAAGGGGTACATGTGAAAACACAAACCACAGACATTGATACGATGCACATATGTCCTCATGTGAAAATGTCATGTCCAATGCATACAGACCATGCTTACGTGGGAATCCACATGTGGCATGGTGTGCGCAGATGTCTGCCATGCCCATCTCCACACAGACATATGTTGGATGCAGCAACAGCAGATGTAGTTGATGGAACACTAACAGCAAGCTCATGGGAAAACATGACACACACATAACATAGTCACATCGGGGCACGCTGATCGTGAAATGTCAGTTGGTAGTGTCCCTGTCCATGGCATCAGGGGACAGTTGCGGGTGGTGGTGACTGTGCCATGCCAGTGATGCTGTGCGTGACAGGTGTGGAGTACAGGCACACATGTGCAAAGTGTGAAGGGGAAGTGTGCCACATAGTGGCCCATCACACATGACATGTGTACACAGGTCATCACACATCAATTGTGCAACTACATGAGGAGACATGTGCAATTTCACTGCCTGACACACCTAGGCCATGCACACGAAAGTCTGCTATGACAATGACTTGATGTACAGCCTTGTGCGAGTCTGATACCTCCATTCCTTTCGTGTGCGCATCCTATCACCAGTGTAAGCGTGTGAAACGCACCGTACACACGCTCTGAGAGCTTGTCTGCATCACTATAGGAGTAGTGCCGTAGGAGTACGCGTGTGTGTACGGAGCGTACACAAACGCGTACTCCTACGGCACCACTCCTATAGTGATACGGCCCGTACACACGCTCTCAGAGCGTGTGTACGGGCCGTATCACTATAGGAGTAGTGCCGTAGGAGTACGCGTGTGTGTAGGCTCCGTACACACATGCGTACTCCTACGGCACCACTCCTATAGTGATACGGACCGTACACACGCTCTCAGAGCGTGTGTATGGTCCGTATCACTATAGGAGTAGTGCTGTAGGAGTATGCGTGGTACGAACCGTACTCACGTCGTGGGTACGGTCCGTATCACTATAGGAGTAGTGCCCTAGGAGTACGCGTGTGTGTATGGAGCGTACACACACGCGTACTCCTACGGCACCACTCCTATAGTGATACGGACCGTACACACGCTCTCAGAGCGTGTGTATGGTCGGTATCACTAAGGAGTAGTGCCGTAGGAGTACGCGTGGTACGTACCGTACTCACGTCGTGGGTACGGTCCGTATCACTATAGGAGTAGTGCCGTAGGAGTACGCGTGTGTGTACGGAGCGTACACACACCCGTACTCCTACGGCACCACTCCTATAGTGATACGGACCGTACACACGCTCTCAGAGCATGTGTACGGTCCGTATCACTATTGTAGTGGTGCCGTACGTGTACGGGTATTTGTAAAACGCACCGTACTTGTGTTTTTGACTCAAAAAATGCATAGTGGAGAAGTATTCGGCCCACAATGCATGCAGGTTGTTATAGATACCGAGATTTCTGTTGCAATGTGCACATCATGTGGGCTGGAAAAGTCAGCTGGGCCAAAAATTACAATGTTGCAAAGTGGTGTTTGCCTTGCTATGATGCTAAAATTTTGAACCATGCAATATCCTGTCATTGGTGTATGTTTAAAGGGATTGGAGGAACCGTAGGATGCAAATGAGTCTGACCGTTCACTCTGTACTCCTGTAAATGAAAGCCCCCAGAAAGATAGATATAAGTCAGGCTGAACCCATGAGAGGGCACTTGCCTGCACAACTTTCCTGTCGACCCCTGCTGCTGTGTGTGTTTGCTCTGGCTCCATGTCAAGGACTGTGGGGAGGGCACAGCCATTCACCCTGGAGGAGAATGAGGCCCTACTGGATGTGCTCCTCCCACAGTACCCCAGCCTGTATGGGAGACCAGGGCAACAGGTGAGTGCTGACTCCATTACCTTTGACTGTGCACCTTTTTTGTGACCGTCACTTCTGCCATTGTGTGCAGGTGTGATCGACATGCAATGTTGTTTACAGTGGGTCCCAGGGGGGGGAAGGCTTATGTCTCTCATGCTGAGCATGATGTAGTTCAGGTGTGCACTCCTCACTTGCATTGTGCTTACTGTGACATTCACTGCATAGTGCATGACACATTCAGCCTGGCAAATCCTTTCTTCCCTATTTTGTCTATTGTCCTGTGGTGATTCAGTGGTCTCCCCGGTGTGACAGGTGACTGTACCCACAGATGTGTGTGAGTTGAGTGGAGCTGTGGTGACAGTGTCCAAGTGATGTGTACACCCCATGGACATTGATGTGTGTGAATGTTCCTTGTCATGTGGGTGAGTGTGTATGTGAAGTGTTGCACCACAGCTGCATGGAGGAGGCAACAGCTCTAACCATCTGATGTGAGAAGTAAGCCGTGCTGTGTGTGTGACTTGATGAGGTAGCCCGACAGCTGTGACACCCCACAGGCAAGTGGCATATGTGCAGAGTGATGTATGTGGTGGCCTCCATGCTTGGGTGAGGCTCCAACACCCTGCCAAGAAGTTCGGAACCTTGGAGTCTGGTTAGATGCTGACCTGTCTTTTGGACCGCAGATAGGACGTGTGGCGGGTGTCTGTTTCAGCGTCCTGAAAAGTATACGGAAGGTTTTAGATCTCTTTCCCACGTCAGCCCGCAGAACGTTGGTGCATGCCCTCGTCACATCACGCCTGGATTATGGCAATTAGCTGTACCTGGGAGCAACTAACAAGGCCATAAATCGCCTTCAGGTGATGCAGAACGCGGCAGCCCGCCTCATTTTAAAATTTCCCAAAAGAGTGGCCTCCAATACTGCCCTTCGGACTCTTCACTGGTTGCCAGTGAGGAGCAGGGTTGAGTTTAAGGCCCTCTGTACCTGCCACCGCATCCTTACTGGGAAGGTGCCAACACCGCTCCAGAACCTGATCACCAGGTACGTACCCACACGCTCCCTTTGCTCCTCCCACGGAGGCCTTGTAAAGGTCCCGAGGATAAGGCGGGCTCGCATGGGAGGCAGATCTTTCCGTTACCCGGTGGCTAAGAGCTGGAATGCTTTACCTTTGGACCTCCGTCTTGAGTCATCTGAACCTGGCTTCAGGAGGAAGTTAAAAACATATTTATATACACGCTAGCCTGCACAGTCTCAATGGCTGAGTCTGTGGGAGTCCTTCTGTTCTAGCGCGGGGACACGCTGTGAGCGTAACCAAGCGCTCTATAAAATTCCCTTATTATTATTATTATTATTATTATGTATCCGCTGTTGCCAATGGCAGGTGATTGTTCTGTGCCTGTGTGCGTCTGTGTACTCTGCTGAGGTTGCGTCAGTGGCCTAGGGCACGTAACTGCTTAGAGGTGCTGTCCATCAGCCTGGTGTTGCATGTGATGCACAGTGTGTGCCATGATCAGGGAGTGTGTGGCACCCCTCCTGCCACCTGTGTACTTTCAATGGCATGTAGTGCATTGGGGATTCCACAGAGGCCAATGGACATATGTGAATTATTAAATTCATTGGCAGCATCCGATGCCCTGTCCAACATGTCAAAGATGTTCAAATGTGTGTCTCTGTGACATGGAGCATGTGCAGTGATGTTGTCTCACTTTGTCATCCTCACAGGTAACAGCCTACGAGAAGGGGGTCATCTGGAAGAGGATCGTCAGGGCCGTGAGGGCAGCGGGGGTTCGCAGCCAGCGCCTGGCCCAAGTCCGGAAACGCTGGCAGGACATCCGGTGCTGGACCTGGCAGATCACCAGGGTCCAGCTGAAACTATCACCTCCATGGAAACACGGCGGGCGCCGACGCATGACCCCCCCACATGCAGCGTGTCCCGGCGGTGTTCTTCCCTGACCTGGATAGGCGGTTCCAGGAGATACAGCAGCAGGGTAGGTACATGTGTGTTTGTTGTGTTGTGTGTCACCAGCCTTTCGAAGTGCTCTGTCGCCTGGATGCACTGCCAGGGTTCATATGTGCAGTGCATATTCTGTTCCCCAAAGTCAAACGGTGCTCTTATTCCTCCCTTCCCCTCCTTGACATGTGTCCCCTGGTCTGTGTGTAATCACTATTGCACATGGTCATCTGGGCTGCCAGTTAATCCAAGTGCACATTGCTTTATGCATCATGTGTGAGGGTGGTCTGTAACATGTGTTGGTATCTTGCCTGTGCCCTGTCCTCTTCACTCAGTTGGGGGTCCATAATGGTTTGAAATGATGATGAGTCTCACCATAGGAGTGTGAGGTTTCCAGTGAACACACTTGCAGCATACATGACCGATGTTGTGGCCTCAGACATGATGTGCATGAGTGGGAGATATGCATGGTGGCAGGACGGTTGCTCATGTTACAGTCAGATCATTCCAGGAACAAAGAGCAGTGTGCCCACTACAGTCCCCTCAGACACCCTTGCCTCGTAATCAGGTGTGTCATCCAACACTGTGCCCATTCTCTGTGTGTTCAGCATTGGTTTGCCTCTGTGGCATTCTTCCCTGGCCTTATTATTATTTATCCGAAGTGTGCTACATGTGTTCACTGGACAGGGAGACCCCATTTGGCTTGTGCATACTCACACTGGGCAGTGCCTGTGTGGCTATTCACAACTATCTGTTGATGGTTGTTTGTCACATATATGTGTTGGCAGCCTCACGAGGTGATGTTGAGTAAATCTTGGGAAATTTTGAGCAAAGTTTAGAAAACACTGATTAAGAGGTGTCAGTTCTTGATCTGTCTCAATCACATTGTCTCAGGTATGGGGGGTTTGTGCGGGCGAGGCCTACATGGCCAAACCTTATGTCTCCTTGCCAGCTCTGACCTGTGTGCAATAATTGTCTTGACAGAGACTCAACGTGCAGTGACCCAGTCATGTTGTGCGGTGTTTAATGTTTGTGCATTGCAGCATGTGTCAATAGTTTAAATACATGATTCCTGGTCATAAATTTTTTGCACCAGTGTGTGGTCAAGATGCTACATAGTTTTGTCTTTGTGTGCTGACATCTGTGTGGACATTCTGGCTTGCCATGAGGGTGTCTGCTCAGTGCAGGTGTGCCTTTTTACGACCCAATTGCAGGACCCGCAGCTTTTGCATTGTCCTGTGTTTGGACATGTGTGCCACTCCAAATGACAGGCAGTGGGTCAGATGTGTTGCCAACTGTGTCATCAGGGAACGGATGGCCATGTGACAACTGGCATAATTAAAGTTGTTAGTCAAAAGAGTCTTGTACCTTGGCACTCACTACACTTGTCAACATGTCTTCCAGTTTTCATAGCTTTAGTTTAATGTTTTTGTGTGAAGAACAATAATGTGCATGCATGACAGATGTCTCCCAAGGAAGTGCACAACAAAACACTTTCATGGAACACGCTGGCACTTTTTAAAAGAAGCCAGTGTTCTCATCAGACTGTTTAGCAGATTATACATATACTTGTTCCCAGAGTGTTGTGGAATTTGGGTAAGTGCTTGGTTGTTGGTGATACCAACTTACGAGTGTCAAGTCATCAGGACCTCTGTGGGCCCATGTATATGTACTTTCTGCGACACTATTTCTTTTGGACAGTGGGTCCTGTGGATAAGGCTGCCAGCTTCTTCAATGACTGGGTAAATGTAGTTTGGTGTGCACCTCCTTTGGAGACATCTTTTATACAGGCACATGTGTGTTCTGTTCACAAAATGGAACATTCCCACATTATTGACATGTCGATTTTGTGAAGTATTGTTATTCCCAAGGGACTAAAGTTTTTGGGGTTACTGTTTGAAATTACTTACAAGGTTCTGAGTGTGGGGACACCTTTAGTATTGAGGTGTGTTAGTTTGCCTTGGGTGCACCACTCGTGTTTCTTTCAGGGTAAACAAGAGGTGGCATGACTTCATTATATTGCTGTGCTCACCTATTCCCAATCACTAGCTTCTCAGTATATTTCTCAGTCTAGTTTTGGGATGGTGTGTCCTATTTTTCCTTGTGTCCAAGCGGCATGGTGGGTCTACCAACTGGGGAGTACAGGGCTTACATATGTGCGGAGTAATCTAGCTGTTACTCATTAAGCATTGCCTGATATGCACTGTGACCTATTGTTTTGGTACTCATGTGTCAGACGTATACCGGTGACTGATGTTTTTCTGTATGTTCACCTTACCCACAGCATCATCAACGGTAACCGAGGGAGACACCAGCACGGACCTTGAGGAGGGACCCAGCACCAGTGGCACCAGTGCTGGCGAGTCATCGGGAGCCAGTGGTACGGAGGGCGAGGGAAGTCAGTCAGAGAACCTGTCTGGTGGCGACACCAACTACAACGCAGACGGGTCCGAGGCTGACCTCATCGATGGGGCGGAGGCTGCCACTACACCTTGCAGCAGCCCAACATCTGGTCCCACCTCCTCCATTCCCATCACCGCCCTCCCAGTTGCTCCAGTCCCTTCTATCCGTGCTGACCACCACCATGTCTCCTTTGGTCCAGGCACCGCACCCCCTGCCCCTTTCACCCCTGCTGCCCTCAGTGCTGAGTCTGTGGACATACAGCGGCAGTTGCAGGTTGGCCAGACATCGATGCTAAATGTCCTCACCAGACTGCTGGCACAGATAGTGTCGTTCATGGAGGGCATGTCATCAGCGATGTCTGATCAACGCCGGTTTCTGCAGTCCATAAACTCTTCACTGACGGTAGCAGTGTCTCTCCTGCAGCGCTTCGTCCCCCCTACCCCAGCCCCATCCACAATTCCCTCTCCCATACCTGTCCCATGCAAATACAGACCTTTCCACGCATGCACCCCACCAGACACATCCAGCACACCACCAAGAAAGGGCAAGCGCACACATCCTGACACGCACACTCAGGGGGAGATAGGCACACCCACTGGGTCTGGGGCACAAATCCATACATGCAGCCACAGTCTGAGTACGCATGCCTCACAACCCAGTCCCTCCACCAGCACTCCCCTTGGCTTCCCCGCCCCCACTGTCACCACCCCATAAGCGGTCAAGGAAGTCCCCGGGCAGGGGAGTTGAGTCCGCCCCCATGTCCACCCCCTCCCCCAGGAGCGCTGAAACCCATCCCTGCGCCCCCCCCTCCGTTGTCCCTGGGGTTTGTTCTGGGGCAGGGCTTACTCTGTCTGCCCTTGCAGAAGTGTGCAGCGCCGAGCTCACCACCACCTTTGACGCTGCCCCACCCCCTGTGGTGGACACGTCCACCCCTGCACCCACCCCACCTACCCTTCCCCCTCCTGTCCCTGCGGTGCCTGGTCCTTCCCCACATGATGCCCCCCCGGTCGACGAACCTGAGGGTTCCAGTGTGCAGGCAAGCTAAGGGAGACATGTGCCCCAGTGCCCCCCAAGGACTTATATGATGGACTGGCCATTGGCCTTTGTATATAGTCTTATTACTTCCTTTTGTTTAATGCTGAATAAAGCATTTTAATTTTCCTTTGAACACTATTGTATTTCAGGTATTGATGTTGGTGCTGAGGCTCCAGGAGTTGGGGTTGTGGTAATGTGTTATTGTTCTGAGAAATGTTTGAGTCTGATGGTGATGAGGTTGACCATGGTATGTGCGTGCCATCAGAAGGTTTCTGCCAAGTATCATTTGTAGTGTGTGTTATGATGGTTTTGAGACATTGTCCCAAGGAGTGTTCCTTCCTCTGTGGCACCTGACATCTTCCCTGCAAAGAGTTGCTCAATTGTTGTGCTGACCTGTGTCTACATTTCCTTTGTTGGTGACGGATCCCTTCAACTATGGCCATGCCTGCTCAGCAATGTCTCCGGCTGCATCGTCTGTGCCTTCCTTGCTAGTCACTGTACTTGTGTATTGAGTATGTTGAAATGCCTTCATGTGGAAATCCTCCCTTTTCTGCACTATGCATATGTGTAATCCAGGCCTAGCACACATCTGGTACTTGTTCTGCAGGGTATTTGGACATGTGACTCACAATTGTGGACATTGTATCTGTGGAAACTCCACCCTATTCCTTCCATGAGAGACAACATCTTGGTGGCTGGCCCAGCACCTGTACATTCCTACCATTCCTGGGATGTGCGTGACAATGTGTGTTCCCTTTGCCACTCTTAGTTTAGTAGACAGTGACATGACTATACAGTCTTGTGGCATGATCTCAGTGTGTGTATTGTGCTGCATCTGCCAGGGGTGGGTATGCATATGTCATTTGTCCTCACACCCACATGTGGTGTGTCATGCAGTGTGGGAAAGACAGCCATCCTCCTGGGAGTGGGACACTGCTGTCAGTGATGTGTTTTTATGGCACTATCATCATAGTCAAAACTCAGGGATGCGTACATACACCCATGGAGTCGTGGGCATATGCTAATGATGTACACACCCCCATGTCTATGTCCACTGCTGGGAGTCCTCTGCACCCACCCCTCATATTGCAGGCCAATGCTGGGAGTCATATACACCCACCTACATATGTCTGTCCACTGCTGGTAGTCCTCTGCACCCACCCCTCATATTGCAGGCCACTGCTGGGAGTCATATACACCCACCCACATATGTCTGTCCACTGCTGGTAGTCCTCTGCACCCACCCCTCATATTGCAGGCCACTGCTGGGAGTCATATACACCCACCCACATATGTCTGTCCACTGCTGGTAGTCCTCTGCACCCACCCCTCATATTGCAGGCCACTGCTGGGAGTCATATACACCCACCCACATATGTCTGTCCACTGCTGGTAGTCCTCTGCACCCACCCCTCATATTGCAGGCCACTGCTGGGAGTCATATACACCCACCCACATATGTCTGTCCACTGCTGGTAGTCCTCTGCACCCACCCCTCATATTGCAGGCCACTGCTGGGAGTCATATACACCCATCCACATATGTCTGTCCACTGCTGGTAGTCCTCTGCACCCACCCCTCATATTGCAGGCCACTGATGGGAGTCATATACACCCACCCACATAGGTCTGTCCACTGCTGGAAGTCCTCTGCACCCACCCCTCATATTGCAGGCCACTGCTGGGAGTCATATACACCCACCCATATATGTCTGTCCACTGCTGGTAGTGATATGCACCCACCCCCATGTCTCTGTCCACTGCTGGTAGTCTTCTGCACCCACCCCTCATATTGCAGGCCACTGCTGGGAGTCATATACACCCACCCACATATGTCTGTCCACTGCTGGGAGTCCTCTGCACCCACCCATATATGTCTGTCCACTGCTGGGAGTGATATGCACCCACCCCCATGTCTCTGTCCACTGGTGGTAGTGATGTGCACCCACCCCCATGTCTCTGTCCACTGCTGGGAATCCTATGCAGCCACACACCCACCCACCCACCCCTTGGTGCTGTACACTGCTCTCCTTGACCTCCACACACACCAATATAATGGTGATATGCTGCACCAGGCCATACAACACCATTAGTGGCGTGTGTACGCCTTGAATCCCAAGTGTACTGGTGCCGTAGGGGTACGTGTGATACGGACCGTACCCCCGCATTCAGAGGGTGTGTATGGACCGTACCACGCGTACCCCTAAGGCCCCAATCCAATAGTAGGGCCTTACACCCGCTCTGAGAGCGTGTGTACGGCCCGTACCACACGTACTCCTACATCACCACTACAATAGTGATACGCACCGTACCCACACATCCATAGCGTGGGTACGGTCTGTAGCACTATTGTAGTGGTGATGTAGGAGCACGCGTGGTACGGGCCGTACACACGCTCTGAGACCGTTTGTACGGCCCGTACCACGCGTAGTCCTACGTCACCACTACAATAGTGCTACGAACCGTACCCACGCTATGGATGTGCGGGTACAGTGCATATCAATAATCTAGTGGTGACGTAGGGGTACGCTTCCACGTCCACTTCCGTTGTTGCGGGACACAGGGATTGTTGGACACGCCCCCCGAAGTGACGAGACCATGGAGGTAATGTATGTACAGAATATAGTAGTTTTTAAATTGGATAGAGGTTATGTTTCCTGCCCCTCGCCCCCCCTTTGCCCCTGGGTGTTGTCCTGACCTTTTGCGGCGTGCGCGGCAGTTTCGGTGCACCAGGTCGTAGGCTAGGAGGGCCGGGATGACACGTAGGATGGGGTCCATGGCTGTCCGTCGCGTACCAGGGCTCCTTATTCGCGTCCTTCTCAATTTCCCGTGAGTTTTTGGCTGCCGTAAGATATAAGCCATGAGGAGTGACGTAGGCACGAATCGGACTTGCTGGTCCGTAAAACGCTGCCTGACTCCGTGGGGACGTCGTGTACGTGCTGTCCAGGATCAGAATAGTAGGTATTTTTTAGCCGTACGGTGTTTTTTACGATTCGTACGGAAATGGTATTTCTGCACGAATCGTACTTGCTGGTTTGTAAGGTGGATTTCCCGGGTACGAGTCGTACGGAAAATACGCTCCGTACGACCATTCGTACCCGGGTTTTACAGGATTGGAATCGGCACCTATATGTGTGAACTGTCTTGCGTTTTTTAAATGTAAATAGTATTGCATTTATTAGTTGTTATTATTTTGAGAATATCATTTTGTTATCAATTATATTAATATTTGCAGTGGTTTATTTTATATATTTAACAATGTGATATGTATTTATTTTATTTCTAATATATATATATATATATATATTTTTTTTTTGGAACATATTTTGTATGTATTCGTTTACTATGTTTCTGAAAATATTTTATTATGTTCAACTGAATTAGTTTGTTTCTAATGTTGCACTTTGGGGCCGATTCCGGACGCAAAACGAACCGACTGACACGGACCCGGACCGAATACCGACCGACACGGACCAGCGCCGTGCGACCCGTGCAGTACGATGCAACGCGAGTGAATTACAACCGACACGTACAGAATACAAGCCGTACGCCCAAGCCGGAGGGTAAATAGAGATCCGGCTGGAAAACCAACGCGATTTTCACGGACCGACACAAACCCGGAATCAACCCGACCGACCCATACCCGCGATGTACGATTAGCGCAGTACGATGCAATGCGTGTAAAACCAGACCGACTCACACGGAGACCAAGCCGCACGACTGACACGCACAGACAACCCGGCACACAAGAAATAGAGACCGCCGCGAACGACGCCTACCAAACACAGAAGACAGGCAGCGTGAACGAGGCGGAGAAGCCCGCACGAGACAACAGCAGCGTCCGTTTCCGTCACATGAACGTCTCCTACATGCCTACAAAACACAAAGGAAAAAACACAAAAAAGGACCAAACAAGCAATGACTAAGCCAATAAATACCCATCACAAATTAATTGGACAAAGACACACCCACAACTACAACTATATAAATGACTACAATCACTACCATCATCCCTTGCAAACAGGAGACACAGCCAGCAGCAAACACCAGTACACAGCAACCACAGACACACTCACAACTCACCCATCACGCAACTCACACACCATCAGCACCTCATACAAAAGCACACACGCATACACACAGCAAAACCAACATCACTTGCACCCTCACACACACATCCCTCACCACCACCACCCATCACCATGCCCCCAAAGAAGAATCCAAAGTTCACAGATAGTGAGTTAGAAGTGCTGGTAGACGAGATCATCAGAGTAGAGCCACATTTGTTTGGTACATTGGTTCAAAGGACCCCCATCTCACAGAAAACAAAGATGTGGGCGAGGATTGTGGACAAGGTGAGCGCACAAGCACCAACGTTGCGCACAAAGGACGATATCCAGAACAGGTGGTATGACGTGCGCAGGAGGGTCAAGAAACTAATTGAGAAAGATCACGCCTTGAGTCAGCGCACCGGCGGTGGCCCTCCTGCCAAACCAGTCTACATCAGGACCTGGGAGGAGAAGGTGCGGGACATCCTACCACCAGAGAGCGTCCATGGCCTAACAGACATCCCAGAGACTGGTGAGTACACAAACAACAAACCCAAGATTGTTTGGGAAGGGGAGAGTGAAACCATGCACCCCAAGCAAACGTACAGTAACCAACAGATAATCAACCCAAGATGTGTATGCCAGTCACACAAACACAATACCTCCCATCTCATAGTGACTGGGGACTGTGTCATGACATGCACCAACCTACAAACAAATAGAGCAAGCCACTGGCACTAAGCCAAATACATCCAGCAAGACAGTTTGCCACCACAAACACAGCACCTCACAGTGCAGCTGACTGTCAGGAAGGAATAGTGGGGATACAGGTGAAGTGAGTGTAGCCAAAAGCATGATGGGGCCTGTAGTCACAGATAATGCTCCCCCTCCTCATTGACTCATCAAGACCTCTCTGAAACATGCCCACATCACAGGGAGTGGAAAATGACTGACAAGATGGCCGACACTGGCTCCTGCTAGGGGTTGTGTGCAAATCAGAAGCAGGACACCACTGACTGACATCCTGAAAGACAACTTGCACGCCCTACAATGGAAGCATGTGTCATGATAGGAAGGAGGACTGACAGCCCTGACCATACTAATCAGCATGGGGAGACACCCCCTCAACACAAACTCCACCCAACTCACCGGGTACAATGCTTTGACACACACCTCATTGAAATATCAGCAAAAGATCCCCCGTACTGGCTGCTGCTGTGTGAAGCACAGGGGCTCACTTGGGACTTGTAGCCAAACAAACACCAGGATTTCACAGTCAGCCATCTTGCCATTGCTGTCACACCCCCTCACAGGAAAGCATAGTCAAGAGGGAGGAAGCATGGGCATGCTGGGAAGGGGGGTGTAGCCAAGAGTATGATGGGACTCGCAGTCACACACAACCTACACCCACCCGCATGGCCCAGCAAGATCAATCTGAACCATACTCGCCTAACAGGGAGTGGGATGGGACCGACAAGATGTCTGACACTGGGCTCTGTTGTGTGTTGTGGGGAGCACAAGGCTATGCTGGGACTGCTAGCCAAACAAACACTGAGGGCCCGATTCACAGAACTAACTTAAGACAAAATCCTAAACTTACTACTTTTGGTATTCACAGAAGTTAGGATTTTGTCTTAAGTCTGTCTTAAGTCTGTCTTAAGTCTGTCTTAAGTCTGTCTTAAGTCTGTCTTAAGTTTGTCTTAAGACAAACTTAAGACAAAATCCTAACTTCTGTGAATACCAAAAGTAGTAAGTTTAGGATTTTGTCTTAAGTTAGTTCTGTGAATCGGCCCCCAGGATTCCACAGTCAGCCATCTTGCCATTGCTGTCACACCCCCTCACAGGGAAGCAGAGTCAAGAGGGAGGAAGCATGGGCATGCTGGGAAGGGGGGTGTAGCCAAGAGTATGATGGGACTCGCAGTCACACACAACCTACACCCACCCACATGGCCCTGCAAGATCAACCTGAACCATACTCACCTCACAGGGAGTGGGAAGGGACCGACAAGATGTCTGACACTGGGCTCTGTTGTGGGGAGCACAAGGCCATGCTGGCTAATGGCCAACAACAAGATCAAACTCTGTCCGTGACAAGCTGGGAAAAAGCAGTGTACAGGCAGGCATCTGTTATAAAAGTAGAAAATGTCATGTTTGTGAACCAACGATGCATGTAGAAACATAAATCACATTGTGTGTCTCTTCCAAATACAGGTCGTGCTGGGCACCCACTGACAAATGACGAGGATACCCAGTCCCAGACTCTGTTGGACACTGAGCTCTCTGGTCTGACTCTCTCACTGTCCTCTTCGGATGACGACGACCAACCTGGCCCCTCCGGTGTGAGCCATCATGCAGCACCACCAACATCTGCCCCCCCTGTACCCACGCATCCACCATCTGGACACCGACAGGGCACCTCTGCCAACACAGACAGACCAAGGACAATCAACACCCACAGCACAGGGACACAGGACCCCCGGAAGCTACAGCCAACACCACCAGCAACACCACCCAAGGGATCCCAGGGTCACCTGTGCGTACAGCCGCTGGTCCTGCCTGTGTGGAGAGGGGTGCTGGGAGGGGTGAGAGGCACCGGGCACGCCTTGCAGAGGGGTCTGGACTGCATGATGACCCCCAACTGGCACGCATCATAGATGCGTACCAGGATAGCACCAGAGGATTTGGCCTGGTAGTGGGGATCCTCAAGGACATGCAACAGGAGCAGGTCGCCCACCATGCCCGCATGGAGGCAAAGTGGGATGCCCTCACTGCGGTGCATCGAGACATTCTACAATGCCTCCGCTAGATCAACACCAACCTGTCTCCACCCCCCCGTGTGCCCACAACATCTGTCGCAACACCATCTGCCAGCGCCACAGGGAGGGAGGAGGACTCTGGCGGAGAGTCCCCTGCACCGCAGAGGCCTGCACATGAGGATCCCCCCCCGGAAGAAGAGGGGTCGTCCGAAGAAGGACATGTGAGAGGCAGATGTCCCCGCACATCCCCCAGGGCCTCTAAACCTGTTCTGGACAATGTTCTTTGTGCGCAACCCGTTCACCTTGTCCAATCACACACAACTCGCCCACATGACATGGAGGGTTCATGTTGGGCCAATATATCAGATGACTGTGGACATTACTCTGGACATTTCATCTACCAGCACGTCCAACTCAAATGTGAACTTTGGATTCCAAAACCACTGTACAGCACCCAACTTCCTGTGCACCTCACTCACACATGTTTGTAAATAAACTCACCAGTACACCATACTTGCCTCTGTTGTGATTCAAACTTGTCATGTTCAGGGCGAAGTCGATCTGCTACACAACACAGTGCAT
Organism: Triturus cristatus; assembly: GCF_964204655.1. NCBI lineage: Eukaryota > Metazoa > Chordata > Amphibia > Caudata > Salamandridae > Triturus > Triturus cristatus. Next base: position 529,093,142 of record NC_140588.1, on the reverse strand, counting down.
GCCAAATACTGCAACAATGTGACCAACGTAAGGTCAGTCATGGGGATGTGACACATGTGAGGGAGACACACCACTATGACAATACAAAACATACTCACCATGGCCATGTGACTCATCACACACAATGATGTTGACCTGAAACACATTGGCATGCACAGACACAACACCAAGCACAGTCAGTGGTAACAAGTCCACAGGTGAGTTAAGCAGATGTCACTCAGATGTGGGAAGACAGACAACGCACATAACAAAGCGTAGCACAGGTTCATTACACACCAGCAACACGTTTATTCCACAATAGTTGCACTGTAATTTTACGTAACAGTGGACACACGCTCACAATGTTTTGGAGAATGGAAGTCCAGGGATGTGTGGTACATCAGTTGATGGGAATTCTCAACTTCCACACTGGTGTTGGCTTCTGGGTGTTGGGGGTCAGTGTTGACCACACAACAGGCAAAGGACCCTGGGAAGGACAGACAAGATACAGTCAAAAGCACAGACAAACAGGCGAGAAATGCAATACACATGACAAAACATGTTTCAAAACACCTACACAAACACTAGTTAGCAGTACTACCCTATTGTGGAGTACACACCACCTGAATGGACACATCACAGCACGCATCCAGTCAAGTGGCACACAGACACACTCAGACAGCAACAGAGCTGGCTCAACACATTCCTGGAAACTCACTTTCAGGTGAGGAAGTTGTTGATGAGCTGGGAGCGGACGTCACCATCATCTTCATCATCACTGGCATCCTGGCCCAGGACGGGATCCTCCACAGGTGCCGGACGTTGGTCGTCGTCATCCTCATCCAGGATGAAAGGCACCTCCTTCCGCACCGCCATGTTGTGAAGCATGCAGCAGACCAATATTATTTTGCACACCTTTGCAGGCTCATATGGGAGGGCCCCTCCGGTCTTGTCCAGGCAGCGAAAGCGGCTTTTCAGGAGGCGGAATGTCCGCTCAATCACCCTCCTGCTCCGACCATGTGCCTCATTGTAGCGCAGCTCGGCTGGTGTCACAGGGTTCCTGAGGGGTGTGGCAACCACGGCATGTTGGGGTATCCGGAGTCACCTACACACACAAAAATGAACAAGAAGATGAGTTTGGTAAGAGTGTGGAATACAACAATGACAAACACACACAATGAGAAACAGTCAGTACAAACCGACAAGCCAGGCACAATGAGCTGGCATCTGTGATATCAGCGTTGCAATTTGACTACTTATGTAGGCATCGTGCACCGAACCAGGGAACCGTGCACACACGTGTGATCAACATGTCAGCAAGACAGACCACCAGAGCATTGATCGAATGGTAGTGCTTCCTGTCACGGTATGCCTGCTCATGTGCCTGTGGTGGTATCAGGGAAACATGTGTCCCGTCAATGGATCCAATGACGTTTGGCATCCTCCCCAGTGTATAAAAGGCATCCTTAATTTCAGGGAGTTCATCTTGGCTCGGGAACTTGATATACAGGTCGAGGAATTGCAACATCCCCTCCAAGACATCGCGTAGCACCCGACTAAACATCGTTTGCGACATACCACCAGCAGTAGCCACAGTGTACTGGAAGGTACCAGTAGCAATGAAGTGCAGGGCTGCCATCACCTTCACCTCTGGGGTCAGTGCTGCAGGGTATGTCCGGCCAGGTAGCAGATGTAGCGCCAACTGCTCCGCCAACTCCTCAATCAGTGGCCTGGTGAAGCGGTACCGTCTGATGCTGTCGCATTCCTACATGGTTGCAAGGTCTGGGAACGGATGATGCACAGCTGGTGCCCTGCAGTACAGAGATGCTCAAAGGAAGATTGTCAGCACATCCCCGCATGTGGCCATGACCACGATCACTCTCACATGCTAGTTTATGACATTACACAATGTACTGAGGTGTGTGCTGTTGGTCATAGACACATATGTCACCTACAAGACCACCACCTCACATCTCAATTCCACATGTCCACATGAGTCCCATGTAGTGCAATGGGTTAATCATCTGGCTGTGTGACCCAACCTATGTGCTGCTGCAACGTTCAAAAAACCCACCCCAGTGACTAATGAGGACTCATGTCTCCCAGGCATCACAGATCTTTGCCATGCAGAAACCCAGGCTCCCTGTAGTGCCACATCAACACAGCAATGGACATGGCGTAGCACGTACACACCACAAGGCAAGCATAAGTCCCACAGGACTTGGCCACTGTTGTCCATGCCGGCCCTACATGTACGTCTCTTAGACACACACCCCATCAAGGTTGATGCATATACCACATGGATGCGGAGACTTTCACCCATTGGTAACATGTGATCAGACACATCTGAGACACAACATGCACACAGACTGTGGGTGCACATCAGTATTGGGGCTACAGGTCTCACTGTGACGTACATGCCATCACCCCCAGGACTCAGGGTGTATGTGACATGCCCCAAACATATCCAACCTGACACAGTGGCCTTCACTCATGCCAATTACTGTCCAATTGCACATCACAGTGCTAATGTGCACAACACACAAAGGACTCTCCCCCCCATGTACAAGATAACAGTCTGGGAGTGGCTGCACAAAGTGCCAGACAAAATAACTTCTGTGGCCCCCTCAAACACCAAGGGAATGCAGCCTCACATGCCATGGGACACTGTGTGGCCAATGCTATAGTGTGGCAGGTGTGTGCAGGTGTCCATGGCCAGTATATGTGTGTTGCATCCGTCTAATAGTCACACTAATGCGGTCCGACGTGGGTGACAATGCGTACGCATTGCACGGATCATGTCCGAGCCATGCGTACGCCTTGTCATTGAATGCAATGCGGTCCGACGCGGGTGACAATGCGTACGCATTGCACGGGTCATGTCCAAGCCGTGCGTACGCCTTGTCATTGAATGCAATGCGGTCCGAAGCGGGTGACAATGCGTATGCATTGCACGGGGAATGTCCGAGCCGTGCGTATGCCTTGTTATTGAATGCAATGCGGTCCGACACGGGTGACAATGCGTACGCATTGCACGGGTCATGTCCGAGCCGTGCGTACGCCTTGTCACTGAATGCAATGAGGTCCGACGCGGGTGACAATGTGAACGCATTGCACGGGTCATGTCCAAGCCGTGCGTACGCCTTGTCATTGAATGCAAGGAGGTCCGACACGGGTGACAATGCGTACGCATTGCACGGGTCATGTCCGAGCCATGCGTACACCTTGGCCATTGATTCGTATGGAGACGGGTGCATGTGTACATTCAAAATACGCGTTGTACAATCAGTTGAATGAGCCGGGCGCACCCATTGGCTCAGGACTGTCATGGAGACGGATGCGGATTCAAAACTTGTATGAGTTGTGCGCTGGAAATTCAGTTGGATGCCTACACCAATGTTGCAATTTCAAGTGTTCCATGAAGGTGAAGATTTGAACAAAGCGGAAGGCGTGTACGAGTCGTACTTTTAAATGGATTGGCCAGATTCATAGAATGCAACCGTGTTGGACCTATCACTTTGGACACATGGCACAGAGTCTGCCTCTGCAGCACAGATATAAGGCTGGCTGGACCCAGGGAGCTCACTTGCCTGCACTACATGTTACTGGACCACATCCCTGCTACCACTGCTGCTGTCTCTGCATCCTCTGGCTCCTGCTATGGCACGTACACTGGAGAGGGCCCCAGCCTTCACTGAGGAGGAGAATCAGGCCCTGCTGGACGGGCTCCTTCCAGAGTACAGAAAGCTCTATGGGACACCAGGGGAGCAGGCGAGTGTGATGTCCACTGCCTTTCTAATTAAGCATGTTGTCTGACTAGTGGTACTAGCAGTGTGTACAGCAGTGGCAACGATGCACAGCTGGTGCCCTGCAGTACAGAGATGCACAAAGGAAGATTGTCAGTACATCCCCGCATGTGGCCATGACCACGATCACTCTCACATGCTAGTTTATGACATTACACAATGTACTGAGGTGTTTGCTGTTGGTCATGGACACATCTGTCACCTACAAGACCACCACCTCACATCTCAATTCCACATGTCCACATGAGTCCCATGTAGTGCAATGGGCTAATCATCTGGCTGTGTCACCCAACCTATGTGCTGCTGCAACGTTAAAAAAACCCACCCCAGTGACTAATGAGGACTCATGTCTCCCAGGCATCACAGATCTTTGCCATGCAGAAACCCAGGCTCCCTGTAGTGCCATATCAACACAGCAATGGACATGGCGTAGCATGTACACACCACAAGGCAAGCGTAAGTCCCACAGGTAGTGACCACTGTTGTCCATGCCGGCCCTAAATGTACGTCTCTTAGACACACACCCCATCAAGGTTGATGCATATACCACATGGATGTGGAGACTGTCACCCATTGGTAACATGTGATCAGACACATCTGAGACACAACATGCACACAGACTGTGGGTGCACATCAGTATTGGGGCTACAGGTCTCACTGTGACGTACATGCCATCACCCCCAGGACTCAGGGTGTATGTGACATGCCACAAACATATCCAACCTGACACTGTGGCCTTCACTCATGCCAATTACTGTCCAATTGCACATCACAGTGCTAATGTGCACAACACACAAAGGACTCTCCCTCCATGTACAAGATAACAGCCTGGGAGTGGCTGCACAAAGTGCCAGACAAAAAAACTTCTGTGGCCCCCTCAAACACCAAGGGAATGCAGACTCACATGCCATGGGACACTGTGTGGCCAATGCTATAGTGTGGCAGGTGTGTGCAGGTGTCCATGGCCAGTATATGTGTGTTGCATCCGTCTGATAGTCACACTAATGCGGTCCGACGCGTGTGACAATGCGTACGCATTGCACGGGTCATGTCATGTCTATGGGACACCAGGGGATCAGGTGAGTGTGCTGTCCACTGCCTTCCTAATTAAGCATGTTGTCTGACTAGCAGTACTAGCAGTGTGTACAGCAGTGGCAAGCATCACTGCCTACTTTCATCCCCCAAAGTGTGTAGGGACATGTACTGAATATTTTTCCTGCTGCTAAAGTGCATTTTTGCCAGCTTAGACTATCCATCCATTGTTAACATGTCAGACATGCATGTGAGTTTTCATTCCCCATGGTTGCACTACCTGTGTAATTATTTTCCCTTTGAGATGATGACATGTATATCTAATTGTGTGCTGCACAAACCTGGGGTATGTGTGTTAATGTACTTTTCACTTTGTCCTCCTCACAGGTTGATGCCCACCAGAAGCAGGAGATCTGGCTGACCATCGCCCGGGCTGTTCGTTCTGTGGGAGTCTACAAGCGCCGCATCCGCAACTGCCAGAAGAGGTGGCAGGACCTTCGTGGCTGGACCCGGAGGATAGCTAGAGTCCAGCTGAAGCTGTCACCTACACGCAGGAGGGGTGGACACCGGACCCTGACTCCCCACATGCTCCGGATACTGGTGGTGGTCTTCCCGTACCTGGATAGGCAGCTGAAGGCCAGACAGCAGCAGGAAGGGGGTAAGTCCATGCCTGATCTGTGTACTATGTCTGACATGCAAATAGCAGTCTTTTGTCCGGGTCACACTTCCACATTATGTAGGTCTTGTAGTCCCCAAATCAGGTCCCTCATCTGTGTGATGCACCCTCCTCATCTGTTCCACAGGTGTGGCCCCTACAGTCTTTGGATTGTGTCACTAGGGCACTGTGTCCCTGCAATCAGCTATGTATCAGGTACCAGTCAACATCAGTTCCCGTGACTCTGTTGTGTGTGTCATGGGTGGGTCAATTGTTTACACAATGCCTGAGATCTGACATGTGAACTGTGTGTGCCCTTGAGATGTGTACCAATTGCTGGTCTGACTCGCAACATGTTTCTGGGGTATTCAATACAAAACCATGCAGCAGGGTACTCCATTTTTTGGGCATCAGGAGTAGGTATGGCAAGTATGCCACAATTGCTTAGCCACCTGACTACTGTCCTGGGCAAAACACTGTTTCACTTAGTCCTGCCCCCTCAAGGGCATTCAGAAACACTCTGTAATCCCACTCCGGTGTGTGAAATTGCAGGTTGTGCTTAGTGACATGTGCCCTCAGGTTTGTGCCTCTGTGTCATTAGGGTGTGGCTTGTTGCTACGTACAACTGGGGGGACCATGATTCCGAGGGTCAGCATGACATCTGCAATGTGACTGTGGGAGACAAGACCTGTGTGACATATAGGTGTGTGAGCATCTGACAGCGCACAATGGTGTATGCAACTCTGTCCCTCATGCAGCTGGGTTATATGCATTGCACACTGTGATGTGTTAATGTACATGGAGTCGTGTTTGCTGAGACTCATATGTTTGATTTTCCTGATGTGGGGTCTTCTGGGTCCTGGATATGTTGTTTGCATGAGATGGGCAAGTGCGCCGGTCATCTGCAGAGTCAGATTTGCCCCTGAGCTAGGATTGTGAGTCAGTGCATATTGTTGTTGTCAGGATGCCCTGCCCCTGTGTCAGGAGACAGTGTTGACTGACTTACAGGCCACCCCAGTGCCATGGCATTGAACTTGCTATGAGTGAGCCTGCGTTGTGTTTAAGCGTGCACCATGCACCCCATTGTGGCCTTGCCCATCAGGAAATTAGTACATCATAGTGTGTGTTGCTGGCATGCATCCCAAGCATGTGAAATGAGTCTCTGCCCATCCCTTCATCCGGACACCTGTGCTGAGTCAGTCGCAAGAGTTGTGCTGTGGGTCTAGTGACAAACTCCTACATGTTCACTTGCATGTACAACTAATGTGTGGGTGGTGCATGTTGGCACATTGGGGTATTAGCATCCAACATTCAACAGACATATGCGTGCAAATCAAGGAGGCATATGTGTGCCATGGTTGATGTTGGAAATGACAATTGTCTTATTCTAAACAGTGTTGGCACTTTGAGCTGTGTTCAGCTGATGATGCCAGGGCTTGCCCTGTGATGTGATGTACTCACTGTGGTGTGTGCAGTCGGTGCAGGTGACTGATGTTGTTCTGTTACTTCCTATTCCTATCCAGATACATCCACAGCCACAGCAGGGGACCGCTCCATGGAACAGGAGGAGCCACAGAGCCTTACTGGGACAGAAGGAGAGGAGTCAGGTGGACCCAGTGGCACGGAGGGCGATTTCAGCCACACAGAGAAGTCATCAGCACCATCCCCCCAGCTGAAGGACACAGCAGCTCTGAGGATGACTCCCCTGTGGAGGTGGGTGTCAGCAGCCACCAAACCCCAGCTAGTGAGGCAGTCACACCGGACACCCTCCCCAGGCGCACTCAGACCGAGACGCCCACCCGCAAGTCCCCCCAGCGCAAGAAGAGCAAGACCCCCCCACCAGCATGCAGCTCCTAGGCAAAGTCTCCGTCCTCCATCCCCCAGGCTACCACTCCAGAGGTTCCCCTGCCACTCCCTGCCCCGGGTGCCCCCACACACAGATACACCATCCCCAAATTGCTAAGGCCATCCCCCCTAGCACTTGCTCCTCCACACCTGGTCAGACAGTTGCTGCCACTGATGTGGGGACCGTGTCACCACCCCCTGCCCTGCAGACCTCACCTGTCCCTCATTGCGCTCCCATGGATGTAGGCACTGCTTTGGAGTCCACGCCCACCCAGTCTGACTTGGGCACTGCAGTGGTGAGCCAATCCACTCCATCTGACCTGCCCACTGGAGTTGTGCCGGCACCCACCCCATCTGACTTGTGCCCCACAGTTGTGACAGCACCCACCACTTCAGTCATCTCCACTGCAGTTGCAAGTGTCTTGCCTGCATCCCCCACCTCTTCACTGCCTCCTTCTGCTGCGCCCTGATCCTGTACCTGCGGTGCCTGGCCTGCCCCCATGTATGCCCCTCCGAGGGGATGACCCAGGTCCGTAGCAGTGCAGGCAAGCAAGGTGTGACAGTTGTCACTCTAGTTCACTCCTTGGCAATTTGACATGGACTGGCCATTGGCCTTTTGGTTGCACAGACGTTTCAAATTTCATATACTGAATTTGTGACTCTACTTCACTCCTTGCCCTTTGGACATGGACTGGCCATTGGCCTTTTGTTGGAACAGACGTTTCACTTTTCGTATGCTGAATAAAGCTTTTTACTTTGTCCCTGTGAACTTGATTTAGCTGTACATCATGTTGAGGTTGTTTTAGATACCCTTGCACCTGTAATGCTTGGTTTACAATGTTGCATACTGATGTGTTGATGTGAGGTACTCCCTGTGGTCCCTGAGATATGTATCCTATTCTGGTGGGTATCCATGTCATCCTTTGCAGCTACCTGGGTGTTTTTGGATCAACCATTTGTGTACATCTCTCTCTGAGCATTTAATTGCCATGGTCACATCTGTGGCTTGCACCCCTGCACATATGATGTGCTTCCCATTGTCCAAATTGTCACTTCCACATACTTCGTGCTCATCACTACTGGCCCTACAGGTGTGGGCATCATTGGTATAGGAGCAACTGGGTCCCCTGTGCAACTTGCTGTACATATGTATTGAGTATGTGCAGATGACTTAAGGGAGACTCACGTACCCAGGCTGTTGTGACCAGAGCCTTCATTGTGTGGTAACTGATGGCTGACTGACCAAGTGTTCTGCAGACATGAGTGGGACTTGCGGTGAATATGTTTGGCACAGCTGGGCTCCCACAGGAGTTGTGTCCCCTCAAGTTAGTGTGTTCCCCAGTGACATGGCCTGGGCCCATGGTGTGTATTGTATGTGCATGTGTGTGTGTCCACATCCCTGTTCATACACAGACAGTGTTCCTTTGATATGTTCGTGTTGTTGATGCTTGCTGAGTGGTACTAGGTAATCCCACTACTTTTCCAATGGGCTACCAGATGTGTGTGTGTGCATGACTCACTCCTGTTAATTGGTGTATCATCATTGTGATTTGTCAGTTCTGAGTGTTGATGATGTTGTCAGACACAGATGGGACACAGTGAGGGTTCCTCAAAGCACTTTTTTGTTCGCAATATCATGTAGTTGTCCCTAGGTGGTAGTTTCCAGTGATTGAGACATTTCTATGTGTGTGTGACTGCTCCCACTTGTCAGGTTCACGGCAGCGATGCTGGCAGGTGTCGGCATGGGTGCCTTGTGTTACTCCTTGGCATCTGCATAGTCCTGGGACAGTGGCAAGGATTGTGAAGGTCACATGAGCTTTGAGGTCATGGCCATGTACCGCATACTGTGCAGTGTGTCTGTCATTCCCCAGGGTTGTAAACAGTCCTTGTGTGATGTGTGTGTGTACCTTAGTTCCTGCCAACATTCCTTTGTTTGTCATGTGGCCATGTGCAATTTCACCTGTCCATGTGGGCTTCACAGATACACATTGTTGCAGTTCAGGTGTGTGGTGTTGATGGTGGACTGATGTGAATGTTTGCATGGATGGTCCCTTAGCTCCCGTTTTTCCATGGATGAGGGGCCATGTTGAGTGATTTGTGTATGTGTGATGTACGTTTGTGGCACAGGACACATGTCTGGGTTTCCCACTTTGTACAACATCTGCCTTTGTCATCACAGTGGAGGTGTCATGCATGCTTGTGTCACCTCAATGTCTTGTCCTTGGGGATTGTGCTGTTGTGTGTCAGTCTCTTGCTGTGTTAGTTGGTGTTCATTCCAGCTAGTGTCACATGTTTCTGTTGTGCTCCCTCTCATCTCCCAACACCTGATTGCCCACTGAAGGTGTCCTGATGATGGTTTACTTTTGTATGGCACTGTGTCCACATCTGTGTCACTGTGGTTCAGCTCCTCTCATGTGTTGTGTAGTTGCCTGTGGATACTGTGACACACACACACACATGTTGTGTCCGATGTGCAGTGTGAGTTTGCCTGTTTGTGTTTGTGCATCCGCACCAGTCCATTGGTATTGCTGTTGTGGGCCTTTGTCTGGATGCTGTTTCTGTGATTTTGCATGCTGTCCCTGTGAGTCATTTCACATCATTGTGCACATTCAACCTGGTTGTTGGGTGCCATTGCTGGCATGGAATGTGAGTTAGTGAGCTGACACCTACAGTCTACACATGTTGTTTTGGTTGGTATGTCTATTTTCGAGATGTGTGCATGCTTGGTGATGGTCACTTCTGCTGTTGTGTCATTGTATGCTGTGTGGATTGTCAGCCCCCATGTGTGGTGCTTGTCTGTACATGGCCGAGAGTGTTGTGTTTTCACAGCACTGTTTGCCTCAACATATCTCTGTGTGTATAGGACACAACCACTATTTTCCCCCAGAAGTGTTTGATGTGTTGGGAGCAGGGATCATACATGCTGTTAGTTATTTGCAGCTTTGACCATGATGACACTTACCTTTTGGTCACTGTGTTGAGGGGGGTTTGGTCCCCATCACCACAATGCTCCACATCTGCTGCATTTTGTGAGCCCTCACTTGACTTCTGTTCTACACAGTGAGGGGGTGTTATTTTTACATTGCCACAGTGCTATGGTGATGCTTGCCTTGTGTATGTCACACTCATGTGTTGGTCACACATGTGCTGTTACTTACATTGTATGCTCGTAGCCATATTCACTGTTGTGGGCATTTGTCACAGACTACACACTGTTGTCATGATGTCGTGGGGGATGTATTTTGCAGGCATACCTGCATATGCTGGATGTGTTGCGCATCACCCATCCTATGGCTGGGGGTGGCAGGGGTGATGGGCAGCAGGTCCCCTATGGCTGGGGGTGGCAGGGGCGATGGGCAACAGGTCCCCTATGGCTGGGGGTGGCAGGGTTTATGGGAAACATAAGCCCTGTGAGAGGGGGTGGCAGGGGTGATGGGCAACATAAGGCCTGTGAGTGGGGGTGGCAGGGGTGATGGGAAACATAAGCCCTGTGAGTGGGGGTGGCAGGGGGGATGGGAAACATAATCCCTGTGAGTGGGGGTGGCAGGGGTGATGGAAAACATAAGCCCTGTGAGTGGGGGTGGCAGGGGTGATGGGAAACATAAGCCCTGTGAGTGGGGGTGGCAGGGGTGATGGGCAACAGGTCCCCTATGGCTGGGTGTGGCAGGGGTGATGGGAAAAATAAACCCTGTGAGTGGGGGTGGCAGGAGTGATGGGTAACAGGTCCCCTATGGCTGGGGGTGGCAGGGGTGATGGGCAACAGGTCCCCTATGAGTGGGGGTGGCAGGGGTGATGGGCAACATAAGCCCTGTGGGTGGGGGTGGCAGGGGTGATGGGCAACAGGTCCCCTGTGAGTGGGGGTGGCAGGGGTGATGGGCAACAGCCCCCCTAGGGGTGTAGGTGGCAGGGGTGATGGGCAACATAAGCCCTGTGAGTGGGGGTGGCAGGGGTGAAGGGCAACAGGTCCCCTGTGAGTGGGGGTGGCAGGGATGATGGGCAACAGGTCCCCTGTGAGTGGGGGTGGCAGGGGTGATGGGCAACAGGCCCCCTATGGGTGGGGGTGTTAGTGGTGCTGGCCATGCAAACCCTATGGTGGGCTTTTGTTAGTGGCCAGGATATGCATCCCCTGTGTGTGTGTGCCATTTTGCGGGTACGTGTCGTTTGGTTATGTGGTAGGTGTCTGACTTACCGTCTGCGCCGTCAGCGTTGGTCCCTGATTCGGTCATAGATGTAGAGTACTGGTATGACCTGCGCGATGGGATTCATGATGTGTTTGTGTCGTACACGCTGCTTGTTGCTCCGTCTTGTACCCACTGCAAGCTGTTCCGTCTCGTAGCCGTGTATTGAGTTGTGGCGCGAATCGTAGCTGATATGCTTGTTTTACGGATGCTGTGACGTGCCGTACGTGACGACCCATCCGGCGCGTAGGAAGTACGCATCATACTTGTCATGCCGGAAACTGCTATGGATACTGCGTCTGGGTGACACAGTTCCTCTTTGGGAGCTACAGCTCGGACGGAGAATGGGTCTTGATTTACAGCCTACGTGTCGGTTGTGTTTTTGGCAGTTATGTGCATCGTACTTCCTATACAGGACGGACCGGCTCCGGGTACGTGTCGGTCGCAGGGTAAGGCTACGGACAGCTGTCAGAATCGGCCCCTTACTGGAATGGGAATAGTAAATGTTACTCCTCCACAATCCAACACTTTCCCTACAGTTTCACTGACTAGATTGGGAAAATTAATTCAACACTTTCTCTATTGTTTCGTTGACTAGAGTGAAAATAGAAAATGTCATCCTCCCCGCAGTTTATTACTTTCCCTACTCTTGCACTGACTGTAGTGGAAAGGATAAAATGTACCCCTTCAGAATTTAAAAATTACCCTACTGTTACACTGAATGCAGTGGGAATAGTACATTTTTACCCCTGTGTAATGTAACAGTTTTCCTACAGTTGCATTGTGTGAAGTGGGAGTAGTACATTTCATCCCTCTTCAGTCCAACACTTTGCCTACTTTTGCATAAATTGTAGTGGGAATAGTATATGTATTAAATGTAAAATGTTTATAGTCCATTTTATATTGTTACAATATATATTATTTTGTTTTTGTTTGTTTAAAATTATAACATTCATAAGTATTGTTTTTAATGTGTTAATTTTTTTTGTAAATTGTCATTTTTTATGTTGTTTAATTTTTATTTGTAATTAAAATGGCTTTAAAAAAATGATTTATGTTATTAGGTATATATTCATTTTTGTATATTATGACATTATTTAAAAAATATTAAATTATAATATAAATTAAAATCATTAGTTGAATAATAATTTTAAAACTATATATATGTAAAATATATATGTGTGTTTAACTTTTTTTTAAAAAAGTGTAATTCTTATATTTGTTTAAATAAACATTAAATACACATTATTCAAAATATTTCATATTTAATATTTACAATTTTAATTTAGAATTTTTTTTATGGTATTGTATACATCGATATTAGCGACAATGATACTTTTTGGTATATTTTTGTAATTACCATTATAAGTATTTTTGACTTTGATATTTATGTCCCGATATTTTTGTAGCATGATATTTTAGGAGGAAATATTTTGTCAATAAACCCACGCTGTGAAATGAATGAACAAGACCAAAATGACAAAAATCCAATCAGTAGAACGGGAGTTATGAATTTTTAAGGAATACACTAAAATAGCGCCTAAAAGCAGAAAGCACTGAACTGGGTCAAATTCAAAAGTTCAGCTGACCAATATTAAGCGCAGGTTGGATACAGTCCCAGATAAGTCCTGCCAAAGTTTTACTTTCTCAAATTTTGTGCTAAGATTCCAATTCTGATTGGAGATAGTAATGAAGAGCAAGGAGAGTGTCATGGGCGTAGTCGGCGTTATGGGAGGAGCAGGCTCGGTCCTACACGGGAGGGTTAGAACTTCTTGTTTGTGGTCCCTTGCAGGCTGTTGATGGTGCTGTGTGGAGAGACAGACTGGCGGAGGCTCATGCTGGTTTTTTTGGTGCGAGCGTCACCATCTCAGTGCGAACAGACCCATTCTCAGTTGTGAAGAGCCCAGAAGCTTGAATTCAGTGCCTGCTGACCCACACCAAGAGTCCAGGACCTGAGGGACACCACTTGGGGGCTAGGAATGTCCTGCATCTGGGTCCAGGACTTTTATGGGGTATTTTTTGTCCCTGAGGCTCATGAGGGTCTCCGCCATGGAAAGCCCTGCACCTCTGCCCATTTTAATATGGATGGCGGTGTCTAGCAGACACCGCCACCACATCCAGCCCCATTTCCGCCCAGTCGACTGGTTGACCGGCGGAAAACCGGCGGATGGTCTTTCTGTCTGCCGGGGTCTAATATGGTGGGGGAAATGGGTAGCGGGCGGGGTATGATGTAGGGCGGATCACCACTGCCATGCGGAGGGTGGTGATCCGTCCTACATCATAATCGACCCCTAAATGTTTGAGTCACTCTGGGTTCCTAGCATCAAGATGAAGGTTCAGTTCTTCTTTCCCATGAAAAATTGCAGCAGTTACTTTAGAGCAGCAGACCAACAGAGTGGTAGTTCTTGTAGCAGCACAGCAGTCCTTCTTCTTGGCAGAGTATCCACAGTGCCAGAAGTGTACTGAAGAGTTGGTGTCTGAGGTCCAGTATTATACACAGTTGTACCTTTGCAATGGGAAGAAGCTTCTAGCGTGTGCCTTTGATGTGCACAGATGCACTGCCTTCCTGGCCCTGGCTCCTGACTAACTACATGAGCATGCATCCCTTTGTGTTGGATGCAGGACACAGTCTATTTAACTGTAAGGGGACCTCCCTTTCATCCTGTCAGTGACGGTCCATCCAATCACACCTATTCTCCCATTGTGTGTGGCTGTCTAGGATGAATACAGAAAGCCAATTGCCACACACACTCAGCCATATGACCCAGAGACAGGGTACAGGCACCACATCACAAGGCACGAACATGCCAACTTTTTAAATGCATGCAAAAAGTGATGGATGGAATGCTTGAAGTAATATCAGCCACTAATAATTATTTTGGCTGCATCACAGTCCATGTTGCGGTTCACAGAAGAATTAGCCTGGCAGTATGGGCTGGATTGTTCCCATGAGAACCAGGATAAATACTTATTTGCATATGGCTTAGTCCAGCCTGAGGTAGCATGGCAGACAAAAAACAATGGATTGGGATGCAGCCAGCTTTTTCAGCATTGTAATTTAAAATCTGTCTTCACCATAAGTTATCATTTTAAATTGTGATTCCAGAGACACCAAATATGAAGGGGTTTCCTGTTCCCATTTGGAAATTGCAAATATAAAATGTAATAAGGTAATTACAATGTTATCCTATGGAAGAGGTAGGTCGTGCAGTAGTAATAAAATGTATTTAAGAATTTGTCATTGCCAGGACATGTAAAACTTAAAAGTGAATGTCCAAATTATTAAAATACACTGTGCCATGCCCTTAAGGCTGTTCAGGGCCTAGCTTAGGAGACTTTTATATGTTTTAAAGAAAAGGATTTGGGCCTGGCAAAAGATGTATTTTGCCAGGTCAAAATTGTAGTTTAAACTGCACAAACAGGCTCTGCAATGGCAGGCCTGAGACATGTTTAAAATGCTGCTTAAGTGGGTAGCACAATCAGTGCTGCAGGCCCACCAGTAGCATTTAATCTACTGGCCCTGGGCACATGTTGTGCACTTTACTTGAGACTTATAGGTGAATTAAATATGTCAATTGGGTAAAAGCCAATGGTACCATGTTTTAAGCAAAGAGCACAAGTTGTTAGCACTGATTAGCAGTGGTAAAGTGTGCAGAGTCCTAAGACCAACAAAAACGAATTTTGCAAAGAAATAGGAGTAAAGGTAAAAATGTAGATACTCTAAATGAAGGCTGTGTAACTATGTGTTGCAACAGGTGAATGGGATGTCGATGAATATCACGATATGTGCAGACCTGAGAACCGCAATTTCAGTAAAGGTACTGTGAACATATGCCAGAGCCTGTGCACACATAACCACGACAATGCCCATCAATGCAATGTCAATGAATGAATGAATGAATGGGGAGAGGATGTAGCCTTACGGCTAGAGCGGTTGCCCTCAAAGCTGGGGAACCAGGTTCCAGTCTCACAACGACGCTCAACATCCTATGATTCTGAGCAAATCACTTAATCTCCCCGTGCCGAACAAAAATGAATGTGTCCTTCTGTAACAAAACTGGTGCTATGTAAAGTGCTCTGATACCCGATGTCTCGGGTCTAGTTTGCGCTATAGAAAACTTACATTTTTTTTATTTTTAAATGAATGAATGAATAAAACATTTCTTGGGCACGTAGCTACCTGAAGGCATCCCAGCGCTAATAGCAGAACATACAGAGAGAACTACTAAGCAACATTAAGGAAAGAGCCATGTTTTGAGAGATTTCTAAAAAGCAAAATGGTTAGAATCCTAACTTTACTACAACTAAATGCCTTTTGTGAATACCGAAAGTCGTAAAGTTAGGATTTTGTCTCAGATTACTGTTGTGAATCAGGCCCCTCGTTTTTTTAAAACCAACTGTTTTTAATTTTGATTGTGTTTTTTAGTTATTGGGCAAATTGTTGTGGATACATATTTAGGCTGCAATAAGCAACATTATAGGGGTTACTCACTCATTTCTCCAGGATCGCGCTGTGCAAAAGAAACAGCCATTTTCCCTCACTCCTCCCCGGTCCACCGCGGCACCTGCATGTTGATAGATTAGAGGGAGGAGTGGTAGGCTGCACTCTCTCATGCAGTGCCATTTCTCTGGCGCCATCTTGGGAGTGAGACGGTCTGGTCTCTCTCCTGAGATCTTTTTGCCTACAAGCATAAAAACGGAGAATGGCACTGGCATGCAGCAGGTGCGCTGCTGGCGCCCTGAAGGCGCACCAAAGGCAAGCCCGTCTGCACCCGTCCTCACTTGGACGATGCCCAGTGCCTGTCCCCTTGGTCGGTCAACATCATATTCTGTCAGTACTATCGGGTACTCTCGGGAGGTTTTATTATCACTAAGATCCCATGGTGAAGATCCTCATTTTACCAATCCCAATACCCTTTTCACAACCCCAACCTATAACTCTCGTCCCAACCATGTTAGGGATGTAAGACCCAGTTCAGTCATGCAGTCAGTATACATTGGGTTAGCTGATCATCAAAAAAGGGAAAATATCAGCCCTGCACTCTCAAGCATTACATGTATGCTTCTAAACACAAGGTCTCTAGTGAAGCATCACTCAGAGTTTTCTGATCTAGTACAAGCACAACATGCAGATGTGGTGTTTGTAACTGAAACATGGGCAGATTTAAGCTCCGGCCCCCACCGGCTATGCCATCTATTGGCTAGATAGGCAAATAAAAAAGGGAGGGGGACTGGCTGTGTTTTATCGGAATTTTCTCAAAATAACCTTTGAACCGTTAACACCTTTCTTGCTCTGAAGCTCTAGCATTCTCTGTTCAACCACCTGAAATGCAGCATTTTAAAGGTATGCTATTTTACCGCCCACCAGGACCGCGATGTGGTTTTGTTGATCAGCTTAACATGAACCTCGATACTTCTATTCTCGATGCTAATTCCTCGGTGTTAGGTGATTTTAATTTCCATCTGGAAAATGAGGCTGATTCAGACTCCATAAAGCTGATCGATGCAATGAATGTACTTGGACTATCCCTCATCACTCAAGGTCCAACGTATAGGGCTGGGCATATGCTAGATGGGATCTTCTATAACCATCCATCTATTAATATACTACCATCTCTCCTTCTTACCCGGTCTGATCACTGGGCAGTCAACTTGCAGATAAAGATTCAGAGAACCTCCGTGCAAAGACATCTAACACAACAAACCCCAAGTAGAGCCTGGCATAAAGTACAGCCGACCGAACTGAGAGACACCCTCACGACTATATCCTGGCAACCAGTTGACAATCTGGAGCAGAGTGCTAAAAACTGAATCTGGCTAAACTCTGCTTTAGACATTCTAGCCCCGATTAGACTGAAAAATAGAAAGATAGAGCTAAGAAAGTCTCCCAGCCTTGGGACAACGAAACCCTTTGGACATCTAGGCAGGAGTGTCGCAGGCAAGAACACAAATGGAGAAAAAACTATGAGGTAGAAGAGAAAACTATCTATAAAAATAAGTTAGCATAACACAAATTATGCATTTTAGCTGCTACTATTCAAAGCAAATGAAGTTAGCCTGCAACGCCAAAAAAACTCTATTCCAAGTCATAAAAAAGCTGGTGACACCAACCAGCCCCAACACTGCCATAAAAAATCTAAAATTCTGTGATGGTCTGGCCGACTTCTTTCAAGAAAAAGTAGCCAACATCTTCAAAAAATTAACTGCAGGCAGAACAGCCATCCATCCGGATGGACAATATCTAAACCCCACATAATCCAAATTCTCTACCTTCAAGGTTCCCTCGGAAGAACAAATCATGAAACTAATTCCAGTCATTAAATCTGGTGCTCCACAAGATCCTTGCCCCCCAAAAATAATGCACATGATTCCAGCACAAGTGGCACAACATTTGGGGCAAATCTTCAATAGCTTGTTTGGGGGGGGGAGTCTTCCCTGCGCTATGAAGTCTGCTTCCGTTCTGCCTTTGTTGAAAAAGGAAAATCTAAATGCCACAGAGAAAAACAACTATCGCCCCATCTCTATATTTCCTATCGCTGCAAAGCTAGTGGAGAAGGCAATGAACGAACACCGAGCAGAATATATAGAAGAAAACTATCTGCTGGATGACACACAACACGGGTTCAGAAAAAAACACAGTACTGAATCCATCCTGGTGTTAGCCACCAAAGACCTCAGTGAAACGCTAGCTGAGGGAGGGACGGCAGGTTTAATTTTGCTTGATCTCTCTGCGGCGTTTGACACGGTCAACAATGAGATTTTAGTTGACCGTCTGCATCACCTGGGAATAGAGGACACCGCACTAGATCTCCTCCTATCCTTTTTAGCCACTAGGTCCCAAAGTGTGGTGATGGGCAATTTCACTTCCAGGCCTTTCTCCCTGCCCTGTGGAGTTCCTCAGGGCTCAGCCCTAAGCCCAACACTGTTCAACCTTGATGTTACACTGTTGGCAACACTTACCAAGAAATCAGGCTTCTCCTTAACTTCTTCTGCAGATGACACTCAAATCGTGGTGTCATTAGCAAAATCTAAAATAGCACAGGTTCTGTTTTCAGAACCTGAATCAGCAATGTAAGTAATTGGATGGAGAACAACTGTCTCAAATTAAATGCCACTAAAACGGAGGTCATTATTTTTGGCGATAATCCTTCTATCTGGATGCCAGACTGGTGGCCGCTAGAGCTGGGTCTCCTTCCCAAACCAACTAACAAAGTAAGAAATGTTGGGTTCATGTTAGACAAAGAGATGAAGCTGAAAGACCAAGTGAATAAAACTACGTCCGCCTCATTCTGCTCCTTGAGGCTTGTAAAAAAGATTAAAAAATTCCTGTCACCTGAGATCCTGAAAACAGCAGTCATCGCACCAGTACTTTCTAGGATCGACTACTGTAATAGCCTTTATCTCAATCTTGCTGTAAGTCCCATGAAAACGCTTCAGATGCTGCAAAATACAGCTGTGTGCTTTCTTTAAAAATCTCTAAAGATGAATCAGCCAGGGGAGCCATCCAGAAATTCCACTGGCTACCAGTCAGACAACATGTCAGATTTAAGGCTCATTTCCTGGCATACAAATCATTGCATGGACTGGGGCCAGCCCGTTTCAAGGAGAACCTCAAATGGTATCTCCCAGGAAGGATTCTTTGATCAGGCTTTGCTATGAACCTGACAATCCCCCCTTTTAAGAGGACCACGTGGGGAGGGAAGAGTTTTTTCAGGACTACAGCTGTCCTCTGAAACAGCCTACCACTGACACTAAAAGCCGCCCCCTCTTTACTCGCTTTCAGAAAGGCCCTGAAGACATGGCTTGTCTCCCAGAACTAGGAGTCATCGGGCATCGGCCACAACTCCCATCAGCTCTGCAGTTACAATCGATTCTATAGTGCCAAGACGCTCCCGGGCAGGATTTTGCACTTTATAAATTACAAATCAAATCAAATGTCAATGTATGCTGAGAACAAAGTAAACATAACTTTGTCAATACCTGTAAGAACAAAATCAATGTACAAGATGACAATTGTATTGTCAATGTTAATGTTGCCAAAAATGATACCAGTGGCTGCCATATTATTTTTAGGAGGAACTCACATCATTGCTGTCTGATTCGCCCAAGGTGATCTCCCCATCAACCCTGAGTCCGAGATACGTGGTTAGGCAGCACCTGCAACCCGTGCCCACACCTATTGAGTAACAGGTCCCATCAACTAAAGGTAAACATGCACCCAGGTAAAACCCCGATCGATTCCACAGATAGATAGTTGCACCACAAACAAGTCTAAGGTAATTGGCCCCAATAAAACATATTTGGCCAAAAGCTTACGTTCACCTGAAATATCTATGACCGGATCAGGAAACAACGCCGATGGCGCAGACGGTAAGTCAGACACCTACCACACAAACGTACCCACAAAATGGCACACACACACAGGGGATCCACATCCTGGCCACTAACAACAGGCCACCATAGGGGTTGCAGAGGCCATCACCACTACCACCCCCACTCATAGGGCTGATGTTGCCCATCACCCGTGCCACCCCCACTCACAGGGCATATGTTGCCCAGAACTACTGCCACCCCCACCCATAGGGAATATGTTGCCCAGCACTACTGCCACCCCCACCCATAGGGCTTATGTTGCCCATCACCCCTGCCACCCCCACACATAGGGGACCTGTTGCCCAGCACTTCTGCCACCCCCACTCATAGGGAATATGTTGCCCAGCACTACATCCACCACCACCCATAGTGCTCCTGTTGCCCAGCACTACTGCCACCCCCACACATAGAGGACCTGTTGCCCAGCACTACTGCCACCCCCACACATAGGGGACCTCTTGCCCATCACTACTGCCACCCCTACCCATAGGGCTCATGTTGCCCATCACCCCTGCCACCCCTACCCATAGGGCTTATGTTGACCTTCACCCCTGCCACCCCCACACTTTGGGGACTTGTTGTCCAGCACTACTGCCACCCCCACACATAGGAGACATGTTGCCCAGCACTACTGACACCCCCACCCATAGGGGACCTGTTGCCCATCACCCCTGCCACCCCCACCCATAGGGCTCATGTTGCCCATCACCCCTGCCACCCCTACCCATAGGGCTTATGTTGACCATCACCCCTGCCACCCCCACACTTTGGGGACTTGTTGCCCAGCACTACTGCCACCCCCACACATAGGGGACCTGTTGCCCAGCACTACTGACACCCCCACCCATAGGGGACCTGTTGCCCATCACCCCTGCCACCCCCACCCATAGGGGACCTGTTGTCCGTCACCCCTGCCACCCCCACTCATAGGGGACCTGTTGCCCATCACTACTGCCACCCCCACCTATAGAGCTTATGTTGCCCATCACTACTGCCACCCCCACACATAGGGTACCTGTTGCCCATCACCCCTGCCACCCCCACTCATAGGGCATATGTTGCCCAGCACTACTGTCACCCCCACCCACAGGGGACCTGTTCCCCATCACCCCTGCCACCCCCACTCATAGGGCTCATGTTGCC
This sequence comes from Triturus cristatus, assembly GCF_964204655.1. Classification (NCBI taxonomy): domain Eukaryota; kingdom Metazoa; phylum Chordata; class Amphibia; order Caudata; family Salamandridae; genus Triturus; species Triturus cristatus. Next base: position 529,072,131 of record NC_140588.1, on the reverse strand, counting down.
CATCACCCCTGCCACCCCCAGCCATAGGGCTTATGTTGCCCATCACCCCCTGCCACCCCCACACATAGGGGACCTGTTGCCCATCACTACTGCCACCCCCACACATAGGGGACCTGTTGCCCATCACCCCTGCCACCCCCACCCCTAGGGGACCTGTTGCACATCACCCCTGCCACCCCCACCCATAGGTGACCTGTTGCCCATCACTACTGCCACCCCCACACATAGGGAACCTGTTGCCCATCACCCCTGCCACCACCACCCATAGGGCTTATGTTACCCATCACCCCTGCCACCCCCACATATAGGGGACCTGTTGCCCATCACCCCTGCCCCCCCACACATAGGGAACCTGTTGCCTATCACCCCTGCCACCCCCACCCATAGGAGATGCGCCTCACATCCATCATACTCCAACATTAGGTATGTCAGCAAAATACATCCCCCCTAACATCATGACAACAGTGTGTAGTCTGTGACAAATGCCCACAACAGTGATTATGACTTCGAACATACAATGTAACTAACAGCACATGTGTGACCAACAAATGAGTGTGCCCTACACAAGCCAAGCATCACTATAGCACTGTGCCAATGTAAAACTAACACCCCCTCACTGTGCAGAACAAAAGTTAAGTGTGGAGTTCCAAACTGCAGCAAATGTCAAGCATTGTGGTAATGGGGTCTAACCCCCCCCTATCACAGTGACCAAAAGGTAAGTGTCATCATGGTCAAATCTGCAAATGCCAAACAGCATGTATGATCCCTGCTCCCAACACATTAAACACTTCTGGGGCCAACTAGTGGTTGTGTCCCATACCCACAGAGATGTGGTGAGGCTAACAGTGCAGTGAAAACAAAACATACTCTCGGCCATGTGCAGACAAGAACCACACATGGGGGCTGACAATGCATACAGTGTACAATGACACAAGAGCAGAAGTGACCATCACAAAACATACACACATCTCGAAAATAGACACACTAATCAAAACAACCTGTGTAGACTGTAGGTGGCAGGTCACAAACTCACATTCCATGCCAGCAATGGCACCTAACAACCAGGATGAATGTGCAGAATGATGTGATATGACTCACAGGGACAGCAGGGAAAATCACAGAAACAGCATCCAGGCAATGGCCCACAACAACAATACCAATGCACTGATGCAGATGCACAAACACAAACAGGCAACCTCACACTGCACATATGACACAATGTGTGTGTGCGTGTGTGTCTCAGTATCCCCAGGCAACAACACAACACATGAGGGGGGCTAAACCACAGTGACACAGATGTGGACACAGTGCCATACAAAAGTAAACCATCATTGGGACACCCTTATTGGGCAATCAGGCATTGTGAGATGAGAAGGAGCACAACAGACACATGTGACACAAGCTGGAATGAACACCAACTAACACAGCAAGAGACTAACACACAACAGCACTACCCCCAGGGACCAGACACTGGGGTAACACAAGCATGCATGACACCTCCACTGTGATGACAAAGGTAGATGTCGTACAAACTGGGAAACCCAGACATGTGTCCTGTGCCACAAACGTACATCACACCTACACAAACACAAATCACTCAGCATGGCCCGTCATCCATGGACAAACTGGAGCTAGGGGCCCATCCATGCAAACATTTACATCAGTCCACCCTCAACACCACACACCCTGAACTGCAACAATGTGCATCTGTGAAGCCCACATGGACAGGTGACATTGCACATGCACCCATGATAAACACAGGAATGTTGGGAGGAACTAAGGTGCACAGACTCATCACACAAGGACAGTTTACAACTCTGGTGAAATACAGACAACTGCACAGTATGCGGTACATGGTCATGACGTCAAAGCTCACGTAACCTTCTGAATACCTGTCACAGTCCCAGGGCAATGCAGAACCCAAGGAGAACCACAAGGCACACATGCTGACACCTGGAAACATTGCAGCCCAGAACCCAACAAGTGGGAGCACTCACACACACATACACATGTCTCAATCACTGAAAGGTACCACCTAGGGACAACTACATGATATTGCAAACAAACAAGTGCCTTGGGGACCCCTGACTATGTCCCATCTGCGCCTGACCACATCATCACCACTCAGAACAGACAAATCCCAATGATGAAACACCAATTAACAGTAGTGTGTCATGCACCCACACATCTGGTAGCCCATGGCAAAGTTGTGGGATGAACACAGTACCACTCAGCAAGCATCAACAACAGGAACATATCAAGGGAACACTGCCTGTGTATGAAAAGGGATGTGGACACACACACACATGCTCATACAACAAACACCATGGGCCCAGGCTATGTCACAGGACAACACATCCGTGACATAGCCGGAGGGGACTCATCTCCTGTGTAAGTCCAGCTGTGCCAAACATAGTCACATCACGTCTCACTCATGTCAGCAGAACACTTGGTCAGTCAGCCATCAGTTACCACACAATGAAGGCTCTGGTCACAACAGCCTGGGTACGTGAGTCTCCCCTAAGTCATCTGCACATACTCAACACATATGTACAGCAAGTTGCACAGAGGACCCAGTTGCACCTATACCAATGATGCCCACACCTCTAGGTCAAGTGGAGATGCGCCCAAAGTCGGGGAAATAGACAAATTGGACAATGGGAAGCACATCATATGTGCATGGGTGCAAGCCACAGATGTGGCCATGCAAATGAAATGTTCACAGAGCTGTCCACAAATTGTTGATCATGACACACCCAGTTAGCTGCAGAGGATGACATGGATACCAACCAGAATAGGATACATATCTCAGGGACCACATGGAGTACCTCACATCAACACCTCAGTATTCAACATTGGAAACCAAGCATTACAGGTGCAAGGGCATGCTAAACATCATCAACCTAATGTACAGCTAAATCAAGTTCACAAGGATAAAGAAAAAAGTTTTATTCAGCATACGAGAATTTAAACGTCCGTTCAAACAAAAGGCCAATGGCCAGTCCATCATCAAATTTAAAGGAGAGAACTTGAGTGACAACTGTCACACGTTGCTTGCCTGCACTGGAAGGACAGGGGACATCACCTCGGAGGGGCATACATGGGGGCAGGCCAGGCACCGCAGGGACAGGATCAGGGTGCAGCAGAAGGAGGCAGTGAAGGGGTGTTGGATGCAGGAGAGTCCCTTGCAACTGCAGTGGAGCTGACTGAAGTGGTGGGTTAAGTCACAACTGTGGGGCACAAGTCAGATGGGGCTGGTGCTGGCACAACTTCAGTGGGCAGGTCAGATGGAGTGGATTGGGTCCCCACTGCAGTGCCCAAGTCAGACGGGGTAGTCGTGGACTCCACTGCAGTGCCTAAATCCATGTGAGTGGAATGGGGTGCAGGTGAGGTCGGCAGGACAGGGGGGGGGGAACACGGTCCCCACATCAGTGGCACTAACCGTCTGACCGGGTGTGGAGGAGCAAGTGGTAGGGGGGAGGGCCTCAGCATTTTGGGGATGGTGTATCTGTGGGTGAGGGAACCCGGGGCAGGGAGTGGCAGGGGAACCACTGGAGTGGTGGCCTGGGGATGGAGGACAGAGACTTTGCCTTGGAGCTGCATGGTGGCGGTGGGGTCTTGCTCTTCCGGCTCCGGGGGGACTTGCGGGTGGGGGCTCAGTCTGACTGTGCCTAGGGGAGGGTGTCCGGGTGTAAGGGGCACTCCCCTCTGTGTGTGGGGACTTCCTCTTCCCCTTGTAATCGGGATCTGCTGGGTCGGTGGGGAAGAGGCCAAGGTCACAGAGGAAGAGCTTCTGTGGAGATGGGATTGCAGGTGAGGGAAGGGAAGGGGGCTGTGAGGGAGAGGTTTCGAAGGACTGCGGAGTGGTTGTGGATGACTGTGTGTGTGTCTGCAAACCATCCCCTGTGAGTGTGGTATCAGTCCCCGGCGCTTGCTTGTGTACACGTCTAGCCCTTGGTTTGGGTGTTTGTATGCTGCCCGTGTCTGTGGCTTTGTGAGAATGTGCAGGTGTGTGTGTGCTTGGGACAGGTAGGCTGCTAGGATTTGTGGGTGGTGCAGGGATAGGAGGGGTACGGGACTGTTGGAGGAGGGACACTACTGCCATCAGGGAGGAGGCCACAGACTGATTGGTCCTCTGTAGGGCAGACATGCCCGATGAAATGCCCTCCATGAACAACACTAGTTGCGTCAACAGAGTGGTGTGTGCATGGAGGACACTCAGCATTGATGTCTGCCCTACATGGATCTGTCTAAGTAAGTCCACAGACTCCTCACTCAGGGCAGCAGGGGACACAGGGGCAGGGGGTGCGGTGCCTGGCACAAAGGAGACATGCTCCCTTACACGGGAGCCTCCACAGACCTCTGGGATGGGAGCCGATGGGAGGGTGGTGATGGTGGGGGCGATGGCGGGGACAGCCTCACTAGCTGGGGTTTGGTAGCTGCTGACACCCACCTCCACAAGGGAGTCATCCTCAGAGCTGCTGTGGCCCTCAGCTGGGGGGGATGGTGCTGACAACTCCTCGGTGTGGCTCCACTCGCCCTCCCTGCCACTGGGTCCCCTGACTCCTCTCCTTCTGTCTCTGTCAGGCTCTGTGGCTCCTCCTGGTCCGTGGAGCTGTCCCCTCCTGTGGCTGTGGATGTATCTGGATAGGAATAGGAAGAAAAAAAACAACATCAGTCACCTGCACTGACTGCACACACCACAGTGAGTACATCCCATCACAGGGCAAGCACTGGCATCATCAACTGAACACTGCTCAAAGTGCTAACACTGTCCAGAATAAGCCAATTGTCATTCTCAACATCACCCATGGCACACATATCCCTCCTTGACTTGCACCCATATGTCTGTTGCTTGTTGGATGCTAATACCCCAATGTCCCGACATGCACCACCCACACATCAGTTGGACATGCAAGTGAACATGTAGGAGTATGTCACTATACACACAGCATATCTCTTGCCACTGGCTCAGCACAGGTGTCCGGATGAAGGGATGGGCAGAGACTCATTTCACATGCTTGCGATGCATGCCGGCAACACACACTATGATGTTCTCATGTCCTGATAGTCAATGCAACAATGGGGTGCATGGTGCACACTTGAACACAATGCAGGATCACTCATAGCAAATTAAATGCCATGGCACTAGCATGCCTGGAAAGTCAGTCAACACTGTCTCCTGTCACAGGGGCAGGGCATCCAGACAACAACAGTATGCACTGTCTCACAATCATAGCTCAGGGGTAAAGCTAACTCTGCAGCCGACAAGTGCATTTGCCCATCCCCTGCAAACAACATGTCCAGGACCCAGAAGACCCTGCTTCATGCAAATCAGACATATGAGTCTCTGAAAACACAACTCCATGTACATGAGCATATCACAGTCTGCCGTGCATGTAACCCAGCTGCCTGAAGTACACAGTTGCATACACCATTGTGCGCTGTCAGATGATCACACACCTATATTTCATACAGGTCTTGTCTCTCACAGTCACATCTCAGATGTCCTGCTGACCCTCAAAACCATGGACACCCTGTTGTACATAACAGGAAGCCACACCATAATGACACAGAGGCAGACACCTGAATGCACATGTCACAAAGCACAACCTGTAAGTTGATACACAGGAGCGGGATTACAGAGTGTTTCTAAATGCCCTTGAGGAGGCATGACTGCCCAGGTCTACGTGAAACAGTGTTTGGCCCTGGACAGTAGTCAGGTGGCTAAGCAACTGTGACATACTGGATATACATACTCCTGAGGCCCCCAAATTGGAGTCCCCTGCTGCATGGGTTTTTTTTAAATACCCCAGCCACATGTGGCGAGTCAGACCAGCAATTGGAACACATATCAAGGGCACACACAGATCACATGTCAGATAACAGGCATTGGGCAAACAATTGAACCACCTATGAAACACACAACATAGTCACGGGAACAGATGCTGTCCGGTAGCTGAAGCATAGCTGACTGCAGGGACACAGTGCCCTAGTGACACAAGAAACAGAGTGTTGGGGCCACACCTGTGGAACAGATGAGTAGGGTGCATCACACAATTGAGGGACCTGAGTATTGGACTACAAGACCTACGTAATGTGGAAGTGTGACTAGGCCAAAAGACTGCAATTAGCATGTCAGAAATAGTACACAGATTAGGCATGGACTTACCCCCTTCTTTCTGCTGTCTGGCCTTCAGCTGCCTATCCAGGTCCGGGAAGACCACCGCCAGTATCTGGAGCATGTGGGGGTCAGGGTCCGGTGTCCGCCCCTCCTGCATGGAGGTGACAGCTTCAGCTGGACTCTAGCTATCCTCCCGGTCCAGCCCCGAAGGTCCTGCCACCTCTTCTGGCAGTTGCGGATCCAGTGCTTGTAGACTCCCACCGAACAACTGCCCGGGCGATGGTCAGCCATATCTCCTGCAGCTGGTGGGCATCAACCTGTGAGGATGACAAAGTATAAAAAGTACATTAACACACATGCCCCATGTTTGTGCTGCACACATTTGGATATACATGCCATCATCGCAAAGGGAAATGAGTTACACAGGTAGTGCAACCATGGGGAAGGACAAATCACCTGCATGTCTGACATGTTAACAATGCCTGGGAAGTTTAAGCTTGCACTAATGCACTTTAGCAGCACAACACCTGTTCATTACATGTACCTACACATTTTGGGTGATGAAAGTAGTCAGTGAGAATGCTTGCCACTGGTGTACCTACTGCTAGTACTGCTAGTCAGACAACATGCTCAATTAGGAAGGCAGTGGGCTGCACACTCACCTGCTCCCTGGTTTCCCATACAGCTTGCTGTACTGTGGAAGGAGCCCGTCCAGCAGGGCCTGGTTCTCCTCCTCAGTGAAGGCTGGGGTCGTCTCCAGAGTACGTGCCATAGCAGGAGCCAGAGGATGCAGAGACAGCAGCAGTGGTAGCAGGGATGTGGTCCAGTAGCATGTAGTGCAGGCAAATGAGCTCCATGGGGTCCAGCCAGCCTTATATCTGTGCTGCAGAGGCAGAGTCTGTGCCATGTGTCCCAAGTGATAGGTCCAACACGGTTACATTCTATGAATCTGGCCAATCCATGGAAATGTACGACTCGTACATGCCTTCTGCATCGTTCAAATCTTCACCTTCATGAAACACTAGTAAGTGCAACATTGTTGTAGGCATCCACCTAAATTTCCAGCACACAACTTGTACAAGTTTTGAATCCGCATCCGTCTCCATGACAGTCCAGAGCCAATGGGTGCGTCCGGCTCGGTCAACTGACTGTACAACGTGTATTTTGAAAATACACATGCACCCGTCTCCATACGATTCAATGGCCAAGACGTACGCCTGTCTCGGACCATGCCTGCCCGATGCATATGCATGATAGTCACCCGCGTCGGACCTCATTGCAGTCAATGGCAAAGCATACGCACGGCTCGGTCATGAACCGTGCAATGCGTACGCATTGTCACCCGCGTCGGACCTCATTGCAGTCAATGGCAAAGCGATAGCATGGCTCGGGCATGAACCATGCAATGCGTACGCATTGTCACCCGTGTCAGACCTCATTGCAGTCAATGGCAAAGCGTACGCACGGCTTGGTCATGAACCGTGCAATGCGTATGCATTGTCACCCGCGTTGGACCTCATTGGTGTGACTATTCGACGGATTCAACACACAATTACTTGCCAGGGACACCTGTGCACACCTACCACACTACAGCATTGGCCACACAGTGTCCCATGGCATGTAAGGCTGCATTCCCTGGGTGTTGGGGGGGGCATATTTGGTTTGTTGGGTGGCACTTTTGTTCAGCCACTCCCAGGCTGTGCACTTGTACATGGGGGCAGAATCCTTTGTGTGTCGTGCACATTACCACTGTGATGTGCAAATGTACAGTAATGGGCATGAGTCACAGACACAGTTTCATGTTGGATATGTTTAGGACATGTCACATACACCCTGAGTCCTGGGGGTGATGGCATGTACGTCACAGTGAGACCTGTAGCCACAATTCTGATGTGCTCCCACAGTCTGTGTGCATGTTGTGTCTCAGATGTGTCTGATCAAATGTGCCCAATGGGAGACAGTCTTCACATCCATGTGGTATATGCATCAACCTTGATGGTGTGTGTGTCTAAGAGACGTACATGTAGGGCCTGCAGGGACAACAGTGGCCACTACCTGTGGGACTCACGCTTGCCTTGTGGTGTGTACATGATACGCCATGTCCATGCCAGTGTCGATGTAGCAATACAGGGACCCTGGGTTTCTGCATGTCAAAGATCTGTGATGCCTGGGAGACATCAGGCCTCACTTGTCACTGTGGTGTGTGTTTGTAACGTCACAGCAGTACATAGGTCGGGTGACACAGCCAGATGATTGGCCATTGCACTACATGGGACTCATGTGGACATGTGGAATTGAGATGTGAGGTGATGGTCATGTAGGTGACATATGTGTCTATGCCCAACAGCACACACCTCAGTACATTGTGTAATGCCATGATCTATCATGTGATATTGAGCCTGGTCATAGCCACATGGGTGGATGAACCGACAATCTTCCTTTGTTCACCTCTGTTCTGCAGGGCACCAGCTGTCCATCGACCGTTCCCAGACCTTGCAACCATGCAGGAACACGACTGCATCCGACGGTACCACTTCACCAGGCCACTGATTGAGGAGTTGGCAGAGCAGTTGGCACCACATCTGCTACCTGGCTGGACATACCCTACAGCACTGACCCCAGAGGTGAAGGTGATGGCAGCCCTGCACTTCTTTGCTACTGGTACCTTCCAGTACACTGTGGCTACAGCAGGTGGGATGTCGCAAACTATGTTTAGTCGTGTGCTACGCGATGTCTTGGAGGGAATGTTGCATTTCCTTGACCTGTACATCAAGTTCCCTAGCCTAGCTGAACTCCCTTAAATAAAGGAGGCCTTTTATACACTGGGGAGGATGCCGAACACCATCGTATCTATTGATGGGACACATGTGGCCCTGATACCACCACAGGCACATGAGCAGGCATACCGTAACAGGAAACATTTCCACTCGATTAATGCTCTGGTGGTATGTCTTGCAGACATGTGTATCACACATGTGTATGCACGGTTCCCTGGTTCTGCGCACAATGCCTACATAATGAAGAGTAGTCGCATTGCAACGCTGATGTCACAGATGCCAGCTCAGCATGCCTGGCTTGTCGGTGTGTGCTGACTGTTTATCATTGTGTGTGTTTGTCAATGTTGTATTCCGCACTCCTTCAAAACTCAGCTACTTGTTCATTTTTGTATGTGTAGGTGACTCTGGATACCCCAACATGCCTTGGTTGCTGACACCCCTCAGGAACCCTGTGACACCAGCCCAGATGCGCTACAATGAGGCACATGGTCGGAGCAGGAGGGTGGTTGAGCGGACATTCGGCCTCCTGAAAAGCCGCTTTTGCTGCCTGGACAAGACCGGAGGGGCCCTCCCATATGAACCTGCAAAGGTGTGCAATATAATCCTTGTATGCTGCATGCTACACAACATGGCAGTGCGGAAGAAGGTGCCTCTCATCCAGCATGACGATGACGATTACCAACCTCTGTCACCTGTGGAGGATCCCGGCCTGGGCCAAGATGCCAGTGATGATGAGGGTGACGTCCGCTCACAGCTCATCAACAAATTCTTCACTTGAATGTGAGTTTCCAGGGTTGTTATGTCAATGTATGGAGTTAGCCTGGAATGTGTTGTGGCTGCTCTGTTGCTGTCTGAGTGTCTGTGTGCCACTTGACTGGATTCATGCAGTGATGTGTCCATTCAGGTGGTGTGTACTCCACAATAGGGTAGTACTGCTAACTTGTTTTTGTGTAGGTTTCGTGTGACATGTTTTGTGCATGTGTATTGCATTTCTCTCCTGTTCTGCTGTGCTTTTGACTGTGTCTTGTGTCTGTCCTTCACATGGTAATTTGCCTGTTGTTTGTTCAACACTGACCCCCAACACCCAGAATCCGACACCAGTGTGGGAGTAGTCAATTGCCATCAAGTGATGTGCCACACACCCCTGGACTACAATTCTCAGACACTCTGTGACCGTGTGTCCGCCGTAAGGTACAATTGCCTTGCAACTATTTTTTAATAAACATGTTGCTGATGTGTAATGAACCTGTGCTATGCTTTGTTAGGTGCGTTGTCTGTCTTCCCACATCTGACTGACATTTGCTTACCTCACCTGTGGACTTGTTACCACTGACTGTGGATAGGTGTTGTGGTTGTGCATACCTATGTGTTTCAGGTCAACATCATTGTGTGTAATGAGTAACATGGCCATGGTAAGTATGTGTTGTGTTGCCATAGTGGTGTGTCTCCCTCACATGTGTCACATCACCATGACTCACCTAACGTTGGCCACATTGTTGCAGTATTTGGCATGCACTGTGTTGTGTAGCAGATCCACATCTCCATGACACATGACAATTTGGAATCACAACAGAGGCAAGTATGGTATACTGGTGAGTTTATTTTCGAACATGTGTGAGGAAAGTGCACAGGATGGTGGGTGCTGTACATTGGTTTTGGAATCCAAAGTTCACATTAGAGTTGGAAGTGCTGGTAGATGAAATGTCCAGAGTAAAGTCCACAGTCATCTGCTACATTGGCCCAACATGAACCCTTCATGTCATGTGGGCAAGTTGTGTGTGATTGAACAAGGTGAACGGGTTGCACACAAAGAACATTGTCCAGAACAGGTTTAGAGGCCCTGGGGGATGTGCTGGGACATCTGCCTCTCACATGTCCTTCTTCGGATGACCCCTCTTCTTCCTGTGGGGGGGGGATCCTCAGGTGCAGGCCTCTGTGGTGCAGGGGACTCTCCACCAGAGTCCTCCTCTCTCCCTGTGGTGCTGGCAGATGGTGTTGCAACAGATGTTGTGGCCACACAGGGAGGTGTGGACAGGTTTGTGTTGATCTGGCGGAGGCATTGGAGTATGTCCCGATGCACCGCAGTAAGGGCATCCCACTTGGCCTCCATGTGGGCATGGTGGGCAGCCTGCTCCTGTTGCATGTCCTTGAGGATCCCCACTACCTGGCCAAATCCTTCGGTGCTATCCTGGTATGCATCTATGATGCTTGTCAGTTGGGGGTCATCATGCAGTCTAGACCCCTCTGCAAGGCACACCCTCTGCCTCCCACCCCTCCTAGCACCCATATCCACATGGGCAGGACCAGCAGCAGGATACACAGGTGACACTGGGACCCCTTGGGTGGTGTTTGCTGTAGCTTCCGGGGGGTCCTGTGTCCCTGTGCTGTGGATGTTCAGTGGCCTTGGTCTGTCCGTGTTGGCGGGGGTGCCCTGTCAGTTTCCAGATGCTGGAGGCGTGGGTAGAGGGGGTGCAGATGTAGATGCTGCTGGTGCTGCATGATGACACACACCAGAGGGGCCAGGTTGGTCGTCGTCATCCGAAGAGGACAGAGACAGAGTCAAGCCAGAGAGCTCAGTGTCCACCACAGTCTGGGCCTGGGAATCCTCTTCATTTGGTGCTAGGTCCCCAGCACCACCTGTGTTTGGAAGAGACACACAATGTGAGTTATGTTTCAACATGCATCAATGGTTCACAAACATGACATTTTCTACTGTATGAACAGATGCCTGCCTGTACACTGCTTTTTTCCAGCTTGTCACGGACAGAGTTTGATATTGTTGTTGCCCATGTCCCAGCAGGGCCTTGTGCTCCCCACAACAGAGCCCAGTGTCAGACATCCTGTCAGCCCCTTCCCACTCCCTGTGAGGTGAGTATGGTTCAGTTTGAACTTGCTGGGCCATGTGGGTGGGTGTAGATTGTGACTGCAACTCCCATCATACTCTTGGCTACACACCCTTTCCAGCATGCCCATACTTCCTCCCTCTTGACTCTGCTTCCCTGTGAGGGGGTGTGACAGCAATGGCAAGATGGCTGACTGTGAAGTCCTGGTGTTTGTTGTTGCCCATTTCCCAGCAGGGCCTTGTGCTCCCCACAACAGAGCCCAGTGTCAGACATCGTGTCAGTCCCTTCCCACTCCCTGTGAGGCGAGCATGGTTCAGTGTATGCTTGCTGGGCCATGTGAATGGGCGTAGATTGTCTGTGACTGTGACTCCCAAACTTACTCTTGGCTACGCCCCCTTTCCAGCATGCCCATACTTCCTCCCTCTTGACTCTGCTTCCCTGTGAAGGGATGTGACAGCAATGGCAAGATGGCTGACTGTGAAGTCCTGGTATTTGTTGTTGCTCATTTCCCAGCAGGGCCTTGTGCTCCCAACAACAGAGCCCAGTGTCAGACATCTTGTCGGTCCCTTCCCACTCCCTGTGAGGCGAGCATGGTTCAGTGTATGCTTGCTGGGCCATGTGAGTGGGTGTAGATTGTCTGTGACTGCGACTGCAACTCCCATCATACTCTTGGCTACACCCCCCTTTCCAGCATGCCCATACTTCCTCCCTCTTGACTCTGCTTCCCTGTGAGGAGGTGTGACAGCAATGGCAAGATGGCTGACTGTGAAGTCCTGGTGTTTGTTGTTGCCCATTTCCCAGCAGGGCCTTGTGCTCCCCACAACAGAGCCCAGTGTCAGACATCGTGTCAGTCCCTTCCCACTCCCTGTGAGGCGAGCATGGTTCAGTGTATGCTTGCTGGGCCATGTGAATGGGCATAGATTGTCTGTGACTGTGACCCCCAAACTTACTCTTGGCTACGCCCCCCTTCCCAGCATGCCCACACTTCCTCCCTCTTGACTCTGCTTCCCTGTGAGGGGGTATGACAGCAATGACAAGATGGCTGACTGTGAAGTCCTGGTGTTTGTTGTTGCCCATTTCCCAGCAGGGCCTCGTGCTCCCCACAACAGAGCCCAGTGTCAGACATCTTGTCAGTCCCTTCCCACTCCCTTTGAGGTGAGCATGGTTCAGTGTATGCTTGCTGGGCTATGTGAGTGGGTGTAGATTGTCTGTGACTGTGACTCCCATCATACTCTTGGCTACACCCCCCTTCCCAGCATGCCCATACTTCCTCCCTCTTGACACTGCTTCCCTGTGAGGGGGTGTGACAGCAATGGCAAGATGGCTGACTGTGAAGTCCTGGTATTTGTTGTTGCTCATTTCCCAGCAGGGCCTTGTGCTCCCCACAACAGAGACCTGGTGTTTGTTTGGCTACACGTCCAAAGAGAGCCCCTCTCTTTGGACGTGTAGCCACTCTCTTCCACTCTCTTCCTTACCCTATTTACAACATTTCACTTTCTTCGTCCTGACGAAGCGCGAGGGGATCCATTAGGGACCCGACGACGGCGCGAAACATGTTGACCAGTGCACTTTCTTTCACACACGGGCACTAGGAGCAGCGGAGTAATACCCCGTCCTCTATGCCATCCATTAATAGAGGACTCCTTATGGCCCTTTTCTGTTACTTTTAACTCTACCCCCGGACCGACGAATAAAGTTATCCCCACGGTTCCGAAGGGTTATTTTAAGAAACTATCACACACACCACCATCACCCTTCCCTTCCGTAGGCCCTCACACCCACATGCACAACTGCGGCGTTCACACAAAAAGACCTCTGACAAAGAGCCCTCTTGCGGGCCCCGTGGGGGACTGCACCGCCACCCCCACGAGGAGCAACGCCTGATGATGAGGCATGACACTCGCAAGGGTGTGTGAGGGCACTAATATCCAATAGGAGAGATTCCCCAGGGTAGAACACACAACCTCCAGAGACTCTATCTTCTCCCTCTATCTCAGCGGCCTAGTCGGTCTCTGACCCTCCCCTTTTCCTTAAGGAACAGTCACCACAGTGTGACATAACGATAGTTCTTGGGAGTATTAAGACTGGACCTAATTTCTTCTTAACCCACTCCTAGTCCCCCCTCTCTCTCATTTTTGATTGTTCAAGTACGGCAGCCAGCCGTGGGACTACTTTTTCTATCGTTCTTCTTTTTTTATTATCCTGTGGCCACCACAACACCTTCTGTAGTTAGCACACGTTCCCTCAACTGCGGATAAACCATTGTTCCATCATGGACAATCCTGGGCTTAGTTTCGATGACAACACAGTGGCTGAAATTCTTAGGGCACCATCGCTACTGGATGCAGATGGCCATGCTGCATCTAGCAGTCGCAATGACGATTGGAAGTCCTTACTAGCCCTCAGGAACCAACAAATTAAAACAGCACTACACGGTACCATTATGACCGAGTACCTTCGAGCCAATATAGCCCCTAATGGTCTTCTAGTCACCCTAACACCTCGGATCTTCTTAGAAGACCTAACCTTTAGAAGAAATTGGTCAAAGATAGCGTGGAAATGCACCAGAGATTGGCATGTCCTCATAATCAATACCGCCAAACGCCTCTCAGATGAACTCTTGGTACAGATTACGATTGCAGAGTCTGGGTTAAAAACAGGAATTTCAATCACATCCTACAAAACCCGTCTTGCAGAAATCAACAAGGAGATGTCTGAACATAGAGACTTCCTCACAAAACAGAAAGTCACAAATCTCCAGAAAGATGTCAAGCGATTCTCCCAAGAGAAAGTGTATCCATACACCAAAGAAGACTACATCTTCCAAAGTAATGAGTTATCTTCAGAAGATATGAACAGCACCAGCTCCAAAAGGACCAACTCTATGAGTAGCGATTCCAGTTATGAAAACAACAACTACTCCACACCTACTAGAGGAGCATGGAGACACCCACCCCAACCTCCATTGTTTCAGAACTTCCCACCCCATCCATACCTCCAACCACCATTCCCCGGACCTTGGGCAGGAAATCCACCTGGATGGAACACACCCATGAGTTATTTCCCACAGATACAACCATTCCACCAGTTCCCGAACCCCCCTTTTCACAGCAGAGGAAGGGGCAGAGGCAGAGGCAGAAGGAAAAACGGCGCAAGGAATGTGCACTGGCAGGAACCAGAGCAGATGATCCTGAGGAGCAACACCACGGGAACAAGACGCTAGTGGTTAATCTATCGTCTAGACATCTCACTCAGGACGAATCCAGTCTCTTGGAGAAGGGACTGGGTTTTGTCCCCACCCCTGGAGAGGACATCTTCAGACTGCATCAGGAATTACATCTCTTCTTCAGGAAGATTAACCTGAAGGCCTACTTCAATGACAAACCGGAAAATCCAGAGACGGGCACCAGATTGAGGAACAGATCCAAGTTCACTCCCACTGCTGCCATAACCCCCAACGAGGTTCTGACTTTAGAACAAGCTGTCCTGAAGGATATCACCAAATTACCCAATCGACGCTCATTCGGCAACCTCACAGGTGTGGAAAGAAGCACCATTCAGAATATCATCAATGACACCTCCATCATCATAAAACCAGCCGACAAAGGTGGGGCTACGGTGATTCAGGATATTGACATATATGAAGCTGAATGCCACCGTCAACTCACGGACACCAGCTACTACCGCCCCATTGACGAAGATCCCACACCTAGACTTACTTCTAGGATTAGGAGTTTAGTCAACGAAGCCATCAGCGAAGATTGGATTACCACTCAGGAAGCAGAGTTCCTGTGCAATGCCAATCCCAGAACTCCATACTACTACACCTTACCCAAAATCCATAAAGGAACTTATCCTCTGCCTGGACGCCCCATAGTGTCAGGCATTGACTCCCTCCTTGATCCACTCAGCAAATTCTGTGACTTCTTTTTACGACCTATCATAACTAAAACACCAACCTACATCAGGGACACTACAGAAGTGCTGAATATAATTAAGCGCTACGAGAACCCTGGATCCATCACCCTCTTGGCTACTTTAGATGTAGAGGCTCTCTACACAAACATACCACAAGAAGCCACCCTGGAAGTGATGGAGAACATGATACGGAGAGAAGATCCATGGACACACAAAACACCCATCTCTTTCATCTGCGACCTTGCTTCCATGGCTTTGAAAGACATTTTTTTTGCTTTCAAGAAACAGCTGTACCATCAGATACAGGGCACCAGCATGGGAAGCACATTCGCGCCGAGCTTGGCCTGCATGTGTTGGCAGATTTTGAAGAGAAGTTCATCTTGACTGACAATAATCCATACAACGAGAATATTATGACCTGGCGCCGGTACATCGACGACGTCCTCCTCATTTGCACAGGAAATGTGGACCTCTGTGGTTACTTTTTCACATGGCTCAACACACTTGACCCCTTCCTCAAATTCACTGGCTCAATCTCAGAAAAGAGTATATCATTCCTGGATCTTTGGATTACTCTACATAATGGCACTCTGCTTACAACCAACTATTGCAAGCCCACAGATAGAGACAGCCTCTTATTATACGAGAGTCATCACCCCAAGGCCCTGAGAGACAATCTCTCAGTAGGACAGTTCCTACGACTACGACGCAATAGTAATACCATCCATGAATATGAAAAACAATCTGCCATTCTCTCACGCAATCTCAAAGATCATCATTATCCTACGCAAACCATCAATAGAGCACAAAAACGAGCCAGGAACAATCACAGAGAGGCTTTGCTAGAGGTTAAACACAAACAAGAGAACAAGACCCTCACTTGTGTTACAACGTTCACGCCTAACTTCAACAACATTCAGAAAACCATCAAAAAACACTGGAGTATACTGACCACAGGGACCTTTGAACCGGGACCAGTGCCTCTCTTCGCCTTTAAAAGGGCCCAAAATCTTAAAGACCTCCTTGTTCACACACGACCCAGACACACTGGGCCCGATTCACAGAACTAACTTAAGACAAAATCCTAAACTTACTACCATTTTGGTATTCACAGAAGGCACTTACTCATTTTGGTATTCACAGAAGGCACTTACTCATTTCGGTATTCACAGAAGTTAGGAGTCCTAACTTTAGGACTCCTAAATGCATTCTGTGAATACCGAAAGTCTTAAAATTAGGATTTTTCGCAGTTTAGTAGTAGTATAGTTAGGACTCCTAACTTTAGGACTCCTAAATGCCTTCTGTGAATACCGAAATTCTTAAAATTAGGATTTTTCTCAATTTAGTAGTCCTAAATTTAGGACTCCTAACTTTAGGACTCCTAAATGCCTTCTGTGACTACCGAAAGTCTTAAAATTAGGATTTTTCGCAGTTTAGTAGTAGTATAGTTAGGACTCCTAACTTTAGGACTCCTAAATGCCTTCTGTGAATACCGAAATTCTTAAAATTAGGATTTTTCTCAATTTAGTAGTCCTAAGTCTAAACTTAGGACTACTAAATTGAGAAAAATACTAATTTTAAGACTTTCGGTATTCACAGAAGGCATTTAGGAGTCCTAAAGTTAGGAGTCCTAACTATACTACTACTAAACTGCGAAAAATCCTAATTTTAAGACTTTCGGTATTCACAGAAGGCATTTAGGAGTCCTAAACTTAGGACTACTAACTTCTGTGAATACCGAAATGAGTAAGTGCCTTCTGTGAATACCAAAATGAGTAAGTGCCTTCTGTGAATACCAAAATGGTAGTAAGTTTAGGATTTTGTCTTAAATTAGTTCTGTGAATCGGGCCCATAGTTAGTAATCAACCTACACTATGGTCCTTACCACCAATCCTAGGACACTACCCTTGCGGGACGTATTCAATTTGCCCCCTCACAGCCCAATCCAAGAGCCTAGATCAGGGATTAACAAGACCTTGGGAACAGAAACGCCACACGAATTGCAACACAAAAACTGTGTGTACCTAATCACTTGCCCATGCAATAACTATTACGTGGGTATGACCACAAGACCAATTAAGATCCGCATTGGGGAACACAAAAGTACAATATGGTGTAAAAAGACGAATACAAAACTTCAAAATCACTTCCTTGAGAAACAACACACCACGACGGACCTGAGATGGACTATCATTGAGTCCAATCCCAATTGGACCACTACCACCTTGTTCAGACAAGAACAACGCTGGGTCTTTCGCCTTAAGAGTTACAGTTAAGGACTGAATGAGGATATACCTTGGTCCGAACTAGTTACCGAGCCCTTATACCATTACCACTAGGCAGACCACTTTTCCTCCCACAGCCTTGACACTTGTTTACTTGACCCATGCATTCAACTGAGGTTTATTCCATACTAGTACCTCTTGCCACGATCTCTCTGGCTATACCGCCACTTTGCATAGCATATGGTTGCGTCATCCCCCATGGTTCAATGTATATCTGAGACTCTCCATTATAGCACGTACTAGCGATCCATCTAACCCAACAGGTGTTATTGACACTCACTTACCTTTCAGAGAATATACAACTTCTCTGTTGGCTTTTCAACCATCTCTAAACGTAAGTACTTTTCACCAAATACTTTTCTAATACACTGTCTCTAACAACCGTTGCTTGTTTCTCTTGGAAATAATATGAGCAACCAGAGCGCATTTTGCCCTTATCTCAATATGGCCACTACGTTCCCACGCCTCACTTCCGTATTAACGTCTGGCTTGGAAGTAACACGATCAATCAGTGCGCATTGCACTTGCATCCCCAATCCAAGATGGCCACCACATTCCCACGCCTCTCTTCCCTGTCAACGCTCGGCTTTCCGTAGGGACACGCTCCCCCGCCCAGACACAATCCCGCTATTCTCCTCCATTTAAACCGAAGCGACTCCTACACCGCTACTCCAGAGTCCCACAGTCGGCTGGGCAGATGAATAGGCTTGAAGGAGGGTGGACCTAAGTAAGTATCACTCCGCTGCTTCTACCCTAAGAGATCACGTCTACAGAAGGTATGTCAGCAATCTAACGCTCGAACCATCATTTGTTTTTATTTCACAGAGACCACCCCCACCGCCGGCTGAACTCGCGAGGGGGCACTTTTCCTTCTCTCTAGGGGTATACAGTTTTTGGTGTTTGTTGAATGTGTTTGACTGTTGTGCTTTCACTTTCACGTCTTAGGCACACCAGTTTACCACACTGACTAACCCGCAATGATCGTTGCTTATAACTGCACCAGCAAGTGATTTATCGACATAGTTGTTCCTCATTCGCTATCATAGACCTCACCTTACAGGTGACTACGATCAACATCCCGTGCCGGTCAGGCACCTCACCTGGATGGCCATCACGTTTTTAGTTATAGAGCTCTTAGCTCCATACGCACCATATAAGATTGTGTATGCAGGTGTGTTCAATGACCTAAGTTCACTGCTGCCTGTGGCTGTCACATGACTACGAGTGTACCATACAGCAGTGCACGCTACTACCTAATCATTGATGAGTGGTACCTCAACCTACCAGTATACATTCCAGTACTTTCTGCTCTACTTCAGGTACAGCATGAACTACGATAATTCTTATAGTCTCTTTTTTTTTGTGGGTTTTCCTCCCCTCTTTTCTCCCTCTTTTCCCCACAGGTACGAGGCTGGGACAATACTATTTTATGTCCCCCATTGAAAACCTGACTAAGAGGTACTTTAGGAACTAAGAGTGTTCCACTCTCTTCCTTACACTATTTACAACATTTCACTTTCATGGTCCTGACGAAGCGCGAGGGGATCCATTAGGGACCCGATGACGGCGCGAAACATGTTGACCAGTGCACTTTCTTTCACACACGGACACTAGGAGCAGCGGATTAATACCCCGTCCTCTATCCCATCCATTAATAGAGGACTCCTTATGGCCCTGTTCTGTTACTTTAAACTCTTCCCCCGGACCGACGAATAAAGTTATCCCCACGGTTCCGAAGGGTTATTTTAAGACACTATCACACACACCACCATCACCCTTCCCTTCCCTAGGCCCTCACACCCACATGCACAACTGCGGCGTTCACACAAAAAGATCTCCGACAAAGAGCCCTCTTGAGGGGCCTGTGGGGGACTGCAGCGCCACCCTCATGAGGAGCAACGCCCGATGATGAAGCATGACACTCAAAAGGGTGGGTGAGGGCACTAATATCCAATAGGAGAGATTCCCCAGGGTAGAACACACAACCTCCAGAGACTCTATCTTCTCCCTCTATCTCAGCGACCTAGTCGGTCTCTGACCCTCCCCTTTTCCTTAAGGAACACAGTGTGACATAAAGTAATTTTCCACTCCCTGTGATGTGGACATGTTTCAGAGAGGTCTTGATGGGCCAATTTGGAGGGGGAGCATTATCTGTGACTACAAACCCCATCATGCTTTTGGGTACACTCACATCACCTGCATCCCCACTATTCCTTTCTGTCAGTCAGCTGCACTGTGAGGTGGTGTGTTTGTGGTGGCAAACTGTCTTGCAGGATGTATTTGGCTTAGTGCCAGTGGCTTGCTCTATTTGTTTGTAGGTTGGTGCATGTCATGACACAGTTCCAAGTCACTATGAGATGGCAGGTATTGTGTTTGTCTGACTGGCATACACATCTTGGGATGATTATCTATTGGTTACTGTAGCTTTGCTTGCGGTGCATGGTTTCACTGTCCCCTTGCCACACAATCTTGGGTATGTTATTTGTGTACTCACCAGGCTCTGGTATGTCTGTTAGCCCATGGACGCTCTCTGGTGGTAGGATGTCCCGCACCTTCTCCTCCCAGGTCCTGAAGTAGACTGGTTTGGCAGGAGGGCAACAGCCAGTGCACTGACTCAGGGTGTGATCTTTTCCGATGAGTTTCTTGACCCTCCTGTGCACGTCATACCACCTGTACTGGATATCATCCATCGTGCGCCTTGCTGATGCTTGAGCGTTCACCTTGTCCACAATCCTCACCCACATCTTTGTTTTCTGTGACATGAGGGTCCTTTGGACCAATGTACCAAACAAATGTGGCTCTACACGGATGATCTCGTCTACCAGCACTTCTAACTCACTATCTGTGAACTTTGGATTCTTCTTTGGGGGCATGGTGATGGGTGGTGGTGGTGAGGGATGTGTGTGTGAGGGTGCAAGTGAGGGTGGGTTGGTGTTGGTTTTGCTGGCTGTATGTGTGTGTGTTTTTGGATGAGGTGCTGATAGTGTGTGAGTTGTGTGATGGGTGAGTTGTGAGTGTGTCTGTGGTTGATGTGTAATGGTGTTTCCTGCTGGCTGTGTCTCCTGTTTGCAAGGGATCATGGTAGTGATTGTAGTCCTTTATATATTTGGAGTTGTGGTTGTGCCTTTGTCCCAGGTTTTTTAAATTTGATATTTATTGGCTTTGTCATTGCTTGTTTGGTCCATTTTTTGTCTTTTTTCCTTTGGGTTTTGTAGGCATGAAGGAGACGTTCATCTGACGGAAACGTACGCTGATGTTGTCTCGTGCGGGCTTCGCCGCCTTGTTCATGCTGCCTATCTTCTGTGTTTCATACGTGTCGGTCGCGGAGATCTCTATTACTTGTGGGCCCGGTTTTCTGTGCGTGTCGGTCGTGTGGCTTGGTCTCCGTGCGAGTCGGTCTGGGTTTCCATGCATTGCATCGTACTGCGCGGATCGAATATCGCGGGTACGGGTCGGCCGAGTTCATTCCGGGTTCGAGTCATTCGGTTAAAATCGCGTCAGTTTTCCGTCCGGATCACTATTTTCCCTATGGCTCGGTCTTACGGCTTGTATTCCGTACGTGTCGGTTGTAATTCACACGTGTTGCATCGTACTGCATGGGTCGTATGGCGCTGGTCCGTGTCGGTCGGTATCCGGTCCGGGCCCGTGTCGGTCGGTACGATTTTCAACCGGAATCAGAATCGGCCCCATCTTAGAGTTTTGCCAAATGCCTCTTGTCTTTTTATATATTTAAGGCAAATTCATATCCGAGCAACATTTTGGCAAGCCAGCCAGCCAGGAGAGATTGGTTTATCGAGCCCGACTGTTGTCAAAGGAAAGACCTCAGCCAGAACTGATTCATCGTCGCAAAAGAGATCAGTGAGCAAATGCGATAATTAATTAGAAGTTCAGCTGGATCCACTGGGCAGAGGTCTGTGTCGAGACTACATCTAATTAGTCTCAACTTGTGGCAAATGGTAAACTAGGACAAGCGCATTGACCACTTTTCTTTTTCCCCTTAGTCAGCACACTAAAAGGAGACAAAGGTAGTACCTGACCTAGGGCGTAAAGCTTAGGGTCCCCGGGTGTTAGCATGGGATAGCCTGACCCTCATTATGGAACAGGGTCTGCCTTACCCCTGGGTGTTAGCAGGATATAGCCTGACCTTGGGCATAGAACAGGGTTCTACTCATCGCCAGGTGTTAGCAAGGGATAGCTCGGACCGTGGGCTTGGTGGCAAGTTGGTTCGCATGGGCTCTGGGTGTGATATAGAGCCAACATGTCAAACTTGATTTTTTGGTAACAAATGTTCTTAGGGCTATTGATGTCAACGCTGACATCACCTGAAAAAAGTGAGAGGTGTTCCTCTTTTTCTCTCCACTTGGATCGCTGGGCATTAGGCACTGATACGCACTAACCGTGTGTATCATATAGGGTGTAAACTGAAATTAGGGAACAATTCGTACCCTGGTGAATCAGGTGTAGCTTGTGTCAGGTCACAGAGGGCCGATAGTTATCAGGTTATTGCTTTTTATCCAGCTAAATCATTGCTAATTTTTATCTGCCAATTGAAGAGTGACAGACTATCAGGCTCACCTAGCTCAGCATACTGCACAGAGCATCCCTTCTCCACAGGCTATAGGCACTAGGAGAGGGCTCAGCTTTTTGGACAAAGAACCATTTTTCTGTCAACCTTTTTTGTCTCTATTAGATTCTCTCCATTTCTATGTATTTATTGATGTTTTGGTGTTGTTGAAATTCTGCAAATCATGCTGCATGTTTAAATGTTATGTCATGTTAATAAGCCTTTGCTTTTAGGTGATAATAACTGTCTTTTCCAAATCAGAAGTTCATGATTGCTAGTTTTCCGCTGCAAAACAATCCACACTACCTTGCACTAACACTTGCACTTTTGTTGCAGGATGTTATTGCTTCGTTACATTATTGTTTCTATTTTCATGTTAACCAATTTTTTGTTGATGCATTAGGTTGTTTTTGAGCTCGTAACCAGTAAATTTGGGTTTTTTGGTACCAACCCTGTGTACACAGTTCCCCCAAATAAGAGTAGAATTGGTAACCAATTTTATGAAAATGTCAAAATAACCAGTACACCAAACAACATTTCTCAATCCGTCAAGGAGACTCCACTAGACCACATGAAAGCAAAGTTCACCAACTAGGCTTGGAAACTAGAGAGACACTGTCGTAAGTGGCATTTTCTGTACCAGGACACACGCATTCCCTTGACCTGAGGGGGGAACATTCAATACCAACATCATAGAACTCACCAAAACTTTAATTCAAACTAGACATAGGGGCCAGGAGAGAGACATGCAAATGACCCTGTTTCAAATGTGGGCCGACTGAGGGGCGGCCCCAACACGTACTATACATAGCCACAGAGCTAGCAACATCGAAGGGGAAGGCTCCAGCTCCTCTGAGTCCGACAGCAAAGGCGAAATCCTAGAATGGGGCCTGCCAACTCAGGGGGCAGATAGGGAGTGTTCACCAAAGGCCACCCAGGTGAGTGAAAACATGCTTAACCCCCTTGCAGCCCCTGACAGCCTTGAGGAGGGCCCCATGGTCACAATGAACATAGGAAAAACACAGTACCGCTTCCTGGTGTATACAGGGGTGGCTAGGTCATGCCTACAGGAAGGAGTAGCCCCCATATCGAAAACCACACCAAAGATACAGGGATCTCAAATCAGATGGAAATAAGATCAGAGAACAGTTATTGTTCTAGCCATTCTCCCCGACCAATATACTTGGACGACACCTATTTTCCAAACTGAGGATGTCTATCAATTCACTGAGGATCGGAGTATAGCCTGCTCCTCCCCAATATCTTCCCACAAAGCACAGACCAATACCATCTGCCCACACCTCAAGAATATTAGTCAAGACAATCCCGCACCAGCAAGCCCTCCTCGAGGGAGCAATCTGGGGTTATATGGGAAACCTCCTAAATTTGCACAAATTAGCATGACAGTGGACCAGTCAAGGATCCCAAGTAGTTGCATGTAGGGAACTTAGGGAACCAGGAACCCTGGATCATGAGACACCTAGCACCATCACATTCCCTGAGGCTAGTGGGGAGCTGGGTTGGGGCTACCCGGTTCAGCCTCCGCCACTACCCTGGCACCCTGGAGGAGGCTGCCCAGGCGAAGCAGCACTTGGCCAAGGGGCATGTTTCTTGCACTGTAAGACCCTTCCTTGTCACCCAATACAGGGCCAAGACAAATGACCGTGGCAGGGAAGGCGACATGTCCAACCACCAGGACACCACCTCAGGAAACTGTCCCTGCCGGTCGCATGGGAGAAATCGCTGGACCTAAGTGGACAGGCTATTTCCTACATGTCCCTCCCCGTGGTTCTGCTGGAGTGTCTAAGAAACTGGAAAAAGCATTCCCAAAGGGATCAGGGCAACCATGGACGTAAAGTGGTGCCTGATTGGGAGAGAACTCAGGTGCAGGATCCCAGGGGAATACAACTAAGTGCTCACAGCAGAGAGCCCAAGGGTAGGCGGCCTCAAACTATCATAGAATGCCACTACTGCCTCTGAAGAAACCACAAGGCCACCCATTGTCGCCTAAAAGTATACCCCAAATGGAATAGACTGTTATGGGGACTACACCCACAGAATCCCGAAACACAGAACAACCTCCTAACACACAGTGTATCCAGAACATCAGCACAAGCCTAGCTCTCACACCCACTGCAGGAAACCCCTCCACAAATGTAAAAAAGGAAACACTGCAACAGTAGGGATAACTCAAAACTTAATCTAACAACAACATTAGGGATAACAAAAATATTATGGATCACTTAAAACCTTTCATTTAACCACAACATTAGGGATAACTCAAAACCTTTTTACCACCAAACAGCTAGGATAATTTAAAACCTTTAAGTTCACACAGGTAAACCTCAGGGCAGCAATACTATGTCGAACAGGAATTCACGCTAGAGTTCTCCATCCGGATGCTTAGAAGGCCCAGGGTCCCCTTTGTTATTGATCCCCAGAGGCAGGTTGTCTGACCGCGCCCCCGGGGTAAGACAGCCTGATGAGGAAGCAGGATGGCCTCCAACAGTGCACATAGACAGGCACCCAGATCCTTGTGCCCATAGTTCCAAAACTGGGCAAATGCTCCGATGGTGGAAGCTGGACTTTCCAGTAATTTGGGGAAGAGTGGTTGAAAGAACCCTAGAGCTCCACGGTCCTCATATTAATCCAGTCAGTAGATAAATCTGCCAGTGAGCTGTCATTTAGTTTACTTACCACACAATAAGCCCCCATCTGTACACCGGGCTCCCCGCTGCAGGCAGAGCATTTGGCTCCGTTCTCCTCTCCCCCAAACGCTTGCAAAACTTTCTAAGGTCGACCCTTTGGATCACACCTCACCAGAAGCTATAGATCCAGAACATCCAGGGTCTGGGGGAATGGCGGAAGATAGAGGGTCTCCACAGATTACCTTCTCAGACCTAATCTGCAGTATGGCGGTGGGCACACTAACCCCGCCTAGCTGGTCAAAATGACACTCACAGGGCCCCATGAGGCAGCATACAAAGATGTGTACAGCCGGATCCCAGCCATAGCCGCATTCAAGCCACAGTGTCCACAGAATAGTGTCCCAGTGACTAATACTCAAAGCCCCTAAAAAAGAACCCGATCCATGGGAAAGTCCCACCAAGTTAATTTACGCCACCTCCATCAGGCCGCACACCAAAAGTCCCAATGGATCCCTTGACTCTTGCAGGGAAACACTGCAAGAAAACATAGTCTAGTCATTTTTCCCACTGCCTGTCTCAAACAAGGAGTCTAAACAGTACCTTCTAACCACCTCCAGTATCCTCTGTTAGAAGTGGCAATGCAAGAGAACAGGAAACATCCCACCAGGACCCATACAAAATTGCCCAAAGGTTCTCAACTATTTCAGAAGAAGGGCGGGACGTGGAAATTTGGCCAAATTAGAGAAACCTCCTTCCACAACACGTGCAAAGACCCAAGGGGCACGCACATGTCAATGGAAACCTAAAACCTAAAAATTAAACATCCGCCTCTCCTCACAATCACACGCAGCTCAGATAGGTCAAATGGACATCACAGCACCTGTTAAAACATTGTGCTGTGAACAGAATAGCCTGCAGAGAAAATACTGTCCACGCTGTAGCAAGGAGGAGGAGGGGGAACCCATACTATGAATCACATTAAAATTAGTTTAAAAATCCATGGCCATACCCAAAATTCTAATGCATTAAAATTAGTTTAAAAATACAGTCATCCCCAGAATTCTAATGCTCACTCAAATTAGTTTAAAAACCTCACCAATGCCATTAAAGATTCTACAACCTCCGTCCAATCCCGATAGGTAAATTTGCTCCCCAGTAAAACCATATAGCAGGATTTTTTTTACAGATGAAACAGGAATGTTCCAATAATTTACCTAACAAATGTGTTTTTCCAAGTTAACCTATGTCCCAAAGCTCTCACCCTACAAATTAGCAATCCAACTGTAAATGCACCAACTTTGCCACAGCCCGCCATTTTTTTAATCAAGACTCTCAAAGGACCAGTTGCTCAAGTACTTTCGAGTTCAACTGACTTTGTAATTTTGTTTTTAAGAAAGATTTTTTCTATACCGCACCAAAGGCGAAAACACCCCTAGGTGCCCAGACAACAGCCACAAGATACTGAAGCACAAACAACAGCCACCAGACACCAGAACACAGACAACGAACAACAAAAGACAGGCCCATATGACAGACATCTCTCCCAAAGACAATCCTATGTTCTACAAATGCTTTTCAAGTTATGTACCCTTGTTTATACGTACACACCCTCCTTAGCCGTGTTGCTTTCAAGTCCCTCCAGAACCAAAAATGTACATGATTTTGTAAGCTCTACTTCTACATTCTTGCAACGCATGCACGAAGACCTCTCTCACCTCATAAATACCTACACTGAACCAAACTTTAGCATTCCTCACGCACTACACAGCGCACTCCTACACAACACATGGTACAAACATATGTCCACGGTAGGAACACAAACCATGAACAATTCATGTTACATCTGTTCATTGATACCCCGTGCCGTAGGCATGATAGACTTTATTTAGCACAGGAGATAGCTCCTGAAAAAAAAATGACTCGTCCATCTTTACCTATGTAGGATTAGGGCAACAATTCAACTTAAAAGAGTAGACCCCCGTAGGACACCAGTAAACACCACCTGGTATGAGACCAACCCCACTGCACTATATCTCTTCACTAATTCGAGTGACATCCAATCTCAGGTAGAGAAAATGTGCAGAAAGGGTACCATAGGGACAGACACTGTTTGGGACAGTACTTCATAGAAAAAAGGTTCTTGGAGGTAGCATGGCCACCACACCAGTGCACAAATAAATCTGCTCCTACTTCTGTCTGTGGTCCCAGTTTGGCCCTTAACATCTTTTGGGCCACCTTCATTAATGATCAGTGAACACTGGACATGGAATTCCAGTGCAAGGCCGCTCATCTCAATCATGTGTGGGAGTTGAGTCCCATCGGAGGGGGGTCCAACACAGACACCCTCTGCCAGGAAATCTCCAATAGTGAGATCAATAGATACACATGGTTGGAGGAGAATGAGCAACCCTTAATTGTTTGGAAACTTACGCTGTACTCTTTATGTTTCAGAGGCAAAGGAACCATACCACTGGGCAGCAACAAGAATTGCGGCACGATACTGCACGCATCACCCCTGCAATGGGGCACCTTCACGCTGATGACATTGTGGTGACCTTGCCTACACCCAGCTCGCACCTGGATAGGGGGGCTTTTGCACCCTTGTGACCATACACACCCCAACCCTGGCCATCCCTGGAGAAGATTTGTCCGAGTTGTCCCAACATGCCTTATAGAAGAAAACAACTGCGTTGCATCAGGCTCGAAGGAGAAGAACTGCTGATTATTTTGGCTGGGCTCAGTACAAGGACATTCCAGAAGAATTCAGATTGTTCATAGAAGCTCAAGTAAACGCTGGCCACCCGTAATGATCAAGCGCCCCTCATGCCAGACATCTGGGCTCATACACACTGGCCCACATTAGCTCTCCCAAGGTTCAGAGCCATCTGTATCCTTATCAGATGCATACATTGGATCGATTTACAACTTTGATGCTCTTTAGGAATGTAGAGCTAATTTTATTTTACCTCATGAACTGTATAAATTACTGGCAAAAACGTTGTACATCGAGCGATTTTGAGCAGACACACCCTGTTCAGGCTCTCCCAGCTGCAGCATTTAATTAAACCAACTTGTTTCTGTTTTGCCAAACAACTCGTCTTTTCATTTCAGGTAAATTCATAACCGTGCAACAAAGGAGAGAGACACTCATTTTGGAATACACTTGTGGAAAAACTGGGAGCAAAGTCTGATGAACAGCCACTGTGAAAGCAATCCCCGCTCCTTCAGATACACAAACTATATGGGCGATACATGCACCCATACATACTCTTCTTACCCCCATTAGTTATGGAATATTAATGGTGTAAGTTGGTTACTGTATTGTACAGTTCCCGCCTCTCTCCTTATATATGTTGATATTTCCATAGAGATCTATTTGACTCAGGAATTGTATTTAATGGTAAAGATACACACAATCACCCATTTAATTTCTTTCGTATTTTCATTGGTTTACGCATTTGTTACATCAAGAGTAATAATATATACCTTTCGGCAGGGGCCAAAGTAAATCCCATCTACAAAAAAAGCTCTCCCCTTCAGGCAATAAATTATAGACCTATTAGTCTGATAGACAAAGCACAACAGTTATTTTGCAGTTATACTTGGAAGACTTCGAGAATGGATGGAGGACAATGAGATTGTAAGCCCAATGCAAGCTGGCTTCTGCCAATGCACCTCTACCATTGACCAAGCGTTTAGGTTGCAGCTACTCTATTGGGAAACCATTGTTCTTGAGGGGGGTAAACTCTATTTGGTGTTTGTGGACTTGAGGTCTGCCTTTGATTTGGTCCCCAGAAAAGCCTTATGGCAAGTGTTGACTGACATGGGTGTGCCTCTTTATCTTCACTCAATTATATAAAGACTCTGGGGCAGATGTATCCTTGTAGCAGTTTGTGAGTCCTTAACAGCGATTTTTTGCAAATCGCTATTAAGGACTCGCAAAATGCTATGTAGGTAGAAATTGCAATAATAATTGCAAATTGCGCACGCATTTTTCAGGGGTTCCAAAAGGACACCCTGTTGCACCCCTGAAATGTGCATGTGTGCACATGTGGCGCACATACATGTCCTAAGGGCATGTATGTGGGCCACATGGCACTTTGAAAAATGCAAAAAAGTGAATTTTTCTAGGAAATTGCAAATTACCACCAAGTTGATAGTAATTTGCGATTCCTTAAAGCAATATCGCAATTTGTGATGGATACTAGAATAGCATTTAGGGAATCACAAATTGCGATTCTCTAAATGCATGCGCAAAATACGGAATCGCAAATTTTGCGATTCCTTATTTTGCAAGGAGGGTTTTGCTTACCTACTTTGCACACAGCAAAATTGCGACCGCAAACGGTGAAATTCTGCAAATTTCAGCATTTGCGATTGCAATTTACCTTGATACACCTGACCCTCAGAGTGGACGATTTTCACAGGTTTGTTGTGGCAGGTTGGGGGAAGTGTCTGAACCGTTTCTGGTTAATAGAAGAGTAAGGCAAGGATGCATGCTCGCCCAAACTCACTTCAACTTCTTTGTAAATGACTTTCTTGCTCATTTGGATCTGTGTGACAATGATGTCCCTCGATTAACTAACAAGGAGGTGTCAGTCCTAATGTTTGCGGACGACATGCTCCTCCTTACCAGGTCGCCCAGGGGCATCCAGAATAATCTGGATGAATTTAGTAAATTCTGTGCTCAGAGGGGATTGGAAAAAAAACAGGATACAACAAAATTCATGGTATTCAATCCATGTCGCTCAACACAACCATATTCCACTGTAAATGGGAGTCTGGTAGAGCATGTACACACTTTTGAGTACCTTGGGATTACAAGGGCTGCAGTGTCCTACCTTATGATAATCTTAAGCAAACATACCTGCTATACCTTTTTTCACTAAATACAGGAATACATCCAACATGGTCAATGACCCACAATTTCTTTCAAAGATTTATTACAACTTTGCTTCATATACATTTCCAAATTTGCATAAGTTATATCACATTTTTGTTCTATATTTTTTGTATAACAGCTATCCATATTGCACTTCTTTGTCCCAGCAAAAATATACTCCACAGTAACATAAATGCACCTTGTGTAACCTAATCAGTTTAATCCACAAAAGTATCACTCTAACCCTCACTCGTAACCTACTCTCTTTCATTCATACCCACACACCATGCTAATACTGTTACCCGTCCAGCTTCCTGCTCCCTGTCACTTTCCTGTATGGGTACACTACATTTCCCATAAAGCTCTGTTTCTGGGGAGGGGTTGTGTGCTTTCCTATGCTACAAAGGTTTAAACTGGACGTTCTCTCTATGGCCGGTGCTTGGCTTACTGAGCTGCTGTGGACCACGCCGTGTATTGGACTCCTTGGATTACCTTGAGCTCTCTGTTGCAGTTTGGGAACTTGTTTTGCCTGAATACCTTCCTGTTTTTGCTGCTTCACGTCTCTTCTTTAAAGGAAGATTTCGAAGGGCTCCCCGTCCTTCCCCGGAACTTCCCGGAGCTTCCCGGACTTTGTCTTCTCTGAATTCCCTGCTGCACTGGGCGCTCTCACTCCACATCCCCAGTGCTTCACGGACCACGCCTGCCTAGAACCCTTGTCATGCGGTGCGCGTTCACTCCTGACTGTCCAGAGCTCCCAGACCCCGCCTGCTCTGAGTCTCAGCTGCGTTGTACGCGCTCACTCCCAGAACTTCACGGACCTCGACCTCGGGTGTAGTTCGAACTCGCTCCTGATTCTTTTCGTGGATATAAACAAAAGAACGTAAGTGACTTATTTTTCCTTTTTTTTGTATTACCAACGTTTCCTCCACGACGCGAGGACACAAGTAAATTACCTGACTCACAGATTTGATTTGTCGTTGCAAACACTCTGCTTGGGACTGACGTCAATTAAATTTGACAAGGCTAGTAGGCTTTGGAAAATGCTCGACCTTCTTGAATGCTAGAGATATCTTTCGTATACTGGCGCAGTGCCCGCTTCTGTGAGAGGACTACAAAAGCCCATGATAATAGTAGAGACTAGCGCCTGCCCTGTGTTAGTTTTGGAAAACATCTGGTGTTCAACGGACAAAACCTTTATTAATAACTGTTGGGAGAAACAAACAAAAATAAAATTCCTCTAAACTTGGATTCATTTATTTGGCTGCATTATTTTTGTGATAAGCAGACGGATGCCTTTGGTGCCTGAGTACTTCTTCTAGCCTGATACTACAGGAGCCTTTTTATTATTTCTTACGAAGTTACTTTCAAGAGGAGACCTTGCATAAAACGAGTCTCACATTTCGCACTTGTGTAAGTATGAGAGAGTACACAATCTTGGCTATCACTGATGTTATACCCTGCAACCATATTTACCACACCTATAATTAACACTGCCCTTGTCTCTTTTTCTCCTGTTTATTATTTTGTCTTCTACAGTCCAGAAACTCGAGCCTTCTCCTACTCCCTTTTCTTGAGATAATAACACACCTGCTATTTTCGAGATATCGTGGTCAAGTGGTGGTCTCCTCTCTCCTTGGGGGTATCAGTTTCTAGTCTGGGGTATTGACTGTACAGACTGGTGACTGTACCTTGTGGGAGAGTGGGAGAGTTGGGACGCTGTCTTCGCTCCTGAGGATACTGGTCTTGCTACTGCTCTGGGATCAAGACCCAACAGAAAGCCAAGCCCACGTATACTTATATCCCCCGAGCGAGGATGGATAAAGGAGCCACGTTTGACGTGCTCATGGATGGGTCCCTATCTATTGAGACATCCAAAACGACTATGAACGAACTAGCGGCTGCTGCAGTAACCTTACAGTCCGAGTTTAGAATTCTCAGAACCAAGAACCAACGGTTAGTAACAGAACTAGACGTTTTGAAAACCGTCTCAACAAAAGAAGAGTTGAAAAGACTAAAGGAGACTATCCTCGGTTTCTGTTGCCTAAAGTAGAGAAGAAAGAGGCAAAGGACGCTAGTGAACCCATGCAAATAGGGGGAATTAGAGGTGCTTTAACGAATGAGGAACGTGAAAGAAGGCAAAAACTCAATCTCTGTTTGTATTACGCAAAAGGGGTCCATTTTGCCAGGGAGTGTTCTGTCAAACCTAAGACAGTCTTAAAAGCCCCTACGGTAAAGACTGGGTATGCTACACACGCAGAAAACTAACAGACTTGGAAGAAAAAGAGATCGCTCTTCCTAGTCCTTCTTCAGTACAGATCTCACCGTTTTTAGCTCGTACATTGAGTCTGGTGCCCAAACACTTCACCTTGAATGTGGTATTGATATTGCCTTCACAACGTAGAAAGGCTCTGCCCATACTCTTGGACTCCGGTGCAACGGGTAACTTTTTGGATATTTCTTTAGCCAGAGCTCTCGGAATAGCCTTTCTACCTAAGTCTCAGCCCGAAAAAATAAGAGCAGTTGATGGTACCGAGTTATCTTCAGGCATACTAGCATATCAGACCCCCGCTCTCACGATGGTATGTGACAACGGACACTCAGAAGCCATCGAGTTCGACTTGATTGACACTCCTAATTTAGGTGCCATCTTAGGGGTACCTTGGTTACAGGTACATAACCCCCATATTGATTGGGTCTCTCGAAGAGTAACCTTGCATTCCCATTTTTGTGTCGTACATTGTTATCAGGACAGTTCTACTGGGCTATCCCCCCTTTGTTGTGCAACAGAGACCTGTAGCGTCCGAGTTACCACAAGTGTATCGCGATTACAGAGACGTGTTTGATGAAGCAAAGGCGGTGGCATTGCCCCCGCATCGAACATATGATTGCAGGATTGACTTGGTCCCGGGGCCAGTTCTTCCCGTTAGTAGAATATACGCACTCACTGAGTCGGAAATTAAGTACTTGTATGAGTACCTACAAGACATGCTAAATAAAGAGTTCATACGCCATTCCACTTCCCCGGTCTCGTCGCCTATTTTTTTTATTTCTAAACGCGAAGGTGGGCTACGAGCCTGTCTGGATTATCGAGCCCTCAATAAGGTTACTGTCAAAAATAAATACCCTCTTCCAGTCATCTCCAACCTTCTGGATCAGGTGCGTAAGGCGACCATATTCACTAAGTTAGACCTTTGGGGAGACTACCATCTGATTCGCGTTAGGGTAGGAGATGAGTGGAAGACGGCCTTTCGCACTAAATATGGGCTCTATGAATACTGCGTAATGCCTTTTGGGTTATGCAATGCCCCTGTTGCTTTTCAGTTTTTTGTTAATGAAATTTTGCGAGACTATCTTGACCTTTTTGTTATCGTCTATATTGACGATATTCTGATTTATTCTCAATCTGAAGAAGAACATGAGAAACATGTTAAAAAGATTCTCCAACGTCTCCAGGAAAACCATCTCTTTGCTAAATTAGATAAGTGTCTTTTTCATGCCACCAAAGTGGATTTTTTGGGGTTCGTAATTTCCCCTGAGGGGATTCATATGGACCCATCTGAGGTATCTGCAATAACTTCTTGGCCTAGTCCCACTACTGTACGAGAAGTACAATCCTTCCTTGGGTTCTCCAACTCTTATAGAAGGTTTATAGACCACTTCTCTGACCTCATCACACCCATCACCAGGTTGTTAAAAAAAGTTGTGGTATTCGAGTGGGACGACGCAGCAGAACAAGCCTTCCTTGCTCTAAAAAGCAGGTTTGTTTCTGCCCCCATCGTACGGCACGCTGACAGTACTCAACCTTTCTATGTAGAAGCGGACACTTCACAGTACGCTGTAGGCGGGGTTCTGTCTCAAAGAGACTCAACAACGGGAAGTCTCCATCCAGTGGCGTATTTTTCTAAAACTCTCTTCTGCCGAACAAAATTACACCATAGGCGAAAGAGAGTTACTTGCCATCAAAATGACCTTCCAGGAGTGGCGTCATTATCTATTGGGTTCTCCACATGTCATAACAATATTCTCTGACCATTGAAATCTCCAGTTTTCCAAATCAACAAAGGCCCTTACCCTGAGACAGATGAGATGGGTATCCTTTTTAAGCGAATACGACTTCATAATAACATTTCGACCAGGAGTGAAGCAAGGAAAGGCTGATGCGTTATCTCACCTGGTAAAAGAAAAAAGACACATGATAGAAAACCCCCCTCTCATCATCCCTCAGCACAAGATAGCAGCAGTCGGAGAGGGTTACAAAGATAGCCCCTTTTTAGAAAAACTAACCTCTGCATAAGCCTCGCTCAGTCCTGAGGAATGGTTATCAAACCCTCAGAACAAAATAGCAGACAACCTTTACTATCATGACGGTCGTTTGTACCTCCCGTCTGATGAACTACGTTCTGTGATCATGAATTGGTGTCATGCCCCACCTATGGCAGGTCATCCCGGGGGTGAAAAAACGATACAAATCTGTCAACGATGGTTTTGGTGGAAGGGAATGACCCAAGACATCAGTAGCTATGTTAAAGCCTGTCCCATCTGTGCAAGACAGAAATCCCTGCATTGCGCTCCCGCTGGTCTGTTGCACTCCTTGCCCATTCCCCCTTACCTTGGTATTTCATTAGCATGGATTTCATAACTGATTTACTGACCACCAGGGGGTTCAATACCATACTAGTTGTAGTAGACATGTTATCCAAATTGGCTCACTTTGTCCCAATAAAAAAACTGCTGACAGCAAAGGAGCTCATAGACGTTTTTATACTGCACATAGTCCGGCTGCATGGATTGTCCTCTATTATTGTGTCTGACGAGGCCCTCAATTTGTATCCAGGTTTTGGCAGGGAATGTGTACGGTCTTAAAGATAGACCACCGTCTCTCTTCCTCTTATCACCCCCAAACAGACGGGCAAACCGAAAGAACAAACCAGACTTTGGAAACGTGTCTACGTTGTTTGTTAACTACAGTTACTAGTGATTGGGTACAAGCCCTTCCCCTAGCCGAGTTTGCGTATAATAACTCTCATCACTCCGCCACCCAGGTTTCTCCCTTTTTCTTCTCTCATGGGTATCACCCTCACTGGCTACCATTGCACATTCCTCTCTCTTTGACTCGAATCCCTGCAGTTTCAGAACATCATACAAAACTCAACGCTATATGGAATCAGGCTAAACTGAAACTACAAGAGGCAAAGGAACACATGAAAGATCAGGCCGACAAACATAGACGTCCTGCGCCTGTATACGCTGACGGGGATCTAGTATGGCTAGCAACAAAGAATTTCAGGTTATAAGGACCAAGAAAACTGCAACCTCGTTACATAGGTCCTTTTAAGGTTAAACGACTCATAAATCCCGTCGCCATCAAATTGGAACTACCATCTGAATACCAAATACATCCTGTGTTCCATACCTCCTTACTCAAATAATATGAACCCCCATCCTGCCCCAAAACTCCACCTACCCCCCTTACTATAGATGTTGAGCAAGAATTCGAGGTCAAAAGGATAATGGATTCTCGCAGATACAAGGGGAAACTGCAGAATCTAGTATACTGGGTGGGTTACGCTCCTGAGGACAGATCTTGGGAACCCGCTGAAAACGTACATGCTCCTTTATTAGTAAGGAGGTTTCATGCTCTATACCCCTCCAAACCCAGACCAGTGAATAGACCATTAGGGGGGAGAATTGTTACCCGTCCAGCTTCCTGCTCCCTGTCACTTTCCCGTATGGGTACACTACATTTCCCATAAAGCTCTGTTTCTGGGGGAGGGGTAGTGTGCTTTCCCATGCTGCCATGCGACGAAGGTTTAAAGTGGACACTCTCTCTATGGCCGGTGCTTGGCTTACTGAGCTGCGGTGGACCACGCCATTTATTGGACTCCTTGGATTACCTTGAGCTCTCTGTTGCAGTTTGGGAACTTGTTTTGCCTGAATACCTTCCTGTTTTTTCTGCTTCACGTCTCTTCTTTAAAGGAAGATTTCGAAGGGCTCCCCGTCCTTCCCGGGAACTTCCCGGAGCTTCCCGGACTTCGTCTCCTCTGAATTCCCTGCCGCACTGGGCGCTCTCACTCCACATCCCCTGAGCTTCCCGGACCCCGCCTGCCTAGAACCCTTGTCATGCAGTGCGCGTTCACTCCTGACTCTCCGGAGCTCCCGGACCCCGCCTGCTCTGAGACTCAGCTGCGTTGTACGCGCTCACTCCCAGAACTTCACGGACCTCGCCCGCGGGTGTAGTTCGAGCTCGCTCCTGATTCTTTTCGTGGATATCAACAAAAGAACGTAAGCGACTTATTTTTCCTTTTTTTTGTATTACCAACGTTTCCTCCACGACGCGAGGACACAAGTAATTTACCTGACTCACAGATTTGATTTGTCGTTGCAAACACTCTGCTTGGGACTGACGTCAATTAAATTTGACAAGGCTAGTAGGCTTTGGAAAATGCTCGACCTTCTTGAATGCTAGAGATATCTTTCGTATACTGGAGCAGTGTCCGCTTCTGTGAGAGGACTACAAAAGCCCATGATAATAGTAGAGACTAGCGCCTGCCCTGTGTTAGTTTTGGAAAACATCTGGTGTTCAACGGACAAAACCTTTATTAATAACTGTTGGGAGAAACAAACAAAAATAAAATTCCTCTAAACTTGGATTCATTTATTTGGCTGCATTATTTTTGTGATAAGCAGACGGATGCCTTTGGTGCCTGAGTACTTCTTCTAGCCTGATACTACAGGAGCCTTTTTTTTATTTCTTACGAAATTACTTTCAAGAGGAGACCTTGCATAAAACGAGTCTCACATTTCGCACTTGTGTAAGTATGAGAGAGTACACAACCTTGGCTATCACTGATGTTATACCCTGCAACCATATTAACCGCACCTATAATTAACACTGCCCTTGTCTCTTTTTCTCCTGTTTATTATTTTGTCTGCTACAATCCAGAAACTCGAGCCTTCTCCTACTCCCTTTTCTTGAGATAATAACACGCCTGCTATTTTCAAGATATTGTGGTCCTGTGGTGGTCTCCTCTCTCTTTGGGGGTATCAGTTTCTAGTCTGGGGTATTGACTGTACAGACTTGTGACTGCACCTTGTGGGAGAGTTGGGACACTGTCTTCGCTCCTGAGGATACTGGTCTTGCTACTACTCTGGAATCAAGACCCAACAAATACACCCCCCCCCCATACATTTCTCCTGACCCTGGAGTAATACTAAGGGGTCTATTATAATGTCGGGTGGATCGCCACCGCCCGCATGGAGGTGGCGATCTGCCCGACATTATCTATCGCCCGCCTCGCATTTCCCCCTGCCACATTATAATGGCGGGGGTACCGCGGCAGACAGGAAGACCGTCTGCCGCTTTTCCACCCGGTCAACGAGTCGACCGGGCGGAAAAGGGTTGAATATGGTGGCGGTGTTTGCTAGACACCACCATCCATATTACATTGCATGGGGGAAGCAGCCTTCAATGCCACCACGGAAAGGTATGGGAGCACATGGGGGGGGTACCTATGGTACCCCCCTGCATTCGCATGCACAACGGGCCGGCACCGTGCTGTGCCTGCCACGTTGTGCATGCAAATCCACAAATGCCTTTTTTGCATTGCGACTGGGTGCTGCTGACAGCACCGCCCGCCGCAATGTAAAAAATGCGGGAAGCGCCCGCCAGTGTGGCAGGCGCATCCTAATTGTGTATGCAGGACCGCCGCACACATAGCAGGCGGTCCCATTTCATGATGTGATGGGGGGCGGACTTTGTCCGCCCGCCATCGTAATAGATCCCCAAGTATCCTGATTAGACCTTCAATAATTGTATCAAATGTCAGTACAGCTGAGATAGACGACTTCAGCACATTGCGTTCTCACAATCTGTTGAGTGTAATAGTACCCTAAGCTCATGATTTAAACAAAAAGACAGCGGTCCAATTAATCTGAGAAACTGGGAGTCTGCGCACATGATCTCAACTCAGCATATCTCCCAATCTTGGTATTTGTACCTGTTTGTAATAATCACTATAAACTTCTCTACTGAAAAAAAAATGGCTTCTGATTGCGAATGTCATTAAAAAGATAATTAACTCAACAAGTAGATACTACCATGCGCTCAGTAGCCATTCACTTAAATTTTAAGCCCATAGAACCAGAGCTCCCACCTTTGAGCTTAACTAACAGATATGGGAGCAATGTTTAAAATTCATTCGTTTTTTACTACAGAGAAGCTAAATAAACAATGTGCATGTTGCCTCTGATCTTTTAATATCATATTTTATTATGCTGCAGGAAGGCACATTAGTGAGTACATTTCCCACCATGCATCACTAATACCGGTGGGGATACAATCCTAGCTTTTGATCTGCAAATGCTCCACAGTTTTTAAGTCCCAGTTTCAGCATATTTCTTATTCCAATATATCATCTGCTGACGTACTGTATCAAAGGTTATGTATTTTTGGCATTTGTTTTAATCAAATACACAGGGATAGTAAGCTTATGGTGATGAAGGGCTTCCTTGTTTTGCTATATGTATGTATAGGTATTTGCAGAGTGCGAATCTAGCGGGGGAGCAAGGGAGAACTGAACAAAAGACAATACAACAAAACAACACAGAAGGGTCCATAGCAAAGAAGGGATTTAGAGATAATTTTAGCTAGATGCATGTATAGAGTAAAATAACCTGGAATGATTATAGTCACAGGTTAACAGTAGTTCTTACAATTTACTAGGAGTAGGTGTAACTTGCTGTGGTACTCCTGAGTTATTTCTGAATTTCAGCTATAGGTCAGGAGTACTCCTGACTTACTCTCTGATTGCGCCTGATATTCAGTAGTAAGGCAGGAGCACTACACGAGTAAGTCAAAGAAAAATTCTTATGACTCGGGCCCTGAGTGCATTGCAATTTGTGACTTAGAGAAGAGCTTTCAGCTTGTGCGACTGTATATAAAATACAATAATTTGCAGATGTAAAAATGTATTAGGATTTGTGCAATCACACTTTTTTTCCACTGTGTAAATAAAACCTTTCCCTGTGGAGAAAGAAACCCATGCCTCTACGCTTTCATCGGTGTTGGGTGTGTCTTGAACCCATTCTTACCATGAAAGGGATTTGCTCCTGCCCTTCCTAGGGGTTAACCACCCTCAGGGGGCACACTGATGTGCTCCACTTCCAATGTGGTGCACAATCAGTATGCCTCTCGACAGCGTGTTTGCCTTTGCTACCCCTCTGTAATACAGCACAGGGTCAAAATCTTCGGGGCATATTATCAAGTGAGTTTTTTTTTTTATCGCACTATTACCCAGCTGTCGCAAAGCGATAGCAGCCGGATTTTTTATCGCCCTGCATGCCAGCGATATTTATCGGTAATGACATGCAAAGTAGGCGTTCCTTACCAAAACTTCGCAAAAAAAAGTAGCTAACACATCACTCTATTATCAATGATGACCCAGACCCGCGAAGCGACAAGAAAAGTCGCGCTAAGCCCCGTTAGCACCAGGAATTTACCACCAGATAAAAACATGACAAACTGGTGATGAATGGGGCTACATAGGGAGACTAGGCCAGAGCTCCATCAGGAGAGCCACAGACGTCGTGGAGGTAGTGATCATGCAGATTGGGGTTCCACAAAGGCAACTACAGCCACTGCCAATGCCACCACCCCCAGGACCACCACCGAGGCAGCGACGAAGAAGACAGCGGGTACTGCGCAGACTTCTCAGGCGCAAGTCCAGCGGGGCATCCAGGCTCTCACCCTGGTAATCCTGGATGTGGGGGGGCTTGAGGGGGGTTGTTGATGTGTGCTGCACTTGGCCCTGGGTGCTCAATTCTGCATTTAACCTTTTTTGTACATCTTTTCTATGGTAGGTGGACTATTTTTTTATGTCCCCACTTGCGGGTTAGCGGGTGTTTTATTGTCGGTAAAAGCTTATCGCTGATTTCTGCCTGCTATCGCCGGTTTTCCTATCGCCATCACGCAGCGGTTAGCGGCGGTTTTCGCGGAACCTATCACCTGTTAGCACCGTGTTGATAATACAGCGATAACAGGGCGGAAGAAACAGGCGGTAGACGGCGATAGAAAAACTAGCGCTAACCTAGGTTAGCGTTATTTATCGCCAGTCCTTGATAATATACCCCTTTATTTCATGTGCTTGGGGCCATGCCCCCAAGCAAATGACAGCATGCCCCAGTGGAATTTTGCTAGCACAAAAAAGTGTGTCAGCTTGATCCATATAGGGTAAGGGGCCACAGCAGCTTCATTGACTCCTTATCTAATACCCAAGCACCCCTCAGTTCACTTTGTGTAATAGAGTCGCCGAATGGGACATTTATGGTAATACA
This sequence comes from Triturus cristatus, assembly GCF_964204655.1. NCBI lineage: Eukaryota > Metazoa > Chordata > Amphibia > Caudata > Salamandridae > Triturus > Triturus cristatus. The sequence goes on along the minus strand of NC_140588.1, from coordinate 529,031,758 downwards.
AAAAAAAACACGAAATCATTCAAATTCAGAGAGAAAACGAGTTACAATAATTTATGTTGCATTAATACTTGTTAAATGTATAGTTTTGGGGCACAAAATTGAAATGCCAAATACCGATGATACACTCTTGAAAGCCCAGCTCTGTGCTGGTGCTAGAAGGAGGCAGACTTGCCCAAGTAATATTCAAAACGTTAGCTTTAATGACAAGAGTCGTTTACAGCATGTCTCTGAAACGAGTTCAATGAGCAGAAATCTGATTGAAGCCCATAGAAAATTTAATAAAACGCTACTTATTATTTAACCCAGTTTCAGCATTAGAGGTTCTCACTTTGAATGAAAACTCTTCTGTTCTGTACAGATGCGGAAAATTGGTGGTTGCAATAACTGTGTAAATTGGGAATCTCTTGTGTCTTACCTCACTTAAAATATGGACAGCAGCCTAAAGTAGATGCTAGTTTTCTGTAGGATTCTGGATGTTATCTTCCTTAACCTCGAAATAAATACCAGCACACCTTTATTATAGCCATACTTTTTTACCACTTGAAGATCACTCATTTAAAATAAATCATTTATCTAGAAAAATAGATTTTTGTATGTTTGTTTGCTTTAATGTTGTACTTCAATTAATTCTCATCAAATTCAAAATACAGTTTCACAAAGGCAATTGAATGAAAAGAGAAAGAGCGAAAGAATACTTTGCTAAATTGTTGAGATGAGGCAAAGTTTAGTGGCAGGATTGTACTGCAGACAGAGGCAGCCCCGCCTACCTCACCTCACCTCACCTCACCTTAGCTCTGCATGCCATTTCATAGAAATATGAATTCATAGAATACTATTACTAGAAACCATTGGAGCTTAATTACTCCATAGACATTTTCAAGACGGATGACATTTACTTTTTTTTTTAAATGGCTAATGCATGTTTTTTGTCATGGTGTAAAGGCCTATAATCTTGAAAAACAGTTTTCTCTGTTGGTTTCCCCTCATAATTTTCACAGATATTTATCGAGAGAGAGAGAGACAGAGAGAGAGTGTGCGTGCGCGTGTGTGTGTGTGTGTGTGTGTGTTTAATAACACGTGCACACTTAAGATAAATAAAACGTTTATGGCTAGTACAAAATCCACACAGCTAACAGTTTTTTTTAGATTACCTTGATATTTTGAGTTTGTATCAACTTTTCAAACATATTTTGTTGTGCTCAAATGTCAGCCCGAAAACAGTTTGATAGTTATATCTTTATGGTATAGCGTATGGTGTCTGATTCAAATGATGAGCAGTCCTACACGATTACAGCCTGTGTAATCAAAATTGTTGATTTTATAAAGCTTCACCATTAGTAAGAACATTATGCTATAGGATAATAATTAAACAACTTCCTGTGGTTACACTGTTACAGTCATGTAGTGACCATTATAAAACCAAAGCAAAAAATAAATAATGTACATATAAACGTAGATTAGTAAAATGTAATAAAATATATTTAGCAGCAGAGTTGGTTGACCCTTTGAAAAAAAATAGTGTCTAAAACTAGATAGTGTCTGTAAGAAATTGGGTTGCAGGTTAAATGGGGGTGTTAGACCTGGCATTCTTGGTGTGGTCTCCCCCTAACATTTTGCCTTCAGACCTCCTGTTTGCTGACTTCGTTTTTGCTGACTTTAGGACTCTGCACACCTTACCTCTGCTAATCAGTACTAAAGTGCTTGTGTTCTCTCCTTAAAACAATGTAGAATTAGCTTATACCCAATTGGCATATTAAACGTACTTATGAGTCCTGGTAAATTGACACTACATGTGTCCAGGGCCTACAAATTAAGTGCTACTAGTGGGCTTGCAGCACTGATTGTGCAACCCACGTAAGTAGCACTTTAAAATGTCTAAGGCCTGTCATTGCAGCCTGTGTGTGTGCAGATTTAAACTGCCATGTCGACATCGCATTATAAACTTTTTGCTAACTCGAACCTTCTTTTTTAGGTCGAGCCTAGAGTGAGTGCGCATGCGCTGCTCTACGAGACTTGTTGTAGTGGAGTATTGAATACAAGCCCCGGCCCACTCTCCGCCCATATTTGTCATTGGCATGTGTCATTGTCCTTCGTAAATGCTGGCTTCTGATTTGTTAATAGGGTTGTTAGTATCGCCTTGTCTTCATTTGTAACCTCCCATGGCGACTGGCCCTTTTACTTCTGTTGTTACAAAGTAAATGTTATTTAATCTTGTAAGCACTATTTTTTTATTGAGTTTCTCTTACTGCAGGCACGACTTGCTTTGCCAACATTCAGCGCACCATGCGCGGTTTCACATTTCAAGCAGCCGGAACAACGGAGGCCTTCTTTCCAATGCCATAGGTCTGGCATTTAAATGCGAGACCTATTGCATTGCAAATATTTTCTAGGTTTTCAGCGCACCCTGCGAGCTTTTAATTTCAAACAATGGCAGGCGTCAATGTGCAACACTCGCGGGACAGGCAGCTTTTCTTCCTGGCGCTCCATCATTTGAATGGGCCTGTAAGCCCATATTGCAGTATTTCGCTCAGAAGGGGGTGGCGAGGAATGAGTTATGAAGGAGGTCAGTCCAGAAAAGCACAGGGTTAAGAAATGGCTCTATAACACGGGTACTCATAGTACGGCCCGCGGGCCGTCAGCGGCCCGGCAAGCCTTCCTTGGCGGCCCGCGGACCTTGCAGACATAGTGCCGGTGCCCTGTGCTTGTCAGCGAACACCGCCGGTTACAGCAGCATGGAGCTGTGAGGCCGGGCGATTCTTTTAAAGGCCATTTACTTGTTAATGAGGCTTTGTTGTATTTCACCTCTTCTTAGCGCCCCTGCATCTCCCCTCTGATTGAGTGGAGATGCAGGGGCGCTAAGAAGAGGTGAAATACAACAAAGTCTCATTAACAAGTGAATGGTCTTTAAAAGACCTGTGAAGTACTTGGGTGCGGCGACCGTGTGCGTTCCCTGGAAGCCGTCTCAGCGCAGGGTGAGGTGACAGAGGACAGCAGGGTGAGGTGATGGAGGGCAGCAGGGAGTGAGAGCAGGGGGTGAGGTGACAGCGGGAGGAAGACAGAGTGCGACAGAGGGAGGAAGAGGGAGGGAGAGAGAGGGAGAGGAGGAAGACAGGGAGAGGAGGAAGACAGGGAGAGGAGGAAGACAGGGAGAGGGGGGAAGGCAGGGAGAGAGAGGGACACAGAGGGAGGGGGAGGGAGGGAGGGAGAGGGAGGGAGACGGAGGGAGAACGGAGGAGGGAGGGAGGGAGACAGAGTGAGAGATAGATAGATAGAGAGGGCGGGAGACAGAGTGAGAGATAGATAGATAGATAGACAGATAGATAGATAGATAGATAGATAGATAGATAGATAGATAGATAGATAGATAGATAGATAGATAGATAGAGAGAGAGGGTGGGAGACAGAGTGAGAGATAGATAGATAGATAGATAGATAGATAGATAGATAGATAGATAGATAGATAGATAGATAGATAGATAGATAGATAGATAGATAGATAGATAGATAGATAGATAGAGAGGGCGGGAGACAGAGTGAGAGATAGATAGATAGATAGATAGATAGATAGATAGATAGATAGATAGATAGATAGATAGATAGATAGATAGGGCGGGAGACAGAGTGAGAGATAGATAGATAGATAGATAGATAGATAGATAGATAGATAGATAGATAGGGCGGGAGACAGAGTGAGAGATAGATAGATAGATAGATAGATAGATAGATAGATAGATAGATAGATAGATAGGGCGGGAGACAGAGTGATAGATAGATAGATAGATAGATAGATAGATAGATAGATAGATAGATAGATAGATAGATAGATAGATAGATAGATAGATAGAGAGGGCGGGAGACAGAGTGAGAGATAGATAGATAGATAGATAGAGAGGGCGGGAGACAGAGTGAGAGATAGATAGATAGATAGATAGATAGATAGATAGATAGATAGATAGATAGATAGAGCGGGAGACAGAGTGATAGATAGATAGATAGATAGATAGATAGATAGATAGATAGATAGATAGATAGATAGATAGATAGATAGATAGATAGATAGATAGATAGATAGATATGTGTGCATACCGGGTCTGGTGGCTCAGTGGATGAAGGCGTCCGCTGCAGTGGCCTGTGTTCAACCTCATGGTCATAGTTTTTTTTTGCTCTAGCCCCGCCCCTCCCCCACTGGCCCCGCCCCCACCGGTGCGGCCCTCAGCCAGAAACCACACTGTAAATTTGGCCCCGAGAGAAAGTTTGTGAGTACCCATGCTCTATAACAATGTACATCCAGCCCGCGTCTCTTGCCTTTTTAATCCACAGCCTCACCTGTGCTGCTTGAAGGACCACAGAATAGTTTTGCAACGTGCACCAATTTGCTTAGTTGCATTCGCTGAATGCACGAAGTAAACTGGGTAACAGTAACACTACAGCTGCCCCTTACATCACTTTCAAATGGCAGGGGTGCGGATTGACAGGCAACCTATTGACATTAACAGAGCAGCCCGTGCCTCCCGCGCTCGGGGCTAGATGCCACTAATGAAGTGACCACACCGGCACACACTCGCTGCAGTGTGGAATGGGCTTACCGTCGGTAACTACGACATAACTTTTCGTTCGGTGTACACTAAATTAAATGATAATACATGGAAGCCGCTGCGTGCATTCGATTTGGAAAGCACCACTTCAGGGGTAGTAAGTGGGAGCCATTCCATTTTGAGCGGTTAGTGTTAATGTGCGCGTTATTTACCGGCCCACACACGTGTAATAATGTATTTTACTGGTTATTGATGACTGCTTAGACTCGGTATGCAGCGCTTGAGCTTCAAAAATGGCAGCCTGGTAGTTCGTGTCCTGCTTACCTTCTCCCAGCTCCCCTTCCTCGCTCTTGCCTCCTGGGCTGCAGACTCAGCTTTTGCCCAGCACTTCCTGAAGATCTGTACACTGCACTCGGGTAAACCTTTCCTCCAGGATGAGTCCGAGGTGCCGGCTGCTGCCTTAGGACAAACCTTTCTCTGCAGTGCTGCGACTAGTGGGGAAGGTAGCTGCCTCAACGCCCCCGGACCGAACTCCACTGAATGCTTCTGTGCTACCTACATGTTCAAGAGGAAACTACACTCGCCAAACACTTTAAAACATGTTTTTATTTCTTTAATGTAGCTGCCTTGCCAAACTCTTTTTTTAATATTATATTTTTTCATGCAACGCAGTAGGCCGTGCTTGTTCCTTAAAAATAATAGTAATGCTTTCTCAACCATGGAAAGAATGAAAATCACAGCAGTCACCCCTGCTTCGATTTGAACCCGGGACTGCTGGGTGCTCACAGATTTCTTCAGTACACCTGGTGACATTTTGCAGATGTAATCAGGGGTTTGACACGCAGGGTGCGTGCAAAGTTCTGCAGCGGATTGCTCAACGTGTTGTCTCAGAGGTATTTTGTGTAAGTGGGTGATAACATTAATGAAGCACTCAGTATCCACGCCCGCTTCGAGGCACTTGCCAAAGAATAAAAGGTGCTGCTCTCACCTATTCTAGCATGACTGGCTGAGGAACTCTGTCTAAAGGTCAGCATGGAGGTTTCAAGAGTGGGTCTGAAAAGAAAGCAGGGTTGGGTAGAGTCACTCATGTGTTACAAGGGTTGATGCAGCATAGCTGTAACTCAGCTGTGTCCATTAATGGGTTAATTTGAAGATGACTTCCTGTGAAATGTGAAGGTCAAGACACAGAGAGCTAGGATAGAAGGTTTGTAGACGAGGGAGTGGTTTGCTTCACTGATGGAGTAAACGCAACAGTGCTGTAATGAAGCAAACACTTTGGACGCTGTTCTCTTTCTATGTTTAATAGCTTGACCTGCCACCTATGCTGTGCCTGCTTTTCAGTGGCGGTACCTTCCCCTGTTGCTGTGTGCACTTCCATTCTGTGTGTAATGAACGCAGGCACTGCTGTGTCTGTTTAGTACCTTTTCGGTATGTGCGAGGAGCGCTCGCACTGTCCCCTGTTCATAATCTGCCTTTTCTGTGCAGGTGTGAGTTAATCTAGCACTGCTGCCACTTGTGCAGCTCTTGCTCATACTTTGGACCCCCAGGAATTATATGATTCAGTGGCCTCTTCGTTTTCCACATGATTTTGGATTTGCCACATAATCCATCTACTGCAAAATTTGAGGAGAAAAATGCTGTAAATCTGTCAAATTGATGTAAACAATTAACTGCGAACCACCAGATCCTTTGTATATATTCTTTGTCACTTACCCACTCTGCGCCGCCGCTGTTTTTTCACCTGCCACCTGTGCCGTCCACCTTGTCACGAACACTTGCATGCACAAAGTTTTCGGGTTACTTCCGCAACAATTGCTTACAGTGCTGATACAACTGTTTCCAATTTTCACAACCCTTGTCTTAATTGTTTTTCCAATGCCCTGTACTCCTCTAAATATATGATGCATTTTTCTTAATTGTTTTTCCAATGCCCTGTACTCCTCTAAATATATGATGCCTTTAGCACATTTAAAATCTCTTTTGAGTCTCCCAACCTTCCTTTCTTGCAATGTTTTGTGCATACTTGATAACTAGTCTTCTCAATAATATCGGTTGAGATATTGTTGCCTGTTTCATCTAGTTCAAATGGAACACAAGTTACTATAAATGCAGGGACACGTGTTACTGCACAGGGAAAGGCCCTCCATAAAGGTTGACTCATCTCCTTTCAGTAGCCTATGGCTCTACGTTGGTGCTAATCTGGTTCAAATGAGGTAACACTTTACCAAGAGAGTGCTAGCGTGTAAAGAAGGCCAAGTAATGAAGTAATACTACCACAAAAGTGGTAGTCTTTCTAGGGCGAGACTTAGGCTGGAGCTCGGGCTGGTCAAAGAATCATTAACTCTTGAGGCCGACTTCCTAAAATATTACATCTGAATTCTAAAATCTCCGAGGGAATTCTTAAAGAGCTGCCTCGGAGACATATCTGAAAAAACAGGCTCGCCATGGAACAAACCGCTTACGAGAGTGTGATACCTCAGACATCAGCACAGCAACGGAGGGTTGATGTTGTCACCCCGTTTCTGAACCCTCTGTGCATGCAATGTTGGTCTGGGGCATGGTATGGAAGTGAGCAGTATGGTAGTGATATGGTTGTGGTTTAAATGAATGAGGTGCAAGTGTAGGGGACTGCTTCTTTGTCTCATTTCAAATTTTAAGCATTGTCACATTATTCATATTTCGAAGGTGGATGTAAAATTGAATTACAATAATGTAGAGATAAAATGTTGAAAAGAAATGAAAGGATGAAATTTTAATTTTCAAAATAATTTTTTGACATATATGAAAAAAGGAAAATAAAATAAAACATGACAAAATATTAACTAAAGTTGTTGTGTGGAGAAGAACATTATTGAGGCCCTATCTTAGAGGTTTTTTGAGAGCCATTAGTAAAGGAATATAGGTCACGTGGGAGGTTGCTTTGTTAATTTTGGTCTTTGTTCCCCCTTCTCCCAGACCTTCAAAGTAGATATTTGTAGGGGGGTGCCTTTTCAGTTTTCTTCACAAACAGCCTACGAGAGCCATGGCCTCCATTGAAATAAACAAACCAGCACTTCCTCTTCCCTGCATCTCATAAGTCACCTGGAAATCGCGAATCAATAAACAAGTCCAACTGGTCTCGTGCCAGCAAGACCAGGCCACATTAAAAACCTTATCTTTCCTTACCCCGCTGAACGACTTATACTTAGTAAACAAACCTCAGCCCTACCTTACCGTTCCCCTCAATCCTAAACCCAGGAGAGAGATTATGTGCATGCGATTGCTGGCACTTCCAATTACGGATTTAGGCAGGGCCTGGGAAAACCAAAAAACTGAAGGAGCATGCCGACTGTGTGACTACAAATGTTAATCATGCTACACCTCCTGTGGTGTTGCCCGACCTTAGCCACAGAAAGGAGGATTCTTTTGAGAGAACTATGCCTGAGAGAAAAAGTAACTACCTGCCATGAGGCCTCCGCAGTATGCTTCACACAAAAAGAACCTCACATCCTGGCCCGCTGTGGAAGATTTGTACAATTGGTCAGAGGTGCTATGTACCCCGTAACTACCCCCCACCCCGGCCCTCCTCAGGTCCAAACGCTGATACTGAACTATTTTTTAAAAAAACAGGACCGCGAAAGAACACTTCCCAACCCAGTCGATAAGCACAATCACTCCATAAGAGGAAGAGTATCAGCGTGCGGAATGGTAACAAAGTAAGTCCAGCAGACTTGAGGAGCCATACGGCTGATACTGTCACAGGGGACCAGACAAAGAACGATGGCCAACAGCAAACAAGTGAAGAAGCACAGAGTCAAACGTTAGGACTCAACTATTGCACCTTTCCAGAGTTTTTAACCGCTAGGAATTGTGTTTTTTTATTTTATTTTTTTAATGTTTTCTTTTAATGTTTTTACTGTAATGCAATGGTTTTATTTACCTTATGCAAATAAATTGATTCATTTATTCACTACCACAAAAGTGGCTGCATTACGCTGCATAGTTTGGCTTTTCTTGCTGCATTTTTAAGTCAACCATGGAACATAATTTGGTCCTTCATGACTAAACAGTTCCAGTGGCCCTGCTTTTACTGTCAAAGTGTGCGAGTTAATCTTGCACTGTTTCCGCTTGTGCAGTTCCTGTTTCGAGTGTGGAGATTTTTACATGTTGTGAGGTACACTTGCACTGCTGTACTTGTGCACAAGAAATGATTACATTATGTTTGCCTGTGGTGTATATTCCATGTGTCTCTCACATCGCTTCTGCCTGTGCTGTACATTCTGCTGCATATTCTATGTGTGTGTTTTGCTTCTGCCAGTGCTCTATATTCGGTGTGTGTGTCTGTCCCAATACCGCTGTTTGTTCTGTACATTGTGTAACATTGTTCCCATCTCCACTGTACCCGTTACTCTGCAGTGCTGCAACCGATTCTGTTCATCATCTGCATGTGTGAGAGAAGCTTGTATTGCTGCCTATGCCATTAATGACTGAATTTGTGTGAGAGTCGGGACGCTTGTATTGCTGTTGCTGAAGTTCTACCAGTTTTTGTTTTCCTGAGAGATGCGTGTAGTTGTGACCTCTAGAACTATTTTGTGTAGCGGAACCTTGCACTATTGCGGCCTGAGCTGGAACTGGTCTGTGTGAGGGGCTCTTGCACCACAGCTGCTTGTGTTTGTTATTTACTGAAAGGTTTCCTGGAGGGTGTGTCTGGCCGCTCTGATGAGGTCTGCTCCCCACCCACAGCATCAGAGGAAGCAAGCTGCAGATTGGGGCCTGGCAAAAGGAAGGTCAAATTGGGGACAAGTGATCGGCTTTACAAGCGCATGTTTACAACATAGTGGGTAGAAGCCATTGGTTGTTCAGGTAGTTCCAAAACGTTCCAACATGTTCGGGTCTGGTACAGTACCAAGGAGCATCATTTCTCCGCAGCAGCAAACCATATGGGCGTCTATTTTCAATGTGGAGTCGGAATTGCCATTTTCACTCCCAGCGCTACTGCAGCATTGCAGGTGTACTACATAAAAATAAACCGCAATGGAGTTCTTATTTTATTAAGGTGGGGAGAGTATATCTATTGCATAGGTAAAAAACATTTGCATTTATAATGCCAGTAGCCCCAATTCCAACAAATGCGAGACCTATTGCATTTACATTGATTGTTAACCCCTTCAGCGCGGCGCGGATTTCCGCGCCACGCTGAAGGTTCTGAGCGCGGGCGGGGCCATGACGGAACGGTTCCGTCATAAGCACAGCCCAACCGACGTGCATGACGGAACCGTTCCGTCATGCGCGTCGAAGGGGTTAATACATATAAGTAAGTCACCCCTGAGGTAGGCCCTGGGCAGCTCAGAGGTCAGGGTACATTGTATTGAAAAAGTAGAATAAGTATTTTGAAATTTTACATTTCCTGGTAGTGAAAAACTTTTAAATTTATTTTCCACTATTGCAAGGCATACCTCTCCCATAGGACAATATTGGAGTTCCCTTATTACATTTCAGAAGCTTTTACTTCCAAACAGTGTATTTGGAATTGTAATGAAAAATCCTAACTTATGGTGCAGTTGAATTTTAGATTACAAATTTGAAAATGCCACTTTTAGAAGGTTAGCAAAAGACACACAAATGATGGACGGAATGTGGAACAAATCAAACATTCACTCCCAGTCAAGAGATCTGGGCTAAATCCATTGTTCTTTTCTTCACCATGCCACCCCAGTTTTGACCCAGCCATATGGAAATCAGTCTTGACCCTGCACCTCATGGGAACAGTCCAGCCCAAACTGCCATGCCAGATCCTCCCTGGACCATAAACAAGCATCCTGGGACTGCTTTGGGGGTATCACCCCTCATCAGCCATGCAATATTGGATCCAGAGGCACAGTGAGCCCAGGACCCAGATCTGGGCATACCGGCGCACTTAGGGTAACAAAGCAAAGGATACACAAATGATGAAAAGAATGAGGAACAAGTCAAACATTCACCCTCAGTCAAGAGATCTGGGTTTTCCTGTCATAGCTATTTGGTGCCTGCAGCCTGCCTCTTTGTCACATGACTGGGTATAGGCAATCTGTATTTCTCCTTGACACTCACACACAATAGGGAGCTTAGGTATGCCTGGATGAGCCATCTCTTGCAGAATCAGAGGGTGGACCTGGGCACAGCCCCACTTACACTTCAACAGGCTGTGTTCTGCCTCTGCACAAAAGGCTGCATACACCCTGTAGGCAGTCTAGAGCCAGGGCAAGAAGGCAGGACATCTGTACACTTTGAAGGCATGCCTCTAGAATCTTCTCTCAACTTTAAAGGCACAACTGGGTATAACTACAGTACCTCAGACACTATCTCTTCAGTACACTTCTAGACCTGTGGATACTATGCCAGGAAGGACTGCTGTGCTGCCGAAAGGACTGCCACTCTGCTAGACTGCTGCCTTGAAAGACTGCTGCCCAGCTGTCCTGACCTGCTGCCCTTTGCCTGGGTGATAAGGACTGGACATTCATTTGTTGAACTCAGGATCACCAGAGTGACTCCAAGGTCTAGTTACTTGGTCTCTTGATTTGAGCCACAGAGACAGAAGGATCCAAAAACCTCCATCCCAGCACCTGGACCCTGCCTTCTCAGCAGAACTGATGCATTGCTTCTGCTTGCTGGATTTGTCGTGAGGTTCCTAGAAACCTATTTAGGATCTGCACGTTTAGAAAACATAGACTGCGGGGTTGGTGTCCAGACTGATTCCTGACAACCCCACCGGGTATGTAAGCCTGTATACCAGCTAGCTCAAAGTGCCACTGTAAACTCCTCTTACCAAGGAGAGGATAGTTCATGGCAACTATCGAACATGACAACTCTATTCCATGAAGGATCGTGGAAACAGTGCAGTACATTTCGGTCAGTCTCTCATGCTCACTTTGTCTGAGAGAGATACACAGAATAAAAGGTGGGGACATTTTCAATAAGCACTTGAACCAGCGTCACTCTAGTGTAAAATAGGTTTGTAAAATAGGTTTGCTGAGACAACCATGAGATAGAAACAGATCTAAATGATTACAAGCACCAACAGAGTAAAAGGATGGTAGATTCCAACCATAGTGCTAAAACAATGTATACAGGCAGGTATAAAAATACATGACAGTAATAAAGCATACTCCTAAGATGCAACCCTAACTAGATGTACCTAAGCGTACCTAGCATGTATGTAGATGTAGAGCCAAGAATCCCTCTAGGATAAAGTCAACCCCATTACCTGAAGTGAAAGACTGTGGGACCCCGTCTTGGTTTTGAGATGGACACCCCGCAAGTGCATCACAGTCTTGCAGCTCCTCGGAGCCGATGCATCATTTCGACTGCACAACACATCCTCAATGTTGGACTTCGCATCACAAGCCTTCGTCAGCAGGATCCTCGATGTTGATGCAGGGCCTCACATCACAGCCTTGCTGCATCTTGGAACTGATGCATCGAATCGGCTGTATACCACATCTTCACTGCTGATACTTGAAATGCACCGCAAACTAGGATATAAGGTACTTTGTTCAGCGGGCCTAACTGGGTCCTTGTAGCCTCCCCGAGTTCCATCGTGGTCAGCCTAAACTTGTGACTGATTGGATTTTTGTTGTTAGGGTCTTGTTTTACTCAATAAAGAAACTCTATTTTTCTAACTTGGTGTGGGATCCTTTGTGAGTGATGTTTTTTACTTTAGAACTGTTTGAAACATTGCACGAGTACTTTACACATTGCCTCTAAGTTAAGCCTGTCTGCTCTGTGCCAAGCTACCAGAGAGCTGAGCCCAGGTTAATTGAGGGTTGGCTTGTGCCTCACCCTGACAAGGATTGTGGTGGCGGCTTGATCAGGTCTCTCACCCCAGTCAACCATAATACCTATTTCTGACAGGGGGTGACCATTGCTCAAGCAGCAACCACAATCCTTGTCATGGAGAGGTCACAAGCACATCCTAAATTAACCTGTGCTTAACCCTGTGGCAGCTTTGCACAAAAGCTGTCAAGCTTAAATGAGATCTATTGTATAAAATATTTAATCGGCATTTAATCAGTAACAAAGTGAAACACAACACAAATAAATTACAACACTAATTTAGAAAAATAAAGTAAAATGTAATAAATAATTGAAGACCAAAACAATAAAAATTCTATTCAAAGAACCAGAGCTCCACAATTTTAAAGACGAACTCCACAATTTAAAAGATTTAAGTGAAAATAGCTCCAAAAAGTACAGAGAGCCAACTGCGGTTATCTGGTCGCGCCAGAAAGCGTCAAAGTCACAAATTCAGGATGACCGCGATGGATCATGGGCCAGCTACAGGGACCAAGTTAGGCCTGCTGAAAAAAAGTACCTTAAATCATGGTGCGGAGCAATGCTAAGTCTTTCACATGAGGATGCATCATACAGCAGAGGCAATGTCCTGTGTGGAAATATGTAATGCAACAGCAGTTCCAAGGGAGCTGCGGTAGTGATGCAGTGTCCTGCATGGAGATGTGTCATGCAGTGGTGGTTCAGAGGAACTGCAGGCTGTGATGCGGAGTCCGGCATCGGGGATTCATCTCACAGGACCACAGATGAGCTTGCAGAGCATCTTCAGGCCAACTTCTAAGGGTCCACGACTGGGATGGCACAACTTGGGAGTGCAGGACACACAGTTGGCAGAGTTCTGGTACTCGGTACAAGGTTGTTGGAACCTGTTCTGTCCTTGAGGCTCTGATCAGGAGGCCAGCTAACTCACACTTGGAATACCTCTGGTGGTCTTGGGTTCAAGATGCAGGTCTAGTCCTTCTCACTCAGGCCAGAGGGCAGCAGGGCAGCACAACAGGGCAGAAGAGTGACAGTCCTTGTTAGAGCAAAGCAGCACAGCAATCCTTCTTCTGAGTCTTTCACAGGTCCAGATGTTTACTAAAGAGTGGGTCTAAGGGTCCAATATTTATACCTGGTGCCCACTTTGAAGTAGGAGAAGATTCTTTAGGATTTCAGCCCCCTGTGGTGTCAAGCATCTCCTTCCTCCTTGCCTTGGCAAAAGCTTGTCTGGAGACACAAAAGATTAGTGACACACCCTTTGTGAGTGTATTCAGGCAGATCCTTTGAGATGTGGAAGGATGGTAGGAGACAGCTCTTTCCCCTTGTTAAGTCAGAGTGGCCCATCGTGGCAACACCTAGCCTCCCTTTGTTTCACTGTTTGGGAGCCATACACAAAGACCAACTACCAGTCATATCTAGTCATATGACCTAGGATACAGTCTGTAGCCACCCAATGGTTAGGTGAATAAAATACCAACTTTCTCAAAGTGGCTTTTCAGAATTGTGACTTAAAATCTGACAATACCATTAAAGAGGGCTTTAAATTGCAATTCAATAGACACAAAACTTGATATTCATACCTGCTCCCAATTAAAAGTTATCCCAATGTTATCCAATGGGAGAGGTAGGCCTCGCAGAAGTGAAAAAGGAATTTAGAAGTCTTTTACTAGCTGGACATGTAAAACTTAGAAGTACATGTCCAATATTTTAAATAAATTGAACCCTGCCTCCTGGGCTGTTTAGAGCCTACCCTAGGGGTGACTTATATGTATTAAATAAGAAGGTTTAGGACTGGCAAAAGGTTTATTTTACAAGGTCTTACTGGCAGATTAAAACTGCACACACAGGCTGCAGTGGGAGGCCTGAGACATATTTAATTGGCTACTTAAGTGGGTAGCACAATGAGTTCTACAGACCAACCAGTAGTGTTTAATTTACAGGCCCTTGGCAAATGTATTACCACTTTATTAGGAACTTCCGAGTAAACTAAATGTGTCAATTGGGTGTAAGCACATTTCTAGCATGTTTAAGGGAGAGAGCACACACACTTCAGCTACTGTTTATTAGTGGTAAAGTGCAGAGAGTCCCAAAAGATTACAAAAACAGTAGGGTGAATGTATAAAAATTTGGCGATGACTCTGTATAAAGAGCGAAGTCCAACAGTGTCCTTGGCAAAATGTATATTGTAATAACCATATGCTCTTTGTAGTAAAGGAGAACAAACCAAAAAACACATTCGCTTGAAACTGCAGAAAACGTAGCTAGTGCATATACTAATATTATCCCAGCTCACCTATGTAAAAATGATGTTGCAATACATGTGGACTAAATCAAAAGGCAGTGCCACTGTGGAATCTCATTTATATTCAGTGTGGTACCACCAGTTTTGGCACTAAGCAATAATCACATTAATGGCCTGTAAATGAACGGATGTTCTCAGATTACATAAAAATATGTTTGTTTAGAGATATGGATCATGTGATCTGATCCAGTACTGACTTGACATTCACAGAGAGAAAGCTACATCAAAGACCATTGTTTATTGTGTTTTGTATCACAAAAATATAGGGGCAGATTCACAAGCCCCTTGCGACACTTTTGCGCCGCCGTTGTGTCACTTTTGTGACGCAGCAGCAGTGTAAATAATGCACCACGTTGCAACACAATTACAACATGACGCATCTAGAGAGATGCATCACGTTGTAAAGCCATGCGTCACATTATACCTGCGTCAGGTATAATGTATGCAGGGTGGGCATTCCGACACAAGAAAGCCTTGTAAAAGTGACGGAGTAAAATCTACAAGATGCCATTGTGCCACTTCTACGACACCACTGCGCCAAAACCGTACGCATGCTTGAAGCAGGCATAAGAAGTGACGCAGCACAATAGGTATAGGCCTTACAGAGCACTGCTGGAATTGCATCGTGCTTGTGACACAACTCCAGTGAGTTGAGTATGTCGAAGTGAGTTAAAGGAAATTAAAAACAGCTGTCTATAGCAGGGTATGCACAGATTTAGTCGCAAACATAAGGTGTGTCCTAAAAGTTACTACCGTGTATATACAAGTAAAGAAAGTGGGAAGGTGGGCCGAAAGGATAGTGAGAACGCTGAAGTGCTGTATGTGCGTAAACCAAATGAGTGTGGCTCATGTGTGGGACAGGAAGACTGGATACATTACAGCTCCTAGGAGCTCAGTTAAAACACACATGAGGAATGAGTTCAAAAGTGACATAAAAACACGGAACCAGTGAGACAAACATACAGGTAATTAGGAAGTGGATATCGTGTACATCGAAAAACATCAATCGTAAATGCACAAGACACAGCCTGAGTAGTGGAAGTCAGACCCAGAAACGCACACTTGGATGTCAGCAGGGAAAATGCGCATTTATAAGAAATTGTGAAGGTCCCCACTCATGTTGAGCCCAGCAGGGATCTTGGTATTGAGCTCCAGAATGAATCTCGATTCTAACTGCCGCAGTAATCTTTCTCTGTTACCACCCTGTCTAGGTGGTGGTACGCAGTCCACCACAAAGTATTTAAAGTGGTCAAGGTTGTTGTCGTGAACTTCTTTAAAGTGTTGCGCGACTGGGTATGTGGGGTCACTGTTGACTATCGTCCTAAGATGTTGAAATATGCGGCGATGTACCTGCAGGTTGGTGCTTCCCACGTACCTGAGACCACACTTGCATTCAAGGACGTAGACTGCATATTCAGTTCTACACGTCAATCTATGCTTGATGGTTATTGGTGCTGTGGAGAATTGCACTATGATCTGACTCACATTCATGCAGAATTTACATGCCCTGCAGCTGCTGCACTTAAAGAACCCCTTGATATTGGATAACCAGTCAGTTTGCATAGTGATCTCGAGGCTGCTTTTAACAAGTGCATCATGCATAGAGTAAGCTCTCCTGTATGTGATATCTGGACATGGTGCTACCACTGGTCCCAGGGTGAGATCAGACTTGATGATCCTCCAGTGTCTGTTAATGATTGCCCTTATCGCGCGCTCCTCAGTGTTGTGTGTTATAATCAGGCGGGTATTGACAGTGTCCTGGGTGGCTGTATCGGCCTGTGCATCATTGCTATCTGGGGTGGTGGCGGGTTTACCTTGCAACAGCCTAACCCTAGGGAAGGAGTTGGCCTTAGTGGTGGCAGTGGTTGATAACACTGTCGGAGTACCCACAGGCTTTAAATCTGCTGTGTTCCTCACTCTGACACGCGGCCAGGCCAGTACTAGAGCTGCAGATCCTGCGAAGACGTAGCATTTCACCGTAGGGAATGCTTGCTATAAGGTGCCTGGGGTGAAAACTGGAAGCGTGTAGAGTGGAGTTACCCGCAGTGGATTTTCTATGGAGAGTGGAGTTTAATATATCATTCGCTACATATAGCTTCACATCAAGAAAATCAACTGAATTGCAACTCATGTTGGCATTGAACTTCAGATTCAAATTGTTACAGTTAATCTCAGAAATGAACGCTCAGGCACTTTCCATTGTGCCCCTTCACATCACAAAGACATCGTCTATATAGTGGAGCCAACACATGATATTGTTGGACCAAATTTCAGAATGCTTTCCCATGAGCACCCGCTCCTCCCACCAGCCTACATGCAAACATGCGTAGCTTGTAAAGAAGCAGGCCCCCATGGCAACGCCCCTAAGCTGTTCGTACACCTTGTTGTCAAACAAAAAGAAATTATGTTGCAGGCACCATTCAATGAGATACATAATCAATTAATAATGCTTATAGCAATTAATGGGTCTTTTGGCCAGAAAGTGTTGACATGCAGCTAGACCATCATGGTGACCTATGCTGGTGTATAAAGATGTTATATCAAATCACAATAATGCAACACCGAGAGAGGAACATGAGAAGACAACGGTCCCACAGAGGTCAAATCCTTCCCGAACAAATGCTACAGAGCCGAACAGGCGCTCCCCAGAATTAATGGGCCTAGCACTGAAGTTCACAGGGAATCCTTCATCAACATCCCTCAATGAAAGGCAAAGTCCTGCACAACGAACAAACACGTCAATATCCATGCCGGGAGCTAATCGCAACATTCAGCAAGAAATAGTGGGAAGAAATTCGAGAAAGTCTGCTATGCCACCAAACATAGGGGATTATTCTACAACATCCACCCAACCACCAGTCAACGCTCCGCATACATTCAACTCGCCAGACAGAAGGAGCCC
The DNA here is from genome assembly GCF_964204655.1 of Triturus cristatus. Taxonomy (NCBI): domain Eukaryota; kingdom Metazoa; phylum Chordata; class Amphibia; order Caudata; family Salamandridae; genus Triturus; species Triturus cristatus. The sequence continues at coordinate 529,014,234 of NC_140588.1, read as the reverse complement.
AACTCCTATTCTATTAAAAAGCCTGCATACCTCCCCCCGAGGTTGGACCCAGTTACTCAGAAGCCAAACTTCAGCAACCTTCTACAAACCATTTACAAAGCGACACTGGATCTGAAAAATATTGCGCGCCTCACAGAAAACGCACTCTCCAAATTCAAAAATATGCAAGAGACAGTACTCTCACTACATAAAAACATAAAACAACACCAATTTCTCTATCAAACAGACATAATCCACCTCGAAAACTCCCTAGCTACCTATCGGAGAAGGAAACGCAGTACTACTGCAATCCTAAGAGGCGTCACCGGCCACAACTAACCGTTGCGATGAGAACAAGGTACATGTAATCAACTCAGACCCAATCAACTCCTTCAGAGAAGTCATGCCTAGTGACACAAAATTTCATGCGAACAACCTGATGCAAATAACACTAATCAATCCAAAGCAAGACCCCATCCAGGATTTCCAGGAAAAGATCACAGGGCTACTAATCAACTTTCGCTCAGCAGTGAAACATGCGTCAGACATTGCTGACCTTATCCTGAGCCAGGAGATTGATGTTGCGATCCTAACGGAAACATGGCTAACAGAATCTTCCTCACCATGGTTAGATCTACTGGTGCCCCCTAACTATTTCATTGTGAGGCAAGACAGGCTAATGAAAATAGGTGGTGGTATTGCTGTAATTCATCGCTCGGAGCTCTTGGTTACTCCATTGCCCACCGACCCTCTTAACTCATGGGAATACCTCAAACTCTCCATAGTTAACAACGAGAAACAGCTGTGCAAGGTTCATGCATTTTATCCCCCACCAGGCAAGAATTAACTTTTTATCGACCACTTAATGGAGATCATCACAGCAAACACGTCCCCACACTCCAATGACATATTCCTAGGAGACTTCAATTTACTCTGGAACACTCCTAATGAAAGCCAGATAAACATCATCAAAGACTTCCTAGCAGATCAAAACCTAGTGCAAGCCTGCACGCTTCCAATGCATGTGAAAAGCTCCACGCTAGACTGGATCATATCCAAACATAAAGCTGTAAGCTTAACCTCAATCATACCTTGTGACTGGTCAGATCATCATATAATAACCTTCCAAATTCCGAGAGCACTAAAGAAAAGAACCACTCAACCAATCAAACCCAAATAATGGGTGAGGACCACAAAGAACGTGGACAAGGTGAAGCTGGCATCGCTATGCAGGAGAGATCTTCCCCCTTCCAGAAATATGTCAAAGGCCAACAAACTCACAGAGCACTACAATGCGAAGATGTCACAGATAATGGACATCATCGCACCGTTAAAACTAAAACGCACATCGGACAAAGATAAAAAACCCTGGTTCAGCGACACGCTAAATGAAGAAAGAAGTAAACTGAGACTAGCAGAAAGGAAATGGAGACAGCTGCCATCAGCTCCACAGCTAAAACTGCAAAGAAAAACCAGAAGCGCCCACAATAAAAATATTCTGAAGTAAAAAAAAAAAATTCAGAACGGAATTGGAAAACGTGAAAAACAGACCTCGGAAACTATTTGAACTGGTTAAACAACAATCAAACAAAACATACAAATCCGCACTAGAAGCAACAAAATCTCAAATTAGCTGTGAGGAATTCACAAATTTCTATTCTTCCAAGGCCACGTCCCTGGAATGCAAGCTTAAGTCAGCAGCTTCTACATCGGAGGCCTCTCAACCAAATATTCCATCAGTGCCCAACAATTCAATACCCAAAAACGAAGCTCATTGGTCCACTTTTGAGCTATATGACCAAAACAACATCCTGAAAACCCTATCGGCCATTAAGCCTAACAATCACTTCAACGACCCACTCCCTGCAAAATGTATGCCGTACATAGACCAGGAGATCATCCCCAGCTGGACATCGATAGTCAATGCTTCCCTGTCTCAAGGATACTTCCCGGACTGTCTAAAAAAGAGACAAGTCATTCCCATCATAAAAAAACTGACAGAGAATCCCTCTGATCCTAGCAACTTTCGGCCAGTATCCAACATCCCCCTATTAGCTAAAGTCATTGAAAAATGTGTTCAGCAACAACTAAGCCAGCACATATTTAAATTCCAATTACTAGACGATTGCCAATCAGGATTTAGACCAAACCATAGTACGGAAACGGCAATTCTGCACATAGTAGACAACGCACTACTCGCTCCAGACCAAAACAAAGCATGTTTGTTAAGCTTGCTTGATTTATCATCCACGTTCGACACAGTTAACCACAAAATGTTGCTCGAACATCTGGAGAACAGGATGGGTTTTTCCAGGAACATTCTTGAATGGTTCAAGTCCTACTTGAAGAACAGATTACAAAGATTTCTGGTGACTAAGAACTTGTCAACATCATCCCCCATCCAGATAGGGGTTCCACAAGGATCAACCCTCTCCCCGTCACTACTCAACCTATATGTGGAACCACTAACGGACATAGTCCAGCGTGCCAATATCCTTTTCCACATGTACGCCGATCACATTCAGATTTACATTAAGATCTCCTCCTTAGAGGAGATCAGAACAATGAACAATGCTCTACGGGCGACGATTCAATGGCTAACAAGCAATCAGCTTAAACTAAATGCAAAAAAACAGAATTCCTCCTAATTTCACCTATCCAAAGTCCGCCCATTATAAAGGACTGGACCAATTTGATCACCGCATTCAATTGCACCCCGATCACTGTAGATTCAACCAAATCTCTAGGAATAACGCTAGACCAAACCCTAAACATGCAGTCACACATTAAAACACTGGCTAAAAGTGCAAGATTTCACCTGAGCTACATTAAGAAATTGAAACATTTCATCGAAACGGCGGACCTCAAAATGGCAGTTTAAGCATTAGTAATCTCGAGGATCAAATACAGATGCACAACACTTTCTGGGCTCCCCAAAATTGCAACAGCACCCCTAAAAGCCTACCTCAATGCAGCAACAAGGCTCATAACAGGGTCAAAAAAATTCGACCACATCTCTCCTCAACTGAAAGCACTGAATTGGCTACCTTATGAAGCTAGAATTCAGCTCAAACTGGCGTGCATAACACACAAAGCTCTACACTTCAAGTCACCAAGATACCTAGCACAGAAACTGGTGTTTTCTGGGGGAAACAAACAATCAAGGTGCGCTAGAAACCTAGTGCTGAAACCACAGATTTTCTGCAAAAACAACTTACAACAGATCGTTCTCAGGTGCCGCACTGAGAATATGGAATTCGCTACCCCAGATATCGGAAGGCTACCCAACGACGCAAGATTCAAGAAAGAAACCAAGATCTTCTTAATGAGTAAGTTCCTACAGTAAACATTACAGAGCATCCACACATGGCTCGCCCAAATACTCTCGCTCAAGGACACAAGAGTTTTAGAGCTAATGTCGTTTGTCTATTACAGGGCTCTTGCTTCCCTTGGGGACATGGTCCCTCTAGTCTTACAGCCTACAAACGTACTATAACAGTTATCAAAAGAAATATAGATGTCAACTTTGAACTGGACTGGAATATATTAAATGCTATACAGAACTCTGTACCGGAAATGTTACCATGTCCTGAACTGTGAAGCGCTTTGATACCCTACGGGGTCAAGTTTGCGCTATACAAAACACAGAATAAATAAATAAATCAGTGAGAGCAGAATACACTCATTGGGCCAGAGAACATCTTTGATTTTAAGGACGAAGTCACTTGTGTCTCTCAGATATGTGGGTAGACCTGTGACAAGTTCTTGAAGGAAGTAATCCACATATCTGGAGATATTCTCACACAGGCTTTTTCTTGCCGAGATGATGGGGCACCCTGGTACTGAGGTTGTGCCTTTGTGGACTTTAGGTAGAAAGTAAAGCACAAGCCTGACTGGGAATTCATTATTGAGAAACATGAAATCATCTTTATTGAGGATGCCCTGCGTCCTGTAATTGTTCAAACTTTTCTTAAACTCTTTGCCATTGGCTGTCACTTCCTTCCTGTTGGCTAGCCTGTAGCAAGTGTTGTCCTCAAGGTGTCTATGGGCTTCCTGCATGTACAAGTCTTTGGGCCATAGCACTATGTTGCCACCCTTATCAGATTTGTTGATAATGATGTCATTTCTGCTCTGAAGTTTCTTGATCAGCTCAGTATACTGTTTGCGCTTGAAGTTGCATCTGCGCTTGGCCCGTTGTCTACGGAGGTGCAGGTCTTTGAAGTCCTCTATGATTACATCATTGTATATGTCAATAGCATCTCTAGGCATAGCGGTAATAAACGTCGAGGGTGGTTTAAACGGACTCGCTATGTTGGGTACCATCTCAATGCCCTCATTGTGCAGCAGTTGTTGGGTTGCGATATTGGCCTGTGAGGATTCCAATTCCGCTAGTGTGCGGATTGTGGGGATGTTGGATACCACAAGGTTGCTGTTGTTGGGCCTTATTACCATTGCATGAGAAGGGACGGGAATATTGGTATATTTCTGTTGGAAGAATTTGATGAGTTTCAACTTGTGGATAAAGTTAAAGATGTCAATCCTGGTAATTGCGTAGTTGAAACTACTCTCAGGGCTGTAGGTCAGGCCCAGGGAGAGGAGTTGAGTCTCATCGGTCGTCAGATTAAAATTGGAAAGGTTGATGACAGTTTTGGAATCGGCTTTCATTTGTGCCTCCAGTTGCCTCTTCTTCTGTTGCCTCCTTTTTGATTTGTAACGCTTTCTGCGCTCCCGTCTCCTGCAGTTGCGCCTGTGTTTGTTTTCTTATATATATATATTCTCTGAAAAACCAATAGGTTTCAGGGACGTTATAGTTAGTTTGACATTTCACTCATACAAAACCAGAGAAATTTGGCCGTTATAGTTAGTTGAGCTAACTATAACTCACGCCTCCGCAATGCACTGCTGATGACGTCACATATTACATCATTCATGACATGGTCAGTGACATCACTGATGACATCTCAAATGACATCACTGATGTCACTGACCATGTCATGAATGATGAAATATGTGACGTCATCAGCAGCGCATTGCGGGGGCGCGAGTTATAGTTAGCTTAACTAACTATAACGGCCAAATTTCTCTGATTTTGTACGAGTGAAATGTCCAACTAACTATACCGTCCCTGAAACCTATGGTTATTTCAGTGAATTTCAATGGTTTTTTAAATACTAATTTATAACTATAACGTCCCTGAAACCTATGGTTTTTTTCAGTGAATTTCAAAGGTTTTTTAAATGATAATTTCTATATATAAGGCCACTGAAACCTATGTTTTTTTCACTGAATTTCAAAGGTTTTTAAATGATAATTTCTAACTATAACGTCCCTGAAACCTATGGTTTTTTTCAGTGAATTTCTAAGGTTTTTTAAATGATAAATTCTGCCTATGCCTACAGAGGTAGGAGATGTGAAGAAAGAGGAAGAAAGGCACAGAAAGAAGCTAGAGAAATGCAGAAAGAGGCAACAGAAGTCCAGAAGACAAAGAAAGGTGCAGAAATAAGTAAGAGATGTGCAGAAAGAACCAACAGAGGTGCAGAAAGAGGCCTTGTTTCAAAGTCGTCCTCTGCCCCAAACTTTTTACTTACTGGTACTGGTGGTAACTGAAACTGACTAACCAGGCCCTGAGCCAGTGCTATGCTGAGAGACACTTAGAATACAGTGAAAACACCTACATACACTAGGGTACACTATGGGTTGGGGTATCCCTGTGATTGGCATGACCTCCCCTGTAAGGCCCTAGTACATAATAGGGCAGGGGGATTAAAAGTACCTCTAACTCAGAGGTGCATAAAGAGGCAAGAGAGGTGCAGAAACAGGCAGGAAAGGTGTGGAAACAGGGAATAGGGGTGCAGAAAGAGGCAAGTGAGATGCAGAAAGAAGTAAGAACAGTGCAGAAAGAACCAACAGAGATGCACAAAGAGGCAAAAGGGGTGCAGAAAAAGGTAGGAGGGGTACAAAAAGAGGCAAAAGTGTTACAGAAACAGGCCAGGAGGGGTGCTGAAAAAGGAAGAGCAGTGCTGAAAGAACCAACGGAGGTGCTGAAATAGGGAACAGAGGTGCAGAAAAAGGCACAAGAGGTGGAGAAAGAAGGAAGAGGAGCGCAGAAAGAAGCAACAGGTGCTTAAATAGTCTCGAGGGGTGCAGAAAGAAGGAAGAGAAGTGCAGAAAGAAGCAACAGAGGTACAGAAAGAGGCAAGAGTGATTTAGAAAAAGGGAAGAGAGGTGTAGAAAGAGGCAAGAGAGTTGCACAAATAGGGCAGATGGGTGCAAAAAGAGGCAGGAGGGGTGCAGAAAGAAATAACAGAGGTGGCGAAAGAGGCAAGAGAGGTGCAGAAAGAAGCAAGTGAAGTGCAGAAAGAGGCAAGAGAGGTGCAGAAAGATGGAAGAGAGGTGCAGAAACAAGCAAGAGAGGTGCAGAAAGAGCAAAGAGAATTGCCGAAAGAAGCAACAGAGGTTTAGAAAGAAGTAAGAGAAGTACAGAAAGGGGCAAGTGAGGGGCAGAAAGAAGCAAGAGCAGTGCAGAAAGAAGCAACAGAGGTGCAGAAAGAGGCAAGAGGGGTGCAGAAAGAAGGAAGAGCAGTGCAGAAAGAACCAACCGACGTGCTGAGAGAAGCATTAGAGGTGCAGAAGGAGGCATGGGAGGTGCAGAAAGAAGGAAGAGGAGTTCAGAAAGAATCAACAGGTGCTTAAAGAGTCATAAGGGGTGCAGAAAGAAGGAAATGAAGTGCAGAAAAAAGCAATAGAGGTGCTGAAAGAGGCACAACGGGTGCGGAAAGAGGCAAGAGAAGCACAGAAAGAAGCAACAGAGGTGCAAAAAGAGGCAAGAGGGGTGCAGAAAGAGGCAGGAGGGGTGCAAAAAGAAGGAAGAGGAGTGAAGAAAGAGGCAGGAGAATTGCTGAAAGAAGCAACAGAGGTGTAGAAAGAAGCAAGAGAGGTACAGAAAGAGACAAATGAGGTGCAGAAAGAAGCAAGAGCAGTGCAGAAAGAACCAACAGAGGTGCAAAAAGAGGCAAGAGGGTGCAGAAAAAGGTAACAGGGGTGCGCAAAGAAGGGAGAGAAGTGCAGAAAGAGGCAAGAGAATTGCTGAAACAAGCAACAGAGGTGTAGAAAGAAGCAAGAGAAGTGCAGAAAGAGACAAGTGAGGTGCAGAAAGAAGCAAGAGCAGTGCAGAAAGAACCAACAGAGGTACAAAAAGAGGCAAGAGGGGTGCAGAAAAAGGTAGGTGGGATGCAAAAAGAGGCAAGAGTGTTACAAAAAGAGGCAGGAGGGGTGCTGAAAGAAGGAAGACCAGTGCAGAAAGAACCAACAGAGGTGTTGAAAGAGGCAACAGAGGTGCAGAAGGAGGCACGAGAGGTACAGAAAGAAGGACGAGGAGTGTAGAAAGAAGCAACAGGTGCTTAAAGAGTCATGAGGGGTGTAGGAAGAGAAGTGCAGAAAGAAGCAACAGAGTTATTGAAAGAGGCACGGAGGATGCAGTAAGAGGCAAGAGAAGTGCAGAAAGAAGCAACGGGTACAGAAATAGGCAAGAGTGGTGCAGAAAGAGGGAAGAGAGGTGTAGAAAGAGGCAAGAGAGTTGCACAAATAGGGAAGAGGGGTGCAGAAAGAGGTGGGAGGGGTGCTGAAATAAATAACAGAGGTTGCGAAAGAGGCAACAGAGAGGTGCAGAAAGAAGCAAGTGAAGTGCAGAAAGAGGTAACAGCGGTGCAGAAAGACGCAAGAGAGGTGCAGAAACAAGCAAGAGAAGTGCAGAAATAGCTAAGAGAATTGCTGCAAGAAGCAACAAAGGTTTAGAAAGAAGCAAGAGAAGTGCAGAAAGAGGCATGGGAGGTGCAGAAAGAAGCAAGAGCTGTGCAGAAAGTACCAATAGAGGTGCACTAAGAGGCAAGAGAGGTGAAGAAAGAGGCAGGAGGTGTGCGAAAAGAAGAAAGAGAAGTGCAGAAAGAGGCAAGAGAATTTCAGAAAGAAGCAACAGAGGTGTAGAAAGAAGCAAGAGAAGTGCAGAAAGAGACAAGTGAGGTGCAGAAAGAAGCAAGAGCAGTGCAGAAAGAACCAACAGAGGTGCAAAAAGAGGCAAGAGGTGTGTAGAAAAATGAAGGAGGGGTGCACAAAGAGGCAAGAGAGGTACTGAAAGAGGCCTGAGGGGTGCAGAAAGAAGCAAGAGAATTGCTGAAAGAAGCAACAGAGGTGTAGAAAAAAGCGAGAAGTGCAGAACGAGGCAAGGGAGGTGTAGAAAAAAGCAAGATCAGTGCAGAAAGAACCAACAGAGGTGCTGAAGAGGCACAAAGGGTACAGAAAGAGCAAGAGAAGTGCAGAAAGAGCTAACAGAGGTACAGAAAGAGGTAACAGAGGTACAGAAAGAGGCAAGAGATGTGCAGAAACAGACAGGAAAGGTACAGAAACTTGGAACAGGGGTGTAGAAAGAGGCAAGAGAGGTACCAAAAGACAAAAGAGGGGTACAGAAAGTGGGAAGAGATCTGCAGAAAAAAGCAACAGAGATGCTGAAAGACGCAAGTGAGATGCAGAAAGAGGCAAGAGATCTGCAGAAAAAAGCAACAGAGGTGCTGAAAGAGGCAAGTGAGGTGCAGGAAGAAGCAAGAGAGGTAAAGTAAGAGGCAATAGAAGTGCAGAAAGAAGAAACAGAGGTGCTGAAAGAGGCAAGAGAAGTTCAGAAAGAAGCAACAGAGGTGCAAAAGGAGGCACAAGGGGTGCAGAAAGAAGGAAGAGAAGTGCTGAAAGAAGCAACAGAGGTGCTGAAAGAGGTACGAAGGGTGTAGAAAGAGGCAAGAGAAGTGCAGAAAGAAGCAACAGAGGTATGAAAAGAGGCAAGAGTGCTGCAGAAAGAGGGAAGAGAGGTGTAAAAAGAGGCAAGAAAGCTGTTCAAATAGGGAAGAGGGGTGTAGAAAGAGGCAGGAGGGGTGCAGACAGAAGCAACAAAGGTGCTGAAAGAGGCAAGAGAGATGCAGAAAGAAGCAAGTGAAGAGCAGAAAAAGGTAACAGGTGCAGAAAGATGCAAGAAATGTGCAGAAACAAGCAAGAGAAGTGCATAAAGAGGCAAGAGAATTGCTGAAAGAAGCAACATAGGTTTAGAAAGAAGCAAGGGAAGTGCAGAAACAGGCAAGTGAGGTGCAGAAAGAAGCAAGAGCAGTGCAGAAAGAACCAACAGAGGTGCAAAAAGAGGCAAGATGGGTGCAGAAAGAGGTAGGAGAGGTGCACAAAGAGGCAAGAGACTTACAGAAAGAGGCAGGAGTGGTGCAAAAAGAAAGAAGAGAAGTGCAGAAAGGGGCAAGAGAATTTCTGAAAGAAGGAACAGAAGTTTAGAAAGAAGCAAGAGAAGTACAGAACGTTGCAAGTGAGGTACAGAAAGAAGCAAGAGCAGTGCAGAAATAACCAACAGAGGTGCTGAAAGAGGCAACAGATGTGCAGAAGGAGGCACACGAGGTGCAGAAAGAAGGAAAAGGAGTGCAGAAAGAAGCAACACAGGTGCTGAAAGAGTTACGAGGGGTGCAGAAAGAAGGAAGAGAAGTGCAGAAAGAAGCAACAGAAGTACAGAAAGAGGCAAGAGAGGTGCAGAAAGAGGGAAGAGAGGTGTAGAAAGAGGCAAGAGAGAGTTGCACAAATAGGGAAGAGGGTGCAGAAAGAGGCAGGAGGGGTGCAGAAAGAATTAACTGAGGAGGTGAAAGAGGCAAGAGAGGTGCTGAAAGAAGCAAGTCAAGTGCAGAAAGAGGCAACAGAGGTGCAGAAAGAAGCAAGATCAGTGCAGAAAGAACCAACAGAGGGGCAAAAAGAAGCAGTAGGGGTGCAGGAAGAGGTAGGAGAGGTGCACAAAGAGGCATGAGAGGTACAGAAAGAGGCAGGAGGTGTGCACAAAGAAGGAAGAGAAGTGCAGAAAGAGGCAAAAGAATTGCTGAAAGAAGCAACAGAGGTATAGAAAGAAGCAAGAGAAGTGCAGAAAGAGACAAGTGAGGTGCAGAAAGAAGCAAGAGCAGTGCAGAAAGAACCAACAGAGGTGCAAAAAGAGGCAAGAGGGGTGTAAAAGTGGTAGGAGGGATTCACAAAGAGGCAAGAGAGATACAGAAAGAGGCAGGGGGTGTGCAAGAAGAAAGAAGAGAATTGCAGAAAGAGGCAAGAGAATTGCAGAAATAGGCAAGAGAATTGCTGAAAGAAGCAATAGACGTGTAGAAAGAAGCAAGAGAGGTGCAGAAAGAGGCAAGTGAGGTGCAGAACGAAGCAAGAGCAGTGCAGAAAGAACCAAGAGGTGCAAAAAGAGGCAAGAGCGGTGCAGAAAGAGGTAGGAGAGATGAACAAAGAGGTATGAGAGGTACAGAAAGAGGCAGGAGGTGTGCACAAAGAAGGAAGAGAAGTGCAGAAAGAGGCAAGATAATTGCTGAAAGTAACAACAGAGGTGTAGAAAGAAGCAAGAGAAGTGCAGAAAGAGACATGTGAGGTGTAGAAAGAAGCAAGAGCAGTGCAGAAAGAACCAACTGAGGTGCAAAAAGAGGCAAGAGGTGTGCAGAAAAATGTAAGAGGTGTGCACAAAGAGGCAAAAGAGGTACAGAAAGAGGCCAGAAGGGTGCAGAAAGAAGGAAGAGAAGTGCAGAAAGAGGCAAAAGCATTGATGAAAGAACCAAAAGAGGTGTAGAAAGAAGCAAGAGAAGTGCAGAAAAAGGCAAGTGCAGTGCAGAAAAAACAAGCGCAGTGCAGGAAGAACCAACAGAGGTGCTAAAAGAGGTGTGGAAGGTGCAGAAAGAGCAAGAGAAGTGCAGAAAGAGATAACAGGTACAGGAAGAGGCAAGAGATGTGCAGAAACAGGCAGAAAGTTGCAGAAAGAGGGAACAGGAGTGCATATAGAAGCAAGAGAGGTACAGAAAGATAATAGAGAAGTGCAGAAAGAGGCAAGTGAGGTGCAGAAAGAGGCAAGAGCAGTGCAGAAAGAACCAACAGAGGTGCAAAAAGAGGCAAGAGGGGTGCAGAAAGAGATAGGAGAGGTACACAAAGAGGCAAGAGAGGTACAGAAAGAGACAGGAGGGGTGCAAAAACAAGGAAGAGAAGTGCAGAAAGAGGCAAGTGAATTGCTGAAAGAAGCAACAGAGGTGTAGAAAGAAGCAAGAGAAGTGCAGAAAGAGACAAGTGAGTTGCAGAAAGAAGCAAGAGCACTGCAGAAAGAACCAACAGAGTTGCAAAAAGAGGCAAGAGGGGTGCAGAAAAAGGTAGGAGGGGTGCAGAAAGAGGCACGAGAGGTACAGAAAGGGGCCAGAGGGGTGCAGAAGGAGACTAGAGAATTGCAGAAAGAAGCAACAGAGGTGTAGAAAAAAGCAAGGTCAGTCCAGAAAGAGGCAAGTGAGGTGCAGAAAAAAGCAAGGTCAGTGCAGAAAGAGGCAAGTGAGGTGCAGAAAAAAGCAAGATCAGTGCAGAAAGAACCAACAAAGGTGCTGAAAGAGGCGCGATGGATGCAGAGAGAGCAAGAGAAGTACAGAAAGAAGTAACAGAGATACAGAAAGAGGCAAGAGATGTGCAGAAACAGGCAGGAAAGGTGCAGAAACAGGGAACAGAGGTGCATAAAGAGGCAAGAGAGTTGCAGAAAGAGAAAAGAGGGGTGCAGAAAGGGGCAAGAGATCTGCAGAATAAAGCAACAAAGGTGCTGAAAGACGCAAGTGAGGTGCTGAATGAGGCAAGAGATCTGCAGAAAAAAAGCAATAGATGTGCTGAAAGAGGCAAGTGGGGTGCAGAAAGAAGCAAGAGAGGTGCAGAAAGAGGCAATATAGTGCAGAAAGAAGCAACAGAGGTGTTGAAAGAGGCAAGAGCAGTGCAGAAAGAAGCAACAGAGGTGGAAAAGGAGGCACAAAGGGTGCAGAAAGAAGGAAGAGAAGTGCAGATAGAAGCAACAGAGGTGCTGAAAGAGGCATGAAGGCTGCAGAAAAAGGCACGAGAAGTGCAGAAAGAAGCAACAGAGGTACAGAAAGAGGCAAGAGTGCTGCAGAAAGAGGGAAGTGAGATATAGAAAGAGGCAAGAGAGTTGCAAAAATAGGGAATAGGGTTGTATAAAGAGGCAGGAGGGGTACAGAAAGAAGCAACAGAGGTGCCAAAAGAGGCAAGAGAGGTGCAGAAAGAAGCAAGTGAAGTGCAGAAAGAGGCAACAGAGGTGCAGAAAGACGCAAGGGAGGTGCAGAAACAAGCAAGAGAAGTGCAAAAAGAGGCAAGAGAATTGCTGAAAGAAGCAACAGAGGTGTAGAAAGAAGCAAGCATAGTGCAGAAAGAGGCAAGTGAGGTGCAGAAAGAAGCAAGAGCAGTGCAGAAAGAACCAACAGAGGTGCTGAAGGAGCCAAGTGAGGTACAGAAAGAGGCAAGCGATCTGCAGAAAAAAGCAACAGAGGTGCCGAAAGAGGCAAGTGAGGTGCAGAAAGAAATAAGAGAGGTGCAGAAAGAAGGAAGAGAAGTGCAGAAAGAAGTAACACAGGTGCAGAAAGAGGAAAAAAGGGTGCAGAAAGACGTAAGAGGGATACAGACAAAGGCTAGAGAGGTGCAGAAAGAGGGAAGAAGGGTGCAGAAAGAGGCAAGAAGGGTACAGAAAGAAGCAAATGAGGTGCAGAAAGAGGCAACAGACATGCAGAAAGAGGATAGAGAGGTGCAGAAAGTAGAAGAGATTTGCAGAAAGAGGCAAGAGAAGTGCAGAAAAAGAAAGAAATGGGCAGAAAGAAGCCATAGAAATGCAGAAAGAGGCAAGAGAGGTGCAGAAGGAAGCACGATTGGCTTGCACACCATTAGTACCAATTAAACACCCACATTTAGCAATAAGTAACAGGTGACCATTCTAGGTTTGCAAAGGGCCTTCCACCACGCTGTAACATTTGTCGCTGCATTTTTGGTAACATTTGAGCCGTTTGAGCTAGAAACAAGGCTTTTTTTGGTAAAATCTGCAGATAAGGGAGCAGATTATGAATTATGTGTCTAATGCAGAAAATGTATACCTGTGCGAAAGTCGGTGCAGCCAAACAGTCGCATAATTCCAGTGGCCCTGCTCATACCTCTGACTAGGTCCACAAGTGCTCCTCAGTGATTCCTTCTTTTTTTTGTCTCACTGAGTTCATAGTTGAGCCTCCATGGACACGAGGAAGACTAAACCTGAGGTTACCACTCCACAACACAGACTACCATACCACATAATTACTCTCCATAACACACAATCCCACTCTTCATAATTCCAATACACTAAATACCACATGCTTTCTATCCACATAATTTCACTGCACAACATACCACATAATTCCACTACACACAACATACATCCACTCCACTCCAAAAAACATTAGTAAAAAACTTTTAAATTTACAACGCCAATAGCTCAAACTCTCAAAAATGCAAAACCTATTACATTGCAAACAATTCTTTAACTAGTAGTCACGCTTGCAGAGTGGTGGAGAAAGGGTGCTGGGCCTCCAACCAGCGCTCAGAAATTCTGCTGTGTAGGATTTACAGGAGGTACCAGGAGGGCTTCTTGGCCCCAAAGTCCCTCAGGAGTAACATGGACTTCATCCCCCATCCCGTAGTCTGCCGGGAGGCGCGTTTGCAAAGTGGTGGAGAAAGTGGGCATGGCCTCGAAAGACGTCTTTGCAATCCTACTGTGTGGGACTTACTGGAGGTGACAAGAGGGGTACTTGGACCCCAAGGACATCCTTGGGGGCCAACTACCCCTCTTATTACCTCCAGTAAGTACCACACAGCAGGGCTGCTAAGTTCTCATAACAGGCCATGCCCCCTTTGCACACCACTCAGCAAACGTGCTCCCTGGGGCCCTCTTGGATGGGGATTGAAGTCTTCTTCGCTGCTGGGGGTCCTTTAGGGACCAACTAGCCTACCTCTTACCTCCAGTAAGCCCCACACAGTGGGATTGCTGAGAGGTGGACACAGGCCACGCCCTCTGTCTCCACCACTTTGCAAATGCACCCCTGGTGCGTTCTAAGTTGGGGGACTAAGTCCCCTTGAATACTGAGGGTCCCTGGGAGCCAACTAGCCCACCAGGTACCTCCAGTAAGCACTACACAGCTGGATTGCAGAGAGGTGGTCCAAGGCCACGCCCCCTTTTTACACTACTCTGCAAACGCAGCTCTTGGCACATTGCTGCTCAGGGGTTAAAGTCCACTTGTGTACTGAGCTCCTCAGGACACAAGAGGACCTCATTGCCCAACCAGCAGTGTGCCAAGAGGCGCGTTTGTAGAGTGGTATAAAAAGAGTTTGCTATGACAGGGCGGGAGCATAGCAAACGGCAGTGTCCAGGGGGTGGGCACACAGGGACATTGCAGGAGCCACGCTGAAAAGAAAAGTAGGTCCGTGGTTTGGACCGTCCATGTCTAAAACGGAACAGCATGCAAAGAAGGAGCAATAAAAGTTCCACTGATGGGAACCCACTGAGGGAAAAAGTATTATGAAATATCTATCCCAACATGCATGGATACTAAGGAGCATTCCACTAGAGGCAATAACGAGCAATTTTTTTAATTAATTGTTGGTTCATGCTAATTGTGTGGATGCCACAAGAGGAGCCTGTGAAGAAGTGCTTTGGCAGCCCGAAACGCGTAAGGCGGAAAAAATATTGTTGTTTGAATTGCAGGTTCCCTAAAAGAATGGAACGTCATGGTGTCGAGTGCAGCTTCATCTCAGGACATTTTGGGTTTCATATTAACGAACGGCTGTCCAGGCGTGAAGCTCGCACCAGCGCTGATGACATATTTTTTTTTTTAATATATATATATATATATAGCAAGGCCGAAACGCGTCTTCCCGTTTCATTTGCACTGAGTATATGATTTAAATAAAGACGATACTGCGGCTGCAGTTTTCTACAAAGAAGAAGGTGTCCGTCTCTCTGTTCATGGTGCCGAGAAGCGCTTTGGAGTGGTACTTGGATATATATATATATATGTATATATATATTCACATAAAAAAACATAGGTTTCAGGGGCGTTATAGTTAGGAATTAGCATTTAAAAAACCTCACGTCAATGTCACCTGCCTATGGGCCTTTGCTGACCGCTGCCTCCGGCCTACACTGTGGAAGACCAGCGACACGTGGTGCCAACTAACCCAGTTCAACACAAGTTGATCCCACATGTGTAACTGTGTCCTGAGTCCTCAATGGCAGCGACCACAGCACCACACTCCCTTTGATCACCGAGGGGTATTTCCACATGGAAGACTGGCGACACGTGGTGCCACTGAACCTGTACTACGCAAGGTTTGTTTGGGTCACCAACTTACGCATGTGGCTGTGAACCCTAGTTCACCGCTACCTCTGCCCTACTCTGTCGGCGACCGGCGACAAATGGTACCACTAACCGTCTTCAACACAAGCCGATCCCACATGTGTAAGTGTGTCCTGAGTCCTGAATTGCAGTGACCACAGCACCAGACTCCCTTCGATCAGTGAAGGGTATTTCCATATGGAAGGCCGGCGACACGTGGTGCCACTGAACCTGCACTACGCAGGCCGGTGGGGCCACCAACGTATGCACGTGGCTGTGGGCCCTTGCTCACTGCTACCTCTGGCCTACACTGTGGAAGACCGGCAACAAATGGTGCCACTAACCATCTTCAACACAAGCTGATCCCACATGTGGAACTGTGTCCTAAGTCCTGAATGGTAGTGACCCTAACTCCGTAAGACAACCACAGCACCAGACTCCCTTCGATCAGTGAGGCATATTTCCACATGCAACGGCGGCGACACGTGGTGCCAATAACTCTGTTCAACACAAGCTGAACAATCCCACATGTGGAACTGTGTCCTGAGTCCTGAATGACAGTGACCCCAAGTCCATGGCAGCGACCACAGCAGCATACTCCCTCTGATTAGTTAGGCATATTTCCATATGCAACGGCGGCGACACGTGGTGCCAATAACTCTCTTCAACACAAGTCGAACAATCCCCCATGTGGAACTGTGTCCTGAGTCCTGAATGGCAGTGACCCCAAGTTCATGGCAGCAACCACAGCAGCATAATCCCTCTGATTAGTTAGGCATATTTCCATATGCAACGGCAGGGACACGTGGTGCCAATTACTCTGTTCAACACAAGCCGATCCCACATGTGTAACTGTGTTCTGAGTCCGGAATGGCAGTCACCCCAAGTCCGTGGCAGCGACCACAGCACCACACTCCCTTCGATCAGTGACGCATAGTTCGATATGCAAGGCCGGCAACAAGTAGCCCCACTAACCCTATTTAACACAAGGTGATCCCACATGTGTAACTGTCCTGAGTCCTGAATAGCAGTCACCCCAAGTCCGTGGCAGCGACCAAAGCAGCATACTCTTTGATCAGTTAGACATATTTCCCTATGCAAGGCCGGCGACACGTAGTCCCACTAACCCTCTTTAACACAATCCGATCCCACATGTGTAACTGTGTCCTGAGTACTGAATGGCAGTGACCCCAAGTCCGTGGCAGTGACCACAGCACCAGACTCCCTCTCATTAGTGAGGCATACTTCCATATGCAAGGACAACAGCACATGGTGCCACTAACCCTGTTCAACACAAACCGATCCCACATGTGTAACTGTGTCCTGAGTCCTGAACGTCAGTGACCCGAACTTCGTAACAGCGACCACAGCACCACACTCCCTTCGATTAGTGAGGGGTATTTGCATATGAAAGGCCGGCGACACGTGGTGCCACAGAACCTGCACTACGCAGGCCGGTGGGGCCACCAACGTATATATGTGGCTGTGGGCTCTTGCTCACTGCTACCTCTGGCCTACACTACGGTCAGCATGCCTCACAATTCAGATAGAGCCCTGATTCCTCATGACACAGTCCAGTAGCCAAGACATATTGCTCCCAGTGCGGCCCGTCCACACCAAGCATCATCACAGGCTCATACAGTCTCAATACTTCTGCTGCCACTAACCCTCTTTAACACAAGCCGATCTCACATGTGTAACTGTGTCCTGAGTCCTGAATGGCAGTGACCCCAAGTCCGTGGCACCGACCACAGCACCACACTCCCTTCAGTCTTATTTGTTGTTCTTTTCTTTAGATAATTTTTTTTATATGTAAATCTATACATGACTAAGATTCTTCTTTGTCCAATCTCACAGGCACAGTTCCAGGCCCAAGAAGGTTGTTGGGGGTATGATGGTAATGTGGGAAGAGGGTGCGTTACCTGCCGATGTGGGGAGAGGCAGCGTCAAAGGGGTATCTATCACAGAAAGAACTCCGATATGTTTTCACAAATGCCTCGGACAAATGCCAGCTGACGGACTGAATCACAAAATGTTTTTTCAATGCTTATGTAGTTTGAGTTATAAACAGTTCGCACCCAGGTTCAGAGAGGGCCAGCTGCGGCCCGTCTGCTTGACTCACAGATGTAGTACTACGAGCTGTCCGTGTTATTGTAGCTATCCCTGCCCTGTTCCGTCGTACGCCACGCCACTGCGATTACATTCCGACATTGGCCCCACATAGCTACCTGTCGCAAGCGTACTTGCTGTTGGTGTGCAGGTCAGTGGTCTAGTTCTCAACATCTCACGGCCACTCCCTCAGTGCAGGTGTGCACCACACCACACCCATCCGGCACATGCGTCACAGGCCATGTGACCACACAAATATAATAGATCGACAACGTCACATCCTTTATTGCCGGTGCTGAATAGATGGCGGACACTCCACGTGTCTCAACCATTAGGAGTCTTTGAAAAGTTGCGCAGAAGGTTAGTCGTACCCTGATCTGTATAGCCATCAGGGGCCTACCACCCCCTTGGCACGGACTTCAGATGCACAGGGTTAGTGCCACCCGAAGCTCATATGGCCATCAGGGGCCTACCACCACGTGGCACAAACTTAACTTCCACAGGCTTAGCGGCCCCAAAAGCTGATGTGGTCTCCACCTTGATGACTCAGGACTCAGCGTCATGTGTGAGATCTGCCGGGCCGTGGAGAAGATGATGTGGTCTCCGCCATTCATGACTCAGGACTCAGAGACATATCTGGGATGACTTTTGACAGGCACATGGAGTGCCCACTGCTGCACACTCCAGTGGCACCAGGTAATTATTTGCTCATGGATGTGCCGAGGCGGTAGTGTCTCTCTCTCTCTATCTCTCTCTCTTCATTCTTTTTCTTCTATTTCTCTAACTCTTCTCCCTTTCTCACTCCCTTTCTTTCTTACCCTCTCTTTTTCTCTCTGGCTTTCTTTTCCTTCTCTGTTTCTCTGTGCCGCTCTCCTTTGATATGCCCATTACACACACCCTTATTTTGTGCTTTATTTTCCAGGCACTGTCATCGACATCCATGGTCCCCACAGGAGTGTTCCAACTTCTTGTTTTCTATTATTTTTGTTACATTTTGTTTATTAGTTTATCATTTATATATATGTTAATAAAAAAGAAATTTAGCAAATAGTTTTTCGTTTATCCTTATATATATATTTATAAAAAATAAAGTTTAAAAAATAATAATAACGTTTTTAGTTGTTCTCTTCACTGCTGTGTGACTCTCTCTTGTTCTTATTACTGTTATTTGATGGAGTCCACCATGGTGTTAAATTTTGGGGCACTTATCGTTGGGAATACTGGTGATGTCTGCAGTTTACACCAAGTTCTGAAAAGTGTGTTAGATTTATCTCAACTTTACTTCCATTAAAGTGCTGATAATGAAATGCAGACTAGCCGTTCCTGTACAAAAAGACACGAGTGGCACCTTTGCGATTTATTCTAAATACTAAAATCCTGTATTGAATTGCACTGAGGTAGTGGCTGCACTTACAGTGTACACACAAAATCAATTAAGAACTATCAGTGTATTTATATTGATTGGGAATAGTGCGTCAAGAGCTGGATCTCAACGAGATACACTGCTCAGTCCATATATTGTTCTGCACACGAAAAAAATCACATCACAACTTTCCCACCAACTGCAATGCGAAATAAATTCCGGCGATAAGCCACGTTAGCACCAGGTATTTTACACAGGCTTTCTGCTGGTGTTAAGCAGGATGACTACCTGCACCATGAAACGAAACACAGCCAAGAGCCACACCAGAACACCCACAGGTGGCATAGAATCAATGAGCATGATGCAGGGATACCTATGAGGGCCACAAGACTCATCGCAACAACTCCAAGACCGCCAACGCCCCCCATACCCGCATCTGAGCAAGTGTGTCCCTGTGGTCATTGTCTTAGCATGATAGGCACGAGTACTGCAACATCACAGTGTGCTGTCACCTCAGCGTTTGCAGTGAGCCTGGACATGTAGCTATGCACGCATCCTCCTGCATGCACAACCAGCATGTGCTGGTCCGGAGTACACCGGTCAGCGCAGGGGTATGCCTATCCGGCAAGGGGAACAGGATGTGTTGGAGATGTCCGTTTACAGGAAGTGTGGTAAGTGTGTCTGTGTTCTTGTGTGGCCTGTCACAAAGGCTGCAGCACTCGATGTTGTAAAGTGCCATGCACCACCTCCAAACGGCACTGTGATGGTGTAGTTTGAATGTAGCAGGACATGCGCGAATAGGCATTACAATGGTGTCCCGTAAGAGTGCATGAGATACAACAGCACACCGTAGAAAAGTGTGGGGGCTCGTGGGAGGGGGAAGCAGCTGTTTGGCAATGTAACACGCAGTGAACTCGCCCATGTGCCACGTGCTGGGCATCTCATCCATGATAACCACGGTCGCAGACATTCCATAATACCAACGACTGGCCGTTGTACACATCCTGTATGAATGCACCGTGGTTTTCACTTCGTTTAGTAGTGTGATGGTGCGGGTTCTGTGACTTGTACTCCTTGTTGGTGTGTTTCATTTGGCCATTGTTTGTCTATACTTGTGCTGTACTTAATTGTGCATGTGTGCCATTCTGCCCATCTCCCCCCGCACATTTACCTTCGCACTCCCTGTATAACATCCCCTAAGCACCATACACAAGTTACAATGTTCAAAACAAAAGTTCCTCCGAGTAGGTATAACTACATGCTGACACTACTTGACAGATGTGGCACAGAGGCCAGAGCACATGACTTCACAGCATATGACACACAGTTTGGACTCAAACTTTCATCCCTGACTCCGGCAGCACCTCAGCTTAGCACCATGAGACTCTAAACAATACCTCACATATTTTCCGTACCCCAGGACTTTCAAACCAGTAGGAGTCAGTAGTTCGTCCTAGTATGTATAAACACATGCTGACACTACTTCCACAGGTGTGCAACAGCGGCCAGGGCACATGACTTCACACCATAAGACACACAGTTTAGGCTCACGCTTTCATCCCCAACTCCCGCAGCAGCTTACCTTAGCAGCATCAGACTACGCAATACCTCACTTAATTTTTGTACCCAGCACTTACAGACTGCTAGGTATGAGTAGTTCACTTCGCACCCCCTCTATAGCACACCCTAAACACCCCACAGAGGTTACAGTGCTCCTACCCTCCTCTTTCCCACATTGTTCACCCTTTTTCCCCCCTTACTCGCTTCAACAGAATCACAAAATGGCAGCCAACACTTCCTCCTTCCATGTGACTATAGACAATACCTCACATATTTTCCGTACCCAGGACTTTCACACCACTACGGGTCAGTAGTTCGTCCTAGTATGTATAAACACATGCTGACACTACTTCCACAGGTGTGCAGCATCGGCCAATGCACATGACTTCACACCATAAGACACACAATTTAGGCTCACGCTTTCATCCCCAACTTCCACAGCAGCTCACCATAGCAGCATCAGACTGTGCAATACCTCACTTAATTTCTGTACCCAGCACTTTCAGACCGCTAGGTATGAGTAGTTCACTTTGCACCCCCTCTATAGCACACCCTAAACATCCCACAGAGGTTACAGTGCTCCTACCCTCCTCTTTCCCACATTGTTCACCCTTTTTCCCCCCTTACTCGCTTCAACAGAATCACAAAATGGCAGCCAACACTTCCTCCTTCCATGAGACTATAGACAATACCTCACATATTGTCCGTACCCAGGACTTTCACACCACTACGGGTCAGTAGTTTGCCCTAGTATGTATAAACACATGCTGACACTACTTCCACAGATGTGCAGCAGCGGCCAGGGCACATGACTTCACACCATAAGAAACACAGTTTTGGCTCACGCTTTCATCCCCGACTCCCGCAGTACGCTCACCTTAGCAACATCAGACTATGCAATACCTCACTTAATTTCCGTACCCAGCACTTTCAGACCGGTAGGTATGAGTAGTTCGCTTCACACCCCCTCTATAGCCCACCCTAAACACCCCACAGAGGTTACAGTGCTCCTACCCTCCTCTTTCCCACATTTTTCACCCTTTTTCCCCCCTTACTCGCTTCAACGGAATCACAAAATGGCAGGGAACAATTCCTCCTTCCATGGGACTATAGACAATACCTCACATATTGTCCGTACCCAGGTCTTTCACACCACTACGGGTCAGTAGTTCGCCCTAGTATGTATAAACACATGCTGACACTACTTCCACAGGTGTGCAGCAGCAGCCAGGTCACATGACTTCACACCATAAGACACACAGTTTAGGCTCACGCTTTCATCCCCAACACCCGCAGTAGCTCACCTTAGCAGCATCAGACTATGCAATACCTCACTTAGTTTCCGTACCCAGCACTTTCAGACCAGTAGGTATGAGTAGTTCGCTTCACACCCCGTCTATAGCACACCCTAAACACCCCACAGAGGTTACAGTGCTCCTACCCTCTTCTTTCCCACTTTTTTTGCCCTTTTTCCCCCTTACTCGCTTCAACGAGATCACAAAAGGGCGGCCAACACTTCCTAGTTGCAAACGCTTGCAGCCGATCAGCAGCAAGCTCGTGCTTGTAATGCCTCAACCATTCAGATGGCAGAATTCCCAAATATCGATATCTGTAAATTTCAATATTTCCCAAAAACTACTGAACGAATTTACACCAAATAAACAAAAGCCTACTTTCTAGACCAAGACCCTTCTCCCTGCCAAATTTGGGGTAATTCCATTCACCCGTTTGACCTGTAGCCTTGTCTAAAGTTTCCTATGGAAATTAACATTGAAAAAACACGATTTGGGACCCCCTTTTTTCTCGGCCTCCCCTTGACGAATCACAACCAAACTTTCAACATAGGAGCTGATCTCAACAAAGAATTAGTTTGAAAATTTCTCGAAGATTCATCAATCGGCGCCAAATTTATTGCGCATAGAATGTTGCCATTTTACTATAGTAACTAGGTCCTAGCTATAACTACCTACTGGCAACCGCCAGTAGGTAATATATATCTATATATTCACTGAAAAAACCATAGGTTTCAGACATGTTATAGTTAGCGGAAATTTTACTGATAAAAAAACAATGAAATTCCCCCGTTATAGTTAGTGCAGGCAACTATAACTCACGCGACCGCAATCCTCTGCTGATGCTAATACTGTATTTAGACACTTATTTGCCCATGTCTTCTTCCATAAATTTTTAGCTATACATATATTAGAAATATTTTTTTTCATAAAGACACATATGTCATCAGCAGAAGATTGCGGTCGCGTGAGTTATAGTTGCCTGCACTAACTATAACGGGGGAATTTCATTGGTTTTTTATCAGTAAAATTTCCGCTAACTATAACATGTCTGAAACCTATGGTTTTTTCAGTGAATTTGCAAGGTTTTTTAAATGCTAATTCCTAACTATAACGTGTGTGAAACCTATGGTTTTTTCAGTGAATTTGTACGGTTTTTTAAATGCTAAGTTACTTTACGCCATTCGTGGCGTGCACGCCCACTTAACGCAATTCATTCCGTGCCCGCACGGTGCGCTTCGCACATGTAGGACATATTATGTGCTTCCTTGTGATAGGTAATCTGTTAAATTTAATTTGTAAGTGATGACAATAATATGCCATGCACAGAGAGTGTTTTTTTTTTTTATTTAAATTTTTAGCGTAAGCGCACCGTACGCGTACGGTAAGCGTAATCGGCGAAATTTTCAAAAAATAAAAATTTACCGTTTTTGGCCTTTGAGGACTCAACTAACATGGCTATGTGCATGGGCGCTGTCTAAACAGCCCCTTTATATGTTTTTTGCCTTTATTTACAGCCCCCCCCTCAGAGTGCGAGAGAGAAAATGGCGGCCGCCGCTTCCTGGTTTCGACCGATTCGAATGTTTACTTAGATGTAACAGCCAATCAGAATCGCGCTCGCGCACGCCACCGTACGCGTACGGTAAGCTTACGGTAAGCGTACCGTAAGCTGGCTCAGATATATATATTGATTTAAAGGCTATTTTCTCAGAATCTACGGAACAGATTTACACCAAACCTACAAAAGGCACTTCCTTGACCTGAGGACTACCTCTCTGCCAAATTTCTAGTAATTCTGTTCAGCCGTTCGGGCTGTAGCCCTGTCTAAAGGTCCTATGGAAAAATGCATGGGAAAAACGCGTTTTGGGACCCCCCTTTTATCTCAGCCCCCGCTTGACGAATCCCCCCGAGACTTTCAGGGTAGGAGCGGAGCGTAGCGCCCCACCTATTTTGAGAAATTCGCGAGGATTCGTCGACCGGCGCCAAAGTTATTCAAAATAGAATGTTGCGGATTTCCTATGGAAAAGGGGTCCTAACTATAACTACCTACTGGCGACCGCCAGTAGGTAATGTATATGTATATATATATATATATTCACTGAAAAAACCATAGGTTTCAGAGACATTATAGTTAGGAATTAGCATTTAAAAAACCTTAGAAATTCACTGAAAAAACCATAGGTTTTAGAGAAAGTTAAAGTTAGCTGGACATTTCACTCGTACAAAACCCCGTGAAATTCCCCCCGTTATAGTTAGTTCAGCTAACTATAACTCGCGCCCCCGCAATGCACTGCTGATGACATCACATATTACATCACTCATGACATGGTCAGTGACTTCACTGATGACATCACTGATGACATCTCAAATGACATCACTGATGACATCATCCATGTGCTAAATTGATGCATCTTCTCACACCATAATATAACCTTTGATACACCCACTCAAAATTACAGACGGCCGTTCTCAAAACCATAGATACTCCAATACCAATAACGACATACCCACTCATTGATTCTTAGGTCTACACACACATTCACTCACTCACCTGTACAGTCACTCATACTTACAGTCACTCAGTACAGGACTATCATATGCATTTATACCACCTATATAGACACTCACACACCGCCACTCATCCATAGAGGTACTCACACACCTAGTCAGTCATGCAAATAATTAATCACACTCCCATTTACTCACCTATACAGTTATACACACACCAGCTCACTTACTCATAACAATACTACCACAATCTTATGCTCTTATACAATCACTGAT
The DNA here is from genome assembly GCF_964204655.1 of Triturus cristatus. NCBI lineage: Eukaryota > Metazoa > Chordata > Amphibia > Caudata > Salamandridae > Triturus > Triturus cristatus. The sequence continues at coordinate 528,989,908 of NC_140588.1, read as the reverse complement.
ACAAGCACACACTCATCCAGACAGCTACTCTCACAATCACACACTCTCACATATAGCCATTTATATACTCTAACACACATATATACTGCCTTTCACATGTGTAGTTACTCACACATGAACCACTGAGATATACATTCACTCACTAACACCAATACACACACTCGCCCACCCATATAGTCCATCACAGATACACTCTTGAAACCATGCACCCAGTGAATCACCACTCACCCATCTATGCACACACCCCACCCACACAAACACTCAGGCACCCATACAGATACTCAGACAACCAATCAATTACTCATATAGACACTCATGTAGCTATTCACAAACCCATGCAGCCGCTTACACACCAACAGACAGACGGATACAGACATTCAGACAGTTTAGTCATTAACCCATGCATTCAGTAAGATACGTTTAATCACTCAGTTTTAGACTCAGTCGCGCACCTACTAAATCATCCATTCAGACACTTATACACCCACTCATTCTTCAATACACCTTTCCCTATATTTATTAAACATATTTAAACTTTACAGAAGCACAAAGTCACTGGAGGATGTCATCAGTGATGTCATTTGAGTTGTCATCAGTGATGTCATCAGTGATGTCATCAGTGATGTCACTGACCATGTCATGAGTTATGTTATGTTATGTTAATGGAGCATATATAGCGCGCAGTTACCCTGGGGTGTCCTGGCACTGCTCATGCCTGTTAGGAATCAGTGAGCCGGACAAATTACTGAGTGAAGAGCCATGTTTTTAGCCCCCTTCTAAAAGAGAGAAGATCTGGGGAATCTCTTAGGTAAAGTGGGAGCTCAGTCCATGCCTTGGAGGAGAATGCGATGAAGCTTCTGCCTCCTCAACTGGCCTTTTTAATCACGGGTATTACAACTAGTTTGGCTCCTTTGCACCAAAGATTTCTGGTGAGCACATACCATTTTAAGTTTCTGCCTCAAAGGGCTAGGGCCAATTCCATTGAGGGCTTTAAAGGTCATACAAAGGGCCTTAAAACAAACTCTTAACCTCACAGGAAGCCAGTGAAGTTGAACCAGCTCTTTCTTTACCAAGACAAGAGTGCCTGTGATTAATCATGCTGCCGCATTTTGGGCGATTTGGAGTCTGTTGATGTGCCTCTTTTGAGTGTTTAGCAGAAGACTATTGCAGTAATCGATCCTTGCCATGATCAGTGCAGTAATCACTGTCCTTAGACTATTTGTCGGTAGAAAGAATTTTATTTTCCTTATTATCTTGAGGATAAGGAAGCAGGCTGAGACCACCATGCTTACATGATCGCCATACGAGAACCTGTTGTCCATAATCACCCCAAGGTATTTTTGCTTTCCTAGTGGGTGATAGGCACAGACCTAGCTCGTCAGGCCACCAATCTGGCGCCCATACATTGGGATTGTTTCCGAATATAGGGTCCTCTGTTTTCCCAGAGTTTAATTTTAGGCAGTTAGTCGTCATCCATCCAGAGATGGCCCTCATGCAGTTATGAAAGCAAGCACCAGTTTCCTTCTCCTGACCACGTGCAATCGAAAGCACAATTTGAGTGTCGTTTGCATATGAACTTATTTGAAATCCATATGATCTAATCAGGGTTACCAAGGAGATTACATGAATATTAAATAGAGTTGGGCTTAATGATGAACCCTGAGGTACACCACAGGGACGGGTAAATGGTTTAGACCTATGGTTGTCCAGGTCCACCGTTTGTGAGCGTTCTGACAGGAATGAGCGCAATAAGTTCCAGGCCGCTCCTTGAACCCCAATTTCTGACAGTCGGCCCATTAAGACCTCGTGATGGACCATGTCAAAGGCAGAGGACAGGTCCAACAGAACCAGAATGGCTGTTCCTCCTCTGTCCAGCGCCTCCCTCACCTCCTCAGTGGATTTAGTTAGAGCCAGCTCTGTACTATGGTCTGCTCTAAATCCATATTGTGAGGGGTCAAGCAGATTATTGTTTGAGAGGTATGAGCTAAGTTGTGTGTTTAAGGCTTTTTCAAGAATTTTGACCGGAAATGGAAGTCTTGAGATTGCCCTGTAATTGTTAGGATCACAGGGGTCCAATGTAGATTTTTTTATTAAGGGAGGAATGGAGGCCTTCTTCCACTGGAACGGGAATGTCCCAGAGGTAATTATGTTATTAAATATTGGTGTGAGGATTGATCCTATCATTTCCGGAATTTGTCTCAGTATTAAAGCCGGACAGGCGTCCATCGGGGATCCGGACCGAATGGAGGAGAGAAGTTTTATAACCCAAGGTGGTTCTAGCACCGTAAAATTGGCTAATGAAGGAGCATTTGGTTCCATGCTATGTGCCTTTTTTCTTCCTTTTGTCCTAAGTTAAAAGTAGAGAATATGGTTTCCATTTTTGTTGGAAGAATTTGGATAGTGTTTCGCATAACTCTGGGCTGCTTTTGCTCTTAGGAGCCTCTGGGGCCATGAGTTTGGAGATAGTTTTAAAAAGTATCTTAGGGTCGGATTTGGCCTGATTGATTTGTTCTATATAGTATGATTTTTTAGTTTCTAGCAGTTTGTCTTTATACTTCCTAAGGCTCTGCTTATAGCTGTCCTAATCTCTACTAGTGTAGCATTTCCTCCATACCCTTTCCAGGCATTTGCAGGACTGTTTGAGTGTTTTTAGTTCATCTGAGAACCATGTGGCGGACGGAGGCCGGTGCAACCTTGCGGTATGATCGCGCTATGTCCTAGCAGTTTCAAATGACCCCCAGTTAAAAGAAACACAATTTCAAAACCTTTTTCAAGCATAAAATAGGTAAGAAACCTTAAGAGCAGCGTGGGTACTGGTGAGCGTTGAACACAGCTCGGTCCCAGTAAGAGCAACACAATTCTAAAAAGCAGTTTTCAAACAGTTTTAAAAGCGTAAAAATGGGTATAAAACCTTAAGAGCAGCATGAGAACTGGCGAGCGTTGAACACAGCTCGGTCCCAGTCAAGCAGCCCTGAGTGATGTAATATGTGACGTCATCAGCAGTGCATTGCGAGTGTGCGAGTTATAGTTAGCTGAACTAACTATAACGGGGGAATTTCACTGGTTTTGTGCGAGTGAAATGTCCAACTAACTATAACGCCCTGAAACCTATGTTTTTTTCAGTGAATATATATATATGGAAGGGTAATGAAATGGAAGCTCAAAACTTTATAGCGGAACTGAATGACAAAAGTCTAAACTTACAATTCACTGCCCAAACAAGTAAGGTAAGTATAATCTTTTTAGACGTAGAGGTTTTCACATCTAACAACAAGCTAGAAACACGCCTTCATAGAAAATCAACAGCTGGCAACACCGTGCTGCATGCTTCCAGTCACCATCCGCCTCATCTGATCAATAGCATTCCCTATGGGGAAATGCTGCGGATCAGAAGAATATGCATTACAGAAGTGGGTTGCATGCAGGCCCAACGAGCAAGCAGGGACAGGTTCATGCAGAGAGTGTGGTTGTGGCAGCCATAAACAAGGCCAATAAACTACAACGCTCAGAAATACTAGTTGATTGAAACAAGAGGGATCTCAACACTTCTCAACCCATTGACCAGCCTACTTGATTGGTGTTAACATTCAGCCGGCAGCACAAAACATTAAGGAAAATTGTAAATAAGAACTGGCCCCTGATTCTTAATGACCCAATACTGGGTGAACGTTTAACTGCAACTCCCATTATCAGCTACAGGAAGGCTGGCTCCATGAGCAATGCTTTGGTCAGGAGCAGCCCTGAGGCCATTTCAACAAAAAACAACAGAACAGGGTTTTTCAAATGTTCCAGCTGCAGAGCGTGTAAATATGGCTACAACATTAAAACATACACCACCCCCTTCAAACAGAAACCAGCTGAGATAACGAAATTTCTCAATTGCAAAACTGAATTTGCAGTATATGTGCTGGAGTGTCCATGTGGCCTGCGCTATGTGGGAAGTACTAGACTGCAGGTTCATAAACGGATACTCCAGCACATTCGAGCCATCTCTAACAATGACGCTGCTTAGTCAGTGGCAAGGCATTTCAAAGTACATCATGGCAGTGATTTACAGTATTTAAAATACTTTGCCATCAATACTGTCTTGCCTCTCAGGAGGGGTGAGAATCGTGATTACCTCTTACACAAGCTGAAAACTCAATACTTCTTAAAGCTGGATTGTAAAATACCACTGGGCCTGAATGCAAGTGTGGATTTTTTTACTTGTTTATGATATTGCCTGCCTCTAGCACTTTTCAAGATATGTACCCTCCTTTTAGCTGAACATCAGATTCGCCTCTCATTTATATTAATTTTTACAATTAGTTATATTATAATTTTACACACTTTTTTTAAACTAAATCACGGCTGTGATTTAGTAGGGTGTAGGCACTTTTTATGATTTTAGCAGCACTAGCACTTTATGTAAAATCGATGGATGTATGCCCACTTGGGCTGGACTTGCTTTGTTCACTCTATATAGAATTGACAAATATGTGCATATTTAAATAGGATATAAACAGGAGCTATGGTATTTTACCACTATGAGTGACCTTCAGACGAGCTATAGTGATCAGAGAATCATGATATGTTCCTGGCAGGATATTAATGTTCTTAAGATTTATTGTATATTTTATGCGGTGTCTTATTGCATTTTATCCATGTTCTTAACAACTTTAGCTCGATCTGAGGAATGTCAGCACATTAAGGTTATTTAGATTCTATCTTTATGGATTTTATCTGAAATTAACCATGTGTTTTTATGTGATAAATATTTATACCATTTTATGAATGTTTATTAACTGCACATTTTGCTCTTTTTTGCACATATTTATTTTTGTACTCTAGTTAAAGAATCACATTTATGCTATACTGAAACAAGTCTCCAAAAAACTACAATAAATACCATGTCCATTTCCATCATGTTCTGATATCACGTGTGTTTACCCAGCACTTGCACTTTAAAAATGAAAACAATTTCTCCGTTTCGTGTAATGTGATCAAGGCCTCGTTGGAGGCTGAAACGCGTAATGGCGGAGGTGCGGGAGTTTTCCAAATAAATCAACTTTGCACTAACCCTGGGTCTGCCTTTTCGTCCTTCCAATTGTTTGGTGGCGGAATCCTTTGGATATATATATATATATATATATATATATATATATATATATATATATATTATCTACTGGCGGTCGCCAGTAGATAGTTATAGTTACAACCTAGTTTCCATAGGAAATCTCAAAATTCTATTTTTAATAACTTTGGCGCCGGTTGACGAATCCTCACGAAATTTTCAAAACTAATGGGGCGCTCCGTTCAGCTCCTACCCTGAAAGTCTCGGGGTGATTCGCCAAGCGGGCGCCGAGAAAAAGGGGGGGGTCCCAAAACGCGTTTTCCCTATGCATTTTGCCATAGGACCTTTAGACGCAGCTACAGCCCGAACGGCTGAACAGAATTACGTGGAATTTGGCAGAGAGGTAGCCATAAGGTCAAGGAAGTGCCTTTTGGTGTAAATCTGTTCACTATTTCCTGAGAAAATAGCATTTAAAAACATATCAATATCTATACGCGCGCACCGTGCGTGAGCGCAATTCTGATTGGTTGTTAGATGTCGGTAAACATTGGAATCGGTCGAAACCAGGAAGTGTCGGCCGCCATTTTGTCTCTTGCAGTCTGAGGGGGTGAAAAACAAAGGTAGAGAACGTGAAAAGGGGGCAGAGTGGACAGTTCCTGACCCCCTAGCCTTGGTCAGGGGGTCACAGAAGGACCCCCAAGGGAAAAAAAAACAATTTTTTTTTTTTTTTAAATCACGAGGTGCGCGCACCCTGCGCGTACTGCAAACCGTGGGCGCTCGGTGCGCGAAGCGCACCGAGTGCCCACAGAGCGCGCACGGTGCGCGAAGCGCTCCGCGCGCGCACGGTGCGCACACGGTGTAGAACCTGAAATAAAAAATAAAAATAAAAACATAACTTAGCATTTAAAAAACTGTACAAATACACTGAAAAAACCACAGGTTTCACACACGTTATAGTTACGAATTAGCATTTAAAAAACCTTGCAAATTCACCTAAAAAACCATAGGTTTCACACATGTTATAGTTAGCTGGACATTTCACTCGTAAAAAACCAATGAAATTCCCCCGTTATAGTTACTGCAGGCAACTATAACTCACGCGACCGCAATCCTCTGCTGATGACGTCAGATATTACATCACTGATGACATATGTGTCTTTCTGAAAAATAAATATTTGTAATATATGTATAGCTAAAGATTAATGGAAGGAGACATGGGTAAATAAGTGTCTAAATACAGTGATGTAATATCTGACGTCATCAGCAGAGGATTGCGGTCGCGTGAGTGATAGTTGCCTGCAGTAACTATAACGGGGGAATTTCATTGGTTTTTTTACGAGTGAAATGTCCAGCTAACTACAACATGTGTGAAACCTATGGTTTTTTAAGTGAATATATATATATATATATATATATATATATTATCTACTGGCGGTCGCCAGTAGATAGTTATAGTTAGGACCGTGTTTCCATAGGAAATCCGCAACATTCTATTTGGAATAACTTTGGCGCCGGTTGACGAATCCTCGCGAATTTTTCAAAACTAATGGGGCGCTACGCTCCGCTCCTACCCTGAAAGTCTCGGGGGGATTCGTCAAGCGGGGGCTGAGAAAAAAGGGGGGTCCCAAAAGCGTTTTCCCCATGCATTTTCCCATAGGACCTTTAGTCCGAGCTACAGCCCGAACGGCTGAACAGAATTACTTGAAATTGGGCAGAGAGGTAGTCCTCAGGTCAGGGATGTGCCTTTTGCAGGTCTGGAGTAAATCTGTTCAGTAGGTCCTGAGAAAATAGCATTTAAATCAATATATATATCTGTAAGCGCGCTCCGTGCGCTTACGGTAAGCTTACCGTACGCGTACGGTGCCGTGGGCGAGCTCAATTCTGATTGGTGGTTACATGACTGTAAACATTTAATCGGTCGAAATCAGAAAGTATCGTCCACCATTTTCTGTCTCTCGCACTGAAAAACAAAGGTCGATAACATGAAAAGGGGGCAACGAAGAGAGTTGCAGACCCCCTAGCATTCGTCAGGGGTATCACGAAGGACCAAAAAGTATGAAAAATAAATTTAATAATTTAAAAAAAAAATCGCGGAGTGCGCGTACGGTAAGCTTACCGTACGTGTACGGTAAAAAAATTTTTTAAAAAAAAATCGAATTAACAATCACATTTACTATATAAATCTCAGGACCCCCAAGGGAGAAAAAAACAATTGTTATTTTGTAAAAAATGGAGAGACGTGCACGGTACGAAATGCGCAACCGTGCGCGCAAAAATTAAAAATAAATACATAACTTAGCATTTAAAAAACCATACAAATTCACTGAAAAAACCATAGGTTTCACACACGTTATAGTTAGGAATTAGCATTTAAAAAACCTTGCAAATTCACTTAAAAAACCATAGGTTTCACACAAGTTATAGTTAGCTGTACATTTCACTCGTAAAAAACCAATGAAATTCCACGTTATAGTTAGATCAGGTAACTATAACTTGCGCGACCGCAATGCACAATGTGTCATTTCAGATGTCATCATTGATGTCATGAGTGATGTCACTGACCATGTCATAAGTGATGTAATATGTGACGTCATCAGCAGTGCATTGCGGGGGCGCAAGTTATAGTTACCTGATCTAACTATAACGTGGAATTTCATTGGTTTTTTATGAGTGAAATGTACAGCTAACTATAACTTGTGTGAAACCTATGGTTTTTTAAGTGAATTTGCAAGGTTTTTTAAATGCTAATTCCTAACTATAACGTGTGTGAAACCTATGGTTTTTTCAGTGAATATATATATATATATATATATATTCCAATCGCAATTGCCCCGCAATTGAAGACACCCACACAACGCTCGATTTTTCCTTGGTTTATTCGGGAGACAGCAGCGGAATCAGGGAGAATCCCACAGCATGGTAAGGCGCCTTCAGCCTACGCGTTTCGAGAGTTTTCCCTTCATCATGGCACGGCGTTTGGTGGGGAGAATGAAAGCAAGCATGAGTTTCACAGGTGATATAGTTTGTTTGGTCCCGCCTTAGTGGGCGTGTTCTTGCAAAGCACTCTGGTACGTGTAGTCCAGGGCAGTTTCTAAGATCCAAAATTGGTGCTGTTTCCCATAGTCCCTCTGTAGTTTTCACCCAGTGGGTTGCTGGCGATCCCCTTCTGTTCCCGTTGCTTTAGTGATGCTCCTCGAACAGGCACGTTGTTCCGTATAAGGTGCCCCAGCCTGAGACACACGGACCTGCAAGAAGCAGTGGGGTTGTCTTCGTGACCCTGGCTGGCCACCACATATTCCAATCGCAATTGCCCCGCAATTGAAGACACCCACACAACGCTCGATTTTTCCTTGGTTTATTCGGGAGACAGCAGCGGAATCAGGGAGAATCCCACAGCATGGTAAGGCGCCTTCAGCCTACGCGTTTCGAGAGTTTTCCCTTCATCATGGCACGGCGTTTGGTGGGGAGAATGAAAGCAAGCATGAGTTTCACAGGTGATATAGTTTGTTTGGTCCCGCCTTAGTGGGCGTGTTCTTGCAAAGCACTCTGGTACGTGTAGTCCAGGGCAGTTTCTAAGATCCAAAATTGGTGCTGTTTCCCATAGTCCCTCTGTAGTTTTCACCCAGTGGGTTGCTGGCGATCCCCTTCTGTTCCCGTTGCTTTAGTGATGCTCCTCGAACAGGCACGTTGTTCCGTATAAGGTGCCCCAGCCTGAGACACACGGACCTGCAAGAAGCAGTGGGGTTGTCTTCGTGACCCTGGCTGGCCACCACATATTCCAATCGCAATTGCCCCGCAATTGAAGACACCCACACAACGCTCGATTTTTCCTTGGTTTATTCGGGAGACAGCAGCGGAATCAGGGAGAATCCCACAGCATGGTAAGGCGCCTTCAGCCTACGCGTTTCGAGAGTTTTCCCTTCATCATGGCATGGCGTTTGGTGGGGAGAATGAAAGCAAGCATGAGTTTCACAGGTGATATAGTTTGTTTGGTCCCGCCTTAGTGGGCGTGTTCTTGCAAAGCACTCTGGTACGTGTAGTCCAGGGCAGTTTCTAAGATCCAAAATTGGTGCTGTTTCCCATAGTCCCTCTGTAGTTTTCACCCAGTGGGTTGCTGGCGATCCCCTTCTGTTCCCGTTGCTTTAGTGATGCTCCTCGAACAGGCACGTTGTTCCGTATAAGGTGCCCCAGCCTGAGACACACGGACCTGCAAGAAGCAGTGGGGTTGTCTTCGTGACCCTGGCTGGCCACCACATATTCCAATCGCAATTGCCCCGCAATTGAAGACACCCACACAACGCTCGATTTTTCCTTGGTTTATTCGGGAGACAGCAGCGGAATCAGGGAGAATCCCACAGCATGGTAAGGCGCCTTCAGCCTACGCGTTTCGAGAGTTTTCCCTTCATCATGGCACGGCGTTTGGTGGGGAGAATGAAAGCAAGCATGAGTTTCACAGGTGATATAGTTTGTTTGGTCCCGCCTTAGTGGGCGTGTTCTTGCAAAGCACTCTGGTACGTGTAGTCCAGGGCAGTTTCTAAGATCCAAAATTGGTGCTGTTTCCCATAGTCCCTCTGTAGTTTTCACCCAGTGGGTTGCTGGCGATCCCCTTCTGTTCCCGTTGCTTTAGTGATGCTCCTCGAACAGGCACGTTGTTCCGTATAAGGTGCCCCAGCCTGAGACACACGGACCTGCAAGAAGCAGTGGGGTTGTCTTCGTGACCCTGGCTGGCCACCACATATTCCAATCGCAATTGCCCCGCAATTGAAGACACCCACACAACGCTCGATTTTTCCTTGGTTTATTCGGGAGACAGCAGCGGAATCAGGGAGAATCCCACAGCATGGTAAGGCGCCTTCAGCCTACGCGTTTCGAGAGTTTTCCCTTCATCATGGCACGGCGTTTGGTGGGGAGAATGAAAGCAAGCATGAGTTTCACAGGTGATATAGTTTGTTTGGTCCCGCCTTAGTGGGCGTGTTCTTGCAAAGCACTCTGGTACGTGTAGTCCAGGGCAGTTTCTAAGATCCAAAATTGGTGCTGTTTCCCATAGTCCCTCTGTAGTTTTCACCCAGTGGGTTGCTGGCGATCCCCTTCTGTTCCCGTTGCTTTAGTGATGCTCCTCGAACAGGCACGTTGTTCCGTATAAGGTGCCCCAGCCTGAGACACACGGACCTGCAAGAAGCAGTGGGGTTGTCTTCGTGACCCTGGCTGGCCACCACATATTCCAATCGCAATTGCCCCGCAATTGAAGACACCCACACAACGCTCGATTTTTCCTTGGTTTATTCGGGAGACAGCAGCGGAATCAGGGAGAATCCCACAGCATGGTAAGGCGCCTTCAGCCTACGCGTTTCGAGAGTTTTCCCTTCATCATGGCACGGCGTTTGGTGGGGAGAATGAAAGCAAGCATGAGTTTCACAGGTGATATAGTTTGTTTGGTCCCGCCTTAGTGGGCGTGTTCTTGCAAAGCACTCTGGTACGTGTAGTCCAGGGCAGTTTCTAAGATCCAAAATTGGTGCTGTTTCCCATAGTCCCTCTGTAGTTTTCACCCAGTGGGTTGCTGGCGATCCCCTTCTGTTCCCGTTGCTTTAGTGATGCTCCTCGAACAGGCACGTTGTTCCGTATAAGGTGCCCCAGCCTGAGACACACGGACCTGCAAGAAGCAGTGGGGTTGTCTTCGTGACCCTGGCTGGCCACCACATATTCCAATCGCAATTGCCCCGCAATTGAAGACACCCACACAACGCTCGATTTTTCCTTGGTTTATTCGGGAGACAGCAGCGGAATCAGGGAGAATCCCACAGCATGGTAAGGCGCCTTCAGCCTACGCGTTTCGAGAGTTTTCCCTTCATCATGGCACGGCGTTTGGTGGGGAGAATGAAAGCAAGCATGAGTTTCACAGGTGATATAGTTTGTTTGGTCCCGCCTTAGTGGGCGTGTTCTTGCAAAGCACTCTGGTACGTGTAGTCCAGGGCAGTTTCTAAGATCCAAAATTGGTGCTGTTTCCCATAGTCCCTCTGTAGTTTTCACCCAGTGGGTTGCTGGCGATCCCCTTCTGTTCCCGTTGCTTTAGTGATGCTCCTCGAACAGGCACGTTGTTCCGTATAAGGTGCCCCAGCCTGAGACACACGGACCTGCAAGAAGCAGTGGGGTTGTCTTCGTGACCCTGGCTGGCCACCACATATTCCAATCGCAATTGCCCCGCAATTGAAGACACCCACACAACGCTCGATTTTTCCTTGGTTTATTCGGGAGACAGCAGCGGAATCAGGGAGAATCCCACAGCATGGTAAGGCGCCTTCAGCCTACGCGTTTCGAGAGTTTTCCCTTCATCATGGCACGGCGTTTGGTGGGGAGAATGAAAGCAAGCATGAGTTTCACAGGTGATATAGTTTGTTTGGTCCCGCCTTAGTGGGCGTGTTCTTGCAAAGCACTCTGGTACGTGTAGTCCAGGGCAGTTTCTAAGATCCAAAATTGGTGCTGTTTCCCATAGTCCCTCTGTAGTTTTCACCCAGTGGGTTGCTGGCGATCCCCTTCTGTTCCCGTTGCTTTAGTGATGCTCCTCGAACAGGCACGTTGTTCCGTATAAGGTGCCCCAGCCTGAGACACACGGACCTGCAAGAAGCAGTGGGGTTGTCTTCGTGACCCTGGCTGGCCACCACATATTCCAATCGCAATTGCCCCGCAATTGAAGACACCCACACAACGCTCGATTTTTCCTTGGTTTATTCGGGAGACAGCAGCGGAATCAGGGAGAATCCCACAGCATGGTAAGGCGCCTTCAGCCTACGCGTTTCGAGAGTTTTCCCTTCATCAAACAAACTATATCACCTGTGAAACTCATGCTTGCTTTCATTCTCCCCACCAAACGCCGTGCCATGATGAAGGGAAAACTCTCGAAACGCGTAGGCTGAAGGCGCCTTACCATGCTGTGGGATTCTCCCTGATTCCGCTGCTGTCTCCCGAATAAACCAAGGAAAAATCGAGCGTTGTGTGGGTGTCTTCAATTGCGGGGCAATTGCGATTGGAATATGTGGTGGCCAGCCAGGGTCACGAAGACAACCCCACTGCTTCTTGCAGGTCCGTGTGTCTCAGGCTGGGGCACCTTATACGGAACAACGTGCCTGTTCGAGGAGCATCACTAAAGCAACGGGAACAGAAGGGGATCGCCAGCAACCCACTGGGTGAAAACTACAGAGGGACTATGGGAAACAGCACCAATTTTGGATCTTAGAAACTGCCCTGGACTACACGTACCAGAGTGCTTTGCAAGAACACGCCCACTAAGGCGGGACCAAACAAACTATATCACCTGTGAAACTCATGCTTGCTTTCATTCTCCCCACCAAACGCCGTGCCATGATGAAGGGAAAACTCTCGAAACGCGTAGGCTGAAGGCGCCTTACCATGCTGTGGGATTCTCCCTGATTCCGCTGCTGTCTCCCGAATAAACCAAGGAAAAATCGAGCGTTGTGTGGGTGTCTTCAATTGCGGGGCAATTGCGATTGGAATATGTGGTGGCCAGCCAGGGTCACGAAGACAACCCCACTGCTTCTTGCAGGTCCGTGTGTCTCAGGCTGGGGCACCTTATACGGAACAACGTGCCTGTTCGAGGAGCATCACTAAAGCAACGGGAACAGAAGGGGATCGCCAGCAACCCACTGGGTGAAAACTACAGAGGGACTATGGGAAACAGCACCAATTTTGGATCTTAGAAACTGCCCTGGACTACACGTACCAGAGTGCTTTGCAAGAACACGCCCACTAAGGCGGGACCAAACAAACTATATCACCTGTGAAACTCATGCTTGCTTTCATTCTCCCCACCAAACGCCGTGCCATGATGAAGGGAAAACTCTCGAAACGCGTAGGCTGAAGGCGCCTTACCATGCTGTGGGATTCTCCCTGATTCCGCTGCTGTCTCCCGAATAAACCAAGGAAAAATCGAGCGTTGTGTGGGTGTCTTCAATTGCGGGGCAATTGCGATTGGAATATATATATATATATATATATATATATTCACTGAAAAAACCATGGGTTTCGCTCACGTTATAGTTAGGAATTAGCATTTAAAAACCTTGCAAATTCACTGAAAAAACCATGGGTTTCACACACGTTATAGTTAGGAATTAGCATTTAAAAAACCTTAGAAATTCAATGAAAAAACCAAAGGTTTCACACATGTTATAGTTAGCTGGACATTTCACTCGTAAAAAACCATTGAAATTCCCCCGTTATAGTTAGTTCAGCTAACTATAACTCGCGCGCCCGCAATGCACTACTGATGACGTCACATATTACATCACTCATGACATGGTCACTGACATCACTCATGACATCACTGATGACATCTCAAATGACATCACTGATGACATCATCCAGTGATTGTGTGTTTTTCTGAAAATTAAATGTGTTTTATATTTATGTATATCTCAAGGTCAATGGAAGAATACATTTGTATATAAGTGTCTAAATGGATGCTTTTTTTTTAAAAAAAATTTTGTGTAACTGACTGATTAAGTGCATCATAGTGAATACATGGCTTACTGAGTAATCTTTAAATATGAAAATATCTGTATCAGTTTCTTACTTTGTGTATAAGTGGCTGCATGGGTTGGTGAGTAGCTACATGAGTGTCTATATAGGTTATTAGTTGGTTTTTTATCAGTATGAGTGTCTGAGTTTCTGTATGGTTCGGTGGGGGGTATTACTTAGTGCATAGGTGCATGCATGAGTGACTCACTGTTTGTATGTGTTGAATACAGCATGTGTGCAGGACTGTATGGGTGGATGAGTGTGTGCATGGGTGTGTTAGTGAGTGAATGACTGTCTCTATAGTGTCTTTATGAGTAACTACATATGTTTTAAACTAGTATATGTGACTATTGGTGTATATAAGTGAGTATATGTGAGAGTGAGAGATTGGAAGAGTTCCTGTATGAATAAGTATGTGTTTCTATAAGTTATTGTTTAAAAGAGTAAGTATATGTAAGTTTCTGTAGAAGTAAGTGTGGTGGTGTGTGTATAACTGTATATGCAAGTAAATGGATGTTTGATTCTTTATTAGCATGAGTGACTATGTGTGTGAGTAACTCTATGGATGAGTGGCGTTGTGTAACAGGATGTATAGGTGTATGAATACATATGATGAGTGAGTACATGTATGAGTGACTGTAGAGGACTGTTGGTGAATGACTGTATGTGTATGTGGTTCTTAGAATTACTGATTAGGTTGTTGTAACTGATATTGATATGTTCATTATTTTGAACATTTTAGTTTCTATTTTTGAATGTGTGTTTCAATGGTTATATTAGGGGAAGAGGAGGTCTGCCACTCTATCACAAGGATGATGTCATCAGTGATGTCATCAGTGATGTCATTTGAGATGTCATCAGTGATGTCATGAGTGATGTCAGTGACCATGTCATGAGTGATGTAATATGTGACGTCATCAGTAGTGCATTGCGGGCGCGCGAGTTATAGTTAGCTGAACTACCTATAACGGGGGAATTTCAATGGTTTTTTACGAGTGAAATGTCCAGCTAACTATAACATGTGTGAAACCTTTGGTTTTTTCATTGAATTTCTAAGGTTTTTTAAATGCTAATTCCTAACTATAACGTGTGTGAAACCCATGGTTTTTTCAGTGAATTTGCAAGGTTTTTTTAAATGCTAATTCCTAACTATAACGTGAGTGAAACCCATGGTTTTTTCAGTGAATTTGCAAGGTTTTTTAAATGCTAATTTTTCTTTTTTTCTCTTTTTTTTTTTACATATTTTTATTTTAATTTTCTATCCTTTTTTAAAGACTATGGTTAAATTTTAAAAATTCTACAATATGTTTTTATTTTACCATTTTTATAAAATAAACAGGTAAAATTTATTAGTATAACATATTTTTTTTTTTCCTTTTTTTTTTTTTTTTTTTTTTTTAACGTGCGCGTATGGTAAGCGCACGTCTTGCTTTAATTACGTTAGATTTCTACGCTGTTTGCGTTCATTTACGCAATTTGTGTAGACGCACGTCACGCACGCACAGCGCGTAACGAGTACGCTGCACGCGCACATTACGCGGAAGTGAAGGGGCGTGCCTGTTTTGCGCATGCGCGCGTGTCTTTTTTACGCGCATGCGTACTTTTGCCGTCGTAAGCGCACCGTAAGCGTACGGTGGGTCATGTGATCATGAAACACAACTTTTGATTGGTTGAAACTACTTTCAGTTCTAGAACTCTCCTACACCACACCCATTCCCCTCATTTCTGCTTGTGATCCCTTAGGAGAAGGAGCTGGGTTGTCTTTGTGATACGATGGCAGAACAGCAGAGCCCTTCTGAGAGTGAGGCTAGCAGCACTACCTTGAGGCAGAGAACGAGGAAACAAAAGACCTCTTTCATATGGGAGTATTTTTCTTTTCCAGAGGGCCAGCAAAAGGTAAATGCACCCTTAGTGACTTGTAAGCTGTGTAAGCGTGTACTTTCAAGAGGGAATCCCAACAAGAAGTATTCCTTCGGGAATCACACCATGTTGAGACACCTTAAGGATGTACACAGAAGGACACATGCTCGACATACTGAAGGTAACCCTTCAGTAAGTCAACCAAGCACATCCACAGCAGCTCAGCCTGGACCATCATCTGCAGGGCCGAGTCCATCTTCGGCAGGTCAGGTGAGCCCTTCATCTGTGGGGGGAGCATCTCCTTTTTCTCGTCCTCTGGAAATTAACCCTCGGTTTCTGAGGGTTGAAATACGGTGCGCCACTTGTCATGATCTAATTTGTCATAGGGAGACCAGTATTTCCCTAGTGAACAATAAAATAGATCAGCACATTTGTCGTACCGACTAATATTCCCATTCTTTCTTTCCTCTGTCCCTGCATGAACACAACGGCTCTTTTAAGAGCCAACCTTACCTTTCAACTTTTTTAAATATATTTTTTAAAACTTTTTTTTGATTTCTTTTTTACCGTACGCGTACGGTACGCGTAATTATTATTTTTTTTTTTTAAAAACACTAAAAATCAATTATCACATTACAAGGTCCTTGAGAGACTACAATGAAAAACTGAAAATGTGATTGTGGAGAAGTGGAAAAAAGGGACCATGACATTTTTGACTTACCATACCCACTCAAAAAAATATTTATTCATTTAAATTTGTTTTTAATTGCTTTAAAAATGGTTCTAGTTTTCGAAAATTTTCTATCTCAATCTGAAAAAAAAGAAAAAAGTATTAATATTTAATAAAACATTTTATAATACAGTACACATTTACATATTTTTCCCAAAAAATTTTTGCCTTTTTTTTGCTGTTTTCAGAATATATTGCATTTCACTATAAATTGTGAAAGCAATTGCATTCATCATTTAACAGCGGGCAAAAAAAAAATTAACAATCTCAAAGATTGTTTTAAAAAAGCCCACAATCTCTTTTTGCATAAACATAACTTTATAGAAATGCATAATATTCTTAAAAAATATCATCTAATATCAATACTTATTTCTTTAAAATACCGTCTGATATTTTTGTTTCAGAAGTATAATCACAAAAATATATCTCAAATAACTCCACAATACATCTGGTTCCATTTCCTTTAGGCCAAATAGTAATTTTAAAATTCTTTTTTGATTAAATTTCCAATGGTAATCCAATAAAAATCTAAAGTTTAAATTGTACAGATCTCACCGATTCTCTGTAACATTTTGGTTTCCGAAAGATTTATTAATAATTAAATAAGTCCACAATAGAATTGTTTACCTTTCCGCATGGCCAAATAGTAATTTTAAAAATCTTTTTGGAAGAAATTTCCAATGGCAATCCAATAACATTCCAAAATTTAAATTGTGCAGATGTTACCGATTTTTTCTAAATTTTTGGTTTTCCAAAGTTTCATTAAAAATTGAAAAAGTCCACATTACAATTGGTTACCTTTTCATTAGGCCAAATGGTAATTTGTAAAATCATTTTTTTTGAAAATTCCAATGGTAATCCAATAAAATGGTAAAATTGTTTTGTCCAGATGTTGCCAAATCTCTCTAAAATTTAGGTTTCAGGAAGATTAGATAGGAATTTGCTAAATCAAAAGGCAAACGTTGCTTAAAAATCAATTGGGAATCATTATACAGTGTCCAGCCTTTTTCACATTTAAGATAAACTGTGTAATGACCAGAAGTTACAGTAGGTCCATCATGGAAAATTATTGCAACTGTTACAAAAGTTTTTCCTGAAATTGATAATTGCTGTCCTGTAAACTTCTTTATTAAAGTATCTAATTTTGAACCATCAGCTTTACAGCGTTGCATCATTAAAATTACATACTGTCCGTATTCCTTTAAAATTAACGTTGAAAACATGTCAGATTGACACTCACTGCATTCCATGCTATGATTAGCATCTTTAACTAATTTAGCAAAAGTGACTGTTTTACTTTCTGGCAATGTTAAATAAATAAACCTTTCAGAATCAACATTAGAGCCACATATATTATAACAGTTTTCACAACTATGTTCCCATTTATAAGAGAGACCAAATAAATTTTCAATGGGAACCCCTTCTTCTTCCAGTACCTGAAGAAAAAACATCAAGAATTCCTGTGCGTCTTGCTGTACATTTTGAGAAAACTGTGTTCGTCCTGAACATACATCTAAAAGTTTTCTAATTTCAGTAGCACTTTCTATTTGAGTTTTATCATTACTCAGCTTTTGAAAAAGGAGACTCAACTCAGAACAGAATCTTTTTCCCTGATTTACTATTATCTGCTCTTGCACGCTTTCCAGATAAAATGCAACATTCAGCACTACATTAGCGTAGCAGTTGACACCAGAGCTATTTTCAAAATGACATCCTACAACCTGTTCTTCATTTTCCTTTTTCTTTTTGCTTGCAATTACATCACTCCTCTTTTTTTTCCTCCTCTCTACATATTCATTACAGATATTCTCATTTCTCCTTTTACGAGAAACTACATGTTTCTCCAACACAGGATACTGACCTAAATGAGGAGCATAGCTTCTTCTTAATCTATTATACTCCTTTACACAATTTGCATCAGCACTAACTTTTGAGTCATCAAAGTCTATCATGAATAAACCTGATAATGTTTTCACTCGTGACAAAGCAACATATGCCATACCTTCTTTGAACACAGTTGAACCAATGTTCACAAATGCACAATCTACAGTCAATCCTTGAGACTTGTGAATAGTTACAGCATATGCTAGAGAAAACGGAAACTGCTTCCTACGTACATATAAGTCTTTCACAAGCATGAAACGAACTGAACAATGACAAATGTCTTCAACTTCTTCTATCTGATCAAATTTTATTTTTAAACATTCAATTCCATCTTTTTTCTGATAATTAATAAAACCCACAACTCTTCCCATAGCTCCATTAACTAAACCTTTTTCAACATCCAAATTTCTCCTTAAAAATACTCTACAGTTCATGCAAACATATAGATTTTTTTCTAATCCAGCTGTTTTGGAAATGTTCTTCTCTAGTGAATCCAATTTATTTTTCAGTGTGCCTGTTAATGTGACAGTAATTCTTCCATCCTCAATTTTGTCCACTGCTTCCAATTTCCTGATATCTTCCTTTTCCAATTTCAAAAGCTCCTCATTGAATATTGAGCATTCACGTAGAGTTGGCATTAAGCAGATGACACTTTTCTTTTCTGCAATGTTCTTGTATATGTTTTCTGCAACTATTTCTTCCTTTGGAAATAAATTATGTAGCAGCCGACTCTGTAATGCTTTCGTGCCAGCTTCAGTGAGTAGTCCAATTCTGATATCTTTCAGAATACTTCCATATTCTTCATCGTTTGCTTGCCTCATTTTAGTAGTAAGTTCCTTGTACTCAAAGAAGGACCAAATATTTGCATTACTGATGCTTCCCAATGACTTATTCGTGTCTTCATGTGTCACAGTATTAAACACTGGTTGTCCTTTAACTGGAGTAAGTTGCAAAAGATCTCCAAAAACTATGACGTGTTTTCCTCCAAATAACACGTCATAGTCTGTCTTCAGAATTTGCTGCATTCTTAAATGCACAAAGGCAAGCATTAAGTTTGATACCATGCTCACCTCATCAATAATGAGAACTTGCATCTTCTTCAATACTCTTGAAACTTCCAAGCATGCTTCTCCAGTTAGCTTGTTGTATTGTATTTTGTTCTCATGCTCCACTGGTAACATTAGCAAACGATGTAAAGTGATTCCTTATATGTTATATGCTGCTAACCCAGTTGGAGCAGTAACCACACAAGACAAAGTAGAATCCGTTTTTTGCTGTAGGTAGCTTCTGATGACTTTTATAAGGAAACTTTTTCCAGTTCCAGCTTGTCCGCTTACATACATCCTGATTGGATGAAATGATGTGCATGAGCACTCTTTTTTTTCATGTAGAAATCCGTGATCAATTTTGTTTCTGATCTCTTCATAAATTTGTTGCTGCTCTTCGTTCAGTTGTCTTTCCAAATTTTGTAAGTCTATAAATTCTTCTTGAGCTTGATTCATAGCCGTTTCCACTTCATTCATGGCTATTGATGCTTCATTTTCAACGATTGGTTGTCCTAGGGGATCTTGACTGAGTGTTCCTGAACTTTGGCTGTCCTGAGAACTGTCTCTAGCTATTTCTGCTGCAATTGTAGTTTCCTGTTCAATTTCTTCATTTAACATTTGCAGATAAGTTGAGAATGTACTGCATTGTATGCTGTCTTTGCAAGCATTAAAAGAATCTTCATAGCTTTGAAATTCTCCCAGTAGTTCATCCTCTGTACCCCATGGTTTAAACAGCTGTAAAAGAGCCAAGTAGTAAAATTCCTTTTTGTCAGTAGTGTCGCAACTCAGCTTCCTGTGATTTATCAAACTTCCTTTTGTTTGCTTCACCAAACATCCTTCCTCACCAATGACTTTATATTTTCCATTGTTGATGTCTTCTGTGGCTTTCCGTGAATAAATGTAGTTCTGCAGCACTTCATAGAGACACATGTTCTCCAGATGATGACTTCTCTTGGGATAATATGTGTCCAACATGTTTGATTTCAAAATATCTGTACTTTCTGGGTCATTCTCGGCCAAATATTCAATTTCTCCAACAGATTTCAGTACCCGATTTCTCATTGCTGCAAGGCCTAAACTTGCCCAAATTATTCTTCTTGATTTCGAGTAGAGACTTGCAGAAGATAACCTATCTGAACATTCGTAGGATCCAATTTCTCGATGCGATAACATCTTCAAACTGAAACTGTACAGCTTCTTACTGACAGTCTTCTCGTGAGAAATCTCTTCCCACATTTCCTTCAATTCTGTTTTTTCTGATTTCGTAATGTAAGACGTTACATATCGAGCAACAGCAATGGAATTGTCAGCTACATACTGTATATCCATGTTAGCATTCCACATGGATAAAATGACTGGGTTGTAGTCATTTATATTTTTTGATTCTTCTTTTCTTTTAAGGTTGTAGGTATTCTTAGGTGATTTTCTTGTGATAGTATGTCTCACAGATGACATAAAACTGTTTACTCTTCCATTTGAAAGAACAGGTCTAGGAAATCCAAATCGACATTTAGTGTAGTATTTATCTTTGCTCTTGTATTTCCGTCGACAGTATTTTCCACACCGATGACTTTGGAAACGTAAAACTTGCTCCTTTAACTTTTTCTCTTCTGTGTTTTTTGGTATAGCACATGTTGCATATTCTTCAATGTAAGATAACACTGCTTCATCAGCATCTGTTCCAAACTTTGGGGCATCCTTGATCCACAACAGCATATGAATATGAGGAGCACCTCTTGCCTGGTACTCTTTTCTCCAAAAGAAATCCACTACTTCTCCTAGAGGTGGATTTTTTTTATTGCAGATGAACGACATCATAGCCTCAAATCTATGATTGAAATATCTGCAAACATTAACCGGATCCAATGAGCACAGTTCTCCTGCTGTCTTGTATTCGATGTTTTTAATGTTTGAATTTGCCTCTCGTAGAAAATCCAGTAAATCATCCCAAGCGTACTCAGCACAGCTTAGGGTAACGAACCATGTTGGTGTTCCTAAATTCCGTAACATGCATTTTAATTCACCATGGCGTCTGTACCAATATTCATTTGTCCCACGCTGACAAGCCATCAGATTGATCAGTTGTGTTTCCAAATGATCATCTCGGTGCTGCACTTTCTCCATAAAATCCTTAGCAGACACATTTTGTAAATGTACTCCACTTTTTAAAATGTGATTTACTGCATAAGACAGTGCAGACAAGTCGCTTTCAAATAAAAGATGGAACAAATAAGGAATACTTTGTCGAAATCTGGGATCTTCAGCATATAGTCTTGTAGTCCGATACTCAGAAGCTGGAATCTGTTCCGGACGTTCATCGTATCGTCCTCCTTTTCCTTTAGGAAACAGCTGGGGAAAACATCGAGCTTCCAAGCTCTCCTCCCATACACTCACGGGAGTTCCTTTTGCTTTCTTCATCTGAAACAGATCAATATTGTCTCCCATAACTTCTTTTGAATGAAGAGGATGTATGCTAAAATGTTCATAAATTTCTTCTTCCTTTGACTTGTCCACTTTTTCAATTTGTCCAGTTGGTGTTTCTGTGTCTTCTTGTAAATCTTCTTCTTCTTCTTCTTCTATATAAATTGATTCATACCATTTGTTATTCCTTTTCAAATTTGCTCTTTGTACTTTCCATACATCTACCAGCTCCTGCCAAATCTTCTTATTCTTTGTAGGTACACCATTAACCAGAATAATTAATGGTTCAGTTTCCAAAGTATCCGCATCAATAGTTTCCATATTTTTTTTCAAATCCAAGGGCAAATACACCACTCTACCTTTTAAACCTCTCAGTAAATCTGAAGGAGGTAATTTACCAGTTTTGGGCTCCATACGTACTATGGTCTGGAACGGATGAACACATTGAATGAGTATAGACTCATATGTATTTAATTCAGAAAGTTCAGCAGGAATAGCATCCAATTCTAAATTATTATGTACAGCTCTGGTCGGCATTCTATTTTCTTCTAACTTATTATAACAGTATTTACAAATACGCTGAACTTCACCCAATTCAAAAAAATTTCAAGAAATATATATGTGGCAAAATCCTTCCACTTATAATTATCTTCATTTTCACTTTTTCTATAGAGATCAACATACCTGGTTTGTTTTCTATAATGAGTTCTGCGGCAACAAATACAAGTAATATTTGGTCTTTTCTTAGAGATTTTTTCAAATTTTGTTATGTGATTATTAAATGTCTTACTTACAAATGGTTGTACATTCTCTTCCACTTCTTCCTCATTTACTGTGTCCTTTTCTGCACTGTTTTGTTCAGGACCAAAGTAACAAAACTGAATTTCATCAACAACCTTCTCTACATCTGATACTGACCCACGGAACAGAGCCCTATTCAATTCATCTAACTTGATTGCTGGACTTTTAGCAAAATACAACCGTCTCACAAACTTTCTCATTTCAGTATGATGAACAGCCAGCATTCTAAAATGATGGAAAACACTAATACACACTTTTCTAGATAGACAAGCCAGAGAATGACCCTGCAAACCAGTATTCTCTCTCACTCTGCATGGATCTAGACTTTGAAGCACCTTAATCTTCTGTTTTACACTTTTTTTTGCTATATTCTCTTAGAAACTCACGAAATTTATCAATAGATTCCTGACGCACAGTGCAAATACTACTACAATTCCAAGTGTACACTGGGGCTTTAGGACGTCTCCCCATAGCCTCATCCGCCATCACTTGTACCTCATCTCTTGGAACCATTATCTCCTTCTCCATTATGCAACCATTTTTCACTTCGTAAGCACGACCTCTGGTGTCAACTGCATGCAGCAAACTATTACTTTGAAAATAGCTCTCTTCATTAAAAAAAGGTTCACTACTTGAACTATGCATCCATTTTCCTAAAAACACTTTACAAAAGTTTGTTCTGTTCACTACTCTTTTCCTTTTGCTTTGTGATTTCAGTACATTAACCCTTTTATCTAATGTACGCATCCTATTCAAAATTAAAATGAATAGTTTCCTTTTTAATTCTAATGCCTTTGCTGCAATGGCTTCAATTTCTTTTTTTCTCTTATAAAACTTAGCCTTTTGCTTATATTTCTTCACATCCTTTATCAAATTGGACATAACTCTTCTCTGAAACATTTTTCTACGTATCTCTTTAAACACTGTTTTTCTGTTTAAGTTAATCTTTTTAGTTGCAGAAGGTATATTTGCATTAACTAAATTCTCAATTTTTTCCTGTCCTTTTCTATTGAAAACATTCTTTCCAGTACAGACATTTTGTAAATTTTTCCTTTTTTTGAATATGTTCTTTAAAAAATGTTTTGTCTGCTTACCAGAAGATTTTTTCTTTTTCCCAACATGAGCATCTCCAACTAACTTAGGTCCTCCAGTTGTCTTCAAATATAGGTTTTTTTGTGGTCTTTCTTTACTCTGGATTTTGTAGGCATCTTAAATTTTGTTCACTGCTCTTCAGCAATACCTGAAAAAAACAAAAAAAAAATTCCTTTATTTTATTTAAATATATTACTACATTTTTTATGTTCTTTAGAAATCTTAAAATACTATAAACCCCTTTCCTATAAATGAAAATCACAATAACACCTTCACCAATTAAATATCTAAAAACAATTCCTGTGTGCACACAGAGTCATGCTTTGAAATTAGGCAGAAAACGAAATTTCTTTGCCAATTGCAAAGCATACTTTCTACTACTTTTTAGGCAAGTGAAAAGTACTTTTACAGACTGACACATTATGAATCCACTTTTCAGATTCTGATAAAAGCACATGTCCAAACAGCTTTTTCAGACCAGCACCATGTGTAACCTGGGTGACTGACTACACTCCAGCAAGGGCAACCAGCCTTAGTGATGCTGAATGTATTTGCATTACTGACTGAAACCTCAAACCCCACTCGCTTGTGAATACTGTGCATGATTCCACAGGGTAAGCAGCTGGGTGTGTGCTAAGAGTCTGCTTCTGCACAAAAAAATGGCTCCCCCTTTCCATCTAATGCAACTGTGAAATCACCAGAGCAATACGCAATAAATCTCTGCCTGTAATTCCTATTTGCACACAGATTCATGTTTTCATATTAGTCACAAAACGAAATTTCTTTGCCAATTTGAAAGCACACTTACTACTCTTTTTTTTGGCAAGTGATAAACACTTTTACAGACCGACACATTATTAATCCACTTTTTAGATTCCTAAAAAAGCACATGTCCAAACTGCTTTTTCAGACCAGCACCATGTGTAACCTGGGTAACTGACTACACTCCAGCAAGGGCAACAAGCCTTAGTGATGCTGAATGTATTTGCATTACTGACTGAAACCTCAAACCCCACTCGCTTGTGAATACTGTGCATGATTCCACAGGGTAAGCAGCTGGGTGTGTGCTAAGAGTCTGCTTCTGCACCAAAAATGGCTCCCCCTTTCCATCTAATGCAACTGTGAAATCACCAGAGCAATACGCAATAAATCTCTGCCTGTAATTCCTATATGCACACAGAGTCATGTTTTCACATTAGTCACAAAACAAAATTTCTTTGCCATTTTGAAAGCACACTTACTACTCTTTTTTTTGGCAAGTGATAAACACTTTTACAGTCTGTCACATTTTGAATCCACTTTTCAGATTCTTAAAAAAGCACATGTCCAAACTGCTTTTTCAGACCAGCACCATGTGTAACCTGGGTGACTGACTACACTCCAGCAAGGGCAACCAGCCTTAGTGATGCTGAATGTATTTGCATTACTGACTGAAACCTCAAACCCCACTCACTTGTGAATACTGTGCATGATTCCACAGGGTAAGCAGCTGGGTGTGTGCTAAGAGTCTGCTTCTGCACCAAAAAATGGCTCCCCCTTTCCATCTAATGCAACTGTGAAATCACCAGAGCAATACGCAATAAATCTCTGCCTGTAATTCCTATTTGCACACAGAGTCATGTTTTCACATTAGTCATAAAACGAAATTTCTTTGCCATTTTGAAAGCACACTTACTACTCTTTTTTTTGGCAAGTGATAAACACTTTTACAGTCTGTCACATTTTGAATCCACTTTTCAGATTCTTAAAAAAGCACATGTCCAAACTGCTTTTTCAGACCAGCACCATGTGTAACCTGGGTAACTGACTACACTCCAGCAAGGGCAACCAGCCTTAGTGATGCTGAATGTATTTGCATTACTGACTGAAACCTCAAACCCCACTCGCTTGTGAATACTGTGCATGATTCCACAGGGTAAGCAGCTGGGTGTGTGCTAAGAGTCTGCTTCTGCACCAAAAAATGGCTCCCCCTTTCCATCTAATGCAACTGTGAAATCACCAGAGCAATACGCAATAAATCTCTGCCTGTAATTCCTATATGCACACAGAGTCATGTTTTCACATTAGTCACAAAACGAAATTTCTTTGCCATTTTGAAAGCACACTTACTACTCTTTTTTTTGGCAAGTGATAAACACTTTTACAGTCTGTCACATTTTGAATCCACTTTTCAGATTCTTAAAAAAGCACATGTCCAAACTGCTTTTTCAGACCAGCACCATGTGTAACCTGGGTGACTGACTACACTCCAGCAAGGGCAACCAGCCTTAGTGATGCTGAATGTATTTGCATTACTGACTGAAACCTCAAACCCCACTCGCTTGTGAATACTGTGCATGATTCCACAGGGTAAGCAGCTGGGTGTGTGCTAAGAGTCTGCTTCTGCACCAAAAAATGGCTCCCCCTTTCCATCTAATGCAACTGTGAAATCACCAGAGCAATACCCAATAAATCTCTGCCTGTAATTCCTATATGCACACAGAGTCATGTTTTCACATTAGTCACAAAACGAAATTTCTTTGCCATTTTGAAAGCACACTTACTACTCTTTTTTTTGGCAAGTGATAAACACTTTTACAGTCTGTCACATTTTGAATCCACTTTTCAGATTCTTAAAAAAGCACATGTCCAAACTGCTTTTTCAGACCAGCACCATGTGTAACCTGGGTGACTGACTACACTCCAGCAAGGGCAACCAGCCTTAGTGATGCTGAATGTATTTGCATTACTGACTGAAACCTCAAACCCCACTCGCTTGTGAATACTGTGCATGATTCCACAGGGTAAGCAGCTGGGTGTGTGCTAAGAGTCTGCTTCTGCACCAAAAAATGGCTCCCCCTTTCCATCTAATGCAACTGTGAAATCACCAGAGCAATACCCAATAAATCTCTGCCTGTAATTCCTATATGCACACAGAGTCATGTTTTCACATTAGTCACAAAACGAAATTTCTTTGCCATTTTGAAAGCACACTTACTACTCTTTTTTTTGGCAAGTGATAAACACTTTTACAGTCTGTCACATTTTGAATCCACTTTTCAGATTCTTAAAAAAGCACATGTCCAAACTGCTTTTTCAGACCAGCACCATGTGTAACCTGGGTAACTGACTACACTCCAGCAAGGGCAACCAGCCTTAGTGATGCTGAATGTATTTGCATTACTGACTGAAACCTCAAACCCCACTCGCTTGTGAATACTGTGCATGATTCCACAGGGTAAGCAGCTGGGTGTGTGCTAAGAGTCTGCTTCTGCACCAAAAAATGGCTCCCCCTTTCCATCTAATGCAACTGTGAAATCACCAGAGCAATACGCAATAAATCTCTGCCTGTAATTCCTATATGCACACAGAGTCATGTTTTCACATTAGTCACAAAACGAAATTTCTTTGCCATTTTGAAAGCACACTTACTACTCTTTTTTTTGGCAAGTGATAAACACTTTTACAGTCTGTCACATTTTGAATCCACTTTTCAGATTCTTAAAAAAGCACATGTCCAAACTGCTTTTTCAGACCAGCACCATGTGTAACCTGGGTAACTGACTACACTCCAGCAAGGGCAACCAGCCTTAGTGATGCTGAATGTATTTGCATTACTGACTGAAACCTCAAACCCCACTCGCTTGTGAATACTGTGCATGATTCCACAGGGTAAGCAGCTGGGTGTGTGCTAAGAGTCTGCTTCTGCACCAAAAAATGGCTCCCCCTTTCCATCTAATGCAACTGTGAAATCACCAGAGCAATACGCAATAAATCTCTGCCTGTAATTCCTATATGCACACAGAGTCATGTTTTCACATTAGTCACAAAACGAAATTTCTTTGCCATTTTGAAAGCACACTTACTACTCTTTTTTTTGGCAAGTGATAAACACTTTTACAGTCTGTCACATTTTGAATCCACTTTTCAGATTCTTAAAAAAGCACATGTCCAAACTGCTTTTTCAGACCAGCACCATGTGTAACCTGGGTGACTGACTACACTCCAGCAAGGGCAACCAGCCTTAGTGATGCTGAATGTATTTGCATTACTGACTGAAACCTCAAACCTCACTCGCTTGTGAATACTGTGCATGATTCCACAGGGTAAGCAGCTGGGTGTGTGCTAAGAGTCTGCTTCTGCACCAAAAAATGGCTCTCCCTTTCCATCTAATGCAACTGTGAAATCACCAGAGCAATACGCAATAAATCTCTGCCTGTAATTCCTATATGCACACAGAGTCATGTTTTCACATTAGTCACAAAACAAAATTTCTTTGCCATTTTGAAAGCACACTTACTACTCTTTTTTTTGGCAAGTGATAAACACTTTTACAGTCTGTCACATTTTGAATCCACTTTTCAGATTCTTAAAAAAGCACATGTCCAAACTGCTTTTTCAGACCAGCACCATGTGTAACCTGGGTGACTGACTACACTCCAGCAAGGGCAACCAGCCTTAGTGATGCTGAATGTATTTGCATTACTGACTGAAACCTCAAACCCCACTCGCTTGTGAATACTGTGCATGATTCCACAGGGTAAGCAGCTGGGTGTGTGCTAAGAGTCTGCTTCTGCACCAAAAAATGGCTCCCCCTTTCCATCTAATGCAACTGTGAAATCACCAGAGCAATACGCAATAAATCTCTGCCTGTAATTCCTATATGCACACAGAGTCATGTTTTCACATTAGTCACAAAACGAAATTTCTTTGCCATTTTGAAAGCACACTTACTACTCTTTTTTTTGGCAAGTGATAAACACTTTTACAGTCTGTCACATTTTGAATCCACTTTTCAGATTCTTAAAAAAGCACATGTCCAAACTGCTTTTTCAGACCAGCACCATGTGTAACCTGGGTAACTGACTACACTCCAGCAAGGGCAACCAGCCTTAGTGATGCTGAATGTATTTGCATTACTGACTGAAATCTCAAACCCCACTCGCTTGTGAATACTGTGCATGATTCCACAGGGTAAGCAGCTGGGTGTGTGCTAAGAGTCTGCTTCTGCACCAAAAAATGGCTCCCCCTTTCCATCTAATGCAACTGTGAAATCACCAGAGCAATACGCAATAAATCTCTGCCTGTAATTCCTATATGCACACAGAGTCATGTTTTCACATTAGTCACAAAACGAAATTTCTTTGCCATTTTGAAAGCACACTTACTACTCTTTTTTTTGGCAAGTGATAAACACTTTTACAGTCTGTCACATTTTGAATCCACTTTTCAGATTCTTAAAAAAGCACATGTCCAAACTGCTTTTTTAGACCAGCACCATGTGTAACCTGGGTGACTGACTACACTCCAGCAAGGGCAACCAGCCTTAGTGATGCTGAATGTATTTGCATTACTGACTGAAACCTCAAACCCCACTCGCTTGTGAATACTGTGCATGATTCCACAGGGTAAGCAGCTGGGTGTGTGCTAAGAGTCTGCTTCTGCACCAAAAAATGGCTCCCCCTTTCCATCTAATGCAACTGTGAAATCACCAGAGCAATACACAATAAATCTCTGCCTGTAATTCCTATATGCACACAGAGTCATGTTTTCACATTAGTCACAAAACGAAATTTCTTTGCCATTTTGAAAGCACACTTACTACTCTTTTTTTTGGCAAGTGATAAACACTTTTACAGTCTGTCACATTTTGAATCCGCTTTTCAGATTCTTAAAAAAGCACATGTCCAAACTGCTTTTTCAGACCAGCACCATGTGTAACCTGGGTGACTGACTACACTCCAGCAAGGGCAACCAGCCTTAGTGATGCTGAATGTATTTGCATTACTGACTGAAACCTCAAACCCCACTCGCTTGTGAATACTGTGCATGATTCCACAGGGTAAGCAGCTGGGTGTGTGCTAAGAGTCTGCTTCTGCACCAAAAAATGGCTCCCCCTTTCCATCTAATGCAACTGTGAAATCTCCAGAGCAATACGCAATAAATCTCTGCCTGTAATTCCTATTTGCACACAGAGTCATGTTTTCACATTAGTCACAAAACGAAATTTCTTTGCCAATTTGAAAGCACACTTACTACTCTTTTTTTTGGCAAGTGATAAACACTTTTACAGTCTGTCACATTTTGAATCCACTTTTCAGATTCTTAAAAAAGCACATGTCCAAACTGCTTTTTCAGACCAGCACCATGTGTAACCTGCGTGACTGACTACACTCCAGCAAGGGCAACCAGCCTTAGTGATGCTGAATGTATTTGCATTACTGACTGAAACCTCAAACCCCACTCGCTTGTGAATACTGTGCATGATTCCACAGGGTAAGCAGCTGGGTGTGTGCTAAGAGTCTGCTTCTGCACCAAAAAATGGCTCCCCCTTTCCATCTAATGCAACTGTGAAATCACCAGAGCAATACGCAATAAATCTCTGCCTGTAATTCCTATTTGCACACAGAGTCATGTTTTCACATTAGTCACAAAACGAAATTTCTTTGCCAATTTGAAAGCACACTTACTACTCTTTTTTTTGGCAAGTGATAAACACTTTTACAGACTGACACATTATGAATCCACTTTTTAGATTCTTAAAAAAGCACATGTCCAAACTGCTTTTTCAGACCAGCACCATGTGTAACCTGGGTGACTGCCTACACTCCAGCAAGGGCAACCAGCCTTACTGATGCTGTATGTATTTGCATTACTGAGTCCAACCTCAAACCCTTAAAGTATTCTTTATTTTTACCAGTACACCTTAATTTATCGTGAAAACATAATCCATATTATTTTACATGTTCCTCACATTTAAATTTCTCCCAAAACAGAAAATAATAAACACAACTTCAACAAAAGAAATTCCATTTCTATTATTCATTTCTTAATTTACCATATACATCCCCTCTCAAACTCTAAACTCACCTTTAAAATTAGTTAGCTGTGAAAGAAATGTGGCACTCAAACAGCAGATTATCAGAGCCAGGATCTCTGTTCTTTACACCTCTCTCCTCTCAGCAGAACCAGATAATGGCAAACTTTCCCTCTCTTTTTCCACACATATACATGTTAATTTCAAATCTCAGTGCTTCCCCCTTTTTTTCAAATGTAATCAAACATTTCTATTGGTTGAAAACCAACCCTTTTCCAAAAGCACCCTTCCCCCAACTTGACTTCTGCCTAGTACCCTTCCCCCAACTTGACTTCTGCCTGCTACCATAGCAACAGCTCATGGAACACTGCTGTGTGGAGTTAGGTCAGAAGTTCACCAAACAATGTTTCAATTCCACAGAGCAAGAGTGCTTGACTTTTCAAACCTAACAGCAAATCCATAGTACTGTTCTTTGGTAACACATTTTTCTGTACCAATACAAAACATGCTTCTATTAATTTACACATACAGCCTAGTTTTTATTCTAGAATGGTATGAAACAGCCAATCAGTTCTTTTTTTTATGAAAAAAATATGTATGCCTCCATTTCCAAACTGTCTTTCATTTCTTTTTACCATTCTACTGAATTACACCTCCTGAGTGCATCCAGTTCTCCTTTGAAGATGTTCACAGTGTGGATTGTAGGGCACAGCTATGTCTTCTGGAGTGAAAAGTATGCAGAGAAAACAGATATGGTGAGAGACCTTGCTTTGCCAAATGTAGACATTAAATGGATTGGTCAGAGAGGGTTAAAGTGGCACCAATTGATGCCATTGGTGAAATCCTTCATGCAAATCCAACACCCTGACCTCATAATAGTGCACTGTGGTGGCAATGACCTAGGCACTTTGACTGGGGTAGGTCTGGAAATGCTTATGAAGGACACCTTTGCACAACTGTTTTCACTTTTCCCTAAAACTGCCTTTGTGTTTTCTAACATATGCCAAAGGCAAAAATGGAACTGGTCCAATCATTTCTGTCCGCAGATTGACAAAGCAAGAAAGCACGTCAACAAATCTGTTTCTGCTTTCCTCCGTGACTATGGTATGGGTTCCATTTACCACAACAACTTGCGTTACGACATGCAAGACATTTATAGAGGAGATGGTGTGCACTTCAACGATGAAGGGAACAGAGTCTTCCTCTTGAACCTTAGACTCTGCATCGGTACTTACTTGTAGGTACCACTAAAAAATCACTTCATAAACACAACGGCTCTTTTTAGAGCCCCCTAATATCTAAACTCTTAAATCTGCATTTCATTTCGTTTATTTTATTTTTTTCTACCGTACGCGTACGTTGAGCTTACCGTACGCGTACCCCGCGATTTTTTTTAAAATCAATAAATGTTTTCTTTGTACTTTTCTGTCCTTCTTTGACCCCCTTACAAATGTTAGGGGGTCTGTAACTCTCCTCCTTGCCCCCTTTTCAAGATATCACTCTTTTTTTTCTGAGTGAAACACACGAAATGGCGGCCGCCGCTTCCTGGTTTCGACCGATTCGAATGTTTACTAAGATCTAAGAGCCAATCAGAATCGCGCTCGCGCACGCCACCGTACGCGTACGGTAAGCGCACCGTAAGCGCACCGTAACCTGGCTCAGATATATATATTGATTTAAAGGCTATTTTCTCAGAATCTACTGAACAGATTTACACCAAACCTACAAAAGGCACTTCCTTGACCTGAGGACTACCTCTCTGCCAAATTTCTAGTAATTCTGTTCAGCCGTTCGGGCTGTAGCTGTGTCTAAAGGTCCTATGGAAAAATGCATGGGAAAAACGCGTTTTGGGACCCCCCTTTTATCTCAGCCCCCGCTTGACGAATCCCCCCGAGACTTTCAGGGTAGGAGCGGAGCGTAGCGCCCCACCTATTTTGAAATATTCGCGAGGATTCGTCGACCGGCGCCAAAGTTATTCAAAATAGAATGTTGCGGATTTCCTATGGAAACAGGGTCCTAACTATAACTACCTACTGGCGACCGCCAGTAGGTAATATATATATATATATATATTCGCCCGTTATAGTTAGTTGAGCTAACTATAACTCGCGCGCCCGCAATGCACTGGTGATGACGTCACATATTACATCACTCATGACATGGTCAGTGACATCACTGATGACATCACTTATGACATCTCAAATGACATCACTGATGACATCATCCAGTGAATGTGTGTTTCTGTAAAGTTTAAATATTTTTCATATATATCTATGCCAAGGTGTTTTGAAGAAAGAGTGAATTTACAAGTCCCTGAATGGATTATTTAGTAGGTTCGTGCCTGACTGTATAACTGAGTGATTGAACATGTGTTACTGAATGTATGGGTTAGTCACTAAACTGTCTGAAAGTCTGTATTAGTGTCTCAGTTGGTGTATAAGCGGCTGCATGGGTTGGTGAGTAGCTACATGAGTGTCTAAATGGGTTATTGATTTGTTGTCTGAGTATCTGCATGAGTGCTGAGTGTCTGTGTGGGTGGGTGGGGGTGTGTGTGACTCTGTGCATACATGTCTGAGTGGGTGATTCACTGATTGTATGGATTCAAAAGTACATCTGGGAAGGGCTGTATGGGTGAGTTAGTGTGTGTATGGGTGTGTTGGTGAGTGAATGAATGTCTCACTGGTATATGTGTGAGTAACTACATATGTTTTAAGGCAGTATATGTAAGTGTTGGAGTATATAAATGACTATACATGAGAGTAAGTTATTTGAAGGAGTCGTTGTATAAAAGTGTCTGCTTGTATCAGTGATTGTATAAGACAGTAAGTATGTGTTAGTATCTGCAGTCGGGCGACGTGGGCGAGCGGTGCAATGTAGATGTTAAACAGCGTTGGGCTGAGGGATAAGCCCTGGGGTGCCGCAGATGATCTTGGTCACTTCGGAGCGGAAGGGGGGAGGCGGACGCTCTGTGTTCTGCCGAAGAGGAAGGAGGTGCTCAAGTCCAGGGCCTTCTCTTGGATACCGGCGTCATGGAGGTGTGTGTGTAGTGTGCGGTGGCAGATCGTGTCAAAGGTGGCTGACAGGTCCAGGAGGATGAGGGCCGCGGTTTCTCTGTTGTCTAGCAGGGTCCTGATGTCATCGGGGGCAGTGATGAGGGCAGTTTTGGTGCTGTGGTTGCTGCGGATCCCAGACTGGGGCGGGTCCAGGATACTATTCTCCTCGAGGTAGCTGGTTAGTTGTATGTTGACGGTCTTCTAGATGACCTTCGCCGGGAACGGGAGCAGGGAAAAGTCCTTGGGGTCCGCTTTGGGTTTCTTGAGTAAGGCATTGTTCTCGGCGTGCTGCCAGCTCTCCGGGAAGGTTGCTGTCTCAAAGGAAATGTTGATGGCTTTCCGGAGATGGGGTGCAATGGTGGTGCTGGCTTTGTTGAAGATGTGGTGTGGGCATGGGTCTGACGGGGATCCGGAGTGGATGGTGTTCATGATCTTGATGGAGTCGTCCTCATTGATGTTGGTGCAGGAGAGCAGGCGGTTGGTGCGGATGGTGGTCATGGGCGTGGAGGTCTTTGTGGTTGCCGGGGCGGTCATGGTGTTGAAGTTGTCGTGGATGTCTGCGATCTTGCAGTGGAAGAAGGTGGCCAGCGAGTCGCACTGGTCTTGCGAAGGATGGATGTCGTTGGTGTTGGAGCTGGGGTTGGAGAGTTCCTTCATAATGTTGAAGAGCTCTTTGCTGTTGTGTGCGTTGTTGTCTAGGCGGTTTTTGAAGGAGTCCCTTTTGGTGGATCTGATGAGGTGGTGTTGTCTGCGGGTGGCTTTTTTGTGGGCTGTGTAGCTGTCCGGTGTTCGTTCTCGGAGCCAGTTCTTCTCTAGCTTTCGGCAGGTTTGTTTGGAGGCCTGGAGGTCTTCAGTGAAACAGCTGGCTTTCTTGCAGGTGTGGCTAGTGGAGGGTTTCTTGAGCGGGGCAAGGGTGTTGGTGCAATCGTCGATCCACTGTCTGAGGTTGCGGGCGTCGTCTTCAGGGTCAGTGGGGTCAGCGGGTGGGCTCTGGGCGAGGGTGGTGGTTAGCTGGTCTTCGGTGAATTTCATCCAGCAGCGGCGAGGCATCTGTTGGGTGCGGTGGTGCGTGGTGGGTTTCCGGAAGGTGAAATGGATGCAGCGTGGTTGGTCCAGTGGAGTTCGGTGGTGTGGTTGAAGGAGACGTGGGTGTTTGCGGAGAAGATGGGGTCAAGCGTGTGGCCGGCGGAGTGGGTGGGTGTTGTGACGAGTTGTCTGAGTCGAGGTTGGCGATCAGGGTGGTGGAGTTGGTGTCGTTGTTGTTCTCGAGGTGGAAGTTCAGGTCCCCGAGGAGGATGTAGTCTGTGGATGAGAGGGCATGTGTGCTGACGAAGTCGGCGATGGAGTCGCTGAACTGTGGTCGGGGTCTGGGGGTCTGTAGACGAGGGTTCATCTGAGGGTGGTGTTGGGGTCGGTGTGGATCTGAAAGTGCAGGTGTTCGGCAGTGCTGAGGGTGTTCTACTCCGTTGGTGCGGTCCTTGCGGGTGATCTTGTAGCCTTCTGGGATGGCTATGGCGATGTCGGTTGCCGAGGAGGGGTTCAGCCAGTTCTCTGTCAGGAAGGCGATATCTGGAGTGGTGGAGTCGAGTAGGTCCCAAAGTTCAACGGCGTGTTTGCGGGCAGAGCAGGTGTTGAGAAGGATGCATCTGAGGTAGTTGGGTTCTTTGGTTGGTGGATTGACGGGCTGGATGCTGGTGAAGCTGCAGTTCCAACAGGAGAAGGGGCCTTGGGTGCGTTTTGGGACAGCCAGGAAGCAGGTGTGTGATCGTCCGGCGTTGAGTGCATGGAGGGTCCTTGCATCGTAGCGGTGTCGGGTGTCGTGGTGGTTGTGGGGGCCAGGGGTTCTGGTGCTGGGCATGGACAAGGCACAGACAGGCTTGCATTAGGTGCGCCTGCGCAGCGGCCGCCCTATAAGGGGAGGTGGGAGGGAGGAGCAGCTGAGAGGCGGGAGTGGGGTGGCGAATGTGCGAGCAGTGGGGCGGGGCCACGGGAACGCAGCAGTGGTAAAGCGAGCGGGTGGGGGATACAGAAGGCAAAAGTAGGGGGACAAAAGTAAAACGGCACAGGGAATGCAAATTAATGCAAGAATTCAATAAAACACAACAAGGAGCAGAGGCACAGAATGACAAAAAGTCACAACGCAAAAGTTACACGGGGCAAAAAACGTAGTTAGGAGAAGAGGCACAGAATGACAAAAAGGCACAGCGCACAATTTACACGGGGGCAAAAAACATAGTTAGGAGAAGAGGCACAGAATGACAAAAAGGTACAACGCACAATTTACACGGGGCAGAAAACGTAGTTAGGAGAAGAGGGGCAGTGAACTTACATCAGCGGCAGCAGCGGGCTGGAGGGCACGGACACACAGGTGGTGCTGTGCAGCGTGGGGAGCGACCCACCTGAAGACATGGTCAAGGGTTACTTTTTTACAACATTTCCCATTGTAACAGTTGGAGGACCCCACCCATTTTCTCTACAGCATTTGGTGAGAGACTAATCTTCTGCTTACAGAGCTTTTTAAAAACTTTTTGCTATGTACACATATCTGACAGTACACACAACATGCAACCATCATCTTCATCAATATTCATGCTCTGTAAAGCAGCCTTCCACCTGAGATAGCCATCCATCTAAAAGCTACATAACAGAACTTTTCCCCACTGCCAAAGGTAACATGGTTGCATACGCTGTCCACAGCACGATGTAATGTGGTACTGACCAGGGGCAGTATCATGCATACATAATGAACACACGTACACAGATAGATAGTGGAAGTGGGTACGGGCACGTGCGCTTGACTCCTTTTTATTACCAGGGTCACATATCCAGTGCCGTCTGTGCTGGATGCGTGTGGGGTGAGTGTAAACCAGCCCTCAGGGAATGGTTGCTGCTAGCATCAACTACAACAGTAATCATTGGATCACACACAGAGATTAAATAATAAAAGGGTCAATACTTTGTGCTGCAGTAAGGTAGGGACACTAGATGTGAAATAATACAGAAAAGATTCTATTGTAACACAACCATAACTTGTAGTATACTAAGATACAGGCAGTAGATCTGAAATAATACACAAAAAAATTGTATCATATAGGGTCCATCAGGTCTAGTGCACTTAGGTAGCCACATCAAAAGCATTCAGCATGTGCACAGCCAGCGATGATGCGTGCTGCGGGCGGGCTGTACTAGGAGCAATGTCTGTTGCCTACAACACTACATCATCTGCAATAGCGACCCAATCTGAATTGTAAACACTGCTGTTTGCAGTGTAGGCCAGAGAGCGGTCAGCAAGGGCCCACAGCCACGTGGCGTTGGCTTGAGCTGCCCAGTTTGCAGTTACTGAAGCAATAAAAACCGTGTGCGGACCCTGTGATGATGCATATGCGTGTGGCGGACAGAGCGCACTGGAGCAATGTCTGTTGCCTACAACACTACATCATCTGCAATAGTGACTCGATCAGAATTGTTAACACTGCTATCTGCAGTGTAGGCCAGAGAGCAGTCAGCAAGGGCCCACAGCCACGTGGCGTTGGCTTGAGCTGCCCAGTTTGCAGTTACCGAAGCAACAAAAACCGTGTGCGGACCCTGTGATGATGCATATGCATGGTGCGGACAGAGAGCACTGGAGAAATGCCTTTTGCCTACAGGACTGCGTCATCTACAATAGAGACTCGATCTGAATTGTGAACACTGCTGTCTGCAGTGTAAATTGAAGGCAGTAGTGAGCACAGTCTTCCATGAATACTTTTTCTCACGTCCTTTTCACAAAATACAACAACATAAATTACACAAAACTCTGCAATAAATAAATCAAAACAATTTGAATTGTGATCTCTGCTGTCCACTGTGTACACTGTTATTCAGTGTTCTTTACCACTACCAAGAAGAATTTGGTCATTGTACTAGACCTATAAGTCATCTTAAAAAACTTCTTCAAGCAAGTATACTAAAAGGCTATTGTGTATATTTCAATAGACGTTGTAGTTAGTTGCCTACTGGATTCTGTAATTAAACAATCACCACTCGATCTGAATTGTGAGCCCTGCTGACCGCACTGTAGGCCAGAGGCAGTGGTCATTAACGCCTAACAGCCACGTGCCGTTGGATTCGGAAGCACGCAGTTGGTTGCACCTGATCGGAGGGGGTACACAGAAATCATCACAAACTTTAACTTCTGACATCCTCAATCACAGAATCAAGACCCCGTTTCACTGTTCTGACCTGCTGTACCACGATGTACTCCACCGACTGCTGTCAACCAAGTCCAATAATCATGTGCAGCAGTTAGCTACGGAAGTACAGAGTCTGATGCACCTCAACGGAGGGAGTTCTGTCAAAACCAAGCAGCAAGTAATATCGGACATCGTCCATTTTGGGATCAAGACAATGTTCCACTGTTGGGACGTAGAGTTGGTTGCACCTGTTCGAAGGGAGTGCCTTCATCTCCACTCTCAGATGCAGTTCTAACATTGTACATTGTACCCAGTTTCACTCTTTGGACCTGCTGTACCGCGGGGATCTCCAGCGACTGCAGTCATCCAAGCTCAATGATCATGTGCAGCACTTAGCTATGGAAGCACAGAGTCTGATGCACCTCAACAGAGGGACTGCTGTGAAAACACACAAGCAGCAGGTAATATCGGACATCGTCCATTCTGGGATCAAGACACCATTCCACTGTTGGGAGCTAGAGATGGTTACACCTGGTTGAAGGAAGTACCTTCATCTGCACTCTCAGATGCAGTTCTACCATCGTCCATTCTTTGATCAAGTCCCCGTTCCACTGTTCGGACCTGCTGTACCGCGATGTACTCCACCGACAGGTGTCAACCAAGCACAATAATCATGTGCAGCACTTAGCTACGGAAACACAGAGTCTGATGCACGTCAATACAGGGACTTCTGTGAAAACCCACAAGCAGCAGGTAATATCAGACATCGTCCATTGTGGGATCAAGAAACCATTCCACTGTTGGGACCTAGAGTTGCTTGCACCTGGTCGAAGGGAGTACCTTCATCTCCACTCTCAGATGTAGTTCTAACATCATCCATTGTGGGATCAAGACACCGTTCCACTGTTGTGACCTAGAGCTGGTTACAGCTGGTCGAAAGGAGTACCTTCATCTGCACTCTCAGATGCAGTTCTAACATCTTCCATTGTGGGATCAAGTGTCGAAAGGTAAACTGTGGGGCATATGTGCGTCGCAGCGGCCATGACGGTTTCTGGGTAGCAGCAGGCTGAGAGCATTATTCCCAGAATCACATTCGCTGACGGCGTCAGCCCCGTGGCGGTGTAAGCTGCGCAGACCTGACAGATATGTTCGCCATTCCGGAAGAGAACCACACCCAGAGGAATGTGCCTTTTATTCATACCCCTACGCTAGCCTTGGGGACGCCGAGCCAGCCCACTACGCTAAAGATTTGGGAGGCAGGGGGCACGTACGCACTATGTTTTCATAATCTTCCCTACTAACTGTACTACCATGGTTACGTCCACTGTCGACTTCACTCAATAGACCATCAGTGTATGTTGACATGTAAATGTCTGTGCTCTGCATACTCAAGTCTGTCCGGCACATCCCCTCAACACTATGCATTGTAAACTTTTATAATCGAGAATCACTTGCCACTTTCGCACATACTTTGCTCCCATCTCTACCCGCATTCTGCATTGTGTGGCAGAGGTGCCGTGCCATGTTTGGTTTGTGTACATGGCTAGCCACGGTTCCCACAGTACGTAGTGTCGCTGTGTCTGCTAGGTGTACATGTTGTTTGTCATGTTGTATGTGATTATATAAGGTAGCACATTTATTCACGAGCAGTGGTTTCTCCCATTTACATATCGCTGTCTTAAAGAGGATACCGAAGTTTTTCTCACTGGTGAAAAGTGGGACCACAATGGCAATCATTCATTACTATGCAAGAATGTCCAACTGCACGATGCTTCTAAGCTTACATCCCCCAATTGTGCGTGCTTTCTTAAAAGCCTGTCAACTCCCACAATCAGATCAACATTCACACAGCTTTTAAACGGCAGTTATCTGCTTCTTAATAACATAGACTGCTACGCAATGTGAGCTGGCATACCGTATGTCCTTACTGTTTCAAAGCGGATAACTTCCTCTGGCAATCTCTATTCCCACCCACACAAAGTAACTCCCAAAGTTCAACTTGGCCTTCAATACCTACTTTGAAAACAGATTTTATTAAACGGAGCAAACTGAAAGCGCTTTTGTTTCAAACAGAAGTGTCCCTCACTTCTCCAAAAGTAATTTATCGACTGCAGATAGCACGAACTTCAAGTAAAATACACTCCCTTTCAAATACGAACCTCCCATTACACTTTGTGAATTGTTACACAATTTTCAACACATCTGACATTTAAGGTCTGGCACACTTTTTTAACATTGTCCCCTCCGGCCTTCTCACAGGCTTTCAAACTGTTTTTAGTCTAATACCAGACTTCATTCATTCGATCATCTCTGGAATAAGAGCAACAGTGCCCATAATTCTCACTCTGTTTGCAGGCATCCTACTACTATTTTAGCTTGTTAAAAATGTCTATGCTCCCTATGGTAACAAGCATGTCCGACAGAATACGCCTCTACGCGAAGCTGCATCAATACTGTGAAAAAATGGAACAACTTTTCGACTGCCTACCTCTATCTATTATCGGAGCCAGCTACAACATGACATTTATTTACACATATACAATCTCCGTGCAACCATCTTTTTATTGCAAATCTTGCCCAATCGGCTGGCGAATGGATCTATGCCTTGCCAACATCCCTGCAAACGCTCCCGATATCTAGCAGGTAATGGAGTATCTTGAAAACCATGAACTTGATTGTTCGGGCAGTGGAGCAATGGCAGATGCAACGCAAAAAGGTATCCTGGCAGAATGGGATTTCTGTGCAGCCATGAAAGATCTCCTGCAACGTGCGACCTTTGACAACATCGCAGATTGCCTGCCAATTCAAATTGCCGCTCCAACATTCGAGGAACATTACTGTCCCTTCAAGGATATGAATTGGATCGCTTCGCTTTTCTCACACAATGGCAACAATCGCCTCTTGGAACATTACGCATCTCAAGCCGCTGAAGAACTTCTGGACTGCAATCTCCAAGACTTTTAAGAAATCCACTGTATTCTTGGATTGATTTTTTCCAACTTTTTTGACGTTTTCCTATAAAAAATTTTAATACACTTCAATTGAACTATTTTCATATAATAACTTTCTAAGTATGCTTAGGCATTTGAACTCTGTTTTCATTATTGGCCCTTACCTCTCCACAATAACCAGGGATGGATGGTGTATGGCCTATGCAAATACGCTATTTACTTGCTAAATTAGCCTAAACCCGACATCCATTTTGAAACCATATCTATTCTTTGTACACACGTCTCTCTGCCAGCCTCTTATCCACAAGCCCTTTCACACAAATTAGCTCATCCTCAGCCTCTGATCACGAACTGGCGATCAAGATCAAAAAACACGACATTGTTTAGGAACTGGTTGACACAGTGTGGTAATCGTATCCTACCTTTATTTTCATTCTACAATTTACAGTCATTCATGTCTAATAAGTATTGTTTATGTCACATGGAACTGTAACATGTAATGTGGAATTGACTGATGCAGAAGCTTAGCTTTGAATATAGCAGAAGTGGTTGGAGTTTGCCTCAGCTGGATGCCTTAGCTCTTGCACCAGTGGTTCCTTTTATGACACTTACATAAATACACTTTTTATATAACTTGCAAACTCCATCGCTTTATCCCACACAGCCACTTTCTTAAACACACCTGATTTCACCATTTGTCTTCTGTGGCATTGCAACATTCTGCAATATATTCTTCACGATTATTTCTTTATTCCTGCTTGCTAAAACTCTCCATTCGAGTCTTCAGACCGGTAGGGGTGAGTAGTTTGCTTCCCACTCGCGCTATAGTCTAAACCCATACTAACACCACTTGAACAGCTATGCTACAGCGGCCAGTATGCTACAGCGCCAGGAGCACATCAGTTTACAGCAATATACGGTTTCATCCACGAGTGTACTGGCACCTCACCTCAGCACCATCTCACTCTGGTCAAAACAGCACTTTCACACCGCTGGGGGTGAATACTTAACTTCACACTCCCTGTATAGCACAC
Organism: Triturus cristatus; assembly: GCF_964204655.1. Taxonomy (NCBI): domain Eukaryota; kingdom Metazoa; phylum Chordata; class Amphibia; order Caudata; family Salamandridae; genus Triturus; species Triturus cristatus. The sequence goes on along the minus strand of NC_140588.1, from coordinate 528,948,483 downwards.
CCTAACCACCCCACAGAGCTCACACCGCTATACTCTAAACCCCTACTAACACCACTTGCACAGCTATGCTACAGCAGCCAGTATCCTACAGCGCCCAGATCACATCAGTTTACAGCAATCAGCTCACGGTTTCATCCCGAGTGTAACGGCACCTCACCTCAGCACCATCTCACTCTGGGCAAAACAGCACTTTCACACCAGTAGGGGTGAATACATCGCTTCACACTCCCTGTGTAGCACGCCATAACCACCCCACAGACCTCACAGCACTCCTACCCTCCTCTTTCCTACTATTTTTGCCCTTTTTTCCCCTTACTCGCTTCAACTTAATCACAAAATTTGGCAGGGAGAAGGGTCCTGGTCTAGAAAGCACACTTTTGTTTATTTGGTGTAAATCCGTTCAGTAGTTTTTGAGAAGTATCAAAATTTACAGATATCGATATTTGGGAATTCTGCCATCTGATTGGCTGAGGCGTTACGAGCACAAGCTTTCAGCTTATTGGTTGGGAGCGCTGCGAGCGGTTGCAACTAGGAAGTGTTGGCCGCCATTTTGTGATTCTGTTGAAGTGAGTGAGGGGAAAAAAGGGCAAAAAGTAGGAAAGAGGAGGGTAGGAGCACTGTAACCTCTGTGGGGTGTTTAGGGTGTGCTATAGAGGGGGTGCGAAGCAAACTACTCATACCTACCAGTCTGAAAGTGCTGGGTACGGAAATTAAGTGAGGTATTGCGTAAAGTCTGATGCTGCTAAGGTGAGCTGCTGTGGGAGTTGGGGATGAAAGCGTGAGCCTAAACTGTGTGTCTTATGATGTGAAGTCATGGGCCCTGGCAGCTGCAGCACACCTGTGGAAGTAGTGTCAGCATGTGTTTATACCTACTAGGATGAACTACTGACTCCTACTGGTCTGAAAGTCCTGGGGTATGGAAAATATGTGAGGTATTGTCTAGAGTCTCATGGTGCTAAGCTGAGGTGCTGTGGAACTCGGGGAGGAAAGCGTGAGTCCAAACTGTGTGTCATATGCTGTCAAGTCATTTGCTCTGGCCGCTGTGCCACATCTGTCAAGTAGTGTCAGCATGTAGTTATACCTACTCAGAGGAACTTTTGTTTAAAACATTGTAACTTGTGTATGGTGCTTAGGGGGTGTTATACAGGGAGTGCAAAGGTAAATGTGCGCTTATCAAATAAATACGGTATTTGTAAAGCACAAACTACTCACCCCTATGGGTCTGAAGCCCTCAGGGCCGGTGTGGAAATTATGTGAGCTATTAAGTGAGCTGTTGCCCAGAGTCACATGGTGCTGAGCTGAGGTGTCCAAAGGTGTCCTTCATAAGCATTTCCAAACCTATCCCAGTCAATGTGCCTAGGTCATTTCCACAACAATGCACAATCATGAGGTCAGGGTGTGGAAGATGCAAAGAGGTTTTAAGCAAAGGTAGCAATTGGTGCCACTTCAATCCTCTCTGTGCTAACCATTTCATGTCCACATTTTGTAAACCTAGTTCTAAGTCAATACGTCTGTGTTTTGTATACCTCTTGCACCAGAAAATATGACTCTGTCCTACGATCCACACTAGCATTTTGAAGGTATGTCTGGAAGGTATGGAAAGATGTCTGTAGCTCATGCAGTTCCTTGGTAGAATAAGAGATATGTTTAAAGATGGGGAACTACTTTTTTTTGCCATACAAAATGATACGTGATTGGAAGATGAAAAACATTCTTTTTTAAAAGTAGGGTGCACATTTGTTTTGTGGAAAAGCATCTTTGTGATTGGTTAAGAAAAAGCAGTTTCAACGTGGAGTACATATCATAGGATAAAATTTGCTCAACTCAACCACACCTGCTACTTGCATTTGGAAGGCACTGTTCGAACTTAAAACAATCGTGAACTTTTAACCTGCACGTGCCGTTAAATGTTCGAGAAAATGTTGCAAAAAAAATATCGTTCAGTTAAAAAAAATTGATGAACTTTTAACCTGCACATGTTGTAGAATGTTCTAGAAAGTGTGTTGATAGAATATGTTGCACTTCTGACTTCTATGTGTTGTTGAATATTAAGCAAACTGTTTATATGTGTGGAGCAACAAAATTATAGACACAACAGCACCAGGAAGAGGAAGAAGCAGGGAGTGGGGGAATGGGCAGAATGGCACACATGCACAATTAAGTACAGCACAAGTATAGACAAACAATGGCCAAAATTAAACACACCAACAAGGAGCACAAGTCACACAACCCACCAACATCACACCACTGAACGAGCATAGAAGTGAAAACCGCGCTGCATTCATACAGGATGGCCTGTTGTTGGTGTTGTGGGATGTCTGCGACCATGGTCATCATGGATGAGATGCCCAGCACGTGGCACATGGGCGAGTTCACTGTCTGTTACGTTGCCAAACAGCTGCTCCTCCCTCCCATGAGCCCCAACACTTTTGTACGGTAAGCTGTTGTATCTCGTGCACTCGAACGGCACACCATTGTAATGCCTATTCGCGCATGTCCTGCTGCATTCCAACTACACCATCACAGTGCCGTTTGGAGTTGGTGCATGCCACTTTACAACATCGACTGCTGTGGCCCTTGTGGCAGGCCACACCAGAACGCAGAGACACACTTACCACACTTCCTGTACACAGACATGTCTGAGAAACCCCGTTTCCCTTGCCGGATAGGCACACCCCTGCGCTGACCTGTGTACCCCGGACCAGCACACGCCGGTTGTGCATGCAGGAGGATGCGTGCATAGCTACATGTCCAGGCTCACTGCCAACGCTGAGGTGACAGCACACTGTGATGTCGCAGGGCTCGTTCCAATCATGCTAACACAATGACCACAAGGACAGACTTGCTCAGATGTGGGTTTGGGGGGCGTTGGCAGTCCTGGAGTTGTTGTGTTGAGTCTTGTGGCCCTCATGGGTATCCCTGTATCATTCTCATTGACTCTATGGCACCTGTGGGTGTTCTGGTGTGGCTCTTGGCTGTGTTCTCTTTCATGGTGCAGGTAGTTGTCCTGCTTAACACCAGCAGAAAGCAGGAGTAAAATCCCTGGTGCTAATGTGGCTTATCGACGGAATTTGTTTCGCATTGTAGTTGGTGTGAAAGTTGTGAAGTCATTTTTTTCGTGTGCAGAACAATATACGAACTGGGCAGTGTATCTCGTCAAGATCCAGCACCTGACGCACTATTCCCAATCAATATAAATACAATGAGATTTCTTAATTGATTTTGTGTGTACACTGTAAGTGCAGCCACTACCTCAGTGCAATTCAATACAGGATTTTAGTATTTAGAATAAATCGCAAAGGTGCACCTTATGTCTTTTTGCACAGGAACGGCTAGTCTGCATTTCATTATCAGCACTATAATGGAATTAAAGTTGAGATAAATCTAACACACTATTCAGAAGTTGGTGCAAACTGCAGACATCACTAGTATTCCCACGATAAGTGCCCCAAAATGTAACACCATGGTGGACCCCATCAAATAACAGTAATAAGAACAAGAAAGAGTCACACAGCAGTTAAGAAAACAACCAAAAACGTTATTAATTTTTTTTTCGAACTTTATTTTTTTATAAACATATATATGTAAACGATAAACTATTTCCAAACTTTATTTTTTTATTAACATATATATATGAACGATAAACTAATAAACAACATTTATCAAAAATAATACAAAACAACAAGGCGGAACACTTCTGTGGGGAACCATGGATGTCGACGACAGAGCCTGGAAAATAAAGCACAAAATAAGGACCTGTGTAATGCACATATCAAAGGAGAGGGAGAGAGACACAGAGAACCAGAGAAGGTAAAAAAAAAACAGAGAGGAAAAGAGAGGGAAGGAAAGAAAGGAAGTGAGAAAGGGAGAAGGAAGAGAGAGAGTTAGAGAGATAGAAGGAAAAGAAGGAAGAGAGAGAGAGAGAGAGAGAGAGAGACACTGCCGTCCCTGTGCATCCATGAGCCAATAATTACCTGGTGTCACCGGAGTGTGCAGCAGTGGGCACTCCACGTGCCCATCAAAACTCTGCGCATCACAGATATGTCGCTGAGTCCTGAGTCATGAATGGCGGAGACCACATCAGCTTCTCCGCGGATCTCACAGATGTCACTGAGTCCTGAGTCATGAATGGCGGAGACCACATTATCTTCTGCATGGCCTGGCAGATCTCACACATGTCGCTGAGTCCTGAGTCATCAATGGCTGAGACCACATCAGCTTTGGGGCAGCTAAGTCTGTGGAACTCAAGTTCGTGCCATGTAGTGGTAGGCCCCTGATGGCCAGAGGAGGTTCGGGTGGCACTAACCCAGTGCTTGTGAAGTCCGCGCCAAGGGGGTGGTAGGCCCCTGACGGCTATACAGATCAGGGTGCGACTAACCTTCTGCGCAACTTTTCAAAGACTCTTTATGGTTGAGACACGTGAAGCGTCCGCCATCTAGTCAGCACCGGCAATAAAGGATGTGACGCATGTGCCGGATGGGTGTGGTGTGTGTGCAAACCTGACCTCAGGGAGTGGCCGTGAGATGTTGAGAGCTAGATCACTGACCTGCACACCAACAGCGAGTACGCCTGCAACAGCTAGCTATGTGGGGCCAACGTTGGAATGTAATCGGAGTGGCGTGGCATGGCAGGGATAGCTACAATGATGCGGACGGCTTATAGTACTGCGTCTGTGAGTCGAGCGGACAGGCCGCAGCTGTCCCTCTGCGAGCCTGGGTGCAAACTGTTCATAACTCACACTACATAAGTATTGAAAAATCATTTTGTGATTCAGTCCGTCAGCTGGCATTTGTCCGAGGCATTTGTGAAAACATATCAGAGTTATTTCTGTGATAGATACCCTTTTGACGCTGCCTCTCCCCACATCAGCAGGTAACGCACCCTCTTCCCACATTACCATCATACCCCCAACAACCTTCTTGGGCCCGGAAGTGTCCCTGTGCGGTTGGACAAAGAAGAATCTTAGTCATTTTTAGATTTATTTAGAAAATATATTTAAAGAAAAGAACAACAAAGAAGACTGAAGGGAGTCTGATGCTGTGGTCGCTGCCACGGACTTGGGGTCACTGCCATTCAGGACTCAGGACACAGTTACACATGTGGGATTGGCTTGTGTTAAAGAGGGTTAGTGGCACCAGAAGCATTGAGACAGTATGAGCCTGTGATGATGCTTGGTGTGGAGGGGCCGCACTGGGAGCAATGTGTCTTGGCTATTGGACTGCGTCATGTGGAATCAGGACTCTATCTGAATAGTGAGGCCTGCTGACCGTAGTGTAGGCCAGAGGTAGCGGTGAGCAAGGACCCACAGCCACGTGCATACATTGGTGGCCCCACCGGCCTGCATAGTGCAGGTTCAGTGGCACCACGTGTCACCGGCCTTCCACATGCAAATACCCCTCACTAATCAAAGGGTGTGTGGTGCTGTGGTCGCTGCCACGGACTTGGGGTGACTGCCATTCAGGACTCAGGACACAGTTACACATGTGGGATCGGCTTGTGTTGAACAGGGTTAGTGGGACTACGTGTCGCCGGCCTTGCATATGGAAATATGCCTCACTGATCAGAGGGAGACTGGTGCTGTGGTCGCTGCCACAGACTTGGGGTGACTGCTATTCAGGGCTCAGGACACAGTTACACATGTGGGATCCGCTTGTGTTAAAGAGGGTTAGTGCCACCACGTGTCGCCGGCCTTGCATATGGATATATGCCTAACTGATCAAAGGGAGTATGCTGCTGTCGTCGCTGCCACGGACTTGGGGTCACTGCCATTCAGGACTCAGGACACTGTTAAACATGTGGGATCGGCTTGTGTTGAACAGGGTTAGTGGCACCATGTGTCGCCGGCCTTGCATATGGAAATATGCCTAACTGAACAAAGGGAGTATGCTGCTGTGGTCGCTGCCACAGACTTGGGGTCATGGACTAAGAGGACATTCTACTAAGAAGAAGAGCTGGATGCTGTCAGAGGAGAACGGCCACTCTTCTTGTTGCTTTATTGGCCTGGCCTATTGCTTGCTGCTTCTGTCTTGGGCAGCGAAAGAACTGGACTTTGCTTTTTGCATCCTGCTTGCCAAGGTTCTTCAAGGGTTTGTGTGTACTTGCCTCCTGTTAAGAAGTCTTAGGACCATATAAGACTTCTGCAGCCCCTGAACTCCTCTGCTGGCTGTTCTGACCTGTCAAGTGGCTCCAATTCCATTTCTGGGCCCTTGGAGGAGGCCTTTGCTGCAAAGGACTAAGAAAATCCATGCATCACCTCCAGCACCTGTTTTTCCTGACGCAGCTTTGCCGTCTGGGAAAAACAAAAGTATCACTGCAGTGCGGCCAAGCAATCGACACAGCTCCTGACATGCGGCTGAAAGATCCCCACAGCACGTATCCTGAACATCATGTCACCGACATCCGTGGCGCCTGCTCCAACTCTGATGCAGGCCTTGCTGTGCGGTTGAAGAACTTGGCGCATCACCTGCTTTGTGGCTGGGAAATCGGCACAGCGCCTGTATTGCTGCCACTGTCATCTGGATTTTCGATGCATTGCACCTGTGTGCCAAGTTCTTCATTGACGCTGCCCAGCAGTTAGGAACCAAGGCCGCATTTCCCGAGATCGATGCATCACCCCCTCACAGTAAGGAATCGGTGCATCACCTCCCCTAGCAGTAAGAAACCAACGCAACCAATGCTTTTACAGTGTATAACATACAATGCGCCTGTTTTAGTCTATGATTTTGATGTATCCCAGGTACTTTGAAGTAAAAATACAGTCACTGAGACAAGCACATACTCTACCAAACAACCTCTCTCACAGTCACTTACTCACCCAAATAGCGCTCACACACCCATTCACTCACCCATATAGCCACTCACACAACCACTTGCTCACCCATAAAAAAAACACACACCCACTCACTCATGTATACAATCTCTCACATACCCACTCACCATTCTATAGACCACTAGGTGCAGAATTGTACTAGGCAGAAGTCCGTGGAGTTGCATAAAAACTCTATGGAATTCCGCCATTTCTTTATGGGGTGAACTCGTTGAAATTGTAAAAGACGCCATGGAATTTTTTTTGATTAATTCAGGGGCATGAGAATATCCTCTCATTTTAGCACAAAGCGAATCAGTCAGTAGTTATGAAGAGCAAACTTTACTCAGCTCCGTAGTGAAATGTCGCTGTGAAACAATACTGTGATGCTGCAATAAAATAGACAACGGGCGTTTTTCATATAGAAGTAGAAGATAGACGAGCATGTGAGCAGTACAGGCCTGACATCATGATGGCTGCCACAACAGTAAGGACTCTGGGGTCAAAGCTGGGAAAGAACCTGCAAGAGGTTTGAATCCACCTGTGTAAGAAGACTGCTGGGAGCCAGGGAACCAGGTGATTGTAGCGAAAATGGACGGATGTTGTCAGGCATCTGGGCATTTAGAATCCCCTCTACAGATCGCTTCATGGAGTAAATAGGAGGAACCAGGGAGCTATGCAGTTCACGGGTTAAGGGGACCAGTGGATTCTGTCATGCACTGTTGGTGGAAACCTGTGACTGTCAGGACACCGAGATTGCTGCAACCGGAAAATTAACCCATGGTTGCTATCTTATCAGCCAAACAAGCAACCCAGACAGGTCCGTCATAGACTAAATGCAGAAAAATCACAGTGAAAGATTTGTACACCTCTATTCCATTTCACAGCTCATAAATTACGAAGCACAATGGGCGATGAAATAAAACAGATGCTAGGCAAGAAGGCATCCAAGGGTTCAAGGTCTCAAACATAATTTACAAATAAGATACCTTCTCTGTCTGTGGAGGTGCCATCCAGCTGCTCTCCCGTCCTCCCAGGGTGTATGCAGGCACAGCACCTGTACAATAAATCCTTGACCTTCAGCCCAGTCCAAGCTGGGTGTTACAATACCACTTCAGGAGGACGCCTCTTCACAAAGCACGTGTGGACTCCACAACCAATCAGGACACCTGAATTCATTGTAACTTATGAGCATTGGCTGACGTGGCCCTGGTGCTCCAATCCTAGTTCACCTTGCAAGTAGCAGTAACTCCCACTCAGAGACGGCTCACAGAATTTGTTCAGTCAGGCATTATGGCTGTTAAGCTTCCCAGAAGTGCTTTAATAATGGCCAAATGTCATCCATTGAATAATTAACAAGGAATGATGGATGTTAAGCTGAATTCTCTGAGTGTTGTGAAAATAGTAGTGGTAGGTGCCGGTAAACTCCGCTATGCGGCGTTGTCAGAGTTGTTTGCCAAATTCTGCGCTCCAAGCAGAGTGCAGAGTAAAAAAAACTCCATGAACTTGGGCCATCAGATTGGAGTTTACCACCCACCCCTATCCTCCACATTCACTACCACTCACTCACCCATACAGGCACTCCCACAGCCACTTACCTTAGTATATATGTTTAACACTCAGTAAGTTTTAGAAAACACTCACATTCACTGGATGATGCCATCAATTATGTCATTTGAGATGTCATCTGTGATGTAATTTGAGCTGTCGTTAGTGATGGTATCAGTGATGTCCTTTTCTTTACTTACCATGAGTTTGGGGGCCCACACCGCTCATTTGCTCGAACAGCCAAGAGGGGCCTATTATAGCCCGAGCCGGTATCCCGAATACGGGTGCGACTTTTAAAAAGCAACATTTCAGAGGGCGCTTATACAGGAATCCTTATTAGTGCCCAGAGACAAACATAACTTGGATTTTGTCTTTGGGCTTCCACTCAATAATATGCTTTGGACATCCCACAGACGGATATTTTTAGGTTTTACGTTATAATTATTTTGGACAACTCATTAGTTTGATCTCCGGAATCTCTACTTTTAAAACAATTGAAAATCTTTTTGGGATAAATACGAGAAGACACCATTGAGTTACATATCTGAGTCGCATCCTACAAAATACATGAAGAAGCAGGATCGGCCACTATCACGCGTATTATTTCTTGTCGGGAAAGCCTTGAGGAAGTCACTGGATGTGACGAAACACGTGTCGGCTGTTCTCGTGCATCTTGATCAGGAATGTACAACTGTGAATTTTTTATACAATATTTCCCCATCTGTATGTTCTCTGTAACAGGGGTCTTTCACAGTCTTGATTGAATTTGTGATGTTTCAAAAGTAAAGAAATTATTTTGCACAACCTATCTTTGTTGGTTGCCAGTGATATATTGATTACATCGTTTTGTGAAGTCAGCTTATCAAGGTTCTACATGATAAAGGATATGATATTTAGAGTGCTGGGTTATAATTAGGTGATTCTGTATTGCACAGTGACTGTTGGCAGTACCTGTGCATTTGTGTACCCATGGTAGTAGGGTAAATGTTTTACCCTTAGTAGCACCTTAAACAATTGTTCTATTGCTAAGGTTAAATACGAGAATTAACCATATTTGTGACTGTCCAGTCTGATTGCATACCTTTCTGAAGTGCAACCCCCTAAAACACTACTACCGCTCTTTGTATTGTAATCAGTGATGTCACTGACCATGTCATGAGTGATGTTATATATGAGGTCATAAGCATTGCATTGTGGGGCGTAAGTTATAGGTAGCTCAGGTAACTATAACTGCTGAATTTTACTGGTTTTGTACAAGTTAATTGAGAGCCTAACTATAATTTGTGAAAAGGTGGGACACCGGGCACAGTGTCAAAATCAAACCTGTTGCCTATTGACTCCCAAAGACAATAAAATTGCTGACAGTTAAATTACAAGATTACTTGCATGTATCACTAAAATGTGTTGTTACAAATAACAAAGCAAACAATGTTGTATATTTATTGTTGTTCTCTTTAATAATACTAAATATGAGTATTTTTTGTTAATTTTTGTTTTCTTGTTTTACAAAAAATATAATATCACTGTAACCTTTGGATTGTTCAGTTAATTTCTAAGGTTTTTTAAAATTCTATTACCTAACCATAACGTCCCTGTAACCTTTGGCTTTTTTAAGTGAATTTGTAAGGTTTTTTTCATTTTATTTCATAACTGTAACCACTAACCTTTGACACTGAGAGTGCAACTAAGTGCATGAGTGTCTAAGTGGGTGTGAGAGAGTATGAGTGGGTCTCTAAGTGGGTATATGATTGTCTCAGTGGGTCTGTGAGTGGGTGTATGAGTCTATGAGAGGGTATGTGAGTTGGTGCATGAGTCTCTGAGTAGATCTGTGAGTGTGTGTAGGTGTCTGAGTTTATCTGTGAGTGGGTACATGAGTGAATGTGTCTGTGAGTGACTGTGAGAGTGTCTGAGTTGTTCTGTGAGTGGATGCATGAGTACTAGTGGTGGGCAGTATATGCCGCACCGACGGTGGAGTTTTCAGAGTTTTGGCCACTTCACACTCCGCTTGAAACACGGAGTTCAGCCAAAAAACTCTGCCTACTGCCTGCAGAGTAAGGTTTCCTGGCACGCTCACCGCTACTTAATCACCCACGGCGCTGTGAGGGAACCTTTTCCTAGTCTGCATTGGTGTGCTTGTTTCTTGGTTCCCTTTTACCTTCCTGTCTTTTCTCCCTCCATAGGAAATCCATGGAAGGCATTTTTTTAATGTACCTCAATATGAGTTCCTGCAAGAAATCCACACGGTTTGCAAAAAACCACCAGCCAAATTTTATTTTATTTATTTAATCACACCCTGACCTTACCACACAGGATGCCCTTCCCCTACGTCCTGATGAAAACCCTCTGAGATTGTTTCAAACTGCCACTAATATATGGGTCGAAATGTTGGCAATATTCATTGCCTGCACCAAAGCAATAGTCCCCCTTGACTTCTAAGAAACTTGTAGAACTCCTCCTGGATGAGGATTATTTTATTTTGTTTTGGTCAGTCAGCCTGCAGACTACTGTATTATCGCACTTTATGTGTACAGTCACTCTATCCCTCACATGTTCACTCCACACGAGCACTTGTGTTACTTTGTTTTCACTCTTTGGAGCAACCTTTAATCCATTGTGCATAGATATCTTCATGTACCTGTGGTAAAATATTCAAAAATAAATGCATTGCTGCGAATAATTGATTTTCCTTGGTTGTGTTTTCTTTCTTCTTATGTATTGTTGTTGATCAGTTCTTCATTTGACCTGAATTTTTGTTGCAAATTTTTAAGCATGCAACGAGAGTGACCTTAAAGGCGTAGACTTTTATTCATCAACATATAAATCTACACAACTAGTATGGGGCAACGAGTAAACATTATTGAATATAAGTCAAATTGCGGCAACAGACTTTGCACCCTTCATATGTCAAAGGCAGTAAAGACATTAGGCATAACATTGTAATTGTTTTCATCTTAGGCATACACATGTCCTTCAATTTGTTGGCCGACTCGGCCGATCAATTCAGCTGCGCACCTTGTGCCGGCAGGCCTCAACGCACTACAGCAAACATTGCATTAGTTGAAATACAGGGCACCGCATAACGCATCGGCCCACCGAGGTACCTGACCACAGGCATCCTCCAACTGGTCCACACCGTCCATATGTTGCGGGATAAGGCAGTAGAGGCGGGACCACCGGCAGGTCAGTCCCATCCCTGTGCCTACCCTCGGCAGTAGAGTCCAGGACCCCCAGCAGGTCAGTCCCCTCTCCGCCTATCCAATGTACAGTTCTATCATACCCCTTCTTGGGCTCCTACCAATCCTGAACCTCCAATGCTGCACATGCCCCCTTTTTGTGTTAACTGTCAGTGCTGCGGCCCGCGCCCAGTGCTCTGCTGTGCTCCTCTGCCGGGCGGGAGGGTGGCTTTCGACGTTCTTGTGGCTTGCCCAGGGTCCCAGGAGACAAAGAGGAGGAGACCCCAGGGGCGCCGCCTTATTTAACCGACAACCTTCAGTTTTGGTTTTCCCAACATGCCCCCCTACGTCATCAGGTAGTAGGACCATCCCTACTGCCACCCCCACGGGCTTCGGTTTCCTGGCACGTCTAAGCGCGCCCCTCCTCTAAGTGAGGGGGGCGCCTGTCATAGTACGCGCACAATGAAACACTCAGTCTCCCACACTTCGTACACTCTCCCGGGCCCACTGAGCCGAAGAATATCCAGAATCGATTATGTTGTCAAAGGCGTAGACTTTTATTCATCAATCATATAAATCTACACAACTAGTACGGGGCAACGAGTAAACATTATTGAATATAAGTCAAATTGCGGCAACAGACTTTGCACCCTTCATATGTCAAAGGCAGTAAAGACATTAGGCATAACATTGTAATTGTTTTCAGCTTAGGCATACACATATCCTTCAATTTGTTGGCCGACTCGGCCGATCAATTCAGCTGCGCACCTTGTGCCGGCAGGCCTCAACGCACTACAGCAAACATTGCATTAGATGAAATACAGGGCACCGCATAACGCATCGGCCCACCGAGGTACCTGACCACAGGCATCCCCCAACTGGTCCACACCGTCCATATGTTGCGGGATAAGGCAGTAGAGGCGAGACCACCGGCAGGTCAGTCCCATCTCTGTGCCTACCCTCGGCAGTAGAGTCCAGGACCCCCAGCAGGTCAGTACCCTCTCCGCCTATCCAATGTACAGTTCTATCATACCCCTTCTTGGGCTCCTACCAATCCTAAACCTCCAATGCTGCGCATGCCCCCTTTTTGTGTTAACTGTCAGTGCTGCGCCACAGGGTGAGAAGGTGCCTGGCGCGCTCGCCCTCCCCCTTCCGACGTGCGCTGACTGTGCTCAGAAATAGCCCCCAGTACCGTATGGATAAATATCGCCCTTCCCTTGGTGGACAGATGCACCCCGTCCTTGTGGAACAACTCTCTCATTCCGGATGCAGCAATCGATGCCTAATATTGCCCATTGAGGACTTTGCGAAAAGTCTAGCTATGGAGTGATTCAGCTTCTTCCCCGAATCATTCATGGCTCTCACAGAAACCTCCCCCCGCCCCAGGTAGCTCGCGGAATCACTTCAGACCATAATATTGTTGCCCTCGGTATGCATTGTCGAAACTTAGCCATGACTGAGAACAAAGCCTCACGCACACCGCGCCTACCTACGGATGCCATATCATTTCCACCGGCGTGGATGACTATTATGTCAGGTCGGGGAATCACACCAGATCTTAACACCTGTTCAAAATGACTAAACATATCCTGTAATTCCAGATCCCCCACCCCCAACCAATGGTGCGTAAACCCTGCAGCTTTTTGTGATTCCTCCAGACTGGACCCGCGGAATTGCTGCTCTGCTCTGCGAATCATGTAATGCCCACACCAACATGCGTGTACCGGGCTACTGGTGTCAACTGCAAGAAAGAGAGAATTGCTGTTACCCACCAAAGCTTGTGCCCGCGGGCGTCCCTCTCCAACTACACGAGATCCGGCCTCACGTACCGCTGAAAACATGCTGAATGCCATCGACCCACCCTTTTAATTGCTTCCGATGGTAGGCCCAGTGCTGCTGCTGTTGTGGCCGCCCCTATCCGAAAGGAATGGGATGAAAACTGGGAGGCATCCTCCCCCAGGCAGGCTAGCGCTCGCCTACACACCTTAGAAAATTGATATCGCGTCATAGGTGTCCCATCCTGATGTACCAGGAACCTGACTGAGGCCACCATCGGGCGCCCCTTCAAATAATCCTGTGCCAGTGCCACAGGGCATACCGCTGTATCGTGCGCTGCCAGCAGCTTTACCCAAATGCCCTTCCCTAACTGATCTGTTTTAGTCCTACGAATCCTGATATAAAGAGCCCTTGCCTCAAGAAGGACATCCGTCACACTTAGCCCCCCTTCGACCATTGCTGACTGTGGTACTAACTCAGAAATACGAAAAGCCCCAAAGAAAGCCAGCACGTAGGCGATTCTGAATAACTTGGTCTCATACTCAGACCGACACACCTGGTGTAAGACCCCTAAAAGTCTTCCCAGCCTCTCCATGTTGATGGGACGCCTACAGTCTGTTGCACCCGGTGCCATACGCTCCCAACCCCTGATGGCCTTCCTCACCCTAAAGTCTTTGGTGGGATCCCTAACTCCCCGCAGCCCAGCAAAGAAAGCAATGGCGGACAATTGCCGGCGCACTAATGACAATGACCTCCCCCCTTCCTTCTGCTGCACCAGAAAAGCCAGCACCCCCTCAGGAGAGAATCGGTTTACATCCTTGTCTAAATTGAACGAAGCTGTGTACACCCCCCAAGCTTTTTCGTACATACGTTTAGTCTTGGGTGCCAGTGATGCTGCAATTATATCTGTTGCAATGGGGCACCACCAAAACTTGTTAGTTGATGAAGTGTAACTTTCTTGGATGATAAACAGGCAGTTATCGCATCCCTGAATGCCCTCACTTTCGCCTGCGGCAGCCTGCACTGCCCGGCCATGGTATCTATCTCAATCCCAAGGAAGCATAGACGGGTGGCGGGGCCCTCGGTCTTGTCCTCCATTAAGGGGACCCCCAATGCCTCGGCCAACTGTTGGAAACCTTGCAGGGCCCTCCCGCACGTCTGGTCCCCAGGGGGACCCATGAACAAAAAATCATCAAGGTAATGCACCACATCATCCGATGACACCAGGTCCCTCACAGCCCACTCCAAGAATCTGCTGAACGTCTCAAATACCGAGCAGGCTATGGAACATCCCATGGGCATGCATAGATCCACAAAGTATTGTCCCTCGAACGTGAAGCCAAGCAAATGAGTGTCATCAGGGTGAACAGGCAAAAGGCGGAAGGCTGACTGTATGTCAGCCTTCGCCATCAAGGCCCCTTTGCCTAATCTCTGTAGTTTGGCCACAGCGGCATCGAAGGTAGTGTATCGGACTGCGCAAGGAACGGGATCCAACCCATCATTGACAGACATGCCAGCGGGATAAGAAAGGTTGTGAATCAATCGGAACTTGCCTGGGTCTTTCTTAGGTACCACACCCAGTGGTGAACATACCAAAGACGCCCAGGGTGGGGAACCCAAGGGACCCCAAACCCTCCCGGCATGCACTTCTTTCATGATTTTTTCTCGAACCCACCCCTGGTGTTGCCGAACCGACAACTGGTTTCGTGGAGGGACTGATGTTGGAGGGGTGCGTGATGGAATGCGGAAACCATCCCTGAAACCATAGTACAACATATGAGCCTCGCGGCTGTTCGTATAACGGCTGAGGATATGTGCAAGAACAGGTAGGCGGATTGGGGTGGGGAGCTTCACCCCATCAATTGGGCGGCAGTCGACCTTTGGGGGTTGCTTGTTCCCCGCGCTTGCCAAGCTTTTTGAAACATTTGAACTCTGGATGTCCTTGCGCTCCGCAGAAGGCGCAAATGTGCTTAAACCTACACGCCGCCCCCTTACTACACTCTTTCCTGTTATAGTGCCAGCAGGCCAGTTTTTTGTCCCCCAAGGTTTTTTCGACTCGAAAGGACTGAACCGCCCTCCCTGGTGTCTGTGACATCTGGAACTCTGCGTGCCAGAGATTTATCTCCCTCTGGTCCCAAGCTATCTCCGGCCTACCCGCCTTCATCTGCCGAAACTTAGTGTCATACTGCATCCAGGCTGAACCTGTAAACTCGGAGGCTGCCCCATGTATGAGCGACATGTACCCGAATAATTATGGGGCCAATGAAGGAGTTTTCTCTGTCAGAATGGCCGCGTAAATGGCAAACCCCGTCACCCAGTTACGCAGGGACCACTCTACCCATACCGCCCTTGGTTTTGCATCGGCTAACTTGCCTGATCTTGGCCTACTTGGGACCACCCCCGCATTGATCAAATCAAAGATATTCACAAACTCGCCTTTGTGGATTTTTTTCCCAGATCTCACCTGGAACATGCCATGAAATTGCTGAAGAAGGGGTCAGGACTAGGGATGATGAACCAAATATCAAAGGGGACACCACGGGGGGCGATTGAACCATACCCACCCCCGCCGTTGGTAGCACGGAGGGAGGCTGCGCCTTGCTTGCGGCCCCTGATACGGGTATCCCCTTGGGCTGTGCCCACACCTGCGCTGCCACTGTCCCGAGAACTCCCGGGAGTGGTACCTGCCCCAGTGGACTTGCCCCTGTTGACCCTCCCGGCAATACTGGCGCCTGGGACTCCCCTTGTAATCCCGAGTATGTGCCTGGCAACTGAGGGGGCGGCACGAGCGCCGCACCGGCTATCACCGGAGGCTGAAGAACGGCGCTCCCGGACCCTTGTACTACCACGGGCGCCCCGCCCACCTGCGACAACGCTTTCGCTGTCGTTGAAATTGCCAAAATACTGTGCCCCCCAGCACCCGCATCCATGTTCATCGCCAGCCCCTGCGCTGCCTGGTCCACTCTGGCAGTGGCCGTGCTGTGGGGAATTGACTCACCCCCAGCGGCTGTTGCTGCAGGCTGCGGGCCAGTGTCGACCTGTCGCCCCTCTCTATAACGAGCCGGGACCTTCCTCTGCCGTTTCGGTAACTATTCTGGCGCCCGAATGTCCGGTTCACCTGCTAACTTCCGCAACGCCGCCTCCATGCCATGCCGCTTCGCTGCTTTCCAGAGTGCACTCAGTGCCTGGAAGTCCTCCTGTGATGCAGGTTTTCCGGCCTGCGCGCGAGCGCTCCGGCGCCATGCCCGGACCTACTAAATAAGAGAGAAAGCAACATATCATACATCAAAGTACAACCTCTGCCCCAAACTGCATCCTGCATGCTACTGCACGTTAATAAATACACTTGTTTAACTCATTTGTTAATTAATTATTTATTATTATAAACTTTTAGTTCCTCCTTCATTTCCTTTCTCTCAATATTTATTTATTTATTTGTACATTGGCACAACCCGCACCTAAATAATGGCCCAATTAAAAACCCAGCATTGTTCATCATTCCTTTTTTTTTTGTACACCCCGATCGGCACCACCTGCACCTATATAATGGCCCAATAAAACCCAGCATTGATCATTCCCTTTTTTTGTTTTTGTTTTTAATATAGGGCATTGACACCCTTCGCTTAAGCGCTCAGGCAGGCAACTAGAGCCAAATTCAGTGGGGGGGGGCTGAAAGAGATTCACAAAGATAGCCCGAGTGGCTGTAAGAAGGGGTGAAAACACAACAAAAGCCTCATTAACGAGTCAATGGTCTTTTAAAGACCTGTGAAGTACTCGGGTGCGGCTGCAATTGTACGGACGCGAGTGGTCTCTGCCGTGCTGACATCCATGACGGGGGGGGGGGGACTGAAGCTCAGTGAGAGAAGGGGTGAAAACACAACAAAAGCCTCATTAACGAGTAAATGGTCTTTTAAAGACCTGTGAGGTACCCGGGTGCGGCTGCAATTGTACGGACGGGAGTGATCCCTGCCGTGCAGACACCCATGACGGGGGGGGGGGACTGAAGCTCGGTGAGATCAATGGGTTTTGCGTGCCTGGCTGCGCTGCATATCAATAGCGCGAATTCTGCCGGGAGGTAACGGAGTGCTGTACATGCGCTCCCTATGCACACCATCACTCATGATCTTCCGCTACGCCAAACCATGGTAATGCACTGCTCGCTTATTGCAAGGCACCGAAGCCCCGCCCCCCTGGGCAAAATGCCGCCATCTGGTGCTACCGGTCATACCATCGATCCCGATGACCGCCGCGACCCCTCATGACTCCGAACCTGGAACATGCCACCCGAACTGACCGCCGCAACGGCCCCCAGCATAAAAGAGCTGTGGTACTGTAAATTTCGGAACCATGTTGGTAGCATGGTCCTACCCTGCCGATTTTGGTATCGGCGATCCGCAAATGACTAATGCGGTATTCGGAACCATGTTGGTAGCATGGTCCTACCCTGCCGATTTTGGTATCGGCGAACCGCAAATGACTAATGCGGTATTGTATGAGTGTTTTCGTCATGTTTCACCGATGAATTCACCGTGTATACGATACTTCATGTCGAACCCTCGGGTTCCATTTTAAAAGGGTAACCATTTTGTGGTTGCCCTCACATAGGCTGCGCATTGAGGCATGCCTAGGCCTAAAGGACACGCAATCTTTCTGTGACTTCTTTGTGACCTGTGCAAACTGACTCCGCTGCCCGGGGTCAGTCCTGTCCGGCCGGTTCCTTTTACTGCGGCCTTATGGGATTAGCATCAGGGCCCAACACATCATAAAGTCGTGCATCCCACACGACTCCTGACTAATCTCTTTCACACCCGACTCTGTTTCCTACTTTATGGCTTATTTTACGAGGAGGAGGTGTCCGTTTTATTGGGGTCTGCTGATATCTGATGAGGGTTCTGAGCCTCGCTGGGTAAATAATTATGTGCTGACCGAGCTGAAACGTGGGATTATCATCATGACTGTGCTCTTTCTTTGAAGCGAAAATATGTGAACGACCACTTGTAAAATAGGGGCGGTGTTGCCCAGAGCGTAATATTCTGTATATAAGAAAAGACTGTTTTTTGGTTGGGAGCAGTCTCCTGAGAACATACACCGTGCTGTACTTCTCGGATACCTGTGATTGGTCTGCAGCCAATAAATACGATCTTTGACTTCATCTAGAAGACTCTGGGCCCGATTCACAGAACTAACTTAAGACAAAATCCTAAACTTACTACCATTTTGGTATTCACAGAAGGCACTTACTCATTTTGGTATTCACAGAAGGCACTTACTCATTTCGGTATTCACAGAGGTTAGGAGTCCTAACTTTAGGACTCCTAAATGCCTTCTGTGAATACCGAAAGTCTTAAAATTAGGATTTTTCTAAGTTTAGTAGTAGTAAAGTTAGGACTCCTAACTTTAGGACTCCTAAATGCCTTCTGTGAATACCGAAAGTCTTAAAATTAGGATTTTTCTCAATTTAGTAGACCTAAAAACTTAGGACTACTAAATTGAGAAAAATCCTAATTTTAAGACTTTCGGTATTCACAGAAGGCATTTAGGAGTCCTAAAGTTAGGACTCCTAACTTCTGTGAATACCGAAATGAGTAAGTGCCTTCTGTGAATACCAAAATGAGTAAGTGCCTTCTGTGAATACCAAAATGGTAGTAAGTTTAGGATTTTGTCTTAAGTTAGTTCTGTGAATCGGGCCCTCTGAGTTTCTGTGGTCTGAAACAGGAAGAACTTGAAGTCTTTGGGTGTGTCCCCTGGCACCGCTGGGTTGGTTCTGAAAAACCCAGTACTTCAGTTGGCGCCCAACTCGGGGCGATTTCAGCGGTACCGCTCCAAGCCAGAGGTTCGTGAGGAGCTTCGTGTGAAAATTCTGGAGGAAGGCCGCCACTTCATCGACCCCTGCATGTCGACGTGGTCCGAAAGTCTTTACTGCGAGGTTCTCCGCGTCCCGACGGCTACAAAGGACTGCTGCCCTGACTATCGCCCTGTTTTGGACCCTTGATGATTTAGTAGAGCGAAACGATTTAACGAGTCTTCTGGTGACGTCATCGATACCTCAGTTAAGTATAAGTGGAGCGTCTCCCAGTTCTTAGTTTGGTTCTTAGTTTGGTATCCCTTCGGGATCGCTTTGATTTGGAACTTGCAAGTGCCAAAGCCGAAGGACTCGTGTATTCACGAGACTATCGTATTCGATAATCCTTTGAAGTTTGAAACTAGACTAGTGAGCGAAGATGCCTGGTTCTAGTATATTTGGAAATTTGTTTTGTTTGGGTTTTAATAGGGACTCCCGATTAGAGGATTCGTGTCCGGTTCCTCCAATTGGAACTCCAATGTATGAGCTTTATGTGAAACATGGCGTGGGCCCCATTGCGTATAATGAAGTATGGATCCGATACACCAGGAAGGATGGTGTTTTAAAATGGCCCCAAAATGGTAGTTTCGACACAGAAATCCTGGATAACTTAGAAGTTAAATTATTTAAAAAGAAAGCCCGGCCAGCGATGTTTGCTTCTTTCCGCCTATGGCGAAAGGAAGCCAAGCAGAAAGAAATCAAATTAGCCAAGAAAAATAAAAGAGAGAAAGGTATGTCGATAATGCAAGCAGCCTTACAGTTTAAAGATAATGAAGAAGAACAAATGAATGAGCATGCAACGTAAATTAGTGATTGATAAATGCTACCCAGTTTTGCTGCCCCTTCAGCAAGATGCGCCAAAAGAAAAAGAGAAAGATCCCCTAATGTCACATTTGCTGAGTTCGCCACCCCCGTATGCGCAGAGTGCTACAGCGCCTCCGCAGCCTTTAAATGTACGGCCTCTAGTTAATTTGCCGCAAGCTTTCCTGCAGCCGCCAGCTCCTCCTCATCCGGCTCCTATGCCTACGGCGCAGCCCTCTCAAGGGCCGCCAGTTTCGCTGCCTATCTCTTCCGCGCTTCCTGCGACTTTACCTACTACATCAGCTGCCTCCCTCTGCGCTCTTCCTGATACGACTCCTATACCTGTATCTGCACCCGTTTTTCTTCCCTCTGTTTTTACCCCTGTTCTTGCCTCAACTTCTCCTACTACACGACAACGAATAGCTAGTGCGGTCACTAGTTTTATATCGCCTCTCTTTGGGTCATCTAGTACGACCCCTGGTTCACAACGTACGCAGTTGCGTAGTCAGCTGCCAGGTTCTGAAGAGAAAGAAGTGTTAGGCTGCATGGCATATAAATGGATTGTTTTTCCTTCAAGATATGATGTAGAGTCTGTTGTAAATGTTTTTCATCAATGGGAAGCACCAAAACAGAGATACGTTTTTGAGAAAATGTGTGAATTCCTCTGTGAGGAATTGGAAGATCATGGTTTGGACTTAAGCCCGCAGGAATTGTGTCATGTACGGTTTGAATTTGGAAAAGGTACGATTGTGGGTCCCGATGTAGAGAAAGCAGTTGCGACATTATTGTCTTTTAGGATCAAGGATCCTTCTCAGTCACTGTTTGAACATGACTCCTCTGACAGGAAGGTTAGACAATACCCTATGAGAGAAGTCCCTCCGGTATGGAAGGACGCGGTTGCGGCTGATGCCGCTAACGGTATTGCTGCTATGCCAGCTCATTTCCAGCGTGTTTGGGTACATGTTCCTTGGAAGCGATCAGAAGTTTTAGCCCTTAAGCAGACATTGCCTGACCCCCGTAAAAACCCCGCAGGATATTATAAGGAGTTATCACAGACTGCAGAATTGTGTGTCATGAACCTAGCTGACATAGATATGTTGTTCGGGAATGTCGTTCCGCAGCCTTTATGGGGGTTGATTCGTAATGCAGATCATGCTGCAGAACTAGGTGGCACATGGGCTAACATCACTGCTACAGACACTAGACAAGTTGGTGGTGCGAAACCTGAGCCCTTAGTAGCAGAACTCCCTGGTAGAATTATTACCTATATGAAGACTTTAATGCCAGCGATGCGTGTGAATTGGGATAAATTATCCGCATGCAAACAAAAGAAAGACGAAACAGTGACTGATTTCTTCACCAGGTTTGAAGAAACATTTATCGACCACAGTGGTCAACACATGAGTACGGAAGGTGGTCAACGGTTATTTGTTGATAAATTTGTGCATAATTTGCTTCCCGAGTTGTGTAAGAAATTAAAAGATTCAGAGAGTTCTTGGGCTATTTCCTCATCAGCGCAAATACTGGCTACTGCACAGTATTACGAAAATAGGGATAAAGATGAGAAGGATAGAGCAGACAAGAAAACAAAAGGATTAAAGACGAAGGTTCTTTTACAGCAGGCTTACCCGCCACGTGGAGATCAGAATAACTATAAGCAAGGTCAGAGTAACTATCAACAACCCCAACAGTTTCAGAGTAACTCACAAAGGTTCGGGTATTCCCAACCGCGTGTTCCTGTGGGTCCCAATCAGTGTTCGTATTGCAAACAAGAAGGTCATTTTAAGTATAGTTGTCCTATATTGTTGCAGCGCACGAATAATGCTTATGGTGCGAGAGGTAGAGGTGGTCAGCAAGCTCCTAGAGGTAGAGGGCGTGGGAATGTTCCCCAGAACGCGCGTCCTCTTCCGCCTCAAAATACGATGAACAGTTTTGATCAGCAGGCCAATGTAACTGGTGGGACAGCTCAGTACTATAATAACGACTATTATGCAGAAGATGGAAATGCGGAAGGTGATGATTACTAGGACAGCCATAGACAGAGAGAGGGAGTTGTTTCAGTGCCAGTGGACCAGAGTGGACCGTATGTCAAGGTGACTACAGCGGGTGTATCAGAGCCTTTTCTATTGGATACTGGTGCTGCAAAGAGTTCAATTATGCACTCAAAACTCCCTGGCGTGCCTTTGTCTGGCGAAATGAATGTTTCAGTAGGTTTTTCTGGCGCCCCGGTTAGGAACCCGATCTCTAGTCCTATGCCCCTTTCTGTTGGACCTTGTGAGCTGAAAGCACCCCTTATCCTAACGACAGGTTGTGGTGAAAATCTGTTAGAATTGGATTTGTTAAAAAGATTACATGCGACATTATATTGTTCCCCCTCGGGAGTACAACTTACACTGGGTAGGGAAGTGATTTCTCCAATGTATTTGTCGAAGAATAAACTGCCAGCTGAATTGTCGTCTCTTCCGGATGTCCTTTGGGCTACTGGTCCTAACGATGTGGGTCTCTAGGAAATACCGCCATATGTGGTCACTTTGAAAGCCAATGTTAAATTGCCACGCATTCCCCAGTACAAGATCTCTAATGAAGGTGAGAAAGCGTTGTTAGCAATCATCTATGACTTGATTGAAAAGGAGGTAATTGAAGAGGCAACGTTTGCAATAGTCCGGTTCTGCCTGTTTTAAAACGTACTGACCCTTCTCAGCCACCTGTTTACAGATTTGTGATCGATCTTAGAGAGGTCAATAAGATAGTTGTGCCACAGTTTCCAGTTGTCCCTGATATAACTGCCTTGTTAACTATGGTCCCAGCTTCCACTGCTTGGTTCTCAGTGATTGATTTAAAGAATTCTTTCTTTAGCATTCCGATTGCAGAGGAAAGCAGGGATATTTTTGGTTTTAGTTTAGGAGGTCGCAGCTTCCGCTTTAAATGCGATCCGCAGGGCTACTGTGAAAGTCCATCAATATACAGTCAGGCTTTAAAGGCGCAGCTTGATACAATTGTCTTACCTAGTGGTGCTACCCTTATTCAGTATGTTGACGATTTACTAATCGCCGCGGATACTGAGGAGATTTGTAAAGAAGCTACATTGTCATTGTTGCGTCATTTGTCTGCCTTTCATCACAAAGTGTCTCTCTCAAAACTGCAATATTGTCGACAAGAAGTGACCTACTTAGGTCATCTCTTGTCGAAGGAGGGAAGGAAACTGACCCCAGAAAGAATTCAGGCCATTGCACAATTGAGCGTGCCAAGAACACAGAGAGAAGTGCGTGCTTTCTTGGGTATTACTTCATACTGTAGGCAGTGGATCCTGAGTTTTTCTTTGCTGGCAAAACTTTTGATAGCATTAACATGCAAAGATACACCGAATCCCGTCCCTTGGTCTGAAGAGTGTCAGAAAAGTTTTTCGGAATTACGTAAGGCATTATGTTCGGCTCCTGTATTGGGTACCCCCGACTACAGTAAACCTTTTACATTGTATGTTCACGAGAAAGAAGGTTGTGCGTTGTCAGTGCTGACACAGTCTTTTGGAGACAGACAGCGTCCGTGCGCGTATTTTTCGTCGACTTTGGATCCAGTAGCTAAGGCATTGCCAAGTTGCTTGAGAGCCACAGCGACAGTCTGCTGGGTTAGTAATGAACAACACGTTGATTGTGATGGTGCCACACGCAGTGGACACATTATTAAACAGGACCAAGACACAGCACTTAACTAGTGCTCGATTGTCAGGGTACGAGTTGACACTGCTAGTGAGTCACGTGCACATAAAGAGGTGCAACACGTTGAATCCAGCTACATTATTACCGATTTCAGCAGACACAGATGAGATTGAACAGCATGATTGTCTGTTCAGAACAGAAGAAGAAACAAAAGGGAGAGTTGATCTTAAAGATACTCCCCTGGTTGAGTGTGATGGTACCTTATGGGTGGATGGTTCGTGCTTCAAGCTTCCGAATGGTGATACGACTGCTGCATATGCTGTCACGACTTTGCACACGATTGTTGAAACTGCACGTATACCACATAATTCGGCTCAAGCAGCAGAATTAATTGCACTAACAAGAGCATGTGTGTTGTCGAAAGGAATGAAAGTGAACATATATACTGACAGTCAGAGGCCTTTGGCGTGGCCCATAGTTTTGGGCGCTTGTGGAAAGAACGTGGGTTCCTGACTTCGCATGGAACTAAGATTCAGAATGGTCAGTTGGTGAATGATCTCCTTGAGTCGTTGACCTTACCATTACGAGTTGCGATTGTGAAATGCAGTGCACACAAGAAGGTTATTGATGATGTTGGTCGTGGTAATGCATTTGCTGACGAAATCGCGATAGAAACAGCAAAAGATGTGACGAATCGAATGTATGTTGCAGGCCCTGCAAGATGGGTTGGTGATGTTGGAATGTGTGAAGACACGATAGAGAGTGTGAAATCCCTTCAAGCTGAAGCCACAGAGAAAGAATTGAGCAGGTGGAAAGAAAGTAAGGGTAAATTGGATGAAAATGGTTGTTGGATTGATTTGTCAGAACACCGGCGATGGTTGTTACCTGATGCATATGTGCTTCCAGTGGTCACGATGGCACATGGAATGGCGCATATCAGTGTGAAAGGGATTTGTAAGTTGTTGGCTCCAGTATGGCAGAATGCTGGAATTCCCAAGTGTGCAGAGAATGTGGTCACAAATTGCATGGTATGTTTGAAGTACAATCCTGGTAGGGGAACCCCAACTCCAGCTGGTCATTTTGCGCCTCCAACGTATCCGTTTGAGGTTTTGCAGCTAGATTTCATCCACATGGAAAGGTGCAACAATTTGAAATATGTACTTGTTGTTGTCTGCGCTTTTTCAAGGTGGATAGAAGCATATCCCCTAAAAGACAATACTGCCTTATCCACAGCTAAAGCCCTTGTCAAAGAATTCTTCCCTAGGTTTGGAATGCCAAGAATGGTATGGAGTGATAATGGGAGTGAATTTGTGGGATGAGTGATGAAGAATGTATGTGAGGGACTAGGTATAAAGCAGAAATTCCACGCTGCAAATCACCCCCAATCAGCTGGACTAGTAGAGTGTTACAATGGCACATTGAAGCTCAAATTAGCCAAGATCCAAGCGAGTTCTGGTCTTAAATGGCCTGACGCTCTGCCCTTAGCACTCCTATCAACAAGAATGA
The DNA here is from genome assembly GCF_964204655.1 of Triturus cristatus. Classification (NCBI taxonomy): domain Eukaryota; kingdom Metazoa; phylum Chordata; class Amphibia; order Caudata; family Salamandridae; genus Triturus; species Triturus cristatus. The sequence goes on along the minus strand of NC_140588.1, from coordinate 528,923,376 downwards.
CTGTGCATTCACGAGTGGGACTTAGTCCCTACGAAATCGTGTTTGGACGGCCGGCCAATATATGGGGAGTGCCAAGGCCTACAAAATTCAGTGAGATCGAACACCCAGTACTGCTTGATTATTTGTATGAATTGACGGCTAAATTGCGTGTTTTACACCAACAGGTGCATGATACCCTGTCTCAGGTCTCTGAAGCTCCAGGACATCCCATTAATCCTGGGTCATGGGTGCTGGTCAAAAACTTTCAGCGGACGAAAAATTACAAGCCCCGTTGGACCGGCCCCCATCTCGTCCTTCTCTCGACGAGATCAGCTGTTCGAGTGAAAGGGAAAAAGAACTGGGTGCACGGCGTTCACTGTAAGAGAGTCCCTTTGCCTTACGACCAGTGGGTCCAGAAAGGGATCGCTGACTCAGAGACTGAGACTGTGCCTCGTTTTCTGCCGTTTAGCGATGCACGAATAAAAGGAACGCTTTCTGAGAAGGAAAGCGATGACATCTTGCAAGAAACTGTGCCACCGTCAATTCAATTGGACACTACAGAGCCTGAACTCTTGTTTCAAGACCAAACAGTACCTACAAGAAGTCGCTACAATCTGAGGCCGAGAACTATGGACAAATAAAAATTCTTTTTCTTTGATATTTTTTTTTTTGAGAAGTGCAGCTCTCTCTTCCATCTGAAAAACTTTCTTATTTTTTTGCTGTTTCGAACCGCCATCCGGGTTCAGCTGCAGGGTCACGGTGCCAAGACTTTGGGGTACAAACCGGAGACGTTAGGTCAACGGTCTGGTTGGTCTAGGGCGTTCCCTGAGTTGACAGGTGTACTCCTTAGCAGACGACACTCATCCGCCGTGAACAGCGCGATTAGAGGATGGAGTTTTTCGAGATGAAGAGACCCGCTGAGGAAATAAATTTTAAGAGCAGAATATGTAAAGTAATGAATAGCAAACGTTTTGTAATATTATGTCTGTTTGTCCTATTTAGCATGATGATGTTTTCTGTAAGTTATGTATTATTGTCTTTTCAAGTGCCGTTTGCACCCACTATACAGCCCATACTTCCTCCTACTGTTTCCTCACACTCTTTCCACCCTCTGCCTGAACACGAACAAGCTAGACGTTCTGAGTTCGTAAACAATTCGTTTATTCAACTCCTGCACCAGCACCAACTAGTTATGAACACAACAAATTGCTGGGTGTGTTGTTTGATGCCGCATACCATTAATAAGGGTATCCCATATCTAGTGCTGCCGTTTAGCTATAATGGGTCATCATGGGCATTCCAGACTGTGTTTCTTTTTGCGCTTGAAACCTACTCCCCGCGACCACCGCGTTCCACTAGACCTAGCACGAACAATAAGGCCTTGATGAAAGGAGTTGCTGATATGAGCAGAGATATCGATGCATATTCATCTATTCCCAAGGATGAGTTGCGAGCTTATGTGGGTTGGAACGCGACGGGGTATAGCATTAGTCTGGGCGAGAAACAGCGTAAAAGTTCATCCCCGATTTGGGTCGTACCCCACATAGGTCGGTTCTGTTTACGAGGTAATGGTCAGAATCCAAGAGCTTAATTAGGGAAGAGTGACTGTGCTGAAACGTACATTTTCCCATCACAGTTTTCCCCTGCGTTTTTGGCTGCCAAGGGTACATACTTTGTTTGTAATGAGCGAGCATATACATGGTTGCCCCCTGATTTCTCGTGCACGTGTTATGTTGCAAATTTGCTACCGCCGACATTTACTGCCGCCTCTGATTATCACAAGACCAGGGTTGTGAGAGTCATTGTAAGTAAGGAGGATACTGCCGGTCAGGAAGCGGGAGACTTTTTCCTGGGTTTCCTGCCGTTTTGGGGACCAATGGTCAATAGTAGAAACCTGAGACAACTGACTCGTGTAGTTGAAACCACTGTGAATGTAACGGCTGGTGCCCTTGGTAACTTGACAGCTGAGCTCCAAGCGGATCGCCTCATGACGTTGCAGAACCGTATGGTTCTAGATGTCATACTTGCAGACCGTGGTGGGGTATGTAAGGGTTATCCAATCAAGCTGTTGTATTTTCATACCAGATAACGCTCCGACAGTCTATAAAGCCATCTCCAAACTGCATAAGATTTCCGAATCCATCCATGTGGATAAAGGAGATTGGTCGATGATGGGGTGGTTCTGGGGACTGATATCAGCTTGGGGATGGAAGATCCTAATAGTCACTGGGACGATCTTAGCCATTCTTTTTCTGTTCTGTCTATGTATACAGTGTGCTCCTGTAATGTGTAGTCTCTGTGTTACATCATGTGTAAGGGAACCTGTATCAAGGGACGAACTAAGCAATAGGATGATGCTACAGCAACATCTTTATGACTTTATGAATATAGACCTGGACTCAGATTAGTATGAGTATAGTTATTGCCTATGTAAGGGCAAAAGGAGGGTCTGTGGTACTGTAAATTTCGGAACCATGTTGGTAGCATGGTCCTACCCTGCCGATTTTGGTATCGGCGAACCGCAAATGACTAATGCGGTATGTATGAGTGTTTTCGTCATGTTTCACCGATGAATTCACCGTGTATACTTCATGTCTGTTGGAAACCAGGCAATCGGGTTAGCAGTCACCAGGTTCCCAGCACAATGGTAGCTTGGCTCGAGCGGTTGGGGGTCAGGCACCGTGTTAAGCGTACGTCACACCCTCACAATAACCATGCGTTCATCCGTTCCAAAAACGACACTACACCGTAAAAATAATGCAAGAAAGTAGTTTGTCTTTATCTTATTTTCTCTTAGTTGCAGGTTTCAAAACATACATACAATACCATAAGACTTTTCTTGAAAATAGCAGGTCAAATAAATAATACCACAGTGGGGTTTCAATAAATATGATCAGGTCATAAATAAGCAAGGAATAAATATAGGTGCAGTAAATACAGATGGCAAATAAATACAGTCAGGCAATAAATTAGTGGAAGACAATAAATAAAGCACCCTCAATAACTTAAATAACACAATCAATGACAATTACAGTTCACAACCCTTTCACGAGGTAGTTTGGTTTTACTTTGCCCAAGTATAGCTTGTGGTCATTTGGATGACATGGGGGGGTGTCCCACCTAGATTGGTCAAGGCTGGGCCTGAACTGAGGTAGAATAAGGGTAACCTAAGGATCTGGTTCTCCCAAAATACACAAACCCTCACAGAGGTCACTGCACCAGTCTCAGTTCACCCCTGGCACTCCCAGGCTGGTTCTAACACCCCTCTAGCCCCTAGAATGGTCTTTTAGGGCTCCACGGGGCCTTAGACGCCCCCTCTACCACTTACTGCCCTTTTCACGATGATCGGCTCCGCTCGGCGCCGTGTCGATGTCGTGAGGCGGCTCCGGCTCGATGTCGCTGGGCAGCTCCGGTTCGGTGTCGCTGGGCGGCTTCGGATCGATATCGCTGGGCTGTTCCGGATCGATGTCGCTGGGCGGCCTCGGCTCGATGTCGCTGGGCTGCTCCGGCTCGATGTCGCTGGGCGGCCTCGGCTGGATGTCGCTGGGCTGCTCCGGCTCGATGTCGCCTTCCGGCGTTGCAGGGTCACGGTCTCCCCGCTTCCGGGTGTCTCCGGAGTGCGACCTCCACTCCCGACCTCCGGCGCGCTTCACCTCAGATTCCGGCGTCTCCGGAGTGCGATCTCCACTCCCGACCTCCGGCGCGCTTCACCTCGATCTCCGGCGACTCCGGAGTGCGATCTCCACTCCCGACCTCCGGCGCGCTTCACCTCGACCTCAGGTGACTCCTTACTCGACCTCCGGTGCCTCTCCACGACCTCCGTCGGCGCCCTCTCTCGACCTCTGACGGCTCCGGGTATGACGTCTGCTTTCTGTCAGCGCCGCTTCTCCACCTCAGGCCTCAGGTCTCCAGGCTTCTCGACGTCAGGACTCCAGGAGGACACCGCTAAACAGGTCAGGAGCTTGCTGGTCTTCTTCTTTAAGGCCTCTTCACAATATTTAGGTCCTTAAGATGGTTTTTCTGGTCTTGGTCCCACACAGGGCTCTAGGCTGGGCTTGGTCAGTAGGGACTAGCATCAAGGGTGGGTTTCTGGACCCCACTCCAAGCACTGGTTTCCACCCCTGCTGCCTTACTCCGACCTCCTTCTGAACTGGTCCTCTCTCCTCTCTAGTCAGATGCCAACTGCCACTCTGAGATGGCCTCCCAACATTCTAAACTGCCTCTCACTGTCACAGGGTTCCAGAATGTTACGGAAGGTTCTAGAAATCTCCAGTGGGTTCTGATGATGTCATAGGTGACAATGGGTGGCCACCATTTTGTGTCTCAGGCCCTCAGACAGAAGTTCCAGGGGTAGGGAAAATGGCTCCCTGACCCTGCATCAACACTAAAAAGTCTGGTGGTTCCCAAAAAGGAAAAATTATAACAGGGTTTGAGGCAAAAGTGGGACAAAATAAATAATGATGAGGAGGGACCACCCAAAGGGCTGACAGGTCTAACACGCATCCCCCCCAGCTGAAAGTGGGGAGAGCTACCCAACCCCTTGGGAGTTCTCATCACTAAGGCGGAAATACCTTGAGAGATCGTCTGCATTGGCGTGGTCCACTTCAGGCCGATGTTCCACCTGAAAGTCCATTCCCTGTAGGGAGATAGACCACCTTGGCAACTTGGGATTCTCCCCCTTCATCTGCATCAGCCAACGAAGGGGTCTGTGGTCGGTCTGAACTAGGAAGTGCGAGCCAAACAGGTATGGCTGCAACTTCTTCAGAGCCCATACCACGGCAAAGGCTTCACGCTCTATTGCACTCCACTTCTGTTCCCTGGGAAGTAGTCTCCGGGATAGGAAGACCACGGGTTGATCCAGACCCTCTTCATTGAGTTGCGATAACACTGCCCCAATGCCATGTTCCGATGCATCCGTCTGGACAATGAACTCCTTGGAAAAGTCTGGGGCCCTTAAGACCGGGGCCTCGCACATGGCTTGCTTCAGTTTCACAAAGGCCTGCTGACAAGCCTCCGTCCAGACTACCCGTCGAGGTTGCTTCTTGGACGTAAGCTCCGTGAGGGGGGCCACAATGGTCCCATACCCCTTCACGAAGCAGCGGTAATATCCTGTGAGGCCCAGAAAAGCTCGGACCTCAGTCTGAGTCTTGGGGGGTTCCCAGGCCATGATAGCCTCGATTTTCGCCTGGAGGGGTTGCACCGCTCCCCTACCCACCAAGTGTCCAAGGTACACTACCGACCCCTGCCCGATCTGGCATTTACTGGCCTTGATCGTTAAACCAGCTTGCTTCAGGGCCTGGAGAACAGTTTGCAGGTGACGCAAGTGATCCTCCCAGCTGTTACTGAAGACGGCAATGTCGTCCAGATAAGCAGCAGAGAAACTCTCCATTCCGGCGAGGATCTGGTTCACCAGACACTGAAACGTGGCAGGTGCGTTCTTGAGCCCAAAGGGCATCACGCAGAACTGGTAGTGGCCCTTGGGCGTGGAGAAGGCTGACCTTTCCTTAGCTCCATCAGTCAGAGAGATCTGCCAGTACCCGGAAGTAAGGTCAAAGGTACTCGGATATTGGGCAGCTCCCAGCCGGTCAATCAATTCATCCGCCCTTGGTATCGGATGAGCATCAGTCTTGGTTACTGAGTTCAGTCCCGGGTAGTCCACACAGAACCTCAGTTCCGGTTGGGCCCCCGGTGGTGCAGCTTTTGGTACTAGTACCACCGGACTGGACCAGGGGCTGCTGGAAGGTTCAATCACTCCTAGCTCCAGCATCTTAGTGACTTCACTGTGAATGCTGGCCTTCACCTTGTCTGTCATCTGGTAGATCTTTGACTTCACAGGTGGGCTGTCTCCTGTGTCCACGTCATGGACGCACAGGTGAGTCCTACCCGGAACAAGGGAGAACAACGAAGAGTACTGCCCCAGGACCTGGCGGCAGTCCTCCTGCTGTTCAGGAGTTAGGGACGGGGAGAGAATCACTCCCTCCACCAACCCATCCTTCTCTTGAAACGCAAATAAGTCGGGGAGAGGCTCGCTTTCCACGTCCTCTGCTCCGTCAGTCACCATTAACAATATGACTTCGGGCCTCTCATGGTGGGGTTTGAGGCGGTTGGCATGCAGCACCCGTAGGGGCTGACGAGGGGTCTTCAGATCCACCAAGTAGGTAGCCTTACCCTTCTTCTCCAACACCTCAAAGGGTCCTGACCAGCGATCCTGGAGGGTGCTAAGCTCTCCTGGTTCGATCACCCACACCTTCTGGCCAGGCTCCAACTCCACCGGGTGAGCATTGTGGTCATACCACGCCTTCATCACTGCTTGGCTGGCTTCCAAGTTGTCAGAAGCTTGCTTCCACAACTTAGCCATTTGGCTCCGGAAGGCCAGCATGTAGCTCACCACATCCTGGGGAAGCTTTCTGGGAGTTCTTTCCCATCTGTCTCTCACCAGGCTGAGAGGTCCACGCACAGGGTGCCCATACAGAAGCTCGAAGGGGCTGAAGCCCACTCCCTTCTGTGGCACTTCCCTGTAAGAAAACAATAGACAGGGTAGGAGGACGTCCCATTTCCTCCGCAGGCTTTCAGGCAGACTTCTGATCATGCCTTTCAAGGTTTTATTGAACCTCTCCACCAGACCATTGGTCTGGGGGTGATAAGGAGTGGTGAACCGGTAGGTCACTCCACACTCCTTCCACATCGCCCGCATATATGCTGACATGAAGTTGGTCCCCCTGTCGGACACAACCTCCTTGGGAAAACCCACTCGGGTAAAGATTCCCATCAGGGCCCTAGCCACAACAGGTGCAGTTATGGTCCTCAGAGGTATAGCCTCTGGGTACCGTGTGGCATGATCCACCAGAACCAGGATAAACCTGTGACCAGCTGTAGTAGGCGGATCTAACGGACCCACAATGTCGATGCCCACCCTTTCAAAGGGGGTGCTAACGACAGGAAGTGGTTCCAGGGGAGCTTTCAGCTTCACTCCTGTTTTCCCACTGGCTTGACAAGACACACACGTCCGGCAGTAGGTGTCGGACGACACTTTCATCTGAGGCCAATAAAAGTGCGGGACAAGCCGGGCAAAGGTCTTGTCTTGCCCCAGGTGTCCTGCCAAGGGGATCTCATGAGCCAATTCCAGAAGGAAGGCTCGGTAACGTTGAGGGACAACCAAGGCCCGTGACGATCCGTGCATGGGTGCCTTGGGTTCACTGTAGAGGAGGCCATCCTCCCAGTAAATATTGTAGTTCCCCTCAACGTTCCCTGCTGCCTGGGCTTCGGCCTGTCGCCTCAGTCCCTCAAGGGTAGGACACTCCTTCTGGCCCTTGCAGAATTCCTCCCTGGTCGGCCCTCCCTCCACGTGCCACTCGGCCGGGATGGGTAGGTTCTCCAGTTTGGTAACATCCCCCTCCGCGGACTCCTGGTCCACCACCTCTGGTGGCCTATCCGTCACACGGGGCGCGGATGCCGAGGCAGGCTCCTCCTGTCCTCGGTTCTTCCCTTGATTGGCAGCCGGCGGTGCCTTTGTTCCAGGCTCCCGCCTAAACGAACTCCCCCTCCGGGTAGTCGCAGACCTGGTGCTGACACAGGCCCAGTCAGGTGTACCCAGCATCTCAGCATGAGTCCGGTATTCCACCTCCTTCCAAGCATTATGCTCCATGTCATTTCCCAGCAGACAATCGACTGGCACGGCAGGGCTTACGGCAACTCGAAGTGACCCTGCAACCCCTTCCCATTCAAATGGAACCTCGGCCACCGGATAGTGGCCCATTCTGCCGTCAGCCATCGCGGCAGGGTGGAGTGCATTGGGAATCACCTGCTCTGGAGACACCAGTTGGCTACGTACCATAGTCATACTGGCTCCTGTGTCTCTCAGAGCCTCCCCTCTTTGGCCGTTGATGGTGACCAACTGCCCATACTTTGTGGTATTTGCGGGCACCTGGATCTTAGGAACCATCTCCCGTTCTCCCAGGGACACTAAAGTGACACCCGCCCACTCCCTTCCCTTATCTAAAGGCATCTCTTCCCCGAGCACTACACTAGCTACTCCGGGGGCCTTTCCTCCGATGGGAGGGGGTGGTCTTTTCGGGCACTTCACATCTCCCTTATAGTGTCCGACACCACCGCACTCGTAGCAATGGACAACCCTTGGCTGCTGACTCTGGCCAGGATTAGGGTTTCTGGGTGGGTTAGCCCTAGGGGTGAATCCTGTTCCCTTCCCTTGGGAACTATTTTGGGGGCCTTTAGAGAACTCCGTTTTCTTTTCCCCTCCCTCTTTCTTCTGGGGGGCGCCCTGTCCGGTCTTTTGAGAGTCCCCTCCAGTCCCCCTTGTGGACACCCGGGTACTAGCCCAAATGTCCGCCTCCTCAGCAAGCTTCCGGGGATTGGTCAGCTTGCTATCCACCAGGTGTTGATGCAGTTCAGGGAAACATTTTTCGAGCAGGTGTTCCTTCAACATCAAATCAAACAACCCCTCATAGTCCCTCACCTCACTGCCTTGTATCCAACCCTCTAATGCCTTCTTTGCATAGTCCAGGAAATCCACCCAATTTTGTGTGCCCAGTTTGTGGCTACCCCGGAACTTCTGTCGGTACTTCTCGGGTGTTAGTCCAAACTTCCTCACGAGCGCCACTTTCATGGTGGGGTAGTGGGTCTGCTCATCCTGCTCCAGGGCCAATAATGTATCCCTACCAGCTGGAGGCATGTATCTATACAATCCCCCTCCCCAATATTTCTCTGGAACCCCATGGATTCTTAAAGAGACCTCATAGGCTGCTAGCCACCTGGCGATATCATCACCCGCACTATAGCTAGCTACTATGTCTTTCGGCAAATAGGGTTTGGATTCCCTGGTGATTTCTCTTTCTTCGCTGCCACCATTAGGAACAGTGTGTGCCCCAACCCGTAGGATCTGGAGATCTATCTCCCTGAGCCTCAACTCGTGAGCCATCCTCCGTTCCTCTTTTTCTTTCTCCAGCTTCGCCAAATCCCATGTGAGCTGTCTTTTCTCCCTCCGGTCAACGAATTCTGCTTCTAATAAGCCGTTGCTAGAGACACTGCTGCCCTTCCTTGAAAGTGTTCTGGTCCCCGCTACTAGGTCCCCCACCTCAGGTTGGTACAAACCAGCCCCCTCGCTGTCAGGCTCTCCATCCCTGTCCTCCTTCTCAACCTTACTTTCTCGTCGTGCCTCCCACCAAGCCCTTAAGCTGGTCTGGAGCTCACCCTTTTTTGCAATTTGGGGACAAAACACCCCCTCTCTCTGACAAAACTCCCTGAGTTGGGCCACAGTGTAAGTTTCCACATCCTCCAACACAAACTCCATTTTGCCCACTCAGGATAGAAGACAGTTGCTTACAGAAGCTATGCAGGGGGGTACCTTTTGTAATACCTCCTCCCACCACCAGAAGTAAATTTGGAAAAAACAAAACTCAAAATTAGGAAGTCCGCTTGGAGAAAACTCTCGGTGTAGGCCTATGGACTACCCAAAGTTATTGTCGAGTGGACGCAAGCACAGCTCAATCCCACCGCTGAACACAAATTTTATGTTGGAAACCGGGCAACCGGGTTAGCAGTCACCAGGTTCCCAGCACAATGGTAGCTTGGCTCGAGCGGTTGGGGGTCAGGCACCGTGTTAAGCGTACGTCACACCCTCACAATAACCATGCGTTCATCCGTTCCAAAAACGACACTACACCGTAAAAATAATGCAAGAAAGTAGTTTGTCTTTATCTTATTTTCTCTTAGTTGCAGGTTTCAAAACATACATACAATACCATGAGACTTTCTTGAAAATAGCAGGTCAAATAAATAATACCACAGTGGGGTTTCAATAAATAGGATCAGGTCATAAATAAGCAAGGAATAAATATAGGTGCAGTAAATACAGATGGCAAATAAATACAGTCAGGCAATAAATTAGTGGAAGACAATAAATAAAGCACCCTCAATAACTTAAATAACACAATCAATGACAATTACAGTTCACAACCCTTTCACGAGGTAGTTTGGTTTTACTTTGCCCAAGTATAGCTTGTGGTCATTTGGATGACATGGGGGGGTGTCCCACCTAGATTGGTCAAGGCTGGGCCTGAACTGAGGTAGAATAAGGGTAACCTAAGGATCTGGTTCTCCCAAAATACACAACCCCTCACAGAGGTCACTGCACCAGTCTCAGTTCACCCCTGGCACTCCCAGGCTGGTTCTAACACCCCTCTAGCCCCTAGAATGGTCTTTTAGGGATCCACGGGGCCTTAGACGCCCCCTCTACCACTTACTGCCCTTTTCACGATGATCGGCGCCGTGAGGCGGCTCCGGCTCGATGTCACTGGGCGGCTCTGGTTCGGTGTCGCTGGGCGGCTTCGGATCGATGTCGCTGGGCTGTTCCGGATCGATGTCGCTGGGCGGCCTCGGCTCGATGTCACTGGGCTGCTCCGGTTCGATGTCACTGGGCGGCCTCGGCTCGATGTCGCTGGGCTGCTCCGGCTCGATGTCGCCTTCCGGCGTCGCAGGGTCACGGTCTCCCCGCTTCCGGGTGTCTCCGGAGTGCGACCTCCACTCCCGACCTCCGGCGCGCTTCACCTCAGATTCCGGCGTCTCCGGAGTGCGATCTCCACTCCCGACCTCCGGCGCGCTTCACCTCGATCTCCGGCGACTCCGGAGTGCGATCTCCACTCCCGACCTCCGGCGCGCTTCACCTCGACCTCAGGTGACTCCTTACTCGACCTCCGGTGCCTCTCCACGACCTCCGTCGGCGCCCTCTCTCGACCTCTGACGGCTCCAGGTACGACGTCTGTTTTCTGTCAGCGCCGCTTCTCCAGCTCAGGCCTCAGGTCTCCAGGCTTCTCGACGTCAGGACTCCAGGAGGACACCGCTAAACAGGTCAGGAGCTTGCTGGTCTTCTTCTTTAAGGCCTCTTCACAATATTTAGGTCCTTAAGATGGTTTTTCTGGTCTTGGTCCCACACAGGGCTCTAGGCTGGGCTTGGTCAGTAGGGACTAGCATCAAGGGTGGGTTTCTGGACCCCACTCCAAGCACTGGTTTCCACCCCTGCTGCCTTACTCCGACCTCCTTCTGAACTGGTCCTCTCTCCTCTCTAGTCAGATGCCAACTGCCACTCTGAGATGGCCTCCCAACATTGTAAACTGCCTCTCACTGTCACAGGGTTCCAGAATGTTACGGAAGGTTCTAGAAATCTCCAGTGGGTTCTGATGATGTCACAGGTGACAATGGGTGGCCACCATTTTGTGTCTCAGGCCCTCAGACAGAAGTTCCAGGGGTAGGGAAAATGGCTCCCTGACCCTGCATCAACACTAAAAAGTCTGGTGGTTCCCAAAAAGGAAAAATTATAACAGGGTTTGAGGCAAAAGTGGGACAAAATAAATAATGATGAGGAGGGACCACCCAAAGGGCTGACAGGTCTAACAATGTCGAACCCTCGGGTTCTATTTTAAAAGGGTAACCATTTTGTGGTTGCCCTCACATAGGCTGCGCATTGAGGCCATGCCTAGGCCTAAAGGACACGCAATCTTTCTGTGACTTCTTTGTGACCTGTGCAAACTGACTCCGCTGCCCGGGGTCAGTCCTGTCCGGCCGGGTCCTTTTACTGCGGCCTTATGGGATTAGCATCAGGGCCCAACACATCATAAAGTCGTGCATCCCACACGACTCCTGACTAATCTCTTTCACACCCGACTCTGTTTCCTACTTTATGGCTTGTTTTACGAGGAGGAGGTGTCCGTTTTATTGGGGTCTGCTGATATCTGATGAGGGTTCTGAGCCTCGCTGGGTAAATAATTATGTACTGACCGAGCTGAAACGTGGGATTATCATCATGACTGTGCTCTTTCTTTGAAGCGAAAATATGTGAACGACCACTTGTAAAATAGGGGCGGTGTTGCCCAGAGCGTAATATTCTGTATATAAGAAAAGACTGGTTTTTGGTTGGGAGCAGTCTCCTGAGAACATACACCGTGCTGTACTTCTCGGATACCTGTGATTGGTCTGCAGCCAATAAATACGATCTTTGACTTCATCTAGAAGACTCTGTGTTTCTGTGGTCTGAAACAGGAAGAACTCGAAGTCTTTGGGTGTGTCCCCTGGCACCGCTGGGTTGGTTATGAAAAACCCAGTACTTCAGAGCCCAAGACCCGCCCCCGACAGCTGTTACGAGACGCGCCCGCTGTGGTGTGCGCCCGAGTCCAACCACCACCCACGATACCCAGCCCGGGACTTTACCGAAGGCAAATTTTGTATCCGGTGAAGTACACTCTGCCCCATGTGCCCCTTAACTTATCTATTCTTACTTTTACTTTTTTTTTTAAACAACGTGAGGGTCGAACCCCCGTACACAAGACTAAAGCTCACCGCGGTGAGCTAACCGCTCATAACGCTACGCCAGGCCTCCCTAGACCCACCGTGCCACACGCCTCGCTGCTTTCGACGTTCTTGTGGCTTCCCCGGGGTCCCAGGAGACAAAGAGGAGGAGACCCCAGGGGCGCCGCCTTATTTAACCGACAACCTTCAGTTTCGGTTTTCCCAACATGCCCCCCTACGTCATCAGGTAGTAGGACCATCCCTACTGGCACCCCCACGGGCTTCGGTTTCCTGGCACGTCTAAGCGTGCCCCTCCTCTAAGTGAGGGGGGCGCCTGTCAGGAGTGGTACCATGGAGTTAGTTTCACTAGGTCCTGATGAAAAGCCACTAGGGGTAAGCTTGAAACATGTTGAGCTTTTAAAAAAACAGGCACATAATATCCTTATTTTCCACCCCCCCTCTGATTTTGATAATACTGACTAGAGGCCGGAATAAATAGGTTACACCTACTAGGCAAGTATTTTTACGTCTCACTTTAGCATAGAACCCCCTCACTCCTATTTTTGTCTCTACCTCCTTTATCATTGTATACTCTTGAAAGTGCTCCCGCGTATTCCATAGGTCGCAGCATGCCTGTTCTGTAGAGGAACGGGATGGACCAGATGATGAAGCATTGCCACCAAGGGGTAACCCTGGTGGGGGGCGGTTTTACAAGAAAACTTTTGTTTTCTCCAGTGGAGGGTTAGTCTCCTCTTTACAGCTGGTTTCCCATTTTGAGTTGATATTTTGTTTGGAGGACGAACATAGTGGATCCTCTCACTCCCCTCTGTATTTTTTTTATACATATGCCAACCGTTACCCAGATCCTGGGGTACACTGGGTTACCCCATTGGAAATTAATGGTCATCAGGTATAACAGCAGGTTTATTGAAGCTACTTGGCAGACATATGGCTGTTGATTCACTTGACAGTCCGATTCACAAACAGAAAACTGCAAACTTGCACAACTACAAAAAGCTCAAAACCTGTAAACCCAGTTGATCTACAGGATACTCTTTCCTGCCTGTACCTTCTGGAACGAGAGGAAACTTTGTGACTCCTGGTTTAATGCACCCTAGATAAAGCGACGGGACATGGATGCCCTGGGCACAGAGACCTAGACAAATAAAGCAGCAGCAGAATTTCCTTATCTCCATAAAAGGAAAGTATAGTTTCCAGCTGTCAAACAATGGTTTAGCCATGCAGAATAAGAACCAAGATTCCACAGGAGTCTACCTTTGATAAAATTTAAAATGTCATCTCTCCTCAATCTCTCTCGCAGATCCATATTTTCAAAACACTCTCTCCATAGACTGACAGAAGCTCTGATCAATGTTTCATACTACTAAGGGAAGGCGCATATCCAGTTAATTCACATAACTTCTTCACACCTGTCAGCACATGACATTACAATTAAATGAAACTCACAAGAATCATGCCTCACAGTCTGCATGGATGCACAGCAGTTACCGTGCAGAGAAAAAAAGCAAAACACCCTGTACGGAAAAATACAAATACATTCACTTACAGACATGCGCTTTGATAAGTAGCTGTCAGCCTGACCGAGCTACACACAGAAGAAAGGGTTTGGAGGAAAATATGGCAGATTTCACCCACTGATCCGTGTGTAACTTTTGTGCTACCTAACATAAGACATGCTTCCAAACCGTTGGTCTTGACTTCAGGTAACATTTACTTTGCAAAGAAACGGGCAAATAGCGATGAACGTACAGAGGAAATATATGTACGACATGTGCATACAGACAACCATATTAGATACACCTGGAATAAAAAGAGAATACGAAACTTTTTCTGATTGATGCATGCATTATGAAAGTGCAAGGCGAACGATGACCTTGCGCGTTTAAAAAACGCTTCAGAAATAAAGAAGGCGCCATCTGCCTTCAGTGAAGTGACAAAAACAGAATGTGACAAAAAGCATGGCGTAATACATCTAGAAGCATATAAATAGGTGGCATCGGAAAACAGAAGTGGTTCTGAGATGCGGAGCACTTGAAGCATTAAGTGCAAAACATAACCAACTGAAAGGATGGACTGGAAGGGCAATAACATGGCATGAATGTATGCATGGCATCTTTCCCCGTCTCTTCACTTTCAGTCTATCCTTCCATGCTCTTTATTATTTAAAGTTTTAATATGATTGTAATCAAAATGCCTCCGACAGTGTGAGTGATTATTTAAAGCTGTAATATGATTGGAATAAAAATAACTCGGACAGTGTGATTTCCCTGCTCTTCTGAGGACCCTTTGTATTCCCTTTCACTGTGCAAGGCTGCCATATGTGCCTGTTTATTTTAGTTCCATATTCAATGTTCGTGTTTTATTTTCTCTTTTCTGCCGGGGTGCTATGTCACTACGTTTCTTGTAGGCCACAGACCACTTTCATGTCCCATGTCAACTGAACCTTTGGTTCTTTTCTTTGCCTGAAGTATTTTTCCATCAGCATCAATCTTGAATGGGTAGCCGCAGGTATCTGCATTTTTTCTTTAACGAGGGGAATGGTAGCACCTCTTGACTTCTTCCTTTCATGGTGCATGAATGCTGTGCTACTTTCTGTGATTTTATATCTGTAAAAAAATGTGGGAGTGTTGCTTTTCTGGCGGGCAAGTTCCTGCTCTGTATAGACTGCAGTTGGCAGGGCAAACTACAAGCATACGTTCAAACATTCAAACATTTAAGAGGACTAAGAGGAGCTTTTTGTAATCAACCTTAGTCACTCGTTAATCTTATTTTTAAAGTTACATCATTGAATATGCTGCCCATAAAAAGCCAGACGAATGATTGTGACTAATAAAATAAAAACATAACTAAAACATGGCTTTTCAAGGCATAGAAGATGTGTTCTGAAGTATGTACCAAGGGGTACCACATTTATGCAAGAAACTAGATTGTTGATGGGGGAGACTCTCTTACCAATGGTGATAAGGTTCCCAGGGGCAACCCTACCGACTTTGACATTATTCTCTTTAGATGTGACTGTAAGCAATCCCACAGAGCACTGTACAACATAAATCCCACATGGCAGAACCTTTCCTTCCCTGGACAGAACTCTGGGCACACCTCTGAGGTGTGTCTAAGGAAATTAAGAACTCCCTTTGCAAACCAGTTCTAAAAAATGATTTGTCCACATTGGGACTGGTGTCATCCTGGCTACCTAAACAATGGAAGGGGCAAGCCTAGGTGTGAGTTACATCTGCCTCTGACATGAGAGGCCCTTTTGAAGCTAGTGCAGTTGCTGGCTGCATTGCCCAGGACATCCTGTCAGTATGAGATCACACCCATTCATGACCGTGTTTGTTCCCTTTCCTGAGAGGCATTCGCACCTTCTTGTATGGTGACAGCAGTCTACCATGTGGCAGTTAGGGATTAACTCTGAAAGGGCTACTAGAGACTTTAGGCAGAAAATTTGTTTTAGAATTTCTAGTCACTATTTCAGAAAGAGATGGACCAAATTCAACTTTAGGGTTAAGCTGGATTTTGTTCAACTAAGAAAATAAGTGTTTGAAGTAGATTTCTAGCTTGGACCAAAATGAAGTTAGCTTTATTAAGAGTAATAAAATAACCCAGTGCCTTCTATGGCACTGCCACCCTTGCTACAGTGAAAAATGGGTTTGGAGTGTTGTGATCTTTTCTGTAAGAATGTGTAAAAACTTTAAATACATATGTCCTGCTTTCAAATACTAGGGGGTCTATTTGGATGGAGGTCGGAAAACCACCCGACAGCCATGGAAGCGGAAAACAACCGCGGACCGGCACCGTGGAAAAACCGGTGGGGAAATTAGGATCAACTGCCAAAAAACACCGATAGCGGTGGAACGGGGCCAAGAAAAACCACCCTTAGTGGGCGGAGATGGCCAAAATCCGTATGCTCAGTCGGATTCGCGGCGGAAAAACACCAACCCGCAGCAAGTATAGCGGAGACACCGCATGAGAAGTTAGGATATCCCCGATGGTCCTGCCGTACGTTCCGCTGTTTCTGACTGCTGCGGTCGCAAACAGTGATGAAAGGGAGAGACAGCGGAAGAGCTGCAGCATAGCCTCCGCTGCGGACTAAACGTGAAAAATATGGCGGACGAATGAAAAAACCCACAATAAGGCCAAAAAATGCACACAGCAAACTAGCCATGCCCCCCAAAAACACAAAACACACCCCAATCACACAACCACATTGCAAAAAGAGAATTAGAATTCCCAGGGCAACACACACAACACACCTGACAGCAATACCCCATTTGGACACACCCACATAGCTGAGTATAAAACTAGCCCCTTCCCTGACCACAATCCTTTGCAATACTCCAGGAGTGAAGGGACATACACCCCAGCCTAAAGGAGAGGCAAAGAACATAACATCACTAGCCACACCACACACAGCACCACCATCATTTCCACACCTGCACTACTAACCCCCCTGCACATCATACACCATACACATCACAACCACACCCACCACTCACACCCCTGCACCCACAACCACTTTGCACATCACACACCAACACATAAAATGCCCAAATTCACAGAGAGTGAGTTGACAGTCATGGTAGATGAGATAGAGTGGAAGCACAACTGTTTGGTAGCCTGGTCCAACAGACACCATTAGCCACAAGAACACAAATGTGGGCAAGGATAGTCGAGAAGGTCAATGCAGTAGGGACCACCCCACGGTCAAAAAAGGAAATCATGAAGCGGTGGCATGACTTGAAGAGGGTTGTCAAAGAGTGGAGGAGCAAGAACCATGAGCTGGCTCAGAGGACTGGCGGTGGCCCTCCCATTCCACCAAAACCATACACACCTTGGGAGGAGAAGGTGCGTGCCATACTGCATCCAGAGAGTCTCACAGGAGTACCCGGGGGAGTGGAGGCTGGTAAGTACAAACAAATGACTACAACCACACTGATATGTACTGTCTTGCACAACTACAAAGATACACCACCTAGGACAAATTCCATTCATCTGCACCACACACTCACAAAAACATGTCTCACAGATCCAACATCCACTCACTCCCATACAACCCAAACATAGTTAGCAACATTACCATGGGAGCATGTGTACAGGCAGACAGCACTACAGCTCCCACCAGGCCCCCTTGTCCTACTGCATCAGCTAGATGAAGCCCTCGCCACCCAACTCAGAAGCATGTGTCAGCCATAACATAACCCACATCAAACTTACAGGTAGGTAGCCATTTTCTCTGGGAGGGTGTTTGTGGGTTGGAGGCCTGTACTACTACTCCCACCATGCCCCCTGTCCCACACCTAAGCAGGATGGAGCACTCCCCCACCCAGAAGCAGTTGGAGGCCATTGCAGTACACCAAACAAACTTACAGGTAGGTAGCCATCTTCCCTGGGAGGGTGTTTGTGGGTGGGAGGCCTGTACCACTACTCCCACCATGCACCCTGTCCCACACCTGAGCAGGATGGAGCACTCTCCCACCCAGAAGCAGTTGGAAGCCATTGCAGTACACCAAACAAACTTACAGGTAGGTAGCCATCTTCCCTGGGAGGGTGTGTGTGGGTGGGAGGCCTATGCCACTACTCCCACCATGCCCCCTGTCCCAAACCTCAGCAGGATGAAGCACTCCCCCACCCAGAAGCAGTTGGAAGCCATTGCAGTACACCAATGAAAGCTTACAGGTAGGTAGCCATCTTCCCTGGGAGGGTGTTTGTGGGTGGGAGGCCTGTACCACTACTCCCACCATGTCCCCTGTCCCACACCTCAGCAGGATAGAGCACTCCCCCACCCAGAAGCAGTTGGAAGCCATTGCAGTACACCAATGAAAACTGTTACAGGTAGGTAGCCATCTTCCCTGGGAGGGTGTTTGTGGGTTGGAGGCCTGTACCACTACTCCCACCATGCCCAATGTCCCACACCTCAGCAGGATGGAGCACTCCCCCACCCAGAAGCAGTTGGAAGCCATTGCAGTACACCAAACAAACTTACAGGTAGGTAGCCATCTTCCCTGGCAGGGTGTTTGTGGGTGGGAGGCCTGTACCACTACTCCCACCATGCCCCCTGTCCCACACCTCAGCAGGATGGAGCACTCCCCCACCGAGAAGCAACTGGAAACCATTGCAGTACACAAAACAAACCTACAGGTAGGTAGCCATCTTCCCTGCGAGGGTGTTTGGGGGTGGTGGGATGCCTGAACAACAACGCACCGCAGGCCAACTCGTCCCCCAGACCATCATGATGGAGCCTCCCCTCCCACCCAGATGCATGTGTAAGCCATTGTATCACCACAAACAAAATAACAGGTAGGTAGACATATCATGCTTGCTAGTCACACCCCTGAGCAGGATGCAAGCCCCCACCACACACACACACAGATGTGTCAAGTCAAAGCCAAATGGGAAAACAGATCAGGTAAGTAGCCAGTATGTGCACACAGCCAGTGTCTGCAAAAAACATGGTGGCACATGACACCAGCCCCCTCATTGCACACACATACACACAGATCCTATTGCCACTCACAGTGTGCACACTGCTAAGCCAATGAGACTGTCACAGCAACCAAAGTGTGACACACCAATGCACATGTCGGAGAAAGTCTGGGAACAATCATGCACAGCAACGAATTCCATGTGTAAGTGCCATGGGCCCAGAGCAGCAAGGACCAAATGTGAAACTAGAAAGCATGGTTTGTGGTACGAATCCAGATATGCACATGACAAGACAAAGGTATGCAGGAGATGACAATGGCCTGTTCATGGCCAGATGTAACGTCTGACAGGGCTGAGTGAGCAAAAAAGAGTCCTCACAGATATTTTTCCCTGTGCTAGTCCCTAGATGGCAACATGTCCCTGTACTCAGAAATCATGCACATAGCCCATGATAGGTATTGACAACTCACACCATGGACAAGTAATGCAAGTACCAAAGCACAATGTCAGGAGGCACAGTAGTGCACATACAACAAAATGTGATTATAAGTCAACTGTGTGTTGTACAAACAGTGAATGACATACAGCTAACACAAAGCTTTCGGTGCACACTGTAATGACCATCTCCCATCTGACCCACAGGTGACCATGAACTCACTGCAGAGGACAACACCAGCAACCTGCACAGCAAGTCCCCCACTTTGGTACATGGATGGTGACTCCCGGGAGTCTCTGGACGATGAGCTCAAAGCCGGCCCATCTGGTGTGCCAGGGATCAACAGGTCCCAGGACCGCATCGTCCCCCCACCACATCTGCTGCACCAACAGCATCACTGCAGAGCTCTGCTGTTACGGCATGTGCGTCCACCGCCACCACCACCCCCATCACCACCACCAGTGCTGCCTGCAACACACTCCCTGTCCCAGAGGATGACCACCCCACACTACTGACTGAGGAGGGCAGGGAGAGGATGCAGGTGCGTACAGTGGTGAGGCAACAGGTCCGTGGCAACAGGGAAGGTGGGAGGGGCAGGGTCACCCTCAGACAACAAGAGGCTGGGGCCCAATCCCTGGACCACATCACCAGAGTCCTTGGGGCATATGAACGGGTCCAGGGAGGAACAGGCGGTCGGACGAACTGTTCCACGAGCTCATCCTGCTGATGAGGTCCATCAACACCCACATGGGACAAATTGTGGACCTCTTGGGCCAGCAAGTGGAGGTACTGAGGGACAGGCCTAAGCCACAACCAACACATCCACCCCCCTCTGGTGGTCTGCAGGATGACAGTTCACCATCCTCCCCTGCGGCCACAGAGAGGGGTGAGTCCTCAGACCCCACTGGCCCTACAGCAGGGGCCCCCCTGTCAAGCGACGAAAGGGCCATTCGAAGAAAACCCTGGGAGAAACAGGAGGCAAAGCACCTGGTAAATGCCAGTCACTGAGCCAGCCATGATGGCAACCCTCTTCACCACTGCATTGACTTCATTGTCTGTCCTTCCCCACACTGCCTTGTGAATGGCATCTGTTTGTTGGACTGGGTCACCACCTCAATGTTCTGACTACTCGACTATCTGATTTACCACAGCTGTCAACTCACAGCTCCACTAATCATCTCAATGTAAATGTTCACTCCCCCTCATGTCACCATTGTAAATAAAAAATCCTTACAGGATGTACAGTCTTCACCATGATTACAAAGTACCAGGAGACTGGAGTGTATGTAGGCAAGGAGAGGTAGAAGGCACCTAGGAAAACACAACAGAACAACATTCACTAGTCTGGGTGTAGCATCACAGACATCACACAACACTTCACAACAAGAGAATCCCACATGCACACATCACAATGGGCAACAAGTGTCAACATTAAGGGTGGGCGTAGTTCGCGAAGTAGCACTTCGCGAAGCTACGCAAAGTGAAGTTCGCACTACGCGAGCTACGCGTAGCACTTCGCGAACTGCGAAGTAACATGTTCGCACTGTGCAAGATGTTGTTTTCAATGATTGCACAGTGCGGACAAGCAACCGGCACTGTGCAATCATTGAAAATGGCATCTTGCACAGTGCGAGCTGTAGTTTTCTGCTGCTCGAGTAGATTTTTACTCGAGCTGCAGCTTTCTCAACGCGAACTGGTAGTTTCTCATCGCGAGCGGTCGCGAGCATACGCGACCCCTCGCAATGAGAAACCTGACCTTCTCGCGTTGGTAATCTCGCCGGGAGGTTTTTTTTTCCATGCTCGCGATCGCGAACAAGGAAAAAGTCTCGCCAGGATGTCATTTTGCTTGCTCGCGGTCGCCAACTTGACGTTGAGGACCGCGAGCAAGCAAAAAATGACCGCAGCACTACGCAACACTACGCTACGCGTGTTCGCACTGTGCTACGTGCATTTCGCGTAGCGCGAAGTAGCGCGAACTTCGCAAACTACGCGAGCGTAGCGTAGTGCTTCGCCCAGGCCTAGTCAACATACACATCCTGTAGATGTTCCTAAATGAACTGTCCCAGAAACATTGTCAGCCACCACTGAGTCTGCAACCGGCTGCTGTCTCAAATCTCACATACACCTTCACAACAACTGCAACATCATCAGACAATGGGTACGTTGTCACCCATCTTCAAGTGAAGTAGCGGGTGATGAGCTGTTGACGCAGGTCAAAACCTTCCTCCTCTCCACTGTCCTCATCACTGGACACGGTTTGGTTTGCAGGTGGGGGCCTTGGGTCCTCACCATCATCCAGGAACAAGGGAATCTCCTTGCGAATGACTAGGTTGTGGAGCATGCAGCATGCCACTACAATCTGACACACCTTCCCGGGCGAGTACATCAGTGCACCTCCAGTCTTGTCCAGGCAGCGGAAACGTGACTTCAGCAAACCAAAAGTACGCTCCACCACACGACGTGTTCTCCCATGGGCATCATTGTAGCGGACTTCAGCCAGGGTCCTGGGATTCTGCAGTGGGCTCAGCAACCAGGGACGGTTGGGATATGCAGAGTCACCAAGGTGTGACAAACACAAATAAACATTGCTATGTCGCGGAGGCAGAGGGCAGCAGGTCACACACCCAGCACGTCATATGCATATGACTAGGCATACTCACCCACAATCCATGCATGCTCGGTAAGCAGATTAGCCATCAGCTAGGGTACAATGCTGTTCCACAGGATGTATGAGTCATGGGCTGAGCCTGGGAATTTGGCACACACGTGTGAGATGATCATATCTGTCAGACACACCACTTGCACATTTATGGAGTGGTAATGTTTACGATTCCTGTAGATGTGCTCACGTGTCTGTGGTGGCACAAGCCCAACATGGGTGCAATCAATGGCACCAGCAACATGGGGGATGTATCCGAGGGGATAGAAATCTCCCTTTACAGCTGCCGATTCAGGCCCCCTGGGGAAATGTATATATCTGTCCTTGTAGATCATCATGGCGGACAGTACATCACGCAGCACCATGCTGAACATCGGTTGTGACATCCCACCTGCGCTGGTCACCGTGTGCTGGAACGGTCCAGGGGCAAAAAAATGCAGGGCCGACAGCACCTAATATGTTGGGGTGAAAGCTGTTGGATATGTTCTGCGAGGCTGCAGGTGGGCCTCCAATATATCACAAAGGGTCTTTAGGGTGGCTCTATCCAGATGGCATTTCCAGATGATCGCCTTATCCTCCATGTCTTCCAGCACTGTGAAGTGACAAAGCAGATTTGGTCTCCTCCTAGTTGAGATGAAAGTGGACACATGTCAATGCAATACATCATGAGATGGGCACAGCATCTCACGTTCTGGATGACACAACGCCAACCATGACTGTCATCAAAATTGAGTTACAGACCAGCCTACATGTAGGGACACCTTCAGCTACACAAATGGCACACATGTAAACTTACACAAAGCAAGTCTCTCAAACACAACCTCAGTCAATGTGAATGCACATAGGGATATGGCCACAATTACCATGGGCACGCCTGGGAGTATAGCATCCAGCATATGTGTAACAAATCAACCCCACTGTCTCATACCTAGCTGCTGTACCTGACACACCTTCATGCGTCATTTGAAACTGGCACACATCAACAACATAATGACCACAGTCTGAGCAGAAATGAAAATTGTGTGCGTGATCAGACATGAGAGGACATGCAAAAAAGAACATCATTAATTGAGACAAACATTGCTGTGATTGTCACAGCACCTCAACACATTGACATGTGTACACATTGTAGAGTCCATAACAACACTGTCCTGTGTACAGGACCATCAATATCACAAGTGACATGTGAGGGAGTACATGCCAATCTACGAAATCACATACACAAACATGGTATGTGTAGTCACCAGTGGAGTAAATGGAACATTGACATTGTGTGCACAATGGTGTGCCGTTTACCATGTGGCCACTGTGCACTGTTGATGTTTGCCAGATGGCCATTGCCATTGTATGGCACCCAAATCGCATTCGATACCGCCTGTCCCCAGCGGTGTGTCTCCAGCACTCCCCATATACACAAGTGCGTTAGTGATAGCCATGGAGACATGCCCAAATGGTGGTTGGCATGCCCCACCACCCAAATCGCGGTAGCTACGGCCTGGCCCCAGCGGTGTGTCACCAGCACTCCCCATATACACAAGTGCGGTAGTGATAGCCATGGAGACATGCCAAAATGGCGTTGGCATGCCCCGCCACCCAAGTCACGGTAGCTACCGCCTGGCCCC
Organism: Triturus cristatus; assembly: GCF_964204655.1. Lineage (NCBI taxonomy): Eukaryota > Metazoa > Chordata > Amphibia > Caudata > Salamandridae > Triturus > Triturus cristatus. The sequence goes on along the minus strand of NC_140588.1, from coordinate 528,899,939 downwards.
AGCGGTGTGTCACCAGCACTCCCCATATACACAAGTGCGGTGTTGATAGCCATGGAGACATGCCCAAATGGCGGTTGGCATGCCCCGCCACCCAAACCGAGGTAGCTATCGCCTGGCCCCAGCGGTATGTCACCAGCACTCCCCACATACACAAGTGCGGTAGTGATAGCCATGGAGACATGCCCAAATGGCGGTTGGCATGCTCTGCCCCCCAAATCACGGAGCCTCATGTGAATGAATGGCATCCAAATCGCGGTAGCTACCGCCTGTCCCCAGCGGTGTGTCACCAGCACTCCCCATATACACAAGTGCGGTAGTGATAGCCATGGAGACATGCCCAAATGGTGGTTGGCATGCCCCGCCACCCAAATCGCGGCATGATGCAATTTTGAAAATTGCAGTAGGCGTGCTCAGCCACCGCAGAGCCGGTCATTGGATGCAATTGAAAGTTGCACCATCGCGGTTGCGCACGCCTGGCCCCAGCGGTGTGTCACCTTACAGCCAATGGGAACCATGATTGCGGTGGCATGATGCAATTTTGAAAATCGCGGTAGGCGTGCGCCGCCAACGCGGAGCCGGTCATTGTATGCAATTGAAAGTTGCACCATCGCGGTAGCGCATGCCTGGGCCCAGCGGTGTGTCACAGCCATGGAGCATGCCCTTACAGCCAATGGGAACCATGATTGCGGTAGCATGATGCAATTTTGAAAGTCGCGGTAGGCGTGCTCCACCACTGCGGAGGCGGTCATTGGATGCATTTGAAAAAGGCAGACCTGGACCACCAATTGCTGCAGCTTGGCACCTTTGAAACGACCCCAGGGGGCTATATATGTGTGGGAGGGCGCCTCACATTTCCACTGCTCCCAGAGCCTGCTGCCAGAGACCCCTCACCTGCTGCTGACTCCAGGGACTGCTGCCAGAGACCACCCACCTGCTGCTGCCTCCAGGAACTGCTGCTAGAGACCCCTCACCACCCAATTCCGCCGGTGTTGTCTCATGTCCACAGTGATGGCAAGGACAGAGAAGATCCGTGCCAGTCCCTTCACAAGCGAGGAGCTGGAGGTCCTGGTGGACGAGGTGCTCACACAGTACCCAAGGCTATATGGTGCCCCAAATGTCATGGAAAGTCCTCAACAGGGGGGGGGGGCAGGGGGGCACACATGTAGTTGGACTGATGCAGTATGTGCCTGAGAGTGTATGGTTGTGTCATGCACTGCCTAACATGCTGTCTCCGGGGGAAAGGTGTGTGTACCCAATGCCACAGGTTTCCCTGCCTGCACATGTATGTTTGAGTGACCTGTGTTGTGTTGTCAGCCATACAGTGACTCAGAAAGTTGTTCATGAAGGAGTCAGGATAGTGATGGCTTGGCTGAATGGCTTTGTGTGCCCCTGTTGCCATCTCAGTGTGAGCCCAGCTGGCCTACACAGTCCCCGCCCAAAAAGACAAGGACACATTACTTCACTTACAGAGTATTACATCAGTCTTTTCTCATTGCACTCCAGTTATGAGCAATCTCAGCACTGTAGATTGCACACAACCGGCCTTGTGATGAGGATTTTGGATTTGTGAGATCATGTTCCTCAATGTGACATCCATGACACAGTTATCTATTCACAGGGCAGGGACATTGAGGGCTGCACAGTCTTGGACACAGTGAGTCTACCCTCAAACACAGGTTGATATGTGATGTATGTGTTGCTCACCCTAAAAATAGACTGGAGATGTGGGCAGGCTACACAGGGGTTTCAGTGCTGGCATCCTGCATGTGTGTGAGATGTACAGGGACTGTGTTCCCCCTCACACCTGCATGCATTTACATCAGCTTTTCCCATGCAGATGTACCATGTGAGATGTATTCTTGTCTCTGTTAGACATATCTTTGGATTTGTGATGAGTTTGATTCTTGCTGCTGTACTGAGAGATGTAGGTACATAACACTGTGTCACTGATCAATTCCCCCTCTTGTCTCCCATGCCTGCAGCTCAAGGTACACCAGAGTAAGGCCATGTGGAGGGCAATTGCGGGCAAGGTGCGGGCTCTGGGTGTCTCAAATCAATGGCGCACCCACTGCCACAAGAGGTGGGACGACATCAGCCGCTGGCAAAGAACGTGGCGGAGATGACCTTAGGGCTGCTTCCTCGCACTGGGCGTTTGGCATAGTGCAGCATGACACCACTAATGGGCCGCAACTTGGCGGTGACACCGCCTAAGCTGGATGCACGTTTGAAGGAGCATCAGCAGCAAGCAAGGGGTGAGCATTCTGGGAAGGGTGACTTTGGCTGGCAGTGGCTGCATGTGTACAGAGCCTGTGCCAGCGCTGGCCTATGTGATGTTGGTAGTGTGATGCAATGGCATGTAAGTGGCTGCTAGAATGGGTGCAGGTGTTACGCATTTGCCCTACCTGTACTTACAAAGCTAATTTGAGTGCTGTGCATTCCCAATTACCTTCTGAGTCATGGTCTTCAGGTGTCGTCTGCACTGGGGTAGTCTGGGGAATCCCATGGGAGGGAACGGCAGTGTGCCCGATCTGAGTGTGCCTTCATCAATGCGTCCATTGCATGCACTCAGATTTGGGAAGCCTAGACATCTGACAACAATGTGCACCAGTCTTTGGGCCCCAATGTACAAAATTGTGGGTGGCATGGGCTCATGGCCATTGTGGAATGTCATGTTGTAGTCTGTGTCTGTGTTGTCCACTCCTGTGCCATCCAGATCTGTCAGTGGCAACACGTAGTGTGCCCCCATCATGTCCCTAGGTGTGCTCAGTGCTAGTTGTGTGTCTGGTTGAACGGAGCCACTAGCAGGGTGTTATGCTGTGTGGTCATCACATGGCTCCCTTATGCCTGAATTTCCAGTTCCCACACATTGTTTGAGTCAATATAGTGAGTTAGCACAATGTGATTGCACAGGGTGGTGTGCACCATGTAGATTTAGTCATCTTTTGTTATGCATTGTTTGCATATGTTTGTTCTGTTGCTGCCACTGAACTGACCCTACATCTCTCTCTCTCATGTAGCATCTCCTGTGGTCAGGGAGGGACAGGAGACGGACACCAGTGCGGGTGAAACAAGCACAATAGCTGCACAGGAGCCCAGTGACACAGATGTCACCAGCGCCTCAGAGAGGGTCAGGAGTCCGCTGGAGGAATCCCAGCCTGAGATGTAAAGTACCACATCATCTGATGCCAGTGGGGATGCATCCATGTTGGCGGGCACAGGGAATGGGGACTCTGCATCATCTTCCACCACCCAGTGGCCAGTGCCCACCCTCCCAGCCACTTCCTCTGGTGCTGCCCATGTTCACCTCAGTAAGAGGGGAAGAGTGTCCTTCACCTCAGGCACCGCTGCTCCTGCCCCTGTCCCTGTCCCCCCTGCTGCCATCAGTGCTGAGTCTGTGGACCTTTTGCGCCAGCTGTATGTAGGCCAGACAGCTCTCCTCAATGTCTTCATTGACTGTAGGAGAGTAGGATCTGCTTCACATGGGTACCCCCACTTTTGCTGGTGTTTCACTGTTTTTTTACCTTAGTCTGGCTGTGGCCCTGCTAATCAGGACCACAGCCTAGCTGCTTCCTCTCTAAAATGGTTTCCATGCACATTAGGTACATATCTAATTGGATTCTGGAGTGCCTTATAAGCCCCTAGTATATGGTATACTCTGTACCTAGGACATAGGTACCTCAGAGGCATACCAGGGGCTGCAGCATATATTATGCCACCCTTGGGAAGAACTCCAAAATGGCACCACAGGTCTGCTACTGCAGCCTGGGTAAGGGTGTGCTTGCACCCCTTACTGTGGTATAGGCTACCTATATCATTACCCTATACAGACACATATAAACCTATAAGCCACTCCTATGGCAGGTCTTGACAATCCTGAAGGCAGAGTGCTTGGTTTTATGTGAGAGGGTGCCCAAGCATGAGCTGAGCCCCTCTGCAGCTTTCGGAAATACTTTCCTATGGCTGTTCTGTGATACAGTCATACCATATACTCTTAAGTGCATTATAACCTCGCGGTAAATGCTAACTTTGAGATGGCTGCATCAAAACATGTCGTTTTTGGTGTCAAACGCTTTGGAATACTACACCCTCACCAATTCTGGCGGCGGGGGTAGCATTCCACCCTTCTAGAGAGAGAGACATGTTCACACTGGCTGAACCCGGTAGAACTTTCCTGAGCCCTGGCATCACAAAATGGATTCCTCTGCCACAGACACAGGTCTGGCCTCCTGCTGCTGACCGAAACTCTGGCAGGGGAGGCCTGGACAATAGGTTTCCTGTCGAAGGGAGGTGTGACCACCTCCCCAGACAGGCTGATGGGTATTGGGGCGAGGCGGGACCACTCTCTGGTTCTTTGAAGTCCTGCACTGGGGGCACACTTGGTGTCCCTGTGCATACTCCAGTTCAAACTGGTTGCAGGGTCTACCTGCCCCTGCTCTGGTGCGAAACTGGACAAAGGAAATGGATGTAACCACCCCTCTTTCCCATAGGTGGGGCCTTAGAGTTAGTCCATCCCCTAAACTTACTATAAGTATAGGAATCCAGTCCCTAGGACTTTAGATTACCCTGGACGAAACTCTGCAACATATATCCTGGACCTTCGACTTTCTATCACGACTAGAAGACGGAAGAAATCTCTCTTGGGGTCAAGGAGTGACTCCCCTGCTTGGCAGGCACCAAAGAAGCAACTGACCGGTCTGCATCTCTGAAGCTCCCCCGGACGCCGAAGTTTTTGCATCACCAGAGGACAATTTCCAGACTTCCCTGAGGCTACCCTGAGTCCACAGCAAAGCTGAGGCCCGTGGCAATCGTGGGTGACGTGGAACCGTGACCCCTGGACACCGTGAACTTTTGCAGCAACACTATCTTCCTGGTCCTCCTCAAAGTTGTGCTTTGGGCTCCTAGTAGCTCAAGCCTTGAGCACCTCCTGCACTGAATATAGTTGGCCTCCACTTCACGAGTGACCTGTGGGCCAGCTTCAAGTGTGACTGCTTGAGGCTCCTTTGCGATCACTAGCCCATTGGCTAGCAGGTGCCCACGAAGGCAACTCTTTTTCTGCTTGGGCTTCCCTGGTTGCACCAGATATGCCCTTACTTACCCTTGCTGGGTGAGTCCATCAGACCTTGCTGGTCTGCACCGCAGTCCTTTCTCTGATTTCCAGTGACTTGCCGTTGCCAAGGCTTGTTGGGTCCATTCTGGTCGCCGACACCGCAGCACTTGACAGACTTTGTGGGACAGCTCTAATCCGGCTCATGGACTTCATCGATGCCTCCTGGACCTCGTGGCTGAAGAGTCAAGACACCCATCAACTCACCTGAGGCACCCGACATCTGTGGGCATTGGTCCATCCTGCCCTAGGTCAATGGCACGTGAGCCAGACTCTGTCCCCTCTGCTTTCAGGTTCCTTCCTTCCTAGATCTGGGCTTGGATCTCTGCGGACACTTCTCCTCTTCACGGCAGCAGCAGTTCTTTGCAGGCTCCCATTGAAATCGACGACGCGACCCGACACCAAAAGACACCTATGCACCCGGCTTCCCTGGGTGAGGTAACTCAAGTACTCCGGTGCTCTCATGGGTGCTAGCCCTAGAACTTCCTAATTCCAAAAGGGTTTGGTCCTGACTCGATTTGAAGTGTCCCTAATCTTTACATTTCCGATCGCGACATTGCCCTTAGAAGATCACGGGAACACACGGTTGGGTTTACACACTACATACAATCCCAGTGGGTCCCCCGTGGCACTACCTTGGGTGGTTCCTTGGGGTCCCAGCGATTCTAGAGGCTATAGGCCTAGTGTCTATCCCAGTTGTGGTTCTTATACCACTTTTTTGGTATATGGTTTGGTACACCCCTAGGGCCCAAACGTGTATTTGTGCTATTACTGATAATTGCTGACTTGTAAACTAAGTACTTCGAACTCCAGTCTCATAAAGAGACTAGAGGGGTGTGTTTGATCTTAAATACATATATTTTGAATATATACCTGGTGTGGTTGTCTTTTCATTTGATCATTCAAGAGATTATAGACTGGTAAAACAGGCTACTTTACATTCCTTCAAGACCTAGCCTGAAGGCTGCTCTCCATAGCTACCACTAGGATAGCTTTCAATAAAGGTTGTCTTTAACCTATCACCATAAGGGGTTGTTTGGACTGATACAAGGTGCCCACTAGAATTAGTGGACAGCATGTATCAGGCCACCTTCTCACATTGACCACCACAAAAAATTGGCACAGGTGGTTGCTTTCATGGAGGGCATACATTCAGACGTGGGTGGGCTGCACCGGACTGTCCAGGCTTTGTCCTCCACAGTGACGTCAGCCCTTCAACAGGCACATACTCACAGTCCAGCTCCGGTCTCTGTTTCCACCCCCCTGGCATTGGCCACGTCTGACGATAGTGACCACAGTCCACATACCTCAAAGTCACGACACAGCAAACGAAGCACACAGCACCAACAACCCAAGCGGTCACGGGCGCAGACACCATCCCCACAGAAGACCAAAGCCATCCCAGAGCGCGAGGACAAAAACCCGTCAGGCGACACCAGGGGCTAAAATGCAAAGAAGCAGACCTCAGGCTCACATGCCTCAGAGGCATCCCCATCCAAGGACTCTCCTGCCCCTAAAGCATCTCGCAAAGAGAAGCATACAGTTTCTGTGCCCACCGAGAAGGTGGTGCATGCTAAGGGTATACTTAGGAAGGGCTCCAAGGCAGATTCACCCACCACCTCAACTCCCATTCCAAGCCCAGTGAAGCAGGGGAAGGAGAGCACAAAAGGGGTAACACCTAGTAAACAGGGGATTGAGGGGAAAAGGCGAAACCAGGCAAAGCGCTCCGCTGGATCCAGCACATCACCAGAGGGAGTGCCAGCATCTGCAACTGATGCAGCTTTGGTGGTGAGTGTGCCTGTTGTGTCCACACCACTTCCCATTGATCCAAAGTCAGTCAAGCCAGTTTGGATCCCCAAGAAGTGGAAAGGCAGCCTTCCACAATCTCCCAGCCACACTGTGTCTCCCGTCTGCATGACTCCGCCTCCACCTGCCACTACACCACCTGGTCCAAGCAGCCCTCTGGCTTGCCAAGCCACTGATAGCTCTACCTCAGCTGGTCCGCTCTCTCCCCGGACAGTCCCCAAGACACAGCCAGCTCCCAGCCAAGTCTGAGTGGTATTCACCCTCACACACCTGTCTCCCACACAGGTGGGTCTGTACTGCACATTGTTACCCCCTGACTGTGTTGCTGACCATGGAAAGGTACAGTCGCACACATTCCCTGTGCAGCCTCTCCTGGACATACTCTGCACTTCGTTTTTGCCACTGGCCTTGTTGCTCTTTGCTGTGTTCAAGTATTCCCCGTGCAGCTTCTCATGGACATACTCTGCACTTCATTTTTGCCACTGGCCTTGTTGCTCTTTTCTGTATTCAAGTAAGCCCTGTGCAGCTTGTCGTGGACATACTCTGCACTTTGCCCTGGCCACTGGCCTTGCTGTTTTTCCCTTGCCTGTGCAGCTTGTCATGGACATACTCTGCACTTTGCCCTGTCCACTTACCTTGTCACTCACTGCTGTGTGCCCCTTGCCTGTGCATCTTCTCATGGACATACTCTGCACTTTGCCCTGGCCACTGGCCCTGCCGTTTTGCCCTTGCCTGTGCAGCTTGTCATGGACATACTCTGCACTTTGCCCTGTCCACTTACCTTGTCATTCACTGCTGTGTGCCCCTTGCCTGTGCATCTTCTCATGGACATACTCTGCACTTTGCCCTGGCCACTGGCCTTGCTGTTTTGCCTTTGCCTGTGCAGCTTGGCATGGACATACTCTGCACTTTGCCCTGCCCACTGGCCTTGTCATTCACTGCTGTGTGCCCCTTGCCTGTGCAGATTCTCATTGACATACTCTGCACTTTGCCCTGGCCACTTGCCTTGCTGTTTTGCCCTTGCCTGTGCAGCTTGTCATGAACATACTCTGCACTTTGCTCTGCCCACTGGTCTTGTCATTCACTGCTGTGTGCCCCTTGCCTGTGCAGCTTCTCATGGACATATTCTGCACCCTGAACTGGCCACTGGACTTGCTGTTTTGCCCTTGCCTGTGCAGCTTGTCATGGACATACTCTGCACTTTGCCCTGCCCACTGGCCTTGTCATTCACTGCTGTGTGCCCCTTGCCTGTGCAGATTCTCATGGACATTCTCTACACTTTGCCCTGGCCACTGGCCTTGCTGTTTTGCCCTTGCCTGTGCAGCTTGTCATGAACATACTCTGCACTTTGCCCTGCCCACTGGCCTTGTCATTCACTGCTGTGTGCTCCTTGCCTGTGCAGCTTCTCATGGACATATTCTGCACCCTGAACTGGCCACTGGACTTGCTGTTTTGCCCTTGCCTGTGCAGCTTGTCAAGGACATACTCTGCACTTTGCCCTGCCCACTGGCCTTGTCATTCACTGCTGTGTGTCCCTTGCCTGTCCAGCTTCTCATGGATATACTCTGCACTTTGCCTTGGCCACTGGCCTTGCTGTTTTGCGCTTGCCTGTGCAGCTTCTCATGGACATACTCTGCACTTCGTTTTTGCCACTGGCCTTGTTGCTCTTTGCTGTGTTCAAGTATTCCATGTGCAGCTTCCCATGGACATATTCTGCATTTTGTGCCTTGCTCTTCTCTACTCATGGTGCCTATATGTGCAATATGTGAATAAAGACAGTTGCTCCCGTTGTTTGTTTTGTCAGTGTCCTTACTGAATAAAGTTCTTTTGCTGTGTGTATATGGTTTACTGTGCCACATGCTCTGTGTGCCACTTCAACATAGCCAATGTCTTGGCTCACGTACTCTAGTTTTTTACAGGGGTGACAGGGACTTCAGTTCTTCCTGACCCTGATACTTGTGGGAGCAATGATGTTAATTTTAAATAGAAAGCAGTTGTCAGTTTCTTAATTTGTTCATGTTGGCTATATTGTACACATGTCAGGTTGGGGGGCCCTGCCAGCACAGAGTGGGATTCTAGTCACAGTATTGCAGGCAGGCTGGCCAGCGTCATCATGTATGTGTATTGTTCCTTTATGTGTGGCCAGTGGTGTATGTGTGTGGCCATCTTGTGATGGCCAGTCATCCTAGTCCCATGGCGTACTATCAATGTGTGCTCTTGGGTGGTCAAGAAGTGTGCAGTGTGAAGGGGGTGACTTTGTCGGGAGTGTTGATGTGTGTATGCCCCTGCATTGTCAACTACACACATGTGTAACCCAGGAGTTGTTTGCCTGTTGTTTTGATTGTTCAGCCCTGTGATGTGGTTGTATGTACATGTCTGAGTTGTATGTTGTGCACTGAACAGTGTGTTGGTGTGTCCTTGCAGTTCTGACTGACTCCTACTTCTCACTTGTGAGTATGCAGAGTGTGTGACTGGCAAGTCAGTGTTGTGTTTTGTTGATCATCCATGTGTCTTGTTACTGTTTGTAGAGACTGTGCAGACCTGCTGCTCCACACTGCCATTGTGGTTGTGTTTTCTCATGCATTGCTGTCACATGGTGCCTTTTTGCCTCCAGTATGGCATGTTGTGTGTGGTGTCATACCATCCCCTATCTGCGCTTCAGATGCATACCCATTGTTAGTCTGCATTACCTCTATTTGTATATGGGACACTCCTGCCATGTCCCCTACTGACATGCAGTACACTTCACTTTGATGTCAGCTGTCCCCTTGGTTTACATGTGTGTGTGCCTCACCATCACTTCATTTGTGACACTGTGCTTTCTGATGCAGTTCTTTGGCCAGGAACAATGTGTCACTCAGGGCATTTCCCTAATGGGTTATATGTCATGTTCTTGTGCTGTTTGGCAGTCATGGTTGCTCATATGCAGTTTAACTGTGTGTGCTGCTCAGTCCTCTGGTCAAGTTGTTTCCACCTTTCTGTCCCAGACTTGTGCATCTGTTGGTGTTGTGTTGGATGTATGTGTTGGCTGTGGTACTGCTTCACTTCCTGGGTGTGCTGTTGTCTTTGTGCTGTGCTGATTTGTGTTGTGTGGATTAATGTTATGTCACCCATGTATGTACGGGGCTGGTATGCTTGGTGTACACAAAATGCTTGTTGTGCATGCAGTGCTGTGTGTGTATGTTGTCTTGTCATTGCCTGGTGTGCATCCCCTGATGCCCTGCTGTGTTTGCTATGTGATTTTTTTGCCTGTGCATCTGTTGTTTGTTTGATGTGGCTGTGTTGTTCTGTGATGGTTCACTTCTTGTCTGTGTTGTGGTATGTTGTCTGTGCATTGTTCCTGAGTGATGAGGTTGTGCACTCCTGTTGTGTATGTGCTCCCATTGCCTTTCCACTGTTTAGCTGCACAGGGCATGTCTGTTCTTGTTGTGGTTCTGTGTGTGTTGCTGTTGGGTTATGTGTTTGTCTGTTGTTTTTGTGCAGACATTTGTTCTGGCATCCCTGTGTGTGTGTGTGTGTGATGTTTGTGGCTACCCCCAGGGTGTGTGATTGTTTGTCTGTGTATTGACTGACAAGTATTGCTACCCTTCAGTGTGTTTGACACTGGTGTTGTGTGTTGCTGGTGTGAGGGGGGTATGTGTGTAGATTCCTACAAGTGTTTGGCAGTCATGGAGTGTGTCAATGGGCCTTGTGCATTGTGCTGCTGGCATACTCCTGTGAAGTAGTTGTATACATGTGTGGCTGTTCACAGTTTGACTTCAGGGCTTTCCTTTCATCCTTGTGCCTGCACATGGTTTGCCTTGCTGTCTCCCTGTGTTGTTGCACTGAGCTGTCTGTGGTTTAACTTCATTAACTGTACCAGCCATGTGTGCTTTGATGGGCTGAGGGTGTTGTTCTATGTCCCTTGTCTTGCATGTGATGTACACATGCTTGTTGGTTGTCTCCATGGCCTTCCATTTGTGTTCACCCCACTTTGGCTTTCCTATTTGTTGTGCTCCATTGCTGTTGGCATGTGGTGTGTGTATGTGTCTGTGTGTCAGTATGGGGTATGTATATGTGACTTGGCAGGCCGTGTGTCCAGTTGGATGTTTGTTCCTTGTATGTGTGTGTGTTCATTTGGTGCTTGTACTCATTTTTATTACCATGAGTGTGGTGTTGTTGTTGTGGTGTGTTTCCCTGGCCTGTGCTTCTGTGCTGTGTATTCCTCTGCAGCCACTCCTGCTGTGACTGTCTCCCTTGTTGTTTGTTGTGTGGTGCAGGGTGTGGATTCACCTGGCTTGCTGTTGTGCATGGGGGTGCACAGGAGGGGCACATGGCATGTGCCTTCGGGGGGTGCTAGTGTTGCAGGGATTCTGCTTATACACAGAACTATGCGTAGAACCCCAGGACCTCAGTGAATTGTGGTGTACCAGAAACTCACCTCAGAACCCAGAACCCAGTATCCGGCTAGCATAAGTGTCCCATTCGTTATCCGAGATTTAGCTCGGCGGTCCCAATGAAAAGACAACCCAGAACAAGTGACTCAGTATACTCTCAGTAATGGTGGGAATCGGAAATACCTGTTCGTATATTATTCTCACATCAGTCCACAACAATAATCAACAGAGACACGGTGTAAATAAAAAGAGTTTATTTTTATAGACCACGTGTCCTAAGATGCAGTACTTTGGCTAATACAAGCAGACAAATGATTAAAATCAAAACCATCAACATCGTTACAATACCATAGAATATAAAAGGGGTGATCATGTTATAATGACAGTGGATACTACCACCTTCCCTTTACTAAGAAGCTAATATTATTATTAGACTAGTAGAAGGTCTCTTAGGCTTGAATAGGGGACCCCATACCTCAAACATCAGCTTAGTGAAATCACATCACAGGAGCATCAGGAGTCTTCTCGCAGGAAGGCTCGTCTTCGGTCTGAATAATAAACATGATGTCTGTGATATTAAAAGCACCAACTTTCAGGTATTTGCAGCTGCTCGTGTGTTATGACTAAATAGTGGGTCGATCAACCTAGAGTGGAAAACATGCATTGTCTAACAACTCAGACTGTTTGTCACATCATGTGCAGACCAAGGTCGCTGCGCAGAGCTCGGGATGGTAACAACAGATTGCTCTCGTGTGAGGCAAAACTCGAGTCAGCAGTTTGTTTAAGCAATAACATGTGAACGCAGTGTCGTGCGCAAAAGCAGCAAGATGGCATTCTAACCTCTAACGTGGTTATGCTAACTTAACAATGTATGTACGTATTAAGGGAGTCCTTACTACATGCCCCCTTGATCGAAGCACTACTTAGTATGCAAGAAAAGAGAGAACGCAGAGTTCAAGTGCGACAGAGCAGAACAAGGCGTATTCAACTTAAAAAACAAGGGTCAGTTCAGGCAAAGTCCGAGAATGAAAAAACCAAAAGTGGAAAGAAAAAACAAAAAACCTCAAACGTGCAGTGGGGGGTGAAAAAAAAATGAAAAAACGCCTCACCGGGCAGAAGTGCAGACGCACAGGGACTGTTCAAGACACGTGAGGAAAACACAGTGGACGACAGTTCACTCAATCCATGAATGTATATGCAGCATATGTGGCCACTACTTCCAGCAGAAAATCATTGGCACGGCCACTGAAGGTTTCAGCCATCCAGTTAATCAAAGAAAAGGAACATACATGGTCTTCCATTAGCGGAGCCTCTAGCACCATCAGAGGGCAACCAGCGTGTACTTCCAAATAACTCATATCCAAGAAGTCATATGCCGCTCTCGCGATGTCCCAATTACCCAGGATACCATGCGCCGCACCGCAGGCCATAATCCGAACACCAGAACAGGCGAACTCGTGAGACACTAAGGGCCTCATCAGTCGATCATAATCCGGGTCCGAAGACACCATGTTGGTTAAGCACAAATCCATAGGCCATTCAAAGGGACAATCTAGGCAGTGGAAGACAGGTTGCACGCAGGTGAAGTAGGAATACCGGAAGGATAATCCATATGCCAGGCTCAAAGTCGCCAATGGCAGGACGCCATAGTATTCAAGCATCCTGTCACGAAGAAGCTGCAGACGGGACTGGCTGTCGTGTGGCACAGAAAGAGCAGCCATTCCGTAGGATGAAAAGTAAAAGTAGCACACCTGCCACTAGCGCCAGAATTAACGGGACACCTCCAAAGACGCTCGAGAAAATAGAATGAAAAAATGCCGGAATCACACCAAAAATAGTTTGGAAAGAGGTCACGAGGCCCAAGCCCACAAGTTTAAAAAAATGAGCCAGGCCAGTCGTGGACGAGGCATTGAAAATTGTTTGGATCAAAGCTCCAAAATGCAGGGGGAGGTCAGTATTCAAAAGCGCCTGTACCTCAGTGCGCGTATTTGCTACGTGAAGGACAAATGTTTCCCGGGAGGAAGTCAATGGCACCTCCTTTTGGGACAATAGCGCTCTTATTCTGCTCATCTTGTTGAACTCTGCTTTCAAGGTTGGAATCGAAGGCCAGATGGAAGCATCCAGCCGCCCATGCGGGGGAGGAAACAGAACATTATTGCAGCAGACAACCCTCTGCGATACAGTTACTATATATGGGATTCCCACTAACATCCCGCAGCAAGCTTCATTATTTAAAATCAAATAACTACCGTTTGCAAGCAGCGTGAAAGATGGCGTAATCACTGGTACCGGGATACCTTTGAGGACGCATGCCAAATTCGGGGCGTGTACATTACAAGCACCGTGCAACTGAATGTGCCTACATACAACAGAATGATCAGGTGTCGTTGTACATTCCTCACCCTTCAGATAAACCTCAGTACCGTCCCTTGTACATCTATACGTAAAGGGGAGGGACCAGATTTCATGTATGAAAGCGGTACCCAGCTGTTCATATCTACCCAGAGCATAGTGCTTCATACAAGAGGTAAACTTAAAAAGGGCGAACGGGAGAGTTATCAATCCGTGTAATAACCACACTGCTGAATCTACTTCCGCTACAGAGAAAGGTAACGGCTCCATCTTTTCAATATGTAACAAGGAATATGAAGCATCTTTCATGGACATGAACTGCTGTTTGTCAGTAAGGTTAAAGGGAAGAAATAAAGATGTTGTATTCAGATAGTCCCAAGGGACCTTCCCTGCCTTCAATGTTTGTAATGTCCATGCAAACTGCATAACAGAACGCAACTGGTTTTGACCATGATACAATACAGACATATCATCATGCACAATATCAACAATTGAAGAAACAATATTATCTAATGTATAAATTCGAGAAGAAAGAGTGCTAATGCTGTTATCAATAACTGCTAATACTTTTTCCATATTAGCCTGATCAATAGCTCTCAATCGTGAAGCTGCCTCAATTTGCGACAGTTTCCATACTTCGTTGTAAATAGCATACGCCCATCTTTTGGATCTGCCACCCACAGGACCTTTAACAAAATCATTCAAATCTATTTTGTCATGTAATTTTGATAAATGAACTTTGACAGATGCCAAGGTGGAATGTCGCAGCCAGGACTGACATAATTTCCCTACAGAGTACGTAGTTACTGTATGTGACGACTCAAACCGTGGGTCTACGCGTTCCTGAGTATACCCCGGTTTCAGTCCCAGAAAACGACGTTGACAGGTATCAGAACTGCTTTGCCAAATTAACCATCCCTCACTACTAAATTTCGAAATATTGAAAGATGAATTAGAAACTAATGACTGCAAAGCAGGAAGGGACAGATCTGTGTGGTTATCCCAATTTGGGTAAGCGCCCAGATCCGGCACAGAAGGCGAATTTAGTTTTTTAGAAGTGGCCAATCCGAAACAGGTGGTTTGGAAGATGGTTGAATTTAAAAACAACATATGATTTGGTACTAGACAGGCACGGTGTAAAGCTTCAGTTCCCTGAACCTGCCACGGTTTGGAACCCCAAACCGACTTAAGATCAATAGTAGCCTTCCATAGATCATAACCTTTGATTGACAACTCATCCATAAAGGACTTAGAATAAAGCAATTTGGTGTGTGTCAGTCTAACCTTGGAGGCAGACTCAGGCTTAACTTTAAAATAAAAGGATGCCGGGGCTGAAACACTGAAATCAGTAAAATAAGTATACTTATCAACTAATGTATGTGAACTGCCAAACGAGGGGGTGGGACAGTGTTCCCATTGGGTAAAATTTACAAAATTTCTAAATGTATTCGCTTTATGCAGGAAGTGATTGCCATAATGTTGAAAACAATACTGTTCTGCATAATTAGCCGCATTTTCATACAAATCCTCAGCATCAAAAGCGGCATAATATTTCAAATCTGAAAACAGTGCCTCAATGGCGTGTACATCCCAATCATCAGAACGTATGTTCTGTTTAACTACATCACCCATAGAAACACGAAATACATTAGGTACATTAATGACCTCTGTAGGCCCATGAATTTGAAATTTAACAGCATCCCATGCGATTCCATCCATGACGGGCCGATAGTAATATTCACAAAAGTCTGGTCCCTTTACATGATGTGGGACGAGGAGTGGGGGGCCAAAGTTCCATTGATAAGTCTTATTGTCGATCTCTCTTTGAGATAGTGGCCATCCACCAAACGGAAAAAAACTATAACAAATCCAATGGACATAAACAAAAAAATACTGAAAAGCAGCAACCAGATGTATGTCCAAGGGGCTATCAACAAATGTCTCTTAAACCAGCTTACAAAAACAGCAATGGTCGATGGGGGAGTTGAGGGCAAAGAGTTAGTGTCAAAGGAGAAACGGGACTGGCCAAGTGCTGTAGATTGTAAAACAGGCGAGGGTCCACGTGTAGGATAAGCATACTCAGTTTCTTCGGGCAAACCACCAGCCGGTGGTATCAACAAGGGATCAGTAACTGATTGCATCTCGATGGCAACATCAGACAAGGTGTTAGAAGCAGGAACCAACATTGAATTTCTTTGCATCGTCTGGCATGAAACTGCCGGAGTCAGACTAAGAAGTATCGGCCACTCGCTGAAGTTTGACATTGTCAATAGAGATGTACCTGTTTTCTTTGCGACCAGGAAGTGGAGGTAAAATGACTGTTCTTGTACCCTGCACTCCAAGCACTGGAACTGGTGCACGATAAGAGGGGCCGAACTCCTTCTTGTTCTCCACCTTCTCACGGACCAGGTCTCCAACTCGGGGTAGCCAGCCGACTACCGGAATCTGAACCTCAGCTTCAGATGTGGAGGGCAAGTGTTCTTTCGAAAGAGAGTCTCTGGCTTCTTGTAGAGTCTGCAAAACAGCACAGTGATCATCTACGTCAAAGGGTGCGGTCGACGCCGCAATGTCTAGACCATCAAGGTCTGGAACAAACATTCTGATTCCGAAGAGCATCATGTACGGGGTCCGCCCACCCAGAGACCTTCTAGGGAGATTATTAAGTGCACGTTGGACGTTATACAAATGGGCTAGCCAGTTCCGGCCTGTGCCTAAAACACGTGCTGTCAATGATTGCTTTAAGTCACGGTTCATTCGCTCCACCACACTATTACCCTCAGGTCGGTAGGGGGACGAAAATTTGACTAGGACCCCCAAATTTCTCATAGCCTCCTTGTAAGCCTTTGAGGCGAACGCAGGGCCCTGATCAGAATGGAAGGTACCACACGCAAAAGTTCCCACAAAGACACGCAAATCCCTGATGACAGTCCGCGAGTCAGCACTCCTTTGTGGCCATACCCAAAGAAAACGTGTGTACGAATCCACTGCAACCAAGATATACTTGTACGCAGTATCAGAAGAAAAAGGACCGCAGTGATCTAAATAAACACAACCAAATGGCTTATTAGAGATGTACAGCTGTGTCTGTGGTGGGCGCGCAACAGTAGAAGGTTTAATCTGTTGGCAAATGTCACAATCAAGAACATATGCGCGCGCTTGTTTATATAAACCAAACCACCAGTAACGTTGTTGTAGCAGAGATATTGTAGCTGACACACCGGCGTGGGCTGACGCCAACCCCTTGTGCGCAGCTAGGATCAGTGCTGGTCTGCAGTCCGTGTTGGGAATAATTCTGTCACCAACGTCGTTAATCCTCACTAATGGGACGTTATCAGGACTTAAATGATAAATATAACGAGAGGGAAAACCCTTTGGGTAATCACTTCCCTTCTCTGTAGCAGCAATAGCTGCCAAGATGTCATCATCAATCTTACTTTTGGATCTTGTAACTGCTGCCACTAAGTATGTAGCCACTGCTGTTTTCGCTGCCTCGTCAGCTAAGCTGTTGCCGACAGCATGGACACCAAGTCGTTGGTGACCAAGAGTGTGAATAACATTCACGAGAGGGAGACGTTCTTTAAAGTCTGCCACTCGAACCCAAAGCGTTTTATGCTTAATTGTGCTACCTTTCGTGTCTCGATAATCATTCTGAGACCAGAAGTGTAAATTGTCATTGTAGGACTGGACACAGTAGAAGGAGTCACTCACTATGAGAGTAGTGACTCGGGGATCAGCAAATTCCAGTGCAAGCACCAGAGCCCGAAGCTCCGCTAATTGCGCGGTACAATCACCCAATGACTGCGTATGCACTGCATCAGATTGGAATTCACCATTTACGAATGTACCTACGACAATTGCGCAAGCCGCTGAATAAGCGTGCTTTGATCCAATTGCGGGCTGCGCAGACCCGTCAGTGTATATGACACAATGGTATTCTTCGAGCGGGCGCAAAGACAGAGGTGCCGGATGAACGAATTCATACTGCAAGTACTCTTGAGTCTGTAATGAGGCATCAAATATGTAAGTGACATCTGGCGACGTCAGTGTTGTGGCCCATTGTATCCACCGTGGATGCAAAGCTTTAGAATTTGGTACACTTGCCTTAGTCACTGCCTCTAAGGCAGGATATGGTGTTACAACCAGAATCTGTTTCCCATGCGACAGTGCGCGTTCCTTGAGGATCGCCATCTGCACAGCAGTCAGAACTTTTTCGACCGTGGAAAAACGTAATTCAGCAGAGGTGTACAAGTGGGACTTGTACGCAATGGGGACTGTATCGCCCTCATTAAACGTCAAATACGTGAACCCCACGGTGCCTGGTACTATTCTTATTACCGGGTTAGTGCGGTTATCACGTGTCAGCAAATATTGTGAAGCAAGAAGGTCAGCCTGTAAAGACTGTAAAATTGCAGAGTGTTCTAGCTGCCAGCTAGACTTCGAAAACGAAGGCTGTACCAAGGCGTAAAGCGGCTTGATACGCTGGGCATAATCAGGAATGTACGTACGGCCGAATTCAGAAAGCCCAGCAGAGATTGTAATTTCTTCAGTGTCGTAGGAGCACTTAAGCATGCACACTTCTCCAGAAAGTGGGGGGCTAACCCCTTACCTTCATTGTTGAGCTCGTAGCCCAAAAACAACACCGTATATTCTGCGATGTGAGACTTCGCAAAATTGAATTTGTAGCCATAGTCAGCAAAACTCACTATAATATTGTCGACTCGAGACAGATGTGGCATCAGCTCATCATCCGTAAGATAGATATCGTCAACATAGGAGTATGCATCGGGGTCAATTCTTTCTAAGAGAGAAACCACGCGAGCAGAAAAGACGCCAGGGCTATTTTTGTAACCCATGGCTAATCTTGTAAACTGTTTTTGTTTGCCGCCTGAAGTAAACGCCATCCACTGGCTACTCAGTGTGGACAGGTTGTGGCTAAAAAAGCCATTGGAAATGTCAAGTGTCGTTTTAAACCTTTTACGCACGAGACTGTCGACTAAAGCCGAGCTATGTGTATTTTGTACCGCGCAGGTCCGGCAATGGGAATTTAGGTGCCGGTAATCCAAAACTAAACGGTACGAGCCGTCAGGCTTCGTTACAGTGAATAAAGGGTTATTCATAGGGGACACACAAGTTTCAATAACACCCTGATATTCCAATTGTTCAAGGATTGCAGCGACGTGGGGTCTAGCTTCACGACGCATGGGATATTGTGGTTGAGGCTAGGGCATAGACTGCAATGGAATCTCATGGCAGGGGGACAATCGGTCCCATCCCACCTGAGTACGATACACCGCCGGCGCAAGCGCTAGCGCCCACTCCCCAGCATACACTTCAGCTTGGTCCTTAGGCACTGTGTGCGCAAAGGACGGGAGGATTACCTCCTCCCCTCTAGGAGCCTCTAAAATGAAAGCTGGAGGCCAATCTGCCTCCGCTAGGAGGATATCATAGGTGGTGGTCAGATTATCCCAAAAAATCCCTTTTATTGTACGTTGTATGTCACCCTCAATTAATAAGACTATTTCATAAAGTCTGTCAGGGGGAGCCACTCTGGTGTCAGCTGTTTCAACAGTAACCAATATATCAGTTGCTGTCACCGCCAGAAATGGACGCAGAGCTTGACGGACTATGGTAATTTCCGCTGCGCTGTCCAGTAGCGTCAGCGCCCATGTCCGGTTCCGAAGCTGTGTCCGCACTATCTGAGGCATACCTTGCCGTCAGAGCCGCCACTTTCTTCTTCTGAAACGGGGGTCTTTGTCGTGCAAATTCGTCCTGCTTGCCTTTACCCTCAGTCTGTCGGGGTTGGTCACGCTGTTGTGGAGCACCCAGACCTTTGCCACCGCCTCCGCCACCGGACTGTGTAGCCGATGTTTCCTGTGAAGAACGAGGAGAACGCTGTTCAGAAACCTGAAATCTATCAGGAGACTTAATAGTAGCACGATCGCGCAGATCATAAGTGCGTTCACTACTTGACTGTACGGGAGAGGCAGGCCGAGAGCCCTGTTTCTGTTGCTGCTGCTTTCCCTGTTGTTTAAACCGCCAATTCTGTTTTGGAAAACTTGGTCGGTCGTCCTTACCAGAGGCTTCTGCCTTACCCTTCTGTTTTAGATCGGGAATTTTGATCACAGGCTTAACTCCTAAAGAGCTACGACCCAAATCCCGGTATGCCTCAGCGATTATTTTCGCAAATTCCTGCGGTTTATCCTCTTCAGCAACTCGCTTCAGTTCATTACGAACCTGGAACTGCAAAGCATCACCCTTAAGGTTTCCCAATATCATGGTAGCCACCAGGTCAAATTGTCCGAGGAGCCGCATCCCTAACTCTATCGCAGACTCCGCACCATGGTTCTCTTGAACACGTTTGATAACGGAGGGCAGCTGCAACATAGACAGAGTGCCAAAGCACTGCGCGTACGTCGCTGCAAAGACCTTGCCCCAATTTACACAATCATCTTTGTGGGGGACCAAGTCTTTAGGCAAACTAATGGTGAGGATCCCGTGTTTCTCCACAGGAGATGTATTCGGGTATACCGCTTCTATTTGGTCAAATTTTTCAGCAAGCCAAAAGGGGAAATCATCCCTAGTTTGGGGGCGCTTGCCCATAACAGAATTAACCATAACAGGACTAATATCCACCGCGTGGTGGTCAGTAGGCTGCCCCGCAACAGCAGGTGCCCCCGCCTGCACATTGCGCGACACGTACTGCACTAACGCCCTATATACCGTAATAAGGGCAGTGTGTAGTACACGCAACTCAGCCACCGTCACCGTGAGGTAACGGGGATGAGGCGTAAATCCGGCTAGTACCGGCCAAGTGGCCCCTGCAATTGATAAAGGGCCCATTCTCGGCGGTATAACCACATGGGGAAGGGCGCCATTAAACCAAATAAGATGCTGCCAAGCAGATATTGGTAATTCTTGTGTCCTGTACGGTGTATAGTTCGCTGGCACGGCAGTGGCAGTGGCAGTGTAAGAATGAAAGGTATTATCATCCTCACTCACCGCCGGAATCGTCACCCAAGAGTAGAACAACTCATAGGGATGAGCCGCATCGGCTCCCACCACAAAGATGACGTTCATACCAGTGTCCGGCACCCCATACTGCGTCAAATGACGTTTCAGAGCTGCACGGCTATGCGCCGCAATATCCACCGACATTAGGACAACACACACTCGAAACTATCAGTAGCACAAGGGTTCAATAACCTTTTTAATGATCAAGCATGAAGGAACCTATATCAATAGAACTAGGTAGGTTTAAATCCGTCAGACTTGTTATCCGGAAACAAGAATGAGGGTGTTGTGGACTAATATAAGCACTACTAAGGCGTTTCAACTCATAGACCAAACGTTAGGTGCGCCATGTTGCAGGGATTCTGCTTATACACAGAACTATGCGTAGAACCCCAGGACCTCAGTGAATTGTGGTGTACCAGAAACTCACCTCAGAACCCAGAACCCAGTATCCGGCTAGCATAAGTGTCCCATTCGTTATCCGAGATTTAGCTCGGCGGTCCCAATGAAAAGACAACCCAGAACAAGCGACTCAGTATACTCTCAGTAATGGTGGGAATCGGAAATACCTGTTCATATATTATTCTCACATCAGTCCACAACAATAATCAACAGAGACACGGTGTAAATAAAAAGAGTTTATTTTTATAGACCACGTGTCCTAAGATGCAGTACTTTGGCTAATACAAGCAGACAAATGATTAAAATCAATACCATCAACATCGTTACAATACCATAGAATATAAAAGGGGTGATCATGTTATAATGACAGTGGATACTACCACCTTCCCTTTACTAAGAAGCTAATATTATTATTAGACTAGTAGAAGGTCTCTTAGGCTTGAATAGGGGACCCCATACCTCAAACATCAGCTTAGTGAAATCACATCACAGGAGCATCAGGTGTCTTCTCGCAGGAAGGCTCGTCTTCGGTCTGAATAATAAACATGATGTCTGTGATATTAAAAGCACCAACTTTCAGGTATTTGCAGCTGCTCGTGTGTTATGACTAAATAGTGGGTCGATCAACCTAGAGTGGAAAACATGCATTGTCTAACAACTCAGACTGTTTGTCACATCATGTGCAGACCAAGGTCGCTGCGCAGAGCTCGGGATGGTAACAACAGATTGCTCTCGTGTGAGGCAAAACTCGAGTCATCAGTTTGTTTAAGCAATAACATGTGAACGCAGTGTCGTGCGCAAAAGCAGCAAGATGGCTTTCTAACCTCTAACGTGGTTATGCTAACTTAACAATGTATGTACGTATTAAGGGAGTCCTTACTACACTAGTGTGTGGAGGGTGGAGGTGTGGCCCTGTGCTCTTTGTGCCCTACCCATGCCTGGCACTGGCCCTGGCTTCTGCATTGTGCGCATGTATTCCCTTGTCTTCACTGCTGCGGTGACGTGACCGGGACATTGCTGCATCATCACGGAAAATGTGTGTTCAGAATGCGGAGGGGTGACTTGGTGGCAGGTGGGTCATGTGTGGGTACACTTGTGGATGTATTCCTGTCCCCACCAGCTTGTCTAATGTGGATTTGGACCCTGTATCAGCCCATGAGTTGTGTGTTGTGGTTGTGTTATTGCATACCTGCGGAGGCGTCCGCGGAGGTCCATGAGTTGCTGGCGATGTATCAGGTACAGCACCGGAAAAACGTGTAGGGCTGGGTCCATTGCGGTCATGTCTGGGTGGTGTGGACCAGGACTCTGGTTTCGTGCTCCGCAGTTGAGCTTCCGCCATCTCTGGTTGGGCAGTTTCTCCGCTGTGGTGCGACTGGTTGTTTGGGGCATCCTAATTTGTGGAGCGGGACGGACGTCATTTCTCACGGCGGTGAGTCTCCATTGGCTCACACCGTTGCGGTAGTGGTTGCACTTTGATGGCGGTTCACGTCGCACCACGGCGGTAGGGCTGGTAAGGCCTACATTAAGGGTGACATATTGCTATTTAAATAGAAGGTTTTGGTCTGGAAAAAGGGTGATTCAGGTCAAAATGGCAGTTATGTGGCACACTGTCAAATGAGTTTGCTGAATTTAAGACCATTAGATTCTATCACTGATCCAATTGATAGGAAATTATATATTCAATTCAGGTTAGGATCTTTACCTCGCAATGTGTTCACAGCTAAATGATCAGGTATAGCTACGCCATCTTTGTTATGCCCAGTTTGTAAAACTCATAAGGAAATTGGAGCTCATGCATTATTTGCCTGTGCCGATTATTCTCGCCAGAGATCTACTTGAGTTAAGGCAATATGTTTTCAGATTGGCACACAGAACTATGTGGTAGCCTTAAGAATATTAAGATTAGATTCTACATCCTTCTACGCTTGTTCTGCTTCCAAATTTCTAAGCTTATCACACTAAGAACTGGTACTATGTTTGTTTTGAATACTCCTACAACTGAATCAGCCAAACATGTTCTCCAAGCATTACTTTAGAATGGAGTTCTGAAAAAGGATAACACCCAAACAAGATCATTATTGTGTTTTTGACAATCCCATTGCACTTTTGGAAAGGAAATTCTGAAATAATGATAGATGTGTTTCTTCTTATATTGTTGATTTAATGTTTTAAATAATGCAAATTTCTTCAAATTTTACTATAATGTTACATAACTTTCATGGCATGTGTTGCCAAAAAAAAGTTAATTTTCTTATAAAATGTCAGTTTTAAAACTGCTCAGCTACCCTGCTGTGCCAGGCCTACAGTCCTGATTTACAGGGTCACTTTAATGGTGGAATAATAACTGCTGCAGTCCACTAGCCATTTAACCTACAGGCCCTGGACACACAGTGACCCATATACTAGGGACTTATAGGTAAGTTAAATGTGCCAATAAGGGATTTTACCCATATCAACAAGTTTTTCGGGTCAAAGCATAAGCACTGGGGCCTGGTTAAAACTGACTCAGTGTACTGAGTACTAAAACTAACAGCATCGGTCCCCCCAAAAAACAGGGGTGATTGTGCATAAAGAAAACTTTTCTACCATGTGCACCCCTCCAGATAAAAGGTGAGAAGCAAATTAACTAATCCCTTGGTATGTCACGTCATCTAAGCAGAAGAACCTGAAAAGGTCATCAGCACTGGCATGGTCAGTCCCAGATCTATGTTCTACTGTGAAGTCTATTCCATGCAAGAAAATGGACCACCTCAACTGTTTGGGATTCTCACCCCTCAACCGCATTAGCCATCTGAGAGGCCTGTGGTCAGTCTGAAACTTGAAGTGAGTTGCAAACAGGCAATATCAGCTTCTTCAGGGGCAAAACCACAGCCAAGGCTTCCCTCTCAATGGCAGTAGGATACTGCCCTCTGGAAAGGAGTTGCCAGAAAATGAAGGCAACTGGTTGACTCTGGCCCTCATCATTCAGTTGTAATAATACTGACACTATTTTATGTTCTGAAGCATCTCTTTGGACCACAAACTATTTGCTACTGTCAAATTGGGGAGAGGATGTAGCCTTATAGCTTGAGAGGTCGACCTTGCAGCTTGGGAACTGGGTTTGAGTCTCAGCAACAACGCTCAACATCCTGTGATTCTAGGCAAATCACTTAATCTCCCCGAGCATAACAAAAAAATAAATGAATGTGCCCTCATGTAACGAAACTGGTGCCCATGTAAAATGCTCTTATACTCGATGTCTCGGGTCTAGTTCGCGCTATATAAAACTCTGGAAAAAAAAAGTGACAGTGGTTTCTTGCAATGTTTTTATAAATGACTGCCTTCTCTTTTAAATTGGGCTGGTGGCCTCCCCACCATGTGGACAGAGTGAATTACTCTGTCCCCGTGGTAAAATGGTAGGTCATTCTCCCTGTTGGACTTAGCCCTTTTTGCAGGGTCTTCCCTGAACTTTTTGCCTTCCTCCTGGATTTTGTCAGACCTGTTTTAGTTGCTTTTATGACTCTGGACACTTTACCACTGCTGATCAGTGCTAAAGTGCATATGCTCTCCCTATGGTAAATTGATGTATGGATTAGTGATTCCATGATTGGCTGATTTGGTTTACTTGTCAGACCCTAGTACAGTGCACTGAGTGTGCCCAGGGATGGTAATCCAAATGCTGCTAGTGGGCTTGCAGCACTGGCTGTGCCACCCACAGAAGCAGCCTATTAAAGTGTGTCTCAGGTCTACCATTGCAGAGACTGTGTGCAGTCTGGTACTGCCATGCTGACTGGGCAAGTGCACCCACTTGCCAGTCCCTAAACCTTCCCTTTTATGCATATCAGACACCCTTGTGGTAGGCCCAGGGGCAGGGTGCATTGTAAGTATAAGGTAGGACATGCCCTGGTGTGTGTGGCATGTCCTAAAAGTGAATTACAGCCATTTTCGTATTTCACTATTGCAAGGCTACCTGTTCCCCATAGGATGAATGGGCAGTTTCATTATTACATCCTATAATTCTAACTGACTCAGGGAACTAGGTAGAAATTCGAGTTTAGTATGCCTGAACTCAGAATGATAAAATGCATCTTTTAGTGAAGTTGGTTTCTAACATTCTATGTTTTTAAATACCACTTTTAGAAACTAGATATTTTCTTGTCTAACCATTCAAGCCTGCCTCTGCTAGGTTGTGTAGTCCTTGTCTGGAGTTTGAGTGACAGGGGGTGGGGGATTCCAGGAGACAGGGTGAGTCAGCCCCGGGGGGAGTAGAGAGATCTGCATGTAGATGGGTGGGAGGAGTTGCACCTGGGACCTGAATAGGGCTGTGCCTTCCCTCCACAATGCTGGCTCCACCTCCTGTGGTGAGTCTGATGTCCCTGGCCTGCACTGTGAAAGGAAAGAAGGAGTCTTGTCAACAAAGTGCTCCAGGACTGACCAGAACTGGTTTGGACTAGGCAAAGGCCTCTCTGCCTTCAGAGAACAAAGAGAAACTGGGTATAAATATTGGGACCCAAACCCAAGAACTTTAGATCACTTTGGGAAACAAGAAGAAACCTTTGCTGAGGAGAGGAACCAGAAGAAACTGAGGAGAGACTATCCCTAAGCTGAAGCGCTGCTTTGGGGGATTGGCCTACAGTGGTTGACTGACTGCCAAAGAGAGAAGAGGAACTTTGTGTACTTTATTCAACTTGTGAAGGATCTCCAAGGGCTTGAGAAAAGAGCTTGCCTCCTGCTGAAGTCTCAGGGACAACAGACTTCAACCACCAGCTCCCCAGAGTTCTTTGGAAGTGCCTGCAGCTGTATTGGGGCCTTCTGAGGAACTGCGTGTAGCAAAGAGCTGGAAGCGTGACGCACGAAGAAGAAGCGTGTCGCCTCCGCTGCCATCGCATCACTGAACAAGGGTGTCGCCGCTGCAGCTGTTGCATCGAGCCGAAGTGTCTCGCATCCCCGGAGGAGCGTGCTGCCGCCGCAGCCGCTGTCGTCGCATCACTGAACAAGGGTGTCGCCGCTGTCGCATTGAGCCGAAGCGCCTATCACCACCGGAGAAGCATGCCGCCGCCACTGTCGTCGCATCACTGAACAAGGGTGTCGCCGCTGCAGCTGTCGCATCGCGCCGAAGCATCTCGCATCATCAAAGAAGAGTATTGCCGCCATAGCTTCTGTCGTCGCATCGCTGAACAAGGGTGTCGCCGCTGCAGCTGTCGCATCGAGTTAAGACGTCTCGCATCATCGGAGAAGTGTGTCGCAGGGCCTGTCGCGCTTCAGAAGAATCATTGAGTTGCTGCACGGCCATCGGGCGTGCATGCATTGTGTCGCAACAAGAAGAAGATGCCATCTTTGTTTCATTGCACTGGATCTTCATCGCATCACGGCGTTGCTGGCACGCAGGAACGGTGATGCGTCGGTTTCTTACTGCGCTTCTGTGGTCCCTATTTGGTCAAAGGTACCTACCTCTGCTAACTAGAGACCCCCAAATCTAACATTGGTGGTCAGCGGTGAGGATTTCGGACTTGCATTTCTGACTCATACAGAGTGATTGGTGTACACTACTAGTGAGTGCAGACCAAACGCAACCACTTACTGTTTTTCTGTTTTCTGGTTCCCTCCTGAAAGTATTTTTGATACTATGACTCTGGTTATTTCTTGCAAAATGGAACTCGACTTCTGGCACATGTTTGTCTACACAATGAAGGAGCTAGGTGTGTTTTGCAAGGAAAGAGGGCTGCCTGTCATGAGAAGGTCCAGGGAGGATCTAGAGGCATCACTATTTCAGTATGAGTGACCCAGCTGGAAGGCAACACTACCAGTTGAGTCTAAGGAGGAGGAATATTTTAAAAAGAGGAGGAAACAGAAGAAGATGACTGGTTTCTGGCTTGTGACCAGAAGCTGAGAGAGATTGATGAGGAGCTGAGACAGCTTGATGAGGCCAAAAGGGCCTTAGCCCAAGAAGAAGAAATTTGGGTAGCTCAGGAAGTGAGCTTTGCTGTGTTGGAGGTGGAGTCCAGCTCAGATGGTGGTAGCAAAAGTGAGTTATCCAGTGCCGAAGGAGCAGTACATACACCCAGAGATGTGGCGCCTGACCTGAAAGAGGGGGTTAACAAACACCAGAGGTTCAAGGACATGAGGTAGCTCCAGTGGCATGCAGGGTCCCTGAGGAGAATGGGGAAACTGATGCAGGGGTTCATGGTCCTAGTGGTGTGAGGGACACTCTACTGACTCTAGATGAGTGGTACAATGAGAGGGGTCCCCCAAAGTTGAAGTCCTGGTCTGTGACTGTGAAGACCGCCCAGAGAAGTGTGGGTTGAATGACAGAAACAGTCAGATACTGTCTTGCCAATCACAAGAGAGTGGTGTGGAGTACGTGTGTGAGGCACTGGATGGTGAGGTGAAGGATAATTTGGTTAACCCCTGTGGGGGGCTGTGTGATCCAATTGTGGGAGAGCATACTGTAAGTTTCTGTTTTCCAGAGCTATGCCAACACCTGTTGGAGAGTGAGTTCTCTGACCCCAGGAAGCTCACATTGGAGGCAGACCTTTTGGTGGATTCCAGAGGATCTGAAGAGGCATTGGGGAGTGAACCTCAGAGGAGTGGCTCAGGTGTCTTCCATCCCAGAGTGGGGGGAAGAGATTCAGTGTAGCCTGGATAGGTCTCAGTGTAGTGGGAGGGGTGTAGGGGTTTACATCCTGTCTCAGTGGAGAAGGAGTGAGGGTGGGACTGCATGTCCCAGGGTGCCCGAAACCCAGTCTCAGGGCCTGGATGGTTCTTTGAGGGAACACCAGGTAGGTAGCCTAGGCTGTCCTGATGAGCCACCCGTTGAAGGGGATCCCCTAGTGTCTGGGGAACTGGGAGTGTCTGTAAGCAGGCCTCCATTAGTTCTGGTGTCTGGCAGTACTACTCCTAAGTGGAGGGTGCAGAAGCCCAGACTGAGGGGTGAGAGGGGTAAAGAGTCCCCAGTGGAAGAACCAGTGGGTCAGGGACCAGCCAGAAGGGCTGAGTCACCGGTGAGTGATCATGGTGACACCACTTCTGTCCTGGGGGATCTTCACGCGCTGTCAGATGGACAGGGGTCGGGAGATCTGCGCTAGGCAGACTGTCACATGACACATGAGTTATGTGTCACCCTCGTGGGGGCATATGTGCACCCAATGAAGTCCTGGCATGCCGGGCAAGTGTTCAACTGCAGGGGTTGGTCCCTGGGTTGGGAAGCCAGGTTCAGGTGTTGTCTGGCCTGGAGGAAAGGGCAAATGTAATCAGTGCCCTGACCGATGTAGCTTCTAGGGGTACCACTCCAGTTGGGGGGTGCTGTGCTCTGGAAGGGGGTGCAGAGGGAGGGAGTCCTCGCCTCTGACCCTGGTGCATCCGAGGGTTTATACCCTAGGTTGGAGTTCCAGGTTCAGGGTGTCCCCCCTGACTTGGAAGGCAAGTTGCAGGATAGAACCCCTGAACTGGTAGACAAATTGTGCAGGACACCTGCTACAGGCACCCTGATAATTCTGGAAGGGGGTACCGCTACAGGTGGGAGGGTACAGAGCTCCAAGGAGGAGGACTGGGTGTTGGGAGAGCCCACCCCAGTCTCTTGTCCAGCCGCCGGGTACAGACCTGGGGCTGGTGGGTCAGTGTCAGAATGTCATACCTGACCTGACAGGAGGGAGAGTGGACAAAAGGTGCCAAGCACCTGGGGCTACTGTCCCCCGCTCTCTGACGCCACAGAGGTTTGAGAGCCCTGAGAGGCATAAGGCCTGGGTTTCATTACTGACTACTGTCAGTGGCCACTGTGGTTTGCAGTCTGTCTGTTGGGACACACCAGTGAGCAAGCTAAGGTTAGGTGCTTCACAGATGGTGTCCACAGGTGAGGAGAAGGGTTCCCCAGGGTTTAGCATGGTGGGCCCTGAGAGTATTGAGAGAGGAATTGAAATGGGTTCAGATTGGCATAGAACTGGAATATGCCCTTGCAGTTGCCAGCCAGGTCCAGGTTCTATCGCCCAAAGAAGGGAAGCCCATCAAGGTAGTGATTGGTCTACCCTGTGTTTTGGCTGGAAGGAGGTTGTGTTGGACTTGGCCCTTTTTGCAGGGTCATCCCTGAACCTTTTGCCTTCCTCCTGGATTTTGTCTGAACTGTTTTTGTTGGTTTTATGACTCTGGGCACTTTATCTCTGCTGATCAGTGCTAAAGTGCATACGCTCTCCCTATGTTAAATTGACATATGGATTAGTGATTCCATGATTGGCTGATTTGGTTTATTTGTCAGACCCTAGGACATGGCACTAAGTGTGCCCAGGGCTAGTAATCCAAATGCTGCTAGTGGGCTTGCAGCACTGGTTGTGCCACCCACAGAAGCCGCCTGTTAAAGTGTGTCTCAGGTCTGCCATTGCAGAGCCTGTGTGCAGTCTGGTACTGTCATGCTGACTGGGCAAGTGCACCCACTTGCCAGTCCCTAAACCTTCCATTTTCTGTATATCAGACACCCCTATGGTAGGCCCAAGGGCAGGGTGCATTGTAAGTATAAGGTAGGACATGCCCTGGTGTGTGTGGCATGTCCTAATAGTGAATTACAGCCATTTTCTTTTTTCACTATTGCAAGGCTACCTGTTTCCCATAAGCCAGAATGGGCAGTTTGATTATTACATCCTATAATCCTAACTGACTCAGGGAACTAGGCAGAAATTCAAGATTATTATGCCTGAACTCAGAATGATAAAATGCATCTTTTAGTGAAGTTGGTTTTAACATTCTGTGTTTGAAAATACCATTTTTAGAAACTAGGTATTTTCTTGTTTAACCATCCAAGCCTGCCTCTGCTAGGTTGTGTAGTCCTTGTCTGGAGTTTGAGTGACAGGGGGTGGGGGATTCCAGGAGAAAGGATGAGTCAGCCCCGGGGTGAATAGAGAGATCTGCATGTAGATGGGTGGGAGGAGTTGCACCTGGGACCTGAATAGGGCTGTGCCTTTCCTCCTCAATGCTGCCTCCACCTCCTGATGTCCCTGGCCTACACTGTGAAAGGAAAGAAGGAGTCTTGTCAACAAAGTGCTCCAGGACTGACCAGAACTGGTTTGGACTAGGAAAAGGCCTCTCTGCCTTCAGAGAACAAAGAGAAACTGGGTATAAATATTGGGACCCAAACCCAAGAACTTTAGATCACTTTGAGAAACAAGAAGAAACCTTTGCTGAGGAGAGGAACCAGAAGAAACTGAGGAGAGACTATCCCTAAGCTGAAGTGCTGCTTGGGGGATTGGCCTGCAGTGGTTGCCTGACTGCCAAAGAGAGGAGAAAAGGAACTTTGTGTACGTTATTCAACTTGTGAAGGATCTCCAAGGGCTTGAAGTCTCAGGAACAGCAGACTTCAACCACCAGCTCCTCAGAGTTCTTTGGAAGTGTCTTCTGGGGCCTTCTGAGGAACTGCGTATCGCAAGGAGCTGGAAGCGCGACTCACGAAGAAGAACCGTGTCGCCGCCACAGCCGCTGCGTCGCATCACTGAACCAGGGTGTTGCCGCTGTAGCTGTCGCATCGCATTGCATCGTAAAGAAACGTCTCACAGCATTGAAGAAGCGTGCCACCACCGCAGCCGTTGTTGTCGCATCACTGAACAAGGGTGTCGCCGCTGCAGCTGTCACATCGAGCCGAAGTGTCTCACATCATCAAAGAAGAATGTCACCGCCATAGCCGCTGTCGTTGCATCACTGAACAAGAGTGTCGCCGCTGCAGTTGTCGCATCGAGTCGAGACGTCTCGCATCATTGGAGAAGCATGTCGCAGGGCCTGCCACGGCTCTGAGGAATCGTTGAGTCACCGCATGGTGTCGCAACAAGAAGACGATGCCATCTTTGTTTCATTGCACTGGATCTTCATCGCATCACGGCATAGCGGGCCGCATCGCCACGGAAGTACAGTAAGAAACCGATGCATCACCTTTCCTGCAACACTTTTGTTGTATAGCGTTACGCATCCAAAGGTACATTGACTCAAAGTTTCGCATTTTAACATCTAAAGAGAACTAAGCTAATTCTACCATTTTTAAGTACAGTATTGTGGATTTTTGTCGTTTATGGTCTTGTGTTAAATCTATATAAAGAATACTTCTTTTTAATATACAACTCGTGTGGTGTCCATCTGTAGTGTTGTCACTTGATTACTGTATGTGGTCACAAATGCTTTACACACTGCCTCTGAGATAAGCCTGTCTGCTTGTGCCAAGCTACCAAGGGGGTGAGCAGGGGTTATTTTAGGAGTGTACACCCTTACCCTGACTAGACGCAAGGGTCCCTATTTGGTCAAAGGTACTGTTGGAAGGGGCGATCTCAGGGGGGTGCAGAACACGTTCCTGACCACCCCGTGACCCACCTCTCCCAGAACCAGGCCGAGCACTGGCGGGGAGGCCCTTTCAGGGAAGGTTCTCATACCTAGGATCGCACGCGCTGAGCTTGCACCACTTGACAAAGGGACACCACACAGTAGGTTTTTAGTAGAACGGATCTCTTTATCTCAAGATTCTCTGGAGCTTTATGATCCGTGATGTAGCCTTTGGTCAATACAACAAGTGGTCGTAATGTCTTGATAAGGGGTTGGGGTAGCGGGACAGTCTCTAAGTTCAGGGTCGATGCCGAGTATCCTTCGCACAGCTCTCGATCCTCGAGCCGGGGGATACGGTACGGTCTTGGGTCCAGCCGGACCAGTGTACTTTCGAGCCGCGACCATGTGAGCAGGGCTCCGGCAGGAATGAACCGTAGGTCGGTTGATCTTCGGGGAGCCGCAATTCACTCGGCAGGGCTCAGCCGGTCTTAGGGTTAGGGGAGCCTCGAGTCTCTCAGCAGGGCTCAGGTGTTCTCAGTGTTCCGGGGAGCTGCTACGACGTCAGCAGGGCTCAGATGGTTCAGGCAGAAAAGGGTTTCTGGCAAGCGGGAGCCGCGACGAAGTCAGCAGGGCTGGTCAGGTTTTCAAGGGCCGGGTAGCGTCTTTCCTCTTTAGATTCGTCGAGCCGTGACCAGGTCCGCAGGGCTCTCTTAGTTCCAGATCTTCTCTGCCCATCAGTCCCCTGAGCACCCCTTGTTATACGCCTTCTTCTCTTTGAAGTCCGGAGTCCTCGCACAGAGGTGTCTTGGTGCCTGGGGGCGGCGTGTTGGGATTTCCTGCCGCTCGGCTCTTTGATCCTTTCAAGTTGGATCTGGAGGGACTCCAGACACCCAGCATGCAGGGAGCCAGCTCCCCGGGGGCCCGGAGGGCGATCGAAACCCTCTTCTGAGAGGAGGTCAGAGGTGTGACAGAGACTGCTCCTCCCTGTCGTGCTTGGAGGGTTCTTCCTCCCTCGGCCAGGGGTGGCGCGTTCAGGGTCTAGGTTTCTCTGGGGCCCCGGGCCGGCCATCGGGGACATTGGGACATGGTGGCCAGAGGTCTTCGGGTGCTATGGGGTGGGGAGGCAGGGCGGTGACAACCGGGGATCAAGGGTGGTGCATGGATTGGGCTGGGATGCTAATGGTCAGGGAGGGCCACGCCACGAGGCCGGGTCCCACACATGTCCCCCCCAGCTGAAAGTCGGGGAGAACTACCCATCCTCTTGGGGGTTCTCCTCGCTGAGGCGGAAGAATCGGGACAGGCCGTCAGCGTTGGCGTGGTCAGTACCCGGGCGATGTTCTACGGTGAAGTCCATCCCCTGGAGGGAGATTGACCATCGCAGCAGTATGGGGTTCTCTCCTCTCATTTGCATCAGCCACCGTAAGGGTCGATGATCTGTTTGGACTCGGAAGTGGGTTCCGAACAAGTAAGGCCGTAGCTTCTTTAGCGCCCAGACTACTGCGAAGGCCTCTCTTTCAATGGTGCTCCACCGTAGTTCCCGGGGTAGTAGCCTCCGGCTGATGAAGGCTACGGGCTGGTCTAGGCCCTTCTCGTTGAATTGTGATAGGACGGCCCGATGCCGTGCTCCGAAGCGTCCGTCTGGACTACAAACTCCTTGGAGTAGTCGGGGGCTTGGAGCACGGGGGCAGTACACATGGCGGTTTTTAGGGCATCGAACGCCTCTTGGCAAGAGGGGGTCCACTGTACTTTCTTTGGCTGTTTCTTGGAGGTTAGCTCTGTGAGGGGGCCCACTATGCTGCCATAGCTTTCAATGAACCTCCGGTAGTAGCCGGTGAGGCCCAAGAAGGCCCGGACTTCTGTCTGGGTCGTAGGGGGTTCCCAGGCCAAGATGGCGTCGATCTTGGGCTGGAGGGGAGCGACCTGCCCGCTCCTGACCTGGTGTCCCAGGTAAACCACCGACCCTTGTCCAATTTGGCATTTGCTGGCTTTGACGGTTAGGCCTGCTTGGTTCAGGGCCCTCAGTACCTGTCGGAGGTGCTTGAGGTGTTCGGTCCATTGGGAGCTGAACACCGCAATGTCGTCTAGGTACGCGGCGCTGAATTCTTCCAGCCCCGCCAGGACCCTGTTGACCAGCCGCTGGAAGGTGGCCGGGGCATTTTTCATTCCAAAGGGCATGACTCGGAAGCGATAGTGCCCATCTGGGGTGGAGAAGGCGGACCGCTCCTTGGCCCCCTCGGTGAGCGCAATTTGCCAGTACCCGCAGGTCAAGTCGAAGGTGCTGAGGTAGTGAGCAGCCCCGAGGCGGTCAATGAGCTCGTCTGCGCGGGGAATAGGGTGAGCGTCGGCTCGGGTGACCGCATTGAGCCCCCGGTAGTCCACGCAGAACCTTAGTTCGGGGGCGACACCAGGGGCCGCTGCTTTCGGAACCAGTACCACGGGGCTGGCCCATGGACTGTCGGAGGGTTCGACCACCCCTAGGGCTAGCATCTTAGCTACTTTGGCCTGGATGCAGGTCCGGACCCGGTCAGGGACGCGGTAGGCTCTGTGCCGTACTGGCGGGCTATCTCCGGTGTCCACGTCGTGGACACACCAGCCGGTGACCCTGGGGGTGAGGGAGAAGAGGTCTGCAAATTGCCCCAATAGCTGGCGGCAGTCATCGTATTGTTGGGGGGTGAGGGAGGAGGAAAGTCTCACTCCCTCTATGGAGCCATCTTTTTCTTTAGCATACAGGAGGTCCGGGATGGGCTCGGTGTCTTCTTCTGTCCCATCGTCGGTGGCTAGGAGCAAACTCAACTCTGTCGTCACGAAGTGAGGTTTGAGGCGGTTCACGTGGAGGACCTGGAGGGGATTCCTAGGGGACTGGACGTCAACTAAGTAAGTGACTTGGCTCTTCCGCTCTACGACCTTGAAGGGTCCAGTCCATTTGTCTTGGAGGGCGCAGGGTTTCACCGGGGCCATCACCCAGACCTGTTGGCCCGGCTGGAACTCGACCAGAGTGGCATTCTTGTCATACCAGCGCTTCATCTCCTCCTGGCTTGCCTCGAGATTTGCCTCGGCGAGCTCCCGGAACTTCCGAGTCTGGTTGCGAAGCGCCAGGATGTAGCGGAATACATCTTGGTGTGGGCCTTGGGGGGCGGTCTCCCAGCCCTCCTTGACCAGGCTCAGGGGTCCCCGGATGGGGTGCCCGTAGATCAATTTGAATGGGCTGAACCCCAGGGATTTTTGGGGGACTTCCCTGTAGGCGAACAGGAGGCAGGGGAGGAGGACGTCCCATCTGCGTCGGAGGGGCTCTTCGAGTCCCATGATCATCCCCTTCAGGGTCCGGTTAAACCGTTCCACTAGACCATTGCCTTGGGGGTGGTACGGGGTGGTGAATTTGTACGATACCCCGCATTGTTGCCATAAGGACCTCATGTACTTTGAGATAAAGTTAATGCCGCGATCACTCACGACCTCGCGAGGGAACCCCACGCGGGAGAATATCCCCATCAAGGCCTGGCCTACCACGGGGGCCGTCACGGTTCGGAGGGGAATGGCCTCGGGGTAGCGGGTGGCATGGTCCACCAGTACGAGGATGAACCGGTGACCCTGGGCGGTCCTGGAATCCAGAGGTCCCACGATGTCTATCCCCACCCGCTCAAAGGGGGTACTGACAACGGGGAAGGGTTGTAGGGGAGCCTTGCGCTTTCCTCCACTTTTTCCGCTGGCCTGGCACGTGGGACATGACTTACAGTGGGCCTCTACATTAGCTCGCATCTTGGGCCAATAGAAGTGGGTGACTAAGTGATGATAGGTCTTGTCTTGGCCCAAGTGTCCCGCCAGGGGCACATCATGGGCTAGGCCCAGGAGGAAGTCTCGGAAGCGCAGGGGTACTACCAGTACCCGTGCTGACCCTAGTTCGTCTGACTTCTGCTCACTGTACAGGAGGCCGTTCTCCCAATAAATCCAATGGGTTCTGGACTGTTCGCCCGCCGCCTGGGCTTCGGCCTGCTGCAGGGGGCCGATGAGGGAAGGGCAGGCGGCTTGTTCTCTGCAGGACTCCTCCCGGGAGCAGCCCCCCTCGAAGCGCCATTGTGCCAACTCGGGCAGGTCACCTAGCTCGGTCATTTGCTCGGGGTCCCGATACAATGGCCCATCGTTGGGGACGGGTTCTCCTTCCGGGAGGAGGTCGTCGGGCTCGGGTAGCCTGCCCCGGTCCTCTGAGACGGTGACTGAGCCCAGGGCTGGGGCCTCAACTCCCTCGAGGGGAGGCAGTCGGGCAGACATGGAGCACGTAGTGGCGCACACCCATTCGGGTAGGCCCAACATTCCTAGGTGGGCCCTTCATTCCACCTGCCCCCACATGGAGCTCTCGAGATCATTGTGACACTCGCCCCGGTGTCTCGGAGGGCCTCGACTCGGTGACCGTTGACCGTCACCTGCTGTCGGTATTTCTTGGTGTTGGCGGGTAGGGGGGCTCCGGGAATCATTTCTCGGTCTCCTAGGGAGACCAGGGCCATGGCTGCAGGCTCCCACTCCTCGGTGTCCTCCATCTCCTCCCCTAGGGCTACTGTGGCCATCTGTCGGGCTGGGGGAGCTGTCGCTGCGGGCCGTTGGTACATGGAACACTGGGGGTCACTGGCGTAGTGTCCAGTCTGTTGGCATCGGTAACAGGTGATCTTGACTCGGGGTCCCTGCCTCCCCGGGGGCCCCGTGCTGGCTGGAGGAGGGGCTGGAAAGTGCGGGGGTTGGTTTCTGGGGGGACTATGCTGGGGGCCTGACTGGGATTCCCTCTGTCTTCCCTGGTGCCCCCCACCCCTCTGGCGGGGAGGTCCCTGACTGTGGTGGCCGTAGTCTCCCACGGGGCCCCGGGGGGCCCGGGTGTTCACCCAGCGGTCAGCTTCAACAGCCAGTTTCCGTGGATCTGTGAGCTTGCTGTCGAGGAGATGCTGGCGTAACTCTACAAAGCAATTTGCGGACAAGTGATCCCACGCGATCAGGTCGAACAGCTCCTCAAAGGTGGAGACCTTGCTGCCCTTGATCCACCCATCTAAGGCCCTGCTGTAAAAGTTCACGTACTCCACCCACGTAGTACCGGGTATCTTTTTGCAGTCTCGGAACCGTTGCCGGTACATCTCAAGGGTGAGTCCATATCTCGCTAATAGGGCCTCTTTCATGTGGCTGTAGGAATTTAGCACAGTGGAACTCGGTGGGAGGTCATGGTGTAATACTCTTTCACCACATCCTTGGGGATGTGGACCTTGGGTTCCACCGGGGGAGAGGTCTCTTGATTCCCCGGGGGTCTGGATTCCTCACTCCTGGCCTTGAGCTCGATCTCTTTTAGGCTGCGCTCATGTTCCAGTTGAAGTTTTTTTTCTTCGTGTTCTCGCTGGCGTTTCTTTTCCTCAAGTTCCCCTTGTAGGCGTAACTGTTCTACAGCTAACTTTTTCTCGGCCAATTTTAGCTCTCACTCTATCTTTAGCTTGGCCAGTTCTAGTTCGTGGCTGTGGCTTCTTTCTCGGTCCGCTACTTCTTCCGGGGATAGGCCACCCTCTGGGGCGTTGCTCCTTACCGGGGTGCTTCGGAGCTCGTTCGGCGGCTCCATCCGTCGACCGTCTCCTTCGGTTTGGGGAAGGGAATCTCCGGACTCTACCCCGGCCTTCAATGCTTTCTGGAAATCTTCTTTGGTGCTTAATCTGGTGGTAGCGATTCCAAGGTCTTTGCAAAACTGCTTTAATTCTCGGTGCGTATACTCTTTCAACCAGTCCTCTGGGAACGTAGAACTCGCGTTGGTTTCTGTGGTACTCATGGCGGTTCCTTCTTCCATCTTTGTTCGGTAGTGTGTCAGCTGTTTACTGTATGATCTCCAGGTGTCGGCTCGGATCCCGTCGCCTGCCACCAAATGTTGGAAGGGGCGATCTCAGGGGGGTGCAGAACACGTTCCTGACCCACCTCTCCCAGAGCCAGGCCGAGCACTGGCGGGGAGGCCCTTTCAGGGAAGGGTCTCGTACCTAGGATCGCACGCGCTGAGCTTGCACCACTTGACAAAGGGACACCACACAGTAGGTTTTTAGTAGAACGGATCTCTTTATCTCAAGATTCTCTGGATCTTTATGATCCGTGATGTAGCCTTTTGTCAATACAACAAGCGGTCGTAATGTCTTGATAAGGGGTTGGGGTAGCGGGACAGTCTCTAGGTTCAGGGTCGATGTCGAGTATCCTTCGCACAGCTCTCAATCCTCGAGCCGGGGGATACGGTACGGTCTTGGGTCCAGCCGGACCAGTGTACTTTCGAGCCGCGACCACGTCAGCAGGGCTCCGGCAGGAATGAACCGTAGGTCGGTTGATCTTCGGGGAGCCGCGATTCACTCGGCAGGGCTCAGCCGGTCTTAGGGTTAGGGGAGCCGCGAGTCTCTCAGCAGGGCTCAGGTGTTCTCAGTGTTCCGGGGAGCTGCGACGACGTCAGCAGGGCTCAGATGGTTCCGGCAGAAAAGGGTTTCTGCCAAGCGGGAGCCGCGACGAAGTCAGCAGGGCTCGTCAGGTTTCCAAGGGCCGGGTAGCGTCTTTCCTCTTTAGATTCGTCGAGCCGCGACCAGGTCCGCAGGGCTCTCTTAGTTCCAGATCTTCTCTGCCCATCAGTCCCCTGAGCACCCCTTGTTATACGCCTTCTTCTCTTTGAAGTCCGGAGTCCTCGCAGAGAGGGGTCTTGGTGCCTGGGGGCGGCGTGTTGGGATTTCCTGCCGCTCAGCTCTTTCATCCTTTCAAGTTGGATCTGGAGGGACTCCAGACACCCAGCATGTGGGGAGCCAGCTCCCCGGAGGCCCGGAGGGCGATCGAAACCCTCTTCTGAGAGGAGGTCAGAGGTGTGACAGAGACTACTCCTCCCTGTCTTGCTTGGGGGGTTCTTCCTCCCTCGGCCGGGTATGGCGCGTTCAGGGTCTAGGTTTCTCTGGGGCCCCGGGCCGGCCATCGGGGACATTGGGACATGGTGGCCGGAGGTCTTCGGGTGCTACGGGGTGGGGAGGCAGGGCGGTGACAACCGGGGATCAAGGGTGGTGCATGGATTGGGCTGGGATGCTAATGGTCAGGGAGGCCCACGCCACGAGGCCGGGTCCCACAGGTACCTACCTCTGTCAGCTAGAGACCCCAAAATCTAACACTCCCACAAATAATTCGGGCCCAGAATCTCCTTTCTTATGTCCTGACTGAAGACAGTCTGGGCACACACCAGGCTTTATTGAGTAATAAGGTTTCTTCCCCTTGTACGCTCCACATGTAGTTTTACTAAAGTCACAGGACTTCTTCACTTGTGCAGGCTTTTGAGACCTTTATGAGAACTAATTTTCATCCTTGTGGCTTTGCCTCTTTTCTCTGTTGGTAAACCTGACCCCCTTTCCCAGGTTAATTCCCTAGGGACCTTTTTATGCCTATGTGCGCATCCACTCATTAGCTGTCTTACCCAGCACTCTGGAGTAAGTCAACTTTAAATCCACTGGATGCTATTGAAACAACTCTGAAGAACAGTTACTGTCCAGCCTTTTAGCGCCTTCACTGAAATATCCACAAATCTATGTGGGTCTCTGAACATTTTGCAATACTGGTCAGGTGTGAGCTCAAATTTCTCCACAAAGCATCTTTCATGTTTTGTTATGATTCAGCTATTCCCACCTTAAGAGCCAGGAATGTGTCCTTCCCCACTACAGGTACTAACTCCCACAGTACAGAACTTCAGTGTTGTGGACCCATCTTCTGCATTCTGTAAGTCCTCTCAAAAGAGGAAAACCATTTATGTATGTCATCCCACTCCACAAAACTAGGCACAACGCCGTTGGGCAAGCAAGGAACTCTTCATTCCTGCCGCCCTTGGTGCTGGACATAAGGCCCAGGATGTTCTCTAAGGCCAATCTCTTTAGCCAGTTTCTTTTCTCCAGGTCCAAGGGTGCCAGCTGGGCTTCCAGCTCTGCCTGGTGGAGGGGCATCTCAGATATGTTGGTGCTGGCTGAGCTTATCGCAGTTTCTATCCTAGAGTCTACTTTTGAAACAGTAGGTTTGGGTATTGTGTCCTCATCTACTGCATCCTCATTCTCTGGACTTTCCTCTGTCTCAGAGATGATCTGGGCTTGGCAAGCCTCTTTCTAGGCCCTGAAAGCCTTTTTAAAACTTGCTTTCTACACTGAGCTTCAATTTCAGTTCTGTCTCAGCAGAGGGCACTTAGCTTCGCTTCTTTGAGGGTGGGCATGTTAGCCAGATATAACTCCCTGTTCCCTTTAGACTTTCAACAGGTGCAAAAATTGAAGTCTGTAATAATTTAATGGTTGGTTGTAAACATGAGAGCTGACAATTGACTTTTGCTGCAGTTGTTCACGCATAATTTGCTCACTGTGGGCAAATAAGGTATATTATTTTGGAAATCCCTGCCATCTTTTTAAAGTAATAGTGTGAGGCGCAGGTTTCACACACCCAAACATTCCACTACTTCACAAAGGAAGGAATGGCTCTACACCTGTCACGCCCAGAGCCTATGCTCATGCACACTTTCCCTATGTAGCTGATTTACATTTATGCAAACTTACTCGTGCACATTGATGGCAATTTGCATAAGGACAGACCAGAGCTCCATGTCTAGCCACAAAGGTATTTTAAAGAATGTAAAATACGTATACATTTTCTTTATAAAACTTCAATATGGGAATAACGCGTGACTATCTTAGAATATGAAAACACAATTAGTACACATAGAAAGGACTGCGCCCTCTTCGGACTTTTCACCAAGGCATTTAAGAGATGAGTACATGA
Organism: Triturus cristatus; assembly: GCF_964204655.1. Classification (NCBI taxonomy): domain Eukaryota; kingdom Metazoa; phylum Chordata; class Amphibia; order Caudata; family Salamandridae; genus Triturus; species Triturus cristatus. The sequence continues at coordinate 528,859,847 of NC_140588.1, read as the reverse complement.
AGTAGGATTGCTACTTGCTCACACTCAGTAGCGCCATGAGTTAGAGTACGAGTTGCAGACACGACAGCTTGGAGACTGAGCAGTTGTTACTACTACGTGTTTCCGGGCTGAGGTTTCTACTGTTGATGCATTAAGTCATAATTACCAAGTTTAGAATGCAGAGAACAATAGTTCGCTAAAAGTAGGTACATGCCGCATTTCTGCACCTGTGCATAGGTGCTAATACGATATGATACCACCCAATTATGAGGATATATTTGATAAATAATAGAAAATAGAAACGGTGCTTGTATTTGATTGCTAAACATTAGTTACATCGTAAGCCTCGAGCAAAGCGCATCGACTTGCTCCATACCGTAACCATTTCAAGCTGTGCTACATGCCATACGATCACTTTTCGAGCAAACATGGCACTGTTCCTGTACTCGATGCCAGCTTTCATACTCGCGTGCGGTGAACAAAATGTAACTGAGAGAATGTGTGCGGTGCCCTGCCGACAGAGAGCAAGATGCTGTCGATTTTGCCATCTGGTTGCCTGCTCCCCTTCATAATTAGACCACAGTCTCACAAGTGCTGGAACAAGAAGGATGTCAAATGCACTTCCCTTCCTTTTCAAGGTAATTTGAATTTTCGCAGCTCATTTGAAAGCGCATATCATTATCAGGCGCAGGTGTGAGAGAAGCGCAGTGTGAGGAGAAAGGGCTTAACTCCCGCCGAGCCCAGAGAAGGGCGTGCATTGGTAATCTTTGCAACTTTCAGTGTGCTAATTTTTGTAACTTGTAATGCAGTGGCACGCTAGAGAGATAGCAACACTATTTTTGTTCAGATACTCGCCGGAAATATATCACGAAGTTTTTAGTTTTTGCTATTAGAAACCGTTTGCCAAGTGATTCTTTGCCTCTCACTTCCATGACGAACCAAAAAAAATAAAATGTCAAATGATGACAAATCACGTTTGTTAATAACAGTATTTTATTTTGATTGTGAAGGTTGTGCAGGTGATGAGACACGTTCTTAACACTTCCTTATAATGCTAGCATTATTTATAACGCCATGATGAGAGTGTCATGTAAAAAATAAGAGCAGCAGGGGCGCATGAGTAATTAATGTGACTTGGATAGAGACAACACTATTACTAGTTTTGTATACATCAACCTGTCTTTCTTGTCATGTATAAAACGTGTACATGCCAAGCTGTGAAAGAAACGATAATATGCCACGTTGCTGTTAGTTTAATGCAAATTCTTATTTAAAAATACACAGAAATATGAAACTTGAATAACAACTTTGATGGTCCTTAATAATGAAAGTTTTTTTTTTTTAGCATTTATCTGCTAATATTGCAACTGAGTTGTTCAAAACAAACTGACAATCACGACGTTACATAAAAAATGATAGAAAAGCTATATTTAATAATTTAATATGGAGCCTGGCCACAAATTAAACAGCATGTTTTAAAAAACTGACATCGGAGATGTTCCAGATTTTATGTCAAGAGAATATTATATCCTCATTTTTTAGGTGTGCCTACCGTGGAGGACCTAATGCTATTAATTCTTTAAAAAAGTACAATACTTGGACTGCGGGCTTCTCCAAGGAGTATCTCCTGAGCTACTGGTAGCTCTCCTGTGTGCACCCCAGCCTTTCAAATTGGAACCTTCTGCCTGTTTGAATTAACATATGTATGAATACAGTGTGTATTCCAAGACAGAAATGTAAGTATTTTCTGAACTCAAAAGCTGATGCTTGGAGAAAAATGGCTAAATATCCAAAATATATTTAAGGCTGATTTTTGAGTGCTAAATCATGCAGGGAGATTTATTGCTAATATGATTTCTTTTATGTGAGGAGCACAGCAGCTGTGTCATATATTGCCTATGTATTGGTATTCCAACTTGACAAAGCATTTTTGCATTACTGATGGCAACCCTCCTGGAGCATTGAAGTGATCACTTCTGGGAAATTTAAATATGGTGGCCACTAATGTAATCGTGTCTGTTGTGGTCTCTATTACAACACTAATAATAGTAGTAGCTCACCAGGAATTTCATTGAACATAAGTAGCTCTTATTAAACAAAAGGATGGAGTGCCTTGGAAGTGAAGGGGTTTGGATACAATATCAACAACAAAGTTTATTGTTCAGTTAATAAAAACCATTACAATAGTAAAATGATGCTTTGCTACTTAGCCTATCTTTAAAAATATTTGATTATAGAATCATCTGTCAAATCAAAGAATGAAAATTCTGATTCATATTATGTGCAGTACTTAATTTGTAAAATAATAAGTCACAGGGCCCTTGTGTGGTGGCCAATGCAGCTTGCACCACCATTTGTCCCTGCCAGCACTGCCTATGACTGAACTATCACAACTACTAACTATCCCACTCATACATATGTGACAATTCAGAGTATTCTAGACTCCCAAACCTATAAAGAATGGCATGGGTGGCGGGTATTAGTCATTTATAATCGTAGGTTGAACTAATAAACAGCTGTTGTTATGCTCATCTCTAAACTAGACGTTGTGCACATCTCTAAATTAGCTGAACAGATATGACAGTGTGCCATGTGGCACACTGTTATAAGTGCTGATGGTGACAAATACCTGCTGGTACCAAGCACCAGAAACTACAGGCTCAAAATAAGCACTGGTTATGTCCCAACACGTTCGTGTGTATGCCCTCAATTCAAACCATACCCTAGATAAATTACAGAGTCAATAATTGTCCCTGAATTTGTCCTTAAACCTATCAAAAGATGAAGAAGCACACATGATGAATGTTTGTTAGGTCATACAGGTGGCCAATAAATAGATATCGGAAGACCAGTGCAAAGGTAAACCAGAGAAATTCATTGTTAAAATACCAACTTCTAGAAGAGACCCCCCTCAAGAACCATTTATTTTAAAATGATTAAGATAGAAATAAAGTTATCTGGGCATAATCAGTCTGATTGCCTCAAAAGTTTCACATTCTGAGTTATTGTTCGTACACCAGAAGATATTTAAAATGATTGTAATCTGTCTTGTTATCCCAGATTTCCTGGAGCTGTAGCTCACCGCGCCTAGACACCTGCAGGTAGTAGTGTGCTGTATAAATCCTAATTTCATTTAATTTCACTAAAAATGTTATTCAAGGTTGAAAAGCAGTTTCTATTATGCATTTTCAAATATGCTTGCTGTTCTTTCCAGATCAAATTTTTTAGTAATTTCGGAGTAGTGTTCCTCAATCGAAAGCAGTACTTGATGAATTGTGTATCTGTTAAGGTTGCTAAAACCTGAGCTGGCAGACCAGTTTGCTCTTAGGCAAGCCAAACCCTGACGTGTTTGCACCACAGTATTTTTTTCCAGGTCAGCATGGAGCTTTGAGCCCAAGTCTCAGACCCATAAATAATTGCAGATGCCAGTTTTGCTCTAAATACTTCTAATACAGTATTAGCACTTGGGCTGTTTAACTTCTGTTAATCTTTTGGAGTTGGTTTTGAAGATAGGTCTCACAGTAATCATCATTTTCAGTTGGCTTTTTCATGTTAATTTGGAGTCTAACCATATTCCTACGTCTAAATATGAGTCAATAGTGGATAGCTTTCGCTCACCTATCCACCATACATACTTGCTCTTAGAGTTGCCCAATTTCATTATCTTGGTTTTGACCAGATTAAGCTTCAGTTCATTCACTTTGTTGTATTGTTGAAGGCAGTTTAGTGCCATTTGCAGGCCTATTGCTGTCTGATCCAGTAGTGTTTTGTCATCTGAATACTGTAGAAGCGGAACATGTTGTACCCCCAATTTTTGGGGAAACGTTTTGAGATTAACCAATCATGGCAAAAATTAGCCAATCATGGCAACAGGTCAGCAGTGTAAAAATTAAAAAGCACTGGCACAAGTACACAGCCCTATTTTAGGCCGTGGTTGTTTGGAATTTTTTTAATGATCGTTGATCCATTGCCTAGTTTTACTCTTACCTATGTATCAGTATTTAGTAGACGGATTGTGGTAAAAAGTTGTTCCGGCATAGTCCAAGCCTTCAACTTTCTCCACAGTGCACCCCGGTTGACTTTGTCAAAGACTACACTGTAGTCTAAGAAGCACACATACAATGAGGATTTCTGAGTTTTTGCCTTTTAGCTAAGGCTACTAAGTTGATGGTTAAGATATTTTCCAGAGCTTCGCAGCCTTTTCTGAACCTGGACTGAAAGGCTGCAAATTGTTAAATTTGTTAACCCAATGTTCCAGTCCGGCCAGCAGTAATCTAGCAAACAACTTTGCATCAATGTCAAGAAGAATTATTGTTCCATCCTTCTGAAAGTTGTCGGTAGGCCCCTTTTTGTGAATGGGGCACAATATTTGCCCTTGCCAATGTCTGGTATTTTATTCGTGGCCAATATCCTTTGCATTGGGTTATCAAGGAGTGCACCAAGCATCCATGTCTTGTTTGAAACCTGAACTCCATTTCGGCCCGGTGCACCATTACGTCTCATGAAGGACATGGTTCTTGTTATATCAGGTTTTGCCAGCACCAGTGGTGCATTCATCTTATATGTTTGATGCGTCCTCAACTGAAGGGCCTCTGTTATGTTCTGTCCGAGGTCAACCTCAATGGGACTAGTGGATGTAATACTAGTCATGGGGCATTCCAGTGTCTCTTTGGGATCATCATAAATACAGTTGTGATAAGTATTTGTCCCATGCATCTGTATCAATACTGTTTACTGTAGTTTGGGAGGATCCTTACTTGTGGATGAGCTACCTAGCACTTTTTGTAGTGGACCCAAAAATTCCTTGGAGCCGTCCCCAGTCTTCAAGTTCTGCTTCATGCACTACTTTATCATGTATGTTACTCTGCTCTAATGATCAATCCCTCACCCTTCTTTGGGGGATTGAGATGTTCTCTTGCTTCTTAATTTACTACTTTGTAAATATAAAGGGCTGTGCTTTGTTGTACGGCTTAAGACTGGAATCTCTTTGAGGTTCCATGTGTTTGTTAATTTGGGAGTGTTCCGAGCGAGTCAGTTGACCTTGGCCAGCAAGGGAGCGACCACTCTAGGTTGTAGTTCCAATAAAAACAACGCTTATTACAGACTAAGCCCGTACCTGATATCTTTGATATCTTCCTTTACCACAATTTGGTGATGAGATGGCCAGCAAAGGAGTTATGATGTTTTGGGGTGGTTAAGGTGAATCTGCGTTTGCTGACAAGGAGAGCAGAGTACGCAATCGTGGATCGTTTGGGCACATATTGCAAAGGAGACATATCCTGGAGAGAACTTTGTTAGTGGCAACTAAAAAAAATATAAAATAACTTTAGGGAACCTGAGCACAAAAGTATCAGACGCTCTGAATTGTATGTTGGTTAGGATCACACGTTCCACAGGGACTCTCTTAGATTGGATCCACGATGTACAAGTATGTGCGACATGTGCATTGTAGCCCACATTCCAAGATGCACAGCGGCCATATTAGGTTGGGCCTAACTAAGCAAGTGTACTTGGGCTTTACGAAGTGAGCATACAGTGATATGCACACCTGATTAAAATGGAGCGACCAAATTGGCTTTCAGCGTTGTCCAATTTGACGATATTTTTTTTTTTTTTTTAGCAATAGATATTCTTTAATTATAAACTGTCAATACTCCTTTAATTATTATCTGTCAATTTTCCCTTTTTTTTTTAAATTGTATTTATTGACATTTCGAAAAAAACAAAACATACAACACAACAGGCCAGTATGTTAGCAATATATGTCAGGAGGTGGAATCAACACAGTTCATACATTACAAAGCAGTGTTTGGCCAAGCCGCAATCCATACACCCACACCGAGAAAAGAGCATATCTTTGCACAACCATTAAGAAAAAACAGTACAGAAAAACATATGTAGGGTCTAAAACTCGTTCGCCCTATCCCACCATGCATGCCGGTCCTAGGAGTAGAGAGACACAAAAGAGCAAAGGAGAATTAAACCATTACCAAATCATGACAAATTGCCCAACGGAGTTTCACCCGACTGTGTTTCTGCAGACAGTCGCTGTTGCTCCTGAGCCCAACCTATAATCGGATCCCAGATATCACGCGGTCTTGAAGTAGGTGGCATGAGTTCACAAAAAAGGCTCAGCTGTGTATGACCATATGTGACATCTCTGATTCCCCCTTTAACAGAGGGTGCCCTCTTCTTCCCCAGTATACGGCAACCTGTCGTTTAGCAAATAGCAGGAGAAAGGCATGTAACTAATTTGCGCATCTTAGGTGGAGTATCTTTTACATAGCCCAGTAAGCCCAGCATGGGGGATGGGGCAAGTGACACCCCGATAATTTGATTTACTGATGTAAAAATAGTGGACCAAAAATAGGCAAGTTTTGGGCAATCCCACGCCATGTGGAGAAAAGAGGCTGTAGTGAACCCGTATCGCCAACAACATTCATCGTCCCTGAGCCTCATACGATGCAAACCAACAGGTGTCCTATAAAATGTATGAAATATTTGAAATGAATTAAGCGAAGCCTGTAGTTAGGGGAGAGTTCAGTAAATTGGCCACAACAGAAGGACCATTGAGCCTCAGTTAACGGAGTAGGAAGCTCGGCATTCCAGCATTGGAGGGCTCGGGGTTTCACCAGCGGGGCGGTGTTTTGCATGTGTGTGTAAAGACGTGTAATGAGTTTACGGGGAGATGGAGAGTGCAACAGGTTTTCCAGTGCAGGCAAGGGTGGTGGGACCTTCGGGAAACCCTTGCAAAGGACCCAGCAGGCTGCACGCAGTTTATGATATAAGAACATCTCGGCAAATGGTACCACCTGTCCCTCAGCTGTGACTGGCGGATGTCTGAAATAGTCTCCCGGATACAGGTCCACGAAAGTGTGTAGGTTCATCTTTTGTGCCATTGTCTTGCCGATACCGTCTTGAATGCAAGGCAGCATAGGGTTGTGCGCCAGTGAGATGGATGGGGCGTACAATATTGGAATATTCGCTCTCTTGCGCAGTTCATCCCATGCCCAACGTAGTGTCTCGGAGGTATCGATGTCGCCACGAGGGCGTTGTGACGACTGATAAAGTGCCACCTTGAGGGGAACAGGCACCACTGCGTCGATCTCGACTGCTACGTGGGGTTGGAAGGGTGTTGGGTGAACCCAGTAGTGCAGGAATTGAGCCTGAGCACAAAGTGCATAGAGCTGCATATCCGGAGCCCCTAACCCCCCCCCTGCTTCAACAGGAGTGTCAATAAATCCCAGGAGACTCTGGCCTGTCCGCCCGCCCACACCAGGGAGACCAGCTGTGACCTCAAGGTCTGGAAAAAGTGCTGCATGAGAGGGAGCTGGATGTTAACAAATAAATACAAACATTTCGGTAGGACGACCATCTTAGCCAGCGCAATCTTCCCTGCCAAGGATAACGGAAGCCTAGACCATATTTGTTAGAAGGCGACCTCAGAGGGGCCCGGAGGGGGCCCTGACTGTCCTGAGACCAACCCTCGAGGTATCGTAGCCGGGCACTGGCGGGAGACTCCTCAGGGGAGGAATCTCGTATCTAGGATCGTACACTCGGCACCACACGACAAAGAGACACCACACCGAGAGTTCTTAAGAGCAAATCTTTATCAGATCAGAGTGGTAAGATCTTTATAATCGGCAAGGCAATATATATACAAGTGGAGCGCGGGCTCACAAAGTCTTGGAGGGGGGTTAGGAGGTAGCGGGACAGTCTTTGGGGGAATGGATCAAATGCAGGAGCGTATCCGGCGCACAGCTCACAATCCTCGAGCTGGGGGTTACGCTTGTCGTCGTGGGGTCTGGCGGGACCAAGGGAGTCTGGGGGCGCTGCGAGATACGCAGCAGGCTTGAGTACAAGTTCGGAGATCTTACGATCTTCAGGGAGCCGCGAGTCACTCAGCAGGGCTCAAGCACAAGTTCGGAGGTCTTACGATCTTCAGGGAGCCGCGAGTCACTCAGCAGGGCTCACGCACAAGTTCGGAGGTCTTACGATCTTCAGGGAGCCGCGAGTCACTCAGCAGGGCTCAAGCACAAGTTCGGAGGTCTTACGATCTTCAGGGAGCCGCGAGTCACTCAGCAGGGCTCAGGTGTTTCCAAGGCGAATCTGCCCGACAGTCCCGGGGCACCCCTTGTTATAGGGCGACTCCACTTTGATGTCCGGAGTCTGTGCAGGCAAGGGTCTTGTCACCTGGGGGTCGCTTGTTGGGGGTTTCCTGCTATTGTCCTTTGATCCTTTCAGGGCCGGGTCGGGAGGAGCCCCAGACACCCAGCAGGCGTGGAGCCAGCCCTCGGGGAGGCCGGCGGGTCGATCGAAACCCACCTTCCCAGGGAAGCGCAGAGGTGTGATGAAACTGCTCCTCCCTCTCTCATCCCAAGGAGAGCGCGATGTCCTCCAGCCGGAGTGGCGCCTGTAGGCTAGGGTCGCGCTGGGGCCGGGCGGCCATCTTGGTGCATGAAGTGGGCACGCGGGCCCGGGGTGGCCGAAGGAGGAAGGCCTATGGATGGAGGAAGTCCGGGTCGGGTGTGTGTGTTCTGGTGGGAAGGATCGGCCAGGCCAGGGGCTCGGGGCTGGTGTGAGGTGCAGGGGTCAGGTCTGACTATGTTACGAGGGCCGGGTCTAACACGCATCCCCCCCAGCTGAAAGCCGGAGAGAACTACCCATCTTCTTGGGGGTTCTCTTCGCTGAGGCGGAAGAATCGGGAGAGGCCATCGGCGTTGGCGTGGTCCGTACCAGGGCGATGTTCCACAGTGAAATCCATCCTCTGGAGGGAGATTGACCACCGCAGAAGCTTGGGGTTTTCTCCTCGCATCTGCATGAGCCATCGCAAGGGGCGATGGTCGGTCTGGACCCTGAAATGGGTGCCGAACAGGTAAGGGCGTAGTTTCTTGAGGGCCCAGACTACTGCGAATGCCTCGCACACGATGGTACTCCATCTCTGTTCCCGGGGCAACAGCCTTCGGCTGAGGAAGGCCATGGGCTGGTCCAGACCCTGGTCATTTACTTGGGAGAGGACGGCCCCAATGCCATGCTCGGAGGCATCAGTTTGTACCACAAACTCTTTGGAGTAGTCGGGGGCCTGTAGGACGGGGGCCGTACACATGGCCGTTTTCAGGGCATTGAACGCCTCTTGGCAGGCAGGGGACCATTGTACCTTCTTGGGCTGCTTCTTGGACGTGAGCCCCGTGAGGGGACCGACCAGGCTGCCGTAATTCCGGATGAATCTCCGATAGTAGCCCGTGAGGCCCAGAAAGGCTCGGACCTCTGTTTGGGTAGTGGGAGGTTCCCAGGCTAGGATGGCGTCGATTTTGGGCTGTAGAGGGGCGACCTGCCCGCTTCCGACCTGGTGCCCCAGGTAGGTTACCGAACCTTGGCCAATCTGGCATTTGCTGGCTTTCACGGTGAGGCCCGCCTGGCGTAGGGCGGTTAGCACCCTCCGGAGGTGTTGGAGGTGCTCGCTCCATTCTGAACTAAAAACTGCGATATCGTCGAGATATGCAGCGCTGAATTTTTCCAGCCCGGCCAGGACTCTATTTACCAGTCGCTGGAAGGTGGCCGGGGCATTTTTCATCCCGAAGGGCATTACGCGAAAGCGATAGTGCCCATCCGGGGTGGAGAAGGCGGACCGCTCCTTGGCTCCCTCTGTGAGCGCAATTTGCCAGTAGCCGCAGGTGAGATCGAAGGTGCTGAGGAACCGTGCAGCTCCGAGCCGGTCAATGAGCTCGTCGGCTCGGGGAATGGGGTGGGCATCGGCTCGGGTGACCTCATTGAGTCCCCGGTAGTCCACGCAAAAGCGGAGTTCCGGGGCGACCCCGGGGGCGGCTGCTTTTGGGACCAGGACCACGGGGCTGGCCCAGGGGCTGTCTGAGGGTTCGATCACGCCTAGGGTCAACATTTTCGAGACTTCGGCTTGGATACAGGACCGGACCCGATCGGGGACTCGGTAGGCTCGGTGTCTCACTGGTGGGCTGTCCCCGGTATCCACATCATGGACACACCAGTCGGTGACCTTGGGGACCAGGGAGAAAAGGTCCGGAAACTGCCCTAGGAGCTGGCGGCAATCCTCACGTTGCTGGGGAGTGAGAGACGGGGAGAGGTTCACTCCTTCTACGGAGCCGTCCTTCTCCTTGGTGCATAGAAGATCGGGGAGAGGATCCGACTCTTCTTCGGACCCGTCGTCAGTGGCCAGTAGGAGGCTCAGCTCTGTCCGCACAAAGTGGGGCTTGAGGCGGTTCACGTGGAGGACCCAGAGGGGGTCCCGGGGTGACTGGACGTCTACCAAGTACGTGACCGGGCTCTTTCGCTCAACTACTTTGAAGGGCCCGGTCCATTTATCCTGGAGGGCGCAGGGTTTCACGGGGGCCATGACCCACACCAGCTGGCCCGACTGAAACTCGACTAGCGCGGCATTCTGGTCGTACCAGCGCTTCATCTCCTCCTGACTCGCCTCCAGATTGGCCTCTGCCATTTCCCGGAACCTCCTAGTCTGATTGCGGAGGGTCAGGACGTAACGGAACACGTCTCGGGGGGTGCCCCGGGGCGCCGCCTCCCACTCTTCTTTGACCAGGCTGAGGGGCCCCCTGACGGGGTGCCCGTAGAGTAGCTCGAAGGGGCTGAAACCCAAGGATTTCTGGGGAACTTCTCGGTATGCGAATAGGAGGCAGGGGAGCAGGAGGTCCCACTTACGCCGGAGTGGCTCTTCCAGGCCCGCGATCATCCCCTTCAGAGTCCGGTTAAACCGCTCTACCAGGCCGTTTCCTTGGGGGTGGTACGGGGTGGTGAACTTGTAGGACACCCCGCACTGTTGCCATAAGGACCTCATGTATCGGGAGATAAAGTTAGTACCGCAATCGCTCACGACCTCGCGGGGAAAACCCATGCGGGAGAAGATCCCCATCAGCGCCCCGCCCACCACGGGGGCCGTGACGGTGCGCAGGGGGATGGCCTCAGGGTAACGAGTGGCATGGTCCACCAGGACGAGGATGAACCGGTGCCCCTGGGAAGTTGGGGGGTCCAGAGGTCCTACAATGTCGATCCCGACACGCTCAAAAGGGGTACTGACGACAGGGAAGGGCTGGAGGGGAGCCTTGCTCTTTCCTCCACTCTTCCCACTGGCCTGGCACGTGGGGCAGGACTTGCAGTGGGCTTCTACATCCGCTCTCATTCTGGGCCAGTAGAAGTGAGTCACGAGGCGACTGTATGTTTTGTCCTCACCCAAGTGGCCTGCGAGGGGGACGTCGTGGGCCAAGCCCAGGAGGAGGTCTCGGAAGCGTAGGGGTACCACCAGCACTCGGCCGGACCCTAGCTCCACCGACTTCTGTTCGCTGTACAGAAGGTCATTCTCCCCATAGACCCGGTACGTCCCCGTCTGGTCGCCTGCGGCCTGGGCCTCTGCCTGCTGCCGGGGCCCGACCAGGGAGGGACAGGTAGCCTGCTCTCGGCAGAACTCCTCTCGGGAGGGGCCCCCTTCATGGCGCCACTGTGCTAATTCGGGCAAATCGCCTAACTCGGTGTCTGGGGTGGAGTCGGAAGGCGGTGGTTCGTCACTGGCGAGCGACTCTTCTGGTGGGGGAATGTGGGGGCCCTCGGCCGGGACAATCCCATCTTCAGGGGTCGGGGCGTCGTCGACGTCCCTCAGGGGGGTCAGTCGAGCCGCCATGGATCGAGTGGTGGCGCACACCCACTCAGGGAGGCCCATCATCCCTAGGTGGGTCTTGCGCTCAACTTGCCCCCAGGGGGAACTTTCCAGGTCGTTCCCCAGGAGACAGTCGACGGGCTGGGATGTTCTCACTGCGACCTTCAGTTTACCGACCACCCCTCCCCACTCGAAAGGCACCAGGGCTACCTTACATAGGCTTTCTGTGTTGTCGGCTGAAATGACAGGGCAAAATACGTTGAGGAGGACCTGGTCCTCGTGGACTAAATGGCTGAGGACACCGGTGATACTGGCCCCGGTGTCACGGAGGGCTTCTACTTGGTGGCCATTGATCGTGACGAGCTGCCCATATTTCTTTGTGTTAGAGGGCAGGAGGCTCCCAGGGACCATCTCTCTATCTCCTAAGGACACTAGGGCCATAGCGGCGGGTTCCCACTCCTCGGCCTCCTCAACCTCCTCCCCCAGGGCTACATTGGCTATCTGTCTAGCGGGGGGTGCTGCCTGGTTGGGGCGTGGGGCCATGGGGCATTCAGGGTCGTTGGCGTAATGGCCGGGCTTCTGGCAACGGAAACAAGTGATGGTTACCCGGTGCCCCCGTCTCAGGGGGGGCCGGATACAGCTGGTGGGGGTGCCGGGAAAGGCGGAGGTTGGGATTTCGGGGGGCTAGCCTGGGGCTCTCTCTGCCCTCCCTGGTTTCCCCCCCTCTCTGGCGGGGTGGTCCCTGACTGGCTCGGGGGTACTCTCCTACAGGGCCCCGGGAGACCCGGGTGTTGGTCCAGCGATCCGCCTCGACAGCCAGCTTTCTCGGGTCCGTGAGCTTGCTGTCGAGCAGATGCTGGCGTAGTTCCACAAAACAGTTGGCAGACAGGTGTTCCCATAACATAAGGTCAGTTAGTTCTTCCAGGGTGGTTACCTTGCTGCCCTTGATCCACCCATCGAAGGCACGGCTGAAGAAATTCACATATTCCACCCAGGTGGTACCCGGGATCTTCCGGCAGTCCCGGAACCGCTGGCGGTACATCTCCGGGGTGAGGCCGTACCTGGTGAGGAGGGCCGCTTTCATGTGTTCATATGAGGTCTGCATGGAGGTGGGTAGGTCGAGCAGGGTGTCTCTTCCTTCGCTCAGGAACCGTCCCCATAACCCAGCCCCCCAATCCTTCTGCGGGACCCGGTGGGAGGTCATGGCGACCTCGTAGGCCCGAAACCACTGCTGAATGTCATCATTCTTGTAATATTCCTTGACCACATCCTTGGGGATGTGGACCTTCTGTTCCGTCGGGGCGGCCGCCTCCCGGTTCCCCGGGGGCCGCGCTTCTTCGCTTCTTGCTTTCAGTTCTATTTCCTTCAAACTGCGTTCATGCTCTAGTTGAAGTCTCCTTCCCTCGTGTTCTCGTTGGAGTTTCTTCTCTTCCAGTTCTCCTTGCACTCGCAACTGTTCTACTGCTAGCTTTTTCTCGGCTAATTTCAACTCGCCCTCAATTTTGAGTTTGGCTAATTCGAGCTCGTGATGGCGACTTTTTTCTCTGTCTGCGAGTTCCTCCGGGGATAGGCCCCCGTCTGGTACGAAGCCTCGCACCTGGTTGCTGCTGCGTTCTCCTTGGGAGGGTCCTGCTTCGTCGTGGGGCTCCACCGCTCCCTCTGGGCGGGGGGCTCCCGAATCCACCCAAGCTTTCAGTGCCTTTTGCATATCTTCTTTGGTGTTGAGACCAGTGGTAGCGATTCTGAGTTCCTTACAGAATTGCTTTAGTTCCCTGTGAGTGTACTCTTCCAGCTGTTCCACCTGGAACACGGTACTGGCGTCGTCTTCTACGAGAACCACGGTGTTTCCTTCTGCCATCTTTGTCGGTAGTGCGTCAGCCGTTCACGGTACGATCTCTAGATTATGGGCCCGAATCCCGTCGCTTGCCACCAATGTTAGAGGGCGACCTCAGAGGGGCCCGGAGGGGGCCCTGACTGTCCTGAGACCAACCCTCGAGGTATCGTAGCCGGGCACTGGCGGGAGACTCCTCAGGGGAGGAATCTCGTATCTAGGATCGTACACTCGGCACCACACGACAAAGAGACACCACACCGAGAGTTCTTAAGAGCAAATCTTTATCAGATCAGAGTGGTAAGATCTTTATAATCGGCAAGGCAATATATATACAAGTGGAGCGCGGGCTCACAAAGTCTTGGAGGGGGGTTAGGAGGTAGCGGGACAGTCTTTGGGGGAATGGATCAAATGCAGGAGCGTATCCGGCGCACAGCTCACAATCCTCGAGCTGGGGGTTACGCTTGTCATCGTGGGGTCCGGCGGGACCAAGGAAGTCTGGGGGCGCTGCGAGATACTCAGCAGGCTCGAGTACAAGTTCGGAGGTCTTACGATCTTCAGGGAGCCGCGAGTCACTCAGCAGGGCTCAAGCACAAGTTCGGAGGTCTTACGATCTTCAGGGAGCCGCGAGTCACTCAGCAGGGCTCAAGCACAAGTTCGGAGGTCTTACGATCTTCAGGGAGCCGCGAGTCACTCAGCAGGGCTCAAGCACAAGTTCGGAGGTCTTACGATCTTCAGGGAGCCGCGAGTCACTCAGCAGGGCTCAAGCACAAGTTCAGAGGTCTTACGATCTTCAGGGAGCCGCGAGTCACTCAGCAGGGCTCAGATGTTTCCAAGGCGAATCTGCCCGACTGTCCCGGGGCACCCCTTGTTATAGGGCGACTCCTCTTTGATGTCCGGAGTCTGTGCAGGCAGGGGTCTTGTCACCTGGGGGTCACTTGTTGGGGGTTTCCTGCTATTGTCCTTTGATCCTTTCAGGGCCGGGTCGGGAGGAGCCCCAGACACCCAGCAGGCGTGGAGCCAGCCCTTGGGGAGGCCGGCGGGTCGATCGAAACCCACCTTCCCAGGGAAGCGCAGAGGTGTGATGAAACTGCTCCTCCCTCTCTCATCCCAAGGGGAGCGCGATGTCCTCCAGCCGGAGTGGCGCCTGTAGGCTAGGGTCGCGCTGGGGCCGGGCGGCCATCTTGGTGCATGAAGTGGGCACGCGGGCCCGGGGTGGCCGAAGGAGGAAGGCCTACGGACGGGGGAAGTCCGGGTCGGGTGTGTGTGTTCTGGTGGGAAGGATCGGCCAGGCCAGGGGCTCGGGGCTGGTGTGAGGTGCAGGGGTCAGGTCTGACTATGTTACGAGGGCCGGGTCTAACAATATTTTAACCTTCTCTTCCAACCATGTGACGGCGCTCCCATAATTGAGATTCCATATCTCCTGCGAGTCACGACTGAGCCATATGCCAGATGCCATATGCCCAAGTATTTGACCTCCTCGGCCTCCCACTTCAGAGGGAATTCAGAGGGCATCTGGGGTGTGCCATCTGTAAGTGGAAATATCACAGACTTTGCCCAGTTAATACAAATACCGGCCAGGCCTCCGAAATGGATACATTCCCTCGGGATCTAGAACATAAAGGGTGACATCGTCCGCATAGAGCGAAATGAGAAGGCTCCTGGTGTTAAACCCCACGCCCCGAGCCATGTGATGTTGCTTGATACGTGCAGCCAGGGGTTCCATCGCAATCGCAAAAAGCAAAGGGGAAAGGGGGCACCCCTGCCTAGTGCCGCGCGTGATGGGGAAGGGTTCCGAGAGCAGGTCATTCACCCTAATCTGGGTATAGAGCAACCGAATGCGATTGATGAAGAGCGGGCTAAACCCCATGCAGCCTAATATAGCAAATAGATATGGCCACTCAAGAATATCAAACGCCTTGGTGGCATCTAAAAAAACTACTGCGGTTCGCACATCAGGGTGTAGGTAGTGCAGCACTGAGAAGACAGTCCGCAAGTTGCGGGAGGTCGACCGTCCAGGAATAAATCCTGACTGGTCCGGGTGCGCAATGATGGGAAGCAAGGCCTGCAACCTATTGGCAAGTAACTTGGCAAGGATTTTAACATCCACGTTTATCATGGATAACGGCCGATAGGAATCCAGCTCCGCTTCTGGCTTACCGGGTTTCAATAGGATGATAATTATAGCTTCCCTCATAGACGGGTGTAATACACCATCGTTTTGGGCCACCTCATACAAAGCCAACAGTCGAGGCACCAGCTCCTCCACGTATGTCTTATAAAAGGAGGTGGTCAAGCCATCAGGCCCAGGCGCCTTGTCAAGAGGTAAACCTTTTATGACCTGGGCGATGTCTTCCACGGTAAACAGGAAGTCCATATAATCTCTGTGGCGTTGATGGAACCAAACTAGTTCCAACGAATCAAGAAAAGGTTGCAAGCCCTCGGGACACGTTTCCTGGGTGGCCGTGTAAAGCTGAGAATAAAACATGGAGAATGCATTCAAAATATCTGCCTGTCCCTTGACAGCAGTCGCCTGTGTGGTGAGCAATTCGTGGATGTATGCAGTGGATCTGGGAGGACGAATCAGCCCGGCCAACGTCCGTCCCGGTCTATCACCCTCTCCGTACCTTCGTGCCTCTGCATACTTCCCTAGGAATTTAACGTCACGCTGTGCCTCCACTTCATAATCTATTAACTTAGACTTCAGGAGAGCCATAGTGGCAGGCTCAGTCGTGGAGAAAAATTGCTCCTAAAGATCTCTGATTTGGGCCTCCAGTGAGGCAAGTGTGCCCCTAATGGCCTTTAAGACTCCCGCCTGGCGGGCTATGCACTGTCCCCTAATAACCACCTTAAACGCCTCCCAGAGAGAGGCCTCAGTAGCACAGAGCCGACATTGAGAGTGACATAATCTATAATATTCATCTGGATTTCATCCTTAAAAGCCTCATCCAACAGGGCGTGCGGTGGGAGACGCCAGGAGAATGCTCGGGACGTGAGTCTGGGAGTGCCAATTTCATCAGACAAGGTGCGTGATCCTATAAGGAACGCGGTAGGTGCAAGACATCAGAGGTCCACGAGGCTACATCTCGTGAGACCAACCAGAAGTCCAACCGGGACCAAGCACTATGATGGTCAGAGATACAGGTACCCTCCCAGACCAAGGGGTGTCTCCGGCGCCATATGTCAACTAGGTCTCCGTCAGAGATTATAGCATTGAAGGTGGCGCCAGCAGCAGGATGCAAGGATCTGGCCACTCCCCTCCTATCCACTGCATCATCTAAGATGACATTAAAATCACCCCCCCCATAGGATTGTACTACAACCAATCGCTCTAACCCTGGTCCAAAGAGCCTGAAAGAAGTCTGGGGAATCTACGTTGGGGCCATATACCGCCGAAGGGACGAGCGTGAGCAATGGCAGCGCGTTATCGTCTCGATCCAAACAGTGCAGTCCAGCCAGCAAAATGCAACCATACTGGCAATAAACAAGAAACCAATCCCCCCCTCCACCCACCGCCCACTCCAATCCCCCAATCTGGTTGCAGAATACCCCCCCCCCGAAATGAACAAAGGAACAGTAGGTACATATCCATACAGGGAAATCTCCCATGGGGGTGCAGCGAGTCCGGTAAACTACCCTGTTCAGACAGGGTGGCCGGGAGTGCTGCGGAGCGTGTTGAGAGACCATGTCAACAGATCAAACTCTAAACAAACTGCATAGACCAAGGGCTATTGCAGCTCAAAACACAAAATCACTCAAGCCCGCATCGTATCGTAACACAGCCTAGCATCCAGGCTTTAAAACAGTACAATACCATGTCAGTCATTGTCACTGAGACGGCCGGCTGCGGACATCTCAGGTCCCCAGGCGTCTTTATTTCTTTTTCCACCAATATGCTTGGCAAATTTCAAAGCAGATTTCGCATCGGTGAAGTAGTGAGCCGTGCCGTCATGGTAGACCAAGAGCTTGGCAGGGTACAGCAAGGAGTAGGGAATCTGTGCCTGGAGCAGGATACATTTTGCAGGTAGGAATTCACGCCGTGCCACCTGCACAGCCAGAGTGAAGTCCCGGTAGAATGATATAGTATTGTCTTTATGTGAAATTTGACCCTTTTCTCTTGCTAGCCGTAGTATAAGGTCTCTGTCCTGGTAGCTCAGGAGTTCCGCCAAGATAGACCTAGGTGTTGCTCCCAGCGGAGGTCTCGTCCCAGCGACCTGTGCGCCCTCTCCAACACAAAGACAGGGGATAGGTGGGGGTCGAAGAGTTCATGAAGCAGGTCTGCTATAATGGTTTCCATCTTGGATATGGCAGTCGTTTCTGGGATACCCGTAATGCGTAGATTGTTTCTGTGTGACCTCGCCTCCAAATCCTTGTTCTTGGCCGTAATTATTCCCAACATTTGATCCATATTCAGCAATTGTTCCTTAGTTTCCAATTGAAAGTCATGGAAATCGGTTTTTCATTTTCCAGGACATCGAGGCGGGTTTCGTGTGTCGCCACTTGGGTCTTGACCGAGTCCAACTGCGCTGTAAGGGTATCCAACTTGGTATCAATATTCCGCAGACTCTAACACATTTCCAGCATGAGGGTCCGTAGGTCTTCACCACGATCCTCCGCCTGCGTGTCATGCTGACTCTCCGTGAGCACGTCTGGGTCAGATTCTGTATGTCGTGTGGCTCTTTTATTCTCAAAGGTAAGTTTTGGTTGTTTAGCATCCTGTTTTCCCATGGCTACAAATGCAATTTGAAGGTGTGGAAGTCCCAGGGTCAGCGTTGCGCGCACCTGTAATTCCTCCCAGGCACACCAGCTTCCTCGGCCTCAGCGGACAAAGCTCCCCTCACCACCTACCGATCTACACCTCCACTGCCATGCGGGTCACCAGCGCTCACAAACCTTCAAGCAGCCACATCGTCTGGTGTAAACAGCCCCCAATATCTTCCTCCAGACCTTCCCCACTACTATCAGGTCTCCCAGAAGTGTCCGCCTCACAGGGAGCAGGGGACCACCGAGGCCACGTGACAGGCACAACAGTGCAGGACAGTTAGCACGGCCCGTGCAGGGTCCTCAAGGGCCACAGCCGAGGGACAGCGTGCCAAAGGGGACCATCACAGCAGAAACAGCCAGCCCCCACAGCCGCGTCCAGTCTCAGGTCAGCTGTAATGCAGCCACAAAATGGTGGCCACAGGATGTAGGTCACTTCTCCACTGTACCACAGGCCTCACTGCATCCAGGAAGGTGTGTGCAGCAATACAAGCAACAGCCTCAGCCGAGGGGCAGCAAGTCAGCAAGGGCGATCCTCGGCAGGAGCGGCCAGCTCCCCCAGCCTCTCACAAATACAGCTGAGATCTGGCGCAGTCCCAAAATGGCCATCACCCTGCTCCAGGCCTCACTCCTCTTCACACCTCCCTCGGCCGCGCCGCACCAAGCAGGGCGCATGTGTCAGCAGATGTAGCGGCGCCCCACCAAGCGATACCTGCACCGTGGTCCGGGGGTCCGTTATGTGCAGGGGATCTGCTGCGCCACCACAGATCACCGGCCACCAGCACGCCGCCATCCACGGGCTCAATTTTCGGGGCCACCCGCCCACGCCACGTCTGGAGCTCCTCAGGCGGCCGGTCTGCCTGCACGCAGCCGCTTATCTCAGCCTCGGAGCGTCGGGTGATGACAAAAGGAACAGCGCTCGGGTCCATAGGTATTACGTTGCTGTTTAATGACGTGAAACGGCTCAGCAACTCTCCATGTGACAGGATAACAAAAGGATTAATCCCCGGCCGGCGGAGCTCACTCACAGAGCGGCCCTTCCGCTATGCGGCAAACCACGCCCCCCCAATTTGACGAATATTTATTGTGCTAATTCCGCGTCGGCTGACTGGATTGTGCAGAAATGTTGAGATGCACAACTTGAAATGGCGATGCACACATCACATATTGCATATTGTGTGGGTTGCTTGATTGAACACTGGTGGTCATTTTAGTAATTTTTAACGGCAACACAGTACTGTACTCAAGGAATCTATACATATTTCAGTGTTTACTTGTCGATGTTTCCTTTTGAAAGCTGGCACACCACCTATTCAATGGAAAGATTGAATTTAAATGTTTGAAAATGATTTAGAGGCTCTTCATGGTCAAGACTTTCGGCCTGCATGGAAGAAAGCTTCTTTTATTGAGCACAAGTAAAGAAGGACAACACATTTTTAGATATTTACCACAAGCTGTAAAACCTAATGGTCAGCCTATTCCAGACATATTTAAGGAAACTAGATGTAGACTAAAAGTAAGATTTGGTAAAGGAGAGAATTTTGTCATGGTGAGGTACAAATTGTATTCTGAACACCAAAGTACTGAGGAGTCAATCGATTAATTTGTAGCTAGGTTAAGAGACTTGTCAACTAAATGCCAATTTGGTGGAATGACCAATGAACTTAACCGAGATCAGTTAATTGTACAGTGCAAGAGTAAGAAAATCCAAGACAGATGATGTGCTGCAAAGAATCCCGCATTAAAGGATGCAATTGATATTGCAAAAGTTGTAGAACAATCTGATCTCTGCATGAAAGAAATAGAAAGGATAAGTTACGTACACGAGTTTCCAGAGGTGGGGGTTATCACTAAACCAGAAATGGAAGTGGGTGTGGTGTTGAAATCCTCAAGTGACTCATTTAAAAGTGGTGTGTTCTCTAAACAATGTAATAGGTGTTGAAATTGGTGTGGAAGCATAGGCCATATGTCAGATTCAAAGTTGTGTTTTGCTATTAGCAAAGAATGGTCATTAAGGTAATTTTGCTAGGATGTGTACATTTTGGATGCATAACAAAGTGGCTGCAGTATCAGAAGATTCATCTCTGGCCACTGAGGGTTGATAGAATTTTGAGTGTGGGTTGTGGGGGAAATGTAACCGAAGAAGCTTAATGAACATCACATCCAACTTATGGTGAATACTGGGTCTAAAGTACACTATTATCTCAAAAGAAATGTTTGAGCGCAAGTGGGGTAGAACCACTTTGAAACCTAAGGACATATCTCCAGGCCAGTATTAGGAATTTTTTTTTATAGACTGGGTTACATGGAAGCTCACATTTCTTTTGAGACAAAACATATACAGGGTACAGTGTCTGTAGCTGAGCATGGACCGCCGATCTTAGGGTGATTACATCAATATGATCTACATATCATTATTACCACTAGGACTCCATCTCAGACCATGGTTGTGGAGAATGAATCCATTCAGGAAATATTGGATAGGATGGAACATATGTTAGATGACAAATTTGGACCACTTACGGAATATGTGCACAACATTGTACTAAAAGGAGATGCAGGACTGCTTCAACACAAGGTCAGGAGGGTGTGTATTATGGTTCAAGATGAAAGTGATACAGGATATGTTGAATGAAGGGATCATAGAGCCAGCAGGGGCGTCTAGCGGGATATCCCTTGTTGTTATTACTAAGAAGGCTGATGGACAGGTGAGAGTTTGTGTGGATCACAGATCATTGAATCAAAATATTGTAGTTGATGCATTTCCAATGCCTAACATTAATGAATTGGTGTTTTTGCTTAAAGGAGGGAGGTATTTTTCTCAGTTAGTTCTGAAAAGAGCTTACCACCAAATTAAACTTCACGAAGAATCCAAATCACTAATGGCTTTTATAACCATGGAGGGAAACTTTCAGTTTACTTGCATGTATTGTGGTTTGGCTCCAGCAGCAAGTGTTTTTCAGCACATGATTAACGAAGTATTTAAAGGATTTCAGAATATTGTATCAATTAATCAATCAATCAATCAGGGGTTTTTGAAGTGCGCAACTTACCCATGAGGGTCTCAAGGTGCTGGAAGGGAGGGGTGGTGCAGCTCTGGATCAGCCAAAGAGCCAGGTCTTGAGGCTCTTCCTGAAGGTGTGCAGGGTAGGGGAGCGTCTGATGTTGACTGGGAGCTCGTTCCATGCCTTAGCCGTGACGTGGGAAAAGGCTTTTCCCCCTGATCTGGTTCTGCGGATGCGTGGTGTTTCTGTTAGGGCAAGGTCGGCGGAGCGGAGGTTTTATTATTATTAATACTTATACAGTGCACTATCACCTTGCAGGCATCCTGGCGCTAAACAACATAAGGACATTAAGTGTGGGCAAAATCAGCAAAGTGGACGGCATCTTAGGGGCTGGGAAATAGCCAGGTCTTTAATCTCCTCCTAAACAGGAGGAGGTCACCGACCATTCTTAACTCCAGCGGGAGTGCATTCCAAAGTCTGGCAGCTATCACACTGAAAGCTATACCTCCCGATCTAGCGTTCTTAAATCTAGGTACAGTCACCAATCTAGCAGATGCAGAGCGCAAATATCTCCCTGGAGTATACCAAACAAACTTTCTCTGCAAGGCGACCGGACCAATCTCGTGCAGGGCCTTGAACACCAAGCAGAGAGATTTGAACTGGATTCTCTGTCTAATAGGGAGCCAATACAGCTCCGACAAGACCCGAGAAGATGATGCATATCTGGGACAACCAAGTACTAGCTTAGTCGCTGTAGACTGAATGCGCTGCAATCTATCTAATAGATAGTTCGGAGACCCAAGTAGCAGCGCATTACAGTAGTCCAATCTGCTCAGTATAGTGCCCTGTACCACTAATACTCGTGCCTGAGAAGGCATTAACGGAAGAATCTTTCGCAAAGTTCGTATCATAGCGAAGCAGCTTCCTACTGATTGGTTAACCTGAGCTTCCAGCGTTAACTTGTTGTTAAACATAACGCCCAGGTTCCGTGACTTCTCCACTGGGCGTAGAACCTTAGGGAGATCCAAAGGCCAAAAATTCACAGGCAGCATCGGAGAGGCCTTCCCTGCAGAAAAATAAAGAACCTCGGTTTTTCCTGCATTAAATTGTAAGGAGTTTCCTTTCAGCCAGTGAGACATAGCCTTCAAACAGCCATGAAACGCCTCCAAGGAGGTCGACTCATCTCCCTCCATGGAGAAGATTAATTGCGTGTCGTCAGCATAATTTACAGTCTTAATATTATATGCCCTAATAACAGCCATCAGCGGGAGCATGTAAATATTAAAAAGGATTGGGCTAATTGCAGAGCCCAGAGGGACACCATGCATGATCTTGGAGAAGGGAGATTGATACGGAGGCAAGGCCACTGCTTGACTCCTCCCTGAAAGAAATGATTGAAACCAACTTAGGGCAAGACCAGTCACCCCAACCTCCTCCAGCCTCCTCAACAAGATCGCATGGTTGACCGTGTCGAATGCGGCAGACAGGTCAAGCAGAACAAGAGCTACTGCCCGACCACTGTCTGCCTGCATTCGAAGCTCGTCCATCACGGTCACCAAAGCCGTCGCCGTGCCATGCACTGGCCGAAAACCAAATTGTACCTCCTCCAAGATATTATTATTCTGAAGATGTTTTGAAAGATGGTTTCCCACCACTCTTTCTACAATTTTAGCCGGAAAAAGGCAAAAGAGATATAGGTCTATAGTTATTGGGGCTCGCAGGGTCCAAAGTAGACTTCTTCAACAGGGGAGTTACAAGTGCCTGCTTCCACTGAGGCGGAACCACACCCTTAGAAAGAGACTGATTACAAATCAACCGAAGTATAGAGAATAACTCAACTTCAAATTCCTTCCAGAATCTCAGTGCCAAAGGGTCCAGAGGTGAGCCTGACATAACCCCTAATGTCACCTTGCCAAAGTCTTCTACTGAAAGGGTTGGAAATTCAGTTAACTTCACAAGAGGCTGGCTTTCAGGGCGAGTAGGTGTAATTACACCCCCCCCCCCAAGGAGCCACAGCCAACACTGGTGTATTCTGGATTCACTACCTCCGGACACCGAGAGACCTCCCCCAGATCTTCAATAATCGTGTTAATTTTATCATAAAAGAAGCTTGCCAAACTATCGCATAGCTCTTGAGAGGGGGGAATCTGATTCTTGCTACACTCAGGACTGGTCAGGGTGTTTAATATTTAAAAAATGCAGCTCGGCCTATTATGAGCCTTCAATATAGTGCTAGAGTAATAGTCAGCTTTGGTCAAATTAATTTCTACCTTATAGCACCCAATCAGACGTTTCCAACTAGTTTTTTCCTTATCGTTGTAACTCCTCCTCCACTTCCTCTCCGCCTGCTTACACTCAAGTTTCAGTTTTTTTAATTTGTCATTAAACCAAGGGGCGGAAGGTCTTCCTACTTTCTTATGAACTTTAAATGGGGCAGTCGAATCAAGGGCGGAGGAAATCTGTCCACAGAAGGAGGCATAATTCTCCTCCACTTGCTTAACTGGTGAGAAACAGTCTTTCAAATCAAACACTGGGGCATGTCCTCTATTTCTTAGGAGGGCTTTCCAATCCCTACTAACATAATTAGTGGCAGAACTAACTGCTTGGGCATTGTAACTCGGAGTGGTCACCAACAATTTAACCAAAAAATGATCCAACCAATCCATTGGCAGAATGCCCACAACATTAAGGACTTGCTCCCCTGAAAAAATAAGATCAGGTTTCTTTTGGGTATGTTGACAGATACTCTTTCATTGAGGTATTTGGGTCCGATGTTGTGGAGGGATGTGTAGGAGTGGGTGAGTAGCTTGAAGGTTCCTCTCTTCTCGACGGGGAGCCAGTGGAGGTCCCGCAGGTGTTAGGTCATGTGCTTGTTTCATGGAGGTCCGAGGCTGAGTCGGGCCGCGGTGTTCTGGATGGTCTGGAGTTTGTGGAGTAGGGATTTGTTGATTCCGGTGTAGAGGGCGTTACCGTATTCCAGTCTGCTGGTTACGAGTGCGTGGGGGCAGTTTTCTGGCTTTGGAGGGATCCACTAGAAAGTCATTTGGAGGATGCAGAGGGAGTTGAAGCAGGTGGAGACGACGGTGTTGATCTGGCGGGTCATGGTGAGGGAGGAGTCTAGGATGATGCAGAGGTTCCGGGCGTGGTTCATCAGGTTTGGTGGGTTTCCGAGATCGGAGGGCCACCAGGTCTTGCCCAAGCAGAGGGGGACGGTCCAAGGACGAGGACCTCCGTCTTCTCTGAGTTGAGCTTTAGGCAGCTGTTGCTTATCCAGGCTGGGACATCCTTCATTCCTTCCTGGAAGCTGAGTCTGGTGTCTTCAGAGTTCTTCATGAGGGAGAGGATGAGCTGGGTGTCGTCGGCGTAGGATACTAGACTGAGCCCATGTTGTCTGACGCTGGCGGTGAGGGGGGCCATGTAGATTTTGAAGAGTGTGGGGCTGAGCGATGATCCTTGGGGCACTCTGCAGTTGATCTCTGTTGGTTTGGAGAGGAAGAGTGGGAGTCTGATCCTTTGGTTCTGCCGGCAAGAAAGGAGCGGATCCAGTCGAGGGCAGTACCACATATGCCGCTGTCGTGGAGTCTGGCTGCAAGAGTGCCGTGGGAGGCGGTATTGGAAGCTGCTGAGAGGTCTAGCAGAATGAGGGCGGTGGTATGGCCCTGGTTGCATAGCATGCAGATGTCGTCGGTGGTGATGAGGAGGGCAGTCTCAGTGCTGTAGTTGCTGCCAGAACCGGACTGGTAGGAGTCGAGGATGGCGTTTTCTTTGATGAAGGTGGTCAGCTGGGCATTGACAAATCTCTTGGTGACTTTGGCTGTGAAGGGAAGGTGAGAGATGAGTCGGTAGTTTTTCAGGTCCGTCGGGCCAGCTGAGGGTTTCTTGAGAAGGGACTTAACCTCTGCCAGCTTCTATTTGCCGGGGAAAATGCCGGATTCATAGGAGGCGTTGATGGTGTGGCCTAGTTCAGGTGCTATAGTGGCAGCGGCTCTGTGGAAGATGTGCGGTAGGCAGGGGTCCGTGGGGGCTCCTGAGTGGGTGCTCTTCATGGTCGTGGTGGTATCTTCGGTATTGACCGGAGTCCAGGTGATGATGGTGGGATGGTTATCATTGCTGGGGCTGGGGGTGGTTTATGGAGTCTGCTTGCTGAAGTTGTCATAGAGGGCCTGGATTTTCAGGTGGACGTAGGAACTGACCTTCCTGCAGAGGTCCTAGGATGGCATGACGTCTATGGCTTCGCTTGGGGGTCTGGTGAACTGCTGGATGACGTGGAAGACTTCCTTTGCGTTACTGGCATTGGTGTGGATTTTGTTCCGGATGAAGGTCCTCTTGGTGGCTCTTATGTGCTGGTGGTATTCAGTCATGGCGTTCTTGTAGGTGTTCTGGTCTCCGGTGGTTTTGCTCTTTCTCTATCATTTTTTGAGATGTCTGCAGGTGCTTCTGGTTTCTTGGAGGTCGGTGGTGAACCAGGCGGCCTTCAGGGGGTGTTGTCTGATGGGGTGGCAGAGGGGGGCAAGCTTGTCTGCACAGCTGGTGATCCAGCAGTGTAGTTCTTTGGCTGCAGAGTTGGCGTCAGTCATGGCAGTGGGGGGGTCATGGATGAGAGTGGAGTTGAGGTGCTCCTCCATGACCTTACCCCAGTTCCTTCATGGGGTGCGCGGGCAGGCTTGTGTGCGCATGTGGTGTTGAAGGAGAAGTTTATGCAGTGGTGGTCTGTCCAGAGGGGCTGCGAGGTGTGGCTGAAGTGGATGTTGGACCGTCCTGCGAAGATGGGGGTTGAGGATGTGTCTGGCCTTGAGGGTCGGGATGGTGATGAGCTGCTTCAGTCCGAGGTTAGCGAGGTTGTCCAGGAGGACAGTGGAATCGGGGTGGCTGTGGTTGTTGAGGTGGAGGTTCAGGTCTCTGATGAGTACGTAGTCCATGGAGGCAATGATGTAGGGTGCGATGAGGTCCGCAATGGTGGAGGTAACAGAGGGGCGGGGTCCTGGTGGTCTGTATGCAAGGGTGCCGCGTAGCTTGGTTCTGGTGATGGTCTGGATCTGGAAGTGGAGGTGCTCGGGTCGTTCATGCTGGAGGTGAAGAGTAGGAGGGAGCTCTTGTGTACGATGGTGAGTCCTCCTCCTGGGCATTGGGGGTGGTCCTTCCTCTGGATCTTGTATCCGTCGGGAATGGCGGTGGCGATGTCAGGGGCAGAGGAGGTGTTGGTCCAGGCTTCCATGAAGAAAGCGACGTCTAGCTAGAGAGTGTGGAGGAGGTCCCAGATCTCTATGGTGTGTCTGCGCAGGGAGTGCACGTTGAGGAGGATGCACTTCAGGGCTTCGGTGGTGCGGGGGTACGGCGTGGGAGCAGTGGTTGTGGGGGTGCTGTGGATGGTGATGGAGTGTCGGCTGGAGAAATAGCCATGGGTGGTGTTCTCTAACGACAGCTAGGAGTTATTGTTTCTTACTGGGTTGAGTGCAAGGAGGGCAGCAGAGTTGTATCGGTGGGAGGTCACAGATGCAGGGTTTCTGGCGCTGGTCACAGTCGGGTCGTAGCATTGCAGCCACACAGCAGCCGTCACTAAGTCGGGAAGGGGGTGGGAAACGCAGCAGGGAGGCGGGAACAGGGAATTGGCGAGCGGAGGGGCCGCGGGGGCAGCAGCAGCAGGAAGGGGGAGCAGGGAAAAAAACAAGCTAGATAAATGGAGGCAAAAAACTGGAAAAACAGGCAACAGCACTATAAGGAAAAGGAAGAATTACAATAAAGCACTTATACTAGAGGCAGCACAAAAAAGAGAGGGCAGAACAGAGGAGGCGGGTATCACACCCCTTTGCAATGCAGAGCGTGGCACAGCACGGGCAGCGGCATTCACCAGCGGACCTGCAGGGGGAGAGAGCAGGTCCCCCACCAGGAGGTAGTATATTTCCAAGATGGCATCATAATCTTTGGTGAAACTATTGAGCAACACAATGTTGTACTTAAGCAAGCTTTGCACAGAATGGCTGAAGTAATAAATTGCACTTGTTGCACTTATTGCTATCATTTTCTGTGCGAGAGTCTCATCAAACATTCTAATTACTTGATTGACCTCTCCTTAATGGGGAATCTTGCTCAACTATGTTGTTCAGCTCCCCCATTTAGCGTCACACAACAAGCTTAAGGTCTCTACTTACTTTAAAGTTCCATCTTCTGTGTATTCAGCATGCATTTCCAATATTGTTCGGTTATCTATTTTCACCTTGTCAAGCTTCTGACCACTCTAAAAGTTGCTAATTGAACCTCCCCACTCAGGAGTTTTCAGCTGGTAGTTGATACTTGATCCCGGGCATTTGCAATGCCATCCCAATATAGATCAAAGCCTGGACTGTGACATTCTTTTCACTCTCAAATTTGCTCACAGGAATGGGTTTGATAGTCAACAGAGGTTCAATGGAACAGGAGAATGGATGGGTGGATCTAATTAAAGAGGACATTTCCTCAGCAGAAACGGATCTGCTCATTTTGATAGACCAAGGAGTGAATTAATCAGATTCCTTAATTTCACCCTCATTATCATGTTGCTTCTTCAGATGTGAGGTTACTCCTGCCTGCCTTTTTTCTGTTGTAGAGATGAACCTGGAACTTTAATTTTTGAGGGATACCTTACCCTCTATAGCTCTAGTCAGTGCCTGGCCCGACTTTAAAACCTTTGTTCTTGCCCTGCTTTGTCAGGTCCTTAAGATTTAAGTGTCCAACTCCTGAAACCACCTCCTAGCACACTCCAAACTGATTACATAAGTACACTCTATGCTCTCACTAGGAAAAAGTCTAAATAGGGCCTTCCCAAAGAAGGGGTTGTGAGAAGGTGGCCTGATATATGCTGTCCACTAGTTCTGGGGGACAGAGTCTGGGTCGCTAGCCAGTGACCAAGGGCAGGATGGACCAATGCCCACAGATGTCGGGTGCTTCAGGTGAGTTGATGGGTGTCTTGATTCTTCAGCCACGAGGTCCAGGAGGTGTCGACGAAGTCCACGAGCTGGATTCGAACTGTCCCATGAAGTCTGTCGAGTGCTGCGGTGTCGGCAACCAGAATGGACCCAACAAGCCTTGGCAACGGCAAGTCACTGGAATTCAGAGAAAGGACTGCTGTGCAGACCAGCAAGGTCTTAGGGACTCACCCAGCAAGGGTAAGTCAGGGCACGTCTGGAACAACCAGGAAAGCCCAATTAGAAAAGGAGTTGCCTTCATGGGGACCTGCTAGCCAACGGGCTAGTGATTGCAAAGGAGCCTCGAGAGGACGCACTTGGAGCTGGCCCACGGGTCACTCGTGGAGTGGAGGCCAACAATCTTCGGTGCAAGAGGTGGTCAAGGCTGGGGCTACTTGGAGCCCAAAACACAAGTTCAAGGAGGACCAGGAAGATAGTGTTGCTGCAAAAGTTCACGGTGTCCAGGATTCACGGTTCCACGTCACCCACGATAGCCACGGGCCTCAGCTTTGCTGTGGACTCAGGGTAGCCTAGGGAAAGTCTGGAAATCCACCTCTGGTGATGCAAAGACTTTGGCGGCTGGCGGGAGCTTCAGCGATGCAGACCGGTCAGTTGCTTCTTTGGTGCCTGCCAAGCAGGGGAGTCACTCCTTGACCCCATGGGAAATTTCTTCAGTCTTCTAGTCAAAATAGAACGTCGAAGGTCCAGGATATATGTTGCAGAGTTTCGTCCAGGGTTACCTAAAGTCCTAGGGACTGGATTCCTATACTTATACCAAGTTTAGGGGATGGACTAACTCTAAGGCCCCACCTATGGGTGGGCTTGGAAAGAGGGGTGGTTACACCCATTTCCTTTGTCCAGTTTCACACCAGAGCAGGGGCAGGTAGCCACTGCAACCGGTATGAAATGGACTATGCACAGGGACACCAAGTGTGCCCCCAGTGCAGGACTTCAAAGCACCAGGGAGTGCTCTCGCCCAGCCCCAATACACATCTGCCTGTCTGGGAAGGTGGTTACACCTCCCTTCGACAGGAAACCTATTGTCCAGGCCTCCCCTGCCGGAGTTTCGGTCAGCAGCAGGAGGCCAGACCCGTGTCTGTGGCAGAGGCATCCATTTTGTGATGCCAGGGCTCAGGAAAGTCCTACCGGGTTTGACCAGTGTGAACATGTCTTTCCCTCTAGAAGGGTGGAATTCTACCCCTGCCGCCAGAACTGGCGGGGGGTAGTATTCCAAAGCGTTTGACACCAAACATGACATATTTTGATGCAGCCATTCCAAAGTTAGCATTTACCGCGAGGTTATAATGCACTTAAGAGTATATAGTATGGCTGCATCACAGAACAGCCATAAGGAAGTATTTCCGAAAGCTGCAGAGGGGCTCAGCTCATGCTTGGGCACCCTCTCACACAAAACCAAGCACTCTGCCTTCAGGATTGTCAAGGCCTGCCATAGGAGTGGCTTATAGGTTTATATGTGTCTGTATATATATGTGGATATAGGTAGCCTATATCACTGTAAGGGGTGCAAGCACACCCTTACCCAGGCTGCAGTAGCAGACCTGTGGTGCCATTTTGGAGTGCTTCCCAGGGGTGGCATAATACATGCTGCAGCCCCTGGTAGGCCTCTGAGGTACCTATGCCCTAGGTACATAGTACAGCAGCACAAACAGTTATGTCCCAAATACAAAAACCTACAACATCCAACGATCCATTGACATCATCCCAAACTTTGCTTCTGCAACCTTTTTTAGTACAGGCTCCAGACCACGGTCAACCACCATCAGCAGGAGGTGACAAAACACAACATCCTACCGACAAACCAGGAGAGGACAAAGAAAAAACAGGCAAATCATTACGGAGCGGAAAAACAGTGATCTAGTCTTCAATATCCCGTCCATCGAATTATGAACACAACAACTAGCCAATTTAAGCAAAGGGATGTCCTTTGTTCCTACCAACACATCAACATTACTGGATGTTGAAGTTGAGTTTCACAGGTTGATGCACACGTTAAGATTGAGACATTTTTTTACCAACATTGTGCCTCTAGAAGCCACTCAGGATACCAGTATGACCAAGTTCAAAGCCGCAAAGCACGTTTCAACCTCCAGTATCACATAAAATGCTGGACACGTTTTTAATCTTGGTACAGAAGGACTTACAACAACTAAATTTAAAAAGACATCGCACTAAAAACCTCAACACACAAGATTTACATTCATTAAAAAGTCTGGCTAACAATCAAGCATTGACTTTGCAACCAGCAGACAAAGGAGGCACCATTGTTGTGATGGACAGCTCATTTTACATCAGGAAGGCTAATGAACATGTCAATGATACCAATACATACCTTCGCCTCTCGAATGATCCCACTCTTGTGTTACAAAACATCCTAGACCAAATGTTAACAAAGGCTGTAGACAACAATTGGATTAATGAACAGACACCAAAATATCTCATGACATCTAACCCTCGACGGCCTAAATTGTACATGATCCCGAAAGTCCACAAGAACATAACTGATCCCCCATTCCGTCCTATAGTCTCAGCGCAGGGATCCATCTTTGACCCTATAGGCAAGTTTTTGGATCATTACTTACAACAGTTTGTACAAGGCTGGAAGTCTTACATCAAAGACACCACGCATTTCCTAAACCGTCTCAATTCCATCACCTTGGATAGTAAAGTGTAATTGCTTCTCTGCACCATTGACGTAACTGCATTATACACATCCATACCCCACGCAGCTGGTATGGAAGCTGTTGAATGGGCTTTGTTACAAATGGATGACATTCACATTGAAAAAATACTTTTATCACAATTATTGCAATTTTGCCTACATCATAGCCATTTTGAATGGCAAGGAGAGTTCTATGCCCAACTTACCGGCACTTCAATGGGTTTTTCTGGAGCCCCGGCTTATGCCAATATATTTATGGCCCAATTTGAAGAGGAGCATATTGTTTGCAACATGTCAAGATCAAATTATACTGACGTTTTATAGATGACATTTTTATAGTCTGGAAAGGCAGTAAAGCAGAACTAGAGACAATGATCACCACTTTGAATACCATCAACACATGCATTCAGTTTACCTCCAGCATCGCTACGACACAAATTCATTTCCTGGATGTCCTTATCAGTTATACCAGATCAAACTCACATTTCGACTCTCAAGTTTACAGTAAACCCACGGACAAGAACAATGCCTTTGCTTTCACGAGTTTTCATCCCAGACCTCACATCAAGAACCTGCCATACTCACAATATACCAGAATCAGACGAATTTGTTCTAATCATGATGTGAGTAATCAAAAACTGGCAGAGTACAAAGAAAAATATGCCTCTCGAGGTTATCCACAAGACATTCTAGACAACTGTCTTAACCGAGCACAAGTCTACAAATGTGAGGCATTACTAACTCCATCAGTTAAATTTCACTACAACAGGATTGTATTTATCTCCAAATATTCCACAACCTCTACATCGGTCAAAAAGATTATTAACCATAGATGGGAATCACTGCAACAAGAAACAGACTTCAACGACATCTTTGGAAACAAACCCATTTTCACCTATACTAGAGGCAAAAACATAAGATCAATACTGTCAGCTCCTAAACCTGAAATCAAACAGGTCTCACATCGGGGCACCATCAAGTGCAATAATTGTATACACTGCAGTAATGTAATCATTGGTAATACACTGACCCACCCATTAATAGGCAAGAAGATTCAACTGTACCACACCAGTGACTGTAACGCGACCAATGTGAAATACTGCATTAAATGTCCATGTGGCAAAGCATATATTGGCAAGACAGAACGCAAAGTAAAAATCCGCATAACTGAACACAAGAGCAAAATTCGCACAAAAAGCACTTCATCAAGCTTAGCTTTACATTGGATTGAGTCCAAGCATAACATATCTCAGTTACGATTTCAAATTGTAGAAAGGGTAATACCAAGAGTAGGAATGGATATCACAAAACAATTATTATGCAGACAAGTTTTTTGGATCAAGCATCTTGTCACAATGACACCATTGGGTCTTAATGACCGCCTGGATATGAATTGCTTTTTTATAAAGAAACTCAGTACAATTAGAAAAACACATTCAGAGCGATTGTTGGAACCAGTCAGCATGCATTTGGTTGATTAGTACACAACCCACTAAGAGGGACATTCAAGCGTTTACATATGGTGAAGGGTTCTTTATTCACATTGGTTACTTTGGTGATATAAGCTCACAGCGAGTCAACATCTGTTCAGTTTATCTGGTTATCATGAATTGTCCGCATCTTTACCATTTGTCTATTTATTTTTGGTTGTCATGTTTTATTCTAGAGATCGGGGCTTTGCTATTCAGTTCACCGTATGGGGTCTTGTGCTACAGTCTATACTTTAGTTTTAGCCCGCTAGATAATTCATTACTTGGTTTCGTTCCGTTACACTTTTACACAGTGTCAAGATGGCGACACTTCCGGCCTTCCGCCAGTCCTCTTTTGATGTTTTGCATCGCGGCTGGTTTAAACCATTCCGACGCTTCGGGCATTACGCATTCAGAATCAGACCGTATACCGAGCAGCATCGAGATCACTTAAACCGGTAAGATCCGAGAGTATTTGCCAACTCGCTATCCTGCGTGTATCTTAGGGAACCAATATCTGGCATGTTATATAAATAGCTGACGGGCTTTTTTATTTTTCTCATCTAAACCGTGCGGAAACGAAGTCTGGATACATTGAAGACTCCTCATAGTAAGTGGGTGAGTGTAACATCCTGTTGCTCTAGTAGATATATTCATGTCTCTATTGGGTATGTCATATCGCCATACCATCTTATTTGCATCGTTACAGGGTCGGGCATGCCAGGCTACATTGCACTATTTACCGCGTGGTACCTATGCGCCGGGTAAACACATTTTATGATTTGCCGTAATCATTATTTAGCGACAAGGCACCCATGGTTCTAACTTTAGTGATCTCTCCAGATTGCAGCTGTTTCAATTGAGGCCGGTTTACACGGACCACTTTGTGGTGAGCATAGGACATTACATGTATTTCACCCACCCGAATTCCTTTGAGCCAGCTAGCGGTTATCACTACGCACTTATTACTGTGCTCACATGCCACGATGTACATTCTACTATCTCCTTTGGTATTTTCTTTGGTATTTCCTGTGGCGTTTTCACTCGGTGTCACTCACCATTTACCACGGGTAGCGCATTCTATACAGGGGCAACTGAACAGGCCTTTTCACTTTTTTCTTCTTTTTTTCTGGTGATCATTTGAGAGTGAACACATGAGGTCTCATATGGTAATCAGCCCAGCTTAAGCAAGTAAACATGTACCTCTCTTTTTGAGGCAGGTTGGGTAATGCTGCCCCTTGTGTATATAAAGTATGATGAGACGTTAACATGAGCATAATAAAAAAAAATCGGTTTTAGGTTGGCCCCTGACGAAGGGACGGTGACGTCCCGAAATGCATCGGGCACTTATGAACCGTTGTTTATTATTTCACGGACTGATTTTTGTACCACTATGCGATTGAAATGATGATTGTGTATATATTCTCATTCATTTGTTGAACATTTTACAGACTGTATTGTTGAACGAATTGTCAAATGTATTTTCATTATGATTTAATCTTGATATAAATTGAATATCAAGGTGAACCAATGGTTTAAAATTGTCAATGTTTTGAATGGTAGTCTCATATGAGACGTGGGTATTGACACCCAGTGAAGTGTGCACAGCACCATCAAGTTCACATACTTGTAACAGTCCTAGGTACATAGTATACCATATACTAGGGGCTTATAAGGCAATCCAGACTCCAATTAGATATGTACCTAATGTAGCTAGGCTGTGGTCCTGATTACCAGGGCCACAGCCAGACTAAGGTTGAAAAACAGTGAAACACCAGCAAACAGTGGGGGTACCCATGTGACGCAGATCCTGCTCTCCTACAGGGGTCATTCATGGTTTGCTATTAGTTGGATGGACTGTCCATCAAAGCATTTTGTGGATGGTTACATTTTCTCATTTGTGTTCCTGTTACGGATTGGTCATGGGGCATCATGTAGTCCTTTTGTTAGAATAATGTGGATGTGTGCTCTTTGATGTATTTACTTCACAGGCACAATGACATTTACATTTCTGGTTATTTATTTTTGATTCATCAATGCTTGCTGTTTGGAAATATCAGAATGTCATAAAATACTCTACTGTTTAATACTTACTTTTGCATGTTCATTTGTTTAACTTTCCTGTCAAGGTAAGATTGTTGGATCACATCTTTCTTTGTTGTACAAAGTTAAACTTTACAATTTAAGTAATGTCCCTTTGTCAAAAGTAACTATAATGCAATACCTTGTGGTGTATACCTTTCAACTTCACCACACACTTCACATACTTGACTTTCTGACTAACGCATAATATTCCACTTTGAAGGTACAGTTAAACTCTTCTAAAACAGTCTATTCATCAAGGGGGTACTACTCACAGCTTCCCTATTGATGCGGTACAAGATGTTGCTTCATGATTTGCTTTCTGGGCAGTATGGGGCAACACACACAAAATCTCTCAAATTATTCCAACTACTGAAAATCCAGAAATATAGGTTTGCTAGTGCTCGATATCAACCTTTTTAACATCCAAAATGCTATTGCAATGAGCCAATGAGTGACCAGAATTGACAGAGGATAAATGTTCCTAAATGTGTATGCTAATTCAAGTGTTCACTTATGAGGTGACCTCCTCCAAATCACCTTAGTTGTATTGTCAGATAAACATGCTGTGCTGCACACCACACCAACTATATTGTTTTATTCTACGTGATTTAGCCTCTTGTGTAGGGATACATGAAGTGGGCTTCTGGGGGAACAGGGACCTTACCAAGCAGGTCCATTTATGCTCAATGTCAGGACACACCTGTTAACACAGAGCTTCAACAGGTCAGAATACTCATCATCACACATTGGTAAACTTTAAATGACATTCTTGAACTTTCTTTTCTTCTCATAAGCAAGCAACCCGAAGCCCCTGAACCAATCTTTAACTTGCCACTCTTATCCACCATTGTGCAAATTGAACTCAGTGAATTTATTATTGTTTTTTAGGGGGTGCATTCATTTATAATCTCTTGAAAATAATCTATATATTATGTTTCATGCTTCTGGCTCGCGCTCCTAGGACTGCATTACAGATACGGTCCGGGGGGTCAACAGGCATTTGGGCCCACTTTGTGCGCTCCTGGGGCACTTTGGTATTACATAAGGGGCCACAGACACTTGTGCGGCGTCTTCTGTAAAATCAATAGCACCAGTGCTATCTGTAGGGGACATTCCCTTATTTGCATGGGGGCCTGCCTCATGCAAATGAGGGACTCTCTTTGCCTCTGTGCCCTTGCCATATTACAGACTTGGGCACAGAGGCAAGTAATCCCTCAGGAGGTGCACTGTGGCAGAGGAGAAAAGGGGTCCATTGGACCCCCAGACATCCCCTTGCAGGTGGGTGCAGTCACTGACTGCACCTGCCTGCAAGGGGATATCTAATTTCCTTCAAAAGTGCAGGCGGGTTGCCGCCTGCATTGTGAAAACAGAGAGCGGCAGCATTTCACCTGAATGCGCTGCCCCCAGAGCAGGGCGAGTTTGTGGCTGCCCTGGTGGCAGCTTAGTCATCGTATTATGCAGGGCACTCCTTTTTAAAGGTGCACCTGGTGCAAACAATGAAAATGTGCCTTTTGTGTAATGTGGCCCCTGGTGGTAATGGAACTCTCAAGTGCGTCAGTTGAAAATGGAGGAGCTGGTGGATCCGATCCACGTCTTGCTGTTGTCCCTTCTGCAGCTACGCCCATTTCAAAATAAAGACAATGGGCCTCATGTAGGTAGCCCAATACCGGTCGGTAATGGCCGATGTTCGGTAATTACACCGTTACCGACCGGTATTTAGGCTTTTGCAATGTAGGGGGCACATTACAGGATTCGGTAATTACCGAATTTCTACGATTCGGTAATTTTTACCGAATGAATACCTACATAGCATTTACCACTTCATAAATACCGAATCGGTATGATTCGGAATTTATGAAGTGGTAAATGCCAGGCCACCTACATAAGGCCCTTTGTCTTGTATTTTGTTTTGTACAGATTACTAATTGGTGGGTTGGTGATGATCTGAGGCTGCTGTTGGCGCCGTTCCTAACACATGTGTTATTTCACCCACTTTTCTCCTGTTTCCTATATAAATGATTGCAACTCAGTAACTGATTGGAATGGGTTGATACTTGGGACTGCCATCTATGTCCTTTGAGATTCTACTCCAATGAAGAAATCTTGGCAATATA
The DNA here is from genome assembly GCF_964204655.1 of Triturus cristatus. Lineage (NCBI taxonomy): Eukaryota > Metazoa > Chordata > Amphibia > Caudata > Salamandridae > Triturus > Triturus cristatus. The sequence continues at coordinate 528,823,344 of NC_140588.1, read as the reverse complement.
TTAATAAACCTATGAGCATTAAACAACAAAATCTGAAATGGTATTATTAATCACCCAACCAATATTACGATAAAAGTAGATGTCTACAGATAATCAGGAAGCTGGAATCAAAATTACATTGGTCTAATGATAGTGGTATGAAAGTAATATCTACTTTTTCTCCCTTTTTTACTTAAAAACAACCTTGCAATGTTTCGTATGACTGTTTAGATTGGAAGACAGTCATAATAAAAATCTTATCGGAACAAACGCTTACTGAAGTATCAATACAAATTACATTACTTAATATCGGTTTTGGAAATGTTGGCTCTTTATCATGATTATGAGTGTTGGACTTGGCCTTCTCTGCAGGGTCACCCCGAAACGCTTTGCCTTTATCCCTGCTGTTTTGCTGAAGTGTGTTTTTCATGGCCTTCGGATTCTCTGCATTTTACCACTGCTAACCAGTGCTAAAGTGCTTGTGCTCTGTCCTTTAAACATAGTAAAATTGATTCACCCTCAATTGGCACATAAATGTTCTTGAATGTCCCTAGTAAAGCTGTCCCAGATGTACCCAGGGCCTGCAAATTAAAGGCTATTAGTGGGCCTGCATTAACTGAGAATAGTGTCAGTTGGAATCTTCGTGACCAAATTTATTATCAAAAGATTGCAGAACATTCAGCTTTTCAAACCTACAAACATTGGGGTTGATTGATTTTTATAAACAGATCATGGTTTAGTGTTTGATGATGTCTTAAGCTCTTCAGGAGCCTGTTTTTTGGCTTAGTTCTCCCCACTCAGTTCTGAAGATGGTCTTGCGGAGTCGTTTGCCACGTGAGACTGAAATGTCCACAGTACATCCTCTCTAACTTCTTTCATTAGACTTTGATCATTTGCAACTACATTTTCAACCTTAGATGGACTATGGTCAGAAAATCTGTGATATGTTTGATAGATATACCGATCCCCATTGATCACTTCTAAATACACTACAAATTCATTTTTGTGGTTAATGTGTGTTGGCTGTTATCTTTACAATGGTTTAATTGGACCCTGATTGAACATTGCTGCAAAAGACTATGCATAATGAATTGAAATTTGCAGCTGAATTCTTATTTATATAAAAATAAACATTTCTGCAATTTACTTTCGGTACTCCTTATTGTAAGTATGCCTTTTGTGTTTAATTCAATATAGGTTGGATTTCTATACCAACTCAACTCAGACTAAATACATGTGACTCCTTCGGGATCCTCTTGCTTCATGACTAGTGTGCCTGCAGCACTTTTTGTGCCACCCACTTAAGTAGCCTTTTTAAACATGTCTCAGGCCTGGCATTGCAATCTGTGTGAAGTTTAAAACTTGCAAAATAACCCCTTTGCCAAGCCTATAACTCTCTCTTTAATACATATAAGTCACAACTAAGGTAGGCCCTAAAAAGCCTATAGGACAGGGCGCATTATATTTAACAAGTTGGACATGAACTTAACTTTTACATGTCCTGGTGTTGAAAAACTCACAAATCTTTTTACCACTACTGTGAGGTCTACCTCTTCCATAAGATAGCACTGAGTTCCCTTATTACATTTCATATGTGCCAACTTTTGTTTGGGAGTAGGTAGCAATGTTATGTTTAAGGAATTGTGATTTAAAATCCTCCTTTATAGTGGCAAAGTCAGATTGTAAGTTACAATTCTGAAAATGCCACTTTTAGAAAGTTGGCATGTTCTTGTCCTAATTATTTTGTACCTGCAGCAATTTCCTGTGTCACATGACGAGGTATAGTTGGCCTTGATGAATACTTCCTAGACTGTCACTCAATAGAGGGGCTGGGTGTTGACAGGATGGGCCACCTAAGCAGACTGGTGGGGGGTGGAGCAGTGCACAGGCCCACTTACACTTCAAAGACACATCCACAAATAACCTAACAGCATGTGACTTCAGTCAGACTGGGGCCAAAGCAGGCAGGCAGGAAATTCCAGACACTTCTGCATGGGGAAAACTCCAGACGTTGCTTCCACTTCAAAACAGGCACAAGGTATAAGAATAGAACCCTCTGACCCACTCTTCAGTACACTCCTGGACCTGTGGACATTACAGAAGAAGACTGTCCTGCTGCTAGAGGACTGCTTGAGGCCTACTCTGCTGTCTGAGATAAAGACTGCTCCTGCTCCCTTCATATCAGGTTGTCTGAGTAATTCCAATGGCTAGTCAGCAGGCCTCCTGTTCTGGGATATAGGGACACAACAAGCTCCAGAGGCCTCCCTGCAATTTCCTAGCTGACCTGTTGCATTGGATCTGCCTGGATCTGCAACTGGACTTGCCTGAGCCCCTCCTGGTCTCTGCTGGAGTAAGTTCCTGATCCCCAAGAGGAGCCTACTAAGTCCTAGATCCTTCATGTTGCATCAGTTGGGCTATCCTGGAGGAAAAAGAGAAATGCTTAATATTTGGGAGACCCAACCACGAACATGTCAGTCTGTACCAAGATCTTGCTGTCTGCGTTGATTGCCAACACAAAGCTCTGTTGAACAGCCTGCAGTGACTGCTAACCCAAAGCTCCAGCAATGACTGTCATGTAAACCCAATAGGATCTTTGCATTACAACGATGACCATCCACGACACCAAGCCTGCTCTTCGTGCTACAGAGACAACCATCAATGACCCTCTCCCTGCTTCTCACAGTCTTTTCCACCACTAATTGGACTCTTCAGGGTGGAATTTGAGCAGGTAACTTTTTCAGCGGGACTAACCTGGTCCCTATATCCAACTGGCACTTCATTGCAGTCGGCCTGAACTTCGGACTTTCACCCAGTCTGACACAAGCAGATAACCGGGAGCGGCACTTTGAGCTTTTAGGTGATACATATGAATCACCAATGATCTTGCCACAAGACTTAATGAAATTCCCTGAACATGAATTATATCTGAAGACAATGACCTTGTTTCTGCATTCTAAATCAGCCAGTTACATACACAACAGGGATAATCATCAAATGACAGATTATGAAATACATGTATATTGAAAACACAAGTTCTAACTCTTCTGCCCGTACCCGGAACCAGACTATCCAATGTAAGAAAAACAAAAATGGTTCAATGGGACTCTTTTAGTTTATGGTCAATATGACTACAACTCTTTACACTAATCTCCAATCAACATTTTATTCCCCAACAATAATTCCATATAAAACTGGTGACATTTTGGCCCTGTAGCCAATGTGCGAAGGTCTCCTTAGCAGAATAAATGCTGCCTGGCATTTCACCGATTGGGGCAAGAGTATAACGAGAGGCCAATTTACAATCAACAACAGACTGATCTGTTACAAAATAGGAGTAATTAATAAATCAGGATCCCACCTCCTAGCAGTACATGTTGTTCACATGCTGGAGTATTTGGAGCCACACTAGAATATTTGTGTTTTTCAAGATTATGAAATACATTCATAATGGTAAATGAGCTTCATTTACAAATTCATGGCACAATCATGGGGGCAGATTGCCTACTTTGCTACTCTACTCGCATGTTGCTAGAAACGGGAACATTACTGGATCAACTCTGTCAAACCTCGGCCCCTGAAAGTACTTCATTAAGCTGATATATTCACAAAATAATTTTCATATACAAGAGGACAGACATTCTCCTATCTCAATGACAATATCTTGAATGGGTAATGCCAGAAAAATGTAGCAGTGCATATACTTAATTTTCTACCTTTAAATATTTGTTCTGTTTAATTATTTTCATACAAACATACAAAGGGATCTGATGAAGAATAATACCACAAATCATGACAATTCATAGCAAACCTATAACCTGGAGGAGAGTATGCCATGGGGGGAAGATACATTGCATTAAGAATAAGTGCATCTTTGAGGTGGATTCAAGTTGTATACAAGAGGAACTGAGGTGCCAGTGCTAAAATTGTCCTGTGGATCCAAGGGGGGCAATGTATTCTTCCATACTTTACTGGGGTGCAAGGTCTACGTCAAAAAGCCAGGTCTTGAGGAAAGAAATTAGCAGAAATAGGCAAAACAGAGGGCAGAAAAGTGAGTGAGCAAGAACGGCTAAACAGACAGCAGAAAAAAGAGCAGAAAGGCAGGAGAGAGCAAAACCGAGGGCAGAAAAACGAGCCGAAAAGGTCAATCAGAGGCCAGAAAAACGAGCAGAGGGCAAAAATGTGGGCAGAAAAACTAGCAGAAAAGTCAAAATGGAGGGCAACAAAAATGAGCAGAAAGGCAAAACAGAGGGCAGAAAGCAGAAAATGCAAAACAGAGGGCAGAAAAAGCAAAATAGAGCAAGAAACGAGCAGAGGAGGCACAAACAGAGGGCAGCAGGTAGACAGGCAGCAGAGGGTAGCAGACTATGGGCAATCTGGACAGGAGAACTGTCGCAGAGGGAGCTGGCACGAGGACCTGCTCACTGTGGTCGCGCTTTGGCCTCCATAAAGTAGGTCCAGGGGGCAGGGCGGGGCGCTGGGTGGCGGGAGGGGGGAAAGAGAGGGAAGAGGGAAATGGTTGGAAGAAGCAAGAAGAAAAGGCAAAACAGAGGGCAGAAAAACAAACAGGAAGGCAAAAACTGAAGAAAGAAAAAGGAACAGAAAAGGCAAAAAAGAGCAGAAGAGGGCAAAAAAGAGGGCAGAAAAACAAGCAGAAAAAGGCAAAACAGAGGGCAGAACAACTAGCAGAAAAGGTAAAACAGAGCTGAAGAAGGCAAAATATAGGGCAGAAAATGTGCAGAAACTGCAACACCGAGGACAGAAAAATGAGCAGGAAAGGCAAAACAGAGGGCAGAAAAACGGGCTGAAAAAAGCAAGAGGAATTGGATAAGAGAGACAACAGAGACATTACTAACTGCACTAGCCACAGACAGCTGCATATTGGAATGGATATCTGAAGACAAAAAATGAAGTATTATTTAATAATGGATCATAAATCTCAAGCATCTAACTTCAACAGTGAAATTATATACCTATTAAATATCTTTGTGTAACCAACTGTCTGTTCAATATATAAATCAGACGTTCTTCTGAAGATGAAATACAAACACAACAAAAAACAAGTGACCAATATTATGCTGACTCACCGCTCTCCCTTTCCAAAGTATAACTACCTCTGAATTCATACATATACATCTTTGGAATACCCTCAATGTAACTGGAAAGTAATTAATCATTTGTAATGTATGGCTCTCACTGAGAGCCACAAAAATGACCACTGGGCAGGAGAACTTCGCTGGGTGAAAAATTGGAATTTTCAAACTTGGAGCTTTTCCTGCTAAATCCAATGGTCCAATGCCTATCAGGAGCCCTAGTATGTATAACGCGCACTTATCCTGTTTGAGCCCTGGCACATATCAAAAGAGCTGCGCCGGGCGCAAACAGAGAAAACGCACCTTATTACATAGAATGCGCTGCCCCCAGGGCGGCAGCGAACTCACACTGCCCCCATGGCAGCGCATTGAAATGAAATACGGAGCAGCTGTTTCCAGGAGAGTCTCAGCGACGCTGTGTGCGTGGCTTTGTGCAGCCTGAGACCTTCATGAGGATTGCCCTGTTATTGTGCACACCCGGAGTCCAAGTGAGTCTCGGCGACTCTGTGTGCATGTGCTTTTTGCAGCCTGGGACCATCGTAAAGATTGCCCTGTTATCGTGCACCCAGAGTTCAAGTGAGTCTCAGCGATGCTGTGTGCATGTGCTTCGTGCAGCCCGAGACCTTCGTGAGGAGTGCCCTGTGATCGTGTACAACCGAAGATCAAGTGAGTCTCAGCGACGCTGTGTGCGTGTGCCCTGTTGCAGCCTGAGATCTTTGTAGCACCAGCGGCCCAGACCGGCAGCCCCAGAGGAGCCAAGCCGCCGGCCCGAACCTGCCGTTGCCAGAGCGGGACCTCGAACCAACCCCATCGATGGAGGGCCCGAGTTCCACTGCCCAGAATCCACAAAGATTGCATCAGAGACCCAAATCACGGGAAGAGGAAAGGAGAGCAAGGTCGCGCCCCCCAGGTAACGTGTGTCGCCACCTGGGGTGGGGTGCGGGTTCAGAGAGAGACGCTCTCGGCCTCTCTCATTCCTGCAAAGCGAGCCTCTGCTTCGGCTCGTATCGTGGCCCGTACTTGCCAAGGAGTGGCAGTACCCGGGCCGGAGTGCAGAGCTGCACTTTGGTTTACACCAGACCCGTATGGGGGCATCTGTTGACAGAAGCTGACCGCAAGTCAGTACGAGTGGTGGAGAGACCCCCGAAGGCACTGTGATCGTGCTGGAGTGTATTACGCATTGCATTATTTCTGCATTACGAACTACCTGATTGTGGTATTACACATTGCATTATTTCTGCATTACGAACTACCTTATAAGTGTATTACGCATTGCATTATTTCTGCATTACGAACTACCTGATTGTTGCATTACCCATTGCATTATTTCTGCATTACGAACTGCCTGATTGTTGCATTACGCATTGCATTGTTTTGGCATTATGAACTGCTTGATTGTTGCATAACGAACTGCATTATTTTAACATTGCAAAGTGCCTGATTCTAGCATTACGAACTGCATAACATTGCATTAGGACTGCAGTGGATTATTTAGAATTGCTCATTAATAACGCCAGACCTTACAAGGGCTGGGGCCAGGAGGACTATTACAAATACGCATATGTTGGATTTATATCATGTGGTCTCATCGTACATCTTTTTATATAAATTTATACTAGTTTTTATGAAACTCGTGTGGAGTCCATTTGTGGTGTCATTATTGGGTCACTGAGAGCATGGTTACCTTTACACATTTGCATTAAAGATAAGCCTGGCTGCTCATGCCAAGCTACCAAGGGGGTGAGCGGGGGCTATCTGAGAAGGTGTCCTTCCTTTCCCTCACGTGGAAGCAAGGGTCCCTATTTGGCCTAAGGTACCTACCTCAGTCAACTAGCGACCCCAAGGTCTAACAGGCACCCACAGTGATTACAAGTTTGAGTTTAGCATTCCACCCATCTTTTAAAAATGTTCTCAGTGAGACACCTGTAGTGCCAATCTGGACCTCTGTGATGAGGCCCAAGAAGGCCAAAGCCATTCTTAGGCTGCTGGTGTTCCCATTTAGAGGAGACTTGGTATGGTAGTTTGGGTTGGACTTTTATATTTGGAACATGACCAAGGCTGATTTGCGTACCAGTGGTCACTGTGCCATAGGGCTCAATTTGCATCTCACTAACAAGGCCCAACAAAGCTAACACATGAGAAGGGTTGCTCGTGTTCACATTTATAAGGAACATTGTATCTATTGCTGGTATGTTCAAGTTGGAGCAGGGCCTAAGCCATCTCATTTCACACAGTGATCAAAACACAAGTACTGGAATGCAGCCTAGAGTAATTACCAGTGGCTGAGATGAATTCAAAGATTGTACACATCACTTGTTTAGTCTCATACTGCCCTTGCCCATTTCAATTCAAACCCACAGATGTGGTGCTGGAAATTCCTAAGCCACAGCATTGCAGAATGGCCATTTCTTTCAGATTTCTGCTAATGTGGTACATTTTATTTCACCTGTATGCTGGGAGTTGCATATGTCTATAAAACAAGGCCACCGGCATTAATTCCATTCCTGTAACCCAAGTATTTTTCATCACATTCTCTGTGACTTGATCTCTTGTTTCTGGCAATCCACGTTTCCAGTATCCCATCCCATGACTCTACCAACTAATCTTCAACTCACCATTGACTCCCCTGAATCAAGTATCATCATTTGCTGCTCCAAAGAATTTAAAATGTACGTGATGGCTGTGTGTTTTCTGCCTATTTTCTTTTCCTGTTATATCCTTTAATAAAATCACGCTCAACTTCATTCAACTTACACATATTCTTTGAAGTAGTGTTAGTGTTACCATACCATTTTACAAGACACCTAAAGAGTTCAGACATTTGACGTCTTTTAATACCAATTAGTCTATCTTTAGACAAATTATGATCTATGCTATATTCTTCGATATAAATGTGGTAATTTATAATGGTATAATAGAGAGAATATGAAAGACTATAACTCAGAGGTAACTATACATAAGTAACATCTACCGAAAACGTAACCAAATGGGTACAAGCGTAACAGTCAGACAAATTCATTATCTTTTTTATATGTGTTTAGTAAATCTGTATAAGAATTTTCTCGTAAGCTCTTCACTATAACTGTCTTTATGATCTAACTTATGATTTTTAGTATCAATATATTTATAGAACTTTAAACTATTATTTACGATTGAGAGATATTATGTAAGAGGCTACACCAGCACACTAATTAGTGCAATTGAAATAAAATTTATGAAAATGATTTGGAATGCCAATGTCTTTCTTTTTTTGAAGATATCTCCTCCAGTTCTTTAAAATGTTTTTTTCCAAAAGTATTTGATTTTAAAGCAAAAACGTAAAAAATTACTAAAACTAATCCAAAAGAAATCCAATTAATCAAAAGATTTTTGGTGCATCTGGATAAGTGAGGAAGCGGACGTGACAAACAAAGTGGAGGTGGCGTAGTCTAGTAGGCTGCAGCAACTGCATCAGGGCTTCAGCCCAGTTTTGGGCATGGGGTGCTGGGAGCTACTTTGCCACATTGCCTTTTGGGTACAGGGGCCGGAGTAAGTAGCAGAAGACCCCATTCACGGCCCCACATCAAGAAGTGGCACTGAGCGACTCAGAGGCTAGGAGGGGGAAGGAGGTAGGAGGCGTGACCTGCAGTATAGCTCCAAGGCAATGCTGGGCTCCTGTAGGGAGTCTGCACTAGAAGAGGATTGCAGTGCTGTGGAGGCAGCTGAGCTAGACATCAGTGCAGCTTGTGGCCCCATCCCTCCTGGAGGTTTCGCCGCCATCAGCCACTGTCACCAGTGTGCGTCCTCTTGTACGCTGTAGAGCCATATGAGCTGGAGGAGCTTGGAGTCTTAAAGTCACTTCCCTGACCACCATCGCCTCGCGAGCTCCCACTACTCGTGCTCCCACTGTTTGAACCAGCTCCTGACCCACGTCTGGTCCCAAAGTCTGGCAGTCTCGAGCCTTTCGCATCTCTACATGCCATCCCACCCGAAAAGCTCTTGAGCACACATGATTTATGGGCATCCCAGGCCCAGAGAAATGGAGAAACGAAGGTGTCAGTTGGGATTTACTGCAGGAAGGGCTAACACTGATTGGGGGCCAGGTCAATGGGGAATAAAGTTAAGTGAAGAGCAAAGTGAAGAAGAAAGTGGTGAAAAGCATACTACTAATATCTTACATCTCCCAATGAATCCATTCTTGACCAAGATACAAGAAGGGGAGAGGTGAGAAGCACAAACTAGTACAAGCTAGTACTGTACAGCTAGTGCAAGGGAGCCCTGTCACGGCAGATGAGATCCAGAAGAATCAGGGCCATGGTGTATGCAGGTGCAAGGAAAAGGGAGTAGGAAGCCCAATCGGAGGTAGTACCCCGGAACAGAAATGTGAGACACAAAAATGCAAAGAGGCAATTAAGAGCACTCCAATGCCACCAAGCCCAGTTTCTACAAAAGATTTAGAATCTGAACCATGTGATATGGGACAGCTTCTGGGGCAGAAACAGTTATGGGCCAGCATGCTGGAAAAGAGCACAAGAAAAAAATCAGACTTTTTCTATGTCCTCAACCCACTGGAAACAGCAGAAGTGTTAGGGTCTATGAAAAACAGCCCAGCTATACAGTCAACCAATGGTGTTTTAAGCCCCCAAGAGCTACAGACCAGGAGCTAAGGCATGACAAATGCAGAACATGTGATATTGATACAGTTTGTTGAGGAAAAGGCTATAATGTCAACCAGCTTGGGCATATGTTCATACCCGATTTCGCACAAGATAGTCTCTGTAAAGAAGGGAGCACACATCCACCATAGCACCCCTAATAGGGATTGTGCAGCACTGGTATGTGTACAGGGAATACATGACCACCAAGGCTGATCTCAAAATTAAGGAAAATCTTAAATATTTTGAACCCTTAAAGGATGATGTCCACTTCAGCATTTTAAGATGATTATTCCCAACATAGAAAGAGCCCTGTGACTGCTCAGCTCCATCTGTTGAGAAGGATCCTCCAACAGGAACAGAGTACGATAAAAGCACAGTCAGTGAGACTAAAGGCCAGAAATGCTCCCTTGGGAATATTTAGCTTTTAACCTTGAGCCTTTGCATGGCACCCCCTGCCCAGGGCAACTAAACTCTCCGGGTAACTGACTGAAGAATGTGTCCGGATGAGGTGAACACAAGGGGAGCACAACAGATTCAAAGCTACTGGAGGAACTGTTTTGGATGCTATGCAGGCAACAGTGAAAGCACTCAACCATCATTCAGATAAAATTGACATACAGGTAGACCTGTTAAATTCTCTTGCAGTGTTTGTGTCAGGCATCAATGACAAGCTGCAGAATCTTAACAATCTAATATCACATCACAGATACAAATTGACAAAGGCACAAACTTTACGATATGCACATGTGGAGAGGTTACGGCAAACTGGTGTGAATTCCATCATTACTTAATAGAATTCTAGAAGAGGTCAAAGTCACTGCAAAGGAGGAAGGTAAGGTGGCGACTGCGAGCACACGGGGACCTGGCAATAAGTTAGAAGTCACAACTATATGTGTAGGCAGCCGAGATCTGATTGCAGCAGAAGAAGTGGCACTGAGAGTAGGAAGACCCAGCATCAAGACCACGCTGGATCCAGCTGCCTGGCATCCAGAATTGGGGAACTTGGAGCCTATCAAATCTCACCGCTAGAAATGAGAAAGATAGCAAGTGAGAAAAGGAAGCAGTATAAATCCAGTTAAGAACTCTCTTGAATTGGCTGCATGACCAAGTCTGCAGCTTGGAAAGCCAGAGGAACAAAATGTAACTGGCATTGTGTCAAGCAGGATGAGTCGAATTTGGACAGACCCAGTGGAGATCATTCAATCAAAAACAATGTCAAGACCTCAGGACCAGAGCGAATGCCCTGACCATAGCAACCCCCAAAGAGGGGTGGATGAGGCAGCTATTGAATCACCACCAGGATGTGTAGTACAACACACAGAAGGAGGTGAAACCCAAGAGATTGGGTGCAGGGCTGAATGCACTGCTTGTAATTTCAACCCATGCTTCCCAAATCCATGCCACAGAAACCCCCTCAAGGGGTATGAATGAGGTAGCTATGGAAATACCCCAAGGATGTGTAGTACAGAATATGGAAGGAGGATGCAGGACCAAATATACTGTCCTTCACTCCAACTCATGTACCTCAAAACTCTGTTTTGGTCAAATTAGAGAGCTCATAAAAGCTGGAAACCCAGAACTAAGCCCTGTATCAGCAGCGGCACAGGGAGTGATGAATGAGGACACTAGTACATCTGTGATGAAGCTGCATAAGGGCCTCCCAGCTAAAACAAGTAGCACTGAACATGTATAAATCAATCCTTTTGTGGGCACCTGAATACTCCTCGAGAGGGAATCATGACATCCTAAACTGCTCGACGATATTAGAGTTGATCAAAGACCTTCCAGGCCTGTCCCAGGCGGAATCATCAGACATCTTCTCAATCAAATTTCTTTCCCTCCATGACAATCAAGTTGCTGAGCCCACTTTTGTTATGTTTTATGCACCAGGTTTACATACAGAAGTTTTAGCGAGAAAACAGCAGTTGAGAAGTTGGGGCATCAAAGTGGCATTATTTCAGGAACAGCCCTACCCCCATACTGTTGAGGCAAAATGAGCAGTCAAATGAGAAGAGGCCATCCTCCTCAATACTTAGATGCAGTAGGAAGGGCTCCCCCATGGGGGTAGCCGGGGCTAACAATTAAAATCTAAGCTGATCTAGCCGCTGAGTCACAAAGGTTAGCTGCAAGACATGACAACTTGGCAAATTGGAGCTGGCTTCCTCTAGTCCTTTCAACAGTGCAAAGGTCGGATTGATGTAAAGTGGAGCTCACAAACACAGTGCCTGATTATGGTAAAATCTGAGCATTCTTGTGGAATGTGGGAGGTCCAGCAGCAAAGTTAGAGGATGTGGAGCTGATACAATATTAGAAGAACTTTGATATAATAGCTCTGCAGGAGAAATATACCCTGGCAAGCATTCCTTTAATTGGCTTTGTGAAATATTGGATGTCCGCCTATAAAACAAGTAAATTTGGAAAGACCAAAGGTTGACTATCAGAATACATTAGTTCAAACACATTGGTGAAAGTAAAAACGCTGGATTTGCAATAACTGTGTATATTGGCACTACTCCTGGAAGGTAGGTCCTGTCAAGTTAAGTCCCCTATAAATACTGATAAATATTTACATCAATCCCAGAGGCAAGGAAGCTGTGGTGGACAAACTGTCATACTATTTAACAGACTTAAAAAGCGTTAATGAGGCATCCAATATAATAATCCGCTGGATATTTTAATCTCAACCGTTTCCAGCCACCAGATGTGGTCCTGGACGACATGAGAAGGCCACTTTATGAGGCAATATTAGAGCAAATACATTCGGAAAAGGTGTGGGCAGATAAGATCTGCCAGAGAATGTTAAGAATTTGTGGGCATGCAAGGTTGATAACCCTGAATGGGAGATTCCAGGTCAACATTCCACCAGCCTGGAAAAGGGCTCAGCTTATATGGTCTCATACTTAGATTACACTATTGTTAGCACCAGTATGTATAAAAACATTATGGATTTTAGGGCTGACAACCATACAGAAAGCGATAATCAACCCCAAAACATCTGGATAATGGACAAACTTGACAGACTATTCCCAGCAAGAGATTTGCTTGAGCAAGCACACACAGAAAACCAGACACATCTAAAATGAGACTCAGACAACCTTGAAAAAATAGTTGACACATCCCTACAAGTTCTGGAAGCTACTTTTAAGAATGTGCCAGACCCAGTAACAGCATGGGTATCCTTTATGGATCAAATATTGGCAAAGTAGCTGTCAAAGCACTCGCAGAAAAAGCATGAACATTTTTGGAAACAGGATGACTCAATTTAAAAAAACACATACAAAGTCTAGTATCCACACATATAAAGTTTAGGATCAACAAAACTATGCATCAAATAAGGCACAAAACCCCATGCTAATCAGAATGCTGAGGGAGGATTGAAGAAGACTCAAAAGAGAGGTATGGGCACTACAAAGCAGCTGAGAGGAGAATTCCTGCACAAGGCTCCTATGTATCTCCAAGAGCAGTGGTCCAAGAAGGTTCTGAAGGGTTATTAACAAGTAAGAAAAAGGACAGCGAGCTGCCAATAATGTCAACATTAGTGAGGCTACCTGTGTGGTAACCTTAGAAGCCATGACACCAGAAATCTTCATAAGAGTGAATCCCCCACAAGCATTATGTACTGCAATACTTGACTGACGCAATCATCAGAGTGATAGAGGGGTCACGCCCCAACTGCGCTTTGGGCACTAACAGCATCTGTAGCCCTGCTACAATGCAACACGCCAGTTTGGCCAAAGTACCTGCCTAGAATGTTTAACAATATCCTATAAGCAGGGACCATTCTACTGGAGAAGTTCTATAATCCATCCCATCTTCAAAGGTGGCAAAGTATCCTCTCCAAACAACGATTGTCTCATTGCCCTGCTTGATGTTGCACTAAGATAGTTTTCACCTCTATTGCTGAATGACCTTTCTGATTGGGCAGTCAGCTCAGGAAGAATAAAATTCCGTCAAACCAAAAGAATAATCAAGGCACCCTTAAAATTGAATGGCAGTTGGGATATTAATGGAAAGATCGTGCGACTATGGCTTGCCCCTGTACATGTATTTCGTGGACTTCAACATGAGGTTTAACCGTGTGCAGTGTGAAAAAGCTGTGGGCTAAACTGGATAGATGGGGCATCCCACACAAGCTATTGAATGCCATGAGAATGTTATTCACCGTGACATGGAAAAAGATCAAAGCAGGGGATGGCAGGCACCTGTTTAGAGAAGTACCAACATCAATGGGGTTGTAACAAGGGTGTGTTCTTGCACTGCTTCAGTTCGATTTGTACATCTCTGGTCTTTGAGCTGACCTTGACAAAGTGGCCTCCCTTTCAACCCAGCTTGGGAGGTTGAGCCATATTAAACATCCTCTACGCAGATTGCCTATTGTTGATGAGGAAAACACAAGTGGGTTTTCAAAGACTGATCAACAAGCTCACAGAGTAGACAGTGGGCAATTTATTTTAAATAAACCTCAACAAGACTAAGGGGACCTTATTTCAGAAGCCTATCACCAAACAGGGCAAGTGGTTACTTAATGGACTTTCCATAGAAGAAGTATCCACCTACATATACTTGGAATTCACACTAGACGCACGCACAGGCCTCCTTTGCCTTGCAGAAGGAAAGTATCCAGGGAAAGGCCTCGGCCCTAACCTTTGCGTTTATAGCCCTTTCCAAAAGACTTTGGGCCACACTCTGAGACCACTACTAGATGTGGTAATATCAAAATTCGGACCTGCATTTTTCTACAGTAGCGAATTGATGCTCGGGCGGGATGCAAAACTCCTGTAGAACCTTCTGACAAGGATATACAAATGTGTATGTCATCTGCCTAGATCAGCTTCTCCAGCACAAATAAGACTTGAGTTCACCTTGGCAAAACAAACCCTGGTCAGGAAGGGGGCTGTCCTCAAATTCTGCCATAAGATTCAGACTGCCTTAAACAACACTTTGGATTATTATGTCTGGGTGGAAATAACTATGCAGAAAGGAAAGGCATGTTTTAAGAGATACCTGGATGAATCCATTGACAATGTGGGTCTCGGGTGCAATGGACTTTGCCAACAAGCCACGCTCTGTTTAAAAAAGGAGTGAATAAATGTATTCAGAGGATAAGCCTGGGTGGAGGACAAGAGGGACCTTACAAATCGGGCCCCTGGGTGACTAGTACTAAACTCTTAAACAGACATGCCTGAGCAACCATATCTGGGACCTGCTATTCCATACAAATCAAAAAAAAAGTTAATGGCTCCGCAATTAAGGTCCCTCATTACCTTGGACTATATTCCAAAGTAGTTGGAAGAATAAATATGACGGCTATTCAATCTTGCAGAGGAAATCATGACTCACATACTTTGCATCTGCCTGTGCATGTTGAATTATCGTAGGTCACTCCTGCATAAAGAACTACTGGCCCAGGGAGTTTAAAGTTGCTAGCAGGCTCTTATTGAGTCACCAAACCCACGGATCCACATGCTGAACATCCGAACTGTGCAATTCTTTAAGGTTACTTGCTAGTTTTCACAGGGTTGTTTTATGTGTTTTAAAACTTACTTTTTAAAAATCTGTGTTGCAATTGGATTTATTGCACTTGCGATTCTTGCACATTTGAATGGCTGTGTTCATATAGACGCTGGAGGTTGGGACCAGCTAGGACGATCTTTCAAAAAAACAAAAACATTATTGAGTTTCAAAAGTAACCAAAAAACAAAAAGGGAACAACCTGGAGCATTTACAACAATATTGTTAAAATTGTGCACTTAAAAATGGATCCATCATATCAAGTCCATATCAACAATCAGTAAAATAGTAAAGAGAGGGGAGACAAAGCACAAGGCAGCAATGGAGGAGAGGGAGAGGAGGCAGGGAGAGACAAGCCCACCATTACCGCCATCTAACAACGTGGCCCTATCACAGAACACCGACTAGACAAAGGATTTTCCCACAAGGCTCTCAACTTAGGAGTCATCTAGTAACCAGACACCCCCGTCACCACCCAATCCCAGATTAACAATCTCATCCCCTAGATCACAGTACCTCAACCAGGGGCCCCATATCTTTCTAAAATTTCAGGGACAGCCTCTGCTCTTATAAGTCACTCGTTCCACCATCATATACATATCCATCCCATCCTTCCAGTCACACAATGAAGGGACCTTCGGCACACAGCTAAAAACTATGGGGCATATCATCAAGGGCTTTATCTCCGCTTTTCTGGCTTTAAAAGCCATAAAAGCACAGATAAAACCAACGCCCTATCAGCAAGAGGGTGCTAACATGCGTATTCGCATGTTAGCACCCTTTTACACTACGCCTACCTTTGTATCTCTAATGAGATGCAAAGTGGGCGTTCCTGACATACACTACATGTCAGGAGAGCAATAACGCGTCTTTGCGCTATCAGCAAGGATGCCCTTGCATTTTAGCAGATGTTAGTTTTTGGAGAAAACTGTTGTTTTCTCCAAAAACTAACGTCTGCTAAAATCCTGACTAAGCCACCCCTAACATTGGGGGTGGATTATTCTGATACGACCACAGGGTCGTATCAGCAAGGTTATTGCCTTTTTGCAGGGAACATCGCTGGGAAACCAGCGATGTTCCCTGCAAAACTGCGATGACATCGCTATCTCTGGAATTTTTATCGCCCTGTAGCAGCACGTTGATGATAACGCGCTACCAGGGCGATAAAAAGCAGAGATAGCCAGCGATAAGAAAATTATCGCTAAGCACGGCCAGCGATAATTATCGCTGGCCGTTGCTGATATGGCCCTATATTTGATCAAAAGTCGGCCATTTTTCCCACTTTGGGACAGCTAGAGGTAGCATTTTTTGGCAGTGCGCACTCTAGCGCTTCTAGACAACATGCATATAATGGGAGATGCTGCGCGGACGCAGCAGCAGTAGCTTTAAGGACACTTGCTAGTTTGCAGGGAATTGTTTTTTGTGTTTTTGAACTTAATTTAAAAACAATCTCTGTTGTAATTGAATTTGTTGCACTCGTGATTGTTGCATATTTTAAGGGCTGTGTTCATATAGACGCAGGAAGTTGGGAGTATCTGAAAACTATAATTGATCAAAAGTCATACTTTGTTTTTACTTGATGCACTATTTTTCGGCAGTACTTGCTCTAGCTCTTGTAGGCCACATGCATAGAACGGGAGATGCCATGCCAAATGCAAGCCTATCTACATCTGTCCTGGAAGCAGCCAGAGCCCGCTACTAGAGCCAGCCACTCTCTGCATGTGGCTTCCCAGGCGGTATTTTGCACATTTGCTAAAATAGGAACTTACTGTTTAGCTTAGCCCCTTGCACAAAAATGTACTCTACAATGCGCACCACTTTCACTAAAGACTATTCCTGTCCTCAATTTGATTTGCAAGTAAAACCTCCACAATGGGATAATGTCGCTATCTCTACCCCTGAGGTTGAGAAACTAATATACAGTTCTCTGCAGCCTTGATTGATGTCCCTTCACTGCAGAAACATACTGGCACCATTTTTGCCTTCCTGCGTAAAGAAAATGTTGACATGTTGTTTATGACAGAAACATGGCTATCTGAGTCATCCAACCCCACAATTCCCAAAGACATTCCTAAAGGCTATTAAATACACAAGTAGGACCACCTAAGAAGTCAAAAGAATCCTTTTAAAATACAGGTTAGGAATCCTTCCAGTCATAACACATCTTCCACCGTGGCTGAGAGAGAACTGCGGGAAATTATGCAGGCTTTGCAGAGTTGGAAATGAAGATATCGAAAATTTAATATGCTCCTGCATTAAGCTAAAACAGGAAAGGGCAAAACTCCTAAAAAGCCGCTTTAATGAACGAGGCATATGTACTCCGAGACAAGCAGTGCTTGCCTGCTTTAACCCAAGTGACCCGCAGTTAAACGGGAAGCTAGTCAAGTTCCTGAAACTAGTAGCATTTAGGCAAGGCCGGTGGCATCATGTGTGAGTACAAAAACAACAAAAAACTTGAACGTTGTCGAACTGTAATCTGTGCACAGACTCCGGAGGCTCATAGAAAAATTGACACACTGAGAACTTTGCTCCACTTAACCACTCCTGCATTTTTAAAAGATTTTCTTTTTTTAAGTCCTGACTGAAAAGGCTAACTAACCAAAAATGTTTTATCAGAGTGTATTTTTGTAATGGTTTTAATTAATCAAAGACAATAAATGTATTACTTACTTACACAGCCCTTGACCCTGCAGGACCTTTCCTTAAATCTTTCGGCAATGCCTTAGATCATTGGGCCCTAGGATATGCACATTTTATAATACTGGGGATTTCAATTTACAGATGGATAAAGTAGAAGATAGTGAGATGGTTGCACTATCAGAAACCAAGTCATCTTTAGAGCTTACCCGACACGCGCTCAGCCCTACACATCAAGCAGGTCATGTATTGGGAAAAACTTTCTCCAACATCACACTGCAAATCGATGAGCCTATTGCTAAAGTTTGGATGGATCATTACATGATCAAGTTTAACTAGCCTGTCTCAGCAAAAACGCATCCCCCGACAGTCAGAGCTCCATGTGTCTTAAGAGCATTGCACAGAGTTCAGCCACTAGAATGTATTCACCCTCTAGAAGAGAGTGCCCCCTCTCTTTCTCTGGCTTAGTTGAAGATGCTATCTTGCTCGACAGCTGGATATGTAATACATCCACTAAGCTAAAGCCAGTCTCTTCTTGTACATCCTGTAGAAATAAGTCATCTGGCCCTTGGTTCACAGACAGTCTTAGGAATGAGAAGAAAAACTGTAAAATATTGGAGAGACAATGGCAAAAAAATGACAATGCTAATGGCAAGGTCATATAAAAGGCAGCTCTTAAAAAATATTATGCATAAGTCAAAACACCTAAGAAAGTACACTTCAAGGATAGGATAGAGAAAGCAGGCAACAAATCAAGGGAACTTTACTGTGTTGTAAAACATTTTATGTCCCCAGAGGCCTATGCCAGAGCCCAACAACCCTCAGCGGAATGGTGTGATCATCCTGCTTCTTATTTATATGAGATTTCAACTATCCAAGCTAGCCTTTCCTCTGGCATTCAGTTGGAGTAGAGTCTGATGGATGTAGTATGCTCTAATTTAGCCATTACAACTAAGGCTACACTTTCGAGCTTCCAGACTGCCCCTTGGAGGGGTCACTGGCAGCTATATGCCACCTTAAATCAGGATCTACATCAGATCTCTGCCCTCCCAACCTGTTAGCATTGGGGGCAGCCACCATCAGCCCATTGGCCAACAGGCTTCTAAGTGTTTCGCTTTCCACAGCAACAGTCCCCTTTTCCTGGAAGCAGGCTAAAATCCAGTCCCTTTTAAACAAAACCCTTGGTGGACCCTAGTGAGCATTCCTACTATGGGCCAATATTCTTATTGCCAGCCCTGTCTAAGGTGCTGCAAAACTGCAGTTCTTCCAGTATCTTTAAATCAATTATCTGCTCCATCCTAAAAAGTCCGGCTTTAGACATCATTTCAGTATGAAGATGGCGATAATGGAAGTCGCCAAATATATCAGAGGCACTTTGGATGCTGGGGGGAAGGCCGTGCTGATAATGTTAGACCTATCAGCGGCCTTCGATGCAGTTCCTCACTCAAGACTTCTAGGGCGTCTCCAAACTATCTGGATAGGTGGACAAGCCTTGAACTGGCTAGCCTCCACTCTGGAGGACAGAGGACCGGAAATATAGCCCCCCTCCTTTTTCTTCAAGATCCTGTAAGTTAACAGTTGGGTGCCTCAGGGCTCTGCTTTGAGCCCCTCACTATTTAATGTGTACCTTATCCCTCTGGCCCAGATAGCAGACGCCTTAGTGACAAAAGTGCTCTCATATGCTGATGACACTCAGCTGCTGTTCTTCTGTGGGAGTGGAGAAGAAATTGCGGGAGAGTCCATCAAAGCCTACCTTACAGCTATATTCCACTGGATGAACACCCTTCAACTAAAATGTAATGCAGCCAAAATCGAAATACTATTTTTCAGTCATAATTCCCGTGAAACATGGCAAACCTTTTGGTCAGAAACACCTCAGGAGTGAACAGTTAAGAACTTGGGTGTCAAATTCGAAAAATGCCTATCCTTTCAACCACAAATCAAGTCTGTGGTAGGCACAAGTTTCAGGTTACTACACATACTAAAAGGTTTCTACATTCAATTTCATTTTCTGCAAGTAAGTTGGTCGTCCAGGTGCTTATCACCTTTAGGCTGGACTATGGAAATGCCCTATATTTTGTGACTTCCTGACTACCTGCTCAACAGAGTTAAGGTGGTCAATAACTCAGCAGCCTGCCTCAAAGAACTCATGTGTCCCCACATCTATGTGCCCTTCACTGGTTCCCAATAAGAACAGAATCCGATTTAAAACACAATTTTTGGTCCACAAAGCACTTCGTCATACAGTTGCAGGCTTCCTTAGGATAAGAATCATCTCTTTCATCCACTCTAGAAACCTGCGTACATCTATTAGCCTTCTGGTTTGGATCCCCAAGATTCACTGCATTAGAACTGGAGGTTGGGTCTTCTCCTATCTTGGGCCATCTGCATGGAACTAAGGGGCATATGTATCAACATCACCATTTGCGATTCTCAAATAGCGATTTTTAAAGAATCGCTATTTGAGAATTGCAAAACGGGATGTATTTAAAAAACCGCAAACTTTTTGCGATTTCTTAAAATTCCTTAATTGCGATTAGCAAATTGCGAAATCGCAATTAAGGAATACCTGCCCATTCATTTCTATGGGCCAGGAGACCCATAGGAATGAATGGGAAGTAATTCTCAAATAGCGAATTCGCAATTTGCTAATCGCTATTTGAGAATAATTTCAAAGGTGCAAGGGTGTCATGATGACACCCTGATGCACCCCTGAAATGAGCATGTGTGTGCATATGGCGCACATACATGCCCTAAGGGCATGTATGAGCGTCACGTGGCACTTTGCAAAATTAAAAATAGTGCATTTTGAAAGGAAATCGCAAATTACCACCAACTGGAAGTTGGTGGTAATTTGTGATTTCTTAAGGATGATTCACACAACTTGGGTGCTTTTTACATATCATTTAAGAAATCGCAATTTGCGATTTCTTAAATGCTTACGCAAAATTAAGAAATCGCTAAATTAGCAATTCCTTAATTTTGCGATGGGATTTTGCCTAATACATCCCGTTTTGCGAATTTTTAATCGCAAACGCTGTA
Organism: Triturus cristatus; assembly: GCF_964204655.1. Taxonomy (NCBI): domain Eukaryota; kingdom Metazoa; phylum Chordata; class Amphibia; order Caudata; family Salamandridae; genus Triturus; species Triturus cristatus. Next base: position 528,802,448 of record NC_140588.1, on the reverse strand, counting down.
TTTTGCGAATCGCAGCGTTTGCGATTAAAAATTTGCTTGATACATATGCCCCTAAGTCTGTCTTGATTATGCTCAGTGGATCCTATCTCACTGTTCAAGAAAAAGCTAAAAGCTGGGCTTTTTAAACAAGACTAGATGGTCCAACTGTATTCGATAAGGTGGCTGATAAGCGCAGTACTGGGACACCCCTTAGAGTAGCATTGCGCTTTACAAGTTGCATTTCATTAATTAATTCATTCATTCATCTTCAATGAAGAGATTGCAGATGCCACCATGCAGGCTCTCAGGGTGGGAGCTATACAGTGACACCTAAGTCCATATATTATCAACTTTGTGCTCTCCATAAACTGGTAATTATCCATATATTTTATCCCCAGGGACCAGGCTGCTAGATGACTTCCTTTTTAGTTGGGTTATTACCACCCTCTATCCTGACCCCTTTAGTCTGATATTTCGTCACTTACAATGTGGTATGATGGTTTATTTCCTTGGAAGAAACATGTTGCTTGGGGAATGCCTATTCAGTTGGTTTACTGACCCTTTAGTATTATGTGGCTTTGGTATGGCGCCTAGTTTAAAAATTTTTTTTTTTTTTAAATAAGACGGAAGTAAATGTGAAATTGATCATTTTACCCTCATTAAGTTATGTGTTTAATGGGTATTATGGATTAATAGAATAAGTGCCTAGGGAGTCTTAGGGATTGTTTGATTACTTATGTTGTATTTCTTTTTTCTTTTCTATGATCGGTGTTTATGGTTTTAATTAACTAATGAACTACACATTGATTGAAGTAATTAAAAATAAGAAAGTAAGTTAAAAGTCAGCCAAGTAGTCAGAAGTAGAAAAATAATACAGATCTATAAAAAGCAGAAATACTGAGAAATATCATAGTCCTTCACAATTCAGAGCAACAGTTCACTTTTGATCAGGAAACCCATTTCATGAGTGCTCTTCAAGCATACATTTTTTAATCTTTCAAATAAATATCTTTCTTCTTGCACATTTTGTTTTAGATATGTTCATGTAAGATTGGTTTATTTCTTATTTCACACTGTTAATCATGTTGTTCTTTTTGCTGCAACATCTATAGTTGGCTTCTCAAATGAGAATGTATAAATGCTTTGACCATTCTCCTTGTCAGCACTCCCTTCCTCTGTTTCAGTTTATTACTCACCACTTATTTTCTACCCATTTTGCAACACTCTACTCCTTTCTCTCACATTCCCAGGAAAATCATCTTGAATCAAGCTTTCATCTACAGTTTACTTTGCTTGATTTGTCTCCTGGTTCGCACAATTTGCAAATGGTGCACTTTGATTTGCACTTTGGGTTTTCAGAGTTTGATTTACTTCTTCTTGAACTTTTTGTTCTACCCACTCTGTATCCACGCAGCAAACTTAAACCCTGAGTCAAAAGGTTGTGTCACTGTTTCTTCATCTGAAGTGCACACTCTTTTTGTGTATGATGCATGGGTCCAGTATGGCAAACCTCCACACTTCACAGCTGTGGTTGTCACCAACATCATCTGATGTTACTGAAGGCACCACCTTCTTACATGCTTCTTCAAAAGATCCAGTTCAAGATCATGGTTAATCTCAGTACTTGCAGGAAAGTGTAGCAAGTTTCATCTGGTGTGAAATAGAGAGTCCTGTATCAGCTGTGCCTTTGCAGTAACCTAAGACAAATTATCAGTAATATTTACAATTGCAGCTAAGCTAAGCAGATGAGAAGTTCTCATAACTTTCTAGTGACCACCTCATCAACACTCAATATAGTATTCCTATTTGGAGTACATCTCATGCTAAACAACACAATGGAAGAGCACCTGGCCATTTCAAAGAAGTCAAGACAGATACTTTTGCAATTTTCCTTTCATAATGCCATTCATATGTTCTACAACCCCTGATGAGTTAGGAAGACAACTACAATAGAACTTCTGTCAATGTTTAAAGTAGTGCACATGTTTGTCATGATTTCATTCTTAAAATGTGTCTACTTGTCTATTTCAAGTGAAGTTGGCAATCCAAATCTTAGGATCAACTCCCCCAATAGCAAGTTAATAACTATCAGTGCATCACATCTCCTTGCTGGATATGCCTCCGTCCATGAAAATAAGCAAATAATTGTTAAGATGTACTTCAACCCTATACAGGCTGGCATCTCTACAAAACCCACATGCAGGTTTGTGAAAATATCTTTTGTTTTACCTTCAGGACTTATCTTCACACTGGTTCCTTAATATATGTAGTTTTGTGAAGGTGATTGACCCATTAAAATGTGGAGAGTCAGTCAGTATGAATTAAATAACTGTGTTCAGATAAATAGCATATCTGTATTTTCCCAAAAAACGAACAAGCTGGATATATCAGAAATGAGTGAGATACCCTGGCTATGCTCCACCCTAGTGATTAACCCAGAACAATGAATGCTTTGGAAGTATAGCTAAATGGAAATATGTACTGTCACTTTTATGGAATTGGCAATATGATGTCTGTTTTGAAACTACTGATGAATTATGAATAAGTACAGGTTCACATCATTATACACTGTCACTATATTAGAATTGGAGATGTGATCACTATTTAGATATGATTGACGTACTAGAAAAAATTATAGTTGTGACTGAAAAGGCACTGCCACTTTATCGGAATTGGTAATGTGGCTTAATCAATTGGTCTACCATGAGCACACGTTATGTTTTTCTTAAATCTAATAAATTAGTTGGAGTCTTCGCATGTTGTTCCAAAAGTCCATATTCTTTATTCCAAATTATTCAGGTAGCCTTTTCACAGCTTGATGAGGTATAACCTTTCCGTAGGGCCCCCTATGCCCGAGATTAACGGTCTTCCTGGTGGTCTAGTAGGGTTCTTGTGGATCTTTGGTAGAGCACACAAGCAGTGGAACCTAGGATGGTCAACAAGCAAATAAAGATATTCATCATAACTACTTAAGCTCCTATCATACCATACTTTAAGATCCTTATTGATCCTTACCATCAGTCCTCAAATAGGATTACTCTCTAACCTTTCATAGAACTTTCTATCATTCAGTTGTGAGAGAATCTCATCATAATAATCTTTCTTGTTCATTAATACCATGTTCCCACCTTTATCAGCCATTCGTATAATCAAGTCTTTGTCGTCTTTTAATTTGTTTAGGGCCTGTCTCTCTCCAGTAGTCAGATTATCGATTCCTCAATATGTCCCCTTAGTCTTATTCATGGTAATGATTTTGTCTATTTCATGATTCATAGCTTTATAGAAAATATCAATGCTATTCCCAGATGCTAATTGGGGGGTCAGTTTAGATTTAGTCTTTAAACCACTCTCAGTACTCAGGTCAGTATTCAGTTCCAAATACTTAAGTAGTCTAGTCATAATCAATGGATCATTCTCATTTTCTGTTAAAGATAGCAAGGTCTGTGTGTCATAGATATCCTGTATCGTAAGGTTACTCAGTTCTGGTAAACTCTCACAACGAGTTGCCAGGATAGGAATTGTTGCAAAGAATTTCATTAATTTCAACATTCTTACAAATTTGTACAAATCAATCCTTGTTAAACACCAATCATTAGCTGTCACTGGACAAAATCCTAGAGCTCTTTTCAGAATTGAGATCATATCTGTGGTCAATACAATATTTGACAAATTAATCACATTAATGTCCCTAGATTCACTGGGATTGCTCAAGTCTATTGGTTTTTCCAAGACCGGGTCCTCATTCCCCGTTTTTCGTTAGTTTGTTCCTTTTCCCCTGACTCCTCTCCTTGTCTTTGTATTCCTACATCCCGACGTCTTGAGACCGTCTCCCGGTTCCCCATTCTTATACGACAGACCTCTTGTAAAAAACTATTCGCTTTTGTAATATTGGAAGGGCCCTCCTCTGGATCATCACTCTTGCTGCTTGAGATGTTACTTGATGAGGGACTAGCTTCACTTACTAGCTAAGAATCTTATTTTTTCTTTGTCAGCACATCTTTATTAAGTAGGTGGTCAAAGCGTTTAGCAAAAGTGAAGATGCTCCCATTTTTATAATCAATTTCATCACGCTTAAGCTTTCTAGCCTTCCTGCGCTTGATGTCGTCCAACAGTTTTGACAAAACCTCCTCTAAGATAGTATAGTTTTTTTCAGTTGGTTCTTGTAAATTAAATAACTTAATTTCATCTTCTAGAGACGAAATTTCCTGCAATAGTTTCATAATCTATTGCTGTTTAGATATGATTCAAGAAAAAGCAATAATGCCCCAAGAGTTATACTTTATTATGTTCATTTTATAACTATTTTTGATATGTGAAGTTACTTTTCTATTTAATATATTTGCAATATTTAGAAAATGTGGATTTAACCAATGCTTTTGGAAAAGATTCAAGACATCATGTCCATGTATTAATTTCACCATCTGCAGTAGCAATGAATTTGGCAAGACATACCTCCTATCAATACATCTCTATAATTAATAATTCATCTTGCTTATGTCCTGCTGTTTCCACTTTTTCTTTTGATCGTATGCCATTTCACCCTACATCTATTGTTTCAGTTGACATTGAGAAACAACTATTTACATTTCCAACAATTGTTTCTGAATCCTCATTTATTTGTTCTTTCAATTTTGCTACCATGAGTGCACAATAGTTTGCAACCTGATTGGGAAGGTTATTGAACAATGTAATAATGTATTTTCCAGTTTTTTGGGCATCAAATTTGCCAATTGCTATTTTCTTTGAGAATTTCAATGCATGTAACCAATCAATAATGAGTGCTTCAATGCTCATTGGAGTCCCAGCAAAAGGTATGAAACCTTGTTCTGACCACAATTGATCAAAATCGTGCACCATTCCAAAACAATACTGACTATCAGTATGGATCATAATTCTCATTTCATTACCTATGCAGCAAGCTCTGGCATTGGCAATCAATTCAGCTAATTGTGATGAAGTTACATTACACAAGTATGATTGATCCACAATGTATGTTAATATGGAAACTATACATTCTGCTAGTAAACTTCCAAAGGCATCTCTAAAATTGCAATCATGCTCAAATTAATTTATTTCATAATTTTGTTAATCTTTTGGCAATGTTAAAACAGTAGCTGAGTTCAAAATCTCACACCCTTTAATGGAAATATGGATAATTTGCTCATAGTTAGTCAATCCGCTATTGGTTAAATGTTGTTGTCTTAATTGAGTTGACAGTGTTCTCACTGAAAGAGACACTGACACCACAAGGTGTAACCCATTACTATTGCTTCACCTTGTGTAACAGCTATGGGGTTGTTGCTATATTTTTCCTACTTCCAGGCAGACATTCAGCAACTGGATCTAATGTGGTAGAAAAATATGAAATTGGTCCCCCCGCATTGCCATCATGTTGTGTAAGAACGAAAAGTGAGCATCCTTCTTTTTAATCGTAAAATAGATATACATCTTTATTATATTCAGGAATCACAGCATGTTTACAGTGTGTCTTATCTACAGAAAAGTTTTCATACATTCTCCATCCCATTGCAACAGATCAGGGGTATCATTGTGCGTCAGTCTCTTTAGAGGCTCTGCAATCAAGGAAAGGTTTGGACTCCACTGATAGCAGTAGCCATCCGTTTATAGAAACATCCTCACTTCTCTCTGTGTTGTTGGTGGATTCATTCTCAAAATCACAGAGATACTCTCTTTAGCCACTTTCCTCACTCCCTTATTGATGATGATGGCCCAAATAAATAACTTCTTTCTGAGATTATTGTTTGATAGTACTGAAAGCATTATGCATGTTTACCCTCAATTGATTCAATAATGCATTGGTGTCCAACTTACAGCCCTATTTCAGTGGTGCTCCAATCATTAAACCATCGATACATTATACTAATACTGAGTCACAGGGCTATTTTAATAATTCTAGAAATTTGGAAGGAAATTAAAGAACTTTCTGTATACCCTTGTGGGATCCTACTATGTAGGAATGACCACACATCGCGTTAAACTGAGAATTAACTAACATTGCAGCACCATCCGCTGCAAAAAGTCCAACACAAAAACTAGTATGCACTTCTTGATTAGAGGTCACAGACCAGATGACCTACGCTGGATCATACTAGAAACATTCCCTAAATGAATAAGCAAGCATTGTTCAGAAAAGAAGAACAATGGATCATCTGCCTTTCATCCAACACCATTGGGTTGAACAATGACATTCTGTGGCATAAGATACAGATACTTTAAAACTAATAGAGAGTAACACTTCCAACGAACAAAGGGAACTGGGTTCAAGTAAGCGAAAAAAAACTCTCGTCCCCCTTGTGCTGATTAAATCAATCTTGTGGAACACTCCTATTGTTCTTCTATTATCACATTCATGCATACATACTCAAAATGCATAAAACCCGTTTTTTGCAAAAGATGTCTCCTCCTTTATTAAAATATGTTCTTTTTATATTCATGTAAAGCTGAATCACAATAATTGATATTTATATACAGAACCACAGACTCAATGTAAATATTCCAAATAAATATTTCATAAAAGTGTTTTCATCGATAAATCTTATACTAACATGTACAACAAAAACAGAGGCCTCCTTTGTCATTCCTCCGATTTACAATTGTTATTTAAAAATCAAAATAAACTGATTTTTATCTGTGGGTCTCTGCACTTGAATAGTTCTTAATAAGCATTTCAAATATTATCAAATTCCCATACAAGCAATTTTTTAAAAACAGTAAATCAAACCAATGTTCATACAAATATAGTAAAAGTACAGTGTGGACGCAGCATTTTGGTGAACTTGTCTTATTCTGCACTACCTTCTTCAGGACAGGCTTTTATTTTGAAAAGACAATTGGGTTCTCTCTATGGGCAGAAGTATAAAATACAACAGAAAATACTTTTAGAGGACCACCTATTGATACAAAAAACAGGACTATTTTATAAAACCAACAGTCAAGCCAACACTTAAACATCTAAAAGGATCCCCTTGTAGTATTCCAAAATTGAGTCATTGGAAAACTATAATTTCTAATGCATTTATCAAAGTGATATATTTTAAATGAATGTCATGGGTTTTTTAATATCAACTTTTCACATTCAACCCACTTGGCCACTATATCATAAATCAAGACACTCAAAGTATTTTGTCTTAGCCACAAGTAATAAATCTCATTGTGGTAGGAAAACTCCATCAGAAGGATGTACCGGTAGTTACTTCCGATTATAATCTGAATCAAAGAGAATGCATGTCGAAGTTACTGACGTATTTAAAGAAAATAATACCTATTTTGATAAAAGGGAAACCGTTCTAACAATTTGCTTACCCTTATTACGTCCAATTTTTACTGGTTTACACACTTTCCTTTGTTTATTTTAAAATTTCTAGTCACCGTATTTCAGTAATTTCCCAGAATATCCTGTGACATGTCATAGCTTTCGGCAACAGTCTCTGTAACATATAAATTACACATAAGTATAGCTGCGTGATATAGTGGCTTTTTCTCAGAGTGTAATGTTTCTAGCTAGCATATTATCAGAGATTATCATGTAATTTACTCTGCTTCAAAGACGTGCTATTTTAAAGACATGCCCCACTCATATATGTCCTTGGTTAAGAAAACAACTCAAACTTTACTCTGTGCAGAAAATATGTATCCTAAAAATATATACAATAACTTTTTTTATAATTAAAGTTCCTAAGGGGACCAGCCCTCCTCTTTGCTGAATAAAATTATTTACTACACTGTATCACGCTAACTCAAAATGGCATAAATTATCACAGTATATTACTGCTTGTCATATCCACTTACCGCTTTTATTCTTTTTAGTGTCCTCAAATGCGAGTTGTTCTGGCAAAGACCAGTTGTAGTCTGAGCGGCCTAGTTATATACGCTTCATTTCCAGCTGAATGATTGGGTTAATTGTTTCCAGGTTCATACCAGATGGCGTGAACTACATCATCAAAAATCTGGCAGCCATCTTAGACTGTGTTTACTTATGATCAGGTCTATTGCCTCAGATATTTAACAGTGTTGGTTTCAAATCCAAATTAGACTCAGCTTGTTTACACCAACACTAGAAACGATGAGGCATGTTTGATCATGAGATTTTAACCAAACCTGCAAATTGTGTGTCCCTCAGAGTGGTTCAATACACAAACTACCACTGAGGAATCTCGCTGTATATCGCTGATGTCGATGGCGGCCATCAAGGAAGGTCTAGTTTGATGACCACAAATACATGTAGCTAGTCTCTACTGCTCATTCACTAGTATTAGGAGTCATATCTCCATTGATCTGATGCTTAGATGAAAGATAAATTGTATTAAAATCAAAACTATCCAGGTGGTGGCAATCAGTTAGTAGGTGAACCTATTCATTCAAAATTATTGGCGCTCATGCGGAGTGGGGTGATCTAACGAAAATAAACTTTTTTTAAAATTCTCTCCCATTCCTCCCTATTGTTGAGCTCATAAAGGTATGTTTTAAATTTACTCATGTAGTATTGTTCTGTACATTTCCTCTTTTTATCAATGTTTCCGCCTCTTTTGGTACCAGATATTCTCTCCAGTATGCACCATTTTATATCTTCTAACCTATGGTTATGTTTTAGCCAGTGTTCTTTTAGTGGTGCATTTCTTTTACCTGTTCTTAAGGCTGACCTATGTTCATTGAGGCATAGTCGCATTTCTCAACCGGTCCCTCCGACTTGTTAATTAACGTTTTTGCTGAGAAGTACCTCTTTCCCTATTTTTAACCTCACACCTTCACACCTCAACATGAATATACACCTTAAGCTCCCACACTCGTACTTTACCAAATGGTGGAAAAGAACATCTCCGGCAAAGAGCTCCCATTGAGGGTGCCTGTCAGGAATTGCAGCGCCGGCCCGACGAGGAGCAAACACCCTATGATAAAGCTTGACACCTATCCAGGTGTGCGAGGGCATTTGATTCTTGCAGGGTCACGCCCACTGCGTACCCTACAGAATAGTCACTGACCCACATAGATACACATTCCTCTTTAGGAACTCCATACCCCACATACATTAATTAGATTATTTGGAGCATGTCTGCTTGACCTTAATGTGCTCTAAGTTCCAGTGAATATCTTCATGTACGGGAATTGAATAAAAAGCTGAGCACAAATAAATCACTGTAAACCATTCTGCATTAACTAGAATGTGAAGCAAAATTACTGCTTGATGATTCTGTACCACAGGGCAACATGGAACTTCTATCTCATTTATCTTGCTCAAATCTTGATCTTTATTTCCCATTCAGTTTGCACAGACCCATTACAGTGAGTTAAATGGATTTCCAAGAACCTCTTTTAAAATTCCTTGCTGTACCATATTTTCAATCACGACTGTAATCCCTTCCTCAGTTTTTCAATTAAGTTGCGTGGACATGATGAATCTGGTTTAACTGCAATTCTCACTATTTTTGCACTTTCCACCGGTGTAACTATGGAATACGTAGCACCTGTATCAACCAAAAATGATACATTTAGGCCATTCTAGTCTACTTCTAGGACTGCAGCGAGCATCTTCATTATGCATGACTCAGTGAATAAGGAATGCTACAAATAGTAGAAAACCATCACTAATTGTTTCATTTGTGGTTGAGCTAGAGTTTGCTAAAATTAAAAATGGTGTGGAAATTCTATCGTAATATTCTGTATTTGAGGTTGTAAAACTGGAGCAGTAAGCATAATTTCATTGAACTGCCTTGTATTATGCATATTTTGTCGAGCTGAAGATAGGGCTGGGACCATTGAATGTTTCATCTCATTCTGTGCCATTGGAGCAACATTATGCTGGATGGTATTCTGCAGGGTACTCATGTGAGGCACTATTTGTGTGCAGGTATGACTAGGACCATTGAATGTGTCATTGCATTCTGTGCCATTGCAGTCATATAAAGCTGTATGGTATTCTGCAGGGTATTCATTTGATGCACCATTTGTGTTCAGTTTGCAAATTGTATTACAATAAATCTATAATTTCTTCTCCATGGCTTTATTTACCCCAAATGTGAAAAGCTCCAGATTTCATCTGACCATTATTAGCATTCATATTAAAAGCCCTTCTTCTACCATAAAAACTATTTCCTTGACCGCATGGAGGACCTGGAAATAGCACACTAGGAGCTGGAAAACTCCTTTACCGCCTTTTTGTAAAATTGAGCCTGCACTATCATCAACTTCTCTTTAGTTGACCTTTAGTTGACTTCTTTTTCAACTCACAATAATCACTATAATATTTCTCAAAAGGAAACATTTGGTCCAACGACTTGGATAGCCAACACATCATAGTCTGATCAGTCTGGAAACTCAGCTCCAAGACAAGCTCAACACAAAAGATGAAACAAATGCTAACACTCTTTCCTTTGATGGACCGTCCAATACTCTATCTTGCCTGTACATTTGCATTAATCTCTCATAATCGTCTTTCTCTGTGTACCTATGGGCCTGCTGTGCACTTCATTTCATTCATTTCATAAGGCTTTATTCGAACAAAAGACAAGTCCATAAAAGCACAACATTAAAAAGACAACAGTATAAAACATCAGTCAGAAGCAGGAGATACGTCAGTTTAAAACAGTTAAAAAAGCATACTTTTCCTTGCATTAATTGATTTAATGAGAAAGGTAGCCGTATAAAAACACACATCAGGGTGATGTAAATTAAAAAGCAAACTCATGCAGTCTCGTATTGACCTGACTCCAAATTTGGCAAACAGGGGTTTCAAATATGCAGTCCGAAGGTGTTTATACAGCCGACAAAGCAAAAGAAAGTGCACAGTGCTTTGGGAGTTAGTGTTGTCACATGGACAGGGGCCAGCGGGATGTAGGTGCAAAGAGGGGAAAGCAACAAGGTTGTGGACTGCTCCCATTCTAAGTCTAGTCAACACAAACCGATGTGCCTTCCAGGTCCCTTGTGACAAATACGGTTGGAAACCCACAAATTCATTTAAATCATAGTAAAAAACATAAGATGAAAGATCAGAGCTATTTTGATGCCTTCTAGTGGAAAGCTGTTGTAAAAAACACTGCCTGAGATCGATTTTAGACAGCTCGGTAGCCCCATATTGATCTGCAATGATGTTAATGTTAAAGATCTCCCGAAAATTATCCACAATATACTTTAACCATGGGATTTTTAAATGATGGTCCAAAGAGAGACAATCAGAAATAATAGCTCTGCACAAAGAGGTCTCTTCTTTTATCCAGATGGAGCGCCATAGGATCAATGGCCTGAGGAGAATCAAATCGGCAAGATGGTGGATACCCAATTCGTTGTGCACTAAGGCATTAGAAAGAGAGCTTGGCAAGCACAGAAGTCTTTTCAGGAATACATTCTCCTCAACCTGAAGAGACCCTGCCGGGGCATAGCCCCAGATGCCGGCTCCGTACAAGGCAATCGAAACACAATGGGACTGAAAAATTTTCAGCATGTCGTTGACCCGCCTGTCTCCCAGTTTCGTAGCCATTGTAAAACTTCCGTGAGCACTCCTCGCCATCTTAGCCCGGACATTCTTATGTTCATTGGCCCAGGTGTTTTTATTTGAAAAAGTGACCCCCAAGTACGAAAAATTGTCAACAACCTGGACCTTTTGTCCCTCTATGAAAAATGAGAATTGTTTCTTTCTGTTCCTGCGCCCGCATTCCATAACATAAGTTTTAGATTTATTTAACACCAACTTTCTGCTTTTAATAAATTGCAAAAAGCCATCCATCAGCTGTTGAAGGCCGTATGGGGTGCGTGAAATTAGAACCGCGTCATCCGCGTAAAGTAGCACAGGGACGTAATCCTTATTAATTTTGGGAGCATCCACTGCCAGAGATTTGAGAAAAGAATCAATCTCATTAATAACAAGCATTGGCAAAGCCAATAGGTCTCGCCTTTGGGACCTTATAAGTGTTTAGCCATGCAACAGTTGCATAACTAAACACTTATAAGGTCCCAAAAGCGAGACCTATTGGCTATGCCAAGCGGCCGTGGGGCCATGCGGCCGCGAAAGTGAAAGTGAAAGTAATGGCGGTAAAGCGCGGCGCGCGCCCGCGCACATGCACTGTAGCTCTAGGCTGGCCTGGTAGCACTTTTTGGAGCCCTCTCAATAAATCTCGCCAGACCAGCGCATGCGCTGGGTCAGGCGAGACCTAAAAAGTGTAAAAAGCAGTGGGGCCAAACCACATCCCTGTCTAATTCCCCACCCAATCTTAAACTTAGTTGTGCATTCCCCTTTGGGACCGTAACGGACACATGCTCGTAATTTGATATAAAGACGTGCTAGAAAGAACACAATGCCCTCGGGAGCCCCCATTTCGATTAGCTTTGCCCAGAGAATGCCATGGTCCACCAGGTCAAAGGCACTACTCAAATCCGCAAAGCAGAGATAAATAGTGCCGGTCTTTGCCAAGGTGTATTTACCGATGAGCAGGTCTAAATTTAGACACTGCTCGATCGTACCACGACCCTTCCTGAACCCAAACTGGCTCTCTGCTAGAATGCCATTTTCCTCCACCCATTCTTCCAACCTTACTAAAAGCACTCTACTCATTACTTTTACGGAAGAATCCAACAAGGAAATTGGACGATAGTTCTTAACGTCCCCACGATTTCCTTTCTTAAAAATTGGAATTAGAATGGATTCTTCCCAGGTAGGGGGCACCTCATTATGGACAGCTGCGTTGAAAATATTAGTCAACAAAGGCCCCCAAACTTCAGGGACCAATTTATAAACATCGATTGGTACCCCGTCTGGACCCTGTGCTTTTCCCCCTTTGCTGACCCTTATGCTATCTAAAACCTCTTGGACGGTGATATTCAGTGGCGTATGTGGCCACCTATCCCCTATATCCCTAGATGCACTATCTGAATCAAAGATTTTAGAAAAATGAGAAACCCACTCTTCCTTCATAGCGTTCGAAGTTAATTCCGGGATTTTATCGTCTTTGAGGAATGGGGAATTAACAGTTTTCCAGAACAGGGTACAATCATTCAGTTCAGCAGCCGGGGTCAAGTTATCCCACGCCTCCTGCTGGAGTTCCGATTTCCTACGTTTAAGGGTTTCTTTATATCTGGCTCTGAGGTCTACAACCAAACCCTTATCTCTTGGTGTTACTGATAAAGCTGATTTCAGTTCCTTTAAGGCCAGAGTGCAGGCTGAATTAAACCACCCCCGCGGACGATCCTCCTTATACTTGCATGTACTAGTAAGCTTAGAGTCGATGACCGCATTAATACCAATAAAATACTCAATAGAGCCAGTGGTGCCTTGGTTATCTTCTAAAATCGCTGTGATACCTGCTAGACAACTGGTGATGATTGAGTCAGACATGATTTCAGCCTTATGAGTCTGGTACCATTAGGGCGCACAGCCTCAATGCTGTTAACAATACAGCCCGGAATACGGGTCCCATTGTTTTCCCATAACATAGCCTCTACTGTCAGGCAGTTATGGTCACTAAGCTGGATATCTATAACTTTTGGTGCCGTAGTCCAGGCCTCTAGGCTCGAGGAGATACAGATAAAATCGATAACTGAATTCGCTCCCCGGCCTGTAAAGGTTGGGCAGATCTCCTCCTGTTCATTTTTCTCATTAGCCATGATATACATATTGTGTGAGGCAAGGAGACTGTTTAAGGCATCTCCGTAGTAGTTATGTTGGAAATGAAGGATTCCATCCCCATGACAGTCCACCAACCCACATACATTAACATCTGAGAGTGAACAGGTAGTAGCGTTAAAATCCCCTGCCATGAACAAATCAAAGATTACATTGGAATCCTTAAGGATGTCATCCAATGCACTTGATAGTGCTCTCACCGCCTGATCCCTGGTATCATCAAAAAGATTATTATAAAAATGTATTAAAAGAATATTCCTACCTCCTGTTTTATAACAGCCATAAAATCTGGGAGTGAGCCCCAACTTGTACGTATTTTTTGACCAACAGAGGAGTTTGGACGGAAATCAAGATCAAAAGGCCCCCCTTAGCTCTTCCCGATACTGAACCGGTAGCGGGTAACTGGTATGAGACGAAACCATTATATCCTTTAAAGTCCCTACACCAGGTTTCCTGTAAACAGATAATATCAAAAAGAGCTAAAAATTCCAACCAACCCAGACAATCTGATTTAGATCTGATACCCGCAATATTCCAACTGGCAATATAACAGCGGGAAAAACCAGGGGCACCTGACCCCATAAGAAAACAGTTACTACCCTGTTGGAAAATAGCGTATTTGAGGTCTCAAAAACTGACACTGGGCAACCTGCTGGATCCCCCTCCTTGCCCAAAGGCGTACAGTCTACAGTTGTCCCAGAAATGTTAACCATTGGCCCTGGGATACAAACACTTTGACCCCTACCAGACGAAATCTGACTCTGAAATATCTGGGGGTACCGTACCCAACTCAATTAATGATTCCGAGAAGCCTACTGGGTCGCCCACCTTGCCCATGGGTATACAGTCTACAGTTATCCCTGAAGTGTTACCCAACTCCAGTCAGTCGTTTTGTTCCAACCCACTCAAGCATTGGAAACGATTAACAGTATTCACCTGGAAACTGTTTGCAGTGCTATACACAGCTTCTCCCCTCATTCTCCCCCCCCCCCCCGCAGTTCCTAGAATAATTGCTAATATGTTGACTATAGAAAAAGCCCAAAGGACGGAGTGAAATGCCCTGATCATTACAGGGGCGAGAGGTGGCTTGAATCAGAGCTGTCGTGGCAAGGTGGGGGTTACTAAAATTAATAATAACGCAATCCCCTGGGATGTTTTTTGGGGACGTGCCGATCCAGTTGGTTCTGGTGGTAGCCAAAATATGGTCCGCCATGGCCACTGGAAAGCCACACTCCCGATTAAGCCATGCCACAGTTTTATTTTTAAGGGAGTCATGTGATTCCATAGAGCGGTAAAGCCCATCCTCCCTAATAGGTGTAACGTTAGTCAGGACTGCTACATATGGTGCGCAGTCCGGTGGGAGGTTTGGTTGGGAGAGGCCACGATTATTATACTTCCCCCTTCTAGAAATCTCCAACTCATTCCCCAGGGCACAGGTAGTGGGGTTTAAAGGGGTATCATTAGAGCATAAAGGTGTTGCTGGAATGACATTGATAGTGTCCCCTGTGAATGATAGTTTTGATTTGCCAGTAACGCCCTGCTGCTCGATAACTGTTATGGGACTACTATTTGGCTGTGCAGGGATGCTAGAGCCTGCACATGCCAATCCAACACTGGGTGTGTCTTTGTTGGATTGCACGGGCTTACTAGTCCTGCCCCCAGCCACAGCAACCACAGCAGCTGGTTGCGGACTATTGTTTAAATTCAGGCCGGATTGCACCAACACACCCAATCTGATCACTTCCCTAGAAACAGCCTCGAGTTTATCCAAGAGTGGAAGGACAATTTTGTCTAACTTGGCATCGATCATACCAATAAGCAGCTCAAGCTGATCCGGGGCTAGTTTCATGTGAGTAGAATTAACGTCATTATGTAAACAATTTAGCTCGGTAGGGCCCCCATTTGAAACAGAAACAATGTTCTTTTTACTTTTACGACCCCCCTTTTTAGACAAAACAGGTCTATTTAGATGTGTCCCTGACCTTAACACTCTATGAGGTTTGGGGACCACAGAGCCCGGGGCATCAGGGTCATTAAGGGACTTGTTAATATCGGATGCCTTGTAGGGGTCCTCAACAGCAGGGAGATCCTGTGATGGCTCTGTTTCGTTGGTACCCTCCCTGATTGAAAAATCTGTAGAGACCACTACACAGCTATCATCAGTGGTAGGAATCAACAGGGGGATAGACAAAGGGACAGGGGTCTCAGCAGAGACTAATTGACTCGTAGAGTCGGGGACACTGCCAAGACCCAGGGATAGTCTTCGCTCCTTATTAATCTTGTCTACTACTTTAACTAAGTAGTTGTCAAGTGTAGAGACAATAGGGCGGGAATTACCGACTGGCTTGGGCATGTTGCCTTAAACAAAGATAAAAATAACCAGCACGGCATACTGCCAGAAGAGGATAGCACTTAATATGAAATGACTTTAAAACAAAACAAAACACAAATAATAAATATTAAATATACAATATGCAACAACCAATATCATACCCCTAGATTGGCAACTCATTTTTGGGGTGCTATTTTGTTTTAGTCCAGGAGTAAGCCGATGTTCTCGGTGCCGCAGTGTTAGTGTCCAAAATACACTCCAAATTTGTAAAACGTATGACAAGCAGGGGGCATAGGCCAGATCAACACAGTCAATAACGGGCCACAACCAGGACTTCAAACATACATGTAAATTGCAAAGGTCCCAACAGTAGCAACACAGTACCTTACAGTGGCGTCCGCTGGTATATGGGATGATGGCAAGGGTTGCGGGAGTAAGGGGGGTGGCCCGACCTGGCCACTATGGCCCCGGACGGCCACAGATGGCCCGCCCTCTGCCCGGGCTCAGCCCGGCGCCGCCCGCGCACGTCCCGCGACGCGGGGGGAGGCGGTGCTTTTGAAGCGCCTCCGGGCTATTGGCCGGAAGTAGGCTGGGGCGCTAAGGATCACGGGAGCTGTAGTCTCCCCCAACTGCAGCCGAGGATCTTCGTTGGCGGCGGGGGAGACACACAGCGTTTGGCAGCCCGACACGATGCCCCTGGACGATGCTCCTGGACCCGGGAGGCTCTGGTAGGTCTTGCGACGATCAAATGCCTGGAAAAGTGTGCACTTAATAGAGGGGGTATCGACAAAGCTCTGTACAACTCACTCCCTTCTCGCTTCAAAGAACATGCACTGACACTCTCAGAAGCTTCATTCACAAAAGAAAATCTTTATTGGCAGACTGTCATAGTGTGTTTTGGCCTCACTAAAGGCCTTGCTCAAACATAGAGATACAATTTTTCTCTTCCCATATAAGTATTTACGTGATTACAACAATCATAGGCATGGAAAACCTCTTATATGTTTTCACATTACATAGACCAACTAAAGTGCACAATGCTTAAATCAACTTAACAGAAGACAACTTAATGCCTCACACTTTACAACAGTTTTTCTTAATGTTGAATATTTGTATACCGGGGTGCCTAATTCCCTTCACTTAAAATATACTTCTATAATCACAGCTTCACTGAGCCCTACATTAATTTGCCCCATAAAATGCACAATGCATAGATTTCACCATTGTTTGCAAAAGCAAGTTAATGCCATATATAATATACCATTTACTATATCATAAACTAGTTTTGAATTATCTATTGCACATTTGTATTATCAAAAATAATTGAAACTTATTGATATCTACACATCGCATCATAGAAAATGCAGAAAATAAATACAAATATACTTATATTACGTACTGGTCATAGAGTTAAAGTGCATTATACTTTTCTGTATCTCACCCAAGTGGGAACCTTGAGTGAGATACAGTTACTGGTGGAGTTTAAGAAGAAATCAAATCAAGAGCATATCAATAATTGCATCTCAGAAATGAAAGAAAGGTTGGTGAAACAGGAAGAAACTATAAAGCCCTAAAAGTTAGGTGAGACAAAATAGATTATAATAAGCAGCAAATGTTTATGTTTGCATGAATATTTGGAGTCAGAGATTGTCAGGCAACAGCAGGAAATTATAGAAACTGCAAATACAAGGAACAGATCAAGAGGAAAGAACAGTAGGAGGGGATAACTCATCAACAATTTTTGTACCTTCAGTGATTGATAAATTACATTTTTTATGGTTGGACAGACATTGAAATCTGAGATTCAGGGGAGAGGTACAAAAAAAAGAGGAGAAACAGAAATGGAGACACAGGAAGCAGTAGGTAGTTACAATGTAATAATAATAAGCCTATCAGACGGTATTTTACCAAAAGCTGAGGAATAAATATTAGAATTGGGACTGCCTCTCTGTCTAGAGAAATTGCTAAACTATGCACAGACTAGAGTTGATGTCTACCAATTTATAAGGAAACTAAAACTACGGAAATACCACTGTTCAACAACAACAAAAAAGAAAGATTGGATAAGAATGCATAGGGATGATGAGCAATTAAAGTTGTTTCACATGGAATTAATTAAAGACTCGCAAAAACTAGAAAATTTGATTTTCATACAGCAGAGTTTGTGACATAGGAAGGGTTAATTGAAGAAGTGCAATTGAATGTGCATGGTGATATTTCAACAAACTTCAAACCACCTTCAATTTCTGCCAGTGATGCCAAGGGATGGGGCTGATATCAGTTTTGAGATAGTAACAGGGGGCATTAGGGAAATATATTCTTAAATACCACATAAAAGAAAAAGCCTGAAACAAACTCAGAAGAGATAGAAAGATTTGGCATGCAAACTAAAAAATAGAAATTATGTTGTTATAAGAGGGTCAGATAATGGAGTAAATGAAGTGCTGTGTCCCCTTAGAATGTATATGGATGATGTATACAGACAGCAATGATGTAACATGCTATGCATGTACAACTAGTCAAAGAGTAAGCAAAATGAAGATTACATTTCATAAGGAGTCAGAGGAAGAGCGGAACATTGGGGTCTTAAATTAGGAAGAGTCTCTGTATCTGAGGAAAGATCACCTTAGAATTCCTGTATTCTATATTACTCCAAAGATACACACAGACCCTAACAGACCTCCAGGATATTGTATAATTTTGGCTATTGATGTGATTTTTGAAAACACATCAAGCTCTGCAGATTATTTCCTACAGGATTAGGTAAAAATGTTTCACTCATATTTAAGGACGCCAGTTATATTCTGAAACACATTTATGATGTAACATGGGAAGATGATTTTATACTAATGACATCAGATGTGACATCTCTTTATACAAGTATATGTCATGTAATGTTTGAGAGCTGTCAAGTACTTTCATAACACAAGACTGTTACCTTGAGTTAAGCATACATAGATGCTGTTTAATATTATATGGTGGTGATGAACAAATACATATTTTTTTCTTAACAAGGATGTGTTTCAACCTCTGACTGATATGGTGATGGGCACCTGCTTTACCCCCAGCTATGCTAATCTGCATATTGGCTGCTGGGAGGAGCAGGTCCTCCAAAACAAATTTAATGAGGAGTGGTCACAACATGTAATGCTCTGGGTACACTACATAGATTACATTTTTGGCATTTGGAGGGGGTCTGAGAGTGTGCCCAGAGCTTTGTGATGAGGCTGAATGGCAATGATCTGAATTTAAGATTCAAAAGCACGATAACTGAGGCAGAAATCAAAGAAATTTGGAAGTGATGATCTATATCAAGGGCAAGAAGCTATATTCTAAGATTTTTAGGAAGCCAGCAACAGGGAATATAGTTCAACACCCAAGTAGCTTTCAACCAGAAAGCCTTAAAAGAAATATACCCTAAAGGGAAATCTTACATTTGAGAAGAAATTTTAGTGACATTGAGGAGGAGAACCTGGCACAACCAGAATTGGCTGATAGATTTGTACAGGGAGGATACTCATTAGAAATAGTTTAGGTTGCCAGACAAAAGACTAATCAGAAAAAAAATACAGATATGCTATTTGATAGACCAAATAAGAAAAGACACATAATCTCAGGCATCAGGTTCATAACTGAATATTGCACAGATTGGAATGTAATAGGGTGAATAATATGTAAACACTGACATTTATTCATAAATTATCCAACAATTGGGAAATTAGTACCCAGGAAATTGGCTATTACATATAAATGAGTGAAATCTGTGAAGGATGAGTTAGTGAAGTCAAGTCCCGAGATGAGCAGTAAAACTCACTGGTTAGAGAAGAGCTGTGCGTTTATCAAATGCTATAAATTCAAGGCTTCCAAGTATGATATTAGCAAAACTGAGTTCTTCTCTCCATTTCAAAGCAAACCAATTAAAATACTACGTGCAAACAACTGCATAACAGATTTTCTGTGCATATTTTACCATACCTGTGTGCCCTCACTTATGTTTGGGGCATTATACACCAGGTTCATAAACATATTCTACAGCATGTGAGGGCTGTAAGGGCTAGCAAAAACAAGGACAAAGCATACCTGAGCATACCTGATGGCCCATCACTTTGATGAAGTACATGCAGGCAATGCTAAGATTTTACAATACTTTGTGATCATCTGTGTACCCAGAAACTAAAGTGGAGAAAATAGAGAAAAACCATTGAGGCCACTAGAATCTACATACATTTTAGAGCTCTGTAGTAAGACCCTACGGGAACTCCTGAAAAGGATCTATATATATTTAAATGTTCAGATACCTTCAGATGTCAAATTGGGATGAAAACTGGAATTTTTTGTGAGAAGTGACAGATTTTGGTTTATTTGTGGATACACTAGGCAAAACAGAAGACTAATACCTAAGGTTTTCCCACTTGGGTGAGATACAGACAAAGTAAAACAGTGCCTGTATGATCAGTAAGTAATATGAGTATAATTATTTTCAGCATTTTCTATAAAGTGATAAGTAGATAGAATGAGTTTGAAATATTTTTGATTATACAACTGTGCAATAGGTAATTCAATCCTAGATTACAAGATAGTAAATAGTATATGGCATTAATTTGCTTTTTGCAATCAGTGGTGACATTTATGCACTGTGCATTTTATGGGACAAAGGAATTTAGGCATCAATGAAGATGTTGCCCCATTTGTTTGAATTCCAGATTCGGTACGATCGTGATTATAGAAGTATGTTTCAGGTGGCAAGTAGGAGCCCCGGTATACAAATATTAAACGTTAAGAAAAAGCATTTTAAAGAGTGAGGTATTACGCTGTCTTCTGTTAAGTGCATTTCAGCATTGTGCACTTTATTCTGTGTATGTAATACAAAAACATATCTTCTACATGTCTATGATTGTTACAATCATTTAAATCTTTATAAGGGAAGGAAAATGACATCTGTATGTGTGAGCAAGACGGTTAGCACGGCCAAAACACATTACAGCAGTCTGAGAATAAAGATTTTCTTTCTTGCATGAGATTTCTAAGAGTGTCTGCATCTGTTCTTTGAAGCGGAAAGGGAGTAATCTCTCAAACTATGCATGAACTGACTCATATCCATTTCATGTCAATCTCACACTTTTGGATCGATTATTCTGTTTATTTGAGTATATTTCAAATGTTCAATTACTTGAGCATACTTTTGCATTGTGATCGCAGAAGATTTGCAACTAGGGCTTGTGTGGCTCTTCCTCTGGCCACTTTATTATAGTTTTTCATTCATTCCACAAATCCTTAGGCAGTATATTTGAAAATAATGCATCGAACTCTTCTCAAAGCACTTTTAAAATAGTCACACTACTTTCCACTTTAATGTACTATTTTTCAGGTTCCTCTCTAAGTTTTAGAAAACCTTCCTAAACGTCGAAATATCTTGTCTGCTCCAAGAGACATGCACATTGGCTCCTTCAGGTGCTTACTTCAATGGGATGTCTCTCACAACAACTTCACATTCAATACCACTCATGGTTTACTTCATTTTGCACTTATGTTGTTTTTCAGTCACATGATGTTTGAACCTTTTCAGATTCTCCCATTCTCTAATTAAATCTATAGTTTCTTTGAATTTTCTGAATCTGATTATGGAATACTTTATTTTTGTATTTCAGATTCTGTCATTTTCATTTTATAAGATTCTCAACTTCAGTTTTTAGCCAGACTCACGCCCATTTCTTCAGCCATTTCAAGTGTATCTTTTGAAAGACAAACTTGCTTCCAAATTCAAAAACACCAATTCATCACATGTAGTTTTTAGAATTACAGAATGATAAATCTCTGAATCAAAAAAGTGTTCTAAATCTACTCTATGTAATGACGAGCTGTCTTTGCCAACCCTTCTTTTTCACCTTTTGGCAATTCACCAGCCTCTGAATCATCTTTCATTTCGCTAAATCCTCTTAACTCAGGTTCTTGAATCGTGGTCTGGTAACAATGAAAAATAATCCATACATTCATCTTTTTCCTCAGAAGCACTCTTTCTTTCATTTTGTATTCTTATTCTTCTTTGAGTTGGTTTTATGTGGCTCACTAGACAATTATGGGGAATTAACCCACAGATTTTAACACTTCCTCATTCAACACCTCTTTCTACAAACACAGTCTTGTATCCATCCAATTATGAGCAGTCGTACCAATCTGCCCATCCATCATTTTCTTCTGTGCTTTCTCATTAGCTATATAATCTCACTCGTTCAGTGCTTCAAATTGCAGTTTTTGCTCCACATCAATACAAATATGTCCTAAATAATCACATTTCTTCACTTCTAATGTATCTTTTTATTGAAATGTAAGCTTTTTCTCACTTGCAGTATGCATACAACGATTCAGAGCATTTCATGTGCAGCACATCTAACCGGAGGTGGAGCATGCTCCTCTGACAATGAATTTTGATATTCTAGCAAAATTGTATCCATTATAGATTCAATGCAACTTCACAATATACATGCACATCTTGTTACCACACAATTTCAAACAATATCTCGGACACAGAAATCCAATAAAACTATATTAAATAAACGTATGTGTTTGCACAAGGACAAGGGACATAAGTAAAACTCACTACAAAAAGGATGTAGTGCTTAGACGCACACACGGGGCAAGACTTTGACCAGAAATGGCCTAACCTGGAATCAGTATAATATGTCATTGTGCACAGAATAAGTCACTACTATTCCACTCCTAATTAATAGTCCTTCACAACTAGACTATTAAGCACTATAAACTTCAACTTATATTAAACCTGGTACACCATCTTTAAATCTTCCACTGACACATTTTTCTAACTGGAGCTCTCCAAAATCCTAAAGTCTTCCCCAAAAATATATGTCAAAACAAATAAAACATTAACAACATTTATTAGTGCACCCTCATTTACAAACCATAATATACCACCTACTGCGTATGACACACTAGCCAAAATATGGACACAAGACCCTATTATTACTCACCTAATCAAATCAAACACACTCTGGCAATACTCCAAAGATCTCCAGGATTCTCCGAACTTCTTGACAAGAAAATATTTTCACTGATTAGCCTGATTAATGTTAATCAGCTTAATTAGTTAGTTCATTTCCTGTACAGACCACCAAAACTGTTGTCACTCTAATTTGGAATTTGTAAGTCTGATTATCAAGGAATGGGTTTGTTGGAGTCTCTCATAGACTTAGTCCAAGGCTATAATTAAAATCTGCTCACTACAAAATTCTAAACTTACCAATCTTGTGACTACTATCATAACAGAAAACAAAAAGTAGTTAGCTAATTAATTTAAAAGATTAACATGTTCATAGGTATCTAAATAGATCTTCAAATACACTGACATAAAGTCTGTCTCTAAAAAGAACAAAAGATCAATGTCTCTCCTTCAAAATAACACATCTTTTATTGTGTTTTAGGGACAGAAGGCAGACACTTTTCATATCATGACATTATGTAGTAGGGTTGGATTAGAAATATTTCATTAATAACAACCAATCAATCGATTAGTTGGTATATCACCCATAGTAATTCCTACTTCCCAAGGCATTTTGATAGTTAATGACATACATATTTAATCAAGGATTTGAACTCATACATTATGAAGCACAAGAACACAATACCTTGTTCAATTACAGCAAAGCTTCAAGGGCTATCTAAACTTGAAACTTGTAACAGAAATAAATAGTTATGCTAATTTAAGCACACCTAAATTAATAATTATTTTCTAGCAAAATAAAGCTTATTTTTTTATATCTGAATATCCTTAGCAAAGATATTTGTTACTTTTCAGTATTCACAAACAAATGAAGTAGTAATATTTCACATGACTGTGGAGACTCCAAAAATTTAAAGACAGGCCTTTCCATTGTGTTCTAAATATAGTTCACAAAAATATCATCCTCATGGGTGTGGAATTTCAATAATAACTCCAATGAATGATATGTTTGTAAATTTTTGGGACACAATATTAACATAATACCATATTGTGGTTGTGAATTTTGGAACCATACCATACCTCATTTTACGTATATAATTAGTAGTAAGAATCTGCACATCAACTTATTGGGCAATTGTGGCACCCAAACGCAAAAGCTTCAGTTTGAGTGAAAATTCCAAATGTGGTGTGTTTGGATGGATATGCTCTCTAGTGACATATTCTGAGTGGTATGTTTGTTGGTGTGTCATGGATCTTTAATTGCTGACAGTTGATTAAGTTTGTGTGATATTTCTATGAACTGTGTCCTCTGACGCTTCGTTTTAATGCTTTAAAGGCAGGTTTTGGGCTTAAGATTCCATTTGTGGATGATCAGGTTTGTGATTACCAGATATCATCAGGTTCAAATTTGCAGTTTGCTCAATCACACCCAACATACACTTCGCTATGTCAGTGCCTGACCCTTGTTCATTATACACTAAAGGAAATAACCAGTCTTTACTCTCTTGAAGAGTTGATCACCTGCCTTTCACATCAGCGAAATAGCCTCCTTTCCCAACAATGAAAGATTCTCCAAGAACCAGATTTACAGCCAGCAATAGTGAAGTTGTAGAATATTTTCTTAAAGGTAAAGCAACAGCTCACACTTTTTCTGTACACTCTCAAGAAATTACATTGCTGTCTGCTCTTCACCCTATATCTGTAAGGCACTAGATAACCCATGTAAGACTGCCAACCATATTGGAGGGACAGTGCACTTTTTCCTCCAATTGCATTGTAGTCCATTTGCCCTCATTATTACATCTACCACCACAAGAATCCACTTGTGACAGTCTCCTGTTCACAAATCAAGAGATTTGTCAGCATTTTATTTTTCCTTCAGACTCAAGAAAATCTTTTTTCCAGGTAAAACCTGTACCTCTGTGTCTCTCTTTTCCTTTCATTAAAATCATAAAAGTATTTAAGAAGCTATCATTCTTCAAGACCCCTTACCGGATAATCTCTAAAGGTCTGGTATTCCCCTTTACTTGTGTGGCTATTCCCCTGTACGTTTTGCTTCAAAACATACATAGGGAAAGTGTGCTTGCTTTCTGATTGATCTGCTCATGGTACTTATTTAGTTGCAAATCTTTGCAAGATGCTTCAGACTCAAATTGATTTGCTAGCTTTAAAAAGTACATAATAATCTCTAGTGAAAGCTCAAGCCTTCCTATTGGTTACAAAGCAAACACAAGGAGATGATGAATGGAGCACTGAAACTTTTCAGACACTCACCCCCAGTCACCCCCAGTCAAAGATATGGGTTGAATCCATCATCGTTCTTTAGCTCACTTTGCCATCCCTGTTCAGACCCAGCCATATTCAAATCAGTCTTGACCCTATGCCTCATGGGAACAGTCCAGACTGAACGGCCTTGGTTACAGACACTCCTATTGAATTAATTGAACATTTCCTGGACATTGTGTGAGAGTTATTAATGCCAAATGCTTAGACCAGTCCATACCTAGTATATCCCTGCAATTATTTCTAACAGAAGAAGCCAATGTTTTTTTTTAAAAAGTTGAATGGTTAGTCAGAGAAATCAATTTTCTATACACTAAAATTAGTTTTACAAATATGAGGTTTGCACCACTTAGTCCCGATATCGAGTTTAGGGTTAAAGGTACCTAGTAAGGGTCTGAAATGAATGATACAGGACATCATTTCTTGATGTATAAAGCGGAATTATAAGTTTTTCCGTCTAGTGTTGGACCGGAAAATATGTGTCCACTAATCGCCTCAGTTCTGGATGGTTATTAATATGTTCTGGAATCGGCAGATATGTTAAAATATTGTTCCCCTATTTCTTATATATAATCATCATTCCCTTTAGTACTGGACCTGGTCTTACCATGTTCATAGTTTTCAGCATATAAAGATAAACAGCTCCAAACAGTAAATACATCATCCTGAGTGAAAAGGAAGTTATTCCTAATGGCAGCTTTCTGTTGCGTTGGCGAGTTTGCCCTTGCTTACAAGCCTATTGCTATAGAGTTGGAGGGCACTAAGCCATTTTGGATACATTTCAGCCAGTGAAGGATCCGGAAGAGAATTCACCACTGCCATCATTGCTCTATTTGTGAATATCCATCAGAGATTGTTTTAAATTAAAATGGTATGGCTTCTGGAAGATGGAGAAAACCAACATTTTCTGAGAGGTAACTTGAAGTGTTACCTGAGGATGTAGAGAAAAACCACACTTAATGAGGAATTTAATAGTAAAAAATGACTGGCAAAGTGCGAGCTAGCCTCTGGCAAGTTATAACTGCAAAGGTAAATTCCATCTCCTCCATTCAGTAGATGAGTGCAAGAAAAGGTTAATTGACTTTAAAGAAGATTTTGTTAAATAGTATCCAAACATCTGAGAGAATATTTGACTACAGACGAAGGTGCACCTCCAGAGCTGTATCTTGAAGCATGGGAGGAGAAGGTATAAACAATCACCACTCTTGCTACCTTTGAGGGATTGCGAAAGAGGAGTTGAAGCTGGTGGAGAAATAGGCACTGTAATGTTGACTTTGTTTCCTTTAATGAAACTTAAAGTAAGACACACAGTGTGCTGTATGTATTATGTGTATTATATCAGTATGTGTCTTAAGAAGTTTGATTAACCTTTCTTAGTATTTTGTAGTATTTATTGCATTATATATGGTTGTTAGTATGTTTTCTGCTGAGTAGTTATTAGGCACCAATCGGGAAACTGTTGTAAAATGATTATCTTGTTTATTACTAGGATGGTACATAGCATTACATAATGTGTTTCTTGGTTAGAGTATTATATATTTTTGTACAACTGTGTTTAGTTGCAACTACTGTGACTAAACCAGGCCTAATAATCAACTTCACCAGGCATTCATTTAATATATGCTTGCCTGCATCCCTATAGATTTAGGAATGAAACCGATGTTTGGTACTATGCACCTTTTCTTTTCAAATAACAAAAAGAAACAGCATATTATTTGCTATGTTTATTAAGGGGTAATGTGCATTTCTTTCTAGGGAAACTATTTATAAAGTTTTATGAAAATGAAATGATTTCAAGGGCAGGCTACTTCAAAATAATGAAAGCCTTATTATTGAATAACTGAAGTAAATAATATACATTCCAATTTAACACAAAGAACCAAATAAAATGAAACAATATCTGCCTCAACACTCGCAGGTGCACATGCTGATGATGATGAAGATGCTTCTACTAGCACAACTGTGTACAACCCTCAGCTGAATCTGAATGACGCCTTCGTCATACAGAAAGTGACATTTTGGAACATCAAAATCTAGATGAACCCTCTAGCCAAGCAACACCTAACATAACTCAGGAAACAGAAAGTATTGTAACCAGACCAGAATCATTAAAGGCAGAACATTGTACTTTAAAAGAAAATTCAACAATACTGCATCGCTAGGTGCATCACCAGAAATAGGAGACTCATTAAGCGACTTGGTTGAGGTGCAGCAAATCGAGGCCGGCTCTGCTGTTGTGTAGTTCCTAGGAGTCCCCCTGGACCGGTGCGTTTTGGATGACCTAATCTGAGGGCTTGGTGTCCCAACCGCTTCTGGACACCCCCACAGGATATGTCACCCGTTGGACCAGCTAGTTCTACAGCGCCACTACCACCCCCTTGTATTCTACAGTGGTGGATGTCGTTTCTGGCAACCACTGAACATGACAACCCTGATTCCTCAGGGATCGCGGAAAACAGTGCAGTACTTTTCGCTTAGACACTCATGCTTGCTTACTCTCAGAAAATACAGAGGATGGTGATTAGGATGTTTCAATAAGAATGTATTGGTCCAGCGACAACCATGTGTAAAACATGTGTGTTGCGACAATCAGGAAACAGAAGCATACAAAAGAGATTGCTAGTACCAATATAGTAAATAGTAGATCCATTTCTTCCATAGTGCTAATTAGATGAACATAAGCAGTTTAGATAAAAACAGTAGCACTTGCATACCCTAAAATGCACACCATAAGTAATGTGCTTAAATGTACCTAGCCTAGCCTGGATGTGTAGGTGTATGTGAGTGTGGCTATGTGTATATGTAGCCAAGAAACCCCCAGGGATGAACCAGCCCCCTCACCTGATGGTTGAAAATCAAGGACCCCATCTCTGCTTGGAGGATGACACCCCTCAAGGGATGTCAGACCACTGCGTGCTAAGATTCAGCATACAGGACCCCGTCTCAGTTTGGAAGGAATTCTCTAATTTGTCGATGGTAGTGAGTGTTTTTATACTAAAGGGTTTTTTCTAGAATCAATATGTTTTTACAACAATCATGGATGTTTTGAAAACAATCATTAATGTTTTGAAAACAATCACCAGTTCTTTTCTAAACAAATGTGATCATGCACAGCTGGCTGTTGGCCACGGATGAAAAAAGTGGTGCCTCTTGTACAGAATTATTCTGCCATGCCTGGGGCCATGTTTGTGTACGTCAGGTACGGGGATTATGATAGAATACCGAGAGCCTAGTGTCGAAGACACAGGCGCAAGCTACTAGGTAAAAGGTCACCTGTTTAGAATCGTTATTGCGATATTGATGGGACAAATGTATGTAATAGGGGTATACATGACAGGACTAGCCAAAAGGACTTGACACTGCTCTCATCAAATACACAAAAGGTGTGACATTAGAGCAACACAGTGTGCAAACACTTATCAAATGGAAAATGCCAGAGCAGATAGGTGTACTATAATACGCTTTGTGTCTGCAATTAGAGAATCTTCCAAAAATATAATATAGGGTAAAAAAGTGGGAAATGTTGTAGTCTGCTTCACCATGCAAACAGACAAGATACACTAATTCCTGCAATTAAGGGTCACACATACAGTTTTGAACAAATGGAAAGCTCAGTAACACCTACATCACATCTGGTCATTCTTGATGACTTAGTAGTACAACATTATCTCCTCCACCATCAACATCATCCCCACCTCATGCATGACAGCAAGTCTCACCAATTTGCCTACACAGAATGTCTGTACATACAGTACAATTTCAAGAATAAAATTACCACCTAATAAATGTAGCATCTAATATACATTATGTGGATTATAAGATTTGTATTCAAAATGAGGTACCTGTGAATGTGTCCTTTCTTAATGGTGTCAGGAAAAAAATGAGTTGTGGAAGTGTAGTTCAAGCTTTTAAATACTGCAAAGTGGGTTATTGTTAGTTGCTCACACATCTGCTAGATGACCATGTGTTTTGAATTGTTATTTAAATATTTAAATAAATGTTACTGTTTCAATGATTTAAACAATCATTATTTATTCAATTTAACAATCACAATGTAGTACTTTAATAAAAATGTAAATAATTTCCCAATATTTTCCCATTTTTATAAATGGTACCTCCTGATCTGAGGACATGTAGCTTTTATGTGTTATTTGCACCACTTTCACACTTAAATCACAACTTACGACAAACATAATTACAGAGCCATACATTTCAGATTTGGATTACAAATAGCAAATGCAACGATAATTCTGAAATACTACACCCGAAAGTATCAATGGTAGATTTTACACAGCACTTTACATAATACTAACCACTTGCAATAAACAGAGTGGAATTAAACCTCAAAACAGATGCTTTTTGCTGTACACCCTACTCATTTGGGATTATTCACAAAGGTAAACTTACACTTTTGTATACGTTTTATTTTTTTGGCACTCACAAACTACAAGCTAATAGTAAGTTTATGACAGCAGAGATTCTGCAGTCAGGGTGGAGATCACTGCACATAAAAAAATTGTGCCTGTCCAATCTTTTTGTGAGTGGAGTTCTCCACTCCGACTGTGGGATCTCCTTAGTCATAAACTTACTATTAACATGTAGGTTGTGCATGCTAAAAAACCCTTTAATTTATCCAAAAATGTAAGTTTACCTTTGTGAATCAGGCCCGTAATTAGGGTCTTAGTGTGGTAGAAATATTAATGGCGATCATATTAAGAGCCTGCATGACCTCTTTTTTAGTTTGCAGACCTATCAAAGTCACTGGGTTATGTGAAAATGTATTATAATTGAACATTTCCAACCACCTTTAAAGTATTACAATGTTGAGAAGTGAGTATGTATCACATTCCATTTTATTTAGTCCAATTGAGTACGACAGGGATCTTAGTTACATGAATCCACACTCTTGAATGCTTACTGGTGCAATAAACCCCAGAAAGTGTACCTCAGCCCAGATGCAGCTGTCTGTTTCCTAATTGATGCAGATTTGTTTCCGGGAGAGGTTAATGCAGACTATTGTCAAAGTTTCTTTCAGATGAAGCTACATTATCAGAATCCAAGCCTACTTTTCTGTTTTACATCAAATGAGTGTGGTCAATATTTTAATTTCTGATATTAGCTCATATAGATGTGCTCCACGAAGACTGATCATCAATTTACAACACATAAAAATGTTGAAAGGCTACTATCAAAACTTAAGAAGTTTGATCACATTGCATCATTCTTACTGTATTACTAATAGTCAATAACCGATATGGTTGCATTTGCTGTCCAATGTACACTGGTTTATTCATAAATCTCCTGCTTGCATCTAAAGCTAATTGTGTCTCTTATACCTCAAATATCTAATGCTAGACCTTGATGTGTTTTTCACTCCTGCACAGTCCTTACACTGATGATCTAAGCTTTAAGTTTGCCAAAGAGTGTGGAAGAATCTGCTAGGTCCTTGCCTATAAGATTTGGAGCTCATTATTAGCACTGAATATAACCACTTGAAGTGCCACAGACCAGACCAGCCTTTTTAGGGCTCGACTGTATACACCTTTAGTTGTGTATTGATAACACCTATTGTTTCCAGCAAATTACATATACTGAGAGTGGACTTTGGGACAGGCCCTTGCTCATTATTTGATGGGTTTGCAGTCTATCTCACTTTAGTGCTCTTATTTTGATGTCTTTCCTCCCTATTCTTGGGTATGTTTATGTGATCTGATGGATTATATAGCTTTCAACTGCTAATATCAAACCTTGCTTGGATGGCTATTTTCTCTCCCTTTCTATCCCTGCTCCTCTCTTCCCATCTCCCACTTTTCTCTCCTTCTCCCCCCAGCATCCTCTTGCATTGCCAACTGACTCTTTTTTAAACTTTTGCCCACTGCCACAGTATCAGTGGGCAGCTATCCTAAAATGGTTTTCCCGTCATTCGAAGATGGGCTCCCACATGCATGCATGCACACGCATTCTTAGCAGGGCAATTGTAAACGAGTTTCATTTTATTTTAACAAGTTCCATTTAAAGATAGCTGCCGCTAATTTGACTCTATGGATATGGTTTCGAATGCGACCCCAGCCTCTGTCGGTTTGCCCAGAAGAAAATTTGCAAAACATTTCTAAGTCCTAGCTTTTGCACTTTGGACAGGGGGAGTGCAATATAACACCAGCCAAAGGTTTCAGGATCTCAGGATCAGCACTTTGGGTCAATACTTACTCTAGCAGAAGCCACCAGCCAGACACTGTGCAGTTCCATTTGAAACTGATCACATGGGCTCTTTCAGGAAAGAGGTTTTCTTGCAGCTTTTGGGTCCCTGTAGCTTAACAGGAGCACAGCCAATTAAAATAAAAGTTCACTTTTTGTCCTGGGTATATGTAAGAGCCGGTCCAGCCCTTAGGTTTCTGCTTGCAGCAGATGCAATCCTTCTGTCTTCCACAGGTCAGCAGCAGTCTGAAGAAGATACCCAGGGATGCTGCATTTATGCCTGGGTGGGGATGACTCGTGACCAATGGGGGGAAAAGTTCCCAGGGGCAACTTTACCCAATTTAGCAGCAGGTCCTGTGTGCTGTACTGCAGACACTCTTGCAGCAACACTCTCTACCTAAATCCAACATGGCAGACCCTTTCATCCCTTGTGCAGATCTTCTGTGCCCACTGTAAATATTTGGCCAAGAAAATTAGCAAGCCGCCTCATGTGGTCACTCAAAACTGGTTCTAGGGGCAGCTCCTCTCCCACTGGGATTGGTACTGGGCTGGCCAAAAAGACAAAAGAAGTGGCAGACCTGGTGTGAACTACATCTGCCTGTGGAAGGGTAGGCATCCTTATTTAAAGATATGCAAGGGCATGGGCACAACCCCATGTCATCCCGTTAGGGGATGGTCAATTTTTCCCCACACTCATGGCCTTTGTCTCAAATCTGGAAGCCAATTTACACCAAATCAAGGAGCTTTTTAGCTCCTGGATGACAGCTCAAGCAAATGAGTTTCTAGAACCTTTGGCCAGGCTAAAGGTAACTTTTAAAAAAGTATATTTTGTAAAATATTTGTTTCAAATTTTACTTTACCAACAAATTGGATTTATAATAAATATTTTTAAGAGTCCAACAATGAACTCTTTATCTGGTTTTTAGGCAGTGATAACTTTATTAACTTTAATAAAATATCCCCATGCTATTCTATGGAACAACTGATCATGCCACAGCAAATATAGCTTTTATGGCACTCATCATCATCTTCAAAATATATTTATTTGGCCAGAGCCATAAAGGCATAACATCAGCAGGAAAATACAAAGAATTAGCATTTCAGCTAAGGCATAGACTCTATTGATAGGAGATAAAGAGCTCAAATGCAGATCATAGTGCATGAATGTCACAAGTTGTTAAAATTCGAATTGATTCCATAATAAACAAAAAAAGCAAAGAATTAACATTTGATCAAAGGCATAGACTCCATCAATAGGAGATAAAGTGATCATGTGCAGTTCTAAGTGCATATGTATTGCATGTTGTTAAGATTCATATTGTTTACTAATAGTAGAAACCACTGTTATAAAATTCAACAATACAGAACAAATCTCGAGTGATCAAGCTTATCATTATAGTGTCTCAGATTTGTCTTTTGCAAAATGGGGACCAAAAAGCAAAGCCTCAGAGCTAAATACAAGGTGCAAAACAATATAAAGTGAGTAGTATGTTGCATATAAACATTGTCACAACAACATGGAGGAAGATCATGTTGCCAGATTCCTGTCAAAGGGAGAGCAAATTTAAAGTGCAGAGTGCATAACCTAAAAAGTGTCAGATGACAACGCTGCATATGGTTTGGAATCCATTGTAAGTAGGGCTTCATGCTCCTTATTGTTGACACTGTTGAATATTTCCCTTGCAATTCCTTGGCCTGGGCATTCTCTACACGTGATTTCATCCAATGACCCAAATAGCGTTATTCAACCAGTTCTTTATCTTCAGGCCAATTTTAAGAAGGTTTTTTTTATAGTTCTGAGAGACCTATAGTCTTAAATTTTTCCCTCAAAGACGAGAGCCAAAGAATCTGGTCTGCCCTGTCAAGTGACAGACAATTAGTAATGCAAGTTGTAACACGACCAGCCTTTGGGGGTCCCCAAAATGTGATCCTCAGTTGCAGTGGTGCATGCACCTACAAATCCTCGAGGTAAGACATTTCAACTTCCTCATGGCATATGAGTGTAGCAATGCCCCCAGGAACTGGTAATAGTCTACATATAAAACTATTTTCAGCTCCTCCGAGGGCCCCCGCTTTGCAGTAGCCCCATAGCCCAGTGCTACGCCCATCAAGACAGTTACTCTTATATAAACTCAGCATTTCTGTGATCGCTTTGTGTTTTAACGTAAGAAAATAAAAGGAGCTGAGATACACCCTTGTCTAACACCCTAGGTGGAGCTAATATGAGGTCAACCTTCACCTGCGAGGTCGTAGTCCATCCTTACTGTGAGGTCCTGATGTAAACACCTGATAAGGGTGAGAAGTTCTTTCTTGATGCCTATCCTGCCCATCAAGTCCCATAGCTTGGAGCGGTTCACTAGGTCGAAGGCACTTGATAAATCAATAAAGGCCAGACGTAACAAAACCCTTTTGGCCTTCATATATTTCCCTGCTATGAGGTAGAGGTTTATGTATTGTTCGACGGTGCCAATAGCAGGTCTATCGGGCTTCTGTCAGAATGTTATTTTCCGCAGCCCGGTCTTCCAGGCGAGACAATAATACTGGACCCGGGAACTTGGCACTAGCGTCTAATAAAGAAATTGACCTGTAGCACATCTGCTGTGATCTGTGTCCCTTTCTAAAAATAGGGACATTGGTAGCCGTCCTCCAAGAATCCGGAATGGGGCCGAACACTGCATATCTAAAAACATTTGCTAGTAAAGGGGCCTACAAATGTATATCAGTTTTAAAAATATCAGCTGGCATGCCATCTGCCAGTAGCCTTCCCAGAGATACATTCTTTAATGGCTTGTGTCACTTCATGAACTTTGATAGGTCTTGGGAAATTGTGGGAGTGCTGAAGATTAGGGCTGCAGTCCAACTTGTGTTATCAGGCAGAATTTTTGGTGAAAAGAAATTTGTGCAGTGGGTCACCCATGCATCCACTGAAATAAAGATTCCTATTTTGGGTGTATCTAGCTCAGCAAAAAAAGGCCGATTAACAACTTCCCAAAATTTCAAACTGACCCTGGACTTCCATGCCACTATGAGATCTTCCCAGGCCTTATTTCTAATCTCAGTTTTTCTTTCCTCTAGAGTCAATTTATATAGCCTTCTTGCTGCCTTAACATCAGATGTTACATAAGGGTGGCTTTTCAAGGCAGCCAACAGCTGTTTATGGACAGCAGAGCAAGCTGCATTAAACCACCAACATGGCGGTGGCTCACGGGAGGGTTTACTAGAGGTTAGGTTGCCTAAGATAGACAAACAAATGTTATTAAACTCGGATTGCATCTTAACTAGCCCTACCTCAGACATATACACATAAAAAAAAAGAACCCATAGTATCTTTTACAATAACTTGGTTAAAAGGCAAATGGGTCTACCTTATCCCATTTTATCTTCAATTAGTAAATAGTTTTATGGTGAGTGGTTGTGGTCAGTGGCGCAATTACTAGTCACAGCAAAATCTATGAAAAGAGGGAGTAGCTCAGCTGATAATAGGATATAATCAATTGTACTCTCAGCATATTTTCCTAGGAAGATCAGAATATGAGCATTCTCCAAGCAGAAAATATCGCTTGAAAAATGTAAGTTATGTTTTAGCATCAACGCATTTAGTGCCTCGCTGTAGACTGCATGCTTGAAATGGATAACATTAGCATTATTTAAAATGATAAAATCATCACACACTTGATTGTCAGAAGAACAACATAAAACAATATTCAAATCTCTGACCAAATTAAATAAACAGTATGTTTTGATTTTTTATGAAAGTCACTTACATTTAGTTGCATTACAGTTAGTTACATCACTTACTGGCTGATTAAAAATATTATACTGAAAGTTGATCAGCAAAATATTTGTATCGACAGGAAAAGTTGAGAGAGTGTCCATGAAATAAGGAGAGGACCAAACTTCCAAGATTTGAAAATCAGTAATTTGATGGAAAAAAGGTGACGAGTCTGCCTATAGCTCTTCCAGCCTTAGAAGGCATTGCTGGCTGAAAAATGGCACAATATCCATCAATATGAAATCCTTCCATCAACAATGTTTCTTGACAACATATAATCCCAAACGTTGACAAAGCTGACACAGTCAGAATTTGAGACTTTCGAGCAGGCTCCAACAATATTCCATGAAATGAGGCTAAGGACCTTCCCAGCAGAGCTTGAGGTTTGGTAGAACATCAAACTGTGAATGCTGAATTCAGTAAGATGCATTGTTGGGATGGAAGTCCTGGGATATAAGCAAGTACCCTTTGCCCAAAGATTGAGGAGCCTCATTTTTTGAAGACATAAGTTTGCCTGCCTCAGAGATGGAACCCAACATAGGACAGCACCAATCTAGGTCTTCAAAGGAGGCCAGTATTTTAAAAGCATTGCTAGTCTGCTCCTCAAAGGTAGGACTATTGAGGATGTGGCAGTAGGTACTCCCTGTGTCAATTACCCTTGATAGCACAGTCAGCTCGTAGAAGTAGCTCAAGGGTACCACCTGTATAGATTCTAAGGGTTGAAATTGGCTACAGAAAAACATTGCCGATCTGAAGTTGATGATCACACAGTCTCCATTTACCTTCTTTCTGCCTGTGCCTATCCAGGGGGTTTCTGACTTTTATAACTTGAGATGACAAATCTGAGAGCCACCTAGCCTTGCTTTTGAGCCAATGAGTTGTTTTATTCTTCAGGACAGAAAAGTCTTCATGTGTGGATGCAGATATAGTCAGAACGTCCTTAAGCACCAAAACGTATTGGGGTACATTCAGGGGGAAGTTGGGGGAAGAAGTTGGCTTTTTCCTCTGAACATTAGTGACTTCCCTGTTAGCTCTACCCCTGCCACTTTCCATTCAACCCTTATTTGCTATTAGGTCAGCTCCCTCTTGGTCTCCCATAGCAGCTTTTGGTTTGGTTGGATTACCAAAACATTTGTGTAGGATGGAGGCCGCCTGGCACCATACTCGAGGAGCTGGAAGCAATAGGTAGAGTAGCTCTAGTATTTTTCCAGGACAAGGGGCATCTAGTGGCGCCAGATCAGCTGATGAGCAGCTGGGAGCGAGTTCAATTTGCTTAATTGAGCTTCAATAACCCCCAGGCAAGCATAGAAGGGTCCAAGCTTGCTCGGCAGAGATTCCTTGAGACGCTCATCGAGCTCAATCTCTTTCTATATTACTCCAACCGCCCTTTTTAGGAACTCATCCAAAGAAGTACCTGGAGCCACTTAGGGGATCACCAGGTTGTTGTGCTCTCCCATATCACAGTGGGTTTACCAGAGAAAGAGAAGTTTTGAGCAGACAGTGCATGTAAGTAGATGTAAAGAGGGTGGCCAAGCCCAGCATCCTCCAGCCTCCGCAGGATTTGATGGTGCTTTAATAGCGTTGTCAAGCGGAAAGCCCCCCCCCTCCTGGGCAAACAGTCAGTATGCTTGGGGGCGAAGTCCCACTCCAGAAATGCCCACAAGCAAGGTCTCTCTGTGAGATATCGCACATGCACTCATGAGCTTGCCAGTCAGTCAGAAGATGGTATCGCTTGGCATGTACTTGTGTTTATATGACGTTTGAAACGAAGCACTCCTCTGAGTACCCCCCAACTGGCTGGAGAGTAACAGGGAGTCCCTTTTAGTCAAACATATCCTAAGGCTCAAAAAAGTATTCAGAACTTTAAGGCTGATGGATTGGTGACAAGGCGGTAAGGGAAGCCGGGGCTAAGGCTGAAGGCTAAGCCTGAACGGAAGCAGGGGCTAAGGCTAAGATAAGGGGGAGTATAAACCAGCCCAACAAACAGCACCGTGACCTAACAGGGGCGCTTACAGGAAGCCAGGCTCAATCCAATGAGATGCAGCTAAATTTTGCCTAACTTCCTCTCCCCTGGGGGAACTGATGCCAAGACACACCAGCCGGGGAGACAACCGTTACTCCCCCACAAATCATCACACCATGCAGTGGCAATTGCCTGGGGCCAAGGCACCAAATGTCAAAATGCCTCTGTGTTCTCTCGAGCCACCTCAAACTGCCTCCAATTAGCCTCCATTAGCCATCAAGCCACTTAAACAGCTGATGAAAAACGTTTGCACAACCTATGGGCCTGGGTGTTGGCCGAAAGCAACCAGGAGAGCTGTGAAGGGAGGCAACAAACTGTTGTGAACATTGGCAGACAAGGGCCCTGCAATGGAGGGGAGCAAGGAGGGGCAGAACCAAGGTAGAAGCGAAGGGCCACAGAAAATTCAGAATGCTAACAGGGCGGGTCTAGGCCATCCAAGGTTGCCAATCAGCTTCCCTTCCTCTTCGGTCCCAGAGCCCTGGAAAAGCAGCCTCTGCAGTGGCTTTGGGACACACCTGCACTGCATTTCCCGGTGTTCTAGCAAAACTAGAGCTCTAGCACCGCAGCTCTGCAAGTTCCAGCATTGGTCACACCCTTCCCTACCTCTTCTGTCCTGTGGAGGAGTATTTAGGACATTGTCACCGTAAGAACATGTTTAAATTTACATTTCGTACTTTCAAATATAATCCACCCTGCCTTATGGGTATTTAAGGTGTGTTTAGGGGTGACATAATAATATCTAAGATTTGTTTAAACCTGCACCACCAGATTCCTGGTGGCAGGCCTGCTGTCATGTTTTGCATTGTCACTTTAGCGGTGGCCCAATATGTGTGCAGTCAGCTAGTGACATTTAACTTACAGGCCCTGGGTACATTTTGCAGCATATACTAGGGACTTACAGGTAAGTTAAATATGCCATTTATTTGTATAATAATTCAGCTGAAACATCTGGCAAAAGTGGCATTTTTCTACAATGTACAACAAAGAGGCCCTAGCTATTAATATACTAATATTTAAGAATTTGGAGCCACTAGAGATGTCAAGCAGGGCTAGTTATGAACAGGGGTGTATGCAACCATGACTACAATGTACAACCAATGACTGTCCTGTGCCCAGTCAGTAACTGCCTGGAAAGGCTGTGTCCTGGTAGATAATATTGCTTTTATTAACCAGTCCCTAACCCTACTGTATGTGCTTGCATTTTTCACTGCTAAATAGCTTCATCTTGAAATGTGTAATTTCAAATATAAATCCTTAAAGTTTTCTTTTAATTAAATGTTTCTCTTTCACTTATTTTTCACTGTCAAAGTGACTTTCTACACCCTTTTTACAGACCTCTGATTCTCTCAATCTGAGCCCCTAGGGAGAACACAAGAACGATTTTCCCTAAAGTGCAGAGTTGCCTATATTTGTCTTTGGAATGAAATGGGCGAGTAACAAAGCCCACCTCCCATATGTGGAAAATCTCAAGTCTCTGTGCCTTTTTTAATCTATACTTGGCTGATTTACCGGAATGGTTGGCTGATGCACAAGCGTTTACTCCCAAATTAGCTGAAACCAAAATTCAGTCGCTCCAATATGCGGACGACACGATATTGCTCAAACGCGCCTTATTGGCCCACAGAGGCTGCTAACAGCACTGTATCTATACTGCAGAGAGCACAATTTAAAAATAAACATGGCAAAAACAAAGGCAGTGATAATCTCGCGACCAATAAAAAGGAAAGATGCATGGAACATCGAAGGTAAACCCATCGAGATAGTGACCACCTATAAGTACTTAGGAGTGTGGATCGACCATAAAGCTCCTTCAAGCTCCTCACCCACGCTCACAAAGCACTCCATAACGCCAGCCCAGCATACCTCAACAAATGACTCACCTTCTACACCTCGAACAACCAGCTTCGCTCCGCTGACCTCGCCCTCGCCACCGTTCCACGCTTCCACAGGACAACCACCGGTGGCAGATCTTTCTCCTACCTCGCCGCCAAGACATGGAACACCCCCCCCCCCATCTGCGACAGACCCAGGACCTGCTGACCTTCAGGAGACTTCTCAAGACCTGGCTGTTCAAGCAATAGCTGCACCACTCCCCCCACCAGTGCC
Organism: Triturus cristatus; assembly: GCF_964204655.1. Classification (NCBI taxonomy): domain Eukaryota; kingdom Metazoa; phylum Chordata; class Amphibia; order Caudata; family Salamandridae; genus Triturus; species Triturus cristatus. The sequence goes on along the minus strand of NC_140588.1, from coordinate 528,763,173 downwards.
TTGTGACCCTCACGGGTGATTAGTGCGCTCTACAAATGAGTGATTGATTGATAAAGGACGGCCCTCCGCTCACATCACTGCAATGCAAGGAACAGCTCAATCTTTGGAAGGCATTTTTTGCAGAGCAAGGAAAGCCATAAATTCACCTGATCTCACTCCCATAATCCGAATAATGGGGGCAAAATCTTTACCATCTGTAGCCCATGGTGCAATAGCCTTCAAAATCAAGATGACAACATGGATGGACAGGGCACAGTCGGCCCGCTTTTGTAAAGTCTTCTTTATTCCGACCGCTACCGCTCATGCACAAATTCGAAGGAAATTCAACCTTTCATCCCAAAAGTGGATCCTGAAAGCTAAATTTATAGCGTATTGTCTAAAAGCTAAAAAAGCCAGGTAAAAATAAACTAAAGAAGCACATCTTGACAATGATAAACACCCGAGGGTCCCCATGGTGCAAATTTCTAGCCCACTGTGTTGAGGTACTCAAAGCAAAGGAAATATGGTCAGCCCCCCTACCCACACTAGCGGCTGCAAGACTTTTAACAAAACAGGTGAAGTTACTGTCTGCCGACAGCGATATGCAGATTTTCAAAAACCTAAGTCACGGAATCTAGGCTTCAAACCTCCATACTAGTGCGACCTTGCCATATTATCTGTCCTTCCCTTTAAAACCAATAATGAAGCGACAATTATTGAAATTGTGGTTCGGATTGATCCCACTGTTGGCATACAAATATGGGTGAGGGTACAAAGAGTCTGTAGCTACTAAATGCCGAGCATGCGGAGCAGTAGAGAAATCACAAACTCACATATTGTGCATCTGTGAGACACTGCCCGCTGAAAATCTTCTGGCTCCACCCAATCTGGCGTATTTTAAATATACAAACATGTCAAGCTAACCTAGTTGAGTACATGTAAGGTGAATCAGCACAGCTGGCGGCAAGCTTCTTGAAATACCTGATGGCCGTAAAGGCATTTTTAGACTCCAACCATCGCACATAACTATAACTCATAACGCTGGGTCAAGTTTTTTCTCTTTTTAAGGCGTCATGTTTATAGTGGCTTAAGTGGTATTTTAAACTTTTTTACACAACCGACTGAAACAACCCGTTTTTTACTTTTTATAATATTGGAACATGTGCACTTTATACTGTACATTTATATATGGACTCATTGCAATGATTTTAATAAATTGTGCAATAAAAATTATCTATCATGTCTTTGTGGTTGAATGTTGAAACTCACAGCTTTAGGTGGTAACTTATTTGTCACCTGGTGGAATAAATTGAAATTTCTGAGGATAGCATTTAACTCAGTTGCCCTTGTGTGGAGGATTTTATTAAGGTTGAGAAGAAGAGGAGCAGCTGATGGCATATCTACGAAATGTATGGAGGGTAGGGGAAGGAATTAAAATAGCCATCAAATGAGTCTAACAATCCCATCATGATCCTTGTGTGGTGGCTACAAAGCACGCTTAAAGTTTTCAAAAATGAGTTAATTGAAGATAATCAGTTAATCAACATTACTTCATACATATAATCAATTAAAAAAGAGATAAATAAATAAATGAAGGACAATGATAATATATAGTTACATTGTTTAAAGAGAATCAGCTTTTAAGCACACCCTTATTTCAAAATATAAGAATTCCATCAATATGTCATTTGGTCTAAGAACCAATCTCTTATGATGAGTGTAGAAATAATATGAGGAAAGTCTTTGGAGGATTCACAATATTCCATAAAAGTCACCGGACAGGATGCAATAGTTGACAGAGTTGTCCAAAATTCTCCTCTTTATTAATTTGAGGACCCAATATCCAGTATTCAGACACAGCCGTCCAGTATCCAACGCAGCCAACACGTGTTTCGTCTGTACTAAATAGGTACAATGACTTTTTCAAGGCTGTGGACAAGGGATATATACACAAACAGCATAGTAAGCCTTGAGAGAGAAGACAACATCATCTCATAATGGCAACGCATCACCATTGTGCCCAATTAAAGTTAAAAGCTTTCCTATTTGAAAATAGACAAGAATAGTGGATAGTAGTGATAGAATTTTGTGATGTAGAGCCCCAAAGACCAAACCAGTATAATCACCACATTGACCTTGTAGCATATGTAGAGTGTACATGAAAGAAAAGTCAGATTAAAGAACAAAGTCATAACAAAGGCCAATTAAAAAGTGTTGAAGAGTGTAGACTTATCAAAGAGTTGTAGAGAATTGTTATATGATCCTAACATTAATGTCCAGTTTGCTGATAAGCCTGGATTTCAACGGCAGTGCTTTCAGCCTATTAGGAAAGACTAAGAGGCGCATGCTCATAAAGTATCAGAATACACACAAAAAAGAGGTGTGTATAAAATAAACCACCTCAAAATACATTCGATAAATCCACCATTCAAGTACGACATCACAAGTAAGGTATCAAATCAAATAACCATCTCCATGGTGTTTTGAAAAGCAAATCGCACGAGCTCTAGTGAGAGAACGTAATAATATTAGCTGAGTAGTTACATTATAGAATATTGATAAATCTTGTAATGTAACAATCATGTTCTGAATTAAATGAACTAAACAAATACAGTCTAGTTGCCTTAAAGAAGGTCCATTATCTCAAATTCACATTATAATGTGGCGCAATATCCCAAATCACAAAAATGGAATTGAATATATATATAAATAACATCCATGCAAAAACATTTTTAGTATTCCTATCCCGTGATTTTAATAATAGAAGAATTAGATCAATTAAAAGCACACCAATCGATGTAAAACTCATAGTCATAATGGATAAATAAGATTGAAACTCTTAGGTTACTAATTATGATCCCCTTTATAGCAGAAAGTTAGAATTGTCATGCTAATCGTATATTAGGGGAAGAGATGTGTATAATACCCTCTATAACCCCCGCTCTTAAACCACTGCTCTCAACTCAATGCACAATATCGTTCAAAACAATTCTATTAATATATAAAATATCGATACATTGTCCACTCACCAAAATCATGCGTTTGTCGATATTAAATGTATTGTTGTCCAATCCTAGATATAAGACACACTGAAATAAAGTGTGGCTATTGAAAGGGGCCTAGATAAAAGAGGATGGGGGTCTAAGTATTGAAGCAATATCCATGAAAAAAACGTTCAAAACCATAATTAAATATACATCCTCATGGTGGAAACTGACCTAATAATGAGTTATACATATCGCCAATATCACCTAACCTCATATTTGAACAATATTTCGATAGTAACCAATTAAGTCCGAATATCTGTTCATTCTAAATCACAACTCGGAGAGGAAAATAAATGACCCCCATAATTATCGGATCTTCTTACCGGGTTATAATACTCCGTCGAGGACCATGCGCCTGGTAACGCTAAGAGAAAGTCACGAGTGCAAAACGCGGCCACCATCTTGAAATAAAGAATGGTGCCGCATAGATTCGACGTCACACGTTGATAGTGTAACATAAAGAAAGGACTAATGAAAAGGGAACTCCGAGCTCGTGACGTCGAATCTATGTCAGATTTCAGAGTGTCCATATGGGAAGAGGGATTATCATGTTTCTGGATATTGGAAACATTTTGAAGAATAGCTGTATTCGAAGATAGTGTTTTTGGTTTGTAAAGGGATTCGTAGAAATGGATAAATTCCTGAAGAATTTCGGAATCTTTGTATTTTGGTGTTTGATTACCATCTATAATGGAATCAATGTGAAGCCTATTTTGCTTGATGGGGGGTGTCTGTCTGTGAGGCGGTTTCTTTGCTCCTTGTGTCAAGAGCCACGGTGTCTACTCAGCGCTAGTGGGACGCGCTCTATCAACGCACCTTGGGGTTCCCTGCCGCCGCCGTATTCACCAGTTAAACGGCCGCTGTGTGCAGGGGAACTACAGCTCCCGGCGGCCCCTGCGGGACGAGCCCGCCAACGTCAGCGGAAGCGCGCCTGAAGCGCATAAAGTGATCGAGAGCCCCCGCAACGCGGGACGCGCGCGGGCGTGCGCCGGACGAAGCCCGGACAAAGGGCGGACCGTCTGAGGCCGTCAGAGGTCGGAAGAGGTTGGGTTGGGACTATCCCCTTAACATCTGGCCTGATCCTTAATCCCTTATTGACTGCTGTTCTGCTGTGGTGAGTCGCACAATCCTTTGTTACGTATTCTGTTACGACCGGCGTGAACCATGCAACGAGGGAACGCAAAACTAAGTACGAGGGCGGCAGGCATGGGGACTTTGGACAATTATTTAAAACAGGCTGAAACAGCCGTAGTCAATGAAATTGCTTTGGTTGAACGGCGACTTTCTCTTGAGCCTATTGGCCACCTAAGTATCCCGCAACCCACAGTTGATATGCCCTCCTCGAATGTTATACCGGCAGTTGTGTATCCCCGTGTTATCCCCAATGAGTTGATGGCGGATGACTCTACTCCCATTTCCACTAGTATCACTCCTTTAAGTACAGATAGCAGTGTCCCCTCACCCGTGGCTATCCATACTAGACAGTCCAAGTCGAAAAATGGCACTAAGTGTAATGGGGGAAACTCTGTTAGTGGTAAAAGGAAAGCCATAAATAACCCTGCGGGGAATCGAAAGCAGGCTAAGCAACCAAGGATCACTACTCCTCTTTCTAGGCAGGAGAAACTGAACTCTAGCTCTCTTCACTTGGTCAGGGCAAATTCTGGCGAGAATAGACGAACTAGTTTAAATGTAGAGCTGGACCAGAATAGGGAGACATTTATGTCTAGCATTATTACAACTATGGAAGCACATCTTACCTCATTAATACAGCCTATAATAGCTACCCTAAAAAGAATAGAGGACCGTATTTGTATCATGGAATCTCACCTCAGAAGCAAAGAACCCCAAACAGGTCTAAAAAACGCTGCAGGAGATACATTAAGTACACTCACGGCTTCGGTAGATAACTTGTTGAGTTCCATGATCACTTCCACACAACAACCAGTACCCTCGGCAGTGCCCATCTGCCCAGGATCTACGACGTCGCAACCAGCCTTAGATAACTTGGGCAAGACCTTAAGAACGGCAGGGCAAACGCAGACTAAGGAGGGGGGCTCATATCTTCCTGTTCCTCAGCAAGGAGGGGATTTTTCCTTACACTTGCCAGCTGAGGCATGCCCCTACACCATTATTCTAGCCAATGTGCCTAAACTAGAGCAAAATAAAAAGGAACATTGGTCTTCCTTGAAAAATAAGGCCCTTCATCATCTGTCGAATAAAACAGTTCTGGGACATCACCTTAATAAGCACTTTATGATGATTAGAAGGGTACCATGGGTAGGAAAGACTGTTAAACATCTAGAGGGTGACTGCACAGTTATAAGTTTTAGATCCCCAGGGCTAGTAATTGACATCTTAAGACAGGCAGGGTCTGTGAGAATTCATAAAGACTATGTGAATATTCTCCCCTTGGGTTTCTTTTATCCTCCACCTCACTTTGGCTCATCATTTTCCTCTCAACCACTTGGACTCGGTACTAGATTTAGCCCCACTAATAATTTTGCTGTCCCTGTCTCCAATAGATTTGAGGTCTTCTCCAATTTGGATGACATTGAGTGACTAAAGACCAGCGATCAAGTCACCTCCCCTGATATACAAGTCCCTGTCTCTCCAATTGTGAATCCCCCAATTTGCGGTTCCATTTCACTAGGTTTAAATCGGGAGCCATTGGGTATTTCTTCTAAATTGATTTCTTGGAATGTAGCTGGTCTCAGAAGCAAAGTAGATGATCCCACCTGGAGAGATCTAATTAGATCAGGTTACATTATTGGCTTACAAGAGACATGGGACACTGAGGACACGCTGCACATGGATGGGTACGAGAGTTTTTTTGTATCCGCCACTCCATCTAGCTCAGGGAGGGCGAAGGGAGGGCTGGCAATGTTAATATCAGCATCTATACCTGGCTCATTCTCTCAAATAGAAACAGGTTCGCCAAATTTTATGGCTATTTTCATCCTGATGAATGAGGGACCTGATTTTTTGGTTATGAATTTTTATAACTCTTATGATAGAGTTGCCACGACCGATCATCTGGCCGCATTAAATAGTTTTTTAGCTGACCGCATGGAGACCAATAAACTCTACAGTAAGAATTGCCTTACTATAGTGATGGGTGATTTTAACATCCATGGCTGTCCACATCTTTGTCTCTCCTCGGATCCTCTGGGACCGATTGATTCAAGTGCTGCACACTTTGAACATTCGGCGGCGGGACTTCTCCTCGAATCCATCTTGGCAGACCACGGTCTGTTCCTCCCGTCTATGGAGGGAGAAATTATTCCCACTTTTAAAGGAACTGGGAAAGACTCGGTTATTGATTACATCTTTGTTAGTTCTGTTTTGGGGGGCTAATATTAAAAAATATGAGACGACCTGGTCCCATTTAAGTGATCATAACCCTGTGAACCTAATACTCTGTAACATCTTCGAAAAACCAGCTAAACCCCCAACAAGAGTGGATAAATCCGAATTTGCCCATTTGATCAGGCGCGTAGAATCAGATGGTGTAAAGTAATCCCTGGCGATTTTTATAACAACTTGAACAGTAAGGTTGGCTCTGAGTTAAAAACCTGCCTGGACCTCGAAGCAGGGGATAATGAGGTCCTTCTGGCTTACTCAGCCATCTGTAGTCAGATCTTTGCCGACTTGAGTCGTCCTGGGAAACACACAGATAAGGCAGAGCTAGGTTGGTTTGACAAAAGCTGTTCATCCGCCAACAGAAAGCTAATGGCCGCCCTGAAATCTAAGCCAGCGAATAGGATTTTGGTTGCGGAGTTGAGAAAAGAATACAAGAAAACTCTGGATGCCAGGAAAAAGATGATCAGGGAGGAAGCATGGGAAGAACTTTCCAGCGTGGACGTAATAAGAAACAGTGCAAAGTTTTGGTCTGTGGTCAATAAACCTTTTTTTTCCGATATTGGAAATGATCAACTAGACTGCGGCATCGGGAAACAATCGTGGCACTCACATTTTAAAACAGTCTATGAAATGGGATCTAGTGGTGATTTGAGTATATCTTCCACCACTGCGAACCCGTATACTTTATTAGTCTCAAAGCAAGAGGTGGTCGAGGCCATCAGTAAGATGACGAGTAATAAGGCCCCTGGCCCTGATGGCGTACCAGCGGACCTCTTTAAATCTGATCCTGAGACATGGTCCATAGTATTAACCAATGTTTTTAACCGGGTATGTGTTGCTGGGATTCCTGACACCTGGTCCAAATCAGTAATCATACCTATTTTTAAAAAAGGTAACAGGGGGGATCCCAGTTGCTACCGACCTATCTCCCTTATTGATTCAGCTGTGAAGGTTCTGGGGCGTGTGGTCCTGGGCAGACTAACTGATTGGTTAGAAGACACAGCCACCCTCTCGTGTCTACAATATGGGTTTCGAAAGGGCCGCGGGACCATAGACCAGAGCCTGAACCTCCAACTTCTAATAGGCAAGTATACCATTGCTAAAAAAGGGGCCTTGTATTTGGCCTTTATGGACTTGTCTTCGGCGTTTGACCGAGTGAATCGTTCAAAATTGTGGGGGTTATTATTAAACTGTGGAATAGATGCCAACATCGTTTATTTTCTAGCAGATCTCCATAGAGACCTCACCGCCACGGTCAGATATGACCGGCAGGGCAATTCCACGGATAAAATTGGAATCACTAACGGCGTTAGGCAGGGATGCATTTTAGCCCCCCTGCTTTTTACTTTATATATTAACGAATTGGGCTCTACACTAACTAAGTCATGCAAGGATATTCCTAGGGCAGGCAAATTTGACATTCCAGCATTATTGTATGCTGATGATGCCGCTCTCTTAGCACGTACGGCTGTAGGGCTCCAAAAGCTTTTAGATTCTTTTGCTAAATTTATGATTGCACTTGATCTTGGAGTGAACTTCTCCAAATCCCATGTGATGTTTGTGGGTTCTACCCCAAAGAGAGTTAAAACCATGTCTTGTGAAGGTCATGTTCTATCTCGGGTGTCTAGATTCCCTTATTTAGGTGTCATTTTTGATGACAAGTCCACTTGGGCCCCACAATTGGCTGCCAAACGCAATGCATTTGCTAGGGCCACACTTGTTGTCCTAGAATTTGGACGCAAATTGGGGGTGAAGCCCATGCAAGCCATGTTGAAGGTCTACGTAGCAAAATGCACCTCCATTGCACTATACGGGGCAGACCTGTGGGGTTTTAAAAATATTTCTGATCTACAAGTTGTAGAAAATAGATTCCTAAAATCACTATTATCCCTCCCATGTTCTACATCAAGCTATATAGTGCATCAAGAGTGTGGGATTGACTACTTAACTGATCGTATAGCCATTGCCCCACTTTTGAAATGGCTCTCGATTTGGCTAAATCCTGAACTAGAATTGAACCATGCAATTTTAAAAGATTGCCTATCCTTAGAGTATGGCAAAACCATACCGTGGTTGAACCAAATTAAAATTCTAGCAATGTATCTAGGCCGACCTGAGTTATTTGAGAATCCAAGCACCATAGTAAGGGGGGATCTAAAATGGGCTAAAGACACATATAAACAGAGGGCTATGTTAACAAGGGAGGAAACAGAATTACTCAAACCCACTGTAAAGGCACATCAGCTGATCACTACATCTAACAGTTTAGAGCCTTACCTGGGTATTGTCAATAAGATGGACCATCGTTTTTTATTAATTAAGTTCAGATTGAACAAATTCCATCTCTTATTGACTGACTCCCCTGGTTGGACTAAGGAGAAGGATTTGGGGATCTGTTCGTGCGACAGATTCTCAATAAAAGACACTATGCACTTTATCTTTTTCTGTGAACACCTGTCTTTAATCCGTAAAAAATACATCATTCCTCTTTTAAAAAACAAAGGCTTCAGACAGGCGAAACCAGCTCTCATGCATCTTCAGATGTTGGGTTCTCCTTGGGAAATATTTAATATTGCCACTTTTTTAGTAATTTCAATGAGATTGAGGAAAAAGATCACATGGTTATAGTGTATATCTTTTTATTGTCCGAGTAAATATTTATTGTAATTTTATGTCAAATGTTTTTTATATGGTTGTACTGTTTTATGTTCAATGTACTTTTATGGTTTTTGCTATGAACCGAATAAAGTAATTTTGACTGACTGGCTTGATTTTAAGATAATTGGCAAATAATTTTCCCAATTTATTTTGACCACCATAGTATTTCGCGCTTGCATTCAATAATAATAAAGAGTCGCTCTCAGTGGAAGACTTATTAAAGGCAATCTTTGCATTTATAAGATCTTCCAAAGAGGTCTTTGTTTTAGAGGTATAGAATGCATGTTCTAATGTTTTGATTTTAATGAGAAGAGTATTATGGATTATCTTAAAAGATTTGCGCTTGTTGGATGAGTATCTAAAGATGAAATCTCGGGCAGTAGCTTTGAAGGCGTCCCAAATTGTAGAAAATGGAAGCTCTCCAGTTTGATTATTTTGAAAAAATTAATGAGCAAAAGTAGTAAAGGAGGCAATAAAGTTGGGATCAAGAAGTAGCGAGTTATTGAAACGCCATCTTTTCAGGGATGCGGAATGTTGGAGGATATCTAATTGAATCGTGACGGGAGCATGGTCAGAAATAAGAATGGGTCCTATATCTGCTGAAAGCAAAGATTGAGAAACATTGCGTGTGATAAGGATATGATCAATTCTGGATTGTGTCTGGTGTGGTGGAGAAAAAAAAGAGTATTCTCTTAAAGATGGATTGCAAAGTCTCCAGGCATCAATTAGGATTCTCTGTTCTATGGTTCGTAAAAAAGTCTTATGAGATTTGTTCGGGATAACGGATACCTTTGAGTTGCGGTCCAAACAGGGATCTATTACTTGATTACAGTCACCTGTGAAAATAAGGTTTTCTGTAGGATGTTGTAAGTGAAATGTGGAAATGTGGGTCCAGAAAGAATTGGTTGGTGCATATATATTAAGAAGTGATATGGGAGTGTTCCCCATCAGGAGATCAGTAAACACCCATCTACCTTCATTATCTGAGTATTGTGAGAGGAGTTTTATATTAAATGCTTTATGACATAAGGTTATGACACCATTTCTTTTACCATCACCTGGTGAGAAAAAGATTTCATCAACCCAATTTCTTTTAAGTTTTAGCGATTCGTTTTCAGTAAGATGTGTCTCTTGTAACATAGCTATATGAACATCCTTTTTAGCTAAGTGTGAGAGGACTCTCTGCCGCGTAACAGGGGAATTTAAGCCTCTAACATTCGAAGTAACAATTTTTAGGAACATTTATAAATCTGATAGAGTAAACATACAATTGTGTCATGTATGACAAAAAATATTTCTAAATAGAAAGCGTAGTAAAGTACAGAGTTAAACATAGTGAGAAAACATTCAATGAGTGTATGAAACATCATATAAAACAAATTAGATACAAGAAGAAGGGCTGTAAGAACTTTAGAATATATGTTGTAATATATATACGCATTCAAAGATAATGTCAGTAGAACCTTTCAAACAATTTTGCAATAAATACGAAAAAATTGAATGTATATAACAAGAACAAGAACAGCCAATAAAATCAACCAAACATTACTTATAATAAGTACGAAGATATGAAATAACAAGTCTGTGTGAATTGAAGTGAAGGAATAAAGGAACAAAGAAAAGTAGAGATGATAAAAGAAAGTAAGACAGAAGATGTATTGAGAGGAAAGAGACAAAAAAGAATTGCAAAGGAGAGACAGCATAGAGTGAGACTCAATAAAAAAAGAGAAAAGCTAAACCTACATAGAATCCAAAACAAGTAAGGAAAGGAGAGGGAGGAGGCCACATGGAAGGATGGCACGTCTAGACTCCGCAGGGTCTGGTAAGGAGACGCCAGGAGGAAATGACAAGGTACACGGATACATCAAAACAAACGGGAATGGAAATCTGTAAAGGAACCTGTAAAGAAGAGGTATGTTAATGATCATCAAAAAGTATTACTTAATAAAAACAATCCTTATAACCTTAAAACAAAGAAGTTAGAGAGATGGCTCCTGAAAGGAGAATAAGGGTTAAGATATGGTTAGGCAAGGTTAACAAATTTAATATGCTAATGCTTGAAAGGAAGTCTTATAATAAACATGCAGAATCAAGAAAAAGAGAAAGGATCAGACAATGAGTCTAAGATGAAGTCATTTGAAGTGTGCACTGGAGATATCCTTTTTTTCCGGGCAATTCGCGTTCAGAAAACTTCGTAGCTTCACAGGATCTTCGTATGTAACAGTATTGTTATTGAAAGTGACTTTGAAGAGGCATGGATTAAATAAGCCAAACCTAGCTCTAATTGATCGCACGGTGGGTCTCAATGCTAAGAACTCTTTACGCCTGTCTGCTGTAGTTTTCGCATAGTCCTGAAAGAAGTAGAGCTGGGATCCTGAAGAGGAGATACGCTTCATAGATCTAACCGCTGATAACACCTTGACGAGATCCGTGTATTCTAGGAAATATAATATAATTCCTCTTGGTTTCGTCATACTTGAGGTCGATGAACGTTGAGGACCTAATCGGTGCGCATGTTGAATATTAAGAGGGGTATCCTCAGACAGGTGCAGAACTGTTGGCAAGAATGTCTTGAAGAAAATGATAGGATCCGAACCTTCAGAACCATCCAGTAGACCATAAATATGAAGATTATTTCGTCAGTTCCTGTTTTCAAGGTTTTAAACCTGCTTTTGTAAGGAAGTGATCTGGGAATGGAGAATTTCAACTTTGGCTATGGATGGGCCCATAGCTTCCACATTGTGCTCAACATTGGAGATTTGTTACTCCATTTTTGACGAGTTTTCCGTCAAGATTTGCAATTTAGAATTGGTTTCTTCTACAAAAGGACATAAAGCTCGGATTTCTTCTAAGAGCAAATCCATGCTTTGGTGGGGAGGGAGGGTCTTTTTTCAGTCTTTTGGATGTTGTTTTGATAGCTGCAGAAGAAATACTTGTGGATTGTGCCAAGGATGAAGAAAGCAGTTTGGGAGATGAGGTCGCAGATTCATCCATTTGAATGGGAGGAGTGCGCAATTTTGATCGAATAATGAATGTGCGACTAGTGGAACCCACCACTGAATGTGTATTCTTCAGTCTGCCCATCCAACAGTATGATAGATATGGATACTTAAAATGTTGTGTAAAATTACAAAACGATATCCTTGTTTAAGCAGTATTAACCTTGTTGAGAATGTTGAGCCTCAAAACGTAGGAGATAATGTTATACCTCGTAGGTTGCGCAATAAGTAAATGTACAGCAAGTTTCAGAGTCTGTCAGAAATGTCATGAGGAAAAAAGAAGAAAATAGAATAAAATGTCTCTACCCAGTGTCTCTGTATTCTTCGCATTAACCTTGTAGCAAGCAAGCGCTAAATGAGAAAAATAAGGCGTGACTGGAAGTAGGCATACGCTGGGTTATTTAGGTAATATTATTTTCCTCATCACTTCAAAAGGCGTGCGAAGAATATCCATTACTTCTATATTATTCATCAAAAGTCTGTGCCTCACGGATAATGAAAGGAATATGCCTTTTCTGAGGACAGAAGATGAGCGTGAGCCAAGTTATTAAAAAGTCGTTATAATCCTCATGCTGAATACAAAATGGCGGGCGTCATCTCCATCACTGGGAGATTAGTGAAGTGAAGCCTTAGATGGCAAAAAACGAATATATCTGCATGGCGCTTGCATTCACGTTGTCCTTGGAGGTTCCGACGACTATATCTTCGGTTTGAGGGAGTTCCGTTCTGAAATACAACCCAAAAACCTCCCGGTTTCTCCTCCGACGCACAGCGGGTCACGGAGATACCGCCATCTTCACTGGGCACTAGCCACACTCCCCGGCTACAAAGCGCTCTTAACAATTATTTTTCTAGGGTATGATAATTATATGACCACCTTTACTCAGTGTTTTAAATAATTGAAAATGTGTTGTGTCATTCATCTGCAAATATTTCCCTGATATAAACATGAACATAAATTGCGGCCTTCTAACTTCAGGCATTATTGAGATTTTTATATTGAAAAGAAAAGGTGGTTAATTTTAAAATAATGATGAAGCATGAGTCTTCTTCATGGTCTGGTGAATAGCTGGGTAGGAGGATGTCCAGGGTTCACCCATTCACATATCAATGTTTTTCAGTGATTTTGCTCCCTTTAGTTTTTTTATGCTGAGAAACATTTTCCATCTATGTTCTCTGTCACTCACCTTTTTTCTTTCTGCTTTGTTCATTGTGCAGTCATTCCCCTACTACAGAATTGTTCTTTCTAACAAAAATCAGTCTCTCTGGTGTGAAGAAAAATATGTCTTTATCCAATTATCGGATCCTCAAAAAGAGTTCATTACTGTGTTGTCAGAAAAGTAAACTCAGGTTCTCCTCATTTGTTAAGAATTCTTTTTTTAACATCTTTTTATTGTTATATTCAACAGTAATACAAATATGCCCACATGTGGGCTCCCTTGGCCCACTTTCCAAACAATGCGTATCACAGAAAATATAATTTTGCATCAAGTTGATTTTATGGCATTGTGAATAATAATAGTAACTTCTGTTTGCAGTGCTTCTGTGTTAGCGTGGATCCCTGTGCCTGTTCAAGCAGTAACAGATTCTCAATTTGGAAGTAGATGAACTTTGTTCATGCAGGGGGAACAGTGGTGTATATATACACTGAGCCCTCTGACTGTAATCTGTGGACGCACTCCTTCGTGTCATGTGTATCAGCTCCAAGCCAGTATACTATGCGTATCCTGCTAATGACGGTCTTGCATCATCCTGATCCTCTAACACTTTTGCCTCCAACTTTTGCATGTATATGTCTCATGTTGTGAGCCCCTGCTCAGATCCCCCCTCTGCTGAGTGTCTGATAGCACCGCGGCCCTCATCCCCCAGTGCAGTATAGTATGGAGCCAGACCGATTTGTTTGGAGCTGCCAGAGATTGTCAGGCAATTGCAATCTGAGTTTTACACAACTCGAATGTCAGGTTGATGAACCTATGGAGAAACTTGTCTGCCATGGCTATGCTTTGGATACCCAGTTAGCAGGACTCGAGTGACGGTAAGACAGCTGTGTCAGCCAGGGTAGATGTAATCTGCACCACCACTTCTCAGACTCACCGCATCCCGAGGCAGTTTCATACCTTATGGAATAACCCTGCGTCTGCGACCCGCATCGCGGCCATTCAGAGTTGGATGTCTAAACATGGGCAACAAGCGGTGGAGTGTGACATAGGTTTGGTACAGGTAGTTAATTTGAGTGAAAGAAAAACTTGCCCTAGGATTTGAGGCTATTGTTTGCCTGTTAATGGTAGGCAAAGGTCCCTTGCCTTAGTATATGGTTTCAGTCCTTGCCTCAAAAGAGCTGCATACAGGGCCGTAATGGCTGGATGTGTACCACCGTATATCAGCATGGTGTGAAGTGGGAGAGCGATCACAGGCCCCATCTGTTCTTGTGCCCAGGTCGAGGCTAACCCATAAAGGGCCCCGTAATTCAAGAACAGCCCCCGCCGGAATGTGAAGTGCCACAGAGATCTCAGGGAAGATGCGAAGCATTCAATCTGCGAAAAAGTCCCCAGAGCAAGCTACTCCCAACTCTTTCGTGCAGGACACGCTGTGATGTTGTGTAAAGTTCTGCAGTGCCAGCATCTGCAATATCAGTATCAAGGGGAGCAGGAAGGGAACACTACGACCCAATACATATTTCTGCCACCTGCGTCTGTCCACCGCCATCTGTGGCATCTCTCTGCATGGACCTGGACTGGGGGCCGAGAGCCATGTATATATGCAGGGCAGGAGTCAGGGGTACATACAGCATCTCTTTTTTCACAGGGTGAACGCCATCCCCCCTGCCAAGAATTTGGGCCCCACTGAATAATGTGCTGAACTCGTCCCGGTGTAATTTCATAGGTGCTTTCAGATTGCAGCACCTCAAAGAGGTTGCAGAGAATTTGCAAAACCCCCTCAACTGCTTGAGCACATTCTCGGACTGCTTGTTCCAATGATAGAGTGGAGCGAGGCTTGCGTGGTCGATGTTGTTACTGCCACGGTGTGAGCCAAGCCTTGGGGTCCTGGGCCAGGGTCGGTTTCTCTGCTAGGCCCTTTACATGCAGTTAGGTCCAAGTGTCTTTGGCAGCAGGAAAAAAGTGGGTTTGGTCTCCATATGTGATGCATAGTTTGGCAGGGAACATCATTGCATTTGGAAGTCCCAAAGCACGCAGTTGAGTCTTCACCGCTGCACAAGAGGCACGTCTGCATCTTACGTCTGCAGTGTATTCTGGATATGCTGTGATTTCAGAGTTCTCAAAGTTGGGGGCCCTTCATATGAAAAAGGTGAAGGAGCAGGTCTCTGTCCTCCTAGTTGAGTACCCTGGCTATCACCGGGTACAGGTGCATCCCTGGTAATGGGGGTCTGCCTGGCAGATGATAGGCATGCTTAATAGAGAAGAACGTTGGTATTATACGAGCTAGAACTGTCTCAAACAGCCACTGTTGGATGGAGAGTTCCATGTTTGGGCCCTCCACACATTCAAGGAACTCCATGAATCTCACATTAGTACACCAAGAGTGGCCCTTGGTGTCCTCCACTCTGCGTTGTAGGGATCCGATATCCACCTTCATCTTCTTCATCTGGATCTGCAAATCCTGCACTGTGGACTGCATACCCATCAAAGCAGATTCAGTGTCATCGACCCTCTCTACTAGCTTGCAGTAGTAGGCATGGCGCAATCTGAAATCTGGTGTCACAGCATTAATCTCAGATTCCAATGTAGTTTTGGTATCCAATATAGCATGCAGGATGCTCTCAAATTGGGTAGAATTATGGCAAAGGGTGGCTTCAAGTTGGTGCAGCAAACCTTCCACTTCCACTGCTTCATCCATTGGGGATTGAGATTGCCCCCCTGTTGGAGCAGGGGACTTGGGTACCTTGGGCTTTACCATGATTGATCACCACTGTGGGGCACAGGAGCTACACCATCAAGGCCCACTATGGTACAGGAAGCAGTCACTTAATTTTTCTCGGGGTCAGTAAAACCCATCCAAGGCTTTAAGGGCACTCAAACATGTAGCACCACCACAAGATGATATGTGCCAGCAGCAGCGGGGGCTCTGCGCCTCCAAAGCCTCTCTGGTGATACTGGCCTAAAGGCAGAGATCTCTTCTCCTTCAGTTTGGGGCTTAGAGTGCAAGAGTGGCAGGACTGCCGGTCGTCTTTCCACTCTGCAGGGCATCTACAGGTTGGGGTAGCATGGCTCTACATAACCCCCCTGTTAATTGGTTGATGCCAGTAACTGATCGCCCCAAATCTGGTCAATCCATTTGCTGCAAGCATTAATGCAGTGTTTAAGGTGGGGCCCCGCCTGATCCCAAGTGGGAAAAGTCTGTGCTGAGCCACTCTCGGCTATCTGGTGGCTTCAGGTAACTTCCAAGGGACCCCCCAGTGAGGACTTACCCGCCATTGCTTACTGGCCCTAATCAGGTGTGTTAACACCCCACTACTGTGTCTCCGTGTGGGTCTTAGATGGTGCCCCTGGATACCTGAGCCATCTGGGTGCAACGCCACCCAGTTTTGCACTCACTGCCATCTTCAGGCATGTGGCCCAGTCTCCTGTACAGCTGCTTCTGCGGCAGTGCTCCCCACACTATGTGGGATGCTAAACACACCTCCTCACTGCCAAGGCCTGCCAGTGGGCCCAGCCCCATCTAGGCTACTCCTTGCACTCGCAACCTACTGCCGTCAGCTGCTGGGGCTCAGTTCCGTGCCCCCAGCAGGCATCTAGTCCAGGGAGGTTGTTCTCCCCACTCACAGGTCCCCTCTGAGATAGCGGCGTTTGACGAAGTGGTTTGCTGCCTCTGTATCTCGCAGCGCTACTGTCCCGTGCCATATCAGCGGCTCGGTGCCAGCTCTAGCGGTGTCTAGGGGAGGTCAGCGTGGTTGGTCCTCAGATCCGCTGGGGGCACCAGCTGCGATGGGCACTCTCAGATGGTGTGGAGGAGAACCAGGTCCCCCCACTGGCACAGATGCAGTCCCAGGGACCCAGGATAACGGCAGATAAGGCCAAGCTTGAGTGGAGCTCAGGCAAGGATGTCCATCTCAGCCCCAATCTTGGTCATGCCTATTTGTCAAGAATGTTTTATAATGGTGAAC
Organism: Triturus cristatus; assembly: GCF_964204655.1. Lineage (NCBI taxonomy): Eukaryota > Metazoa > Chordata > Amphibia > Caudata > Salamandridae > Triturus > Triturus cristatus. The sequence continues at coordinate 528,746,008 of NC_140588.1, read as the reverse complement.
GGGCATCCTATTTGAATATGGAGCACTTAATATAGTGGAAATGGGATCCTTCAAAGCGAGTTATAAATCATCTAGGTAATTTTTAGCTTTTTACTGTGTTCAATGCTTAAAAGAATAGGTGCTCCTACATTGTACAGGTCAACATGTTTTTGCCAGTTGACCCATAGGGATCCTTGGCATTCTTCAGGATCAGAATCCCTGATACTTTAATGAATGCCCTCTACATTCACACCACAATCATACTATTATAGCAATTTCTTGCTCAAATCAAGCACCCAAGTATACTTGCAATTAGCCATACTTCTTTTAAGGCTTGTTGAAAAATATATAAATAGTACATTGGTAGACAAAAGGGACAATCTGAAATATGAAAACAAAATAAAACAAAGAAAAGATCATGTAAAATAAAGTTGCTAACCACTGCCAGTCCCAATAATACTGTCATTACTAAATACACCTGTGAACAGTCTTCACCGGCGATCCACAAGCGGTGGAGCAGGTAATGGACTGCAATCGAGGAGGCTAACTACATCCCTCTTTATGACCGCAGAGATCGCCGGCGAGGCCAATCCATTCAAATAGAGGGTTTGGGAATAAGGAACGCGACTGAGACGTTCCACTAAGTGCTTACATGCATTCATACCTCATTGTAGGTACTGTGGAATTATAGGGCGTTTTTTCCCTGATTCCCATTTTTCGCACTTGGATCTAGTAGGGATCAACACGAAGTGCGAAACATGTTGACCTATATATCACTTTTTACCTCACTTGCACGGATTTGAGAGCAGCAGGAACACACTCATCCCTCTGCTACATTTGCTTATTGGAGTGGCTCCTCATCCATTGTTTTTTAATCTTCCGGACCCCTGAATTAAACTTGGTCTCTGGGTACTGGAAAGGTAATTTTAATTCACCTACTCACTTTTTTTAGGCCTACACACCCACATGCACAACTGCACCATCTCCTTAAAAAGATCTCCCATAAGGAGCCCTCTCGCTGGGCCCATGGGGGACAGCAGCGCCACCCCCATGAGGAGCAAAGCCCCATGATAAAGCATGACACTCGCAAGGGTGTGTGAGGGCACTACTTCTAAAAGGAGGAATTCCCCCACCTTCATGCAGACCCAACTTCATGCACATTTAGAGACCACATTCACGCTAATACCCAACCAAAATAGGTTGTCTATTTTTCTTATAGGAACAGCTACCCTTCAGTGAGTACAACATTCTTCACAGCACACGTGAATTGTAAAAGAGTGCAAAAATCCATCCACTTCACAAGCATACAATCTTATCCTATAAGCTAGGTTTATAGTGCCCCAGGGAAAAACGCACACAGAGACCCATTGTAGTCACACAATAGGTGGAAGTGAGAGGTTTCGATTAGGATGAAAATTACAAATTAGTTGGTCAGGAAATCCAAACAGGGGAGAGTCACTTAATTTGTCAAAGGGAGAGCCACGTCGAAATGCCCACATAGGTCCTGGCATCTCCTTTGAATGTTAAACACATATTCAAAAATACAGAAAAATATACATAAAATACTTTGGGTACCTGTCCCAGTAACCAGGAAAAACTAGGATGTGTATAAAACAATTTGTTAAAAACAGAGTACAAGAATTAATATTTATATACAAAACAGATCATACATGACATTCCACTGGATCAGATAAGCACTCTGCTTAACAACTTATTTAAAAAACTGTCCAGAAAAATCTTTTGTAATGAGATTAAAGACCTTACAAAGCCAACACATTCTTGACATTTCCGATCCTTAGTGCTTCCCGGACATATCTAATAACCATGTGACAGGTAAGCTGTGAGACCAAGCACTGTAACAAATAGTGGCTTGACCTTAGAAATGCACCCTATGTGTAGGAAGCTAGCTCTGTATATGCAATACCAAAGTAAGGTATAACATGCACAGAGTCTAGTGGGTCCCCAGAGATATAGCAGAAGCTAAAATAGATAATACTTTATTATCTTGTGCGGTAGTGTGGTTGAGCAGTCAGGCTTATCAGAGGGAAGTGTTAAGCATTTGTTGTACACACTCAAGCAAGAAATGATATCACACACTCAAAGACTGAATCCAGACCAATTGTTTGCATAAAAAGTGCATTGCATAAAAAGTGGTTAAAAAACACTTAGAATTACTTTCAGATTACTTTGTAGTTACTTTTCTCATTTGACATGAAACAAACTACTAGCACAGTTTAAACAACACAGGATATCAGTAAACAGGTTATCTCTTTTAAAGGCACTAAGGTACTTTTGGTGCAGTATAAAACAGTTCAACACAGAATGTAATGTGGTATTTATATAGCGCAACTTTCACTCCAAAGAGCATCTTGGCGCTGTGCGGAACCCGAAGAGGTAAATTAACCAGTTAACTGCAAACGATAAAGGCAGACAGGGAATCAGATCAGAGACTTGCACAGGGTGTCAGAGGCGGTATAGATCCAGGTTTTTAAGGCCTTCCTAAAATGGAATTCAGATGTAATCTGACGAAGATGAACAGGAAGTTTATTCCAGGCTTTTGAGCCTATCACTATAAGTGATTTTTCTCCCTTCAGATTCAGTCTAAAAGCTGGTATTTTCAACAGATTGGCATTTGATGATCTTGAACTACGAGAGGGAGCGTATTGTTTATATCTGGTTTGCAGATATTGAGGGCCCATGGAGTGGAAGGATCTAAAGGTGATAATAAGGACCTTGAAGAGGACCCGTTTATGAATTGGCAGCCAGTGAAGTTTTTGTAACGCCGCAGATGCGGATGACCTCCTTCGCCACCTCAGCACTAATCTTGCTGCAGCATGCTGAACCATCTGCAGCTTGTGCAGGACTGACCTGTTGGTGCCTGCATATAAGCTATGGCAGTAATCTAGCCTAGAAGTAATTAAGGCTACAGCAACAGTCTACCTAGCTGAGATGGGCAGCACATCAAAACATTTCTTTAAGCTTTTGACGATGTGAAAGCATGTGCCAGCCACTGCCAAAGATTGCTGTTTAAAGGAAAGGTTGGCGTCAAATTGTATTCCCACATTCTTAACGATGCTTACTGTGTTAGGAGGTGCGGTGATGTTTACTGGCACCAGAGTTTGGGAGAGAAAACATTTTTTTTGCAAAAAGGTAAAATTTCAGTTTTTTCTGAATTACACTTAAGATGGTTTTTACTCATCCAATCAAAGGTTGCGGTAAGACACAAGCAGAGATTTTCATCCGCCTGTCCAAGACCAGAATTAGCTGCGTATAGTCCGCACATGCTATGGTCTCAATGTTAAAGGATGATATTAGCCTGATCAGTGGAACCATATATGCATTGAAAAGAGTAGGGCTTAAACGTGACCCCTGAGGATCTCCGGAAGATATTGCCTTTTCTTGTGACTTGTATTTTCCTAGCGTGATCACTTGTCTGAGATCTTGCAGGAAATTCTTTAACCATGCTAGGACAGTACCGGAGATGCCAAAATCTGCGAGACGGTCCGCAAGGATGGTGTGTGAGACCATATCGAAAGCCGACGGGTCTAACAACACCAGGACTGCTCTTTTTCCTTGGTCAAGTGCTGCTCTTAAGGATTCTGCTGTGTGTAATAGGGCAGACTCTGTGGAGTGCTGAGCTCTAAAGCCAGATTGATTAGAGTGAAGCAGATTTGCTTCTTCCAGATTTGTTGTAATTTGGGTATTAACGATTTTCTCTGTGATCTTACTCAGGCTTGGTAAGAGTGAGATGGGGCATTGATAGGGAAGGGTAGCAGGATCCAGCAGTTGTTTCTTTTGTAGTGGTTTTACAGCTGCCAGTTTCCAATCTGCCGGGATCTTGGCTGTTGCTAGAGAGGAATTGATTATGTTATTAATATTAGGGCTAACAATATCAATAAGGGCATGTAGTAGTGTGGGGGGAAATGGGTCAAAAGGTGAGCCTGATTTCAAATTTAGGATTGCCTCATGCGAATCTTCCAGATTTATTGGGTAAAAAGTTTCCATACGTGTTCTGGCCAAGTCTGATGAGACCTCACTATTAACCGGTGGAGGGCTGGGGGGGGGAAATCTATTTGTAGTGTCCGTACTTTCTGTTAAAAAAAGTCTGCGTTGAGAGGGAGGAATCTCTTGTCATAGCGATTTAGGATTAGTGAATAGATTTACTATTTTAAAGATCGCTTTATGGTTGGTTGTAGCGGATTTAATTGCCTCAGTATAAAAGAGTCTTTTTGTCATCTTAATCAATGCATGATATTATCTGAGAGCTGTTTTAAAGTTCTTTAATTCTGTCTCCTCATAATTTCTACGCCATTTGCGTTCCAAGAGTCTGACATGAATTTGCATTTCTTTCAATGACTGTGAAAACCATGGGGCAGAGGGCTTCTTGCTTGGGCGGTCATGATGTGGAATTGAGGGTACCAACCGATCCCTGAGGGTGTGTATCCACTGTCCAAACTGCTGAGTGTCTATTATAGGATTTCCTGATATAGTGGGTCTGCGTGCCAAAGCATCTGAGCATAGATCTGGATGCACTCTTAGTTCTTTCCACCTGCGCTTATCCTGTTGATGAGCCCTGGTGCATTTCTTAGGCACAGAGTCCTCGTTTTTACCAAGATCTCAAAAGGAATGAGTTTATGATCTGTCCAGGTTTGTGTGACCGGATGCTTGGCCATAAGTATTTCCAAATTGGAACAAATGCAGCCCAGCGTATGGCCGGCATTGTGTGTGGCAGATAAAGAACGTTGTTTTAGGCCAAGTATGTCCATTGTCTCCTTGAAACAGATAGCCCCTAGGTCATCCTGAGAATCAAGGTGAAGATTAACATCACCTAACAGGGTGAAATTAGTAAATCTAAGAGTCAGTGTGCTAACCACCTCAACAATATTATGTAGAAAAACCTTATGGGGTCCTGGGGGGCGGTAAAGTAATGCCCCAGAAAATGAAAAGGAGTTATGTAGTTGTAAGAAAAAACGGATGCCTTCCGCTGCTATAAGATCGGGTAGTTGATTTATCGTGCACCTAAAAGTACTGCGATATATAATTGCAAGTCCTCCCCCCTTTGTTCTGATCTATCTAGTCTCTGAATGAGATATCCCGGGGGAAGGGCATTCACAATGACCGGATTGCACCAGGCCTTCAACCATGTTTCAGTAATAAAAAGACAGTCCAGATCTTCATTTTTAATTAGATCATAGATGTGAAGTGCATGTTTACACATTGATCTAGCATTTATGAGGCCACCACGTAGGCACTCAGAGTGGCATTCTTTTTGTTTATAAGGGTCTGTGTATGCTTAAAAACCTGTTTGCAGTTCTTACAACTAATGGGTCCTTTCCATTTATCCACATCTAAGGAGTTGTGGCATCTAGGTAGAGCCATGTTAAGGGATAGCATGTATTCCCTAGTGAGAGCCTGTTCTGACAGCACAGAACCAGCATATCTGGCCCAAGGCCCGGTACGGGTGCAGACGGGTTTGCCTTTGGCGCACCACCGGCGTGACCGCCGCGCACGTCCGCTGCACGTTGGCGCCATGCCTGGAGTTTATAGGCACTTGATATCCAGCAAGTGAAAGAACTAGACTGTCCCTTCACCCACAATGGCCCCCGCAAATGTGCCACCGGAAGTGAGTGATGTGACGCACGTCGCAATTAATCTCCCGACACTCAAACAGCACAAGCTGTGGTGGAACGAGGCGAGAAGCAATGCCCACAAAGGTATTTCAAATAAATTCAAAGCAAATCCAATTAATTACAATGGTTAAAAAGGTTAAGAAAGAAATGCCCAGCATCCAGACAGCATATGGCTGTCATACATACACACACTTAGTTTTAAAATAACAACAATTTTTCTGATATCATGCGAGTCATAGCAGCGCGAAACATGGCTCTGTCAAGCCCCAAATACCATTCAAGCAGCTATTCTGCTGCGCGTTGGTGCCATGCCCGGAATTTATAGGCACTTGATATCCGGCAAGTGAAAGAACTAGACCGTCCCTTCACCCAAAATGGCCCCCGCTAATGTGCCACCGGAAGTGAGTGTTGTGACGCACGTCGCAATCAATCTCCCTCCACTCAAACAGCACAAGCTATGGTTGAACGAGGAGAGAAGCAGCGCCCACAAAGGTATTTCAAATAAATGCAAAGCAAATCCAATTAATCACAATGGTTAAAAAGGTTAAAAAAGAATGCCCAGCATCCAGACAGCATATGGCTCTCATACATACACACACTTAGTTTTAAAAGAACAACAATTTTTCAGATATCATGTGAGTCACAGCAGCGCAAAACATGAGCTCTGTCAAACCCCAAATACCATTCAAGCAGAAGATTTTTCAGAGAGAACCCACCATACAGTCCTATGGAGAAAAATTAAGTGTTAAGTTTACAGGTAAGTAAACGGTTTGAAGATTGGAGTTTGGGGGGTAGAACCAAGGGTTCCCAAAGGTTCAGGTTCCCCAAGTTTCAGGCTCAAACTCAAAGGGCACCACCAGCGGCACTAGGGCGCCCGGGTGCAGAGTGCAGGGTGCCAATGTTAGCCTATGGGGCACCTCGGTTAGGGGCTGCTCACAGGCAGGCCACTCGGTCTTGGGAGGCAAGCCACTGGGAGTTAAGGTGAGGGTAAAGGGGGTCTCAAGTTAGCTCCATGACTACACCATCAGCGGCGCAGGTACAGCCGTGTGCAGGGTTCTTAGGAGGTGTCGCCAGCCCAATGCAATCCTCTTGAGATTGCCAGTTTTGGATTTCGTTGCAGGCTCAGTCCAGGAATTCTGCCTGAAGGATCCAACAGCTGGGCAGGTGAGTAGAGATGTCCCTTGATGTCAGGACACTTCGGGATCAGGTCACCAGGATGTGGTTCTGAGACTGCAGGGTGCCTTTACCTGTCAAGAATCTGCTCTGGTCGTGGTGGAGGGTGCTCATAGTGAAGAGGCTGCAGGCACCGACACAGAACCTTGGAGGTGATTCCCTCGATGGTTTGGAGGTAAGAACCGATGGGAGACTACTTCAGGATAGATGGACCCTCTGGATACAGGTTGTGGAGGATGGGTGCAGATGTCATTCCTGGAGCGGGGTTTTGTGTCCCTGCAGTGGCTGGATCTTCTTTTGTGGACAGGGCTGCTGTGCTCAGGAGTCTCAAGTCTTTGTTGAAGTGGGGGATCATTCCTCACTAAGTCTGGAGGTTGCTGATCCTTTTTGGAGATCTCATTTTCTTTGGAGCTGCAGGCAGGATGGTAGGGCTGAGGCCAAATCAATTGGGCCTGGAGTCTTCACTGCTGAGACGTCTTCTTAGGTTATTCAAAACTGACTTCTGGGTTCAGATTTGCCTCCTCCTTACTGTATTTAGGGGGCATTTGTGGGGTCTTGAGGTCAGTAGCCAATGGGTACAGACCTTAGGGTGATTACATCCATGGTGTGCTCACCCCACATGGGAAAGGGGTCACAATCCCTAACCCTGATGGGAGGGTGCCAGATGGCAGGTACTGAAGAGTGAACTTCACCTCACCTACCCCACCTGATGGGACACCTTCTAGCCTTTTCTAATTTTTCCCATCTGTCTCCCGGTCAAAAAATGGGGTGAGACAGGAAGGGGGCCTGCTCTTGATAGCATGAGAGACTGGGGATCGCATTGCAAATGCGGCAAGGTTTTTGCATCTCCCCTGCCTCAGATGACTCTTCTTGACCTAGGGAGGTGTGAACACCTCTGCCCAGGAAAGGCTTTGTTTCTGGGCCCAGGAAGGGAAGGCTCCCACCCTAGGGGTCCAGAAATGTGTCTTGTGTTGGCAGGCTGGTGTTCACCAGTCATGAACCCACCAGTGGTAGGTTTGGTTCAGGGGTTGTATCTAGAAGGGACCCCTGAGTGCATAGAATATTAATAGATCTGATACTGGAAATAGTGCAGGTTTATTATTCTGAGATGTTTGATACCAAACATCCCAGGATTTAATAAAGCCATTGTGGGGCTAGGAAACTCATGATGACAAATTTCCAGACCATATACTCAGGATGGCTTTACTGAGCACTTATACTATCTAAGATTTGACTTAGATATTATAGGAGCCTGTCTGCTCATGCAGATAGGTCCTAACATGAGGTATAGGGCATCCTGCCTCAACGGTGACTTACCTAGATCTCATGCAGTGGTTGGCAGGCATGGCACAGAAGGATGTGTGCCATGCCGACTCTTCACTTGTAGCTGCACCACAGGGTGTAGGCTGCAACGGCAGTGGTGCATGTTGGTGGTGAGAGGTCTCTGATGGTGGCATAATACATGCTGCAGCACTAAGAAGCCTTTCCTTAGTTACCTTGCTACCCCTTACAAGGGACTTACAGGTGTGCCAGCGTTGTGCCAATTGAGAAAACAATGGTACAGGTTTAGGTAATGAACACAGGCCATGGGTACTAGATTGGCAGGGACCCACAGCACACTCAATCAAAGTGCATCAGAAATTTGGCAAGAAAAGTGGGGGGGTGGACTGCAACAGAAACCCACTTTCCTGCACTAGTTATAATATAAAAACGACAGAAAAACATGAAGTGAATAAGGGATTGCTGAGTAGTGTTATCACATGGAAAGTTGGGCAAGGTAGAAAACCAAGTCCCCATCTGAGGTAAAACTGCCAGGAAATCAACTGTGCACAACCTGAAATGGGTTAAAAAAAAGGTCTATCTTCGGGATTAGGGATCCATAATAAAGGAGGTCCTGTCCCTTTAGTATTCGTAATCTCCTTATAACGGCTAACTGTAACTATTGCCTCAATCCTGGTGGTTCTAATGTGTGTTCTATGATTATGAAAAACAGTTTTTACCATGGCCTTCAGTTGCTATTTGTTGGACTTGGCCCTTTTTGCAGGGTCATCCCTGAACTTTTTGCCTTCCTACATGCCTTTTTTCTGACATGGTGTTGGTGGTTCTAGGACTCTGGGCACTTTAGCACAGTGTAAAGTGTGTGTGCTCTCTGTGGTAAACATGGTAAGATTGGTCTACACCTGTTTGGCATATTTAATCTACCTGTCAGTCCCTTGTAAAGTGGTACCTCATGTACCCGGGGCTGGTAAATTAAATGCTACTGGTAGGCTTGCAGTGCTGATTGCACCACCCACCAAAGTAGCCTTTCAAACCTGGCTCAGGCCTCTGCCATTTCAGGGTCTGTGTTACTGCCGCTGTGACGTGGCACCTAAAGTGTGTGCCATGTCTATGACCCCTCTTCTACTACATGTTAGTCACCTCTAAGGTATGCCCTACCTAGCCCTATGGGCAGGGTGTATTGTAGGTAAAAAGTAGGACATGTACCTAAGTGCGTGACATGTCCTGGTAGTGACAAACAGCCATTTTGGTTTCTCACTGCTGTGAGGCTACCCTCTCATAGGAATGCATTGGGGATTCCCTAATACGTGTTTCAGTGGTAATTCCTGATATGAGAGGAGCAGCGTGGTCAAGTTTGGTATGTTTGGAATAGTGATAATAAATGCTACGCAATGGTGTGCGCAGATTTATTATAACTATTTTAGAAGTGCCACTTTTAGAAGTTGGTTTTTCTGTCTGCTATGTGTCTGCCTGCCTGATGTGGATTGCATGTCTGGCTTTGGAGTGACAGGGGCTGGTGAGGATGTGTGTGGCTCCAAGGAGGGCAGGGTGAGTCAGCGCTAGGCTGAATAGGGGATCTGCATTTGGAGTAGTCTCCTGACCCTGAATAGGTCTGTGCCTGCCTAGTTGAATGCTGCTCCACCCACTGTGGTGTGTCTGATGACATGCCCCCACCTGACAAAGGGGAAGAGGAGCCCTGTCAACAAAGTGCTCCACACTCCCCAGAACCAGTTAGGACTGGTTCCCCCAAGTCCTGTGCAAGGGCAGACAAAGGAATTTGGGATATAAATATTGGGGCTTTGACCCAAAGTGTTGTGCTTTCCTTGTGCTTATTTGGGGACTTGTTGCTGCTGGGCCCAAGGAGGAACCGGCAAGAGGGACTGCCTCCCTGCTGGAGGGCCCTGTGTGCTGGCCTGCCTGGGCCCAGCTGTGATCCCTGAACCCTGGGGACTCTTGCGCCTTGTGAGTGCTTTACTTTTATTGCCAGGAGAAGACGAGTGTCTGGCCTCTGCAGTGCTGGGCTGCAGAGGTGTCCCAAAGGAACCCCGGCATGGGGATTCCCCTGCACAACGCAGGAATCGGGCGGGAGCCCACCATGTACTTTGCGCTCTTTATTGAAGGCAGGAGCCTACCCCGCATTTGGGTTCCATGAGCGGGAGTCCACCACGTTTTTGCGCTGTCTGTCGGGAGCCCACCCCGCCTTGTGCTGTGCTTTTGGAAGCGGGAGCCCAACCCACTTTTATGCCACTGAGTTAGCAGGAGCCGCTGAGAAGCACCGCCGTGGTCCGAGCCGGAAGACAGGCAAAGGTTGCCTGGTTGTGGGTGGGGTCTGTGGCCTCTCAGACGTCCGGAGCCTCGCGGGAAGTGGCGAAGTCGTGGCCTGATCGTTGAGAGGGGCTCCGTGAGTCGGAGAGAGCCCCGCAGGTGCCAGAGAAATCAGAGCGGTGCGAGCTCCATTTCAGCCTTCCCCGCCTCTGAGAGAGAGGTGAAGCCCCCACAGGAAGACCGGAAGAAACCCAGAGGAGCCCGGCGAGTGGAGCTGGCTGGGGAGGCAGAACCTGTCGAGGCACATTGTTGGTGCCTTCCCTACGAGGAGCCCCGGTTAGAGGGGGCTCCCCCAGATCATTGCTGGTGCCGAGATCAGCCCCAGAAGAGCCTCCATGGAGTGGGTCTTCCCGAGGCACATTGTCGGTGTCTGGAGCTGCTTAGGTGCTCACGAAGGCACAGTAAGTGCCAGTGCTTGTCTATTTGCTCAGCTGCACGTTGTTTCTAGTGCCAGGAAGGGGTGAGTTGCACCCCACACCCCCAGTGCTGTGGGACAAATTGCTTTTCGCTGCTTTGGCTGCCAGAGGGCCATTAGGAAGGTCCTACAATACGTCCTGACTTTGCGCAATAATGATTTCGCTGCATTTGCAGCTACGGCCTGACAGTTGGGGACATAGGGCATTTGGGCCCCATAGGAAGGCCAGTTGGCCTGGGGTCATGGTTTATGCTAAGGTGCTGTGTGAACTTTATCTGTGATGGTGACAGGGCACAAGGCTCTAAGGTGCTGTGTGCACTTTTTCAGCGTTACTGTTGTGCACTGTTTATGCTTAATGCGATGCCTACTGCATAATGTTTTTTATGCCTAATGTGATATAATGCTGAGTACAGTATTCTGCCAGTAGTTACTGGTGGTGTTTTACAATTACTGCTTGTGCTTGTGATGATTCTGGCAGTGGCCCGATTGGCCCTGTAACATGTGTATAATCCCCTGTAAATTATTGCCTGGTGCCAGTTGGCACAGTGTACATGTGTGATTATGATCTAATGTGTTTATGATAATACAAAGGATATTTTTGATATAACCTTGTGTGGAGTTTCTTTTGTGGTGTGCCTAGTGTGTTGCTGCTGTGTGCGTGTGTTGCTCAAACGCTTTACACATTGCCTCTGGGATAAGCCTGACTGTTCGTGCCAAGCTACCAAGGGGGTGAGCAGGGGTTATCATCAGCATGTAACTCCCTTGCCTCGACTATCGTGGTGGTTTCTGCCTGGCTTTGGATCATGCCCTAGCCTACCAGAGATCCCATTTCGAACACTAATGATTTCATGTGGGAAGTGAAATAGATTAGGAATACCAAGTTCTGTAAATATTTTTGGAATGTAAATTAGCTGAGGGATAGAATCCCTAACATTTGGTTTGGCACAGTCTGCAAGAACTTAGCATGAATATTTGGTATAGGGAGAATATTGGATCTTTAGCCATAAAAGAAGACACGCAAATGTTATAGTATCAACAATATTTGAAAGGCCTGTTTCTCTGTGGGTTATAAAAGTCGTGGTGTGCCTTCAAACTGCTGAAAGCCTACCAAGGAATTTGTTTTCAACAGTTTGCAGAAACCCTTGGTCTGTAAATCCCCAGGCACCAGCCCTGTATGTTCCCAAAGAACAACATTTGGCATTGTATAAATGAATCACTGCCTTAATAGGATTTTGACCTAACTTCTTGGCAAATTTAAAAATAACATCTACTGCCCCTGCAATTTTAAAAACCCTCTGGGACAGGAGTTTATCCAACTTTTGATTGGCGTCCATCATGATTCCTTGATAATTGAAGTTTTAAACCTTAATGATGGGGGTCTCACCAATATTAAACCTGCATGAGTGTGTATCTGACCCACAGATCATGGCAAAAGACTTTTGGTGGTTGACCTTTAATTTTAATTCCCCCATAAATCCATTAAATGAATCAAGTAATAACTGTAACCCGCTGATGGTGCGGGAAATTAGCACTGTGTCATCTGTGTAAAGGAGAACGGGCACAGGTCGGGCACTCACCATGGCAGAGTCCGTCCCTCTAGCTGTCAGCACTTGGTCACGGGAGCTAATATAAAAAAGAAATAAAAAAAGACAAATGGAGGGAACTTTCTTTGTATGTAAAGAAGGATTCCCCTAATTACTTATAGGCCCAAGAGGAGGGGAGAAAGTGAATACATACAAAAAACCTCTTATCTGACCTTTCCAATTGTTTAATAGTAATAACTTATATAGACAAAACCCAGAACAGTATTACATTGCAGAAACAACTTTCTTCTTCATTTTTTTATTGTTATATTTTTTACAAAAACATTCATATAATATTTTTTACATATGAGTTTTGAGCATTTTTTAGATGTTTTTATAAAAATATTTCCACATGGAGTTGAGTTCAAACCATCAATAAGATTGAGAAGCAAGAGAGTGTGCTCAGCTCCTTAATTTAGAAGAACAGTTTAAAGAAACTCACTTTTAGACAAAAACACATTCGAAATGACCCCAAAAGAAAAACACCATCACACTGTCATTCTCACCTATCATACTTACTCATACATGCCATCAATCACACCACATAGGAAATAAGCTAAAAACCACATCGGGTATGAGATCCTACTGAAGATTTTTAAGTCCATAGATTTAAAAGTCTGAAGTGAGCAGTGAATGTCTTATTCAGTATGTTAGCAGATGGTTCTTCTATGGGGTCTCCCAGATGTGTAGTCACTGGTCTACGCACGTTTCGGAGACTAAATACAAATTACGTGTCTCCTTCTTCAGGACCAATGGTTAAGGAATTTCTTTATCTTCTGTGCGGCAATGGACAGGGGTTCTCTGCAATAATGTAATAATAATTCATATAAGTCTGGGGATGTCAATTGAACATTTTTAACTACAACTTTGTATATTGGTGCTCATGATTAGAATCCCATACAATCAGGAGTTTGTATGTATGGGTAACACCATCTTATCATCTCCAATGAGAATATTACCAAGATCTAAAAGCAAAAGAGTATAGTACCCAAGATTTTAGTAATCCGAATGTGCTCTGAAAAAAGTGTACGGTGTACAGATCCAATTTTTTACTAATGTGCTCAGTGACCAATCGAGGCTAGTTTGACAATTACTAATAGATTCTCAAAAATGGAGCAAACAGAGTTAAAAGAGAAAGGAAAATAAGAGAAATTTTAAAAGGAGTTTTTCCTACATGGAAGGATGCTGTCTCGTTCAAAATAGACTGATCCGTATTGCAGGCTCGTTTCATCCAATACAAATATTCTTCGAATCTGATTCTGTTTTCAAGAATAGAGATATGGTTTGGTTATCCATACACAATCTTGTTTTTTCTTTCTTTGGCCTTGACATACTTTCCAGTGAACAGAAGCAAGTTAAAGGACTGTTCAGTTGTGCCCACACCTGGGCAAAAGCAAGCCAAATTGTACATATGAGAAAAATCATCTTTTTCCATCCAGTCTTCCAGTTTTTAAAGGATCACCTTCCCTTGGATCTTGGCAGAGGAGTCCAAAAGGGAGATTTCGGGGGTAGCATGTTGGTTGCCTTCTGTCCCCCTTTTTAAAAATACGGACAATGGTGGATTTTTTCCAGGAACTTGAGACTTCGTCTCGAATTACTGCACCAAACACATTTGTAAAGGAGCCCAGAATGTTGGGTTGTCTGGTATTGGTGGTGCTGGTTTTCGTGATGGTGGTGGTTGTGGTGGCGGTATTTGTAGGGGTGATGGTATTGGTGGTGGTGGTACTGGTGGTCGTGGTGGTATTGGTGATGGTATTGGTAGTGTTGGTATTGGTGGTAGTATTTGTGGTGGTATTGGTGGTGGTATTGGTGGTTGTGGTATTGGTATTGGTTTTGGTGGTGGTATTGCTGTTGGTGGTGGTGGTAATGGTACTGGTATTGGTGATGGAGGTGGAGGTATTGATGGTATTGATGGTGGCATTGGTGGTGGTGGTATTGGTGGTGGAGGTATTGGTATTGGTGGTGGTATTGGTATTGGTGGTGGTATTAGTATTGGTGGTGGTGGTGTTGGTATTGTGGGGGTATTGGTGGTGGTGGTATTAGTATAGGGGTGGTGGTATTGGTAGTATTAGTGGTGGTGGTATTGGTTGTGGTGGTATTTTATGTGGTGGTATTGGTGGTGGTGGAATTGGTGGTAGTGGTATTGGTTGTGGTATTGGTGGTGGTGGTGGTGGTATTGGTGGTATTGATTGTGGTATTGGTGGTGGTGGTAGTATTGGTGGCTGTGGTATTGGTGGTGGTGGTGCTAGTGGTGGTGGTGATGGTATTGTTGGTGGTATTGGTGGTGGAGGTATTAGTGGTGTTGGTATTGGTGGTGGTATTGGCGGTGGTGGTGGTACTTGTACTGGTGGTAGTGGTATTAGTGGTGGCAATGTTAGTATTGGTGGTATTGGTGGTGGTGGTTGTATTGGTGGTGGTATTGGTGGTGGGGTATTGGTGGTCGTGGTATTGGTGGTCGTGGTGGTATTGGGGGTGGTATTGGTAGTGGTGGTAGTGGTGGTAGTATTTGTGGTGGTATTGGGGGTGGTATTGGTGGTGGTGGTATTGGTATTGGTTTTGGTGGTGGTATTGGTGTTGGTGGTGGTGGTATTGGTACTGGTATTGGTGATGGAGGTGGAGGTATTGGTATTGATGGTATTGGTGGTGGCATTGGTGGTGGTGGTATTGGTGGTGGAGGTATTGGTATTGGTGGTGGTATTGGTATTGGTGGTGGTATTAGTATTGGTGGTGGTGGTGTTGGTATTGGTGGTGGTATTGTTATTAGTGGTGGTGGTATTGTTATAGGGGTTTTAGTATTGGTGGTATTAGTGGTGGTGGTATTGGTTGTGGTGGTATTTTAGGTGATGGTATTGGTGGTGGTGGTATTGGTGGTAGTAGGTATTGGTTGTGGTATTGGTCGTGGTGGTGGTATTGGTGGTATTGATTGTGGTATTGGTGGTGGTATTGGTGGCTGTGGTATTGGTGGTGGTGGTGCTAGTGGTGGTGGTGATGGTATTGGTGGTGGTATTGGTGGTGGAGGTATTAGTGGTGTTGGTATTGGGGGTGGTATTGGCGGTGGTGGTGGTGGAATTGGTGGTGGTGGTGGTATTGGTCGTTGTATTGGTGGGGGTGGCATAGGCGGTGGTATTGTTGGTATTGGTGGTGGTGGTTATATTGGTGGTATTGGTGGTGGGGTACTGGTGGTGGTGGTTTTTGTGGTGGTGGTCTTATTGGTGGTGGTGGTGGTATGGGTGGTGGTGGTACTGGTGGTTGTATTGGTGGTAGAGGTGGTATTGGTGGTGGGGGCATTGTTGGTGTTGGTGGTATTGGTATCAGTGGTGGTGGTGTTGGTATTGGCAGTGGTAATGTTATTGTTGGTGGTGGTATTGGTATTGGAGTAGTGGTATTGGTGGTATTAGTGGCGGTGGTATTGGTGGTGGTGGTATAGCTGGTAGTGGTATTAGAGGTGGTATTGGTGGTTGTGTTGGTGGTGGTATTGGTGGAGTTGTTATTGGTGGGTGGTAGTAGTATTGGTGGTGGTGGTATTGGTGATGGTGTTGATGGTGTTATTGGTGGTGGAATTGGTGGTGTTATTGGTAGTGGTATTGGTGGTGTTGGTGGTATTGGTAGTGGTGGTATTGGTGGTGATATTGTAGGTAGTGATGGTATTGGTGGTGGTGGTATTGGTGGTATTGGTGATGGTGTTGCTGGTTTTGGTGGTGGTGGTATTTGAGGTTGTATTGATGGTGGTGTTATTGGTGGTGGTGGTATGGGTGATCTTGGTGGTATTGGTGGTGGTGGTATTGGTATTGGTGGTGGTAGTATTGATATTGGTGGTGGTGGTGGTACTGGTGGTGGTAGTGGTGGTATTGGTGGTGGTATTGGTGGTGGTGGTAGTGGTGGTATTGATGGCATTGGAGGTGGTGGTATTGGTGATGGTGGTATTGGTTGTGGTGGTGGTATTGGTGGTGGTGATATTGGTAGTGGTGGTAATATTGGTGGTGGTATTGGTGGTGGGGTAGTGGTGGTGGATTTGGTGGTGGTAGCATTGGTGGTGGTATTGGTGGTGGTGATATTGGTGTTAGGGGTTGCATTGGTGGTGGTATTGGTGGTGGTGGTATTGATATTGATGGTGATATTGGTATTGGTGGTGGTGGTGTTGGTATTGGTGGTGGTATTGGTATTGGTGGCGGTGGTATTGGTATTGGTGGTGGAGGTATTGGTATAGATGGCATTGGTGGTGGTGGTAGTGGTACTGGAGGTATTGGTGGTGGTGGTGCTATTGGTGTGGTGGTGGTATTGGTGGTGGTGGTATTGGTGGTGGTGGAATTGGTGGTAGTGGTGTTTGTATTGGTGCTGGTGGTGGCGGAATTGGTGATGGTATTGATGGTGGTATTAGTGGTGGTATTGGTGGTGGTGGTGGTATTGGTGGTGGTGGTATTGGTAGTGGTATTGGTGGTGGTGGTATTGGTGGTGGTGGTATTGTGGGGGTGGTATTGGTTATGGTATTGGTGGTATTGGTGTGGTGGTATTGGTAGTTGTATTGGTGGTGGTGGTATTGGTGGTGGTGGAATGGGTGGTATTGGTGGTGGTGATATTGGTGGTGGTATTGGTAGTGGTGGTGTTGGAATTGGTGGTGGTGGTATTGGTATTGCTGGTGGTGGTATTGGTTGTGGTTGTGGTATTGCTGGTGGTGGTGGTAGTGGTGGTATTGGTGTTGGAGTACTGGTGGTATTGATGGTATTAGTGGTGGTCATGGTATTGGTGGTGGTGATATTGGTGGTGGTGATATTGGTGGTGGTATTGGTGGTGATATTAGTGGTGGTATTGGTATTGGTGGTGTTGGTTGTATTGGTGGTGGTAATGGTGGCGGTGGTATCGGTGGTATTGGTGGTATTGATGGTGGTATTGGTGGTGGTGGTATTGCTGGTGGTAGTATTGGTGTGGGTGGTATTTGTGGTGGAGGTGGTATTGATGATGGTATTGATGGTGGTGTTGGTATTGGTGGTGGTGGTATTGCTGGTGGTGGTATTGGTGGTGGAGTTGGTATTGGTGGTGGTATTGGTGGTGGTGTTATTAGTAATGGTGGTGGTGGCATTGGTGGTATTGATGGTGGTATTGGAATTGGCAGTGGTATTGGTATTGCTGGTGGTAGTATTGGTGGTGGTGGTGGTATTGGTGGTGGTGTTGGTGGTGGTATTTGTGGTGTTGGTGGTGGTGGTATTGGTGGTGGTGGTGGTATTGGTGGTGGTGGTATTGGTATTGGTGGTGGAATTGGTTGTGGTGGTAATGGAGGTGGTGGTATTGGTGGTGGTGGTGGAGGTGCTGGTCCTGGTAGTATTGGTGGTGTTGGTGGTGGTGGTATTGGTAGTTGTGGTATTGGTGGTGGTGGTATTGGTATTGGTGGTGTAATTAGTATTGGTGGCGGTATTGGTGGGGATGGTATTGGTATTGGTCATATTGGTGGTAGTAGTATTGGTGGTGGAGCTGGTATTGGCGGTGCTGTTATTGGTGGTTTTGGTATTGGTGGTGGTGGTATTGGTGGTGTTGGTATTGGTGATGGTGGAGGTATTGGTGGTGGTGTTATATATATATTACATATGTTATATACATATTAGAACAAACATTTTTTTAATAGTTTACAAGCAAAAAACAAAGCTATATTCTTTAAAATAAATGTAGGATATATACAGATTATATAAATACATAAAGTATGAAATAAACATGAAAAATAATATGATTTAAGAATAATTGACACACAATATAGCAAAAATTAAAGAAACTCATGCACAGTAAAACTATTGACATTACAAATAATCTAAATAAATGATATTACACCGCAAAAAAATAAAATAAACATTTAAATTCATATAAGATTAAAAATTAAATCACAAAAAAAGTATTAAAGCAATTCAAATAAAAACAATTTTTTAAATGTATGTCTGTAGTGCTCACATCCAAAATTCTAAATTAAAAGTAAGCAACAGTAGAGAAAGTATTGATCCTTGGAGGCGTCAAATTTACCAATCCTACTCCGACATAAGCAACAGTATTGAAAGTGTTGGAGTCGGGAGAAGACAGATTTACAATTCTCAAGTTAAGTCAAGCCACAGTGATGAACACATTGGACTTTTCAGGGGTCAAATTTACTAAACCCCCGTTAACATTAGCAACAGTAGTGAAAGTGTTGGCTTTGAAGGGGTCAGATTTACTATTTCCACTCCAACTGCTAATCGGGCAGTCGTGCCTTTTCCTACATGTGGAACCATCTGCCAGTACACATAAGATACTCCTTCTCACTCCTTGAATTCTGCAAGAAGCTGAAGATCAGGCTTTTTAAGTAGTCCCACTAGGACTTAGGGTTGGCTAGGCTCTCACCGGTCAGCACCAGGACACCCTCCCGGGTAATAGTGCGGAATTCTTTCTTATGTTTATATTTTTGTACACCAATAATAATGTAATGTGCAATCTACACATGAGCCTACATTTCTAGAATTAATTAATATAATTGCAATTGAAACAAATTTCCTATGATGTAAAGAAGTGAAGTTAAGAATGTGTATTAATTAGCGACATGTCTGTATAAATCTCCATTTTGAACAGGATGGATGCCTCCCCTGTCACTCACTCCTGCTTTCCCCCCACACACATTCTCTTCCCACAGGCTTCACAGAGCATACAGTTAAGCTGATGACAATGGTTTATTTCCATTGCATTTTTTAGAATTAGGATGATGCTTATGTTTTAAGGTAATGACGTGTATTATTCTTGTGCTCTGATTTGTTAAATGTGCTAAAACAAACTCGATTTGTCAGTGAGCCAGAAGACTTTCTTGAGGTGCTAGGAATGTTGCCCAATTTTCATATGATTTTGCTGCTCGTTTGGGCCATCGAATGTTTTCAGATTTTTACATACTGTGCATAATTTGTATGTGAAAGCCTTCATGGATTCACTCTGTAACACTTATTTCTTATGTTTTTTAATAAAAAACATTTAACTCTCCATTGCTCTAGAACTCTGTTATTGGGTGGACTCCATTAGTTATTTATCAGTTTTTATTCTGCTAATTGATGGTTTGGGAGGTGCCTTAACAAAGAGACACATTACCTCATGAAATTCAGATTTAGCACCATCTCTGATCTAGTTAACTGTGGGAGAACCGAATGAGCTAAATTTTGCCATACAGTTTTACTACCACAATAGTGCACTCTCCAAATCTAAATAACATAACTAAGCAACAGTAGCAAAAGTATTGGGCTTTAGATGGGTCTTATTGACTATTCCTACTAGGCCTGGGCCAAAATTCCGTTCCGTTCGCGGAAGTTGCGATATTTTGGCATTCTCGCGTTCCGCGGAAAGCGCGAAAATGTCAAAATTTCCGCATTCCGCAGCTTAGCGATAATTTTTTTCTTGCTCGCGCTGTAAAACAATACATTCTCGCGCGCGCGCGATCGCCTTACCTGAATCCCTGCGTTCTCCGACAAGTTTTCTTGACCCGGTCGCGTTCTCCACGAGATGTTGGATTTTGGTAGCCATTTTGCGCTGTCTCGCAAGAGTTCGCGGCCGCATTCAAGTCATTTTTCACGCGATCACGTCATTTGTCGCGCGATCAGGTCTTTCTTCTCGCGATCATGCACCGCGCGAGTATGAGAAGATTGAGATCTCGAACATGTCATTCTACATCGCGAGCCAGAGAATGAGGACGCGGGCACATGAAATCGAACGCGAACAGGAGAAAGAGACCGCGAACACGTCATATCCAACGCGACAGGGACAAAGAAGAGAACGCGATCATATCGTTTTCGACACGCCGGCGGAAGTAATGTGAAGCTGGAGAACTCAACAACGTAAAATTTACAATTTGGAGAGGAATATCGGCTCTAGCAGCATGAAACCATCTGCAAATACTGATTTTGGATGAAAAGAACTCCTTACATTCACATTTGGCTTTCCTTTTTTGTGCAAGGACTCCAGGAGTCATTTTTTTTTTACAAAGTGGAGAGAGGGAGGAAGTGACACAGATTCTCCAACTTCCTGTTCCTGTCCAGCAGGCTCCTCCCAGTGCTTTGTCCATCTCCTGCTCATTCTGCCTTTGGATTTGGAGCTGGAAAGATCTCTCTTTTTGTCTGCTGCATCATTGCAATTGGATTTCAGGATTTTTGGAATAGGATATTTTACAAGTAAGTGGTTGTTGTGTTTGATTGTGGGCATTGCAGTTGTTGTGTAACTACAATTTATTTTTGATAATTAATTATCATCATTCCTTTTTTTTTTTTTTAATTTATTTTAATTTTGTGGGTTGTAGTAGTAGGCCCGAGCTAGCCATGGGCATGGCCTCATGGGTGTGTGTGTGCATGATGAAGCAACTGTTCCTTTTGTTTTTTGAATATATTTCATTTTCAATCACATTTAGGGCATGGATGGCATTGGATTGAGTTGGGGAAGTGTGTTTTTTGGGGTGGCCTTGCTGATGTTGTTGGGCCTGGACATGTGGCTGGTGGCCATTTTGAGGCCTAGGCCTGCAAGCTTGCCTGGCCTTGTCTGCCAGCAGGCCTGCTTTCATCCACTGCTACCAGAGCAGGTAGCCACAGCTTTAGTAATCTACTGTTTTCTGTGTGCTCTGTTGAATTTAGACATCATTTTGGGCATGGATGCCATTGGATTGAGTTGGGGAAGTGTGTATTTTGGGGTGGCCTTGCTGATGTTGTTGGGGCTCTCCATGTGGCTGGTGGCCATTTTGAGGCCTAGGCCTGCAAGCTTGCCTGGCCTTGTCTGCCAACAGGCCTGCTTTCATCCACTGCTACCAGAGCAGGTAGCCACAGCTTTAGTAATCTACTGTTTTCTGTGTGTTCTGTTGATTTTAGACATCATTTTGGGCATGGATGGCATTGGATTGAGTTGGGGAAGTGTGTATTTTGGGGTGGCCTTGCTGATGTTGTTGGGGCTCGCCATGTGGCTGGTGGCCATTTTGAGGCCTAGGCCTGCAAGCTTGCCTGGCCTTGTCTGCCAGCAGGCCTGCTTTCATCCACTGCTACCAGAGCAGGTAGCCACAGCTTTAGTAATCTACTGTTTTCTGTGTGTTCTGTTGATTTTAGACATCATTTTGGGCATGGATGGCATTGGATTGAGTTGGGGAAGTGTGTATTTTGGGGTGGCCTTGCTGATGTTGTTGGGGCTCGCCATGTGGCTGGTGGCCATTTTGAGGCCTAGGCCTGCAAGCTTGCCTGGCCTTGTCTGCCAGCAGGCCTGCTTTCATCCACTGCTACCAGAGCAGGTAGCCACAGCTTTAGTAATCTACTGTTTTCTGTGTGTTCTGTTGATTTTAGACATCATTTTGGGCATGGATGGCATTGGATTGAGTTGGGGAAGTGTGTATTTTGGGGTGGCCTTGCTGATGTTGTTGGGGCTCGCCATGTGGCTGGTGGCCATTTTGAGGCCTAGGCCTGCAAGCTTGCCTGGCCTTGTCTGCCAGCAGGCCTGCTTTCATCCACTGCTACCAGAGCAGGTAGCCACAGCTTTAGTAATCTACTGTTTTCTGTGTGTTCTGTTGATTTTAGACATCATTTTGGGCATGGATGGCATTGGATTGAGTTGGGGAAGTGTGTATTTTGGGGTGGCCTTGCTGATGTTGTTGGGGCTCGCCATGTGGCTGGTGGCCATTTTGAGGCCTAGGCCTGCAAGCTTGCCTGGCCTTGTCTGCCAGCAGGCCTGCTTTCATCCACTGCTACCAGAGCAGGTAGCCACAGCTTTAGTAATCTACTGTTTTCTGTGTGTTCTGTTGATTTTAGACATCATTTTGGGCATGGATGGCATTGGATTGAGTTGGGGAAGTGTGTATTTTGGGGTGGCCTTGCTGATGTTGTTGGGGCTCGCCATGTGGCTGGTGGCCATTTTGAGGCCTAGGCCTGCAAGCTTGCCTGGCCTTGTCTGCCAGCAGGCCTGCTTTCATCCACTGCTACCAGAGCAGGTAGCCACAGCTTTAGTAATCTACTGTTTTCTGTGTGTTCTGTTGATTTTAGACATCATTTTGGGCATGGATGGCATTGGATTGAGTTGGGGAAGTGTGTATTTTGGGGTGGCCTTGCTGATGTTGTTGGGGCTCGCCATGTGGCTGGTGGCCATTTTGAGGCCTAGGCCTGCAAGCTTGCCTGGCCTTGTCTGCCAGCAGGCCTGCTTTCATCCACTGCTACCAGAGCAGGTAGCCACAGCTTTAGTAATCTACTGTTTTCTGTGTGTTCTGTTGATTTTAGACATCATTTTGGGCATGGATGGCATTGGATTGAGTTGGGGAAGTGTGTATTTTGGGGTGGCCTTGCTGATGTTGTTGGGGCTCGCCATGTGGCTGGTGGCCATTTTGAGGCCTAGGCCTGCAAGCTTGCCTGGCCTTGTCTGCCAGCAGGCCTGCTTTCATCCACTGCTACCAGAGCAGGTAGCCACAGCTTTAGTAATCTACTGTTTTCTGTGTGTTCTGTTGATTTTAGACATCATTTTGGGCATGGATGGCATTGGATTGAGTTGGGGAAGTGTGTATTTTGGGGTGGCCTTGCTGATGTTGTTGGGGCTCGCCATGTGGCTGGTGGCCATTTTGAGGCCTAGGCCTGCAAGCTTGCCTGGCCTTGTCTGCCAGCAGGCCTGCTTTCATCCACTGCTACCAGAGCAGGTAGCCACAGCTTTATTGATCAAGTGTTTTCTATGTGATCTGTTGAATTTTTAGACATCACCTTCCTGAGAGTGTAGTGTGGCTGTACACAGTACTAGTAGTATAACATAGCTCTAGTTAAAAAAAATTCATAAATGGCTAGACTATCTTTTGTTTGCACTAGTATAGTACTAAGTAACTGAACCACAAAAACAAATGCAACATTTCACTGATGTTCTTCTCCTGTCTTCTTTGCTTTTAGGTGCACAAAAGACAGAGTAGGAGGTGTCATCGGCATCACCTGGCTACCCGTTGTACTGCCAGCCAGACAGAAGTCCTGCTGCGCATCACGCCCACGTGTGACCAGAACTTGTTGTGCATCTGCCTCCTGCCTGACGTCGGAATAAGATGGCCCCAAAGAAAGGTACCAGGTCCAGTACCAAGAAAGTTGCTGGTGAGAAGAAGGAACAGAAAAAGGAAGTGCCATTAACCACGACTGGTGGTGTGCCGGCCAAGGTTTTTTTTGGCACCAAAGCGTTGTCCGGGAACCAAGCTGGGAGCAGCACAGCGGTCCAGCAACCCCACCAACCTAGGCCCAAGGGCTTTACTGTCGCAGAGGTAGCCAGTCTACTAACGGGCAGCGATGTTGAAGAAATGTCATTACCGCAAAGTAGTACACAATCAAGTTCAACGCAGGCGCAAACTCAGCAGATCAGTGTGCAGCCGCCGCAACAAGAACAGCAGCAGCAGCCGGCGCAACCAGAACAGCAGCAGCAGCCGGCGCAACCAGAACAGCAGCAGCAGCCGGCGCAACCAGAACAGCAGCAGCAGCCGGCGCAACCAGAACAGCAGCAGCAGCCGGCGCAACCAGAACAGCAGCAGCAGCCGGCGCAACCAGAACAGCAGCAGCAGCCGGCGCAACCAGAACAGCAGCAGCAGCCGCCGCAACCAGAACAGCAGCAGCCGCCGCAACCAGACCAGCAGCAGCCGCCGCAACCAGAACAGCAGCAGCAGCCGCCGCAACCAGAACAGCAGCAGCCGCCACAACAGCCCACCATAGTAGTTGTTGCTCCTGACGTAGGGGAATTTCAGGAAATCGAGCTTCCTGCAGACAAAGCGGAGCGAAGTCAAACCACTGTTTCAGAACATCTATTGTCTTCCAGACCACCAGCAAGGAAAAGGAGGCTTAGTCCATCATCTTCTTCTTCAAGCCCCGCTTCTGATGATCGTGATGACACTTGGGTCCCACCAGCTCGGTCTGAGAGTGAAGTACGCCACAAGACATTGCTTCTGAAAAGGAAGGTCCCAGAAAAACTTAGAGTTATGGAGGTAGATGTAGAAGAGGGGGGTGATGATGTTGATGAAGACGAGCCAGTCATCACGCACATTACTCCCGCCCCAAAGGGATTGGAGACCGACATTCTAACCCTATCCAGAAAGGCTGCTACTGAGTGGGATGCAGCACGGATCTCACCAACACAGGTTACACCACCACTACCTCCAGCTGCCATATTTTCCAAGGCCCGGCAGGGACCTACATCCAGCTCAACCACCTCAGTAGGAAGTGGTAATAAAAGTCACAGTGTAGGTGGACAGGGTCACATATTTTCAAGGACCCCCTCAAGTTCATCTGGTGTTGAAAGTGGCACATCCAGCAGTGCCAGAAAGTTCTCCTCCCCAGTTTGGGACTTCTTTTCTGTTAGCGCCAAGGAGGAGAACATTGCTATATGCGCAATTTGTCGGCAAGGTGTTCGGCGTGGTAAGCTTGGTACAAACTATGGTACCGGAGGACAAGCAAGTCATCTCAGAATACACCACACTATTGTGTGGGAGGATCACCTACTTAAGTTAAAAGAAAGTAGGAAAACTAAACCCTTTGAAGTTGGTCAGGAATCAGGGAGCGATATTATTGTGGTGGCAGGTGAAGAACAGGGAGGCATTTCTAGCCCTGTCTCCAGTAGTGCAGTCACTGCAGTGGTAACGCCCACATCCTCCTCAGTAACATCAGAGTGGCACCGCAGTAAGAGCCATACTCAGAGTGTGGGTGAGACACCAAGGCGACCGGCGGCGAGTACCTCAATGAGACAATCTGTGTCGTTGAGCCTTAGTGGGTTAATGGCACCACTAAGGAAAGTAAGCCAGCCTACCATTGACAGCATGTTTAGGTTGGAGGGGCAGTTCCAACGCAACCACCCAACGGCACGATTGTACAATGCGAAGCTGGCTAAAATGTTAGCGCTGGACCTTCTTCCTTTTTCATTTGTGGAAGGGGTGGGTTTCCTTGAATTTGTGTCTGCCATCTGCCCGAAATGGAAAGTTCCAAGCCGGTCCTATTTCGCAAGAATTGCTGTTCCGGCACTACATCATGATGTGCTGGAATTGGTTGGACAAGCTTTGCAGAAGAGTGCTGTGCACAATATCCACCTGACAACAGACATGTGGACCAGTTGCCAAGCCACAGATTACATGTGTATCACTGCACACTGGATCTCTTTTGTGGGGGTTAAAGATCAACTATCTGCACGAGGTGTTGTTGACACAGCTGCGATTTTTGAAGGTACTCGGAAACATGCAACTGTAGCCATGTTCGCCATGGAGAAATCTCATACGGCTGAAAACATTTTAGAAGAGTTTCGCACCAAGGTTTTGGAATGGCTGCAGCCCAGAGGGCTTGGTATTGGTTTTGTTGCCACAGACAATGGCAGTAATGTACTTAAGGCCATGGAACTTGGTTCCTATTTCAGGGTTCCGTGTTTGGCACACTGCATAAACATTATAGTGCAAGACTTTCTGAAAAAAGAACCCATAGTAAGCAATTTACTGTCCATCTGCCGAAGAATATGCACTCATTTCAGCCATTCTTTTAAAGCTCGGAAGCAGCTGAGGATCCTCCAACGTGAGCGTAGGGTGCCAGTCAAGGCACTCATCCAGGAGGTGGCAACACGTTGGAACTCAACGTATTACATGCTTGATCGTCTGTACGAACAGCACAGGTCACTCAATGATTATGTCTGGTACAGAAGCAGTGATGCTAGTGTTAAAGGCATGACCCTTCAGAGGGAGCAATGGACCCTAATTCAATGCCTGACTGAGATGCTGTCTCCTTTTGAGGTCTTCACACGTGAAGTCAGCAAGGAGGACTGTACAATGGGCCAAGCGATCCCATTGTTGCAAATGCTAGAGCATGAGCTGAATAATGTGTCTGAATCCTACAAAGGTGTAGAGGACAGAAGGCAAGCCCATGACTTGGTGGAGAGCTTATCCAGGCGCTTATCAGAAAATGTAAGGATACAAAATAAAATTTTGTCACAAGACCATTACATTTGTGCCACAATTCTGGATCCACGTGCAAAATTAGGACTATTCCTTTCTTTTTCCGACACTGATGTTGCCCGCTACAAAAGTTGTATAGCTGAAGCAGCCATCAAGTTTGAAAACGAAGGGCTGCTAATTAAAAGCCCGCCACATCAACCCACAACAAGTACTGATACTGAAGCAGGCCATGCAGAATCAAGTGCAACTTCGTCGGCTGAGGGCAGTGCGGTTGGCTCACAATCGCAACACTCACCATCACCATCGACTACAAAAACAATAACTGGATCATTCAGCCGAGTACAATCATTATCAGATTGGTATGTAAAGATGGGCCGTAAGCACAGTGCTGATGCACAGAAAAAACAGCACAAAAGCTTACCAGCAGCAACCCTGAACATTGAGCGGATGGTCCAGGCCTATCTGGACGACCCAACAGAGGTGTACGTTGATCAAAACCCAGTGCAGTATTGGTATAGGAAAAGGTCTGAATGGCCACAGCTCAGCAGGCTGGCAATAAGCTATCTGGCTTGCCCTGTCGCAAGTGTCTCTTCCGAACGTGTTTTCAGTGCTGCTGGTTCCATTGTAACCTTGAGAAGGACCAGTCTATCTCCCAAAAACGTGGAGAGGTTAACAATGATCAAAATGAATCAGCACTTCATACCACCGAATTACACAATGCATGAATCAACAGAGGAAGATGAGGACAGCGGCTCAGGTGACGGAAGTATTGTGTCAGATGATTACCTACTACTGGACGATCCCCCAGAGTTTGAGGACGAGCTATACTTCCCTGACAATTAGGCTCGCACTTACTGTCTTCCTCCCTTTTTTCCCCCTTTGTTTGTGTCTGTTGTTCCGGTTATAAACTTGTGAATCGCAACCAATGCATTATCACCGTCTTCTAATCTTCTAATTTAAGATACAAGTTTCAGGTGTCTGCCATTTGACACTACAGTCCTCAGAATCCAGCTCCTCCGCTCGATCATACTGCATCTCCTGGTCAATTCCATTTCCCTCATGAATGATGATTGGATGATGGTAACAACAAATTCAAACTTTCCTCGTCCTTCCAAAACAAGTGGACCATGAATCTGATGACTTCTATAGCTATCCTCCTTCAGAGCCGAGAGAGACTGGCCATTAACTGAAAATAAGATGCAACAGGTAATGATTGATGCCATGCATTGTCCGCAGAAAAGCAGACTGAGTGATGTAGATTTTGTTGTGTGTGTTGCGCATGAATGAATTGATGTAATTGTGCACTGCCACTAATCAACTTTCTACAGAACACACTAGTAATTACTAATTTTCCTCTTCTGGCAAACAAGAAATGTGTACTTCTCTCCTGCATCTTGGTGATACATTGCTTTTAATTCAATACAGGAAGGGCACTCACTCAATCTGCGCAATGCAAATGACTGTGACTTAACAGCACCGTCCATCATGATGATGGCGAAAGAGACGGCCTGCAGCGTTAACGAGATGAGATGCAACAGGTAATGATTGATGCCATGCATTGGCCGCAGAATAGCAGACTGAATGATGTAGATTTTGTGGTGTGTTTCGCATGAATTGATGTAATTGTGCACTGCCACTAATCAACTTTCTACAGAACACACTAGTAATTACTAATTTTCCTCTTCTGGCAAACAAGAAATGTGTACTTCTCCTGCATCTTGGTGATACATTGCTTTTAATTCAATACAGGAAGGGGACTCACTCAATCTGCTGCGCAATGCAAATGACTGTGACTTAAACAGCACCGTCCGTCATGATGATGGCGAAAGAGACGGCCCGTTAACTTAAGATGAGAAGTAACAGGTAATAAATGATGATAATTAATGGCATGCATTGGACACCTGACTCTGAGCTATTGATCTTTGTGTTTGCGTTGTTTGTTGTGCACAAAGTGAATGATGTCAAAGTGTACTAGTGTTAATCTATCTTTCTGTACACAATAAAGAATGACTCAAGTCAGTAATATTTATATTTCTACTCTTGTTGTGTTCTAAAAATTACACTTGTACTGCAGGCCGATCTTCAGTCAGTAGAAGTATCAGAGCTGATGATGAAGTCAGGAGGATGTTTCATGAGTGGCATAAAACGGAAAAGCCTAAAGGTAAACACGTGAACCACAACCACAGCACACCCAAATGTCTGTGTAGAAGTTGAATAGAGTGTAGCGGTGGGATGACTGCAGTGCATTGATTTTACTAACTTTAACTGTAAAATGCTATGTCTGGAATGGATAATGTGCTTTGCGTTTGTCCAACTCTTTGAGAGAAAAAAAAAAAGGACTCTAAAGTGTTAACGTAGGATGTGCTAATGGTAAGCACTGTGGGCCTGATCTCTCCTGTTACTGTTGAAGGTCTATGCTGGAAACAGACTACAGTAGAGATGATGCATATGCATACATGCCACCTCGGAAAGTGTTCTTGTTGCACTACACCATCACTTGTGCATTTGTTTTCACTTTCTTTCTGAATATCCCCTTTGGTTTTCAATCTAAAATTACAGGCCGGGCCTTGTCCAAAACTTTGTAAAACATTACAATGCATATTAATTACCTTACCAATCAATCACCTTTTTATTCCAGCCGGGCAGTGGCGAGTGGTGAGGCGACACACCCAAGATTGATGGACGAGAGGAGCAAGAGGAATGCCGAGATGCAAAAAACCAGTCCACATTTTTGACCAGGATAAGACAGTAACAGTTTCCACTTTTCACTTCTTTTAAATAATTTGATTAATATCTTGTATACATTCTTTACAACAGTGTGTTCTTGGAGTTGTTATTATCAATCATCATTACGTTTGCTCTGTGTTTACGATTCTTCACTACCAATATTTAAAATTTCTATTTGCTATCTGTTAAAGTTTTAAGGCCGGAACAGAACAAGAAATAGAAGTGTATGTAATCCGGGTCTCATCATGCATGCATTTCCTTTTTTATACCTTAACATATGGAATGGATATGGTATGGTAGTCTTCAATGATTGTCGTTTGTTTGTCTATGTATGCATACTGTTTTTCTATGTCAAACCTTTCCCAAAATCCCCCTTCCCATCCAATCAACGGACCCTAACCCTCTTCCCCCGGGCTGTGTGACTTATTGTCGAGGTGTAACTAAATTAAATGTACACCAATACTTAATCACACACTTGCTGGGGCGGATGTGGTGAAAGCAACACTACTTCAATTTCAATGCAGAGCGATGATCTTCTTCTGCTTGCCCACCCATGAGTAGGATATTTCACAGGTTATTTTATTTAACAAAGGAACATATACCTCAGCATGAATTGCCGGCATTGATTTGATTTGTTTGTTGTCATTCCTCATATACAGCACTAACTGTTAGACTGTAGGCATAGCCAAGTCGACAAAACTATAGTTTGTAACTCTGTCTAGTAGGCTATCCTCATAATATCCAGCATTCATTTTTTTTGTCAAATATTTGAGCATATAATTGTTGCTCGGTAAATTCTGTGATGTACTTCATTCAACTACTCCTCTAACAGTCTCTCAAAGGCGATTGACTATCTCCTTTTCTTTTTTTGGAAATGCTGCTACCCTGCCAGTGTATACTACTACTATACTACCACCACCACCCCAATCATGGCATGTATGAAAAAGGAAACCATCTTCACCATGCAGCCAGTGCTGTGCCACAGTTGGACATAAACATCAAGCACCGGTAAGAGAGAAGTTTGGGGGAGGCAGAATCAATAATGGACATGTTGTCAATGATGTCAGTTTCAAACACCACTCCAAAGAATGCATAGTAGGACCAGTCAATGAGTGAGGTGTGTCGCATCTATCTGTTTGTGTCTTATACAGTCAGCAAATTATTGAAATCAAACACACGCTATGGGCGGCCATGCACCAGCAAAGAAACAGTGTGATGTAAAACAGTTACCCCACCTACAAAACATTAACAACATTGCATGTAACATAGAAAAATATATTTAATTGACCCTAACAAATAAACTAAACCCACAAAAGCTGACCCACCCCCCTCCCTAACCCCAACGACTGTCCATAGAAATAGAGAACGCCCAAACGAGTGAGGAAACAAACAGGAATTAAAAAAGGGGCAGTGACAGGGACTAACTGGTGGGGCGGGACTGGAGGAGGACACGAATCTGGTCCTCTAAATGGGCGACGCGGCGTCTAAGGCCGCGGCAGTTGCAACCACAGTGGGGGGGGGCACCGGAGATGGCACGGTGGCGGCGGGCAGCCGCCAGACGGTGGCGCCGTACCGCTGGAGGGCGGTGGCTGGGGCCCGGGGCACTGGAGGAGGCTTCAATTGCTGCTGCACTCTCCTCCTCCTCCTCGGCTAGGACCACCAGCCGCCGGTATTCCTGCTGGATTGCCTCCAGCTTCCGGCGCCGTGCCTTGGCGGCCAACTCCTTCCGGTTGATTTTCGGAGTAGCTGTGTATCAAAAAGAAAAAAACAAGACAATTGTAAAATATAGTCTTAATAAAACAGTAGGACAAGGTAATTATTTATACACATAGTGGCATGGTAGAGTAGCACTATAAAATAAAGCACAGTAGTACATAACATTTTAAATGTCGCCCGTCCTTCTTCCTTCCACCTGTCTTACACTTTTTAGTTGAACAGTGCACCAGGTGCTCTTCTCCATAAAACTTTCAAAGCGGAGTTGAAATCAGATAGATGAGGCCATTGGTTACTCAATACTCTGGCTCCTAGTCCTATACCAATTAAAGGGAATTCTAGTCTTCTAGTTCACTCTTCAAACGTCCCCAAGAACTCATACTTACTTACGACATCGGATAGCGGGCGGACTTTGTCCGCCCGCCATCCGACTGCTAAAAAGGGTGGGGGTCCCGTGGGGACAATTAATTAGGATGATGCGCCCGGCACAGTGGCGGGCGCACCCTGTTATTTTAAATTTAAATTCTGGTTGGCTTTGCTGACAGCAATGCTAAAATGTTGTGCTGCTTTTCCAAGCACAACATGACGGGCCTCGCACGGAGCCTGTCACGTTTTGCTTTGAAAGTCGGGGGGTACCATAGCATCGGTAGGTACCCTCCATGGGGGCCCCCAAGCATACTCTGCAATGTGTGCATGCCTTTCCGTGGCGGACGGTAATGCCGCCACGCAAAGGCATTCCAAAATGCAGATTATATGGCTGCCGGTGTGGTGAGAGAGACACCACCGCCATATTGAACCCTTTTCCGCCTAGACATGTCTGAATATTTTCTACAGGGATGGCGGGAGGTTTGCCCCTGCTGTGACGGCAGTGAATTCCAGCCAGCCCGGCGGGGGCAATACGCCCACCATCCTAATGGGGCCCTAATTCACAACTTTACAGTATACATATACATACAGTACACCTTTGCAGTGAGTGTGCTGTCAAGTTCAACAATAGTTAAAGATTATGAATCTAACTTACCACCGCCTGCCACTGGTGCTGCCACTCCCCCTCCGTTGCTATCTGCAACTGCCGCATCCTCGCCCTCTGCGTCGCCTTCGCTGGCCCCAGCAATGGTGGTCGGTAGTGCGCCTAGAAAACATTACACATTTATTAGGCAACATATACACCTCCCCCCTATTGATCAGTAGCAAGGTTGAAAAATGAGTTAATACTAACATAAATCACTAGTACAAATCAGGTAGTAGTAGAGTAGACACTAAGTTATATGATCATTGTAGCATTTGCTTGATTAGCCCTAGCCATGCACATGTGACGTTACCTTTACCTTGCAGCTTCTTAAGACACCTTTGAGCCCACATGACCTGCCTCACACTGCTACTGTCTAGTCTACGCGCTGCGTACAGGCGGTCAACAAACATTAACAAGCCACTTTTTTAGGAAGAACTGGTGTACTACTGTTACTGTTAGTCCATATTGCTTATCCATAGATGCTACACTTTTTGGCACGGCTGAGAAATGCTTGCAAGTTGCAATATACTAACGCACACCATTTCCTTTTTTCGCATTACAGACGCAAGATTCGCTTCTACGAACCAGAGCTTCTGAACGATGCACCAACTACCAGTACTAGGTTCTTCTGAGGTGAGGGGTCCCTTCACTCACATCTTCATTTATAAATGTATATAAACTAAATTGCTATGGGATGGTGGTGCTGCCTTCCACCACTTCAGTTATCATGATTTAATTCCCAACTGTATTAGTGTAACAATGTATTTTGTTTTAATGTTATTGATTTGCCGGTTGGTGCTGCTAAGATAACAGTGTACAGACCTTCTCAAATTGAAATAAAAATTTTAAACTTACATAGACTTTGTGGTATTTGGTGTGGAGTGGACTAACTTACACGATTGAGCAAATTAAAGTAAGGGTGTGCATGTGAATTGCTTCCACGACAGAGGTTGGGTGTGTTAATGTTCTGGGTTGTCTACTTGTTGGTTGTCTTGGGGGGAGGGTTCCGAGACCTAATAGGTATGACAAGACAGTACTATAGTCAAGCAGTGGAATTGTGGTGGGTGCGGAATTTCTGATTGAGGTGTGCAAGGAAGGTCCAACCTACCATCACCAACATCCTATTTTCTGGTGCAAATGTATGTGCAAGATCCCTACAACAGTTGTATGTCCTATAGGGTATCATATCAAAATATTAAGAAATCTGGTAGGGCTGTTGCTGTGAATTTTCAAAGCCTAAACATCAACAAGAGTAAAAAGTAGTACAAGACAACGACCCAACGGATTGTACGAGCTACTGGTGAATATGAGTTTTATATTACAACCTTTCACAAAGAGTGGCACTGGGCAAGACTAGCTACTACAGTACAGACAGACAGACTGATAGTATGTAGTAGTACTCAGTCATCATAGCGGAGGCAGGGATAAGCTTTTTGAAACCGTACAGATCGAAGGA
Source organism: Triturus cristatus (assembly GCF_964204655.1). Taxonomy (NCBI): domain Eukaryota; kingdom Metazoa; phylum Chordata; class Amphibia; order Caudata; family Salamandridae; genus Triturus; species Triturus cristatus. Next base: position 528,712,826 of record NC_140588.1, on the reverse strand, counting down.
TAATTGGTGGTAAAAAAATAGCATTTGGAAACACACTATAGTTCGGGAGAAATGGGGCAGTAAAAGTTATGGAATAAGAAATATTATTAAAAACAAGAAGACTTACTGGGGCCAGCAGAGGAGCCCTCAGCGGTGTCCTCCTCGTGGTGTTCCTGTCCCGCCGACTGCCCAGTCCCTGCCCGTCTGCCCCTGGGTGCTGATGAACAGGAAAGATATAAGAAAGACAAACATTGATGGATGGTGTCAACTTAAGCAAATACAATTTTTTTCAACAACGGTCAAAAAACACTTATGTAAACAATTGCAATAACTACATTGACCGATCTCATCTGGTCAACATGTAATATCGGGGGATTCGCAGTTCGACTACTTAAGTTACTATTTATCAACAGTAATCCATTCTTCCATTCTGATTCCAGAAAACTAAGTTACAAGTAAGCCTAAGTATTAGTACAACCTACCACCCAACCTAGCCCACCTATTCCAGGCATGCCAATTGTACATTAAGTATGCATTTCGACTGTATTCCTCAACAATGTGTATGATCCAATCATGGAGGACACATTAACATGACTACATTTTTTGTATATACACAATTTTGGTTTGATTGATGCTCATCTGCTACTGCTAAGTAACTGCAAAGCCTACCTCCACTCATTGAACAAACTAGAAAGGTTCTAAAGACTGGCGTACTAGCAGCACGTCACGTAACTGAGTGAGGGGGCATCACGCATACCACTAACCAATTAGAAGCTCATACAAAGTACCTAAACCTATGTATCAATCCGCCCCTATCTATTAGTGACAGGACAAAGTAAGGAGTGGACATGAGTCACTGTAGCATTACGTAACTTAATTTCTCTAAAATAAACTCGTAAAGAATCACGCTAAGCAAGCGCAAACGCAAAGCTGCAAACAAGTAAGATTAGTAGTAGCGCAGAAGAGCACCTGTGTCATAATCACAGAAGACTTTTAAACATTATTAACCTGGAATGTATTGCAAGCAGCAACATTCTATCTGGTTGGAAGGAAAAAAAGATATTCGCAATATATAACATAGAGCAGAAGAACAGACACAAAGTTGTAATAATTAAATAGGTACTCACCAAGCCCCGGGACCTCCACTCCTAGCAGGTCCAGCAGGTCCTGCTCACGGTCCAGGATGTCGGACCACCGGTGCGTCAGCTGTGCCTGGGTGCGCCGGACCCCAGAGATGCGAGACACTGCCCGGCGCACCTTCCCCCACCGCTGCCGACGCTCCCGGAGGCCGTACCCGGACCCAGGCCTGCCACCTGCTGCCAGGGTTGAGGGGAGGTGGCGCTGCACAAAGAAAATTAGTGCAGCCAACTCCGCCTCCCCAAATAAGGCCCGTGCATGCACCCCTTGTGGACGCCGCCTTCCGCAAGGAAGGCGGTCGCGGCTCTGGCTGCGCCGGCGAACAGCCCTGCCCTTGGACATGGTTCTGGGAACGGGGCGGGAAAGAAAAGGTAAAATAAATAAAGGAGTAAAGGAAATAAATAGCAGGCAATACAAAGAGAAAAAGTAGCTAAAAAACAAAAAAAAAGGTACACAAAAACCAAAAATATTGAGGCAGGAAAATAGTTAGAGAAATAATAAGTAATAAAGATCCGAAAAAAGTGGCTATAAACAAAGGATTGAAAAGATTTAGGGAGGATTGAAAATCAGGCCCCAGAACCATGCAATAGAGTGGAAAACAAGATGGCCGCGCCCGTTGCGACCACGTGCGCAAGTTCGCGCGATATTTTCTCCCTGAGCAAGCAAAAAGCAACGCGATCAAGTAAAAGCGATCGCGAACAGGAAATATCGACCGCGAACATGCATTGCGCGACCCGGAACAGGAAGTAAACAACGCCAGAGGGCGGGACAAGTGAAAACAAGATGGCCGCGCCCGTGAGCGACCGCATGGGTAAGTTGGCGACCCGCGAACACGCAAAAAATACCGCGAACAGGCGGCAAAAAACTTCCGCATCTTCGCGATATTTCCGGCGTGTTTGCGGAGATTTTCTGCATTCTCGCGATAATTTGCGGAGGTTAATTCCGCAAATTCCGCCCACCCCTAATTCCTACTCCAACGTAAGCAACAGGAGGAAAAGTGTTGGACTTGGGGGGGGGGCAGATACACTAGTCCCACTCCAAAGTAAGCAACAGTAGAGAAAGTGTTGGGCTTTGGAGGGGTCAAACTTACTCTTTGTATTGCAGCATAAGACACAGTTGTAAAAGTGTTGGACAATGGATGGGTCAGATTTGTTATTCCCGCTCCAACCTCAGCAACGGGTAGGGAAAGTATCAGACTTTGCATGAGTCAGATTTACTGTCCCCACTCCAACCTGAGAGCAACAGAAGGGAAATGTGTGGACCTAGACAGCGGTGTCAAAAGTATACCCCCCACTGCAGAACTTGATGAGGTGCCCTGGCGTCTCCCAGATTGGAAAGATGTTCTTTGGTTTTGGCTCAAAGGGGGACACTGAAAAAATTGTGGCTCCCTCCTATGCCACAGAGGCCAATATGACGTCCCTGCCAGAGACACCTGGGGTACTTTTTGTTGGGCCTTTGCCTGCTAGGGATATTACAGAAACAGTGTTGTTTTCTGCTTTTTTCTGCTTGAAGAAGCAGTGACTTTACTGAGCATTTATATGTTTCTTATTCAATGCCATTGCATTTATTTTGCCAGGCAAGCAATGGCATGGCTTAAGGGATGAGGGGGGCCCCTCTGAAGCAAGGAACCCTGGGGGCCTCCTGCACTTTGCCGGGGCCTCGTTACACCTCTGTTTGAAGGAGTCGGAATTGCAATTCCCACTTCAACTTAAGCACCAGTAGTGAAAGTATTGGACTTTGAAGAGGTCAGAGTTACTATTTGTACTTCAACGTAAACAACTGTAGGGAAGGGAGGGGGTAGATTTACCAACCTGACCAACAGTAGGGACAATTTTCTACCTTGAAAGGGTCTGATTTACTAATCGAATTCCAATGTAAGCATCAGTAGTGCAAGTGTTAGACTTTGGAAGGCTTTTCAAACTCCTAAATTAAATAAGAAAGTATATATAAAACATTTACCCTAAAAAAGATTTCAAACCATGTATACAGAATATATTTGATTTTTTCTAATATTGTATCATTTTTTTTAAATAATCACAAATAACAATGATGGTATAAATAATTAACATTTTAAATAAAATACAAACAAATCCAAAATAATAGTAGACAAAAATTATCAATTAACATTCATTTACAAAAGTAAGAACTAGCAACAAATCGATTATTACATAAATGAACGTAGCCATAATATAATGAATTAATATACAGATGTTTCAGATATTTAAAACAATTAAATAGTTTACAAAATCAATAATCTAATCAACCAACTACGAACAAAAATAATTATTTTCTATTTTCTTAAGTATGAAATATTTTAAACATAAAATAATTTACATAATTATTAATCCAATTAACAAATTAAATATTTGTAATAGAAATATTTATAAACAATTACAAAATAAATGTGAAAAATATTTCCAACTTTGATCCCCTAGAAACCCAACACCATGCATATTAAATAAAATGAAATAGTTTAAATGTATTACCAAATCAAACATAAAATAAACAATCCAATAAACAATTGTTCATGCACTTAACAAATTAAAATAATAACTTTTCACAAAATAAAAACTAATAAAGCACAATATAATAACTAAAGAATGACAATGTGTACAACAATATTAAAAAAATTCCAAGATAAAAGAATGTTGATATCACATTATGTTTTACATGATATTTGTTTAAATTGATATTTTTGAAATGATACTAAAGTCACACACCTCCATTGCAGATAGAATACCAGCGACACTGTGAGAGCAAAATTTACTTCCATAAAGATAGGTATTTTGGTAGTCCAAAATCAGGGCATGTTCTGAATGGTCCCTTCCACCTTTGGGGAAGGGGCCACAATGGTGCTACTGTCAGAAGCACGTCATCCCCTGCCAACAGCGACATTTTTCAGCAGCTGTACCTGTGGAAGATGTGCACAATAGTTGAACAGGCAAAAATTGTCTGGCAAGTCTAGAGGATGAAATACCCACGAAGCAGCAAGTGGCATTTCTAATGTATATGACCACTAACAGCCTCAGTCTCTGTACTCTTTCTTTAACTCTATAAAGGCAGAATCTGGATAATGAGTGGACACTGGCTCCCCTGCAACAATATTACCTTTGACTTCTCGAAGGAGAAGACTGACTCTTCTGACTCTTTCATGCAGATGTCTCGTCAAACGCAATGCCAAGCATAAGAGGCAATATTAATGGAAGCAATTGGGGTCTCTCTGTAGGTTCCCAAACCTGACTCCCAGATGGGAATATTTAGTGTCATCGTCAAAGGAGGCTTAGTACCAAAAATGCAATGTAGTGGTGGCATGTCTCTGCTACTGTTTTCACCAGAGTAAAATTACCCTATTCTCCACCATGAATCATATAACCAGGGCCATGTAGCATGTTGCAAGAGCGATGCAAACCCTAAGTTATATTTTTGAAGCCACTCAAAGCCACTTATGGAGTAATACAATGCAGCGCAAATCACTGCGTTGCATTACTCTGCCCTGGGTAGGCCTTCCATGGGCATTGCGTAGGTGTGCCCACACAACTCCTATGGTTTGTGACGCATTCCCAAATTTACCAGACCTTGTGAACCTGGGAATGTGCCAAAAAGATACTCCTCCCACGTGAGGCTTAATGAGGAGTAATATGTTTAATTTACCTAGATGTTTCCTCTTTCTATGTGTGCTGCAGCACACATAGAAAGAGGAAAACGCCTCTCAGGATTATTTTTGTGCAGGAAGGTGCCCCTTCCTGCACAAAAACAATACAGCCACAACACAGGGACCCTTGCACCATATATTAAATATGGTGCATTCCTTCCCTTTCCCTGTGATGCAGTGCAGCACAGCAAGGTGACCAACTGTGCTGCCCTGCCCCACTAAAGTCGTTAACATGACCCTCAATTCTCTGCCTCACAGTGACTTCATTTCATACAACACATTCATTCTTTGTTCATCCTTCCAGTGCATTTTTTCAGAGACTGCACTTTTTTATGTATCTCGTATTTCAATGTAATCTCATTTATAAGTAACTACGATGCATGGTTTACATCATTCAAACGTAATAATGGACGTGTTAATCAAATTTCATTGATAGGTTGCATTTTTTTACCGGCCCAACTCATTTTTTATCGTAAAAAATGTCACACGTTTAAAAATGTTTTGCACGTCTCAATAATCCTAGTGCGATAATCAGATGACTAATTATACGCATTATCATGTACCATTTTGTTGAATACCACCTCCTGTCATGTCATATTTATGTATCAAAATTATTTTGCAGTATTTGATGTCGTGCGTTTGAGACCTTGTCACGAATGGTTTAATATTAAGTCCACGCATAGGACATTCTTGGCGTACACCGGAGAAGCACAAATAACTAACTTCTGAACTGGTACATAAATATTGAAACTTTTAGTGTTAGGCGAAGCTGAGATATAGGCGTTGTTGTGTTTGGAAAAAGCTTGAGTACATTAGGATGTGAGGCATATCCATTAAACCAGACAGGCATAAACATTAGTTGATCGATTAAGCCAACAGTGCAATCGAATAAGGATGCATATTAATTGGATTTATATTCTAGCAAGTGGAAATCGTCACAGCTTAGAGGACTGCTAATGAAAAGAACATGCGTGTTTATAGACTTCATTACGAGACGTTTCCTTTCCTATTTTCCTTATCTCTTCTTCGTTTCCATTACTTTCAGTTTTCTTCCTCTTCTCCGTTTTCCATTTTTTGTGACACATATTTCGCCTTTTGTAGTGAGTACTTATATACAATTCTATCCTATTTCTGTAAAGGAGCAGTCATTTAGAAAGCAGCCGTCCTGCTCCCGAGCTGTCAGGAGCAGGGCGCCTTTCATCCACACCCACCATTTTCTGATGCTTCCCTGAGTGACAGACAGAGACACACTGTTCAGTTTTAAGATGTAGCAACGAGCGGAGGGAATCTATCTTTCGTCTGATGGCTGCCGAGACCCTTCCTGCATGATTGCTTAGCAGCTCTCATGGCGAGGATGCTGCTGTGGAAAAAGTAGTATTGTAGGACCGCATATTAAAAGCCAAAGCGCGGGAACATCTGTCAAATGGCCGCTGCATTGAAGTGCATTGAACGGCCGGCGGTTGTGCCCACGTGTTGCCCAAATGGGAAGATATTTTATAGATCCTCTCCTTTCAGGGATCCATCCGATTCGGTTTGGAGGTTCTTGTGATCCTCGATGCTTGTTAAAACGTGTCTGTCACTCTAGGGAGACCTGCCCTGTGCGGTAATGTACATTCGAAGGTCTTCCTTTCCTATTCCACCGGGGCAGAACTTGTTTCTTCTGTGTCTGAGCTTTAAAGAGAAAGAAACGCACTGTCAATGCAGCTCTGGCTGTGACGGTCTGCAAGGCGAAAGGGCAACACGGCCTCGATGATAAAACGGCACCCTGGACGTGGCCGTATCTTTTTTGTACAGAGGCTTACTTTTCGAGAAAGAAAAGCATACATTATAATCCCAGATCCGGTTCAATTCACAAGCATTCAACCCCCTCACAAGAAAATGAACTCATTCTTGGGTGACAGATTTCAGGCTCCTTAGATGACTTCCCCATTATTGCATCGCCTCTGCCACTGTCTTTCTTTCATGGTACTTTTGTTAGGGAACGCATTCTCTATGCTATCATCACTTCATTGTATAGCTAGAAATGTCAACTAAGTTCTAGACAAGGAACGCAAGGAAAATGAAATGAAAAAGAGCATCGAACAAGGATCCATGGGGGCTGGCGTCATTGCCATTTTAGTTAGGGTGGTAGTGGCAGGATAAAGTTCGTAGCATGATTGTCTGTGAGTATCATATCTGGAATGCATGGTTGTGTTTATCGTTGGTTTCTCGAAGCTCCTTATGGTGTGCGTGGTACCATCAATCGGGTTGTTTCTCACACAACAAGCAAGGCATTATAGTCCACAATAGTTTGGTTCTTCCTCACTTTTCAACACCCGTTTCAAGAAACAAGAAAACCATACTAAAATCCACAGCTTCCACTATTACACTCCCTATATCTCCATGTAGTCTGTTTAAAAATCCATGCGCCCAAACATTGCACAGCCCCATCACAGAGCTGGTCCCTTTAATGGACTGGAGCCAGCATCTTGACACCACAGTCATCCTGGCACCCACCTAAGAGCTGCTCTTAGATTGAAAGTCACCGGTGGTTCTTACCACCACCTGTTAGTCAATCAGTTGCCCGATTCTGATGAAACCAGGACTGAGTTGACATATTTATACATGCCCACACAGCCTTACTGCCTCTTAGAATTTTCGAAAAACACTTTGACCCTGATTCCAAGTTGCTTGTTAAATTATGACTAGGGCTCCCGGTTTTATGTTTTTTTTATATTTCCCTCTGTAGTTATCCATATTTATTTTTTGGTAATTTTATCTGTATCTATCCATATTTATTTTGGGTTTTATGAAAAAAATTAGGCTGAAACTAGTACATTTCCACATTTGTTTACAGATAAATATGAACTTGTTAGATTTGGAGGTCTCTAGTTGGCATAGGTATGTACCTGTGACAAATAGGGACCCTTGTGTCTTGTCAGGGTAAGGGGCTACACTCCTATAACAACCCCTGCTCACCCCTTTGGTAGCTTGGCACGAGCATGCAGGCTTATCTCAGAGGCAGTGTGTAAAGCATTTGTGAACACAATACAGTAATACAGTGACAACACTACAATCGGACACCACACAGGTTGTATTTTAAAAATAAGTATTTTTTATAGACTTAACACAAGACCAGACGACAAAAATCCACAATACTGTACTCACAAAGAGTCTCTTAAATGTTATAAAATAGCTCAGTTCTCTCAAGTTGTAAATGCGACACTTTACTCTCAATGTACCTTAGATGCGTAATGCAGAGAAAACAAAAGGGTTGCAGGGAAGGTGATGCGTCGGTTCCTTACATGCAGGGGAGTGGATGCACCAGTTCCTTACTGCTCTCTGGTGCGATGCGACACGTTGGCACCTCGATGCAATACTCTTCTCCGGTGCGATGCGACAAAATAGCGTTTTGGTTGCGATGCGACAACGTTGGTGTGATGCAACATGCCCGACGGCCGTGCGGCAACTCGATGATCTTTGGAGCCGCGACAGGGCCTGCGACGCGCTTCTCCGGTGATGCAACAATGACTTCTGTGGCAGCGTCCCACTTCTCCGGTCATGCGCCGCGCTTCGGCGATGCGAAGATGACAGCGGCAGCGGTGGCTCGCTTCCTCGGCGATCTGATGACAGCGGCTGCGGCGGCAACACGCTTCTCATTGTTGCGTCGCACTTCCAGCTCCAAGTGACATGCAGTCTCTCAGAAGGCCCAGCACAACAGCAGGCAATTCAGTTCCCAGCAAGGGAATTCAGGGGGGACCTGGTTGGTGAAGTCTTGTATCCCTGAGACTTCAGGCAGGAAGCAAGCTCCAGTTCAAGCCCTTGGAGATTCTTCTTCAAGTTGAAAGCACACTCAGTCCTTTTCTCCTCTCTTTGGCAATGAAGCAACAACTGCAGGCCAACCCCCAAACACACAGCACAGGGGTAGTCTCCTCCTTCAGCTTCCTGGTTCTTCTCCTCAGCAAAGGTTCGTCTTGATTCCCAGAAGTAATCTAAAGTTCTTGGGTCTGGGTCCCAATATTTATACTCCTTTTCCCTTTGTTCTCTGAAGGCAGAGAGGCCTTTGCCTAGTCCAAACCAGTTCTGGTCAGTACTGGAGCACTTTCTTGACATGTCTCCTTCTTTCCTTTCACCATGCAGGGCAGGGACTTCAGACACACTACAGGAGGTGGAGCCAGCATTGTGGAGGCAAATCCCAACCCTATTCAGGTCCCAGGTGCAATTCCTCCCTCCCATCTAGATGCAGATCTCTCTATTCACCACTGGGCAGACCCACCCTGTATCCTGGAATCCCCCAGCCCTGTCACTCAGACTCCAGACAAGGAATACACAACCTAGCAGAGGCAGGTTTGGATGGTTAGGCAAGAAAATGCCTACTTTCTAAAAGTGGAATTTTCAAACACAGAATGTTAAAACCAACTTCACTAAAAGATGTGTTTTATCATTCTGAGTTCAGGCATACTAAACTGGAATTTCTACCCTGTTCCCTGAGTCAGTTAGGATTATAAAATGTAATAACCAAAGTGCCCATTCTGGCCTATGGAGAACAGGTAGCCTTGCAATAGTGAAAAACGAAAATGGCAGTAATTCACTATTAGGAGATGCCACTCACACCAGGGCATGTCCTACCTTTTACCTACAATGCGCCCTGCACTTGGACCTACCCTAGCGGTGACTAATATGTATAAAAGGGAAGGTTTAGGGACTGGCAAGTGGGTGCACTTGCCCAGTCAGCATGGCAGTACCAGACTGCACACAGGCTCTGCAATGGCAGACCTGAGACACACTTTACAAGCTGCTCCGGTGGGTGGCACAATCAGTGCTACAAGCCCACCAGCAGCATTGGTTACAAGCCCTGGGCACACGCAGTGCACTGTACTAGGGTCTGACAAGTAAACCAATCAAGCCAATCATGAAGTCACTAATACATACATCAATTTACTATAGGAAGCACTTGCACTGTGGCACTGAACAGCAGTGGCACCGTGCCCAAAGCATCTATAACCAGCAAAAACACATGAGGCATCAGCAAAAAATGGAAGGGAGACCCATGCCAATGGTGCCAGGTCTAACATGTGTCTCCTCCAGCTGAAATGTGGGGAGAACTACCCTACTTCCTGGGAGTTCTCATCCCTAAGGCGGAAAAATCTGGACAGGCCATCAGCATTGGCGTGTTCTGTACTAGGTCGGTGTTCCACCATGAAATCCATTCCCTGTAGGGAAATGGACTACCTCAACAGCTTTGGATTCTCACCCCTCATCAGCATCAACCATCTGAGGGGCCTGTGGTCTGTCTGAACCCGGAAGTGAGTCCCAAACAAGTATGGTCTCAACTTTTCAGAGCCCAGACCACAGCAAATGCCTCACGCTCAATTGCACTCCACCTCTGTTCCCGTGAAAGTAACCTACTGATGAAGGCTACAGGTTGAGGTAGGCCCTCTTCATTAATCTGTGATAGAACAGCCCCCACACCATGCTCTGAAGCGTCTGTTTGCACAATAAACTCTTTTGAGAAGTTGGGTGCCAGGAGCACTGGCCCGTGCACATGGCAGTCTTCAGGGCATCAAAAGCTCTCTGACAGGTGTCAGTCCAAATCACTCTCTTGGGCTGCTTCCTGGAAGTCAGCTCTGTCAAGGGTGCAACAATGCTGCTATACCCCTTGACAAACCTCCTGTAATACCCGGTGAGTCCTAAAAAGTCTCTCACCTCTGTCTGGGTTTTGGAGGGTTCCCAAGCCAGGATGGTTTCAATCTTGGGCTGTAGGGGCGCCACCTGGCCGCTCCCAACCTGGTGTCCCTGATGAATACAGGCCCCAGCTAGGCCCGCAGGACACAAGGGTTCGCTCTCCTGTAAAGGAATCTATAAGGAAGTTGGCACGGAAACTGCAAGGTACAAAGACAGAGTTTATTAACCCTTAAGGGTGGTCCTACAATCCATACAATACCCTTCAGTATTGCATAGAGTAGCACAAAGAACTTTCGTACACGGTCCCCTTTTATACACAACAGAGGGGCTCATAAGTGGGAGGATACAACATGAGGCGAAGAATGTTACCTTTTATGGACATTTTCAATACAAGATCAATATGTGGGCGGAGCTGACATACTCCTTAAGCCCGCGAAAACATGGTCAAGCAAGGACTAACTGATAACAGATGTGGTCAAGTCTGGGCATGCGCCAGGCGGAAAAAGGAACTATTTATAGACTGTTACTAGGCAGATTACAAGAGCAACTAACACGAAGATAGGACTCTCCTCGTGTTGCGCACGTGGAGACATGACAATACAAAATGGAGTCCAAACTTCAGTCAACATAATCGAAAGAGACATGTGTAAGGCAGGAGAATTCATGTCTTTAGTAAATGCTTAATCACATCGTAGTTACAATGTACAACAGACGACCCTTTCAGCATTTACTGAAGACATCCGGTTTGTTAGGATAATCATCGTATATATCAATTATCATCATCTCTTCTACTTCCTTAGCTAAACGTTTCTGATAAGTGACATTGGCAATAGCTTTCTTATCGGGGATACAGAATGATACACATAAGGAACAGAGCAAGGGACCACATTGGACACAGATGCAACAAGAAAACAGAACTGCTATAATTATACAGAGACCAGTTAAAACCTTCCAACCCCAAGCAGTGATCAATGCCCAGAACCATCCAGAAAAGGACCAAGTGCCGTTTTCTGTATGGATTTCAGCTGCGACTTTATGCAACCTGTTAATTGCATTATAGACTGAAGGTGTGTGGTCAGGAATAAACACACAGCAACTACTTCCGATAATTTTACAAGCTCCACCTCGATCAGCTAACATAACATCTAACACCATACGATTCTGTAATGCAACAATTCTGGTAATCTGTAATTCTTCCGTAAGATTCCCAAGAGCAGCAGCGGTTTGGTTTGTCACAGCCTCTACCACTCTTGTTAATCTTCGAACTTTCCTACTATTTAGGGCAGCTCCAACGAAGAAAAACAATCCTAAATTGAAATCAATATACTGCTGCAAACTGGTGTCAGTCTGGTCCACGTCATCAATTGATAGAGTACGTTTATACCTATTTACAGTCACATTATTTAACAACTTTAAATCCTTATGATATGATGCAGGTGCCAGAAATACAGGAGGCAACAAAAATGCTACATAACATACCCCGGACCAACCGGCTGGCAAACGGTAATAACCTTTATTTCCGCATACAAAGTATGTATTATGGGATGCTAAGAAGGTACTGTTATTCAACCCATCGATGTTTAATATGGTAATACAATCGCTAACACCAACAGGAATATAACCCACACTTTGGACACACAGGTCTGCTTGAGCTTGTGCCACTTGAATCACGAATTTGTCTTTTCCCACAGTGTCTCTGGTGTTCGTGAAAACATATGGAATCGATTCATTGTCTGGTCGATACTCTTCCCATTCCCAAATTGTCCCATTCGCTTGCGGATATCCATCTTTATCCTGATGACATTCTTTATTGAGTCTGAAGAGTAATCGTCCCACTGTGGGTTTCCGAGTGGCAAAAAGTAAAGTGTACCATGCTCTACAAGAGCCATTATGAGAGAAAGGAAGAGGTATGAATGGCGTTCCTCCTTTCTTCTGATGAGCTGGCATCATACCACATATCCAACAGTTCGTAGCATTGGTGGCAACGTGGGTATGATGTAACATCTGGATGAAGGTGTTATTCAAATAAGACTGACGATGCTTCAATTCTTGATACGGAAGGGTATAGAAGTAGTGCTCCGCAGGCACTGGAGTGGTCAACACAAGTAACTCTCGAGCAGGAGTCACATCCTCCACAAACCATGTGGTTATCCCAACAATAGCTACTGTGAGCATAAAACCTGTTGCACAAATGATCTTCTTTTTCTCCATGTCAGAATAGAGAATCAATATCTTCCTGAAACTAAAAGGTTAGTCAGAACTCTTCCCCTTGGGCAGCGGTCGATTTCTTCACCAACGGGCCAAGACGGGTGTCGCTACACTAATGCAGGGCTGATCCCCCCCCTTGCCTCATTGGCTCTCCGTTTCACTAACCCAAGGGCCGTTCTGACAACATGTCCCGATACTGAAGGATTCACTTTCTTGGCCTCAGATGATATCGCCTTCCTCCAGGAGCCGCGTGGTCCGGAAAGAGCTCCTCAGCGTCGTTCGATTCCACAGCACGGCCTTTCTCTGTGGTCAGAATCTCTCGTTGATCGGTCAATACAGCAGGCTCCACCAATCCGGGCGGTACTTTGCGGCAGTGCAGGGAATGGATCCAATTCTTTCTGTTGGAAACTCGCACAGCCGTCCTCGTTGCCAGTAAGACTTGCTCAGGGCCAACCCATCTCGGCTCCAGGCTGTTCGTCCTGTCAAAGATTTTCAGCATGACATAGTCTCCAGGCCGGAGACTATGTCCTTCGCCGGTGGACCGATCAGGGAGCGCCTCCCGGACCTGTTGATGAATGGAAACCAAGTTATCCGTTAACTGTGCCAGATAATCATTCATCATTACACAAGGTACATCATACACAGTCTTAGGTTTTGGTGGACCCCAAAACCATTGGACGTCCAAAGACAATCTCGTACGGTGTAAGACCGATTCGAGAGTGCGGTACCGACCTAATTGACAACAACGCCAGCGGTAAAGCATCTGGCCAAGTCAAAGACGTTGAAGCTTGAATTTTAGCGATCTTGAGCTTCAGTGTACCATTATATTTCTCGACTAGTCCTGCAGATTGAGGGTGGAATACTGCGTGGAACTTCTGGGTGATGCCTAGACCCTTCAAAACATACTTTATAACATCCGCTATAAAGTGGGGTCCGTTATCACTCCACAGAAGTCTACAAACGCCATATCGAGGGAAGAACTCCTTCAACAGCATCTTAGCGGTAGTCATTGCAGTATTGTCCTTCGTAGGGTATGCCTCAACCCATTTGCTAAAGGCACACACCACTACTAGAACATATTTCAAATTGTTACAACGCTCAAGCTGGATGTAATCCATCTGCAAAACCTCAAAGGGTGCAGTAGGTGTTACAAACCCTCCTGCTGGGGTCCGAGTACCCTTTCCTGGGTTGTACCTCAGGCAAATCATACAGGTCTGCACCACCCTCTTTGCCGTGCTAGCAATCTCTGGATGCTCCCAGACTTGGGTAAGCAATTTTACAATTGCGGAAGCTCCAACATGTGCTAGCCCATGTGCCATCTGAACCATAGGTTGCACAAAAGCCGTGGGTAATTTCCATCTATCCATCTGCTTATTTCTCCAGCAGCCCTCATCATCCAATTCTCCCTCACTGGACCATTGCTCCCGTTCTTTGTCAGAAGCGGTCCTCTGTATTTCTCGCACTTCTTCCTTCGCATCATGCCATCTTTCTACTTGCGACTTCACTACATACATGGCAGTAGCACCGGGCTGCATCGCAGTCTCCCGCGCCACCCGGTCTGCTAACGCATTCCCTTCTCCAACTTTATCGACTACTTTCCTATGGGCGCTACATTTAACGATGGCAATTTTCTTCGGATATGTCAATGCAGTTAAAAGATTATGAACTAACTCCCCATGCATTATTTGTACTCCATGTGACGTTAAGAACCCTCTTTCCTTCCAGAGCAGGCCGAAATCGTGCGCTACTCCGAAGGCATAGCGGCTATCTGTATAAACATTCACACACAATCCTGTACTGAGCTCACATGCTCGTGTTAATGCTATCAGTTCCGCTGCTTGAGCTGATTTCTGCGGTATGCGTGCTGTCTCCACTATTGTTTGCACTGTGGTAATCGCATACGCTGCTGAAGTCGTACCATCTGGTAGCTTCAGGCATGACCCGTCCACCCACAGTTCTCCTTCTACATCTGAAAAGGGCGTATCCTGGAGATCAATACGACCCTTTGTTTGTTCCTCGGTCACAAGGATACAATCATGTGCTTTTCGTGCCTCAGACCGAGTCTCGGGGTATGGCAACAATGTGGCAGGATTTAACGTCACGCACCTCTTTAACGTAATATGAGGAGCCAAAAGCGTCAGCTCATATCCCGTTAAACGGGCACTGGTCAAATGCTGCGTCTTTGTCTGATTAAGCAGGGCATCAACAGCATGGGGGACTAATACCAACAGCTTATGAGATAACACAATTCCCTCGCTCTGGCGTATTGACACAGCTGTTGCCGCAACCGAGCGAAAACAACCAGGCAATGCTCGGGCAACAGGATCAAGTACAGCCGAAAAATATGCACAAGGGCGCTGCTTGTCGCCGTGCATCTGCACTAAAACCGATAATGCACATCCATCTTTCTCATGCACATACAGCGAAAAAGGCTTGGTATAATCAGGAGTCCCTAACACTGGTGCTGAACAGAGGGCCTGTCGCAGTTTCTGAAAGGCAGTGTCACACTCATTCGTCCAAGGAAGCGGGATAGGTGTGTCTTTTGTCAAAAGGGCGAACAATGGCTTGGCTATGTGCGAAAACCCTAATATCCACTGCCTACAAAAAGAAACAAGACCCAAAAATGCGCGCACGTCCTTCTGCGTGGACGGCGTCGGCGTGTCCAGAATCACTTGGACACGATCTGGTGTGAGTGCACGTCCCTCCTTAGACAAAAGGTGACCCAGATAAGTCACCTTTGGTCTACAGAATTGCAACTTTTTCCGAGAGACTTTGTGATTGTGGGATGCCAAAAAGGAAAGCAAAGACAACGTACTCGTTTCACACAACTCCGGAGTGTCGGCCGCCAGCAAGATGTCATCGACATATTGAATGAGGGCGACACCCTCGGGCAGAACAAAGGAGTCCAATTGTCTTTTCACAGCTTGACTGTAAATGCTAGGGCTTTCTGTGTAGCCCTGAGGGATTCTACAAAATCGGTAAGACCTATTATTTAGAGTGAAACCAAAAAGGTATCGACTATCGGGATGAATGGGAATTGAAAAGAAGGCATTTTTCAAATCAATAACTGAAAACGTGGTCGCCGTAGGCGGGACCAAAGTAAGCAACGTCGTGATATCAGAAACCACTGGGTACTGAGGTATCACGATCTTGTTCACTTCTCTCAAATCAATGATAAACCGATAGACTTTGGCATCCGTATCCTTTTTCAGAATGGGTAGAATCGGGCTATTACAAACGTTATAGGGAACTTCTTCCACTACTCCCACCTTAATCAAATCCTGCACAATCTGTATAAGAGCCTCTTCCCCCTCCTGCGAAATACGATACTGTGGAAGGCGTGGTAACACCGCCCCTTCCTGGACACTAATGTGAACAGGCGGAATCACCATCTGTCCCACATCAGTATCCGAGGTGGCCCATAGAGCACGAGGGAGGGTAGCTAACACAGCATCTTCTGTAACCACACACATCCGTTCAGACAGGGGGTAATTGTCATTCAATATCACCCGCACTCCAGCAGGGGAACAGCGGATCGTAGCTCTGAAGTGCTTCAGCATATCAAGGCCCATAATATTGTCCGGCGTGTTCGGGGCAAGCAAAAACGGACAGGGTGCAGAAAAGGAATCAACCTGAAATGTGAGGGGCTGCGAAAGAGGGCTTCGGGAGAGTGTACCATCAAACCCTACCGATGTAACCATTAAGCCAGATGGGGGAGCCCTCGGAACCAATTGTTTAGACAGCACACTACGAGTCGCTCCTGTATCCACTAGGAACTGATCAGTAGAACCCAAAACCTCAGCTGATATGTAAGGACCCTTCTGATCAACTGGCACCTCAACTGATTCTAACCCCCATCCAACGCATTCCTATGCATGCTGAGAATCATGGTACCCAGAACGGTCAATCCCCGACACTTGATACTGGTTTTGTCGATCGAAAACATTAGACCTATCTCGTTGCTGCCCGGCAGGGTCAAAACGAGCGTGATCATTAGAATTCCCTCTAAAATTCGAGAAACCCCCTCTACCTCTCGGGCCACCCTGATTGTGTCCCTGACGCGAAGCATGCAACGCTGGGCAATCTCTGGCCCAGTGTCCCGATTGCTTACAATACGCACATTGATTCCTATTCAAATCAGATCGGCCCGAGGGAGGACCATAAAATCCTCCACTACCTCTATTTACACCCCGTCGGGGCGGACCATATACTTGTGCTAACATCACCTTTGTTTTTAAATCCTTCGATTTCTTCTCCTCCTGCCCCCTCGCTTCTTGCTCCTGGCGCTCATAGTACTGAGCTATAGTCAGGAGGGCTGTCGGGGTCGCAGTGGACCAAGAACTTTCACTCGCTTTTAGGCGGGCTGCAATCGCCGGTAATAAATTCGCCACATATTTATCAGCAAAAAGGTGCCGACCCGTATCATCCATAAGGGACTGACCACTAAAATCATGAAACGTCTCCTCAAAGCGCGTAAAGAAATCTGCAACTGATTCATCGACTTTCTGCTTGCACGAGGCTAGCATATTCCAGTCAATCTTTTTAGGGGGAATGATTGTCTTCAACTTAGTCAGAATAGCAGCAGGGAGATCTAAGATAATCTGAGGTGGTTTCTGCGCGGGCTTCCTCTCCCTATCCTCATCCTCAAGCTCAGACCACCGAGCCTTAAAAGTGGCAGCATCATCCACCTTCCGCACAGATCGCCACATATCTGGTGGTAGAATAAGCCCAAAGAACAAATCTATATCTGCTAAGGTCATAATACAAGAATTCAAAGCCCCCTCGACTTCTTCGTAAAAGGCCGCTGGATTCTTGCGGGGATCAGGCAACGCATTCTTTAATGCCATGACGTCAGCCCTGTGCCAGGGAGTATAAACCCAATTATACACAAAATATCCCTTAGCATCGGCGGAAGTAATATCCGAGCTAGTCCCCGTTCCTTTAGGAGGAACATACAAAGGCGCCGCCTCGCGCATTGGTTTAGCATGCACTAGATCGCTCTTATCTGATTGAGAGGTGGATGAATGGCCGCCTCCGGTACGCGAATCCGATCGCTTTTCCTCCTCAAGTTGTTGGCGCGCTTTCTCTTTAAGATCTTTCGCCGCATCCCGCAACGCAAACAGTCGCCGAACCGCCTCAGGCGCCTTAGTGGGAGAGAAAACACCATTACGCAATGCTTTAGCATCTAATACCACATCGTCAGGTTCAAAGACACTGGAATATTTCCGAAAGGCAGCAATCACTTCATCAGAAAAGTGTCCCAAGAAATACAACCTGTCTCTATCCTGCCACGACTCCCAAGAATCCAACAACTCAGCAAGGGATAACTTGCCCTTACATGCACGATAGGAAAACTGTCGAAGCTCACCCATTCGCTCAGCCGATAACATGGACCGCGTGTCTACCTTACTCGAACCCGATCCAGAATCTTGTGGCTTCGGGGCAGACGCGCCGACATAAGGAGGCGGAGAACGATCTAATAAATAAAAATCATCGTCATGATTATTAAGGACAGGATAGAGTGGCTGACGAACAGCATATTGACCCGAGACTTGTAACCTGCGTTCTTTCTCTTGCTTCTCCGTCTGTTCTCTTTCCTCCCGACGCTTTGCTTCCTGCGCTCTCACATGATCATTCTTTCGTTGCTCTTTATCAAACAGCGCTTTCTCACGTTTCTCTCGCTCACGCACTTCCTTCACCCATAATCGCACACATTCAAACATGTCTTGACGAGCACGCCGTTTACACATACACTGTTCCACATACTCAATCTTACGTATATCAAACGACCCATACAACGGCCACCGTAACTCAGGATCCTTTTTGGTATATTTCCTCCATACTGTGCTGTACATTATGGAGGAAAGACCATGCTTCACATACATATCCCTATTAGGAGTCCCCTCTGGGGGAGCTGGAGCAGATTCCTCGAGGTTTAACCGGTTTCCAAAACAGCAGCACCACTTACGGAGTGCGCTAAAAGCAGGCATGCTCAAAAATAATGCAAAATATGCAGTATTATCAAAAAAATGGCACTTAAACGTTGTGCTGTTCAAAGTTACACAGTTCCGGAGAAATATCTCCACATTACCTGCCTATATGTGTTGCAACGCATATATTCTCACAATAATCAATACAAGATATGACCGGTCATCACAAATCAAACTCAAATAGCCAACCCAGGCTTCAAAAAAACTCGGAGCAAGTACCGTACAACGGTTCTTACCAATCAAGAGTCCAGATTCCAACTGCCAAGCTCCAAAATTCGCCCAAACGGCTGTCACGGCAGGACCGACAGAAGAGGTCTCAGTCGAGGACCGGCGCCACCCAGATGGTCAGGTCGGAAGGGAAGGAAGAAAAACCTCGGGATGCCAGGACTAAAATGCCTCTGGCAGTGATCACATCCCCGGCCAAATTCCTCACCTTCGTCGCGACCAATCCTTCGAGCATCCGAGTCGCCGATGAGCCCCACGTGACGGGCACCAATTGATGAATACAGGCCCCAGCTAGGCCCGCAGGACACAAGGGTTCGCTCTCCTGTAAAGGAATCTATAAGGAAGTTGGCACGGAAACTGCAAGGTACAAAGACAGAGTTTATTAACCCTTAAGGGTGGTCCTACAATCCATACAATACCCTTCAGTATTGCATAGAGTAGCACAAAGAACTTTCGTACACGGTCCCCTTTTATACACAACAGAGGGGCTCATAAGTGGGAGGATACAACATGAGGCGAAGAATGTTACCTTTTATGGACATTTTCAATACAAGATCAATATGTGGGCGGAGCTGACATACTCCTTAAGCCCGCGAAAACATGGTCAAGCAAGGACTAACTGATAACAGATGTGGTCAAGTCTGGGCATGCGCCAGGCGGAAAAAGGAACTATTTATAGACTGTTACTAGGCAGATTACAAGAGCAACTAACACGAAGATAGGACTCTCCTCGTGTTGCGCACGTGGAGACATGACAATACAAAATGGAGTCCAAACTTCAGTCAACATAATCGAAAGAGACATGTGTAAGGCAGGAGAATTCATGTCTTTAGTAAATGCTTAATCACATCGTAGTTACAATGGTCAACATCCCAAGTACACCACAGAACCCTGCCCGATCTGGCACTTACTCGCCTTGATCGTGAGGCCTGCTCTCCGCAGAGCCATCAACACTTCCCAGAGGTGGCGCAGATGTTCTTCCCAACTGGCGCTGAACACTGCGATGTCATCCAGGTAGGCGGCACTGAACTCATCCAGTCCAACCAACACCTGGTTGACCAACCACTGAAAGGTGTCAGGGGCATTCTTCATCCCAAAGGGCATAACCCGGAATTGGTAGTGCCCATCTGGTGTGGAGAATGCTGACCTCTCTTTTGCCCCATCAGTCAAGGCGATCTGTCAGTACCCCCGACGTTAAGTCAAACGTGCTGAGGTACCGGGCAGCGCCTAACCGATCAATGAGCTCATCAGCTCTGGGGATGGGATGCGCGTCAGTCCTGGTGACTGAATTGAGCCCTCGGTAGTCCACACAGAATGGCAGTTCTGGCGCAACACCTGGTGCGGCAGCCTTTGGGACCAAGACCACTAGGCTGGCCCAAGGACTGTTAGAGGACTCAATCACCCCCAACACAAGCATCTTTGAGACCTCCTCCTTGATGCAAGCTCTCACCCTGTCAGTCACTCTGTAAGTTTTGTGCTTGGCAGGAGGACTGTCCCCAGTGTCTACAACATGGACGCACCATTCGGTGACACTGGCAATCAGGGAGAACAGGTCAGAAAACTGTCCCAGCAACTGGTAACAGTCATTCTGTTACTCCGGGGTCAGGGTGGAAGAGAGGTTTACTCCATCCACTGACCCATCTTGCTCTGTTGCAGACAGGAGGTCAGGAAGAGGCTCAGTCACCTCCTCCATTCCAGCATCTGTTGCTAGGAGCATGCCCACTTCGGACCTCTCTAAGTGGGGTTTCAGGCGGTTGACATGCAGTACCCGCAAGGGGTTCCTGGGAGACCGGAAGTCCGCCAAGTAGGTAATCGGATTCTTGCGCTCCACCACCTCAAATGGTCCGGTCCACTTATACTGGAGCGCACAGGGCTCCACGGGGGCCATGACCCATACTCTCTGACCAGGCTGAGGCTCTACCAGATTGGCATCTGGTCGTACCACCGCTTCATCTCCTCCTGTCTGGCTTCCAGATTCACCTCAGCGAGTTTTCTGAAATGCCTAATTTGGTTCCTGAAGGCCAGCATGTAGCTATATACATCCTGGAGAGGTTTCCTGGGAGATTGCTCCGAGCCTTCCTTGACCAAACTCAAAGGTCCTCTCACTGGGTGTCCATAGAGAAGCTCAAAGGGACTGAACCCTAGAGATTTCTGTGGCACCTCATGATATGCAAAGAGAAGGCATGGTAAGAGGACGTTCCATTTACGCCCCATAGGTTCCTCAAGACCCATTATCATGCCTTTTAGGGTTCAGTTGAACCTTTCAACCAACCCATTTCCTTGGGGGTGGTAAGGAGTGGTGAACTTGAAGGTTACACTACACTCCTGCCACAGGGACTTCATATACTCAGAAATTAAGTTGGTACCTTGGTCAGACACCACCTCTCTAGGGAATCCTACTCGTGGGAAAATTCCCATCAGTGCCCGTCGCACCACGGGGGCCGTCACTGTCCTCAGAGGTATGGCTTCCGGGTTCCGGGTGGCATGGTCCACCAAGACCAGGATGAACCTGTTGCCATGGCTGTCTTGGGGTCCAGTGGCCCCACAATCTCAATACCCACCCGTTCAAAGGGGTGCTGACCACAGGGAATGGCTGGAGAGGAGCCTTGTGCTTCCTCCCGCTCTTTCCAATTGCCTGGCAAGTCTGACAGGTCCTGCAATGAGTGTCTGAACTCTTGCAAATTTGGGGCCAATAAAAATGGGTGACAAGCCTTTCAAAGGTCGTGTCCTGCCCCAAATGTCCTGCTAAAGGCACATCATGAGCCAGCCCCAGTAGGAAGGCTCTGAAGCTCTGGGGTACCACCAGCACACGGGCTGACCCAAGCTCAGCAACCTTAGGCTCATTATACAGGAGACTATTCTCCCAGTGGATCCAATGTGATCCAGACTGATCACCTGCTGCCTTGTTTGCAGGCTGCTGCCGCAAGCCCACAAGAGAAGGGCACTTGTTCTGCTACTCACAGAACTCCTCCCTGGAGGGACCTCTTTCCTGCTGCCAATGGGTCAGTTCAGGCAGGTCTCCCAGTTCAGCAATCTCTTCCCCGGTAGGCTCCAGGGCATCCCCCTTAGGGTCTGCCTCCTCCTGAGCCGTGGGAATCCCAGGGGCCGGTTTCCCGTGCCCCCTACCTCTTCTCTTAAAGGCAGGCACCTGGGCCATTTTCTGAGGCTCCAGGTCCTCTTGAACACCATTACTGGCTGCCATAGTCTGAATGGTCACGCAGGCCCACTCAGGCAAACACAACATCTCTAAATGAGCTCTACACTCCACCTTAGCCCAAGGGGAGCTCTCCAGATTGTTACCTAACAGACATTCAACAGGCATGGCTGGCCTCACAGCTACTTGAAGAGTCCCCGAGATCCCCCCTAATCAAAGGGAACCTGTGCCACCTTGCAGTGACTCTCTGTGTTGTCAGCGGCAACAACTGGGTAGAATGCATTTGGGACTACCTGCTCTTCAGACACCAGCCGACAACTGACAGCTATCACACTGGTTCCGGTGTCTCTAAGAGCTTCCACCCTCTTGCCATTTATGGTCACCCACTGCCTGTATTTCTTAGTGTTATCAGGCAGCTGGGTCCTGGGGACCATTTCAGAGTCTCCTAAAGAGACAAGGGACAACTCTGCGGGACCCCACCCACTTTGGGCACCCATCTCTTCCCCCAGGGCAACACTAGCCAACTGCCGGGGTGGTGCACCAATGGGTGCTGTCTTCCCATACAAGGGACATCTAGCATCATAAGAACAGTGGCCTACCTGAACACACTTAAAACAGGTCTTGGGGAGTTGATGCGTCGGTTTCTTACTGCTCTCTGGTGCGATGTGACACGCTGGCACCTCAATGCGATACTCTTCTTCGGTGCGTTGTGACAAAATGGTGTCTTGGTTGCGATGCGGCAACATTGGTGTGATGCGACACGCCCAACGGCCGTGCGGCGACTCGATGATCTTTGGAGCCGCGACAGGCCCTGCTACGCGCTTCTCTGGTGATGCGACAATGACCTCTGTGGCAGCGTCCTGCTTCTCCAGCGATGCGCCACACATCGGCGATGCGATGATGACAGCGGCAGCGGCGGCTCGCTCCCTAGGCGATTCGATGACAGTGGCTGCGGCGGCAACACGCTTCTCATTGTTGCGTCACGCTTCCAGCTCCCAGCGACACGCAGTCTCTCAGAAGGCCCAGCACAACAGCAGGCACTTCAGTTCCAGCAAGGGAATTCAGGGGGAGCTGGTTAGTGAAGTCTTGTATCCCTGAGAATTTAGGCAGGAGGCAAGCTCTAGTTCAAGCCCTTGGAGATTCTTCTTCAAGTTGATAGAAAGCACTCTCAGTCCTTTTCTCCTCTCTTTGGCAATGAAGCAACCACTGCAGACCCACCCCCAAACACACAGCACAGGGGTCGTCTCCTCCTTTAGCTTCCTGGTTCTTCTCCTCAGCAAAGGTTCGTCTTGATTCCCAGAAGTGATCTAAAGTTCTTGGGTCTGGGTCCCAAAATTTATACTACTTTTCCCTTTGTTCTCTGAAGGCAGAGAGGCCTTTACCTAGTCCAAAGCAGTTCTGATCAGTCCTGGAGCACTTTGTTGACATGTCTCCTTCTTTCCTTTCACAGTGCAGGGCAGGGACATCAGACACACCACAGGAGGAGGAGCCAGCATTGTGGAGGGAAGGCCCACCCTATTCAGGTCCCAGGTGCAACTCCTCCCTCCCATCTAGATGCAGATCTCTCTATTCACCACTGGGCTGACCCACCCTGTCTCCGGGAATTCCCCAGCCCTGTCACTCAAACTCCAGACAAGGAATACACAACCTAGCAGAGGCAGGTTTGGATGGTTAGACAAGAAAATGCCTACTTTCTAAAAGTGGCATTTTCAAACACAGGGGGCCCGATTCACAGAACTAACTGAAGACAAAATCCTAAACTTACCACCATTTTGGTATTCACAGAATGCACTTACTGCTTTTGGTATTCACAGAATGCACTTACTACTTTTGGAATTCACAGAATGGATTTACGACTACTAACTTTACGTCTGCACTCGGGCCGGAAATTCCGGCCCGGAGGCAGAGCTTCCAGCCCGGAGGCAGAGCTTCCGGCCCAGAGGCGGGGCTTCCGGCCCGGAGGCGGAGCTTCCGGCATGTAGGTGGGGATTACGGCCAGTGGCGGAGATTTAGCCATGGCCAAAATCTCCACCTCTGGGCTGGAAGCTCCGCCTCCGGGCCGGAAGCCCTGCCTCCGGGCTGGAAGCCCCGCCTCTGGGCTGGAAGCCCCGCCTCCGGGCCGGAAGGTCCGCCTTCGGGCCAAAAGCTCCGCCTCCGGGCCGGAATTTCCGGCCCGAGTGCGGACGTAAAGTTAGTAGTCGTAAATCCATTCTGTGAATACCAAAAGTAGTAAGTGCATTATGTGAACACCAAAAGCAGTAAGTGCATTCTGTGAATAGCAAAATGGTAGTAAGTTTAGGATTTTGTCTTAAGTTAGTTCTGTGAATCGGGCCCAGGATGTTAAAACCAACTTCACTAAAAGATGCATTTTATCATTCTGAGTTCAGGCATACTAAACTCGAATTTCTACCATGTTCCCTGAGTCAGTTAGGATTATAAAATGTAATAACCAAACTGCCCATTCTGGCCTATGGAGAACAGGTAGCCTTGCAATAGTGAAAAATGGAAATGGCTGTATTTCACTATTAGGAGATGCCACTCACACCAGGACATGTCCTACCTTTTACATACAATTCACCCTGCCCTTGGGCCTACCCTAGCGGTGACTAATATGTATAAAAGGTCAGCATGGCAGTACCAGACTGCACACAGGCTCTGCAATGGCAGACCTGAGACACACTTTACAAGCTGCTCTGGTGGGTGGCACAATAAGTGCTGCAAGCCTACCAGCAGCATTGGTTACAAGCCCTGGGCACACGCAGTTGATCTGACAAGTAAACCAATCAAGCCAATCATGGAGTCACTAATCCATACATCAATTTTCTCTAGGAACCACTTGCACTGTGGCACTGAACAACAGTGGCACAGTGCCCAAAGCATCTATAGCCAGCAAAAACACATGAGGCAACAGCAAATAATGGAAGGGAGACCCACGCCAGTGGTGCCAGGTCTAACAGAACTCATGCTTGAAAGCCTGCCAGACCGTGAATTGGCATTAAGACGTAGTGAAGCGAGTTGGATTTGCCGTCTGAGATGCATTGAAATGGGACATAACACTGACGATGAGATGCATTATCATCTATAACACTCTAATACGAAGGGCTCTTTGTATGGCATTATCTTTTAGGTCTGAAATTCTGTTTATGGTATGATTAGGACTCAGCTAAATATTTTCAAGGGGATATATTCTGTAGAGGTATCTGAGGTAATGTCAAATACTCAATCCTCAAAAATAGTTCGCAATTGATCATCATTGGAAATGGAAAGGCATTTACAATTGGGTGAATGTATTAAATAGAATTGTAAATGTCTACATTGAAGGGTTCCTCTAATTGGACATATGATTTCTATATCTGCAAGTGATGAAATAGGCATATATGTTTCTCTCTTTCCGTTTTTGATAGTATGTCTCTTCTGTACTCCAAATTTAAGTCATATAATGTTGCCTTATTCTTTTCCTTTCCCTCTCTCCTTTTTGCTCTCACATTATGATCATGTTTGTACATATACAAGTATTTCGGATTTTTTATGTTTCATTTCTTTGATCTTTTTCACTTTTATGGGATTATACACCTAATGACACGGGTTTTTGTTTAATTTAAATAATTTGGACAATATAGGTTGGGCCACCTTTTGAATTCATTTTTACATTCATCGTGCATGCAATATGGACGCCGAGATGCTAATATGATTAACGCACTAGATGACAGCCCTCTGTGATTGACGAGACTTTGTTGGCCCTCCTGAGGTACGCCCATATTGTGATCCTCACATTAAGAGAAACATCATTTAATATAATTAATCATAGGATCTCATAGCGGAGAGCCCATTGTGCAGAATATTTGATGTGCATATTTCCGCGCTGTGAGGTGAATACGCATTTTTCTTTAATATTGTGGCATAATTTAAAGTAAATAAATTAAGGTAATATACAAATCGATATATATATAGAAAGATAAAGGTTCTGCTTTGCAAAAAAAAATTTGATCAGGATGCACTCGGTATTCGTTTTGTGAGTACCATAACGCACAAGGACACTATTCAAAGATGGTGCCCAGACGAATGAAAACGGGGTTATAGTCGACATGAGGAGTTTATGACGTCACCGCGCCTATACTTTCTGTGGTTTTGCATTTAAATGGTAGCGCGGAATGGAGTTTAAGCTGCTACCGATTCTTGTGATTCCGGACGACGTTGCGTGGTGCATTTTCACAGGCGAGCCGTGTTTGGGAGTTTTTTTATATTGCGCTACAAGTGAGGGAAGTTGGTTCATATGTGTACGCTAATATATGGGTTTAAATGCCCCGTTAGCGCCGCCTTGGCTGTATTGCTTTTTACGCTGCTCTGGGACACTGTGTTTTGTTGTCAGTACGAATGGGGAGCATCACTTCTTGGGATACATGCATCGCTTCCAGCGCGTTAGTTCAGTGCTTTGGTTTACCAATACGAATAATCTTTAGGAAATACTTGTCGTTTTTTATTGCACAGATGTGGCACTGCACCAATGGGGTGTGTACCATACGTTCTGTTATAACGTGCACAAGCTATCCATGTGTAAGGGAACATCATGGGGCGTATCAGGTGACTGCCTTTCTCAATGTGCTATAAGCGCCCTCATTTACTGGTACTCCTGGCCTGTTCTCAACTCAGCCAGTTAGCATGCTTATACTACCCACTTAGGATTAGCATTATTGCCAGTGTCTTATGCTGTCTTCGAGCACCACACGATTTGTTGTGGGATATGCCTATTGTTAACCAACTTATAGGCACACAGGATGATGGTGATATGGTTACCGTATACATGCGCCACTTACGTCGCCAGACACCGGTATGCTATACTATAATGCCATGCTGTCACTGAGTATTACTTTCAGGTAATCATGATTATGATTATTTACATATGAATATATGGTAATTTACAGATTGTTGGTACACGTTTCTGTAGCCATTGGGCTCACCTGGCCATGCTTTCATTGTTATTTCTTGTCTTTGTAGGACTCTCTCTGTGGGGTGGGGAATACCCACTTACACGTTCACTAAGAGACTACGTTGATACGTTTTATACTTTCTGCTGTCTGCGTCTGGCTATTATATTGGATCAACTTTTGGGACTGGAAAAAAAACACCCATCTTATGGACTATTCCAAATATGGTGGAAAGTGAAATAGCTGAGGTAGGCCATATGGGACTTGCTTTTATTATCATTTCTATAAGCTACTTAATGTGAATCATAGAGTAGGTGTTTGACCCTGCAAATTTGGTTCTTATTAAATAACCATCACTTATTTGGAGACTATTGGCTACTTTATACCAGACGGTCGCTCCTATTCTGAAGCTGCTCATACAGATAATATATATGGTATGTAACTTGTTGATCTGTTAAACATGTTTTTTTTTGTTTAACTGCATGAACATATTGGATAAACACACTCTCACTGAAATAAGATTACATGAGCCTCCCTTCCTTACACTCCTTCTTGCTCGTGTTTATGTGTGCTCCTTCCTTTCTCTATTGGTGAGGGTGACAGTTTTTTTCCTTTTTTCTTTTCGTCATCGGTAAGGGTCACCTGCTACCCAATTTCTTGCATACACTCTTTAACCTGTTCCTAGTTGTGAGAAGACCCTTCTTTCTTGAGATTTGATAGGATATTAAATTGCACTAAGGTCCATCATGCTTGGGATTTAAAATAAAATAAGTACCTTGTGCTTTATGTTTTTTAACTGATTTTCATGACACGGTTACCTTGGAGTTGGTGAACTGTACAAATGACTATGGAGTAACAATATGTCATACACTTTATGTTTAAATATTGTAATTTAGGCTACATGTGTAAAATTGTCTTTTAATGAGTTTGTAGATAGGTTTTGTGTATTTATGTAATATGTCATGTATGATACTGGTTTAAAGAAATTTGAGAATAAATGTTGTATATGTTTGAACATGATAGGTTTCTTCTGTGTTGCTTCTTTGTAAATTTCAGCCCTGAAGAAGTCCTAGCAGAGTAGGACGAAACACGTTGGCTGAAGGATTGTTTTGAAAATAAAAGAAATTATAAATCATCGTTTGGAACAAGTGACTTCTCTTGCATTAATTTGACCAAATGGGATTGATATGGACATTTAAGAATTTTTGCATATTTGCCAAGAAGGGTGATGCGCAGTGCTTAATTTGTGCCCCTTGCTTTCCGGTTCTTAGCACCGGCACTTATTTATTAGGGCCGGGTCTAGAAGTCAGGGCCAAGTTACAACTCACGTCAAGGGCTGCACAATGTGTGTAGTGTCAGCCAATATAAAAGACTTGAAAGAAAATGTCTTTCTGGTGAAGAGCTGAACTGATAATAAATCCATGCCTTCTGTCTGTTTTGCCGGTAGGCGGACCACTGTTTGGGCTGGATTTAGTCCTGTGCAGCCTCAGGAGCGTGGGTAACCTTAGTGACACAGACCCTTATCACGGAGTTAAAACTGCTCCTCTTGTAAGATGAATTGTGCCTGCTTTAGTGCACTTGTGTCATTTGAAAAGGCACGGCATTTCCAGGTAATGAGTGGAGTGTTAGTGCAGGCTATTGCTTTCATTATATTAATGTGATCAGGGGCAAGCAGGGGAGGATTCACACACTTCCTGTACTTTACGGGAGGGTCGGTGTCCTGGCAATACTATCTCTGCAAAGGCACCTATCTTCCTAACGAAACGCATCAATTACCCGGACTGGTTTTGTGGCATTGAAGGCTTATTTAATTATACCAATAAACTCTCTAAACTAGCGCCGCCAAACCTGCTTTCTGTTACAGCTCCCCGAGTCACGTCAGGGCCCACATAGACACATTGTTGCGAAGGAGCCGTGTCCGGTCGGCGCGCATTCTGTGGCAGGATGTTGAATTTCCTGCCTGCCAGTCGGGCCCCAAAGCACCAAGGAAGTCAATCCCCAGCAGCAAGGCCGAGAGTTAAAGGAGGAAGCCGGTGTTTACGGATTGACCACCTGCTCACTTCCTCCTGACCTGGACCTGTGCTGTTGCTGTGTGTGCCCTGCCCAGGCAGGGCCCGGCTTATGCCCTGGACTCACCACACCAGCGTGAGTCTCGTAGTGGGAGCAGGTGGCACAGGCTGAGGCTGCACTGCAGCAGGGCACGCTGTCCGACTGTGAACAAGAGACAGGGTAGTGAGCCACGCGGAGCCACACCTGCAGCTCCTCTCGGTAACTCATTCTGACAGCTGTAAAGAGATTCAGGTAAGTCACATATTCAATCATTAATCTGCTACTGCTGACATTTAAAACGTTTGTGTTACAAGAATGGAGAGGGGACGCCAGCAAATGTGCAAATTAATGGTCTCTGGCAGTCAGGCCACAAGCCCGATAAAGAGAGATATAAACAGAGCGATGGGAAGTGTAGGATGAGGACGGGTCCTCGCACTTCCCTGGTGCAAGCTCCTCGTGATACCCTCAGGTGCCAGCTTGTCACACTGCTTATCAATTCCAGACAAGGGATTATCCAGAAAATGAAAATACCTCCCTCTTTGACCATCCCTGTAAAGCGCCGGTGTGCAAAAAGGGACCCCACCGTTGCTTGAGGTTTTCAGGGGAGTTCGTGCTTAAGAAACCTTTTTTCGTAGCTAATGATAAAATAGGGTTTTAAAGAAATTCTCCAAACAAAAAAATGGCTTCTGAATGCTTGCCCATGAAAAAATACAAAACATAGTTCCAGTTTGCTGAGGCTGACTGTTGGTGTTTCTTGCCTTTTGTCACCCTTTCTCCACTTTTCCTATCATTAATGTTTTTTTCCTTTTCTCACCACTATACTTTTTGTTTCCTTTTTGAAAATTTCAGCCTTTGTGACCGCAAAACTCTTTCAAAATCAGCCTTATGTGGGTAAATGTAAAGTCTGGAGTGCTAATAAAAACGAATGCTGACAGTATAACACCCGATGCAATGCCAGGGAACATTTCCAGTCCTCAATTCAAATATTCAGTTTTTTCAAACACAAAGTGTTGAAGTTAAATTGTATTATATATTTAATGGCAATAGAACTTTGATACCAAGTAAACGATACATGTCTTGTGTTGGGCTGCAAATAATGACCATGGAGGGAGCCAGTAAGTGCATATTTTGTTACATTTGTCACCCGAACCACCAACCTCCTTGATGCTTTTCAAAAACATAAATGTCACATACACACTGATTAGCATTCAACACATCTTAAGTAAGCTACCTTTTAGGTTTGACGTGATGACACCTGCACCATTCATAGCAGATGTCTCCATACGATATACACGAATGGACTAGGACACAGGTTTGTAGAATTGCTTGCATTTGTTTGAAAGAAAGAGATATGCAGTTATGCCATCCAGGTGTTAGATATGTCAGCACAGACAAGCTTGAGGTAACATAGAATGTTGTTACAACTAACTTTCTCAACTAGGATGGCACTGAAGCCTTACTGGACAATCTATGCCACAGTACATCACTGCACTCTGCGAGTTGGTACCAACCAAAACAAGAAACACTAAATTTGGCATAAAATCCACTAAAAATGGTTCCATGTGGTGTCAGTGGAGCTGAAACAAACCAGTCTCAACCTGTAATGCAAGTTGCACAAGACTATTTTAACTGAATATAGCCCCTCTCTAAAAGATACCTGTAAGGCTTCCATAGTGCCATAAGGAGAGTCAAAAAGTCTTAATTTACAAAATTCATCTAGCAGGTCTGATTGAATAAGAGAAATCTTCAGCATCTTTCAAGAACTGTCTAACCTAGATACCCAGAAGAACAACCCCTGCGCATCACAACAATATTGTGACATAACTCCTGGATTTCTTTTGTTCAAAATTAGCACCATCGGTGACTCCAACATTACTACCCTGTACCATCTGCCTGATGCTCTCTAGTAATTATAGGTGTCCCCTTTCAGTGCATTAGTCATTTCAGCCAATTATTCCAAAACTGTGCTTTAAGTGCACTTTTTGATTTAATTTTTTTCAAAAAGTGGTAGGGCTGCGGGAACCTACTATCAAATCCTTACTTAAGGAAAGCTCCATTACTGAAAATTCAGATGTGGTATTACATCTGGCTTTCAGCAGTGGCAGTTGAGGATGTGGGTGGAGACAAGTGGGTGGAGCCAGTGGAGGAAGTGGGTGGAGCCGGGGGAAGGGGTGTGGTCCCCTAAACAAATTTGAGCACCTGCACTTAATATTTTACAAATTAAGCACTGGTGGTGCGGTTCCGATCTAGTTTTGTGCTGATTGTCTCATGTTTAAGGTAGCACCCTTGGGCACACAGTTTCAGATAATTGTTGTAAACACTTTTGGTATTACTTTCCATACTGGTGCTGCGTTAACGCTCTATACCCAACTGTCCTTTTTGTATGAATATCTAGGTTTCAGTGTTAAAAACATCCGAAGAAGATAAATCAAAGCGCCTTATGTGAAAATATGCAAATGTCAATATCAACCTTGTGCATATCTACTGCTGGTAAAGCCTCTTTACTAAATTCCTTTTCTTTTTTAACCCTTTACCTATCATTCCACACAGCTATATGCCTCGCAGTCATAGCAGAGAGCATTTAGAATCACCAAAA
Source organism: Triturus cristatus (assembly GCF_964204655.1). Lineage (NCBI taxonomy): Eukaryota > Metazoa > Chordata > Amphibia > Caudata > Salamandridae > Triturus > Triturus cristatus. The sequence goes on along the minus strand of NC_140588.1, from coordinate 528,681,247 downwards.
AGCAACCCAATTTCCATTTTTATCCACATTTAAAAATATATACAGACAAGGAAACAAATGGTTTTCTGTCTGTATTTATCTGTAAAAATCAGTAAAAAATGGAAAACAGGGAGCCTTAATTATGAACCATGCGTAAACCCCTGTCTATGCATGGGTTGGAATTACGAATTTGAAGGTATTTAGGATATATCTGATAATTAACAGATGCATTAAATACCTCACCTCAACATTTATTAAATTTCGGCAGGTCAAACCTGCCAAAATTTAACAGAGAAAAGAATATGGTTTTTATCATGCTTTGCGAATCTTGGTGTGTTAAACAACAAAATCCACATGTTATTCTCCAGAAACTCATAATAGGTGCTATTTATCACCCCTAGTAAATAAAGAATCCTGTGGTATTGTTATTTGTCAGGTGTGATAAATAGCACCTTCACTTGCAATCAGGCCCTTAGTATCATCCCACCAGCAGTGAGCTTTCCATTTAAACCTTAATGGAGGTGAAAGATGTTGATCAAGTTTAAGGAATAGAAACAAAATCTCATTAATCCCATAAAGCAGTGTGGTTTTAAGAGTTGAGGCTATGTTATGTTATACAAATTTTATGTGGAGCAGGGTATGCCATGTACATGGTCTCTAGCATTGCTTCAGTCATTGAAGTTGGTCTCATGTGAGAATCTGGTCATGACAGCCTTCCGCCCAAACCAATGTGAGCATTAGTGCACCTATGTGAGTGCGCATGTGCTGTGTATGCATGTGCACATGCACCTCATCCTCCACAATAGGAAATACATTTCAAGGTTTTGAATTGTGTGTTTCTATTTAAGTGTCACTATAAAGTTACTAAGTGTTTGCCTGGTTTCACATGGAGCTCAATATGTCTGCTCTTGAGATTCATGTAAATCACTATGAAAGTCACTGTTGTAATCTCCTTCACCCTTTCAATAAGATAGTATGTGGTCATTTTATCTTTCCTTCGAGGCAATATTTATCTTCCCCCAGTCATCTTACAAACCCAAATGGACATATCCCCTCTACCCTGAACTATTTCAATTTTCCAGAACAATCAGTGTGGCACCACACAACTTGCATTCTGAGCCCAGCAGAATCAACCCACCTGTATCTTTCCCTTGAGAACACTGGAAGATTTGCCCCAATTCCTGACTCAACACAATTGGTCCGATCATATACAGCAGTGTTCATCACTTTGTCTCAGCAGCAAGATTTGCAACTTCAAAATCACAGGACGATATGTCTTGGAGTGTCAGTTGCAGATAATATTCATTGCTGCTGAACTGATACTCTTTATACAATCTTAACAGTAGGAATCATTTACCAGCACAAAACATCTGGGCATCATTTGGGTTCATCAGCCAGTTTCTTATCTCAAGACAGAAGACACTTTGAGGGTCATTTATACCCTTGCAGATGTTTGGCTTAGATGAAGGTCAATGAAGGTCCTCCCTCCACATTCCAGAAAAGAAATGCCCACGGTACTGCGATGTCTCAGACTCCCTGGTGGTGATCATTTTGTTAAAAGCGTATCTGCCACACCAGTGGAGACATTTTCATAAAAATCTGAATGCAAAATATGCCACTGTGTAAGTGTGGCGCATTCCACTTTTTCATATTTCAGAATCAAACTCCCTAATGTGTGGTGTTTTTTTCTGAAATTGAGAAAACAATGACAATGGCATGCAGTAAGTTTTCTCTCTGTGTATGCAGGTCACTGCTGATTGTCCCTGCAGGGAAAATCTGCATAAGAATGACTTCTATAAATATGGCAGAACTTCCTATGCACTAAACCAAGCAACCCTGTGGTGGATGGGCTGCCAGCAATGATTGGGGATTGGTCAAAGCTCACAATCAGAATTTCCACTATCTCTAAAGGGAACAGAGGAAAAACATGTTTAGCTGGAGAACAGCTTCCCAGATTTACTGCGGTGCTTTCATTCCACCAACCATAAATGAACCCTTATATATAATGTCTATCATCCAACCAATTATCCATGACCATTAGCTCATAATCTGTAAAGCTCATTGCAACATGACCATTGTGGTTTTGTCTGCTACATTGTTCCACCAATGCAATCCTGTTAAAACACTAGTGCCAGTTTCTTGACAGTGACACACCTCATATGATATGTCTGATCCCACAGTATTTGCACTAATGGTTAGAGAGTGGATCAAGTGAACCAATAGTTCTGAAGTAAAGTGGTTGCTGTTAGAGCCCGGATTAGTAGTAGGCAGCCTAATCCAGACTGTAAACCTCAGAATAGATACTCCTCAGAAGCTCTTTTAGTAAGAAAACTCACAAAATTAGCAACTTCAGAAAAAGCAGAATTGAATCCCTAAGGCCAACCAAGGTATTTTCCTTTTAAAGTTTTGGGCAGAATGTTTCCCCTGAATACTGAGCACTCGGTTCATCATCTGTTTGGGTTTTGTGTTTTGCCTATATTCTGTACCAATATTTCCTATTGAAGGTCTTTTTCTGTGGATTCATTGATATTAAATAAGTGGATGTTTTGAGGTTATAAAATTGAAACTTTGTGTCATCGTATTAGAAGTGTGGTGGTAAAAAGAAGATTACGCCACACCTGAACATCATCTAAGTTTAGTTTTTTTGCACCCCATTTACTATGCATTGCTCATGAAGGCTCTGATTGTTTCCTCGGCCCCGTCTGTCTTCTATCTGCTTCATGTTTTCATGTTGTGGATTTCAATCATTTTTCAGTACCTGATTTGTTTATGTTTTTGGCATTTCAATCAGATTTTCTTTTTCATGGTTCACAATGTGTATCCCTGGGACATCACATTTATAAGTGACTTTCACATAGTTCCTGTTAGACCTGGTATCCTCAACGTGGTACTCCCCTAACATTTTGCTTTCAACCCTCTGGTTTTGCTGATTGTGTTTTTGCTGGTGGAAGGACTCTGCAAACTTTACCACCTCTAACCAGTGATAAAGTGCTTGTACTCTCTCCTTAAAACACAGTAGAATTGGTTTACACCCAATTGGCGCATTTAATTTACTTGCAAGACCTGCAGCCAGGGCGACTGACTCTGGAATCTGGGGATCACGGCGGCAGATTAGCCCAGCACCATATGAATCTGGGCAATAGCTTGCTTAATTTTCCCGACGGCCCCCAGCGCCTGGAGACCCTTATGGGTGATTGTTCGCGCTTTACAAATGTGGATTATTATTATTATTATTATTATTGTTAAGTAGCCATTCTAAACATGTATCAGGCCTACCATTGCAGCTTGTAGTGCTGTTCTTAAACTGCCATTTTGACCTGGAAAAGTAAGCCTTTTGCCAGACTGAAACGTTCCTTTTTAATACATATGTCATCCCTAAGGTAGGTCTTGAACAGACCAGCATCCATGGTGCAATGTATTTAAAAAGTAGTACATGCATTTTTAAGTTTTATATTGTCTGGTAGTGAAAAAATCCTAAATTAGTTTGTTCATTGCTGCAAGGTCTAACGCTCCCCTAGGATAACTTTGGAGTTACCTTATTACATGTAATAAGCTGTAACTTCCATTTGGGAACAGGTAGACAAGTCAGGTTTGGTGTCCAAAGAATTGTAATTCAAAGGTCTCTTTTTGGTTAAGTAAGATTTGTAATTGCAATTCCGAAAATGGCACTTTTAAAAAGTTGCCAAAAGAACAGATGATGGATGGAATGAAGAACAAATCAAACATTCACCGCCAGTCACAGAACTGGTTTGAATCTATCATTGTTTTGCTCTCCACGCCATTCCAGTTTAGACCCAGTTATATGCAAATCAGTCTTGACTCTGCTCCTCATGGGAACAGTCCAGTCCGAACTGCCAGGCCAGGTCCTCCCAGGGCTAGAAACAAGCATTGTGGGACTGGATACGGGTTATCGCCCCTCATCAGCCAGGCTAGCTCGAATCGAGTGGCATAGCGAGCACCAGATCCATGTCTGAGCATACCCTTCCCACTTAGGGCAACAAATGCAAAAAAAACCAATGATGGACAGAATGCTGAACAAATCCAACATTTACACCCAGTCACAGATCTTGGTAAATCCACCATTTTTTTTGTTTGCCACCCAATTTCAGGTTAGACAAAGTTATCTGCATATCAGTCTTGACCCTGCTCCCCATGGGAAAAGTCCAACCTGAACTGCCAGGCCAAGCCCTCCTATGACCAGAAACAAGCATCCTGTGACCAGATTTGCAGTATCACTCCTCATCAGCCAGGCTAGCTTGAATCTGGTGACATAGCAAGCATGGGACGTATGCCTGGGCATACCCGGGGTACTTAGGGCAGCAAATGAAAAAACAGCAAGATGATGGCTTGGTATGTAGCTCCTAGTGATTGCCAGTGACTGAGATTAATTTACGCATTCTATCATCTGTTGTTTTTGCATTTGTCGCCCTAAGTGCACGGGGAATGCCCAGAGGTTGGTGCCAGGCTCTCTGTGCCACTGGATTCAAGCTAGCCTGGCTGATATGGGGTGATACCCTAAAAACGGTCCCGGGATGCGTCTTTCTGGTTCAGGGAGGATGTGGCCAAGCAGTTTGGGCTGGACTGCAGAGTCAAGACTGATTTGCTTGTGGCTGAGTCCAAACTGGGGTGGCATGCTGGGCAAAAAAACAATGGCTTGGAATGCGGCCCGAGTGATAGCCAGTGGCGGAGATTAATTCATTCATTCCATCCATCACTTTGTTGTTTTTGTATTTGCCACCCTATATTCGCTGAGTATGTCCAGACTTAGGTCCCAGGCTCACTCAGCCACTGGATTCAAGCTGGCTGGCTGATGAGGTGTGATACACCAAAAGCAGTCCCAGGATGCTTGTTTCTGGTCCAGGGTGGACTTGGCATGGCAGTTCGGGCTGGACTGTCTCCATGGTGAGCACGGTCAAGACTGATTTTCATATAACTGGATCCAAACTGGGGTGGCATGGTGGGCTAAAAAACAATGGGTTTCAATGCCGCCCGAGTGATTGTCATTGGCTGAGATTATTTCACACATTCCATCCATCACCTTGCTGTTTTTATTTTTGGAACGTTGTTATTTTCTTGTCCTAACAATTTGGTGCCTGCAGCCTGTTCCTGGGTCACATGACGAGGTGTAGCTGGCACTTGGTCATTATGTATTGCTCCCAGACAGTGAAACAAAGGGAAGAGATGTGTTGAGAGGACAGGCCACTCTGAATTAATGAGGGGGAGGAGCTGTCCTACCACACTTGCACATCACAAAGGCACTGTCTAGGCACTCTCACAAAAGGATTGTCACTAGTCTATTGTGGCCCAAGTCAAGGTGGGGCCAGGGCAGGGAAGAAGGAAGTGGCTGACACTTCAAAGAGGTGAAAACCTCTAGAAGCTTCTCCAACTTCAAAGGGGGTACCAGGTATAAATATTGGACCTCAGACTCAAACTCTTCACTACCCTTCTGGACCTGTGGACTCTGCCAAGAAGGATTGCTGTGCAGCTGAAAGTACTGACACTCTGCTGGACTGCTGCTCTGAAGGACTGCTGCCCTTCTGTGCTGACCTGCTGCCCTCTTGAATGTGTGAGAAGGATTGGACCTGCATCTGTTGAACCCAGGATCCCAGAGTGACTCCAAGGGCTAGTTGACTGGCCTTCTGACTACAGCCTCAGCAACAGAAGACTCCAATAACCTTCAACCCTGCACCTGGACTCTGCCATCTGTGAGTCCAACCCTGCTAAGTGGTGCTGCTCCAGTCCTGTATCCTTGGAAGTGGGCCTGAGGGTGCTCAACCAGCCCATCTGTGGAGCCAGCGGTACTAACGCATCTCCTCTTCTGCATGGACTTTCCCAACGCAAGGCCTTAACATTGCAAAACCATCTGAACTGTGGCTGTGCAATGCATCCCCAATGCAGGCACTAGCATTGCAAGTCTCTCATTGATGGCTACAACTACAACACAGGACTCACCATCGCAAGCCCTGCAGCTTCTCCAAAACCAGCCTGTGTACGACGCATCCTCGATGCAGGACAAATTGCAAGCTCCCTTTTCGACGGTCTCCTTGATGATGATGCAGGACCCTGTATTGTAACCTCTCAACTCCTCAGAGCTGATGCCGCACAATGCATCTTTGATCAGGGCCTTGCATCACCTCGGCTGCGTGACGCATCGTCAATGCGATACTCAGCTACTCCGCGATGCAGTGTGCACAAGGTAAATTGTTTTATTAATTTAATTACTTACCTTACTCCTGTCTGCTGTATGTCGGACTCCACTACCTCCCCCCCACCCTGCCCCTCCCCTACCCCACCCCACCACCCCACAGCACTCCCTCGGCGAACCGCTACTGGCTCTGGCCAGCCCAAAGTACTGAGTCATTCTTGATGGTGAGGGTGTTCAGTACTATCAGATTCATGTAAGGTAAGGAGGAAACTTTTAGTCCTGCTTGTCTAACCATATGCTATTCATTTTATGCTTCACCGGGTACTGCTGGGTTTGCTTGAGAATTAGTTAAAATTTTGGGTAGATTTCTGAAGTGGCTGACCTTGTTCTAGTCACATACAGAAGCATGCAAAACGGCCACGAAATGAAGGCGATGACCATGGAGTTCATTCCTATTCTCCACAGGCAAGTGGAAGAAGTGTGCTCCAACTGCTGTCCTGGTGTGCATGGGTGCTTTAATGCAGCAACTAGGGGCTTTATTTATGAAGGACTTGCACCACCATTTCATCACTTTTTTGTGAGGCTGAGGCCACATAATCAATATGCCACACTGCGCCAAACTGTGCCCTATTTACCAAGTGACGCATCTAGGCTGATCTAGGCAGATGCGTCACTTTGTAAAGACTTGCAGTACATTATACCTGTGTCAGGTATGATGTATCCAGGGTGGGCGTTCCCCCGTGAAAAAGCCTCGTAGAAGTGGTGCAGTGAAATTTATGATATTTCACTGCACCACTTCTATAACTTCACTGTATCGCAATCCTTACGCTTGCTTCAAGCAGGCGTAAGGAGTGATTCAAGGCTTTTCACATAGGACTTGCCCTTGTGTAATCACACATTGCTGGAGTTGCGTCAGTTATCCAACACACTCCAGCAAGCCATAATATTTTCACCACCAGATATGTCAGGATTCCTGACGTATCTGTAAATCCTTGTGCCATGGAGTACCATATTGTAAATATGGTGCATCTATGGTGTCATAAGGATGGCCATATGAAATATGACACCGCTGCTTTTGCCCAGCGATGTGTCATATTTCATAAATGAGGCCCTAGGTTTGGTGAAGGCTAAATCCACAAAGGCATTTTTGGGGAAAATCAGCTAGGTCCCAAATTCATGCCCATTTTCTTCCACTTTGCTTCTCTGAGTAGCACATACATTCACACGAGACATACATACATTTCAAACATAAGCATAGTGCAATTCCACACTGACTCTTACTTGCTTTGTTTGACTTGTTCTTTTCTATTTCCTCCACACACATTTGTTCAAGTTTGGTTTCAAATGTATGCCAATTAGAAACATTTTATGCAATTTATGTAACTCGTTTTCCATTTCCGTGTGTGTGTATGATTCATGCTGGTTGACTGCACTGATGTTAATATGTGGGGCTGATATCTTGATACATGTTTAGTGTGTTCCCCTTCGTTGGCTACAGTGATGTCTCATGTGCATTGGGTTGTTGGTATTTTCTGATGATCTTTCACTCATAAGTGACCCCATGATCTCTGTTGCACTTTCAGCTAGTCCTGGATTCTATACTTTGATCTCTTGCCTTGTGAATACTCCCCCTTGCTACATTGTAGATATGGTCTCAAATATTGAAGCATGCAAAGTGCAGTTTTTTATAAATGCCTGAATGGCCCCACACCTGAAAAGAGCCATTGAAGGCGACGGCCAATCTTTTTTTACATTAGACACATATTATGGTGGCATTTAGGTGCCATGCCCCAACCAGGACTTTCAGAGTACACTTTTCATTCATGAAGGTTCACAGACTGGTTGTTGTACTCATCTGCCCTCTTGCTCAGGCAGCAGAGTATTGGTCACAACAAGAGGTGGGGGGGGCAGCTGCATTTTGTGACAATTTACAGGGAACATTTTCTGCCAACATTCTGTCAAACTTTTCACTCTAAACTTGGCAGATAATCTATTAGTAATGCTCTGCCATTTCTGATGTGCAGTGACAATTTGTGCTCATAATTGGAGGACCTGCTGACAGGCAGACAGAAAGTTTAAACAGGGTGCAGTTTCTACTAGGTCCAAACAAAATGACATCAGCTGAATTTGAACATATAGTGCCGGTGGAGAGTGCGCCGCTGAAGGGACCCGACTCAGGCCCTTATTAGTCACTGATTCTGAAACTCTCAATTTCTTCCCATTGCGTGTTTCTCTGATATTGTTCATCAAACACAGTCCTCGGTCGCATGCTATTGCTCTCCTCAAAGCAGTGTAAATAGACTCCTGGCAACAAAGACACAGTTCCCAATTTCGATAGTTGACCAACCGGTATACTTGCAGTTTCCATCTTTACTGGATTGACCGCGGAGACTTTTGAATTTAGGATTAACCCTGGGTGGAGTACGTGTAGTCGCGCTACGCGGACTTCCGCAAAGTGGTAAAAAAACTTCGTAAGCACGCGGAGTTGCTTGTTCTGCCCGTTCGCGGTGCTTACGCGTATTGTGTGTTCGGGACGCTGCTTGCGTGCTCAGGGGGAAATATCTCCCGAACTAGCCCATGCTGTCACCAATGGGCGCAGCCATCTTGTTTTTCACTTGTCCCGCCCGTTCGCGATGATTATTTCCTATTCCGGAACGAGTCTTTTTTTTAAAAAAATTACAGTTTTATATAGCGCAAACTTGACCCGGTATCGGGTACCAGAGCGCTTTACACAGCGCCAGTTGTGTTACATGAGGACACATTCATCATTTTTATTAGGCACAAGGAGATTAACAGGCACATGCATTAATGTTGGCTTTAGCGATTTCTTAATTGCGATTTTTAAGGAATTATTGCAAAAGCCTATGCATGTAGAAATGCTTTAAAAATACCGGTTTCTAAACATTCCTTACTTGCGACTCGCAAATTGCGAGTCGCATTTAAGGAATACCTCCTAGAGGCCCATAGGAATGAATGGGAAGACATTCTCAATTTGCGATTCTCAATTAGAGAATCGCAAATTGAGAATGCAATTTCAAGGGTGCCAGGGTGTCAAAAGGACACCCTGTTGCACCCCTGAAATCTGCATATGAGTACATCTTGAACATACACCCATGCTCCAAGGGCATGTGTGTGTGTGTAAAATGGAACTTTGAAAAATACACTTTCAAAGTTTTTGCAAATTACCATGAAGTTCAACTTCATGGTAATTTGCGCCCCCTACTAGCAAAATTGCAATTTTTTTTGCTTTAATGCATTGCATTTAAGAAATCTCAATTTTTAGATTCCTTAAATGCAATCGCAATTTAAGTAATCGCAATTTAGAGATTACTTAAATTGCGATTTTTGCATTTGGGATGATGCATCCCAAATGCAAAAATACCGGTCGCAAAGGGGCAGATTCTGAGAATCTGCCCGTTTGCGACAGGTTTTTACTTTGATTCATATGTCTGCTAGTGATTTGCCCAGAATCACAGGATGTTCAGCGTCATGGCCGAGACTCGAACCCGGTTCCCCAGATTCGAGGTTGACCACCCTAGCCATTAGGCCAACTCCTCTCCCCTATTGTGTGTTCCCACCCATTCGCAATGTCTATTTCCTGTTCAGGAACACGTTTTGTGTGTTTGCAACAGTTTTTGCATGCTCGGGGGGGAAATATCGCGCAAACTTGCCCATGCGGTCGCAACGGGCGCAGCCATCTTGTTTTTCACATTTTTGCTATGGTTCTGGGCCTGCTTTTCTATCCTCCCTCTATCTTTTCAATCCTTTGTTTCTGGAAACTTTTTTTTGAACTTTTTGATTTATTATCTATCTCTCTATTTTCCTGATTCTATATTTTGAGTTTTTTTCTACTTGTTGTGTGTTTTTCACTACTTTTTCACTCCTTTTTCTATGACTTGCTTTTTTCATTTCTTTCACTTACTTTTTTAATTCCTACCTTTTCTTTTCTGCCCGAGTCTCCAGAACCAAGGCAAAGGGCAAGGAGCATTGCCGCAGCCAGAGCCGTGACCGCCTTCCTTACAGAAGGCGGCGCCCAATAGGGGTGCATGCATGGGCCTTATTTGGAGAGGCGGAGGTGGCCGCCCTTGTTTTTTTTGTGCAGCGCCACCTCCCCATAACCCTGGCAGCAGGCGGCAGGCCTGGGTCCGGGTACGGGCTCCGGGAGCATCACCAGCAGTGGGGAAGGGTGCGCCGGGCAGTGTTTTGCTGCGCTGGGGTCCGGCGCACCCCTACCCAGTTTACGCACCGGTGGTCCGATATCCTGGACCGGGAGCAGGACCTGCTGGACCTGCTAGGAGTTGAGGTACCGGGGCTTGGTGAGTAGCTATTTAATATTACTACTTTGTGTTCTTCTGCTCTGTGTTATATATTGCAAATATAATTTTTTTCTGAATAGCAAGAATGCTGCTGCTTACATTGCAGATAAATTACGTTTAAAAATCTTCTGTGATTGTTATGCCACAGGTGTTCGGCGCTACTAATCTTACTTGTTTGCAACTTTGCGCTCGCTTGGGCTGATTATGTAAGAGTTTACTTAAAAGAACTTAAGTTAGGTAATGCTAGAGAGACTCTAGTCCTTCCTTTGTCCTCCTGTCACTAAGAGATAGTGGTGGATTGATAGGTTTAGTTACTTATTAGCATTAGTTGATAATTTTTTTGCGGTCTGCGTGATGCATCCTCTGTTATGTCACGTGCTGCTAAGTGCTGCTTACCCCAGTCCTTAGTATAACTTTTTGAAGTTTGTTTAGTGAGTCGTAATAGGCTTAGCACTAGCAGAACATCAGCAGCAACCAACCAACAATTTGGTGTATGCAAAAATGTATGCATGTGTCCTCCATCTATGCATTTTTGAGGACAAAAATAAATGGAAATGTAGACTTAGTGAATAAATTGGCCCTTCTGGAATAGGTGGGCTTGGTCAGGTGGTACTTAGGCTTAGTTAGTATTCTGGAATAAGAATGGAACACTAGATTAGTGTTCATAAATAATAACTAGCCGGTCCGCAAATCCTGCCGCGATACTACTAGTCGACCAGATTAGATAGGTACATTTTATTGCAATTGTTGTTTCCAAAAATGTTTTTTTGAGCGTTTTTTAAAATATTTTATTTGTTTCACACCAATCATCAATGTTTATCTCTTTTTTTCTTATATCTTTCATGATCAGCATCCAGGGGCAAGAAGACGGGGTCGTTGGAGTCGGCTGGAGCAGCAGCACAAGATGCCGGCCATGACCGCTCCTCTACCGAGGACTCTGCTGCTGGCCCCAGTAAGTCCTCCTGTTGTTAATATTAATAATTCTAATTCCCTAACTTTTACTGCACCTTATTTTTTCCGAACTATTATTTCCATTTCCTAATTCTATTTTTTACTAATTCTTCTTTGATCTAGACTATCTGATTCTAAATTCTTGTTATCCCTGCCTCTAACTGCCTCTGCTATGACTCTCTGTACTACTACTATTAGTCTGTCTGTAGCTAAGCTTGCAAATTTGGCCACTCTTTATTTAAAAGGTTTTAAAACTCAGATTCACCAATAGCTCTAACCACTGAGTCCAGTCCTTTAGGTTTTCCTCTTCTAGTCTTCTTAATCTTGAGGCTTTTCGACTATTCCCACCAACAAAATGCCCAACCAAATATTTTACTATTTTTGATAGGATAGGACATACTACTACTAGTCCTCTCTACTCTAGTACCCGATTTGTACTAGTGATGTATGTTGTATATGTATGTATTAACTTTTGTTTACAATCTTGCTCGTGAAAAAGAATAAATAGGGGGAGGTGTATATGGCATCTAAAAAATGTGTAATGTTTTTTCTAGGCGTACGACCACAAGTGCCGGGGCCAGCGGCGAAGGCGACATGGCCAATAAGGAGGGAGCAGAAGATGCGGCAGCTGCAGGGGGTGAGCCAGCAGCAGTGGCGGGCGGTGGTAAGTTATATTCCTTACTTATTGACATTACACTCGCTGCAAGGGTGTACACTGTACTGTTGAGAGAGACTAAGTTGTTGTGAACAACGGTTGAAGAAGACACCCTTTACTTAGCATTTTCAATAGCATTAGCGGCAGGAGTTGAGTAACTAATGGCCTCTTCTATCTGACTTCAACTCAGCTGTGAAGGTTTTATGGAGAAGACTGAGAGTCAGATCAGATGACCTTGATGGATGGAAGGCGGAAGGACGGGTGAGATGTAATATTTTTGACTGGCAGAGAAGGATACGCGGGATGCATGCATGGGTGGCTGATAGGAAGGAATCAGATGTATGGGTGGTTGAAGGATGGGTGGAAGGTGAAAGAAAAGATGTCTACCTCGGTGGGTGAAACTGTATGGGTAGATATCAAGAATACGCTGGGGTGTTTCATGGGTCAAGCTCAAAGCCAAGGCAAGCAAGGAAGGAAGGATGCATGGGTGGTGGTTTAAAAAAAAGAATAAATGTTTGTTGTTGGTGAAACAAACTAAGGTTTGTTGAGAGATTAAGATAGACATGTTTACTTTGAATGGATGTATGCCTGGATGGTATTCATCATAGAATAGCATAGGTGGAGACTGTCACTGGATGAAGAGTCTTAGTTTGAAGAGAATGTAAAAAAAAACGCGCCAGAGTAGCAAAGCCAAGGAGAACAAAACAAAGTTGTATTTTCAGAATACAACCTTGACTCACAGCAATTTGCAAGCACAGCATATATATTGTGTATGTATGTTGTTATCAGGCGCCTCCCTCTGACTCTGAGGCCCACTCCCTATCTATGTTAATTTATTTTCGACTGTGTCAGCCTTCCATGGGTGGCCTATCGGCTGCATGTTTATTGTTTACACGGTCAATCAAAACAAAGTACCTCATGTCGTCCCATAGATAAGCAATGATCATTTGGATCAGATATTATCTGCCTTTTTGTAGTAGCCAGGACAGGGTGAAAGTGAAATTGAGCAGTTGCCCTTGATGTATCAGAGTATGGCCAGTGCCGCCCGTAATAGAAAAATACAATGATTGTATAGTCAGCTACCCCACCTGCAAGCAGTTGTAAATAAAACTAACGTGACTCTGCGACAATGTCACAACTATATTTGTCTTGGGCATAAGCTGAAGGAGCTGGCATGCTGGCTACAACAAGGGTATGTATTTTTGCTAAACAAGAGAGAAGAAGAAGACTGGTGTACTGTGTACTCGAGTCCATAGTGCTAGTATAATGCCTAAAACTCCCACAAATTTTAGAGGTTGAGGAGGTGGGAGGATAGATACATACCAAAAATGTTATGTACTGTGCTTGCTAGTGCTACTGTGCCACTATGTGTAGAATTAATTTGTCTTACTGTTTTGTTAAGAGTGTATTGTTACAATAGTCTTTTTTTTCTTCTTGATATAGCTAACTCCTTCCAAAGGGAAATCTTGTCAGGAATGAGTTGGCAGCCATGGCCAGTCGCCGGAAGCTAGAGGCCATACAAAACGAATACCGGCGGCTAGTGGTTCTGGCGCAGGAGGTGGAGGTGGCAGCAGCTGCAGCTTCCTGCAATGCCCTGGGCCCCAGCCAGGCCCCTCCAGTGGTACGGCGCTGTGGTCTGGCAGCCACCCGCCACCTCACTACATCCAACATTGCTGCCCCCCGTGGATGCAATTGTAGGGCATTCAAGCACTGCATGCTCCTCCGAATGGCACGCCTCGAGGAGCACCTAGAGGAGCGGGTAATGATCCTGATAGACAAGCAACTGAGAGCCCGCTGAATTCTATAAGAAACTAAAGACCCTGTTGGATATCCCCTTTTTTATTCCTTTTTTTGGTGGGTGGGAATTGGGAGTTGGGGTTTTATTTATTCACCAGACATTGGTTGGACTTTTTATTGTTGGACATTGGTTGGGGTTAGGGAGAGGGGTGGGTCAGGTGTTGTGGCATTTTTTACATAGTTTATTTTTGTTAGGGGACTAAATTATATTTTTACTTAAACTTTACATACAATGTTAATGTTTTGTGGGAGGAGAAGTAGAACAAAGTACAGTACATACACAAGAAGACTGCCAAACAATAATAATAATGCTAATTAGCAATGCTAAAGTAAAATAAAACATAATGGTGGCGGGGATAGACTAGTACAACAAGTTACAAACTGTAGTTATATCAAGTCACTCGACACAAGCGTAACCTTTAGTGCTGTGAAGGAGGATGATGAATCCAATCAATGCCGGCAATTAATTATGATGGATCAGGTTCCTTTGGAAAAAAATTGACTTGCAAATATTCTGAGCATGGGTGGGCAAGCAGAAGAAGATCCTCGCCCTGCCTTGAAATTGAATTAGTGTTGCTTTCACCACATCCGCCCCAGCAAGCGTGTGATCATTTTTTGGTGTACATTAAATTTAGTCACACCTCAATATTAATCACACAGCCCGGGGGAACAGGGTTAGGGTTTGATGAATGGGTGTAAAGGGGTGTTTGGGGAAAGGTTTGACAAAGAAAAAACACTACACATGGACAAACAACAAAACATAATCCTGGCAGATGGCCATAATATCCATAAATCTGTTATGGGAGAAAAAGGAAATGCATGCATGATGATGATGACTTGATGGTTAATGATAAGCAGTACTTACTAACTAGACTAGTAGACAGTAAAGGGCAGCAGTATATTATTAATTATTATGCAATGTGCCATGCCTGTCTGCCCTCAGAGAGACCCAAATTACATACATTTTTACATCTGTTGTACCGTGCTTATTTTTAAAGCTAGCAAAGAACATTAAAAAATAGCTGGAGGGATCAATTTTAAGCAGAGAGCAAACAACAACAACAACACACAGTCGTAATGATTGAAGAGAAAATATTAATCAAATAATTTAAATGATGATTAATGTTGATACTAAAGTGTTACTGTATGTTATCCTGGTCAAATTGCAGAGTTGCATCTCGGCATTCCTCTTGGTCCTCCCTACCATGGACGCTGCGTCCGTCAATCTTGGGTGCCACTGCCTGCCTGGCGGATGCGGATTGATAGGTGAGTGTGAGTTGTTTTTCTCTGTTTAGTACAGGGTAAAGGCCGGCCTGTAAATGTAGATGGAAAAACAAAAGGAATATTTAAAAATCAAGGAGAAAAAAAAGCATAAATTACAGAGGAGTGCAAACACTTTCAGAGCGGCATGGCTAAATCATGTCTACTTGGTTGTCTGTTTCCAGCATTAACCTACAACAGAAACAGGTCAGAGCAGGCCCACAGCGTCCACCCAACCTCCACTTAGCTTAGATTTTGACTGAGGCAGACAGAGTACACATGTCACATATACAGCAACATAGCATTTTCCAAAGAAAGGAACTAAATCAATGGCATTCAAAACTGTCAGTCATACGACCATTACTAAACATGTGACTCGACTCCACCACTACACAGACATGTAGGTCTGCTGTGGTTGTTGTTGACTTGTTTACCTTTTATGCCACTCATGAAAAGCCCTGAGTTATTCCATCAATCATCTCCAATCCTAATGACTGACTGCGAAGATTTTATGTCACTGTGGTCATCATCATGGTGTTGTCCAACTCAGTCTGCAGTGTACCGAGTGAGTCCAGATTCCATATTCAAAAATGCAATGGATCAGCCTGCAGTAGAAGTACAATTTTGTTATTAATCAACAAGAAGGGAAACATTGACTTGATTCACTTTTAGTGTGTAGATTAAATAATAGTACACAATTAATTCACTTCATACACAGCAAACAACAACACAAACACCAATCACTCAGAGTCAGCTTCCAATGCATGCCATCATTACCTGTTCCTTGTTCTCATCTTAAGTTAAGGAGCAGTCACTCTCGGCTCGGAAAAGAGGATAGTTCCACTTCTTTTGGAGGGACTCGACGAGGCAACATTTTTTGTACTATTCTCGATCCAATCGTCATCTGGCTTGAGGGAAATGGATTTAGGGTGAGTCAAGAGGATGGAGCAGGACTCGGAGGAGTGGACTTAAGTTAAATGCACAGAGCTGCAACTCCAATATGGCAATAAAAAGACTAGAAGACGGTGGTGATGGATTTGTTGTGATTCGAAGATTTGAATCAGAAAGACACAGACACACACAAATAAAAGTAAAATTAGGAAGAAAGAAAGTAAGAAGTTCAAAGCCTAGTTGTCAGGGAAGTATAGCTCGTCCTCAAACTCTTGTGATTCAACCAGAAGTAGGTAATCATCTAAGGCACTACTTCTTTCACTTAAGTCGCTGTACTCATCTTCCTCCGTTGATTCACGCATTTTGTAAGTCGGTGGTATAAAGTGCTGAATATTTTGATCACAGTTAACCTCGCCACGTTTTTGGGCGAGAGACTGGTCCTTATCACTTTTACAATGGCACCAGCAGCACTAAAAACATGTTCAGAAGTGACGCTTGCGACAGGGCAAGCCAGATATTTTATCACCAGCCTGCTGAGCACTGGCCGTTGGCCCCTTTTCCCATTCCAATACAGCAATAGGTTTTGATCAATGTAGACCTCTGTTGGATCACCCAGATAGGCCTGGACCATCCACTCAATGTTCAGGGGTGCTCCACTTTGCTGGGCCTCTTTTGTCTTTGGATCAGCACTGGAACTAGCAAGCCCTTGCTGTAAATACCAATCCCGTGCCAATTTTCCTGGGCCTGATGATCGGGTTCTTGCTGTTGTCGATAGTGTTGGTGACAGCTCTGAGCCAAACGCACTGCCCTCAGGCTCTGAAGTTGAACTTGACGCCTGATGCCCTGCTGTAGTACTTGTTGTGGGTTTGAGTAGCGGGCCTTTAATTACCAGCCGTACATTTTCCAAGTCACTGGCTGCCTTAGCTATCCAAGTTTTGTACTGGGCAACATCACTTCTGAAAAAGGAATTAATGTCTTAGTGTTCAGTGCCGATTAGTACCGTGGATCCAGAATTTTGGCACAAATGTAATGTTTTTCTGAAACAATGCAAGTTTGCACACTTTTATTTTCAGCTAAGCCACGGGATAAGCTCTTCACCAACTCACATGCTTCATTTTGTTCCTCCACACCTGTGTACGTTTCAGACACCTCCTTCAGCTGTTGCTCTAGCATGTGCAACAATGGGACAGCTTGGCCAATAGTACAGTCCTCCTTGCTGACTTCACGTGTGAAGAGCTCAACAGGAAGAAGCATCTCTATCAGGCATTTAACTAGGCCCCATTGGTCCATCTGTAGGGTCATGCCTTTCACAGTCGCATTCCTTATTCTTTGAATGACATACTCATTGATTGGTCTGTACTGATCAAACAGACAATCAGGCATGTAATATGTTGAGTTCCAATGTGTTGGCACCTCCTGGATGAGTGCTTTGACTGGCATTCTATGCTCACGTTGAATGATCCTCAGCTGCTTCTGGGCTTTAAAAGAATTGCTGAAATGTGTTAATATTTTTCTGCAGGTGGTCAGTAAGTTGCTGACTCGGGCTTCTTTTTTCAGAAAGTCTTGAACAATAATGTTAATGCAGTGCGCCAAACACAGGACCCTGAATCTATTGCAGCTGATGCAGGTGACTTCTTGAACCCAGTTAGGCTCAACGACGCACTTATTTTCATTGCAGTTCTCTGTTGCCTTGGTGTCTCAGCCTGACTCTTACTACGGTGCCACTGAGATGTTGCTGAGGATGTGGGCGGTACCACTACACTGCTGAGGACAGGGCTACTTTGTGTACCAGAGAAAATGTCTCCCTCTTGTTCACCTTCCACTGCGATCATATCTTCTTCTTCTACCTTTTCATCCCCTCCAACAGCAATGGGTGCAGTTTTACTTTTTTGTACACCAAGTAGGTGCGCCTCCCACTGGATCATGTGGTGTTTTTTCAGATGGGTAGGTTGGCTTTCGGTACCAAACTGGGGAAGTGAACTTTCTTGTGCTGCTGGAGGTGCCACTTGCAATGCCGGAGGAACTGGAGGGTGTGCCTGGAATTTGACTCTGTGAAGTTACAGTACCACTACCTACTGAGGTGGTGGTTGAGCTGGATGTAGGTCCCTGCCGGGCCTTTACAAATGCAAATATGGAAGCTGGAGGTCGTGTTGGTGCTACCTGTGTTGGTGCTACCATGCAACATCCCTCACAGCAATTTGGGATGGGGTAAGAATAATGTCAATCTCCATCTCCACTGGGGCGGGAGTGATCTTCATGATGACTGGCCCATCATCATCCTCCTCTTCTACATCTTCCTCCATAACTCGAAGGCTTTCTGGAACCATCCCTTTTCCTTAGCCTTGTTGCGGGGCGTGCCTCACTCTCAGGCTGAGCTGGTGGGTTCCAAGTGGTATCTAGATCATCAGAAGGGGGGCTTGAAGAAGAAGTTGATGAACTAACTCTCCTTTTCCTTGCTGGGGATCTGGAAGACAATGGATCTTCTGAAAGAGTGGCTTCCTCTTCTTCGTCTGCAGGAAGCTCGATTTCCTGAACTGCCCCTACTTCAGGAAGAACAACTACTATTGTGGGCTGTTGTTGCGGCTGTTGTTGTGGCTATTGTTGTGGCTGTTGTTGCGGCTATTGCTCCGGCTGTTGTTCCGGTTGTTGTTGCCCACTTATGTGCCGAGTTTCCGCCTGCGTTGATTGGGTACTACTTTGTGATAATAACATTTCAACATCACTGCTCGTTGGCGTTTGCACAAGTAGACTGGCTACCTCTGTGACACTCATGGGCTTGGGCCTAGGTTGGTGGGGTGGGCCCGCTGATGCAGAGGTGCTGCTCCCTGCTTGGTTCCCGCACACCACTGATGCAGGCGTAATTTTCTGTTTCCCCAAAAAACAGATTGGGCGGCACACCAGTCTTGGTAAGTGGCAGTGCCACTTCCTTCTTCTGTTCCTTCTTCTCACTGGCAACTTTCTTAGTACTGGAGGACCTAGTACCTTTCTTTGGGGCCATCTTTTTCCGATGTCACCAGGGCGCAGGTGCACAAGTTGCAGAGATGTCTGTGGTCACACGTCACGTGACGTTGTGCGCAGCAGGACTTCTGTCTGGCAGTACAACGGGTGATGATGATGACACCTCCTCCTCTGTCTTTTTGTGCACCTAAAAGCAAAGAAGCCAGAAGAACATCAGGGAAATGTTGCATTTGTTGTTGTGGTTCAATTACTACTAGTACAAAAATATATAATATATAACTTAGTGTGTGGTGGTCACACTTGTTAATGTTATGTTATTATATTTTATTAACGCAGTTTAAGTTATAAAAAAAACATAACAGTGTAGCCATTGGTGAGATTTTGATAACAAGGGCTTTCATGGTATACTGTGTACACTCAGGAAGGATAAACAAAAATACAAATGTAATGGAAGTGGAACCTGCTTGGATTAATTTGTGCATCACGTCATTCAGGGAGCTGCAGCAGGCAAAGGGGGTGAAAGCAGTAAACCAAGAGGAAAAAATGAAAGACATGCAGGCCTTTATGGCAAAAGCAGTACACTAGACACTACTAAACTACCACCACAAAATGGCGACCAGTCACATGGTCACTCACAGTCACAACAAGCAGGAGGCCTAGAAAACAATGAACTCAAGTAGACCTATATGGCCAGACAAAGTAGCCACACAGCTTTAATGCAAAAATGCAAAAATTAAAATCCACAGGGCTAAAAAAGGTTGTAAAGTTACTCAACAACCACACCACACACACACACATCCAACAAAGGCATTTATTTAAAACACACCAAAAAAGTGAAATACCCTCCAAAAAACACATTTTGCAATTCAATCTAATGCCATCCATGCCCCAAATGATGTTTAAATTCAACAGACACCAGAGAGACAGTTGTTTAAAGCACCTATGAGTAGCTCCGGGTCTACTGGATGAAAGGCCTCTTGGCAGACTAGCCACAAGCTTGCAGGCATATGTCAAAAGCACACTGGCTGGCTCCACAAAACGGCCACCAGCCACATGGCCAGGCCACCCACAACAACAAGAAAGGGAAGACAGACAATGCAGGCCTATGGCAAAAGCACACTGCCTGGATTCAAAAGGGCCACCAGCCACTTGGCCAGGCCCACAACAACAAGAAAGGGAAGACAGACATGAAGGCTTATGGCAAAAGCACACTGCCTGGCTTCAAAATGGCCACCAGCCACATGGCCAGGCCCACAACAACAGGAAAGGGAAGACAGACAATGCAGGCCTATGGCAAAAGCACACTGCCTGGCTTCAAAATGGCCGCCAGCCACATGGCCATGGTCCACAGGAAACAAAGGAAAGACATGCAGGCCTATATGGCAAAAGCAGCACACTACTAAACTACTACTACAAAATGGCCACCAGCCACATGGCCACCTACAGTCACAACAAGCAGGAGGCCTGGAAAACAATGAACTCAAGCAGGCCTATATGGCCAGACAAAGAAGGCATGCTAAACAACACAGCTTTAATGCAATAAAATGCAAAAACGAAAATCCACAGGGCTAAACAAGGTGTGCAAGTTACACAACAACCACACCACACACACACACACACACACCAAAGGCATTTATTTAACACACACCGAAAAAATGGAAATACCCCCAAAAATGCACATTTTGCAATTCAAACCAATGCCATCCATGCCCTAAATGATGTTTAAATTCAACAGACACGACAGAAACAGTTGTTTCATGCATCCATGAGAAGCTCTGGGCCTACTGGATGAAAGGCCTATTGGCAGACTAGGCCACAAGCTTGCAGGCCTATGGCAAAAGCACACTGGCTGGCTCCACAAAATGGCCACCAGCCACATGGTCAGGCCACCCACAGCAACAAGAAATGGAAGACAAACAACGCAGGCCTATAGCAAAAGCACACTGCCTGGCTTCAAATGGCCACCAGCCACATAGCCAGGCCCACAAAAACAAGAAATGGAAGACAGACAATGCAGGCCTATGGCAAAACCACACTGCCTGGATTCAAAATGGCCACCAGCCACATAGCCAGGCCCACAACAAAAAGAAGCCTAGGCCTAAAGGAACAAAGGAAACACATGCAGGCCTATATGACAAAAGCAGCACACTTCTAAGATACCACCACAAAATGCCCACCAGCCAAATGGTCACTCACAGTCACAACAAGCAGGAGGCCTGTAAAACAATGAAATGAAACCTATATAAAATGAAATGCCTATAATAGCCAGGCAAAGGAGGCATACTAAACAACACAGCTTTAATGCAATAAAATGCAAAAATAAAAATCCAAAGGGCTAAACAAGGTGGGCAAGTTAGACAACATCTATGCCCTAAATGATGTTTAAATTCAACAGACACCACAGAAACAGTTGTTTCATGCACTCATGACTAGCTCTGGGCCTGCTGACTACCCTCAATACATTTTAAAAACAATGATGAAAAGTAGAACAATTGTAGTTGCAGCAACTCCAATGCCCCAATCAAACAAACAACACCAACTTACTTGTAAAATCTCCAATCCAAAAGTCCTCAAATCCAATGACATACGATGCAGCAGACACAAAGAGTGATCCTTCCAGCTCCAAATCCAAATGAAAAGTGAACAGGACATGGGCAAAGCACTGGGAGGAGCCTGCTGGACAGAACAGGAAGTTGGAGACTCTGGGGCACTGCCTTCCTCTCCAAAAAAAAGTAAGACAAGAAAAAGGACTCCTTGCACAAAAAGGTACAGCCAAATGTCAATATGAGGAGTTTTTCATCCGAATCATCATTTCCGAGACGGTTTTATGCTGCTCGAGATATATTCTTCTCCAGATTGCAAATTTTGCGTGTTCGGCATTGCGAGCTTCACCAAACTTCCGCCGGATGTCCGCTGGCGCGTCCAAATGATGTGTTCGCGATCGCACACTCTCGCGAGATCGCGCAGCTGGCTACCAAAATCTTGTGGTGCACGCAAACAGATAGGAAAACTCGTCAGAGAACGCAGGTAGCCCGGTAAGTCGCTACCGCGCACGCGAAAATGCATTTTGAACACGCAACAAAGGAAAAACTCCGCTATACCGCGGATTGCGGAGTTTTTGGTAACTCAGCCTTCTACGTGGAATGCGGAGTTACCAAAAATCCGCAAATTCCGCGAGTGGAGCAGATTTTACTGCCCAGGCTTACTTAGGATCCTGTTTTTCACTATTTTTGAAAGTATATTGCACTGTTAGTGTATGACCGTTAATGTTCCCATGACTGTAAATTGCAAATTGCATTTATATAGCACCCATTACCCCATACGGGGTGTTGAAGCGCTTTGCGGCGAGTAGCACGATACTCCGGAGCACAAGATTAGAGTTTATAACAACAGGAGTTCCTATTAAAGTAGATTGCTACGTAAAATGTACAGTGCCTGTGTTTAATACTCTTGTTTGTCCTTTGTATCGTTATGTGCTGCATCACAAACACAATGTATTGAAGCACCTACACAGTGTGCTCTTTGCCTGTAAATTTGATATTTAGAATGTTTGGTTTACTATTAACTTTCTTTTGAACAGGTAACGGCGTGGAGGTTGGATGGGCTTTGTGCTCTGTTGTTATGGCAAACAATATATAATAAGTGTTCCCTGCCATTGCATCTTTCACCATTAGTCATAAATACATCTTGTTTGTGCTGCCCATTATTCTTTTTTTATCAAAGGGAAAATAAAGAATAGGAGGTGTCAGCGCTGAGCAGCGACTGATAACAGACATCGTGTTGTGTTCATGTGGGTGCGCGTGGAATTTAATCCACATCTAACTCTAACATTCTGTATATCTTCGCCACGCGACAAAGTTAACAGTTTCAACTCTCCATTTTGGGAAAGTTCTAATTTTGAAACAGCAGTTTGAAGCACAATTTTATTTAGTTAGTCAGTTAATTTTTTAGCTTCTCATCATACTTCACAGGTACAGCAGAATCCAGAAAATACCTTTATTTAAATGATTTAAATACAAACTCGGATAACATGAACTTCCTTTTCCATAGAAAATACATCAGTAATTACCAAATTCAACACGTTAAGCCTTAGATTTAAATGAATGAGGCTATCTTGGTCGCTCGGACGTGTGAGAACATGAAAAAGGGGAAGGAGGCTGGGCTATGATTATTTGGGGTTCATGTCCCATCTGGTTTATGAGATATGGGGTAACTCTGCAGATGCCTGTGCTTTACCCTGACACTCCTGCTGCTGACGGCGGATGAAATGACTCTAAACGTGTGTGGGCAACGGGGAATCACCAGGCGAATCAGGCACAGAATTCAGAATTCACTCGGCAATTCCGAATTTCATAGGGGGCCTTGATGACACAACTCAGAATGCCACAGTAATTCACCCTCAGAGTTACTGATACCCCCATGCCCTTATCAGTAACTCCTGTCGAAGGGAAATATCCGCTAGTTATTGTCTAAGGTGGTTTAATTATATATCAAAAAAGAGTGGATCACTTGAACCTGTTATCCAGGGTTTGGTGGTTATTCGACCGTTCCTTAAAAAACCCTCATTCACGTTTTTAGGTGGATTACGTGGCGGTATATCTTGGTTCTCCGCCTTTTTAACGTGATTGCATCATCATCGGGTTTAATGTTGTGCTGCCTCCACCTAAAAACGTGAATGAGGGTTTTTTAAGGAACGGTCGAATAACCACCAAACCCTGGATAACAGGTTCAAGTGATCCACTCTTTTTTGATATATAACTACCATTTGGAAGGTGACTGGATCACGTATCCTTCTTATTCCCTACCAACTGATCAACCATTGATATAGCAGCGTGCAGCTGTGGGAATCACATCCCTTTCGAAGACGCCCCGAAAATTTCGCTGAGGATTATTCGAACAAAACACATTGTACACTAAAGTGACCACACTTGACCCAGTACATCAAAATGGCAGAGAACTTAGGACTAAGTTACTCTACTGACGAGATCAACGCAACTCTTTCCCTTCCATCCCTTCTGCAAGATGGTGAAATCACACAAACCCTGGCTCAGAATGAGGACTGGGAACAACTATCCGAGGACAAGAAGGAACAAGTTAGAACAGCCATCCATGGCATTATTATGACTGAATATTTACGTGGAAACGCTGCACCGAGAGGACTGTGGGTCCAAAATGCACCTAGGATATTTCTGAAAGACCTTGCATTTAGGAAAGACTGGTCAGCCATATCCTGGAAATGTACTAGAGACTACTTAGTCTTAATAATCAAAACTGCAACCAGATTAACAGAAGCGCTCACAATTAAGATCCAATTGAGTGAAGCAAAACTAAAAAACATGGTATCCATCACTGTCTTCAAGAAAAAACTAGAAGAAATCAACCTTGATATGAATGAGACGAGAGAATATCTAACACAGAGCAAAATCCAGAAACTAAGTAAGGATTTAAAGAAATTCTCCATGGAAAAAATGCACCCCTACAGTAAGGACGACTATGAAGTATCGGAACACCAAACTGATAATGACTCCAGTGGTAACTCCTCTAACAACTCAGACTGGAGTGGGGATGATAATATGCCAAGACGAAAATTCAGAGGGCAAAACAGAAGACAACAACGACGAAGACCCAACACTTGGCGCAACCCTAATTACGGGGAACAACCTCCCTCACTCTTCCACCCCTTCACCCCGAATTATCAAGGCTGGATCAATCCATACCAAACAGCACCGCCACAACTAGGTCCCTACATGGGCCAATTTGTTCAACAACCGACTTTTTTAGGGAGAGGCCGCACAAACCAACGAGGGAGACGAAGAAATGTCACCTGGACCGACCAAGAGAGACAGATACTAACAAGGAGTATGGCCAATGCCACAAAAGAAAAACCCAGTACCAGCACGACCCACTAATTTTCAATCTGTCGAAAATTATCCTTTCAAAAGATCAGGAAGACGTCCTTAATAAAGGACTTGGCTTCGTACCAACACCACCATTGGACCTTTTTAAAACACTAAGTGAAGTTGCCCAATTCTGTAGAACATTGAAACTAAAAGCATTTTTTCAAGGCACAGAGATGAATCCCAACCTTGGAGACACCACCTTGAGACCAAAATCTACATTTTGCCCCCTGAACCATCAGGTACCAATAGAAATCCTGACCTTTGAACAGGCAGTAATGAAAGAGATAAATGAAATCAACAAGATGACGACTAAATCCTTCACAAATATTTCCAACAAGGAAAAGAAAGCATTAGAAGAACTAAGATCACAAGATGACATCATCATAAAGCCAGCCGATAAAGGCGGAGGCATAGTAATCATGGACAAGGACCACTATAACAACCAATGCCTAAGATTACTATCTGACGAAAAATTCTACAAAGTCATCAGAGAAGACCCAACACCAAGGTTAAAAAGAACCATCAACCTAATGGTAGAGGAAGCAGAGACAAACAACTGGATCACTAAGAATGAGGCTTCATTCTTAAGAACGGATTCCCCACGCATACCATACTTCTATTCCTTACCAAAGGTACACAAAAATCAACGCCCACCACCTGGGCGCCCAATTGTTTCCGGAATAGGCTCTCTTCTAGAACCTCTCTCTCAATTTGCAGATCAATATCTAAGACCGATGGTACAACAGACTCCAACTTACTTAAAAGACACACGAGATCTGCTGAATCTCTTACAAGATCAACCGTTCCTGAGTGAAACTATGATCTTGGTCTCACTAGATGTGGAAAGCCTCTATACCAGTTTGCCGCAACAAGAAACTTTAAATACCCTGGAAGACTTACTGTTCTCACAGGATTGGCAATACCACACCCCCAGACACTTCGTTCTAGAATGCTGCAGAATGGCTCTGACAGAGAATTACTTTGAATATAACAACACTCTCTACCAGCAATGCCATGGTACTTCCATGGGAAGCACATTTGCGCCGAGCGTGGCAGGTCTATATGTAAGTAACTTTGAAAAAATACATATCCAGAACGTCAACAACCCATTCCAGACCAGGATCACCTTCTAGAAGAGATATATTGACGACATCATCATGTTCTGGGAAGGAACAGAAGAAGACCTCAGAGACTTCCACACTTGGCTGAATACACGAGACGAATGTCTCAAATTCACTATAAATTCAAACAAAGATCATCTGGATTTTCTTGATCTATACATTTATGTAACTGACAATACCATCAAGACTAAAACATTCTTCAAACCCACGACTAAGAACAGCCTTCTCTCTTTCAACAGTTTTCATCCCCGCCCACTCAGAGAAAATTTACCCTACAGCCAGTTCCTGCGCCTAAAAAGGAACTGCAGCGAGCTGAGTGAATACAAACAACAAGCGGAGGACTTACGCATAAAACTACTCAAACGCGATTATCCCATAAAAATTGTGAATAAATGCCAGAAGAGAGCAAGAAATCAACACAGAGAGAGTTTGCTAGAAGTGATACCTAAAACACCATCACCTGACCAAGTAACATGTGTAACAACATTCAACACGGCCAGTAACACCATCAAGAAAATAATTAACAAAAACTGGCGCATTCTGACCTCTGGCAATCTAAACTGGCCAAAACCACGCTTCGCGAACAGGAGAACTCGGAATTTTAAGGACATGCTAGTACACACTCGTCCTTCAGAAAATAAGACACTTTCAACCACAAGTACTCTATGGAACCTACCGCCAGTTGTTGGCCATTTCCCATGTGGACACTGCTCAGTCTGTCATCTCACAGAAACAACAAAATCCATCAAACTGACACCAGACCTAATGTGGAAGATGAGACAACATACAAACTGCAACACCACCCATGTAATCTACATGATTACCTGTCCTTGCAATTTGAGATACATTGGAATGACGTGTCGCAAGGTAAAACAGCGAATCTGCGAACATAGAAGCAACGTCAGATGTAAACGTCACACTACCAAAATGAGCAGTCATTTTATTGACCACCCACACACGCTGGATGACCTCAAATGGATTGTCATAGAATCTATGGTGGCTGGGTCTCAAAATGTCGAGAAACGTCTCTTTATACAAGAACAAAGATGGGTACACCGTCTCAAAACGAATGTAACAGGTTTGAACGATGATGTGCCCTGGCTGAGTGTGTCATAAACATGTCTAAGACCACTTCACCCTAATGCCGTATTACGAAGCTCCGCAGAATGTCACCCACTTGATCTTATCTGTCATGCATGGTTAGACTCAAGTGATCTCTCAATTTTAACTTTATCAACAACTTAACGATTGACACTAACCTTTCAATCACGTCTTGTCCCAAACCTCATATTTATAACAGGCACAAGAGTAACATATGCTTGCGAAACACTCTTCTACTGTTTTCAGTGTCCCTCGCAAGTAAAAACAGTAAATAAAACTACAGTCGTATATACCATCGCCCTAATTTGACAGTCTTTTTTCACTTTTTGACTGCATAAAAATGTTCGAGTCCGGGCACTCTCCACCAAGCAGGAAGACAGCGTCAGCACAAGTCGTGCAGAGCGGGATTTCCGGTATGGAGAAGACTTTGGAGACGGAGACACGTAACGTTAACTCTAGATCTCTTTGCTTTTTTAAATCTGACTTTGTTCTTCCCCCCTCTCCCCTGACCTCTTCTAACAGCCTCACTACGCTGCCACTCTTCCTAAGAAGCCCGAAATCCGAGCTTTGAAGGTACGAAGGCTACTCTAATTAAACTTGTTTACCTAATCTACGTATGATGTGTGCCATCTCTCTCTCTGTGTTCTTATCTAAGCCTACTAGTACTGCCTAAACATGTTATGCGAGAGTGGCTATCAGAAGCACCACTACGGTCGCTTCTTCATCCACAGACCGAGTGAATGCATTAATTTACACGTTAACAATGCCGCTAGAGTATATGAAAAACAGCAGACTCTATCGAGCATTCCACATATGTATACCCAGATTCTTTCCCCGTATTGTCTGTAATTCGCCACACATTGTATCCTATTAGACGACACATACAGATATCATCACAAAGATTTGCCATTTATACTTGCTATGTAACCAGCGGCGTGTTCGAACTCACCTTGCAGAACTTACTGTATATATAAAGAATTGCCATGTTGCATGTCTCTCGTCGTGTACTCTGGGTACCAACAACCCCCACTGTTTTTTAAAAAAAAAAAAAAAAAAAAAGAATTCTTTGATATTTTTTCACTACCATTTGTTATTCGCC
Organism: Triturus cristatus; assembly: GCF_964204655.1. Taxonomy (NCBI): domain Eukaryota; kingdom Metazoa; phylum Chordata; class Amphibia; order Caudata; family Salamandridae; genus Triturus; species Triturus cristatus. Next base: position 528,653,074 of record NC_140588.1, on the reverse strand, counting down.
CTCCTTTTTCCCCATAGGTACAAAACCTTCCATTAGGAGATCTTTTGAAATATAACACGAACTCCTCACCCTTAAAGTGGACAATATCCCCCTTTAAGATAACACCCCTTGGTCCTGATGAAAGCTCGCCTGACCCTCCTGGGCACGTAAAGAGCTGAAACATGTCGACCCACTCACTGGACTGACTGTACAGCGGACACATTACCTGTCCCAGCTGCACAATCTCCTCAATTTTTATTCTTTTTCCACGCACCAGACAACAATAAAGTGTAAAGTCCAGGTAGCATGAGAAAACATCCCCATTTTTTAACTTTCACTGTATCACGACACATGAGCACCTTGTCCTTTTTTTGATTTCTGATCGCTACTGTACTATCCAGTGGTTTTCCTCCAGGCGGAGGCAGCACAACATTAAACCCGATGATGATGCAATCACGTTAAAAAGGCGGAGAACCAAGATATACCGCCACGTAATCCACCTAAAAACGTGAATGAGGGTTTTTTAAGGAACGGTCGAATAACCACCAAACCCTGGATAACAGGTTCAAGTGATCCACTCTTTTTTGATATATAACTACCATTTGGAAGGTGACTGGATCACGTATCCTTCTTATTCCCTACCAACTGATCAACCATTAAGGTGGTTTAATGTCATCTGGGATTTTCTTCTGGTTGTATCACTTCTTCCAGGAAAGAATGATTTTCCATTACCACCAATTTTGAAGGCCCTATTTTTTTTTATTTCACACGTGTCAGCTTGTAACATGCTGCAGAGCTGTGACTGACTTTTCCAACCATCAGCATAGTACATATTTCAAGAACTGTCTGGTCAAGGGTGTTAGAGGTTTCCTCTGCTCCCCAGGCCTGTTTATGGTTTATGTGCAGTTGCTAGCGTGGGAAGCCGTGCTCTATAATGACTGTCATACTTTCTAGAGGCCAGTCATAGCTAAAGGCTTGATTTAGATTTGGGTGGCAATAGGAAACCCTCTGATTTCTGAAAGAAACCCTAGTGTCCCTTGACGTGGCAGTTCTTTGAAGTCGACTGAAGCACCATGAGGGCTCAGCATCAGATTCAGGCGGCATCTCCAATGCTTATGAAAGTTGGATATTTTATCCAGAGCAGCGCGTGTTATTATACATTGATAACACGCGAACCAGGCGAATGTTCCCAAAGTCTTTTCTCTTTGTTAGCAGTGAAATACCTGATTCACAGAGCAGGCGATTACTGCAGAGTGAAACATCTATATTTTTCCGGTTTCGAAGTTTCATCATGTACAAAATCTATGGATGTCTCCTTAAAACTCTTCTAATTATGTAACAATTGTTTACAGGTACTCTGGAAATGTTAGACTAATAAATCCATCTTGAAAATAAACAAGACACTAATTACCAGAATTCCTAGTTTGAAAATCTATAAAATGAGCCTTATGCAGCTGTCAAATTGTCAAAACAACTCTACCCTGCTTGTGCGAATGCCAGCTTTAGCAGCAGAGAGGTGTCTAAACTTTCACATCATAGGCTCCCTGAGATTGGCAGTGCAGCCTGTAATGCTAATTGCTGAAATATCAATGCGCACTGCAGAAAAAAGTGCTGATTTTCTATTTCTAGTTTCCATCACACTGAAAAGTCAAGCAAGTGTTTCTGTCGTTAGGCAAATCGGCAAGTAATGGTGTTTTTAAATACAGCATGCATGATATTTTCCCATTAGGTTAGTATCTGTTACATCTGAATGCCTGGATGTGGCTGTGGGCAGGTGATAGTTTTCTGTGGCACAGACGCTACTTAAATCGCGTTCACCTCTTTTGGAAACATGAATCTGCTATCCAGCACATCTTCTCTACTTTGGGTGTCCCCAGTCAGTCCTGCACCTACCACTTAATATATGGAGTCAGTGGTGTAGCAAGAGTGCTTAATAAAATACAACCACAGGTAAAGTCCAGTGGCCCGCACACCTCTGGGCTCCAGCACTGCGCACTTGGTGTAGTAAAGAAGACTACACCTCTGTGTGTTGTCTTTCTCCAATGCTCAGCTTCCTTGTTAGCCCTAATAGTCTCCTTTGACCCAAGTATAGGATGAGTGAATGACACACCAATAATAATGACCTGCTAAATTACACAGCACCACCGTGTGTCAAACAACATGGGACCTGATTCACAAACGGCCTCCGCACTCGTGGCAGAATCCCCGCAGTCGTGGGGATGTCTCTGCACTTGGGGTGAAATGTTTGCTATGAGAAATCTCACTGGAGAATTTCTGCACTGAATGCAGAAACTACCCAACAGCTGCGGGCCTTCACCATGAGTGCTTGGCCCTTTGTGAATCACGCCCCTTGTCTTCACACAGGCTCCAGGTGCAAAGCTGATGCAACATAGTATGCACACAGTTAGGTGGGAAACCTCTGCTGAGAGCAGAGTTCCAGCTTATGTATGGCGACTCAGGGCACTTGATGTCCATTGGGGGTTTTTCAACTTCCCCAGGATGTCAGCAACTGCAGCCTCAGGAGTCTCCGTCATTGGTTTTTGGGGAAGGGTGAGAGGTGTTGCTTGGGAACTACTGGGCTCTAATCCCAGTCCCCTTTCCTTGACACACCCTCTCTGAGTTCATCAGGTGGTGATAGGCTCAAAGCCCCGCCCCCACTGCAGACTCTACACCCCCATGGCCGCACCTCTTCTTCTTACATGCTAAAACTGTTTTCAACTTTGATAGATGTGATAATGGTCCTATAATTCTGCTTAGTTTTTAATGTTTTAAACCAAATACAGTTTTTTTATAGCTCATAGCAAGTCAAATATGCGTGTGAAAGCAGTGTATGGTAAGAAAACATTCATAAAAAAGAATTGTAGAATGGTACAGATAGTAACATGGGGTCTGAAGCCAATCAAAGTCATATCAAAAAAATCTTTATTTTGGCCATACCGGCCATAAAAACACATAAAACAATACAATACATTTTAGCAAAATACAGCACGTCATGTTAAAAGCTACATACTTTGTTTTTTGTGTGTTTTTTTTAAAACACTATAAATATACAAATCATGACTGCATTCTTGAGTTAGCTCCCCCAGGCCTGCTCAGTGTTCTGTAGCAGGGAATTGTGCAATATGCATAGAATACATGATTTCTACATTAGGTGCAAAGTGGGGAGCAGTAACACGTGCTGTAACAAATGACTATTTCATTAATGATTAAAAACACCTATTTGGTACAAAAAACTTTGTTCTTATCTAATAAATATTTGAAAATAAAATAATAGGGATGCCAGTTTAACATAGATTAAATTATAGGAATTGTAAAACACCTTGGCAATAGATAAATTGCAGTAAGGATAAACATATAATAGAATGTATACATACCGCATGGTTCTAAAAGGTGCATAACATAGCGTGACTAATAGTTGCTGTAAATCCTATAGGGACTTCTTTAGAATCGCTCTTAGAGTGCACCGCATAGAGTATAAAAACCACGAGATGGAGAACACAATAGGCATATCAGTATCATATTTAAAAAGCCTAAACACCTCAGTGCAATGTCTAGTCCCCATGTTCCTACACAATTGTAGCAACCATCGTGACCTTGTCTTCCCATAGGCAGGGCAGAAGAAAAGTACGTGCATTTCGGTTTCCTCTGCTTGGTCACACCCTGGGCAATCTAGAGTATGGGAGCCCTGACACTTATTAGTAAATGATCGAAGCGGTAGCACCCCATGTCTAAGTTGGAGAAAAAGCTTCTTTGCTAGAAGCGATTGAATATAATCTAGCGCTGGTTCTAGCCTATATTGCTGTGTTACTTCCAAGAACCTAGAAGTTAGGCATCCAAGCTTGGTCCCCCGCCATAATTGAGCCAGTTTAAAATCTCTATGGGTCTCGAGGAGTGCCTTTCCACATGTCCACATGTTTACCCTCCCCAGAACCTGGCAAGTGTTTCTAATATAGGCTAGCCAGGGGAGTGTCCCCGCACCTTGTAGCCTCATAACATCGTTCAACTCCTCTTTGTATTCGGCTAGTTCGGGGGTACTCTAGAGGTGTCAACAATATAGGAGCGGTCTAGAAGAGGCTTCATCTGCTATAGGGCTAATCCCTAGGTCCATCCTGAGTGGTGTTAATGGAGCGCTAGTGGGAAGACCCAGCAATTGCCTGAGAAATGAATTCTCTGTCAATGATAAAGAGGTGGCTAAACAGTGGCCCCATAATTCTACCCCATAAAACGCCGCACCCCTTGCCTGTGTCTTGTACATTTCTGCTGCAGGGCCTATCACTTTATGCATGCAGCTCTTGTAGACTTTTATGATACCTCCCGGGGACTGGGTCAGTTTTAGACTAGCTTTCTTTATTTGTGTCCCCCATTCCATTTTTTCGGTTAGTGTAATCCTTAGATAATCAAAAATAGACACCCTCTCTAGGGCCCTTCCATCTAGTCAGGGATTTGGGCAATTTGTGGTGTTTGCGTTGAAAACCATATACTTGTTTTTTTGTAAATTAATCTCAAATCTCCGGTTTTTGCAAAAAGAGCTGAATACATCAAGAACCCTTTGCATGCTCATAGGAGATTTGGAAAGTAAAAGCGTATCATCTGCAAACATGTGAGCTGAAATTTTGCGGTTCGCTAACCTGGGTGCATCGATATCTTTTCCATCGGCAAGGATTCTATTAAGCTGTTTATAAAAAGGGAAAAGTGTGTCGGGGCCATAACACATCCTTGGTGCACCCTTTTCTCTACGGGGAAAGGGTCAGAAAGTTCACCATTTTTGCCATATCTTATTTGTGCATAATTATCTTGGTGAGGGCGTTTAAACTGGTAGCAGAGATACTCTGGAACTCCCAGGTCCAGAATTATGCCCCACAATTGATCCCTCTGGACCAGGTCAAAAGCGGATTTAAGATTCACAAATGTGAGGTAGAGGCTGCCACCGTCTAGGCCCACGGCTTTCCAGTGGATAAATTGTAATCTAAAGATCTGGTCAATAGTAGAGATCTTGGCCCTAAACCCTGCTTGTAGAGGTGTTAACACATTACCCTCTTCTATCCAAGATTGCAAACGCCCCAAGAGAACGTGTGCAAAGATTTTTTGGTTAACGTCTAAAAGACTTATGGGGCGAAAATTGGCTGGATTAAGAGGTGAGCCCTTTTTATAAATTGGGATAATTTCTGCCTCTGCCCAAGTAGAGGGCAGTGCCATGCCCTGCAAAACAGCGTTAAAAAGTGACCACAAGTAGGGTGCCCAAACTGAGGGCTCGGAGCGAAAGAGGTCGCCAGGAATCTTGTTCAGCCCTGGCACCTTAGCTGTTAATAACTTGCCCAGTGCCTCTGTGATCTCCTTCATTCAACAGAGTGGAACATATTGATTTGGCAACTCCATATCGATAGTGTTTGTTTCCACCCAGCCAGCTTCCTCAGTTGTCCTGGTATATAAAGATTTAAAATGGGCTCTCCAGACTTCTTCCCCTACCTTTGGCGCAATAGCCAATTTACCTTCAGATTTACCTGTGTTAATTAGATTCCAAAAGGCCCTCATTTCATGACTATCTAGCGCTGTTTTAATGGCATCCCATTTTTCACTTTCCCAGTTGCTTTTCGCTTTAGCTGCGATATTTTTATAATGTTCTCTAGCTTCCTTAATTTGTAGCCTATCATTGTTTCTAATGGAGATTAAAAGGGCTTGCTTGGCTACCTTGCAGAATTTGTTAAACCATGGATGCCTTGGTTTGGAATTCAGCCTAGGCCTTTTAATGTTAAAGAAAAAAGGTCCCAGGGCAGAAAGCAAATCCTGATGGTTGTTTGCAATTCTGGTTTGGAAAGTTGAAGTGCCACTGGTCACAGAGAGTTGGGATGCAGCTTCTAGAAAGGGAACGATTTGTTGGTATAGGGAGGCCACTTTGTCCTGTGATTGTACAAGCTCCCCCCAGCGTACTCTCCTCTCTCCGTTGACCAATACTAAGCCAGGATCAGATTTTGAAGATGTGCTATGATGACCTTCAGCTAGCGGCAAAGATGCTTCTAAAACCAGAGCATTATGGTCACTCTTGTTGCGAGGGGTGACCTTAAAGTCGAGAACCCTGTACCATGATCTAGCGTCTACCAGAATATAATCTATGATCGATGCCTGCCCGAGTCGGGTAAAGGTAAAATTACTGGGACTATCGGATACCGATCAACCATTAATGCCCTCAGTGAGTGGCTTAGTTCGAGTGCGTTAATTTGTAGGACCAGAGGAGTCCATGCCGGTGTTGGTGGAATATTAGGGTCTGGAATTGCCCAAACTGAATCCTCCTCGTTTGTAATGCTTGTGGACAAGCCGTTCAAGGGCTCGAATTGACAGTTAAAATCCCCACCTATAATGACCCAATAGTTTTCCGGTATAGTTGGGAGAAAAGTGGTCAGGTGGTCAAGGGTGGGGGAAACTTGCACATGGCAGACTGGCCGCGAGTAAACATTAATTAAACCAACCCTAATTGAGGTAGAGAAGGACATAAAGACACACAAAATATCAGGAGACGAAGTCTCTATCTGTTTGGCCTCACAACCAAGGTACACACCAACCCAGGTGCACAAGCCCCCAGAAGGTCTCTCCCTAGCCCCCTGGACTGCTGAGGTACTATATGACGCATAGTCCACTCTATGTGCATCTACCCTTGCCCATTTTTCCTGGAACATACATAATTCATGCTGGTCTACGAATGACCCCCAATCTGGGAGATCCAGTTTCGAGGTGAGTCCTGCTATGTTCCAGGATAATATCTGCAAGCTTGGTGGTCCTGCTTCGTTGACCAAAGGAGCCTGAGGGGGAGGCTGGCCCTTAATTGGGCCTGGTGTAAGTCTTTGGGCCCTCCCCCTCCCCTGGAACTGCATTCATTAGCCAAATTTGGATAGCTAAGTAAGGTAAGAGTGGAATCTATCGGGGTACCCTCAGGGACCAACTCTTTATCTCTTTTCTGCTCTCCTTAGCCACCCTTTTGCACTGGCCCGTCCAGATTCAATAGTCTCATTCTAGACTCATAGTTATCACTGGGACGTTTGTAGGAAGGCCTGATGTACCTTAGTCAATCTTCCGAATGTAGAGGGCTAAATCGGTTGGCGACAGGGAGGTTGTATATGAGTGATGTGGGATGGTCCCGGCCTATTTGAGGCATGGGGCCGCCCTGATCACTGGTTCCCCAATCATTGGCCAGTCCTCCCACATTGCGCGGCATAAGCCTTGGAGGGAAGAAAATCCCAGGGGGAGAGAAGTAATACCCCCAGTCTCCCTCTGATAACCCCAATCTAGAATGTATTGGACATCCCGAGTATCCCTAAAATTGATCACTATACAGTCCCCGGCTAGATCCTCTGGCCTCTACCCCAGTCAGCTTATCCTGCTTGCAAATATGACGTTATTTACGTCTTTATAGGGGAAATGCCTATGTTTGGTTAACCAGTGAATGCATTTATTTTTTAGTTCAGAATGGGATTCCCCAGACCCCCTTTCCAGCTCGGGTACTCCTGACAGCACAATAACATATGGGGTAGAGGCTGGGGGTAGATTTATACATGGTAGTGCAGACTGTGTTTTCCTAGATTTTGTGTGTGATACAATATTCTCACTGGCCTCTTGAGTTTTACTGACTTGCTGTGTATTGGATGAACCTGTTGTAGGCGGAGGTAACCTATTAGCAGGTTCAGGGGGTGGACAATGAGGGAGCCTCTGGGGGAGGATAACTGGATCCAGACTCTATGGTGGGGGTGATCCAGACAGGGAGCTGTGTCCCCATTGTTTGTTATATTGGGCCTAACGGGGACTGACAATGTATCTAATGCTGATGTAGCTACCTTGTTGGGGTGCGAGGCCAGCTCTTTAATAAGGGATTTAGTTGTCTCGGCTACTTTAAGAGTTGTGTCTGCCTTTCCCACCCAGTGGTCCACCACTGACGATAGGTAATCAATTCGATCCATTAAAACATCAAGTTCATATTTTACAACATATCTAAAATGCACTTTAACGTCCATCACCAACTTTGACATCCACAATGGTTGCTCTGGGGTCATCTGTAGTGAATCCCCAGTTCCTGATTCCCCCAGAATTCTGTTAGGTAACATATCAGATGCTTGTTTATTCCGCTTTGCTCCCTTATTTGTAGCAAATTTGTGATTCCCTCCTCTCTTTTTTACATCGCTCCCCAAGAGGGTCTTGGGAGCATGAACCGCTCCTGTCTGTGCGCGTGTCCTTGGGGGCTTTGAGTTTGACACCGTGGTTTGTTTTGGGGATTGGGGCAGGGTGCCAAATTCGGAAGAAGTAGGACTTGGAGCTATGATCGGTGTTAATGAGAGATGCCTCTCTGTACGCTCGATTTCCGTGGAAACAGCTCCAATTGCCCTCTGCAGCATTTTATCAATTGCAGTGGGTTGTATAGTGGATTGTTACGAAGTAACAGTTTGCCGGGTAGTGGAGTCTTTCACTACAGGGGTGCGTCTGCCCATGACTGCTTGTGAGGTGCACCTTGTCAATACGATAACTCCTTCATAGTTTTGGCAGGACAACAAGCACAGTTCAATTATGAGAGCACTAACCTTGGGTTAAGTTACTGATTACTTGCTTTTCCAAGAGGCTGTCATCCGTGTTCAAAACCAAGGGAGGTGACCCAGCTCAGTCTCTTCCGGTCTAAGACGGGCGCAGACGGGCGCAGATGGGCCTGCTCTTGGCCCGGGCTTGGCTCGGGCACGGCCTGGGCACGCCCGCGCGCGTCCTGCGCTGCGGGAGTGCAGCGGTCCTTTTATGCACCTCCAGCCACGAAAACAGATCGTGGGTGGCCCTCCTGCCGCGGGTGGTACTGGGCGCTAAAGTCGCTTGGTCCCCGTGCAAGGCTGGTGCAAGGCTGAAGCCAATCATCAGTCCATATTCCTGCTGGAGCATTCCCTTTTATCTTACCCCTAATGTTTCTTTTCTTGAAACTTTACGTTGAATATATTTAGCTAACTGTTTGCCACGATGGAAGCAGTGTTATATTTTAATGAGGCTGATTCATTTCATGTACAATGCTGCAGGTTTCAGTTTACCTTGTCCCCATGGGTGATCATTTGGACATCTTTTAATTTTTTTAGGGTTGACATTCTTGTTTCCAGCAGCAGTTAGCTTACCCTTGAGAGTTCCTAGCAACAACCATATGTTAGTCCCTAGCAACAATCATATGTTTCCAGCCACGCTCGCTATTGTCAGTATCTCCATCTGCCCCTGAAAGCACTTTATTTCCTGCCTGCTACCTATATTTGGTTGCTTCCAATGCCCTGCCTGCCCTGATAACCTTTTGTGTTTACTGTGCTCCCCTGTCTGGTCTTTATAGTTCTCTACGTTACCACCCGTTAGCATATTTCTTCCTGTGTCACTGCCATATCAGTAATTTCTGTGTCAGCTCCAGTGAATGGAGAGAACCTCTGAAAAAACATGCTCAGCAGGAAGTTGTTAGAGTGATTCTGAGCTGTTTGTGATAAGGTTCCTTGATTTGATCAGTCAGAAAACTTTAATTGCTTTGCCTTTCTCTTCATGAATGAGAGGCCTAAATTGTCGGCCTGATATATAATCATATTTGTACTTTTCCTGTTTTAAGGCTCTGTGTTATCCAATCCACCACCCGCCACAATATCACCTTCTCCTCCTAGTCATGCCCCAACATCCAGACTGTCACCACAGAACAAACAGATGGTTGATATGAGTTAAATCTCGGCTCTTTTGCCTTTGGATTTAACACTTTTCTTTATTACTGACAGAATAGCTGAATGTCTTTGTCACACATCCCTATTGCTACCATGCTCAGTAGCTTCAAGTTTTAAGTTTAATTTATTATGATACAGAACTCCAACAGAGGTCCACATAACGTGGCAATAGTAAAACAGTAGTACATAATACATAATAAAATCTGCAATAAAAAGTGTAAAACCTCCAATCTATTACATAAATCACTTATGAGCATCATCTACTGTCCTCTAAAAAGTGACGACGAGCATAGCTCCACAGAAGATATGTGAGTATTCTATACACTAGACCAGCCAGCTCGAGCATATCACTTATTCCCAACCTCTGGAAGGACGCAATGTGCACCAGAAGGAAAACATATACTGCATATAAAAAAACTTGATAAATGCATTAATTTTCAAGCCTTTGTAAAGTGACAGAGTGCAGAATGCAACATAGGATGTGCAAATATTGCATAATACAGTCTTATAAATGCAACTATAAAGAATAACAACATACACACACAAAAATAGAATATACCATTATCGCATGCCTAAAAATCAAAATCATGACCAGAGTTAGCACGTTTTAGGCACAATCCATCAAAACATTCGAGATGCACATTAACATTATTTTAAAACCCTATCAATAATGCACCAAGGCCCTATTAGTTGTGCAAAAAGGATCTAAAAAACGGATAGATCTTGTTACAGATCATTTCATTCGGGAAAACATTACAAATTTACAAGCCTCCAAGGAAGAATGTATGTTGTAATTGATATGTTAACACTTTAAAAAAATGGCAACAAAGATTCTGGAACAAGGGACACACAAATAGTATGTGGTTGAGGTATTGGATATATGACTGGCACAACTTGCATCTTCTATATTTTTTTTTAATTTTATTACAAATGGCAGTAATCACACGTAAAGGGAGCAGATCCAACCCAGCAATAGGATCAGTCTCCTGATCTAATGGGGCAAATTCAGGATTAAACAGAGCAGTGGTTTGGTCCTAAAATTACTCTTCTGAGGCACTTGATTACATGAATTTGACTGACATAGGGATATATTTCTAGCCATACTTATTTTAAACAAATAGCTCTTTATTAAGCTCTTCACAGTGGACTTGGGCATAGAAGAATCTAGATATAGGTCAATCTCAAAAGTTTATTTGGCCCACTCAAAATACCTTAAAAACTAATTTCTACATTCTTTCTGAAAGGAGAAAATATCAAGCTTCAGGGCTGCCCACAATGTTCCCTACTCTCCCCATTGAAGTGATTTCCCTACCTCAAAACAGCAGCCAAGGAGAAAGAATAAGATAACAAACCAAACTCCATGTGCAAAGTGTGAGCGGACTGCAAGTGTATTCAAATTACATATCTGAAGAAAAATCCGACCTTCAATCCCCCCAAAAGAGTGCCAGTGACTCATACCTAGCACTTTGCATGCATAGCACAAAGAAGGGGAAATTTTATCTGCATGGACTGACAGGACATGCCCAAAATGAAGTCTCCTACACATTTAAAAGAAATCTGTTCAGGGCATTAGCCTGAGAGGGGACCTTGCTCGAGCAGAGCTTCATATAATCAGCATTCCCACCCATTCTTAGAGAATACCTTACTGAAATAAAGATACAAGTCAGTTATTTCTAATTTATCAGTTTCCAAATACCACTTATGATTTCTTTTTAATCTTGACCCATTCTTACGAAATATCAAGACTTTACTTTTAAAAATATTAAACTTCAAAAAGTGGACTTCTGCATACTTTGACGACGCTGCAAGCCAATAGGGGTTAAGTCCTTAATGGCTACATCATCAGAATATAGTAGGAAGCCAATGGACATTACACCAGTTCTGGGAGGATTACCCCTCCCTTGATTTAAGGTAACTGGAAGATCTTAAATATATGAGAAACACAGCAGCGAGGCAACAAGCAAATCTACTTCAGTCCATTTTGAGTTTTAACCTTACAGAATAAACCCTGCTTCCCTCCTATCAGAATTTGGCACCGAGTATCCGAATGTAGTTCCATAATAAGACCCAAAAGGTGGTGTGAACACCCAAAAGGAGAAGCTTTCTCCACAGCATTTGATGGTCAACTTTATCAAATGCTGTGGAGAAAACAATAAATGCTGTGTACGCTGGCATACCTCAAGAAAAGGACTATTTTTCAATTACCGTTTGAAGGACCGCAATGATTCCTTTTAAAGCAGTCTTGTTCCGGGAGAATAATATTCTGGTCTTGAGCCCACTGTTGTATAAGACAGAGTACACTACTGGCAAAAAGTTTGCCAGAAGCATCCAACAATGTTATCTGTCTGAAACTTGCCGGGTAGGATTTAGGGCCCTTCTTATATAGCGATACAGTAACACTACCTTTCCAGCATTGGGGAATTTTACCAGAAAAATAAAAATATTTGAATAACAGGCCAAGGAAGGATCCCCATGCTTCAGCCTCCTTTTTGATAACCGCAGTGGGAACATCTGCAGGCCCCAGTAATGTGTAGTTCCGATAAACCTATATAGGATCTGCCCGTTTAGACAACATAGACTGTGGGATTGGTGTCCAGACTGATTCCAGACACCCCCACTAGGTATGTTTGCCTGCATACCAGCTAGCTCACAGTGTCACTGTAAACTCCTCTTACCAAGGAGAAAATAGTTATTGGCAACTATCGAACATGACAACTCTGTCCTATCAGGGATCGTGGAAACAGTACAGTACTTTTCGCTCAGTCACTCATGCTCACTTTGTCTCAGAGAGGTACGCAGAATAAACGGTGGGGACGTTTTCAATAAACATTTATTGAACCAGCGTCATTCTAGTGTAAAATAGGTGTGCTGAAACAATCATAAGGCAGTAACAGATATAAATGATTATAAGCACCAACAAGTAAAAGGATGGTATATTCCTATCATAGTGCTAAAACAATGAATACAGGCAGGTATATAAATACATAACAGTATTAAGGCATATCCTACCATGCAATCCTAAGTAGATGTGCCCTTGTGTACCTAAAATGTATGTAGTGTTGCGGGGATTCTGCTCATGCACAGACATATGCGCAGGAAACCAGGACCTCAGTGAATTGTGGTGTACCAAAAACTCACCTCGAGTCAGTACCCAGAACCCCTATCTGACTAGAATCAGTGTCTCATTCGTTCTCCGTACTACAGCGAAGCTACCAATGATTAGACAACCCAGAACAAGCGACTTAGGATACTCTCAGGAATGGTGGGAATCAAGAACACTCTTTTGTCTTTATTCTCATATCAGTCCACAACGTGAGTAATCAGAGACACGGAAAAGTTTAAAATGTTTATTTTTAACTACGTGCCCTAAGATGCAGTATTTTGGCTAAAATAAGCAGACAAATGATCAGAAATAAAAAAAATCAGCATTGTTACAATTCCCTAAAACACAAAGGGAGAAATCAGATTATAATGATAGTGGAAACAGGTCCTATAGGACATTGTGTACCACCCTCCCCTGGCTAGAAGCTAGTTTTATAATAATAGAAGGTCTCTAGGTTTGAATGGGGAACCCCATACCTCCAAGATCAGCTTAGGTGAATCACATCACAGGATCAGAACTGCTCTCTGTGTCTGGAAAGGTTTTCTCCAAGTGCCTGTCTCATGCATGCAATGCAATATTAAAGGCACCCGAGTTTCAGATATTTGCAGCTGTGTGCTTGTTGTGTCTAGAGCATGGGCCGATCAACCTGAATTCAACAGCATACATTGTTATTTGACCTTGACGGCTTCTCCACACAGTGTTCAGACTAAGGTCCCGGTGTAAGTCTAGGGATGTGAAAAACAGACCGTTCTCATGTGAAGAAAAAGCAAGCAAGCAGTTTTACTTATAATAATAGCTACCTGTGGTGTTGTGTGCAAAAGCAGCAAAGTGGCAAGATGGTGTCTAACATCTAAAACGCTTATTCTAACATAGCAATGTGTGCAGGCAAAGCCCTGTCTTCACTACACCCTCCTATGATCTGACCAAAAACAAAATAGGTAAGCAATGTAGGAACGCAGAGTTCAAGTTCGAGTGAGACAGAACCAAGTTCATAGTTTGCCAAACTGGATAATTAGTAGTGAAAAGTTCAAAAATGGAAGAGCGAAAGAAAAAAAACTAAAAAATAAAACTCAAGCAAGGGTGACAAACAACCCCTTCTGGAGGAAAAAATGGTAAAAAATATTTGAGTTAGTATGTGTTGAAGATGGAAAATTGCCGAATTAATCCATCAGCGTATAGGCACAGTATGTTGCAACAGCCTCCAAGAGGAAGTCATTGTAATCATCAGTAAAGGATTCAGCCATGCAATCTAATAAAGTAAATGAACATACATGTTCGTCGATAGCCGGAGCCTCTAGCACCATCAGAGGCAAACTTGCGTGTTCTTTGAGATAACTTTGCACCAAGAAGTTATGGGCCGCTGCACATACATCCCAATTTCCCAGGATTCCATGCGCAGCCGCACAGGCCATAATCCCGAGACCAGAACAGTCCAACTCATGAGCCACTAAGGGACTCATCAGCCGATTGTAATCTGGGGCAGGAGACGCCGTGTATGAGAGGCACAAATCCAGGGCCCATTCAAATGATCAATCTAGGCAATTCAAAACAGGTTGCCCGCAAGTAAAGTATGAGAACTGTAGGGACAATCCATAGACTACACTCAAAGTAGCCAAAGGTAGTGTTCCATAGTATTCAAGCATCCGGTTGCGAAGCTGGAGCAGCCGGGGAAGGCTGTCATGTGACACAGATTGTGCAGCCATTGCGGAGCAAACAAACCAACAGCAGCACACCGGCAGCCTAGGCGAGGATTAATGGAAGCCCACCGAAGACGCTGAAAAAAATAGAATGAAAAAATGCCGTTATCACACCAAATATTGGGGCAGATTTATGAGCCCCTTGCGCCTCATTTACGCCGCCGTTGCGTCACTTTTGTGACGCAGCGGCGGCGCAAATCCTGCGCCATGCTGCGGGGTATTTACAACGTGACGCATCTGGCAGATGCGTCACGTTGTAAAGCCCTGCGCCACATGTAGGCGTTCTGGAGCAGGGGGGGCGTTCCGGCGCAGGAACGCCTCCTAAAAGTGGCTGAGTGAAATCTACAAGATTTCACTCAGTCACTTTTAAGGCCATGCTGTGTCAAAACCCTGCGCCTGCTTGAAGCAGGCGTAAGGATTGACGTAGCATGTAAGGGATAGGGTACCCCCGAGCCTTGCTGGAGCTGCATCGTGCTTGCGACACAACTCCAGCAATGCGCCGCCTTTCCGACAGGAGTTGCATCACGCGTCTGCCCATCCGAGTGCCACGGTGCGCTGCATTGTAAATGCGGCGCATCAATGGTGGCGCACGGGTGGGCAGATGCTTCGCAACTCTTCTGGCACATCTCTGCTGATTAGCAGAGATGCGCCAGACGTCATAAATCTGCCCCATTGTTTGGAACGAGGTCACAAGGCCGGAGCCCACAACTTTGAAAAAATGTGCTACGCCAGTTGTTGACGAGGGATTGAATATAGTGTGAATCAGAGCACCGAAATGAGTGGGAGATCAGTATTCAAAAACGCATGCACCTCGGTGCGGGTGTTGGCTATGTGAAGGACAAATGTTTCACGAGAGGAAGTTAGGGCAAATTCTTTTTGAGACAATAGAGCACTTATTCTGCTCATCTTGTTGAACTCTGCTTTCAAGATTGGTATGGAAGGCCAGACGGATATATTGAGTCTCCCATGCAGGGGCGGGAAAAGTACATTTTTACAACAAACTACACACTGTGAGACAGTTACAATGTACGGAATCCCTGCTAGCATCCCGCAACATGCCTCATTACTTAAAAGTAAATAACTACCGTTAGCTAGTAATGTGAAAGTCGGTGTAATCACGGGCACATGATTTCCCTTTCAAATGCCAGCTGAATTTGGTGCGTGAACGTTGCACGCGCCATGCAATTGTATATTCTTGGAAACTAATGAGTGATCAGGTGTAGAAGTGCACTCTTCTCCTTTTAAATAAACCTCTTTACTCTCTCTCAGGCACCTGTATGTGAATGGGAGTGACCAAACTTCATGGAGAAAAGCTCTACCCAATGGTTCATATCTGCCTAAGGCATAATGTTTCACACATGAACTGAACTTAAACAATGGAAAAGGTAGTGTGATTAACCCATGAATAAGCCACTTAGCCGAGTTCGATTCGGCCACAGAAAATGGTAAAGGTTCCAACTTTTCAATATGCAATAGCGAATATGTTGCATCCTTCATAGACATGAATTGTTGTTTATCAGTCAGATTAAACGGCAAAAATAACAATGATGTATTCATGTAGTCCCAGGCAACTTTCCCAGCTTCAACGTTTGTAAAGTCCATGCAATCTGTATTATAGAACGTAATTGATTTTGACCATGGTATAAAACAGACATGTCATCTTGTACAATATCCACAACAGATAAAACAATATTATCTAATGTGTAAATTCTGGAAGACAGAGTATTAATGCTATTATCAATGACAGCAAGCACTTTTTCCAAATTAGCTTGATCAATAGCTCTCAACCTAGAAGCAGCTTCAATTTGAGATAATTTCCAAAATTCGTTGTAAATAGCATATACCCCTCTTTTGGACCTACCTCCCAGAGGGCCTTTAACAAAATCATTAGATCTACATCATCAGTCAATTGGGACAAATGAAGCTTAATTGACGCTAAAGTGGAATGTTTAAGCCAGTTCTGACATAATTTGCCTACTGAATGGGTAGTAACAGAACAGGTGGTTTCAAACCGGGGATCCACCCTAACTTGTGTATAGCCTGAACGCAGACTCAGAAAATGATGTTGACATGAATCTGAAATTTTTTGCCATAATAACCATCCTTGGGGATCTATGTTGGAAATATTGAAGGATGGATTAGTAATTAGTTACTGCAATTCATCAAGGGACAGATCTGTGTGATTGGACCAGGTCGGATAAGCACTTAGATCAGGAATTGTAGGGGCGTTCATTTTTTTAGAAGTCGCCAAACCAAAGCAAGTGGTTTGAAAAACAGGAGAGTTCAAAAACAAAATGTGGTTCGGGATAAGGCATGCACGATGCAAAGCTTCCGTGCCTTGGACTTGCCAGGTTTTAGAACTCCAAACAGATTTATGATCAATGGTATTTTTCCACAGCTCATAGCCCCCTATAGCTAATTCATCCATAAAGGACTTCGAATACAGTAATTTAGTGTGTGTATGCCTAACTTTGGAAGTAGACTTTGCAGATATTTTGAAATAAAAGGCGTCAGCATTGGATTCACTAAAATCTGTAAAATATGTACATTTTTTCAATAGAGTTTTCGAACTACCTTCAATGGGAGCTGGACAATGTTCCCATTGTGTATAATTACGGCCATTTCTAAATATATTTGCTTTGTGCAGGAAACGATTGCCATAGTGTTGGTAGTAAAATAACTCTCCATAATTCGCTGAGTCTAAGTACAAATCTTCAGCTTCAAAAGCAGCATAATATTTCAAATCAGAGAAAAGAGCCTCAACGGCTTGGATATCCCAATCATCAGAGCATTTGTTTTGTTTCACAACATCCCCCATAGAAACATGAAGTACATTGGGAACATTAATCACCTCTGTAGGGTCATGAATTTGAAATTTTACAGCACCCCATACAATCCCATCTAACACAGGCCAGGCAGTAATATTAACAAAAGTCTGGTCCCTCTTCATGATGTGTGATGAGGAGTGGGGTGCCAAAGTTCTTAATCTAATTGCAGATCTAGATTGGTCAGATAATGTCCATTCACGAGACGAAAAAAGACAACCACAAATCCAATCGACATAAACAAAAAAATAGATATGTGCACCAGCCAAATATAAGTCCAAGGGGGAATTAGAAAATGTATTTTAAACCAAACAGCAAAAATAGAAATTTTCGATGGGGCATTTGATGTTGTTGAGTTAGTGTCAAATGAAAAACGTGACTGGTCAACTGCACTCAATTGCACACCAGGCAACGACACATCTGTGGGATAGGTATACTTGGTATCTTCATGGGGACCACCAGCCGGTGGAGTCAATAAAGGATTAGTAACTGTATGCATCTCGATTGCAATGTCAGGCCTTTTCGTATTTGCCGGTGCCAAAACAGAATTCCTCAGCATTGCTGGACAAGAGACCGCTGGAGTCATACTAAGTAGAATCGGCCACTCGTTGTAGTTTGACATTGTCAATGGAGATGTACCTGTTATCCTTGCGACCAGGAAGTGGAGGTAAAATGATTGTTCTTGTACCCTGCACGCCAAGCACTGGAACAGGTGCAGGATAAGAGGGGCCGAACTCCTTCTTGTTCTCCACCTTCTCACGGACCAGGTCAATGACTCGGGGTAACCAACCAACTACCAGAATCTGAAGTGCAGCATCAGTTGTGGAGGGCAAGTGTTCCTTTGCAAGACTGTCTCGAGCCTCTTGTAGATTCTGTAACACAGCAGAATGATCATCTACGTCGAAGGGTGCGGCCGACGCCGCCATGTCTAGACCATCAAGGTCTGGGACAAACATTTTTATGCCAAAGAGAATTTCGTACGGGGTCCGCCCACCCAGAGACCTTCTAGGGAGATTATTAAGTGCACATTGATCGCTATACAAATGGGCCAACCAGTTTCTGCCAGTACCTAAAACCCTAGCTGTCATGGACTGCTTTAAGTCACGGTTCATTCGTTCCACAACAGAATGGCCCTCAGGCCGGTATGGAGAGAAAAATTTGACTTGGTCCCCCAACAACCTCATGGCTTCCTTATAAGCCCTAGAGGCGAACGCCGGACCCTGGTCTGAATGGAGGGTACCACATGCAAAAATTCCCACAAAGACATGCAAATCCCTGATGACAGTTCGAGTATCAGCAAACCCATACAAAACGCGTGCACGAATCCACTGCAACTAAGATGAACTTATACGCAGTATCAGAGGAGAAAGGACCGCAGTGATCTAAATAAACACACCCAAGTGGTTTATTAGATATGTACAACTGTGTTTGAGGTGGACGTGCAGCAGCCGAAGGTTTAATCTGCTGGCATATGTCACAAGTAAGGACATAATCACGAGTCTGTTTATACAATCCGTGCCACCAGTAGCGTTGTTCCAAGATAGTGACAGTCGCTGAGATTGCTGCATGATCCGAGGCCATACCTTCATGAGCGGCTGTTATCAAGGAAAGCCTGCGGTCCGCGTTGGGAATCAATCTGTCACCAACGTCGTTAATTCTCACATAGGGAACTTTATCAGGACTTAAATGATAAGAGTATTTAGAAGGGAAACCTCTAGGGTAATTATCTCCCTTCTCTGTCGAAGCAATAGCTGCCAAGATGTCATCATCAATCTTACTTTTGGATCTTGTAAATGCTGCTACTAGATATGTCCAAAAACAACAGTTGATGGACAGAATGCAGAACAATGTCATACATTCACCCCAGTACAGAGATCTGGGCCTAAATCCATTGTTTTTTTGCTCACCATGCCATTCCAGTTTGAACCCAGCCATATGCAAATCAGTCATGACCCTGTGCCTCATGGGAACAGGCCAGCCCGAACTGCCAAGCCAGGTCCTCCCTGGACTGGAAACAAGCATCCTAGGACTAGTTTTGGGGTTTCGCCCCTCTTCAGCCAGGATAGCTTGATTCCAGTGGCATGGAGAGCACAGGACTCACGTCTGAGCATACCCGTCCCACTCGGGGTGACAAATGCAAAAACAACAGTTGATGGACAGAATGCAGAACAATGTCATACATTCACCCCAGTACAGAGATCTGGGCCTAAATCCATCCTTTTTTTGCTCACCATGCCATTCCAGTTTGAAACCAGCCATATGCAAATCAGTCTTGACCCTGTGCCTCATGGGAACAGTCCAGCCCGAACTGCCAAGCCAGGTCCTCCCTGGAAACAAGGGCAATTATCTCCCTTCTCTGTCGCAGCAATAGCTGCCAAGATGTCATCATCAATCTTACTTTTGGATCTTGTAACTGCTGCTACTAGATATGTCGCCACTGCTGTTTTCGCTGCCTCATCAGTTAAACTGTTGCCAACAGCGTGTACCCCTACACGCTGGTGACCAAGAGTATAAATTACATTCAAGAGAGGCAGACGTTATTTAAGTTATGCGACTCGAACCCAAAGCATTTTATGTTTGATTGTGCTACCTTTGGAATCTCGATATTCATTCTGAATCCAAAATAATAAATTGTCGTTGAAAGACTGAGCAAAGTAGTAAGAGTCACTTACAATAAGAGTAGTCACACGGGGATCAGCAAACTCTAGTGCAAGCACCAGAACACATAGGTCTGCCAACTGAGCGGTACAGTCTCCTAATGTCTGCGAGTGCACGACATCTGACTTGAATTCACCTTTCACAATGGTACCAGCCACTATTGCGCAGGCTGCTGAATAAGCTTGCTTAGATTCCGTCGCCGGTTGCGCCGAACCATCATCATATAATGGTAACCCTCAAGTGGGCGCATGGACTGAGGAGCTGGATGAACAAATTCATACTGCAAGTACTCCTGAGTTTGCAATGAGGAATCAATGATAATTGTGACATCCGGAGACGTCAACAAAGTGGCCTATTGTATCCAACGTGGATGCTAAGCTTTATAATTAGGTACACTGGCCTTTGTCACTGCCTCAAGTGCAGGATACGGTGTGACAACCAACATGCGTTTCCCCTGCGACAGCGTTCTCTCTTTCAGAATCGGCATCTGTACAGCAGTCAATACTTTCTCAAAGGAGGAAAAGCGCATTTCAGCCGAAGTGTACTAGTGTGACTTGAAAGCAATAGGGACTGTGTCTCCCTCATTAAATGTTAAGTATGTGAAACCCAGTGCACCAGGCACAATTCTTATTACGAGGTTTGTGTGGTTATCACGTGTCAATAAGTATTTAGATGCAAGAAGATCAGCCTGCAAAGAGTGCAGTATAGCTGAATGTTCTGGCAGCCAGCAAGATTCGGTAAAAGTAGGTTGTACCAAGGCATATAGCGGCTTGATACCTAGGCATAATCGGGAATGTAAGTACGCCCGAAATTAAAAAAAAAACAGCAAGGATTGTAGTTTTTTCAGAGTTGTCGGAGCACGCAAACATGCGCATTTCTCCAGAAAGTGAGGTACTAAACCTAGTCCTTCGTTGTTGAGTTCATAGCCCAAAAACAACACTGTATACTCTGCAATGTGTGATTTTGCAAAGTTACATTTGTAACCGAAGTCCGCAAACATGACAATGATGCGGTCAACGCGACACAGATGCGGCCATAATTAATTGTTTGTGAGATAAATATCATCAACATACGAATACGCATCAAGGTCAATGCTCTCTAACAGAGAAAAAACACGAGCGGCAAAGACGCCTGGACTGTTTTTGTAGCCCATGGCCAATCTTTTAAACTGTTTTTGTTTGCCGCCAGAAGTAAATGCTGCCAATTGACTACTAATAGAGGACAGTTATGACTGTAAATGCCATTGGAAATGTCAAGTGTGGTCTTAAACCTTTTTCTCATGAGACTATCAACGAGGGCAGAACTATGGGTATTCTGTACCGCGCACATCCGACAATGAGAGTTCAAATGCCAGTAATCCAAAACTAGGCGGTACGACCCATCAGGTTTGGTTACAGTGAAAAGAGGATTATTCATGGGTGACACACTTACTCCTTGATATTTCAATTGGTCAAGGATTTCTGCAACGGGAGCTCTAGCTTCCCGGCACATGGGATATTGGGGTTGTGGCTGCAGCATAGTGCGTAAAGGAATCTCATGGCATGGCGAGAATTTATCCCAACCAACCTGAGAACGGTACAACGCCGGTGCAAGCACGTGAGCCCATTCTTCTGCAAAGGTCTGAGCCTGCTCCTTCGGCACAGTGTATGTGAAAGATGGGAGGATTACCTCCTCCCCTCTAGGAGCTGCCAAAACGAAAGGTGGGGGCCAGTCCGCCTCTGCTAACAAAATGTCATATGCAGAGGTCAGATTTTCCTCAAAAATCCCTTTTATTGTACGTTGTATGTCACCTTCAATTAAAAGGACTATGTCATATAGTCTGTCAGGGGGAGCCACTCTTGTGTCAGCAGTTTCTACAGTAATAAACGTGTCAGTTGCTGTTGCCTTTATATATGGACGCAGTGCTTGCCACACTATTGTAACCTCCACTGCTCTGTCTAGCAGCGTTAGTGCCCATGTCAAGTTTCGAAGCTGTGTTCTCACTATCTGTGGCATACCTCGCTGTTTGTGCAACAACTTTCTTTTTCTGAAACTGAGGTCGTTGGCGTGGAAAGTCGTCCTGCTTGCCTTTACCATCAGCCGGGCGGGGCTGCTCATGTCTTTGAGGGGCACCCTGACCTCTGCCTCGTTCACCTACACAGGAGAACACTGATCAGGAATCTGAAATCTATCACAAGACGTGATTTGCGTGCGATCATGCTACTCATATGTGCGTTCAGTAGTAACTGGTATTGGTGACGCGGGACGTGACCCTTGTTTTTGTTGCTGCCTCCCCTGTTTTTTACTTTTCCAATTTTGTTTAGGAAAAACAGGACGGTCGTCTTTAGTAGACTTAACCATCTGAGTTTGCGGTTGTGCTGTTATTTTAGCAAAAGGCTTAACACCCAAACTATCGCGGCCAATGGTCTTATGAGCCTCCGCTATAATCCTCGGTACCTGCCGGGGTTTATCGGAGTCGACGACGAGGCGCAGCTCATTTGACACTTGAAAGTTAACTGCATCTCCCTTGACGTTAGCAAGGATGAGATCAGCAACTACATCGAACACGCTGACAAGCCTCATTACCAACTTGACCACCACCTCCGGACCGTGCTCATCCTGAACACGCTTAATCACGGAGGGCAATATAGTCATAGACAGTGTGCCGAAGCACTTCGCGTAGACTGCTGCAAATACTTTACCCCAATTCTCACAATCTGTTACCTCAGGGACTAAGTCTTTCTGCATACTAATTGTAAGAATCCTGTGATTCTCCACAGGAGTTGTTTTAGGAAATACTGCTTCCAGCTGGTCAAATTTCTCAGCAAGCCAATAAGGCATATCGTCCTTATTCTGGGGGCGCTTTCCCATTACCTAATTAAACATGACGGGACTAATAGTAATCCCGGCCGGTCCAACTGGTTGCGTCTCAACCCCAGGTACTCCCACCTGGAGATTGCGCAAGACGTAGTGCACCAAAGCCCTATACACCACAATCAAGGCGGTATGTAGCTGATGTAAGTCATTCACCGGGGATAGCAAATAACGTGGATGAGGTGTGAACCTGGCCAAGACTGGCCAAGTGGCCCCAGGAATGGACAAGGGACCTAACCAAACTGGAGTTACGGTGTGAGGGAGGGCGCCATTGAACCAAATACGATGCTGCCATGCGGAAATCGGAATTTCCTGTGTCCTATATGGTGTGTAATTCACAGGAACTGCCGTAGGAGTGTAAGAGTGGAGCGTGTTATCATCCGCATCCACTTCAGGAAACGTAACCCAAGAGTAGAAAAGCTCATAGGGGAACGATGCATCGGCACTCACTACAAAGATTCCTGACATTCCATCGTCAGGCACCCCAAACTGCGTCAGATGATGGTGAAGAGATGCTCGGCTATGCGCTGCAATAGCAACTTCAGCCATAAGGACGCAGAGAAGAAAAACAATCTATATTAAACTGTAGCACAAAAAAGGGGTGGCAATTCAAAATGAAACCTTTTTAATTGTCAAGCTTGAATGAACCTATAATTTATTTATTATGTAGGTTAATCCGTCACATCTGTCAACAGGAAATAGGAGTGAGGGTGTCGTAGACAAATATGAGCACTACTAAAGCGTCTTGAATACAAGACCAAACGTTAGGTGCCCCATCTTCCAGGGATTCTGCTCATGCACAGAACTATGCGCAGGAAACCAGGACCTCAGTGAATTGTGGTGTACCAAAAACTCACCTCAGTACCCAGAATCCCTATCTGACTAGCATCAGTGTCTCATTTGTTCTCCGTATTACTGCAAAGCTACCAATGATTAGACAACCCAGAACAAGCGACTTAGGATACTCTCAGGAATGGTGGGAATCAAGAACACTATTTCATCTTTATTCTCATACCAGTCCACAATGTGAGCAATCAGAGACACGGAAAAGGTTAAATGTTTACGTGCTCTAAGATGCAGTATTTTGACTAACATAAGCAGACAAATGATCAGAAATAAAACCATCAGCATTGTTACAGTTCCATAAAACACAAAGGGAGAAATCATATTATAATGATAGTGGAAACAGGTCCTATAGTACCTTGTGTATCACCCTCCCCTGGCTAGAAGCCAATTTTAAAATACTAGAAGGTCTCTAGGTTTGAATGGGGAACCCCATACCTCCAAGATCAGCTTAGGTGAATCACATCACAGGATCAGCACTGCTCTCTGTGTCTGGAAAGGTTTTCTCTAAGTGCCTGTATCATGCATGCAATGCAATATTAAAGGCACCCGAGTTTCAGATATTTGCAGCTGTGTGCTTGTTGTGTCTAGAGCGTGGTCCGATCAACCTAAATTCAACAGCATACATTGTTATTTGACCTTGACGGCTTCTGAACACAGTGTTCAGACTAAGGTCGCGGTGTAAGTCTAGGGATGTGAAAAACAGACCGTTCTCATGTGAAGGAAAAGCAAGCAAGCAGTTTAACTTATAATAATAGCTACCTGTGGTGTTTTGTGCAAAAGCAGCAAAGATGCAAGATGGCGTCTAACACCTAAAACGCTTATGCTAACATAGCAATTTGTGCAGGCAAAACCCTGTCTTCACTACAGTAGGTGTCGGGTCCAGAATCCCCCTAGGTTGAAGCCAACCCCATTACCTGAAGAGAGAGACTGTGGGACGCCATCTTGGTCTCGAGATGGACACCCCACGAGGGATGTCAGACCACTACTAGCTGGAGGGTCTGCATGCAGGAACTTCAGCGCCTTGCATTCGTGTGCTGGCATGGAAGTCCTGTTTGTCCTCTGACTGCCTTGGCAAAGATATGGTGTTTATATACCCAAAGTGGTACCCTCAAGGGATCTACCTTGCTGTGTCATGTCAGACTTGGATGACGGAAGGAATGACCCTTATACATAGTTATTATGCAGGAGATTGTAGTCCTGCTGAGATTCTATGAACCCTCATGCATAATGAATGAGGCTAGTTTTTGGAGAAAACCCCAAATCATTAAAGCAGTACCGTAATTAGGTAAAAGGCCAATACCAAGAACCGTTATGTAGTGTAATGGTAGGGGAAATATAGGTGAAAGGTTTAGTTACTACCTGAACCTATACATGTATGAAACATAACACCAGAGTGCCAGAAGTTCTGGCATTCTTTATAGACCCCACCACCTCATCACCAGAGGGAGCACCATACATGAAATACAAGAGGCATGGGGATAACGAGGAAATATATTCCACCCAGGAATTTTCCGGACTAGGAATTGCAGCCGCAGTCTGTGCAGATAACAGCGGTGGGGCTGTTGGGCCGGGTAAGGGGTTTCGAGGGACGATGCAGAGGAAAAATATCTTATTTAATTAATTTCCCTCAGCATCATCCCTTGAAATCCCCCCTTACTCAACCCCATCGCCCTACCTCTGTTACCTGCATGGACCCTGGCTGAGGAATTGCCTGCTCCTTCACCCTAGAATCACAATACTCTGCAATCAAGCACCAGTTTTTACTAGAGTTCTTGGCATTTGCAGCCTCTCTTAGATTGATACATTTTAAATCAAGTTCCCTCCTACCTTCGTTGGAGTTTCCATCGAGATCTTCTCCATTTAAGGCAGCCAATTTCATGCTGTCTAACCAAGTAAATACGCAAGTGCTGTTCTTATTCATATATGTATTTCTTGATTTATTTTCTTAAATGGGAAGTTGGACTTTTTCGGCAACCAAAAGCCATCAAGTCTAGTGCTCAATTTGTGGAACTTTTCCATCTGGGACTCAAAAAGGGAAATAGGATCATCACAAGCAAGTCCCACAGGGTTGGCACAATCCCTTGATCTTAGCACTTACAGCAGCCCTATTGTTGGTTGTCTAAAAAGAACTACCCTTCGACTTGTTAAAGCCAATCTTACCCAATGAGGAGTACCAGAATCTAATTCCTGGAGGGGAAAGGCCAGGATGTACCAACTAAGCTATGATCACTCATATCAGTCGGAAATACAGTACATTTCTCACATGTCCCAAACATTTGAAAAGAGACTACCACATAATCAAGTAAACTCTAAATGGAGAATGCGTGAAGGGTATATGAGGCAGCTTTACCCACAGGAGAACTTCTATTAAATAATATCAGATCATATTTTCCAAGAGTCTCAAGTAGTAGAAATCCACGCTGGTCCGTTCTAATTTTATCAGGGAGTAGAATTCCGGAATAGACCATTTATATTCTTTTTCAACATTGGCAAAGGTTGCAGAAGCGACATTAAACACATTTGCATTAAGTCACCCAAGAGCTTGGGCAATCTTCATTAATACAAATATCATGAACAAAGGCAAAGAGTGAGCTTTTCAGAAAATCAAATTGTTTCCCAGGTAGAATATATATAAACACTAATAAGAAGAACGATGGACAGCCATTAACATCTTTGGAAGGCCAGTTTCAAGCATAGGCACAAATCTGAGGGATGTATGTAAACTACATGATTCCATTTAACTGGGTTTTCCTCACCGCCCACTAGCATGGCTCTTTTTAGAATGGCTTACATTGCAGGAAAATACATAATAATCACTGCAATCAAACTCTGTACGTGACCCTTTTGCACACAAACAATTGAGGGATTAAATGATTTTCAAAAATGATTTTTCTTCTCTTCTTGACGCAACCCAGCCATATTCCATGACAGAGATATCCCACCGAGCTACCTCAAAGGCTCATTAATCCTGGGTGAAGAGTGGGCGTTATTTAAAGCACCCACTACCCAACTCTACAGGGGAAGATCATCCATCAAATCAATAGCATGGGGATGAATTGCCGGGTCCTCCACCATGTTAACTGCTCAACAGCCCCCCTGCCCTAGTGAAATAACTATGTCTTTGGTATTTTCTTGCACAAAGTCAGAATTAGGCCTAATTGCTTTAATCACCATTGGCTTAAATACTTTTCAACTATTTGATTGTTGAATAGGGAGTTCCAAATACTCAACAACAGGGACAAAATCAATCCCTCACTTTAGAAAGCACTCACAAATCTGTACAACCAAATTTATGATAGCCAAAGAACCAAAGGTGACTTTAGAGTAGGGTGACAAAGCCAACTAATGAATAGTCACATTTGTAATGTCACCACTTTTCACTAACTTTAAGGTGTCAATCTCCAAACAAGAATTTAGGATGGAGCTTCTTTTCACAGGGAAAGGCTTATTATCAAATAATAGGATAAAATCCAGAACAGATGACGTAGAGCCCTGCGCCACACAAGTCCTTTGTGAACGACCTGTGGAGTGCGTCCATAAAGGTTCCCCAACCCTCGGAAGAAAGATTTTTGCCCCATAGTTGAGCAAATGATGGGTGTACCTGACAGAAGTCACTGTGGTGCTCTGAGCTTCATTTCTCATACTCGGTAGCTAAGATGCCTGATAACCCTTGTTCACCTCTAATAAGTTGGAGCTTTCCCCTCTAGACCACGCAACTACATTTCTAGCATCACTAGAATATGTTTCTAGCAAGGGTAAAGGAGCCATACTGCCTATTTTCCCTCCCACTCCAGGATGATCAACAGAACACTCAATAAGGAAGTCAAAGCCACCTAATGGGGAGGAGGACAGAGTGGAACCAGCCGATGCTGCTCTAGTTCTCGCCTCTACCCCAGCAAGGCCATCATACAGGATAATCTGCTTAGTATTAATAGTCGAATCACTGCCTTCCAGAGGGAATGTCAGAAACTCTTTATATCATAATCATTGAGGAAATGCAATTTTTTAGTTTTCTGTATAGAGATTCTTCTTATCTTTTTACTTCTACTTTTCTTGATATCACCCTTCTGACTCACTAAATGAGATTTCACCTTACAATCCATCATAACACTACTTGACGTATCACTTGCCTCAGGCACTAAATGATGCAATGCGGTTGTTGTAGTAGCAATTGCGAACTCCACTTCCAGCCCTTCTCCTGACTGTGGTACTGATCCATTTACCTTCTCAGCTTTTTTAATGCCTTTTTTGACCCCTTTTTAAACATTGGAAATATATCTATCTTGACTGTGCCCAAAGAGGTGTTCTGATCCTGGTCCCCAAACAACATACTTAAACATAGCACTTCCTTTTCAAGAATATGGTCACTTTCTGGGACATAACATAACACATTAGTGTACCAGCTTGAACAAAGCATGCTTTACCCTTCTTGAGGACACAACCATTACTGACTTTTGTTTCACAATATTATCCTTACGAGGACTTACAGCTGACTCTGACTTAGAAAGGCCTAATTTGTTTACATTCTGCACCTCAAACAAAATTGCCAACATAATTTCCAGTACATGATCAGAGTTGAACACAGTTTTTCCAATAAATCAAAATAGAGAAAAAAATTTTTTTTAATACAAAATAAAATATCAGATGAAGCGCCTCCTCCTCTATTGTCAGTGTTCAATTGAGTACTCGGGAGAAATACATCATTGTCTAATTCTGAAGGGGACCCCTCAAGGAAGAAGAACTAAATGTGTACGGTGGAGGTAATGATGGATGCAAAGAACACGAGGGGGAATTTGAGTTAGGTAGGTCCCCTTCATCCAGTGATTTCATGGAGGAGCTGCAATCGGGGGACCCAACTTACCCTCATATGTAAATCAAAGTCAATGTCAGGGAGAGTAAAATCTTGACCAAATACTGCCTCTTTGCTGACAACTATAGTAGCTTCATCACAAACTTCGATTCTCGGGGACATAACCCTTAACGATGGCCACCCTTCTGGTTTGAAATTAGGATACAATCTTTAATTGTGTTATTGAAGGGGTTAGATGGTGTTAAAAGGATAACTGTGGATGACTCCTCACAAGATAAAGTCGGAGGCTTATGACACTCTTGTACCACACCAACCATCAAAGACCATGTGTCTTCACTGACACCCTTTGGCTGTTTATAAGCCAGGGGTGAAGAAGACATAGCCAAAGGTGGAGGCACAGAAAGACTAGAGGATACCACAACTGCCTCAGAAATTAACTTAGGCAATTTACGGAAAAAAATAGTACTAGCGGAGTGAGATTTAAAAAGATGCTGCTGGGAGCTTCTCAGGCCCCAATGTATTTCTTTACTTTTGGGTTTTGATTCCGGGCAGAAGACATTATTCGCCCAGAAAGCAATACCTTCATTGCCATTGTGTTCTCATGAGCCCCCATCCCAAAGCCCTTCAAGAACCAGCATGCACGATCTTTTAGGCTGCTGATACAGGCCAGGATATTTCCTAACACACACTGGTCAATGACTCAGAAAATGCTCCAGCTGTACCAGTGAACTTCGAGAAACACCTGCATCAACTGCGCTGCTCCAATGACAGTACAGTGACAGATGGCACACAACCAGCCTCAGCTTGGAGTCTCAATCCACTATACAAAGGAGGGCACAGAACAAGGCAGGGTGTGAACCTTCATATACTGAAGGAAACAAAAAAAAAGGGTTCCCCCCCGCAAGGGACCACAAACAACTCCCAGCCGTAGCTGGGCTGCTTGCATGGATCCAGTCTTACTTTCAAACAGAGTAACTAATAGCAGGCAGTATTGCATGCAAGCAAGGAGCAGGCAACAGGATCAGAACCAGGATAAAAAATTATCAAAGAGCACGCGCATGAATGAGCAATAGATGGGTGTGCTTACAGGATGAAGGCTCCCCCTCTGGGAAGCACAAGCCATGCCGGCCTAACGCCAGGGCCTCCGCGCCACGGAGGGAGTCTGCAGCCTAAGCCTTTACCTGTCCTTAGAGACCTCAGAGTCCATGGAGCCCCAGCTGCCCGACTCCCTCTCCAATCACTGCATGTAATTGCTGCCTGCCTCTTTCCTCTCGAATGGGCAGAAAACACAGGCATGCAAACAAGAGATCGGAGAATGGGCAGGATGACAGTGAGAGCTTCAGTGCGTTCTATGCCTTCCCACTGTGAATCTCTCTTGACCGCTGTTGCTGGCCGCTGATGTTGCCAGGCTGGAAAAGATGGAAAAAAGCTAGAAAAGATGGAAAAAAGTCAGAACTCCGCTTGTTCGATCACTTTTCCCATTTGCGTGCAGATTCTGGTGTCTGACCTCAGTTGGGGTTCCTCCTCCTTCACCATAGTATGGAATGCTATTGTTTTACATTTTCTATATTGTCTTATACAATTGCAGTTAGACTTGCAAATGTAAGGTTAGCACCGTAAGATACCTCTTAGGCATTGTCTTAATTTGCAGTAGAGCAATCTTTTTGGGTCTCAAGATCAGCATTGAAACTTCGTAAATAGTATCTTCTTCTATGGCTTACAATGACTGTCTCCCCTATTTATGTCTCTCTTGCCTGTCAGCGTCTGTCATACAACAGCCCATTGAGAACCTAAACACCAGAGACAACAGGGGACATCCTGGCAGCAGGTAATGAGCCCTCTACTATCAACTGGTCGGGTAAGTCAGGGAACCTATAATCTTAACTTTTACATCTCATCATTAGTACTTGCACTATGTAATTCATGTCAATTTTAAGCATAGGATATTTTGTACGTTTTTTTGTTGCTGTTTCTCATTTTTCTTTCTTGTATCTATCTTGTATCTATCTCTATTGAGTCAGCATGTGTGACCAAGATAAACTATATAGAGTCATAATATTCATTGTACATAATTCTTATTTCTTTAGTAGCTGGATCTGGCGATACGTCTCCAGAAGTCAATTTTCTGTGGCTGGAGCTGGTGAGTTCACATTGTTGAGTTTTAATAGTTCCATAAATGTATCAACCCATAATTGTACATGGTTCTTTATGCTCTTGTGACAAAGATTATCATTTATTTGCATGACAATGTTCAATCAAGTGCTAGGCGGTACTATAGACATAAAGCTGGATTTGATGTACTTCAACTGTTGATATTGTCTTCTTCAAGACACTGGAGACATTGCCCAGGACAATGATGCTGAATCATCTTCAAGTGGAGGACAGCGGGCAGTCCAAGGAGAAAATGCAATATTTCTCTAAACAATGTCCGTGGCCAGCACTGATCTGTGAGAAATGTAGGAAGAGGAGCAGGAGCAGGTTGGGGAAGAGAACAAGGACATGGAAGAGGAGGAAGACATTGTTTTCCCTACACAGAATATCTCGCAGCAGGCCCACTCCACAGTCGGATTGCCAGTCCTCAGCCATTAGCTACATCAAATGCTTGTTGCACCTATACAACAATCACCTGCATGCAGCCATCAACTTAGAAGTGTCTTTGTACAATCTACTATACACTCTTTACATGAAGGTACCTATCCAGACCTCTTCCGATCATCTAGAGAGAGAACACCCCTGCGAAGGAATAGGTATTTGCCATTCATTATTCTGCCCCCTGCAATTGCCCAGATGTCTTCCCATTCCATTCTGGACAACTTGATGGCAATATCAGATGGCCACACCTATGGCATGTGTTGGCTTTGTCAAGTGCTGCTGACTGGGAGGATCAGTTTTACCAACAAAAGTCTAATGCGGAAGATATTCATGCAATGGGGACAACTCTCTGTGGGATAGATGCCTCCCTTAAAGGACTCCCTCAGATGAGTGACGGACAGACCTGTACCATGGATAATTATGTGAAATTATGCTAAGACAATGCGGAGATGCAACAAGAACATCCTAGAACCTTTGGAGAAGAGCATGCAAGACAAAATTCCATCGTCATGAAGTTGATAGAAGCAATAAGCATAAAATTACAATGTCTGGATCAGAACCCCTTTCAGAGGGCTACAGGTCAAGCAGGGGCTACTGGCCCAAATGTGGATGTGGAAGCATTTTACCCCAGATGTCCTGGGGCGTGACCTACTATGGTCCTGAGCAACTCCGCCAAGTACCCCTTCACACTTGACTCTCTGTGGCAGCGCTGGTCGAGCAGTTGAAGGCTTCTCAGGAGGAGGTAGACACAGGGGGGTGAATACAGGCTCACAACTCAAAATACATTCAAGAGCAGTAATGAATGCTCAATCAAGTTTTTTGTTTTATGAAAAAGGGAGGATTTGTATGTGATCAGAAAGTGAAATATGGCATACACAAACAATACATACAGCCTACTGGGGTAAGGCCTCAAATGTTTAATAGGCTGTCCCCTGAGTTCCACTTCCCTCTCACTGGCGGTAGTAGTTATTTCCGGTTCACTAAAGGCAACATTCTGGTTATGCCCCACTAGCAGTTGGAGTCTCTGGTGTCCCACTCAAACTTTCTTAAAAAAATTCAAAAGTGCTTCAGCACCGAAGCGCTGTCTGGCAGACAAGGGCCCTTTGGGCCTCCAGGCCCTTTGGTCAGTACTACCAGGACCAGCAGGATTGTCTTGCAGGCTAGTCTCCGAGAGCCTCTTTCTCGGAGGTGGAGTGGCTGCAGCAGCTGCCTCTGATGAGTATCACACACAAGGCTCAGCGGAGGCTGTCCTTGTTGCTCCAACAATGCAATGATAAGTTACCTTTGGTCTTCCTTACAGGTGTTGGAGAGAATTTTGGAGCCTTTTGGTTCTCATCCTCAGTCAGTGCTCAGGCCCCCAATGGGCACCACAGTGATCTCTCCTCGTGATGAACCCATCAACCGGGCAAAGATCCTTGCCTTTTTTGTGTGTCCTACCATGGCATTCAGTGTCACCACACTCAGTCAGGTGAGGGCGCAATCGGCTCAGCAGCAGGTTCCTGATCATGGTGGCTCCCTCTGGCATAAAGGATTGTTCACTTACATACCGCATACTGGAGATGGTCCAATCAGCACAGAATACTTCACTGCAGCCCTCTCTGGCATATGGGGCCACCAACTTGAACCTGCACACGAGTAATAACTCAAACAGTGCAGCAGTAGCCTCCTCATAACTCACTACAGGGATCCAGTCACTAGGATATCCCACTGGAACTTATTCCCTCCAGTGCTTTCCTCTTCCTCACAGCATTCATGGTCATGGTAAGCATGAAATAGTGCCTTAGGCTCCAGGGGCAGGTGGTTTTAGATGTCCCTGGGTGATGTCCCCTCACCCAGCTGGGAGAGTGCCAGGCTTCAGCTTCTAGCCCCAGTCACAGGCAAAAGTCTTGCAGAGATTTCTCTACTCACACAGCCTGTGTGGCTGCTTGCCAGTTGACAATTGTGGGTGCTTCAAGCTCCTCTTCTTACAGTCTATTTCCAGTCACTAAATGTGATTTAGGTTTGTGGGGGCATATTAACAACGGCCAGTGATAATTATCGCTGGCCGTGCTTAGCGATAATTATATTATCGCAGGCTATCTCTGGTATTTATCGCCCTGGTAGTGCGTTATTAACAACGCGTTACTTCAGGGCGATAAAACTTCCAGAGATAGCGAGGTTATCGCCCTTTTGCAGGGAACATCGCTGGTTTTCCAGCGATGTTCCCTGCAAATGGGCGATAACCTTGCTGATACGACCCACAGGGTCTTATCAGCATAATCCACCCCCTATGTTAGGGATGGATAAGTCAGGATTTTAGCCGATGTTAGGTTTTGGCAAAAACTGCAGTTTTTGCCATAATCTAATGTGTGCTAAAATCATGTGGGCTGCCTTGTAAATATCGCGATGTAAACATCAGCGATATTTGCAAGGTATTCCATCTTGGGTACGCCCAGTAACACCCACTTTGCATCTCATTGGATATAAAGCCCTTTTAAATATGCCCCCAAGTTCCTTAAAAAAGTCCCTCACACAGAAGCACCTTGTAAAAGACCCCTCACCCACTAACCTAGTTGGTGGCATGCTTCATCATTGGGTCCCACCTGAGACATCTAGCTGGGGTGTTTTTTTCCCCAAATGAGATGAGGGAGTGGTCTCTGATGCCTTTCAGATTTAGAATAACCATTGCTACCACATAAAGTCTCTGTTCAGAAAAGGTAGGGTGTCAAATGAAAAACAATATTTTCATAACATGTATTGGTGACCATGAAGTCCTTGCAGACGGCTTTTGTATGACTTTTATCTTCACTATTATATAATCTACAAATTGTATTTTGGATAAAATGGCTCTTCCCATTTATCCTTTTCATTTTGGCATTCACATAGCAGAGTATTTACCAAACTTCCTAGAGATCCCAGCAGTGTAGTCTGATTATTGCTGGCAGACATGCTTTGATCCTGTCCCAAAACATAGGATTTAACCAACACTTGCTCATGGCAAATGAGGAACATATCAGAAATCTTGAAGTTTACACAATACTTGCCACAATGGTCTCATGTTAAAGTGGGTTACTTGCAGAGTTTTTTTTTACATGCCCAATAACATCTTTGCTAGTCCATCACCTTGTGATTTTTCAACAGAATATCAGTTTTATAAAACTGAGTTCACAAAATATTGCGATCAGAATATCAACCACCAAAATGTGAAGGTAACTTGACAACACATAGATTTTCAATGTATATATTTTCAAAACACGTACATGTGGCGGTAGCAATAGTACATCTATTTCTTTCTATTTTCTCTGAACTTTACATCATTTTGGAAGTCGATACTGTGGTCATGATGTTTTTGTATTTCAATATTATTTGTTCTCAATATTTTGACACACAACCTATATTTAAGTCAATGGATGTTATCTTTTAATGGTGGATCTCTATACATTCCTCAAGCTGTTTAGATTTTTCTTCACTGATTGTCAAACTTTAACATGTATAATATTTTATTATTTGAGAATATTGTATCAAGTTCTGGTATGACAGCCACTCCTGCATGGGGAGTACCTAGATGAATATCTGGACGCTTCATCTATTGCAACAAGAAGATAACATTCCATAGGCAGTAACAGTATTAAGTCATCATCATCAAATGCTTTATTCGACAACTTAATGTCATAAAAGTAAACAGTTCAATCAATCATACATTACAGTTAAAAAATAAAATGT
The DNA here is from genome assembly GCF_964204655.1 of Triturus cristatus. NCBI lineage: Eukaryota > Metazoa > Chordata > Amphibia > Caudata > Salamandridae > Triturus > Triturus cristatus. The sequence goes on along the minus strand of NC_140588.1, from coordinate 528,618,308 downwards.
ACTGAATATCAACTAGCAACTCATAACAATTCAATAAAAAAAAAGCTTAAAGTGCAAGATTCGAGAGATAGAAACACACAAACAGTATTGGGGTGCAAAACTACAAATGTCTTTTCCTGTATTTCATCTTGTGGGGCTAGAGCTTTTCTATACAAGTTTTATATAAAGTGCAGAATGCAATTAAAAAGCTCATGAATTAAAATGGCACATTGCTCCTCAAGATAAAATTTCAATACTAAAAGGACAAACATATTAGGATACGAAGCTTCGAATTTCTCTCCCCATAATACGTCCTAGAGTAAAACATTTTTTGTAAAGTGCAAAGTGCATACGGGATAAAGTGCAAACATTTCATTCCAGAAAATTGTGAGAAGTACCATGGGCTGCTCTACATACAATAAAAACGTTATTTAAAGTGCTATGTGCATATAAGACAAGCTCAAAGTTTTAGGGTGATCAACTAGTATCTTGACACGTTGTTGTCCTCCTAAAAACAATCCTTCATATGAGTTTGCATTAATGTTAAAAACACGATTCTATAATTTACATGGTGACATTTAAGAATCTAAACAATAATCAGATAACAAATGTCTGTTTTTCTTGAACCTCATAGCAGCAACCAAAAAACATGCAATATTAAAAATATCCCATGATGTGCTCAATGACTGGAGATAGAGTAATGCTGGTCTAACCTGCAGGAAGCCCTTTCCTCTCAGGATGGGAATTATATACTTGTTACGAATGTCAGTATAAAAAGGACAAAACATCATAAAATGGAGGGTATTCTGGGAAGAAAAATTGTCACACTTACAAGGAATCGCATACTCAGGATTACACCACTCCTGGAAGTCGCCTAATAAAAAAGGAACTAAGTTAAAACGAAACCTAGTTAAACGCCAACGATGGAAGGGTTTATTTACTATTACCAAATAGGGTTCAATACAGATATTCGTTTTAGTTAAAACATGAGCCCTAACAGAGAGTTGCTGCAGCTCTAGTTCTTCCCTTTCTGCAGACAATAGATTCTTAAAATTAGATTTCACCCACAGCACATCCTCCTTCCGGATCTTTTCGGGAGCTTCAAATAGCTCTGGCCGCCCCAGTTTGGTTAACATACTTTTAACGTAAGACAGCCACTTGAGCTTATTAGAGTTGTCTAACTGAACACAGTCTCGTAAAATCTTATGATTCAAAATCAATTCAGGATTTATCCACGTTTTGAGCCAGCAGAGCAACGGAGCTAAGCTCAAAATGTCTGAGAAATAACCAATCCCAAGTTCCTGGTGTATAGAAAAAACTGGCGTAGATTGTGGGACTGATAAGAGACTGCGTAAAAAATTGTTTTCGGCTATTTGAATGCCAGGCTGTTCTTTAACGCCCCATATAGAGGAACCATAGGCCGCAATCGCTACACACTTTGCACTATATATTTTCAGTATACTCTCAATTGGTCTAGCCCCCAAACGCTTTGCAAACCAATTAATCCTAGGGCAGATCGAGTAATAGAATTCTTTTTAATTTTCTGTTGCGGTATCCAAGATAACTTCTCATCAAAAACAACCCCTAGGTAGGTGAAGGAGGAGACCGGGGTCACTTCCAGGCCAATTACAATCAAAGGAATAGGGTTTTCTTGCTCTACGACCAAATGACAAAATGTGGGACTTACTATTATTTACTGCTAGATACTGCATGTGGGCCCCAAAGGCATCTAAGAGCCGCTGGAGACCCACCGCCGTGCGTGCTATAAGGACAGCGTCATCCGCGTATAGGAGAACCGGAATTGAGCAATCTCCTACACGCGGGATATCCAAAGTCGCTGTCAAAAGGGATCTCTCTAGGTCATTGATGTACAAGGTAAAGAGTACAGGCGCCAAAATACACCCTTGACGGACCCCACAAGCTGATCTAAATGAACTTGAGCATTTGCCATCCTGTGAAATCTTGACCGAGGCAGTAAAATCTTGATGAAGATCAGCCAGGAAATACACTAAGGACGGGTCAAGACCTTTATCCAACAAAATGTTCCACAGCTTTGACCTGTTAACCAGGTCAAACGCTGAGGATAGATCCATAAATGCCATCCTTAAACAGCCTTCTTTTGCCACAGTGTATTTACTGATTAGTAAGGACAAATTAAGGCACTGGTCGGTATTACTTCTACGTTTTCTGAACCCATATTGTAAAACAGAAATAATATTCGTCTCGGTAGCCCAATCTGAAATTTTAGTTAAAATTATTTTTCCTAAAATCTTCACAGAAGAGTCAATCAGGGATATTGGTCTGTAGCACCGCGGGTCCCCTCTCTGGCCCTTCTTAAAAATCGGAATTATAGTCGATCGAGACCACGATGCAGGGAACCCTGAGGTGCCAGAGACATTAAAGACATTAGCCAGGATCTTTGCCCAAAATTTAGGTTCACTTTTGTAGAGATCTACCGGAACAGAGTCAGGGCCAGGGGCCTTATCACTGATAGTCTCCCTTATTGCTTTCTCCACTTCCTCTTCAAGGAACACAAGTGGGACTCGGGTTTGATTAGGTAATAGGCTAAGAGGCAACTCCTGGCTCTCAGGGGAGGCATATATTGCCTTAAAATGGGACAGCCATTGAGCCTCAGTGATATGACAATCCTGAATCTCATTATCCAAGCCTGAAAACAAAGGTGTGTTAATAATTACCCTGAATTTTGAACTATCCTGAGTACATCTACTGATAACAGCGCATGTCATGCCTCGGCCTTAATCTCTGCTTTCCGGCTGTTAATTGCCATCTTGTACTGTTTCCGCAAATCAGCAATCAAGACCCTGTCACGTGGTAAACTTTTCTGTGCTAGATTGAAAAGTCGATGGGCACGTGAGCATTTATTATCAAAGCACTTTAAACCACATGAGTATTAAGTCAATTTCAATCTCTTCCAAGATGACGTGTGTACTGGGACCTTGCTTTGGTCAAACTATCATAGATATGCTACTTACTATTCTGAAATTGTAACAAGGAAGAGATTGAGCAGTGAGAGCTCGCTCACCTTCCCATATCAACATCACTAATCAATGAGGAGCTAGCAAACAACCAAGGGGCATATTAACAACGGCCAGCGATAATTATCGCTGGCCGTGCTTAGCAATACTTATATTATCGCAGGCTATCTCTGGTATTTATCGCCCTGGTAGTGCATTATTAACAACGCGTTACTCCAGGGCAATAAAACTTCCAGAGATGGCGAGGTTATCGCCCTTTTGCAGGGAACATTGCTGGTTTTCCAGCGATGTTCCCTGCAAAAGGGCGATAACCTTGCTGATACGACCCACAGGGTCGTATCAGCATAATCCACCCCCTATGTTAGGGATGGCTAAGTCAGGATTTTAGCAGATGTTTGGTTTTGGCAAAAACTGCAGTTTTCGCCAAAACCTAATGTGTGCTAAAATCATGTGGGCTGCCTTGTAAATATTGCGATGTAAACATCAGCGATATTTGCAAGGTAGTCCATCTTGGGTACGCCCAGTAACGCCCACTTTGCAACTCATTGGAGATGCAAAGTGAGGCATTGGGAAAAAGGGTGCTAACATACGATTATGCATGTTAGCACTCTCTTGTAAATAGGGCGCTGGTTTTATCTCCGCTTTTTTGGCTTAGTAAGCCAAAAAAGTGGAAAAAAAGCCCTTGTAAATATGCCCCTTAGTGCTTGAAGTTTGTGAAGTTTGTTTAGGGGGTCTGCTTCCTTTTAAAATGCCCTCTCCTCTGCCTCCAGAAAGCAGTCTGTCACAGCAGGAGTGACTCCAAATTTGATAGCCCCACAGCTCAGGCCATGGGAGTGAATAGAGGTTGACTATATTTGCATCAAGGTTTACCCTAGGGCCCCAGCCCTACTAATTTTGATACTCTTATCATCCCCATCTCCTTCCTGGGAGGTTCTCATTTACATTTCTAATAACTGCTCTCTGATTCAAAGATCACCCTTTGAAGAGCGTTGAAGAGCCTGACTCTCCTTCTTCTGGTGTGTGTCCCACTCTGCTCACAGGAATGCTGAAATCAACTCATCTGCCTGGAGAGGGTTCCTGTACTAAATGATAAATAGGTGATGGGAAGATGCTAGCAATAAGTCTAACCACTGGCAATTGCACAGGGTAGAATTCCAGCCCATCACTCATTTGCTATGTCAACTCAGATTAGACTCAGCCATATGCAAATCAGTCTTGACATGTTTCAATAGGAACAGTCCAGCCCTCACTGCCAACTCAGGTCTGAACCGAAACAGAAGCAACCCAAGACCGGTTTCCCCCTGACTGGGCTCCTCAGCCTCAGTTGGGTGTTGCCAGTGGTGAGACAAACAGCAAGCATTCCATCCCACCACCTTTTGTGTGTTTGTTGTATTACCCTAAGCATTAAAGGTATGCTCAGATTCGGGTTTTGTGCTAACTGTGCCACTGGAACCAAACTATAACTGGCTGATGAGCCCTTATCTGGGAAAAACTGGTCCTAGTTTGCTTTTATTCTGGTTTGACAAGGATGCTGCCACCACTGCACTTGTACTGTTTAACATTCGGCAAACAATACCTAAAACAAGGGTCACCTGTAAGCCTACAAGGACATCGGCATAGTTTATATCTTCAAAAGTGTTGTGACGGTATCATAAATAATCCAAATATCATCAATCATACTTGTTCAAATATATATATTCATTTCTGATACTTCTAGGCCATATCTTGCTTTATTTATTGACTTATTGCATATAGCAATACATTTTAAAGAATTGTATCATTGATGAGATTTGATTTATGAATGGTACCTTCAGGACACTGTTGAAGATATAACTTCTGGCAAAGGCAGTAACAAAGGCAGTGGCCTTTCACCACTTTGAAAGTAGCACTTTGGGTATGCCTACCGGTCCAACAAGACTGCAATCACTGAGATAGGCCTATGTCATGGTGCACATGCATGAGCATGTGTTCCTCCATGTCAACAAAATCAACAAAAGTCAACACCAGGGATCCAGACACCATTGCAGCTAGGACACCCAGGGCAGGGGAACGCAATTGTGATCACACAAGGGACTTTTCTGTCCCGACAGTCAGTCTACATGGCCAACCTATGCAGGAGATTATACAGAGGCACCTCAATGTAGGAGAGACACACCTCCCACCAAACTCACATATCTGATACAACACCTACACCACCTTAACCTCCAACACCACCAAAATAACCATCACTAACTCACCCACCCACAACATAAGCACAAACATTTTCACCAGCAGGGGTGTATAGTGCCAGTAGTAGGAGAAACTCCCTAAAATACATTTCAATGTGTAAAAACAGCAACTCTATCCCTAGTTATTAAAAACAATTTTTGTGTTGTAAGAACGTTTATGCATTTTAGATAACACACCTGTGTTTAACTTTCATTTGTGTTGATTGTTTGATGTTGGTTTTACTACATAAGGAAGTGTTGTGTCTGTTTGGTTCTTTGTTTACTTCAAAGTGTGAAACATTTAAAAAAATATTTATATAGAAAGCATCTCATAGCTAAGTAAACATTTCCTGTGACTGACATGCAAGGCATTAGTCTGCAAAATGTTTAAATAGGAAGAAAGACAACAGGAGGTAAGAGAAGTTGGGGGAGGCATATGCAATGCCAGGCATGCTATCAAGGAGGTTATGAGTCCATGTGTTCAGTGAATGCTTCTCATTGTGTCTGGACCTCTCCAACTAAGCCCTGGATATCTACAGCGATTGCTTGCTGATCCTCTCTGATTAGACTCAGGACTTCTTACTGTGGAGCAAAGTACACATATTTTGATGGAAGGGAGTTGGCTACACAAGTGGGCTGTAGAATGTTTGGACTGAAGTACCCCTTGGCTGTTGGTGTTCTTCTGGGGGGGCAGTGGGAGGAGGAGATGATGCTTGTGCAGGGTAGGGCAATGCAGCTGCTGGCCCATATCGATTTGGGTCCTCTAAAGTCAGAGAAGGGCTGGGTGCAGGACACGTGGGGCCTGCTCTTGAGACACCACAGGTTTTGTTTATGGCCAGGAGGAGCCTGAGGTTAAACCTCCTCCTGACTGGTGGCATCCACATCCCCCACACCCACAGTTGCATCTTCAATTTTCTTCTAGAGTTTTATTTGTGACAGATTATCTCTGTCTCTGGGCAGGTGCCAGTGGTGGATTCCTCCTGCTCACTGGTGGTGTTGAGTGGTTGTGCCTGCCTTGCAATCGACAATCTTCTTGCTGTCTTTGGGTCCTTTTGTGATGAACCTGAGCTAGCTCAGTCCACCGAAATGGAATGTGAATTTCTTTTTAATACTTATGTTTACAACTGCATATCGTAACCACAAAACAGCAAATATACCAAGATAAGGCTCTCTAATATGGGAACCAGACATCCACTTTAATGGGCCATTTGACTCATTTTAGGATAATTTGTGTCCCAATAATTGGAGTGAGGACCCCAAGGGGGAATTTCCAAAAAGCACTGTGAAGGCCTCACACACACCGTGGGTGTCATTCTTCATCATTGGCCATGCAGTACTCGCCAGTGACTGGCAGCCCTTGTTGTAAATAGAGGGACTGTTCAGGGATGTTCGTCGGAAGTGGGGGCTAATAGCTAAAACATGTTTTAAATTCCGTTATTTATTAATGAGTGGTGTAGGGGTGATTAGAAATATGAGTTTTGGACAATTTAGACACCATTATGCAACTTGTGTCCTATCTAGGTCGATATGTTTCAGACCAACAGGGGTCTGCAGATGGGTCAGGGGCTTTCTTCAAGACTAGAATCCTGTATGTCCCTTCTTAATTCCCTGTCGAAAGCGTCAACAACCACTCAGTGCCCATGCGAACATACTATACCAGTTCCTACTGGCTGGCCAATGTCAATGATAGAGGATCCCTAATTTTGGGACAGATGAACCTCATGGAGGACCAGAGCGAGGGGAGCCTCATAGTCACATATTCATCAAAGGTTTCTCTCTGTCGGTAACACCTATTAATGCGTCTCCGTCCTCCCGATGGGCAGAGGAAGAGGAGTTCAGCCAGCATTTTGACATAGACAGGAATAACCTGATAGTTGCCTGTAGGTGAATCAAGCACCTGCTCCCAGTCTGCATCTATGTTGAGGATCACATCTAGTGGGAAATATTATCTGGTAATGACAGCTTCCTAGGACATTCCATAGATGTTGATCCTTTGCTTGTCAAACCTCTCTCTCCTCCTCCTCAAATAATTAACCCTTAAAATGAGGGACAAGCCAACAAACACATTCGTCAACATTGTGAAGGCACCAAAAGTTGTTTGTTCTGTGAAGTAATTTCTTTTGTGGTCATCCTAGGTATGATTGGTTGGTGTTGAAATGTATTTCAGCTGGAGATAGGTGGTGAAGTTCTGACTAATCAAATCTTTTATTAAGAGGTTTGTTGCAAGTGTTCTAAACCATGTGTTACATAGGTGTCTCCTGAGGTCGCAATGACTTTCCAATAGAATGTGCAGGGAGATGGAATGCAGGAACGAGGTTGGGAGTTGGAGGACGATTGAGGATCTGGCATGCAGCTCCCTATTGCTGTTCTGTACTACTTCAATAAATACATCAAACATACCTTGTATGGTCTCCCTATCATCAATCAATCAAGCAGTGATTTTATGAAGCTGACTACTCACCCGTGAGGGTATCAAGATACTGAGTGGAAGGGGTGGGTCTGTGATTTAGGTGAAATGCCAGGTCTTGAGGTCCTTCCTGAATTATGGCAGTGACAGTGATTGTCTGAGATGCAGAGGCAGGGAGTTCCAGGTCTTCGCAGTGAGGTAGGAGAGTGAAGTTGTCTGGTGGGAGTGTAGAAATGGTGTTTGAGGTATTCAGGTCTGGCATTGTGGAGGGCTTTGCAAGCGTGCTTGAGAAGCTTGAATGTGATTCTTTTGATCATATTCTTTTGATCACATAAAGATTATATCATGATGTATAAGTCCTTAGCTTCCACCAAGCATAACAGAGTGGCACTATTGTTCCACTAGGTCCTGAAATTTCAACCGGAGGGCTATAAAACAGATAATGAGGGTAGGACTTTTTTGGTGAAAGGCCGTCTTCAGGGTAGACTTTGTACTATTGCTTCCATTTATGCTACCATCTCTAATCAGGTCCCATTTCTGCACTCACTCTTGACACTGGTGGTGGGTTTCGCAGAGGGAGACATCCTACTGTTAGGAGACTATAACCTCCTGTTGAACTCAGGTTCACCCACAGGTAGCTTCCCCAAAGCTCTCAAAAAGGCAATCCAGGCGTTGAGACTCATGGACGCTTGCAGGACACTCCACACTGACACCTGCAACTATACATTTTTTTCACAAATGCACAGCACATACTCTAGATTGGACTATGTTTTACTAAGTCAAGCCCTGGGACATGGCATGCAATCTGCAACAATTCCACCAAACAACTATGTCGGACCACGCTCCAGTGTTGGTAATGCTGGATTGGGGTAACCCACAACCACAATATCATCAATGGCTATTCCTTAAGTCCCAGACGAGAAATCATCTGCTTCGCGACAACTTGCGAAAGGCTAGTAGGGAGTTTTTTTAGACTAACTAATCCCCAAATCTATACCCGCTCAAACAATTGGGACACATTTAAAGCATGTATCCAATAAAGGGCCTGACACTAGTCTCAACCCTTAACAAGTAGAGAGCAAAAGATCGAATAGCGCTCTAAATTGAGCTACAACAGCTCGAACGGACCCACAAGGCCTCACAGACACTGGCCCTTCTGCAGAAAGTCATCTCACTAAGGGGAAAACTCTACACCATTTACACCAACAGGGTAGAACTCACACTTCTACAGCTCAAATGCACATACTACAAACTGGGTAGCAAAGTCGGCTCACACTTAGCTCTAAAGCTTCAGGTTGAACATGAAAAGGAATATATTGGTGGTATCCTAAAAGGTTCAGGTGACTCGAAAACGTCTGGCACAGAGAAAGCCCTTATATTTGGCAACTTTTAGCACTGGCACTATACAGCAGACCAGGTCAACCCCCAAACCCAACTCAATTATCTTGATTGAGTGGAACACCTCCATCTGAGAAAGGCCTAAAATTAACTGCTGCGAGAGTCCATAGGTATGGAAGAGGTCCAAAGGGCAATCATGGCCCTGAAACTCCTTAAATCACCAGAAGAGGATGGTCTCACAGTTCAATTTTGTAAGACATTGAGCTCCGACCTGGTCCCACATGTCACCTCTCTTTTTAATTGCATAGCTGAGGCAGTGATGGTCACACCCTGTATGAGTGAAGCACTGTTGTTGGTCATTCCGAAGCCAGGGAAAGAACCTCATGCATATGGCTCCTATAGGCCCATCCCTCTACTTAATATGGGTGCCAAGCTCTACTTGAAACCTTTGCTTTTAGGTTCAGCGTCATAATTCCGAATCTCGTCCACCCAGATCAGTCCGGCTCCACCAAAAGTAAACAGACTCACAATAACCTGTGATGAGTGCTTCACCTAATTGAAAAGCCACTAGGAAATTGATACCAGCAGTATTGCTAGGCCTTGATGCCGAAAAGGCATTTGAGGGGGTTAACTTGGCCTTTCTTTATACATACTGATGCGCTTTGGTTTCTCTGGCCCATTCATAGCAATGATATGAACCAACTATGTAGCTGCCCGGTCTAGGGTCTTAATCAATGGAGTTAGCTCAGACGTTTTCTATGTAAGTAGAGGGATGAGGCAGGAATGCCCCCTTTCTATGCTTTTATTTCCCCATAGTATTGAACCCTTAGCGGACAAAATATGGTCCAACCTGGCCATTCAGGGCCTTATGTTTGGATCTATAGAGCACAAAATATCCCTTTTTGCAGACTGTGCACTCTTAACCTCACTCCCCTACACACTAACAGCCTTCCAAGGTGACCTAAGCTCATTTGAAGAGGTGACAGGCTTCTGTATCAATTTGACAAAATCCCTTCTCCTCAAGTTGAGGTTGTTCCCAGTAGAGATGAAAGCCCTAGTTGCTTTGACTCCATTTCAATAGGCTAAAAACGATATCACGTATCTCTTCACTAACGTCATGCCCAAATTGTCAAACCTGTACTGAGCCAATTATCCCCCACTCCTGCAACAGATGAAAGTGGATTTTAAATGCTGGGCACCAATGTATCTTTTGTGGTTTGGATGCATACACCTTATAAAGATGTCAGTCTTGCCCAGAGTCCTATATTTTCACCAAGGTCTTCTTATTGAACAAGATAAGGACTTTCTACCGGCCCTGCATATACTAGTTACTAGATTTATCTGAAAAAATCATAGAACATGCTTGTTTAGGCTCCCAAAAGACGCAGAAATGATATCACGTATCTCTGCACTAACGTCATGCCCAAATTGTCAAACCTGTACTGAACAATTATCCCCCACTCCTGCAACAGATGAAAGTGGATTTTAAATGCTGGGCACCAATGTATCTTTTGTGGTTTGGATGCATACACCTTATAAAGATGTCAGTCTTGCCCAGAGTCCTATATTTTCACCAAGGTCTTCTTATTGAACAAGATCAGGACTTTCTACCGGCCCTGCATATACTAGTTACTAGATGTATCTGAAAAAATCATAGAACATGCTTGTTTAGGCTCCCAAAAGACGCAGGAGGGTTGGCATTCCCAGATTTCCAACTTTATTACAAAATGGCACAACCGTGGGTTATCACTGAGTCTCTCTGGGAATCGGATAAACATTGGCTATATGTGGACAGGATAATTGTAGGGATAGTCATTTGGGATGGATTAAGGGAACCCAAAATGGATCGCCCTCCTAATGTCTATTTAGCACGCCCATGAAAACGACTTTTAAAATATGGGACAGGATAAATAGGATGGCAGAATGGACCCCCTTCCCTTCCTCCTTCACACCAATCCACTATAGCCTGGCCTTTCCACCTGTATTAGAACCTAGAACTTTTGATGTCTGGAAAGAGGGGGGGTGTCTCACACTTTCAGACCTTTTCCATAACTGAGATATCTTAACCTTTGACCACTGCCAATGCAAATCCATCTTGCAGACTCAGAGTGCTATCCATATAAACAAATGAGGCACTGGCTCTTCATGTAGAAATTAGAGCAGAAGCCACTAGAGAACTCACCCCCCATTGAAAAATGTGTTAAGAGAGTGGGAACAGCCAGGGGAAGCATATTCTTTCTATTCTCCTAATTGCTCAACACAGTTCTCACCCTGCAGCCACGACGTATTGCTTTTGGGAACACAAAATGGGGTGATACATTTTGGAAACAAAGTGGAGGAAACTCTGGAGAATATCTCAAAATGCAATCACTCAATAGCCATGAGAGAGGCGCACTACAAGGTATTGTTTGACTGGTACCTACATCCTACCAAGATTAAAATATTTTTTCCTTGCACCTCTGATATATGCTGGAAAGGATGTGGACTGCTGGGTGACCTTCGCGATATATGGTGGAATTGTCCAACCATTCGTCCATTCTGGGCCGAAATATTAGCACAAATCAAAGACATTCTAGAATATCCGCTCCCTGACAACCCGGGATTAGCTTTGTTGGGCGTAAGAGGTGATACTGTGAAATGCCAAACTAAAGGAGATAAGCCAATCATGTGGCTGTGTTTGAGTATTGCCAAATTAGCAATAGCTGCAGCCTAAAAGAAGAAGGAGGCATCTGCACTGACAAAATGACATACATCGCATACATGTTTGTGGCATGCCCTCGCAAAGGAAAGGATAGCTAATATCTTTCAAGATGATTTTAAGAATGTAAATTTTTTTTAGAGCCCTTCTGTAGCCCATCTTTCCAAAGGCCTGTTGTTAGTGGCTTGTCCCGCAAGAATGAGGGCGCTTCACCTATTCCAATTTTAAGAATTGAGGAGGCCATTCCGGCATGATTGGGGTCTCCCCTATGGGTTGAATTTCCCTTATGATCCACTCATAATACCCACTGTGCAAGACGAACAAAGTACAAACATCCATGTACCACTACTGTTTTTACTTAACCTGTTATTTCTTTTTTTTCTCCATCTCCTTTTCATTCCATTGATAGTCTCAAGGGGATTGAGAGATTTATGGGTGGGAGGGAGCCGATTTTGTGGGGAAAGGTTTATTGCTTAACACTCTACAGCTTAATAGTTGTTTTACTACATGTCTGTACTCCCTTTGAGTTGCTACTGAAGCCGAGAGACACTGTTCAGTACACTAGCTGTTCGATGGTACAATGACAAGATGGAAGTTGTATATGCAGCCATTACTTGTGCTATGTAAAATTTAATTTAAAAAAAGTTTTGACAAAAAAGAAAATTAGGTTTGTTATAAAATTCAACAGGATTAACTTTTTCAAAAATATAAAAAGATTCAGTGATATAAAAACAATATGCCCGATTTCATGCAAAGTTTCAGTGATTATGATCTTCGAAAAAGCAAAAATAACAACTTGAATTTGTATAATTTTTCTCTAGTTATTTGTTGTCTTAATTCTTTTCAGTGGAGCGTGTTGCAGTATCAGTGGTTAGCCATGGATGGTACGGGAGTACTTGAGAACATTTACTATTGTTTGGCTGTAGTAATTTAAGTGCAGTTTTTGAATGACAGTGATCTTACGCCTTAGTGGACGTGTTTTAGTCCTTTCCTAAAACACTCCTTACATCTCCCTAAAACTATTCTATCTTGCAGAATGCATTTCCCATTTCCAAGCTACTCCCCCATGTCTATTGCTCATTTAATAAAAAAAAATTATGCATAGGTTTATGGAGATCTTCACCATCCAGGAGCTCTACACAGAGAAAAGATGGGAGATGGGGAGACCTCTGTATAGAGGTATTTGTACAACATTTTTCAGTACATGAGTAGTACTGATGAGTCATTTGAGATGTCATCAGTGATGTCATGAGTGATGTCACTGACTATGTCATGAGTGATGTAATATGTGACGTCATCAGCAGTGGATTGCGGGCGCGCGAGTTATAGTTAGCTGAACTAATGGGGGAATTTCAATGGTTTTGTACAAGTGAAATGTCCAGCTAACTATAACATGTGTGAAACCTCTGGTTTTTTCAGTGAATTTGCAAGGTTTTTTAAATGCTAATTCCTAACTATAACGTGTGTGAAACCTATGGTTTTTTAAGTGAATTTGCAAGGTTTTTTAAATGCTAATTCCTAACTATAACGTGTGTGAAACCTATGGTTTTTTCAGTGAATTTGCAAGGTTTTTTAAATGCTAATTCCTAACTATAACGTGTGTGAAACCTATGTTTTTTTAATGAATTTGCAAGGTTGTTTAATCCAATTTTCTTTTTTTATTATTTCTTTTGAGATTTTCTTTTTAAACAATATGCTACCTATGTATATAATCATTGATTTACTGTACCCTGCAATATGGAATGGTTCACCTTTTTTAAATAAATGTTTAGATATAGTTGAACAACATAGTTAATATCTTCTACAAACCTTTATACTTTTTTTTTGTTTAGGATTTTTTACCGTGTACGGTAAGCTTACGGTACGTGCACGGTACGCTATAAGTACGGTGCGCGTATGTAATATCTATGCTCCGTGTGCGCATGCGAACGCGATTTACGTACGCATCCGTACTTTGTCTGCAACGCTTATGCGCTTGCTTCCTATGCGCATGCGTGCGTTTTATTTTTTGCGCGTACACCTTACGCGGAACCGCCGTATGCGCATGCGCGCGTGCCTCTAAAGCGCAAGCGCGCCTGCATCTAATGCGCATGCGCGCGTGCGCGTGTCTTACGTACGCGTATGCGTACTTTTACCGTGCGCGTACGGTAAGCGTACGGAGCGTGCATGGTAGGTCATGTGATCCAGAAACAACACTTTTCATTGGTTTAAACTTCTTTCATTTCCAGAAACTTCCAACACCACACCCATTCCCCTCTTTATTGCTTGTGATTCCCTAGGAGACGGAGCTGAAGTGTCTTTGGGATACAATGGCAGAGCAGCAGTCCTCTTCTGGGAGTGAGCAGGACAGCATTATCAGACAGAGAAAGAGAAAACAGAAGGATTCTTTTGTCTGGCAATATTTTACATTTCCAGAGGGGCAGAAGAAAGTCAATGCTCCATTAGTCACCTGCAAACTTTGTTTGCGTGTCTTGACTAGAGGAGATCCAAAGAAGAAGTACTCTTTTGGAATCTTCACTATGTTCAGACACATTAGGGATGTACATCCCAAGACTTTTGCTCGAGCTACTGCAGCAACCCCTTCAGCAGCTCAACCGAGCACATCCGCAGCTGCTCAGCCGAGTACATCTTCGGCAGCTCAGCCGAGCACTTCCTCTGCGGTGGGAGCGTCACCCTCTTCTGCTCCTCTGGACATTTACCCTCGGTTTCAGAGAGTACATATAAGGTGCAATACTTGCAACTCTCTTATTGCTTTTGGGGAGTCTAGTATTCTTCTAATAGACAGTAAGATAGAGCAGCACAAGTGCGGTACCTTATAATATTGCCATTCTTTCCTTCCTCTGTCCCTGTATTAACACAACGGCTCTTTTAAGAGCCACCTTACCTCACAATTTTTTTTTTAATCACTTTTTTTTATTTTTTTCTACCGTGCGCGCACGGTACGCGCACCCATTTTTTTTCTTTTTTTTTAAATAAAATCTTTATTTCACCCTTCAAGGTACTTGAGGGACCACAAGGGAAATGTGAAAAGCAGAGTGAGGAGAAGTGAAAAAAAGGGAGTATGAAAGTATATGTGTGATAAATACAGATATTTCAAACTTACCTGACCAACAAAATAACGTAATTATCAATAAATGTTTTTTTTTAATTGCTAGAAAAAAGGATTAATTTTCCTAAATTTTCTTTCTCAATCTGTAAAAAAATAAAAAAAGTATTAATATTTAACAATTCCTTTTAGAATACAGTACACATATTTTCATATTTAAAAAAAAAAATATTTTGCCCTTTTTTTGCTGTTTTCCGAATATATTGAATTTCACTGTAAATCGTGAAACCAATTGCATTCATCACTTAACAGCGGGCAAAAAAATTAACAATCTGAAAGATTGTTTAAAAAAAGCCCTGAATCTCTTCTCCGTAAAACATACCTTTATAGAAATGTAACATATTTAATAAAAACATCATCTAAAAACAATAACTATTTGCAATAAATATCGTCTGTAAATCTTGTTTCTTAAGCACATACACCAAAATATTATCTGTCAAAGAAGTCCACAAGAGAAATTTGTACCTTTCTATGAGGCCAAATGGTAATTTTTAAATTCTTTTTTGATGAAATATCCAATGGTAACCCAATAAAATCGCTAAAATGATTTGTTCAGATGTTGCAATTTGTATCTAAAATTTTGGTTTCAGAAAAATTAAATAGGAATTTGGTAATTCTGCAGGCAAAAGTTGCTTGAAAATCAATTGAGAATCATTACACAGTGTCCAGCCTTTTTCACATTTAAGATAAACTGTGTAATGACCAGAAGTTATAGAAGGTCCATCATGGAAAATTATTGCAACTGCAACAAAAGTTTTTCCAGATATTGATAATTGATGTCCTGTAAACTTCTTTATTAAAGTGTCCAATTTTGAACCATCAGCTCTACAACGTTGCATCATTAAAATTACATACTGTCCATATTTCTTTAAAAATAACGTTGAAAACATGTCTGATTTACATTTACAACATTCCATGTTGTGATTGGCATCTTTAACTAATTTACTAAAAGTCACTGATTTAGTCTCTGGTAATGTCAAATATATAAACCTTTCTGAATCAACATTAGAGCTGCATGTGTTGAAACAGTTTTCACAACTATGTTCCCATTTATAAGAGAGACCAAACATATTTTCTATTTCTACCCCTTCTTCTTCCAGTACCATACGGATATACAGCAAGAATTCCTGTGCATCTTGCTGGACATTTTGAGTAAACTGTGTACATCCTGAACATACATCTAAAAGTTTTCTAACATCAGAAGCACTTTCTATTTTAGTTTTATCAATACTCAGCTTCTCAAAAAGAAAACTCATCAGAGAACAAAATCTTTTTTCATGATTTACTATTATCTGCTCTTGCAAACTTTCAAGATAAAATATAACATTCAGCACTACATTAGCGTAGCAGTTGACACCAGAGCTATTTTCAAAATGACTACCAACAACCTCTTGAACATTGTCCTTTTTCTTTTTGCTTGCAATCACATCACTCTCCTTTTGTTTTCTCTTCTGTACATCCTCATTACAGATATTCTCAATTCTCCTTTTCCGAGAAACAATACGTTTTTCAAACACAGGATACTGCCCTAAATGAGGAGCATAGGTTCTTCTTAATCTATTATACTCCTTTACACAATTTGCATCAGCACTAACTTTTGAGTCATCAAAGTCTATCATGAATAAACCAGATAATGTTTTCACTCATGACAAAGCAACATATGCCATACCTTCTTTGAACACAGTAGAACCAATGTTTACAAAAGCACTATCTACAGTTAATCCTTGAGATTTGTGAATAGTTACAGCATATGCTAGAGAAAACGGAAACAGCTTCCTATGTACATATAAGTCTTTTACAAGCAAAAAACGGATTGAACAACGACTAATGTCTTTAACCTCTTCTATCTGATCACAATTTTATTTTTAAAAATTCAATCCCATCTTTTTTCTGGTATTTCACAAAACCCACAACTTTACCCATAGCTCCAGTCACTAAACTTTTTTTTACATCCAAATTTCTTCTTAAAAATACTCGACAGTTCATACAAACATAAAGATTGTTTTCTAATCCAGCTGTTTTCGAAATGTTCTTCTCTAGAGAATCCAATTTATTTTTCAATTTGCCTGTTAATGTAATAGTAATTCCTTCATGCTGAATTTTGTCCACTGCTTCCATTTTCTTAATCTCTTCCTTTTCCAATTTCAAAAGTTCCTCATTGAATATCGAGCATTCACGTAGTGTTGGCATTAAGCAGATTACAGTATTTTTTTCTGCAATGTTCTGGTATATTTTCTCTGCAACTATTTCTTCACTTGGAAATACATTATGTAGCAACCGACTCTGTAATGCTTTTCTGCCAACTTCTGTGAGTAGTCCAATTCTGATATCTTTCAGAATACTTGCATAATCTTCATCATTTGCTTGCCTCATATTGGTAGTGAGTTCTTTGTACTCAAAGAATGACCAAATATTCGCATTACCAATACTTCCTAATGACTTCTTCGTGTGTTCATGTGTCACAGTATTAAACACTGGTTGTCCTTTAACTGGAGTGAGCTGCAGAAGATCCCCAAAAACTATAACATGTTTTCCACCAAATAACACGTCATAGTCTCTCTTTAGAATTTGCTGCATTCTTAAATGCACAAAGGCAAGCATTAAGTTTGATACCATGCTTACCTCATCAATAATGAGAACTTGCATCTTCTTCAACACTCTTGAAACTTCGAAGCATGCTTCTCCTGTTAGCTTGTGATATTCTATTTTGTTCTCATGCTCCACTGGTAACATTAGCAAGCGATGTAAGGTAATTCCTTTTATGTTATATGCTGCTAACCCAGTTGGAGCAGTAACAACACAAGACAAAGTTGAATCTGTTTTTTGCTGTAGGTAGCTTCTGATGACTTTAATTAAGAAACTTTTTCCAGTTCCAGCTTGTCCACTCACATACATCCTGATTGGTTCAAATGATGTGCATGAGCACTCTTTCTTTTCATGTAGTAATCCATGATCAATTTTTTTTGTGACTTCTTCATAAATTTGTTGTTGTTCTTCATTCAGTTGCTGTTCCAAATTTGGTATGTCTATTAAATCTTCCTGAGCTTGATTCATAGCTGTTTCCACTTCAGTCATTGCTATTGCAGCTTCATTTTCTACGATTGGTTGTCCTAGGGGATCTTGACTGAGTGTTCCAGAACTTTGGCTGTCTTGAGAACTGTCTCTAGCTACTTCAGCTGCAATTGTAGCTTCCTGTTCAATTTCTTAATTTAAGATTTGTACATAATTTGTGAAAGTACTGCATTCAATCATATCTTTACATGCATTAAAGGAATCTTCATAGCTGTGAAAATCTCCAAGTAATTCATCCTCTGAACGCCATGGTTTAAACAGCTGTAAAAGTGCTAAGTAGTAACATTCCTTTTTGTCAGGAGTGTCGCAACTCAGCTTCCTGTGATTAATCAAACTTCCTTTTGTTTGCTTCACCAAACATCCTTCCTCACCAATGACTTTATATTTTCCATTGTTGATGTCTTCTGTGGCTTTCCGTGTAAAAATGTAGTTCTGCAGCACTTCATAGAGACACGTGTTCTCAAGATAACGACTTCTTTTTGGGTAATATGTGTCCAACATGTTTGATTTCAAAATATCTGTACTTTCCGGGTCGTTCTCTGCCAAATATTCAATTTCTCCAACAGATTTCAGTACCCGATTTCGCATTCCTGCAAGGCCTAAACTTATCCAAATTATTCTTCTAGATTTGGAGTACAGACTTGCAGATGATAACCTATCTGAGCATTCGTAGGATCCAATTTCTCGATGCGATAACATCTTTAAACTGAAACTGTATAGCTTCTTACTGACAGTCTTCTCGTGAGAAATCTCTTCCCACATTTCCTTCAATTCCGTTTTCTCAGATTTAGTGATGTAAGATGTGACATACCGAGCAACAGCAATAGAATTGTCAGCAACATACTGTATATCCATGTTAGCATTCCACATGGATAAAATGACTGGGTTGTAGTCATTTATATATTTTGACTCTTCTTTTCTTCTTAGGTTGTACGTATTTTTGGGAGATTTTCTTGTAATAGTATGTCGCACAGCTGACATAAAACTGTTGACTCTTCCTTTTGAAAGAACAGGTCGTGGAAATCCAAATCGACATTTTGTGTAGAATTTTTCTTTACTCTTGTACTTTTGTAGACAGTATTTTCCACACCGATGACTTTGGAAACGTAAAACTTGCTCTTTTAAGTTTTTCTCTTCTGTGCTTTTAGGTATAGCACATGTTGCATATTCTTCGATGAAACTTAAAACGGCATCATCAGAATCTGTTCCAAATTTTGGGGCATCCTTGTTCCACAATAGCATATGAATATGAGGAGCACCTCTTGCTTGGTACTCTTTTCTCCAAAAGAAATCCACAACTTCTCCAAGAGGTGGATTTTTTTTATTGCAGATGAAGGACATCATAGCCTCAAATCTATGATTGAAATATCTGCAAACATTAACCGGATCCAATGAGCACAATTCTCCTGCTGTCTTGTATTGGATGTTTTCAATATTTGAATTTGCCTCTCGAAGAAAATCCCGAAGATCATCCCAAGCGTACTCAGCACAGCTTAGGGTGAGAAACCATGTAGGAGTTCCTAAATTCCGTAACATACATTTCAATTCTCCATGGCGTCGATACCAATATTCATTAGTTCCACGCTGACAAGCCATCAGATTCAACAAGTGTGATTCCAAATGATCATCTCGCTGTTGCACTTTGTTCATAAAATCCTTTGCAGACACATTATGTAGATGTACTCCACTTTTTAAAATGTGATTTACTGCATAAGATAGTGCAGACAAGTCACTTTCAATTAAAAGATGGAACAAATAAGGAATACTTTAATGAAATCTTGGATCTTCTGCATATAATCCTGTAGTCCGATACTCAGAAGCAGGAATCTGTACTGGACGTTCATCATATCGTCCACCTTTTCCTGTAGGAAACAGCTGGGGAAAACAACGAGCTTCCAAGCTCTCCTCCCATACACTCACGGGAGTTCCTTTTGCTTTTTTCATCTGAAACAGATCAATAGTGTTTGCCATAACTTCTATTGAATGAAGAGGATGTATGCTGAAATGTTCATAAATTTCTTCTTCTTTTGACTTATCCACTTTTTCAATTTGCCCAGCTGGTATTCCTGAGTCTGGTAGTAAAACTTCTTCATCTTCATCCATATAAATTGTTTCATACCATTTATTATTTCTTTTCAAATATAAATTTGCTCTTTGTACTTTTCGTACATCTACCAGCTCCTGCCAAATTTTCTTATTCTTTGTTGGTACTCCATTAACCAGAATAACTAATGGTTCAGTTTCCAATCTATATGCATCAATTGTTTCCATATTTTTTTTCAAATTCAATGGCAAATAGACAACTCTTCCTTTTAAACCTCTTTGTAAATCCGAAGGAGGTAATTTACCTGTTTTTGGCTCCATACGCACTATGGTCTGAAACGGATGGACACATTGAATGAGTGTAGACTCATACGTATTTAAATCACTAAGTTCTGCAGGAATATCAACCAATTCTGAATTATTATGTACAGCTCTGGCTGGCATTCTATTTTCTTCTAACTTGTTATAACAGTATTTACAAATACGCTGATCTTCACCCAAATCAAAACTATTTTCCAGAAATATATATGTTGCAAAATCCTTCCACTTATAATTATCTTCATTTTCACTTTTTTTATACAGATCAACATTTCTTGTTTGAATTTTGCAATGGCTTCTCCGGCAACAAGTACAAGTAATATTTGGTCTTTCATTAGAGATGATAGTAAATTTTGTCATTTGAATTTCAAATTTTTTACTAACAGTGAGTTCTACATTCTCTTCCACATTTTCTTCAATAACTGTGTCATTACCTGCACTTTCTTGTTCCGGACCAAAGTAACAAAACTGAATTTCATCAGTAACCTTCTGTTCATCTGATACAGATCCACGGAACAAAGCCCTATTCAACTCATTTAACTTTTGTGCTGGACTTTTACCAAAATACAATCTTCTCACAAACTTTCTCATTTCAGTATGATGAACTGCCAGCATCCTAACATGGTGAAAAACACTTTGGCAAACTTTCCTAGAAAGACAAGCCAGAGAATGTCCTTGCAAACCAGTATTCTCTCTCATTCTACATGGATCTAGTCTTTGAAGCACCTTAATCTTCTGTTTAACACTTTTTTTTACTATATTCTCTTAGAAACTCACGTAATTTATCAATAGATTCTGGTCGTACAGTACAAATACTACTACAATTCCAAGTGTACACTGGGGCTTAAGGACGTCTCCCCATAACCTCATCAGCTATCACTTCTTCCTCATTTCTTGGAACCATTTTCTCCTTTTCCATTACACAACCATCTTTCACTTCATAAGCACGACCTCTGGTGTCAACTGCATGCAGCAAACTATTACTTTGAAGATAACTCTCTTCATTAAAAAATGGTTCAGTACTTGAACTATGCGTCCATTCTCCTAAAAACACTTTACAAAAGTTATTTCTTTCCACTACTCTTTTCGTTTTGCTTTGTGACTTCATTACATTGACCATTTTATCTAATGTACGGATCCTGTTCAAAATTAAAATGAATAGTTTTCTTTTCAAATCTAAAGCCTTAGCTACAATTGATTCAATTTCTTTCTTTCTCTTATAAAATTTCGCTTTCTTCTTATATTTTTTCACATCCTTTAGCAAATTGGACATCGCTCTTCTCTGAAACATTTTTCTACGAATGTCTTTAAATGCTGTTTTTCTTTTTAAGTCAATCTTTATTGCTTCTGATTGTACATTAGCATTTAGTAATTTCTCACTTTTGTCCTGTTGTTTTCTACTTGAAACACTATTTGAAGTGGGGACATTTTTCAAATTTTTTCTTTTTTTGAAGATATTTTTTAAAAAATCCTTAGTCTGCTTACCAGAAGACTTTTTCTTTTTTCCAACATGAGGATCTTCAACTAATTTGGGTCCTCCAGTTGTCTTCAAATATAAATGTTTTTTCTGTTCTTTTCTCTTTCTTGATTTTATAGGCATCTTTAATTTATTTCACTGTTGTTCAACAATACCTGAAAGAAACTAAACAAAAATACCTTTATATAATTTAAATATATTACTATATTTTTTTTGAGCTTTTCAAATCTTATAATACTATCTACCCCTTTCCTACGAGTGAAAAACACAATAAAACCAACACGAATTAAAGCTTCCCCTTTCCGACGAATGCAATTCTAAAGGAACCAGATTAACACAAATTAAATCTCTGACAACAATTCCTGTGTGCGCACAGACTCATGGTGTGATTCTAGGCAAAAAACGAAATTTGATTTGCAATTTGAAAGCACACTTACTACTGTGGTAGAGCAAGTGATAATTACTCTAACAGTCTGACACATTTTCATTATAGTTTTCAAAAACAGAAAAGAGCAAATGTCCAAACAGCTTTTTGAGACCATGAACATGTGTAACCTGGATGACGTACTACACTCTAGCAAAGGAAATGAGCCTTGGTGATCTTCAATGTATTAGCGTTACTCACTGCTATCTGAAACACCACACAGCGGTGAATAGTAAGCATGACTGTACATGAGAAACAGCTTGCTCTCTGCTAAGAGTGTGCTTCTGGAGACAGTCAGGTGCAAGAGAGATCTGCATGGACGCTTGCACAACTGCATAAACATTGGAGACATGTATGTAAGACTACATGTGTGGTAAGGGTTAATAGGACCTTTGAACATGTACAAACTACATGACCCATTGCACGAGTGGAAGGAAAATCTACCATGTTGATTTCAAATGTGTTAGCATTGCCCTCTCATTTGTGACATATTAATTTGGGCTGAATGCTAACCAACACAGTTCATGAAAACAAGCTTCCCCTTTCCTACGAATATAATTCTAAAAGAACCAGAGTAACACGAATTGAATCTCTGACAACAATTCCTGTGTGCGCACAGACTGATGGTGTGATTCTAGGCAGAAAACGAAATTTGATTTGCAATTTGAAAGCACACTTACTACTGTGGTAGAGCAAGTGATAATTACTCTAACAGTCTGACACATTTTCATTATAGTTTTCAGAAACAGAAAAGAGCACATGCCCAAACAGCTTTTTGAGACCATAAACATGTGTAACCTGGATGACGTACTGCACTCTAGCAAAGGAAATGAGCCTTGGTGATGTTGAATGTATTAGCGTTACTCACTCCTATCTGAAACACCACACAGCGCTGAATAGTAAGCATGACTGTACATGAGAAACAGCTTGCTCTCTGCTAAGAGTGTGCTTCTGGAGATTGTCTACTGTCAGGTGCAAGAGAGATCTGCATGGACACTTGCACAACTGTATAAACACTGGTGACATGTATGTAAGACTACATGTGTGGTAAGGGTTAATAGGACTTTTGAACATGTACAAACTACATGACCCATTGCAGGAGTGGAAGGAAAATCTACCATGTTGATTTCAAATGTGTTAGCATTGCCCTCTCATTTGTGACATATTAATTTGGGCTGAATGCTAGCCATCACAGTTCAAGAAAACAAGCTGCCCCTTTCCTACGAATGCAATTCTAAAAGAACCAGAGTAACACAAATTGAATCTCTGACAACAATTTCTGTGTGCGCACAGACTCATGGTGTGATTCTAGGCAGAAAAAGAAATTTGATTTGCAATTTGAAAGCACACTTACTACTGTGGTAGAGCAAGTGATAATTACTCTAACAGTCTGACACATTTTCATTATAGTTTTCAAAAACAGAAAAGAGCACATGTCCAAACAGCTTTTTGAGACCATGAACATGTGTAACCTGGATGACGTACTACACTCTAGCAAAGGAAATGAGCCTTGGTGATGTTCAATGTATTAGCGTTACTCACTGCTATCTGAAACACCACACAGCGCTGAATAGTAAGCATGACTGTACATGAGAAACAGCTTTCTCTCTGCTAAGAGTGTGCTTCTGGAGACTCTCAGGTGCAAGAGAGATCTGCATGGACGCTTGCACAACACATAAACATTGGAGACATGTATGTAAGACTACATGTGTGGTAAGGGTTAATAGGACCTTTGAACATGTACAAACTACATGACCCATTGCACGAGTGGAAGGAAAATCTACCATGTTGATTTCAAATGTGTTAGCATTGCCCTCTCATTTGTGACATATTAATTTGGGCTGAATGCTAACCAACACAGTTCATGAAAACAAGCTTCCCCTTTCCTACGAATATAATTCTAAAAGAACCAGAGTAACACGAATTGAATCTCTGACAACAATTCCTGTGTGCGCACAGACTGATGGTGTGATTCTAGGCAGAAAACGAAATTTGATTTGCAATTTGAAAGCACACTTACTACTGTGGTAGAGCAAGTGATAATTACTCTAACAGTCTGACACATTTTCATTATAGTTTTCAGAAACAGAAAAGAGCAAATGTCCAAACAGCTTTTTGAGACCATGAACATGTGTAACCTGGATGACGTACTACACTCTAGCAAAGGAAATGAGCCTTGGTGATGTTCAATGTATTAGCGTTACTCACTGCTAACTGAAACACCACACAGCGCTGAATAGTAAGCATGACTGTACATGAGAAACAGCTTGCTCTCTGCTAAGAGTGTGCTTCTGGAGACTGTCAGGTGCAAGAGAGATCTGCATGGACGCTTGCACAACTGCATAAACATTGGAGACATGTATGTAAGACTACATGTGTGGTAAGGGTTAATAGGACCTTTGAACATGTACAAACTACATGACCCATTGCACGAGTGGAAGGAAAATCTACCATGTTGATTTCAAATGTGTTAGCATTGCCCTCTCATTTGTGACATATTAATTTGGGCTGAATGCTAACCAACACAGTTCATGAAAACAAGCTTCCCCTTTCCTACGAATATAATTCTAAAAGAACCAGAGTAACACGAATTGAATCTCTGACAACAATTCCTGTGTGCGCACAGACTGATGGTGTGATTCTAGGCAGAAAACGAAATTTGATTTGCAATTTGAAAGCACACTTACTACTGTGGTAGAGCAAGTGATAATTACTCTAACAGTCTGACACATTTTCATTATAGTTTTCAGAAACAGAAAAGAGCAAATGTCCAAACAGCTTTTTGAGACCATGAACATGTGTAACCTGGATGACGTACTACACTCTAGCAAAGGAAATGAGCCTTGGTGATGTTCAATGTATTAGCGTTACTCACTGCTAACTGAAACACCACACAGCGCTGAATAGTAAGCATGACTGTACATGAGAAACAGCTTGCTCTCTGCTAAGAGTGTGCTTCTGGAGACTGTCAGGTGCAAGAGAGATCTGCATGGACGCTTGCACAACTGCATAAACATTGGAGACATGTATGTAAGACTACATGTGTGGTAAGGGTTAATAGGACCTTTGAACATGTACAAACTACATGACCCATTGCACGAGTGGAAGGAAAATCTACCATGTTGATTTCAAATGTGTTAGCATTGCCCTCTCATTTGTGACATATTAATTTGGGCTGAATGCTAACCAACACAGTTCATGAAAACAAGCTTCCCCTTTCCTACGAATATAATTCTAAAAGAACCAGAGTAACACGAATTGAATCTCTGACAACAATTCCTGTGTGCGCACAGACTGATGGTGTGATTCTAGGCAGAAAACGAAATTTGATTTGCAATTTGAAAGCACACTTACTACTGTGGTAGAGCAAGTGAGAATTACTCTAACAGTCTGACACATTTTCATTATAGTTTTCAGAAACAGAAAAGAGCACATGCCCAAACAGCTTTTTGAGACCATAAACATGTGTAACCTGGATGACGTACTACACTCTAGCAAAGGAAATGAGCCTTGGTGATGTTGAATGTATTAGCGTTACTCACTCCTATCTGAAACACCACACAGCGCTGAATAGTAAGCATGACTGTACATGAGAAACAGCTTGCTCTCTGCTAAGAGTGTGCTTCTGGAGACTGTCTACTGTCAGGTGCAAGAGAGATCTGCATGGACACTTGCACAACTGTATAAACACTGGTGACATGTATGTAAGACTACATGTGTGGTAAGGGTTAATAGGACTTTTGAACATGTACAAACTACATGACCCATTGCAGGAGTGGAAGGAAAATCTACCATGTTGATTTCAAATGTGTTAGCATTGCCCTCTCATTTGTGACATATTAATTTGGGCTTAATGCTAACCAACACAGTTCATGAAAACAAGCTTCCCCTTTCCTACGAATATAATTCTAAAAGAACCAGAGTAACACGAATTGAATCTCTGACAACAATTCCTGTGTGCGCACAGACTGATGGTGTGATTCTAGGCAGAAAACGAAATTTGATTTGCAATTTGAAAGCACACTTACTACTGTGGTAGAGCAAGTGATAATTACTCTAACAGTCTGACACATTTTCATTATAGTTTTCAGAAAGAGAAAAGAGCACATGCCCAAACAGCTTTTTGAGACCATAAACATGTGTAACCTGGATGACGTACTACACTCTAGCAAAGGAAATGAGCCTTGGTGATGTTGAATGTATTAGCGTTACTCACTCCTATCTGAAACACCACACAGCGCTGAATAGTAAGCATGACTGTACATGAGAAACAGCTTGCTCTCTGCTAAGAGTGTGCTTCTGGAGACTGTCTACTGTCAGGTGCAAGAGAGATCTGCATGGACACTTGCACAACTGTATAAACACTGGTGACATGTATGTAAGACTACATGTGTGGTAAGGGTTAATAGGACTTTTGAACATGTACAAACTACATGACCCATTGCAGGAGTGGAAGGAAAATCTACCATGTTGATTTCAAATGTGTTAGCATTGCCCTCTCATTTGTGACATATTAATTTGGGCTGTATGCTAGCCATCACAGTTCAAGAAAACAAGCTGCCCCTTTCCTACGAATGCAATTCTAAAAGAACCAGAGTAACACGAATTGAATCTCTGACAACAATTTCTGTGTGCGCACAGACTCATGGTGTGATTCTAGGCAGAAAAAGAAATTTGATTTGCAATTTGAAAGCACACTTACTACTGTGGTAGAGCAAGTGATAATTACTCTAACAGTCTGACACATTTTCATTATAGTTTTCAGAAACAGAAAAGAGCACATGCCCAAACAGCTTTTTGAGACCATAAACATGTGTAACCTGGATGACGTACTACACTCTAGCAAAGGAAATGAGCCTTGGTGATGTTGAATGTATTAGCGTTACTCACTCCTATCTGAAACACCACACAGCGCTGAATAGTAAGCATGACTGTACATGAGAAACAGCTTGCTCTCTGCTAAGAGTGTGCTTCTGGAGATTGTCTACTGTCAGGTGCAAGAGAGATCTGCATGGACACTTGCACAACTGTATAAACACTGGTGACATGTATGTAAGACTACATGTGTGGTAAGGGTTAATAGGACTTTTGAACATGTACAAACTACATGACCCATTGCAGGAGTGGAAGGAAAATCTACCATGTTGATTTCAAATGTGTTAGCATTGCCCTCTCATTTGTGACATATTAATTTGGGCTGAATGCTAGCCATCACAGTTCAAGAAAACAAGCTGCCCCTTTCCTACGAATGCAATTCTAAAAGAACCAGAGTAACACGAATTGAATCTCTGACAACAATTTCTGTGTGCGCACAGACTCATGGTGTGATTCTAGGCAGAAAAAGAAATTTGATTTGCAATTTGAAAGCACACTTACTACTGTGGTAGAGCAAGTGATAATTACTCTAACAGTCTGACACATTTTCATTATAGTTTTCAAAAACAGAAAAGAGCACATGTCCAAACAGCTTTTTGAGACCATGAACATTTGTAACCTGGATGACGTACTACACTCTAGCAAAGGAAATGAGCCTTGGTGATGTTCAATGTATTAGCGTTACTCACTGCTATCTGAAACACCACACAGCGCTGAATAGTAAGCAT
This sequence comes from Triturus cristatus, assembly GCF_964204655.1. NCBI lineage: Eukaryota > Metazoa > Chordata > Amphibia > Caudata > Salamandridae > Triturus > Triturus cristatus. The sequence goes on along the minus strand of NC_140588.1, from coordinate 528,590,640 downwards.
GACTGTACATGAGAAACAGCTTTCTCTCTGCTAAGAGTGTGCTTCTGGAGACTGTCAGGTGCAAGAGAGATCTGCATGGACGCTTGCACAACTGCATAAACATTGGAGACATGTATGTAAGACTACATGTGTGGTAAGGGTTAATAGGACCTTTGAACATGTACAAACTACATGACCCATTGCACGAGTGGAAGGAAAATCTACCATGTTGATTTCAAATGTGTTAGCATTGCCCTCTCATTTGTGACATATTAATTTGGGCTGAATGCTAACCAACACAGTTCATGAAAACAAGCTTCCCCTTTCCTACGAATATAATTCTAAAAGAACCAGAGTAACACGAATTGAATCTCTGACAACAATTCCTGTGTGCGCACAGACTGATGGTGTGATTCTAGGCAGAAAACGAAATTTGATTTGCAATTTGAAAGCACACTTACTACTGTGGTAGAGCAAGTGATAATTACTCTAACAGTCTGACACATTTTCATTATAGTTTTCAGAAACAGAAAAGAGCAAATGTCCAAACAGCTTTTTGAGACCATGAACATGTGTAACCTGGATGACGTACTACACTCTAGCAAAGGAAATGAGCCTTGGTGATGTTCAATGTATTAGCGTTACTCACTGCTAACTGAAACACCACACAGCGCTGAATAGTAAGCATGACTGTACATGAGAAACAGCTTGCTCTCTGCTAAGAGTGTGCTTCTGGAGACTGTCAGGTGCAAGAGAGATCTGCATGGACGCTTGCACAACTGCATAAACATTGGAGACATGTATGTAAGACTACATGTGTGGTAAGGGTTAATAGGACCTTTGAACATGTACAAACTACATGACCCATTGCACGAGTGGAAGGAAAATCTACCATGTTGATTTCAAATGTGTTAGCATTGCCCTCTCATTTGTGACATATTAATTTGGGCTGAATGCTAACCAACACAGTTCATGAAAACAAGCTTCCCCTTTCCTACGAATATAATTCTAAAAGAACCAGAGTAACACAAATTGAATCTCTGACAACAATTCCTGTGTGCGCACAGACTGATGGTGTGATTCTAGGCAGAAAACGAAATTTGATTTGCAATTTGAAAGCACACTTACTACTGTGGTAGAGCAAGTGATAATTACTCTAACAGTCTGACACATTTTCATTATAGTTTTCAGAAACAGAAAAGAGCACATGCCCAAACAGCTTTTTGAGACCATAAACATGTGTAACCTGGATGACGTACTACACTCTAGCAAAGGAAATGAGCCTTGGTGATGTTGAATGTATTAGCGTTCCTCACTCCTATCTGAAACACCACACAGCGCTGAATAGTAAGCATGACTGTACATGAGAAACAGCTTGCTCTCTGCTAAGAGTGTGCTTCTGGAGACTGTCTACTGTCAGGTGCAAGAGAGATCTGCATGGACACTTGCACAACTGTATAAACACTGGTGACATGTATGTAAGACTACATGTGTGGTAAGGGTTAATAGGACTTTTGAACATGTACAAACTACATGACCCATTGCAGGAGTGGAAGGAAAATCTACCATGTTGATTTCAAATGTGTTAGCATTGCCCTCTCATTTGTGACATATTAATTTGGGCTGAATGCTAACCAACACAGTTCATGAAAACAAGCTTCCCCTTTCCTACGAATATAATTCTAAAAGAACCAGAGTAACACGAATTGAATCTCTGACAACAATTCCTGTGTGCGCACAGACTGATGGTGTGATTCTAGGCAGAAAACGAAATTTGATTTGCAATTTGAAAGCACACTTACTACTGTGGTAGAGCAAGTGATAATTACTCTAACAGTCTGACACATTTTCATTATAGTTTTCAGAAACAGAAAAGAGCACATGCCCAAACAGCTTTTTGAGACCATAAACATGTGTAACCTGGATGACGTACTACACTCTAGCAAAGGAAATGAGCCTTGGTGATGTTGAATGTATTAGCGTTACTCACTCCTATCTGAAACACCACACAGCGCTGAATAGTAAGCATGACTGTACATGAGAAACAGCTTGCTCTCTGCTAAGAGTGTGCTTCTGGAGACTGTCTACTGTCAGGTGCAAGAGAGATCTGCATGGACACTTGCACAACTGTATAAACACTGGTGACATGTATGTAAGACTACATGTGTGGTAAGGGTTAATAGGACTTTTGAACATGTACAAACTACATGACCCATTGCAGGAGTGGAAGGAAAATCTACCATGTTGATTTCAAATGTGTTAGCATTGCCCTCTCATTTGTGACATATTAATTTGGGCTGAATGCTAGCCATCACAGTTCAAGAAAACAAGCTGCCCCTTTCCTACGAATGCAATTCTAAAAGAACCAGAGTAACACGAATTGAATCTCTGACTACAATTTCTGTGTGCGCACAGACTCATGGTGTGATTCTAGGCAGAAAAAGAAATTTGATTTGCAATTTGAAAGCACACTTACTACTGTGGTAGAGCAAGTGATAATTACTCTAACAGTCTGACACATTTTCATTATTGTTTTCAAAAACAGAAAAGAGCACATGTCCAAACAGCTTTTTGAGACCATGAACATGTGTAACCTGGATGACGTACTACACTCTAGCAAAGGAAATGAGCCTTGGTGATGTTCAATGTATTAGCGTTACTCACTGCTATCTGAAACACCACACAGCGCTGAATAGTAAGCATGACTGTACATGAGAAACAGCTTGCTCTCTGCTAAGAGTGTGCTTCTGGAGACTGTCAGGTGCAAGAGAGATCTGCATGGACGCTTGCACAACTGCATAAACATTGGAGACATGTATGTAAGACTACATGTGTGGTAAGGGTTAATAGGACCTATGAACATGTACAAACTACATGACCCATTGCACGAGTGGAAGGAAAATCTACCATGTTGATTTCAAATGTGTTAGCATTGCCCTCTCATTTGTGACATATTAATTTGGGCTGAATGCTAACCAACACAGTTCATGAAAACAAGCTTCCCCTTTCCTACGAATATAATTCTAAAAGAACCAGAGTAACACGAATTGAATCTCTGACAACAATTCCTGTGTGCGCACAGACTGATGGTGTGATTCTAGGCAGAAAACAAAATTTGATTTGCAATTTGAAAGCACACTTACTACTGTGGTAGAGCAAGTGATAATTACTCTAACAGTCTGACACATTTTCATTATAGTTTTCAGAAACAGAAAAGAGCACATGCCCAAACAGCTTTTTGAGACCATAAACATGTGTAACCTGGATGACGTACTACACTCTAGCAAAGGAAATGAGCCTTGGTGATGTTGAATGTATTAGCGTTACTCACTCCTATCTGAAACACCACACAGCGCTGAATAGTAAGCATGACTGTACATGAGAAACAGCTTGCTCTCTGCTAAGAGTGTGCTTCTGGAGACTGTCTACTGTCAGGTGCAAGAGAGATCTGCATGGACACTTGCACAACTGTATAAACACTGGTGACATGCATGTAAGACTACATGTGTGGTAAGGGTTAATAGGACTTTTGAACATGTACAAATCCATGACCCATTGCAGGAGTGGAAGGAAAATCTACCATGTTGATTTCAAATGTGTTAGCATTGCCCTCTCATTTGTGACATATTAATTTGGGCTGAATGCTAGCCATCACAGTTCAAGAAAACAAGCTGCCCCTTTCCTACGAATGCAATTCTAAAAGAACCAGAGTAACACGAATTGAATCTCTGACAACAATTTCTGTGTGCGCACAGACTCATGGTGTGATTCTAGGCAGAAAAATAAATTTGATTTGCAATTTGAAAGCACACTTACTACTGTGGTAGAGCAAGTGATAATTACTCCAACAATCTGACACATTTTCATTATAGTTTTCAAAAGCAGAAAAGAGCACATGCCCAAACAGCTTTTTGAGACCATAAACATGTGTAACCTGGATGACGTACTACACTCCAGCAAAGGAAATGAGCCTTGGTGATGTTCAATGTATTAGCGTTACTCACTGCTATCTGAAACACCACACAGCGCTGCATAGTAAGCATGACTGTACATGAGAAACAGCTTGCTCTCTGCTAAGAGTGTGCTTCTGGAGACTGTCTACTGTCAGGTGCAAGAGAGATCTGCATGGACGCTTGCACAACTGCATAAACACTGGAGACATGTATGTAAGACTACATTTGTGGTAAGGGTTAATAGGACTTTTGAACATGTACAAACTACATGACCCATTGCAGGAGTGGAAGGAAAATCTACCATGTTGATTTCAAATGTGTTAGCATTGCCCTCTCATTTGTGACATATTAATTTGGGCTGAATGCTAACCAACACAGTTCATGAAAACAAGCTTCCCCTTTCCTACGAATGCAATTCTAAAAGAACCAGAGTAACACGAATTGAATCTCTGACAACAATTCCTGTGTGCGCACAGACTCATGGTGTGATTCCAGGCAGAAAACGAAATTTGATTTGCAATTTGAAAGCACACTTACTACTGTGGTAGAGCAAGTGATAATTACTCTAACAGTCTCACACATTTTCATTATAGTTTTCAAAAGCAGAAAAGAGCACATGCCCAAACAGCTTTTTGAGACCATGAACATGTGTAACCTGGGTGACTGACTACACTCCAGCAAAGGAAATGAGCCTTGGTGATGTTGAATGTATTCGCGTTATTCACTACTATCTGAAACACCACACAGTTGTGAATACTAAGCAAGATAGTACAGGATAAGCAGCTGGGTGTGTGGTAAGAGTCTGCTTCTGCAGACTGTGTATTTTCAGTTACAATAGACATGTGCATGGACGCTTCCACAACAGCATAAACAATGGAGTGATGTATATAAAGTACATGTGTGGTAAGGGTTAATTGGAGTTGTGTACATGTAGGAACAACCTTACCCATTGCATGATTGAAAGTAAAATCTACCATATCAATTTCAAATGTGTTAGCATTTGCCTCCCATTTGTGAGATACTGTTTTATGCTGAATACAAACCATTACAGTTCTACAGTTCTAAAAAACAAGCTGCCCCTTTCCTACGAATGCTATTCTTACAGAACCAGACCAACATAAATTAAATCTCTGACAACAATTCCTTTGTGCACACAGACTCATGGTGTGATTCTAGGCAGAAAACAGTATTCCTGTGTGATACCAGTACACCTTAACTTCTAGAGAAGACATACTCCATAATATCTTACAAGTTCAAGGCACTTAAATATCTTCCTTAACATAAAATGTAAAACACAACTTTAAAAGTGGAAGGAAAATGTACCATGTTAATTTCAAATGTGTTAGCATTTGCCTCTCATTTCTGAGAAAGTGATTTCTGCTGAATGCTAACCATCACAGTTCAAGAAAACAAGCTGCCCCTTTCCTGCGAGTGCAAGGCTAACAGAGCAAGAGCAAAACAAATTAAATCTCTGATAACAATTCCTGTGTGCACACAGACTCATGGTGTGATTCTAGGCAGAAAACAGTATTCCTGGGTGATACCAGTACACCTTAACTTATGGTGAAGACATACTCAATAATATCTTACAAGTTCAAGACAGTTAAATATCTCCCAAAACACAAAATGTGATACACAACTTTAAAAGAAGAATCACATTTCTATTATTTATATCAACATGCACCACATACATCCCCTCTCAAATTCATAACTAACCTTTGAAAGTAGTTAGTTCAGAAAGAAATGTGGCACTCAAACAGCAGATTATCACAGCAACAATCTCTGAGCTGTACACTTCTCTCCTCTCACCAGAACCAGTTAATGGCAATGTTTCCCTCTCTTTTTTCACACATATACATGTTAACTCCAAATCACAGTGCTTCCCACATTTTTTTCAAATGGAAACACACATTTCTATTGGTTGGAAATTTCAACCCTTTCAAAATGATCCCTTCCCCCAACATGACTTCTGCCTGCTACCATAGCAACAGGCCATGGAACACTGGTGTGAGCAGAGAGGTCATAGGTTCAACACACAATGTTTCTAATCCTTAGAGCAAGAGTGCTTGACCTAACAGCAAATCCAAAGTAATGTTCTGTGGGTACACATTTTTCTGAACCAATACAAAACATGCTTGTAAAAATCTAAACATACAGCCTAGTTTTAACTGTAAAATGGTTTGAATCAGCCAATCAGTTCTTTAAAAAAAAAAAAAGTATGTTAGCCTCCATTTTACAACTATCTTTCTTTTCATATTGCCATTCTACTGAAAGACACCTTCTGAGTGCATCCAGATCTCCTTGAAAGATGTTCACAGTGTGGATTGTAGGTCATAGCTATGTCTTCTGGAGTGAAAAGTTTACAGAAAAAAGAGGTATTGTGAAAGACCTTGCTTTGCCAAATGTAGACATTAAATGGATTGGTCAGAGAGGGTTAAAGTGGCACCAATTAATGCCTTTGGTGAAAACCTTTCTACATCTTCCACAGCCTAACCTTATTATTGTGCCCTGTGGTGGAAATGACCTAGGCACTTTAACTGGGGTAGGTCTGGAAATGCTTATTAAGGACACCTTTGTGCAATTGATGTCACTTTTTCCACAAACTGCTTTTGTATATTCTAATATATGCCAAAGGCAAAAATGGAACTGGTCCAACCAATTTTGTCCGCAGATTGACAAAGCAAGAAAGCAAGAAAGCACGTCAATAAGTCTGTTTCTGCTTTCCTCAGAGACTATGGTATGGTATGGGTTCTATATACCACAACAACTTGCGTTACAACATGCAAGACATTTATAGAGGAGACGGTGTACATTTTAATGATGAAGGGAACAGAGTCTTCCTCTTGAACTTTAGACTCTGCATCGGTACTTACTTGTAGGTACCAAAAAAACACTTCATAAACACAACGGCTCTTTTTAGAGCCACCTAACATCTAAACACCCCGCGATTTAAAAAAAAAAAAAAATGTATTTTTCACACTTCTGGGTCCTTCTTGGACCCCCTGACAGGGGGTCTGCAACTCTCTACCTTGCCCCCTTTTCACGTTCTTCACCTTTGTTTTTCAGTGCGAGACACACAAAATGGCGGCCGACACTTCCTGATTTCGACCGACTGGAATGTTTACTATCATGTAACCACCAATCAGAATTACGCTCGCGCACGGCAGCGTGCGTGTACGGTATGCGTAAGGTGCGCGTACGGTACGCGTACGGTGCGCGGCTATAGATATGTGTGTACTTTTAACTGCAATTTTCTCAGGAACTACTGAACAGATTGACTCCAGATATGCAAAAGGCACATCCCTGACCTGAGGACTTTCTCTTTGCCAAATTTCAAATAATTCTGTTCAGCCATTTGGGCTGTACCTTGGACTAAAGGTCCCTATGGAAAAATGCATGTGAAAAACACGTTTTGGGACCCCCCTTTTTTCTCAGCCCCCACTTGACGAATCCCCCTGAGACTTTTAGGGTACGAGCGGAGCGGAGCGCCCCACCTATTTTGAGAATTTCGTGAGGATTCGTCAACCGGCGCCAAAGTTATTCCAAATAGAATGTTGCGGATTTCCTATGGAAACACGGTCCTAACTATAACTATCTACTGGTGACCGCCAGTAGATATATATATATATATATATATATATATATATATATATATATATATATATATATATATATATATATATATATATGCACAAGATTTCCACCCTGCACCCCAGGATTAAAGAATTAATTTATTGGCAAGTCATCCACACTGACAGACGCGTTTCGGCACGTCGCCTTCCTCAATGTCAGAGTAAATCAAATCTTTTTTGCATTTGATTGTACGTAAACAAGCAATGCATTTCATGAAAATAAAAGACGGCACAACAAATCTGTAATACTCCGTAAAAATGCCAGCCATATTGCAATGTGTAATCCAGATCTAGCAGCAATCTAGAGTAAATTAACAAATACTAATATACATATTTATATATATCACTTGCAAATCAAGTTGTACAAATATACTTTCAAGGTTACTGATTGAATAGATCACATGAGTGAAAAAAGGGGGAGGAGAACGAGGGATGAAAAAAAAGAATGCAAGGAAGATTAATACTCAATTCCTATACCATAGGTATTCATCCTTCGGCTCTTGTCACATACACAGGACATCTCCTACACGTCGTTTAGTATCAAATAGCCAAACCGCTGGCAATCAATGGCAATCAATCAATCAATCAGGGGATTGTGAGTGCACTACTCACCCGTGAGGGTCTCAAGGAGCTGGGAAGAGGGGGCAGTTCCGGATCGATCGTAGCCTTGGATCAGTTGAAGAGCCAGGTCTTGAGGTCCTTGCTGAAGGATTGCAGGGATGGGGGGCATCTGATATTCACGGGGAGCTTGTTCCAGGTCTTGGCTGCAATGTAGGAGAATGGTCTCCCGCCTGTTCTGTTTCTGTGGATGCGAGGAACCTCTGCCAGGGTGAGGTCAGCAGAGCGGAGGTTCCTTTTGGGTACATGGAAGGATACTCTCTCGTTGAGGTATTTGGGTCCGATGTTGTTGAGGGATTTGTAGGCAAGGGTGAGGAGCTTGAAAGTGACCCTCATCTCGACGGGGAGCCAGTGGAGATCTCGCAGGTATTGGGTCATGCGTTTGTGATGCGGAGTCCCGAGCACGAGTCTGGCGGCAGTGTTCTGGATGGTCTGGAGTCTGTGTAGTAGAGCTCTGTTGATTCCGGCGTATAGGGCATTGCCGTAATCCAGTCTGCTGGTTATGAGCGCGTGGGTGACGGTCTTTTTGCAGTCGGGGGGGATCCATTTGAAGGTCTTGCGGCGAATGCACAGGCTGTTGAAGATGGTGGAAGTGATTGCGTTTATCTGGTGATTCATGGAGAGGGAGGAGTAGAGGATGATGCCGAGGTTTTGTGCGTGGTCCGTAGGGATGGGTGGATTCCCAAGGGCAGAGGGCCACCAGGTGTTGTCCCAGGCAGACGTGCAGGGTCCGAGGATGAGGACCTCGGTCTACTCTGAGTTGAGCTTCAAACAGCTGTCTTTCATCCAGGCTGCCACGTTCTTCATTCCTTCCTGGAAGCAGAGTTTGGTGTCTTCAGAATTCTTTGTGAGTGAGAGGATGAGCTGGGTGTTGTCGGCGTAGGATACAATGCTGAGCCCGTGCTGTCTCATGATGACGGTGAGGGGGGCCAAGTAGATGTTGAAGAGCATGGGGCTGAGCGATGATCCCTGGGGTACTCTGCAGTCGATATTGGCGGGTTTGGCGATGAAGTGATGGAGTCTGATCTTCTTGGTTCTGCCAGAGAGAAAGGATCGGACCCAGTCGAGGGCGGTTCCTTGTATTCCCGCATCATGAAGTCTGGCTGCGAGAGTGCGATGAGAATTGGTGTTGTGACCCTGGTCGAGTAACATGCGGATGTCGTCAGTGGCGGTGAGGAGGGCGGTCTCGGTGCTGTGGTTGCTATGGAATCCAGACTGGGAGGCATCTAAGATGGAGTACTCTTCGAAGGTCAGCTGGGTGTTCACGTGTCTCTCAGTGACTTTGGCTGCAAAAGGGAGGAGAGAGATGGGCCAGTGGTTTTTCAGGTCAGTTGGGTCGGCCGTGGGTTTCTTGAGGAGGGCTTTAATCTCCACCCGCTTACAGTTCTCTGGGAAGATGCTGGACCTGAAGGAGGTGTTGATGGTCAGTTCAAGTTTGGGGGCGATGTCGGCGGCATCCCTGAGGAATATGTGCGGTGGGCAGAGGTCCGTTGGGGATCCTGAGAGGGTTTTCTTCATGGTAGCAGTGCTGAGTTCGACGGTGGCGGGATTCCAGGTCATGATGGTTGGCTTGTCAGCAGCGTGGGGGGGAGGTGGTGTCCTGCGTCCGTTCACTGAAATTGTCATAGAGGGCCTTGATCTTCAGATGGAAGTATGAGCTGAGCTTGTCGCAGAGTTCCTGGGAAGGTGTGATGTCCATTGCTTCGCTGGGGGGTTTACTGAACTGCTGTATGATGTTGAACAGTTGCTTTGTGTTGGTTGCGTTGGTCTGGACTTTGTCTCTAATTAAGGTCCGTTTGGTGTCTCTTATGTGCTGGTGGTATTGAGGTATTCCTTCAGGGCGCTCCTGTGGTTGTTCCATGCTTCCGTGGTTTTCTGGTTTCGCCAGGATTTCTCTAGGCGTCTGCAAGAGCATCTGGCTTCATGTAGTTCTGTGGTGAACCAGGCGGCCTTCAGAGGGCGTTGTTTGGTGTGATGGCGGAGGGGTGTGAGTTTGTCAGGGCAGCGGGAGATCCAGCGGTGATGTTCTGTGGTAGCGGAGTTGGTGTCAGTCGTGGCGCTGGGGGGGTCTTGGAGGAGGGTGGTGATGAGGAGTTCCTGTGTTACGTTGCTCCAGCTCCTTTGTGGCGGTCGTGGGCGGGCTAGGGTGTGGCGGTGGTGTTGAAGGTGAAGTGGACGCAGTGGTGGTACGTCCAAATGGGCTGGGTGGTGTGGCTGAAACAGATGTTTGTTCCTCCCGTGAAGATTGGGTCGAGGATATGTCCAGCTCTGTGTGTGGGCATGTTTACCAGCTGCTTCAGTCCGAGGTTGATGAGGTTGGCGAGGAGGGTGATGGAGTCGGGGTTGTTGCGGTTGTCGAGGTGGAAGTTCAGGTCCCCGAGTAGAATGTAGTCCATGGAGGTGATTGCGTAGGGTACAGCGAGCTCAGCGATGGTGGTTGCGGAGTGGGCGCGAGGTCTCGGCAGTCTGTAGATGAGGGTGCCACGTAGCATGGTCCTGGGGCTGATCTGGATCTGGAAGTTGAGGTGTTCAGTGTTGGAGTGGGGGTTGTTAGTGCTGGAAGTGGAGAGTCAGAGGGGGTCTTGTGTGCGATGGCGAATCCCCCTCCTGGGTGGTGGGGGCAGTGGTTTCTCTGGATCTTGTAGCCGTTGGGGATGGCCGTTGCGATGTCGGGGCCTGAAGTTGGTGTTGGTCCAGGTTTCCGTGAAGAAGGCGACGTCGGGCGAGAGGGTGTCGATCAGGTCCCAGATTTCTACTGCGTGTTGGTGCAGGGAGTGCATGTTGGGAGGATGCAAGTCAGGGTATTGAAGGTGCGTGCATCAGGCGGGCCTTCGGCGGTCATAGGGGTGTTGTAGATGGTGAAGGATCTGCGGCAGGGTCTGCATGAGAACTGTCCATGGGTGGTGTTCGGTGAGGATCTTACGCAGTCGGTGTGTCTTCCGGGATTGAGTGTGTGGAGGGTGGTAGAGTCATGGCAGTGGGGCCTAGGAGAGCCAGGGTTTCCCGGCGCTGGTCGCGGTCGGGTCGCAGACGGGCACAGATGGGCTTGCCTTAGGTGCGCCTTCGTCGCGCCTTCGGCGCGCCCGCTGCACGCAACCGCGCAACCCCCGCCATTAAGTAGGGGAGGGGGTGGGACTGCAGGTAGGGAGGCGGGAGCTGTGACAGTGGGAGGGGCCCCGGGGCAGCAACGACAGGAAACAAGGCACACAAACACAGCAGAGGAATAAAGGCAGCAAGAGCAATTTATGAACTAAAAATGTCACGAGGGCACAACGAAGGAATACCGTAGCAGCAAGAGCAGGGGCTGCCAGCACAAACCCTGTAGACAGAAGGAGGGCTCAGAAGCAGCGCTTTTCACACGGAGCTGCTGAGGAGAGTGCTTTCCTGGACCAAGGTCTAGGAGGTCTCACGCGCTCCCATGCAGCGGCTGCCATTAAGTAAAGTAGGGGGCGGGACTGCAGGTAGGGAGGTGGGAGTGGGGGCTAAGACAGTGGGAGGGGCCACGGGGCAGCAGCTGCGGGAAACAAAGCACACAAAATGCAATGCTAAGAAAAACAGTAAAAACACAGCAGAGGAATAAAGGCAGCAACAGTAATTAATGAACTAAAAACGACACGAGGGCACAATGAAGGAATACCGTAGCAGCAAGAGCAGGGGCTGCCCGTGCGAACCATGGAGACAGAAGGAGGGCTCAGGAGTGGCGCTTTTCACGCGGATCTGCTGGGGAAATTGCTCTCCTGGACCGAGGTCTAGGAGGTCACACGTGCTCCCCCGCAGCGGCCGCTATTAAGTAGCGGATGGGCCGGGACTGCAGGTAGGGAGGCGGGAGCTGGGGCAGTGATGGTGGGAGGGGCCACGGGGCAGCAGCAGCCGGAAATAAGGCACACAAAATGCAATGCTAAGGAAAAACAGTAAAAACACAGCAGATGAATAAAGGCAGCAACAGTAATTTATGAACTAAGAACATCACGAGGGCACAAATAAGTAATACTGTAGCAGCAAGAGCAGGGGCTGCCGGCGCAAACCCTGCCATTGGTCACCCCTGACATAGCTCAATTTAATATATTAATTTCCTACAATCAAGCCCTGGATGGGCAATCAATCTACACATCAAGGCCCTCTAATTGCCCTAATAGGCCATCAGTTGCTATTAAGAGAGTTTACAGTCTTTAGAAAGGCCAGATGCTCTAAATTAAATAGAATAAAAAAATAAAATCCAATCGAAGGACCAACAAGAAAAATACATCTATTTTACATCATGTTGTCGACCCATTCCATGCTGCCTATAGCACAGAATTATTTGTCAGATGAGGGCGAGAAATTTCAAAGAATCTCCGATGTGTATAATGTATTCTACCAGGTGTATGACTGAGCATAAAATAATAAAAAGATATTTCAGAAAAAAAGAAAGTTCAAAGATTGAGAGCCAGGCTTAACACTCAAAAACATATTAGAGGAAGGGGAAGCTGGACAAGAAAATTTACTGGCCTAAATGTACCCACATTTCTTTGTTATTCTTCAGCTCATTGGGGGCATTAGTGTGTAACTGGATGATGTACTTTGACTCTAAGATCTGCAGTTTTTTAGTTCTATCCCCTCCTCTTTCTTCTTTCTGTACTTGATCAATGCAGAAGAACCTAAGTAGGTCACGATTACTATTGTGTACTGATTCAAAATGTCTTTGCTCACGAACGCCCGCATATGTTCTAGAATACATATATACATATATCTCCCTCTCTTGCTCTCTCTCTCTCTCTATATATATATATATATTTTCCAAACTCTGCAACGTTTAGGACACATTACTTTTATCTTTGGCCAACTTTAGCCTTTTTACCTTCTATTCACTCACGACTTAGCAACCATTTTTTCTTCAATAACGCCCTATTTCTACCTTGATTGACAGCGCCCCTTGGGCCCCACCTGTAGTATATTTCGTACTATTTCTACATTATTAAGTAGCCGGTTTTCCACCCTGAGACCACTCGGGCAACACTCTCTACGTGTATTATTTTAATACATTACATTGGCTTATAATTGTAGGGAATTTTCCTTTTATTTCTTTCTATATTAGTATGACAGACTTGCGTTTAGGTCGCTAATAATACACGCGATCTATCTCTGCACTTCTCCCCCTTGTCTATTTTAGGTCCTACCGCTAGCCTACTTAAGCAGCACGATATACATTGGTCAATGACTTGAGGCACATTTTAGCTTCTCGCGTGCTACTTTTCTAATGTTCATCATTAACAGCACCAGCGGCTCCGACGTACACTATCCTGTGTTTACGTTCGGGCGGGAGCTACTTTCCAGCCTGTATCTACTAAACACGGCAACTTCCACATCATTCCATACATTAGCTGTACACCACTCTTCATGTGACTTTATAACATCAGGGTCTTATGGGCGTACACATGTTTTCTCTATGTCTATACATGTGATTAGGACGTTGTCATACATGGGCAATTGGGCATACACTTGTTTTCTCTATGTCTATACATGTGATTAGGACGTTGTCATACACGGACAATTGCCTGCCCCCTATTTCATTTCTTTATATTTGTTTTATCACACTACAATCCGGTAAATGTTTGCCAGTAATATATTTACATTATGCTTGTGTTTTTTTTATAATTTATCCTCTTTCTGGCATATATTTCTCGCCTTTCAATTTGTTTTTGCACTGTCATGATGAAACTAACACAGTGACTCTTTATGTCTAGGATCGTCTCAGTGAGGTTGCCGTGACAACAAAGTGAAGTGTATATATGTGTCAAATCAGTGTGTACTAGACGTAGTGACCAAGGCGGTACGCCGATGAAACGCGTCTAGCCTTTGTTGGATTAAAATACCTTTTTGCCACGATTTCACGGAGTCTGTGCCTGACTGTCCGCCGCCGCCAGGATTGGAAAATAATATTTATATATATATATATATATATATATATATATATATATATATATATATATATTATCTACTGGCGGTCGCCAGTAGATGGTTATAGTTAGGACCTATTTTCCATAGGAAATCCGCAACATTCTATTGTGAATTTCTTTGGCGCCGATTGATGAATCTTCGCGAAATTCTCCAAAGTTTTGGCCAGCTCCGCTCCGCTCCTACCCTGAAAGTTTCGTGGTGATTCGTCAAGCGGGGGCCGAGAAAAAAGGGGGGTCCCAAAACGCGTTTTCCCCATGCAATTTCCCATAGGATCTGTTGTCGCAGCTACAGCCCGAACCGCTGAACGGAATGACACCAAATTTGGCAAAGAGGTAGTCCTCAGTTCGGACTCGTGCCTTTTGCATATTTGGTGTGAATCTGTTCAGTAGTTCCTGAGAAAATTAGGGTAAAAAAGTTAGTGATATTTATGGCTGCGGAGGATCCGCGGACCGTACCCGCACCGTAAGCGAACCCTCCCTGAACGGAGCGCGCACCCTCCCGATCACGCGCTGAATGCTAATTGGCTGTCGAGCGTCTCTCTACATTTGAGACCAGGAACTGTTGGTGGCCATTTTCTGCCTCGGTAGAAGCGAGGCTGAAGAAGCAAGGGGAATAAGTACGTAAAACATATAAAGGGGGCAGAGTGGAAATACTCTGACCCTCTAGAGGTGCTTAGGGGGTCCCAGGAGGACCCCCTGGGGCCCCCCTTTTTAAAAAAAAAAAAGCGGCAAAATGCACGCACGGTGCGCGCATCCTATCGCGTTGGATGCACGGATTCTCTCGCGGTGGGTGCGCGGATCCAAGGAAAAAAAAATGAAATTGTTGGGAGATAAAGATTAAGCTTAAGTGTTTTGTTCTTGAGTGGCTCTAAAAAGAGCCGTTGTGTTCATTGAGAGTTTTTGGTACTTATAAGTAAGTACCTATACAGAGTCTAAAGTTGTTGAGGAAGACTCTGTTTCCTTCATCAGTAAAGTGTACTCCATCTCTCCTATACATCTCTTGCATATGAAAGCGCAGATTGTTATTGTAAATGGATCCCATTCTGTAGTCTCGGAGAAAAGCAGAAACAGATTTATTCACATGTTTCCTAGTTTTCTCAATCTGTGGACAAAAATGATCGGACCAGTTCCATTTCTGCCTTTGGCATATGTTAGAATACACAAAGGCAGTTTTAGGGAAAAGTGAAATCAGTTGTGCAAAGGTGTCCTTCATAAGCATTTCCAGACCTACCCCAGTCAAAGTTCCTGGGTCATTGCCACCACAGTGCACTATTATGAGGCCAGGGTGTTGGATTTGCATGAAGGATTTCACCAATGGCATCAATTGGTGCCACTTTAACCCTCTCTGTCCAATCCATTTAATGTCTACATTTGGCAAACCTAGGTCTTTGTGAATGACTTTGTTTTCAGCATACCTTTTTTGTTCCAGAAAATGTAGCTGTGTCCCACAATCCACACTGTAAGCATCTTGTAAGGAGGTCTGGATGCACTCAGATGGTCTCTGTAAATGAAATGGCAGTTTGGAAAGTAAGATGTTTCTAAAATGGTGGCTAAGATGCAATTTTGAAAAAAGACAAGAAATCATTGGTTGTTTGACAACCTTCTACATTGAAAGGTAGGGTGCATATTTCTGTTTTTTAAACGCTTGATTCTTATTGGTTAACAAAAACAGATTGTAAGGAACATTATATATGATAAGCTGATATGTTGAGAAGTCTAGCACACTTGCTGTTTTGATTAGCAACATTGTGTGTGCTGAACTTGTGACCTGTGTGCTCAGTACAGTGTTCCATGACCTGTTTCTATGGTAACAGGCAGAAGGCAGATTGGGGGAAGGGATGAAGTTTATGTCATTTGGAAAGGGTTGAAATGTTTAACCAATATAAATGTGTGTTTACTTTTGAATTTATGTGGGAAGGAATGTGATTTGATGTTTACATGTATATGTGTGGAAAATGAGAGGGAAACTTTGCCATTCTTTGGTTTTGCTGACAGGTGCACAGTGCAGAGATTCTGTATTAGAAAATCTGGTGTGTGACTGAAATCTGGTGTGTGACTGATATACTTCTTAATCTACAAAACATCTTGAAAGGTGAGTTATTTAATTGTGAGGGGATGTATGTAGAATATTTTTATTTTAATCAGACTAATGTATTTTTTCTGCTAAAGTGTAGGGCGTATTTTCTTTTCTCTACAATCTTATTGACAGTGTGTGTGCATGTAGAAACCATTCTGTGATAAGCATTTGTGTTTTTCATGTGTTTGTAGAGAGATAACTGTGCAGTTTTTATATTTTGGTAGAATTAGCAACCAGTCATTGTTTATGAATTTGTGAAATGAGTTATGTTATGTTTCTATACTAAAATGTAGTACTACTTCTAGATGAAGAAATGTGTTTTGATATAGAGCAAGGGATAGTGTTGTTTGTCTAGAATCACACAGTGAGTCTGTGTGCATTTGGGAACCACTGTGAGAGAAGCATTTGGTAATATCCTGTATTTGCTGACAGAAAACTGTTTTGAAACCTGTCATGTTGTCAAGTTTTAGTAGCATTAGAAGCCAGTCTTTGCTTATGTGTTGATTAAATGAGTCAGGCATTGACACTAAAGTGCAGTCGTGAAATATATAGATTGTGTGCAGTTCCCTTATCACTTCCAGTGTAGTGAATGAGTTTTGGTAAACTGCTAGGAATACTGGTGCTTGTCTAGAATCACGCTGTGAGTCTGTGTACATTTGGGAACCACTGTCAGAGAAGCGTTTGGTAACATCGTGTATTTGTTGACAGAAAACTGTTTTAAAACTTGTCTTGTTGTCAAGTTTTAGTAGCATTAGAAGCCAGTCTTTGCTTAAGTGTTGAATAAATGAGTCAGGCATTGACACTAAAGTGCAGTCGTGAAATATGTAGATTGTGTGCAGTTCCCTTATCACTTCCAGTGTAGTGAATGAGTTTTGGTAAACTCCTAGGAATACTGGTGCTTGTCTAGAATCACGCTGTGAGTCTGTGTACATTTGGGAACCACTGTCAGGGAAGCGTTTGGTAACATCGTGAATTTGCTGACAGAAAACTGTTTTGAAACCTGTCATGTTGTCAAGTTTTAGTAGCATTAGAAGCCAGTTTTTGCTTATGTGTTGATTAAATGAGTGAGGCATTGACACTAAAGTGCAGTCGTGAAATATGTAGATTGTGTGCAGTTCTCTTACCTCTTCCACTGTAGTGAATGAGTTTTGGTAAACTCCTAGGAATACTGGTGCTTGTCTAGAATCACACTGTGAGTCTGTGTACATTTGAGAACCACTGTCAGAGAAGCGTTTGGTAACATCGTGTATTTGCTGACAGAAAACTGTTTTAAAACTTGTCATGTTGTCAAGTTTTAGTAGCTTTAGAAGCCAGTCTTTGCTTATGTGTTGATTAAATGAGTCAGGCATTGACACTAAAGTGCAGTCGTGAAATATGTAGATTGTGTGCAGTTCCCATATCACTTCCAGTGTAGTGAATGAGTTTTGGTAAACTCCTAGGAATACTGGTGCTTGTCTAGAATCACACTGTGAGTCTTTGTGCATTTGGGAACCACTGTGAAAGAAGTGTTTGGTAACATCGTGTATTTGCTGTCAGAAAACTGTTCTAAAACTTGTCATGTTGTCAAGTTTTAGTAGCATTAGAAGCCAGTCTTTGCTTTAGTGTTGAATAAATGAGTCAGGCATTGACACTAAAGTGCAGTCGTGAAATATGTAGATTGTGTGCAGTTCCCTTATCACTTCCAGTGTAGTGAATGAGTTTTGGTAAACTCCTAGGAATACTGGTGCTTGTCTAGAATCACGCTGTGAGTCTGTGTACATTTGGGAATCACTGTCAGGGAAGCATTTGGTAACATCGTGAATTTGCTGACAGAAAACTGTTTTGAAACCTGTCATGTTGTCAAGTTTTAGTAGCATTAGAAGCCAGTCTTTGCTTATGTGTTGATTAAATGAGTGAGGCATTGACACTAAAGTGCAGTCGTGAAATATGTAGATTGTGTGCAGTTCCCTTACCTCTTCCACTGTAGTGAATGAGTTTTGGTAAACTCCTAGGGATAGTGGTGCTTGTCTAGAATCACACTGTGAGTCTGTGTGCATTTGGGAACCACTGTCAGAGAAGCGTTTGGTAACATCATGTATTTGCTGACAGATAACTGTTTTAAAACCTGTCATTTTGTCAAGTTTTAGTAGCATTATAATCCAGTCTTTGCTTATGCGTTGAATAAATGAGTCATGCTTTGACACTGATGCGGTGTACTTAAATATGTAGATTGTGTGCAGTACCATTAACTCTTCCAGAGTAGTGAATGAGTTTTGTTAAACTCCTAGGATAGTGTTGCTTGTCTAAAATCACACTGTGAGTCTGTGTCATTTGGGTAAGGATTGTGAGAGAAGCATTTGGTAACATCGTTTATTTACTGACAGATAACTGTTTTAAAACCTGTCATGTTGTCAAGTTTTAGTAGCATTAGAAGCTAGTCTTTGCTTATGTGTTGATTAAATGAGTCAGGCATTGACACTAAAGTGCAGTCGTGAAATATGTAGATTGTGTGCAGTTAACTTACCTCTTCCACTGTAGTGAATGAGTTTTGGTAAACTCCTAGGAATAGTGGTGCTTGTCTAGAATCACACTGTGAGTCTGTGTGCATTTGGGAACCACTGTCAGAGAAGCGTTTGGTAACATTGTGCATGTGCTGACAGAAAACTGTTTTGAAACCTGTCATGTTGTCAAGTTTTAGTAGCATTAGAAGCCAGTCTTTGCTTATGCGTTGATAAAATGAGTCATGCTTTGACACTAAAGTACAGTACCATGTAGTATTGTCTTTACTGCCCCAGAACTGAAATTTTAATATTTTTACCCAGGCACTGTCCTAGAAGTACTCTGATGATTTAGTTTCTAAGTACTTATGTTGTGAACCATTCTGCCTGGCTACATAAACAGATGCCTAATCATTCACGGAGCGGACGCGCGCAGAGCCTGAGCAAGAGGTTTTGTCGCTAGCTGCCTAGATGGTATTTGAATATTTTAAACCTATCTTAAAACTTTTAATACTGAAATTGAATTGCATTGTGACCTCCTATCGTGTACATCTTTTAACTTACGCTGCTGCTTGTATACTTGCGTTTTGCACACCTTCACAACTTGATTCTTCCTCCCCGAGTGCTACTTAGCCCCGGTCCGACTCGGCAAGTGCCCTTGAGCGGAGGGCTGCGTGGAGTCACTCGTGGGCTGGCTACTTCCGGGTCAGGTAGCGCTCGAACTCTCGCGCTGCCTGGCTACATAAACAGATGCCTAATCATTCGCGCAGCGGAGGCGCGCAGCGGGCGCGCCGGCGGCGCGCCAAAGGCGCGCCAAAGGCAAGCCCGTCTGCGCCCGGCCAGGACCAGGGGCCACGATCCCTGCTAGTTCCCCCATTATTCTTCGTTACAGCACTCAGTCACTTATGGCCCTAAAAGCAGATCTCAATACCAACTGTCTGCACTCTATGGATATTGCTCTCACCCCCTCCAGATGCCCTCTGTGTAGCTTTAGCGTTCAGCCTTGCTGGAAGGAGACCCCCGCTCCTGGTCCTCCACAGAAATTGTTCCTATTGAACTGCCGCTCCCTCTCTAAACATTTGGCGGAAATCAATCTTTTGCTAGATGACCTTAAACCAGACGTTCTCTTTCTTACCGAAACCTGGCTCCACGAGGGATCCGATCCCGTCATCATTCAAACCCTCCCCTCTGGCTACCTTATACAAAGAGCCGATCGCAAGACCATAAGAGGTGGGGGACTAGCTATAATTTACAAAGACAATATCAGCTGCCGTTCCTCCTTGGTTGGCCCACCCGACTGCGAAAGTATGCATTTTTCCCTTGAAATCTCATCCACTTGCACCTTCTCAGGTTTATTGATTTATCGTCCTCCTGGACCAATCGGCCAATTCCTCATCTCCCTCCCCATATTTGTGGCAGATCTAGCTGTGTCTTCAGCAAACTTCTCAATCCTTGGTGATCTCAACTTTCACCTGGATGATCCTTCAAACCAACTGGCCACTGAGCTCTCCTCTTGCCTATCTGCGCTTCAAATTAAGCAGAAAGGTTTTGCCCCAACCCACGATAAAGGTCACCTTCTTGACCCAGTCTTCAGTAACGACCAGAAGCTCTCGGTCGGGGACCCCATCCCTCTTCCTTGGACAGACCATTCGTTAGTCTCCCTGTTTTGGGAGACCTGGGGTCCTAAACCTCTAACCAAGTCCACTTTGACCCTTGAGAGGAAATGGTCCAACCTATCTGTCAGCCAATGGACAGAGGCTCTCAGTACAACCAGACCTTCTGTCACTTCTAATCCAGAGTTGGCCAACAGTAATTTCAACTCTTGGATTGTTAACTCTCTGGATGTGCTAGTACCAAAAATATCATCGCTTAAAAAGGCCAGGACAAAAACCTCCCCTTGGTTTACCCCTCAACTAAGGAAACTTAAACAGACATGTAGACAACGGGAAAGGAGATGGAGGCAGAACTATAATGAAGCTAGGCAAATTGAATATAGAGATTTAATGCGGACCTATAAGGCCGAAATCAAATTGGCACAATTAAAATTCTACGAGGGAAAAATCAACGCAGCTGCCAACGCCCCTAAAGAGATTTTCCGTATTGCTAAATCTCTAACTTCCCTACCACAGGAACTCCCCAGAGAGGAGGAAGCCCCACAGCGCTGCAATGATTTAGCCGAATATTTCTACAACAAAATTTGTCTGATTTGTCTGCCATTCTCCCCTTACAGGCCGGATCCTACGGCTCCTTGTACAATGGCCAATATCAAGAGCTCTCTAGGAGAGTTCCCTCTACTCAATGCCAAATCCTTGGACACTCTTATGTCCATAGTAATCTCTGGCTCTCCCACCGACCCCACTCCTCCTCAACAACTCTCACATGTTTTTAACATAATTGGCCCTGTCATTCAAGACACCCTAAATTCCTCCATCACATCGGGCACAGTACCGATGGCATGGAAATGTGCTCAAGTTAGAGCCCTCCTGAAAAAGCCCAATCTGGATCATTCTAACTTGGCCAATTACTGCCCCATCTCTCTTCTTCCTTAGCTGAGCAAGCTAATCGAAAAACATATCAACTCCACCCTAACCAACTACTTGGAAACCAACGGTCTGCTTCATGTGTCTCAAACAGGGTTTCGTCCTCAGCTGGGAACAGAGACGGCCTTGCTTGCAGTTACTGAAGAAGCTAGAAGTCTTCTGGACCAAGGTGGCTCGGCAGCCATCATCCTATTAGACCTCAGTGCCGCCTTCGACACTGTTAACCATGACATCTTGCTGGAACGTCTGGTAAACCTGGGTGTGAGAAATGTGGCTTTTACTTGGTTCCAGTCTTTCCTCAAAGACCGCTCGTTCAAAGTTTTCAAAGGGTCCACGTCATCTAACCGTTGGCCTCTCAGCTGTGGGGTTCCTCAGGGCTCTTCCTTAAGTCCCACACTTTTTAATGCCTATATGGCCCCGCTCGCTGAGATAGTCGTCCCTTATGGTATAAAAATCATTACCTATGCGGACGACACCCAATTGGTGGTGGCATTGAATCACCCTGAGGGCTCTTCCAGCACGCTGGGTCTTTGTTTAGAGGCGGTTGCCCACTGGATGAACAATTCCCATCTCAAATTAAACGGGGATAAGACGGAACTTATGTTCCTGGGTAAAAATTCATCACCCCCCTCATCACTCACTTGGCACCTTGTCTTGGTCCCATGCCTATTCCTAAGCCACAGATTAAAAGCCTTGGCATGTGGCTCGACAATTCTCTTTGTTTTAACCATCAAGCCACCAAGCTTTCTGCCACATGCTTTTGCCTAATGCGGATACTTAGGAAAATTCTTCCTTTGCTGCCTTTCCAAGCTAGGAGAATCATGGTGCAGGCCTTAATTCTGTCCCGCTTGGACTACAGGAATGCACTATATCTAGGCACCCCCCAGTCCACTCTTCACAGACTCCAGGTCATCCAAAACTGTGCGGCGCGCCAACTGCTCCAGATCCCCCGTAGACATACAGCTAGACCCGCCCTGAGGCTCCTCCACTGGCTGCGCATACGAGCCAGGGTTCATTTCAAGGCCTTATGCCTGGCTCACAAAGCCCTGTGGAAATCTGGTCCCCCCATTCTTCAGCCCTTGATCACCCCCTATCATCCCTCTTGAACCCTCCGTTCTGGTTCGGCCTTCCTTGCTACTCCCCTAAAAGTCCGAAGATCTAGATGGGGCGGACGTTCGTTCTCTCTAAATGCTTCCAACCTCTGGAACACCCTACCTCCCATTCTTCGGGGAGAACCTGATCTGCTGACATTCCGGAAACTGCTTCAAACCCCTATGCACTATGCATGCAGTCTTTTAACCACCTAGAGATTTCTCTTTTATACTTTCAATTCCCTAGTCAATATCCATATAGTCCAGCAAACATCTTGTCACTCCCTTTGCAGTCTTTTAGTGACCTTTTTAGTACCAAGTACTAATTCATTCCCTGTGCGAAAAGTCTACCAGTTATAAATTCACCCAGTCTCTTTGCAGTAGTCTAATCATTCAGTCAGTACCCAAGTACTCATGCAGTGAGCCGGGCCTTAGCACATGAACTGCTTTAAATGCCTATCCAGTATGCATTCAGTTCTCTGATGAGCTACACAGTTGTCTTTCGTAGCTTCAATTCCCCAGTTAGTATTCATACACTTCTAGCAAACACCCTGTTACTCACCCAGTGTGTCTCTTTTTAGTACTGTAATCATTCAGTTAGTTAGCATGCAGTCTTTTTGTGAGGTAGGCTTTAGGGCATGAACTGCTTCAAAGTAGTATGCTTTATGTATGTAGTGTTTTAATCATCGTCACACTTGTGGTTCAGGGCTATAGTTTTTTAGTCTGTTTTTATATAAAATGTGTTTGTACAGTAATGGAATATTGTAAATATGAAAGTTATAAATATACATTTATTTGTGACTCTTTTTTGCAGATACTGTTTTTCAACGTTAAAATCGAGAAAGTATGCCAGAAAAAAAAAGAAAAAGAAAAGAACAGAGACAGGAGGATTATTTGAAGAAACATCAACCACAAGTATTGAATGAAAAAGATAATGTGGCTAAAAGGAAAAACTCCTCTGGTAAGATCACGAAGCAATTTATTAAAAATGTTTGTAGGAGCAAACAGAATGGAGAGAATGCTGCAACTTCAAATAATTTTTTGAGTAAGAAAAAAAATCAAAATAAGAGGAAAAGTAAAAAAGCAAATGTTCAGTCAAAGGAGATAAAGTATGGTAAAAGAAGACAAAATCAGTATAAGGAATTACGCAAAAAAATATTTTACAAGAGAGTAGTGAATAATTTGCTGAAAGATGTAAAGAAATATAAAAAGAGAGCTTTATTTTATAAAAAGAAGAAGCATATTGAAAGCATTGTGGAAAAGGCTTTTGAAGTAAAAAGGAAACTGTTTATTTTAGTGTTGAACAGAATTCGATCACTAGATAAATCAATATATGTAATGAAGGCCAAAAGTTGGAGGAAAAGAGTTATTAATAAAAAAAAAAATTGTGATGTTTTTTTGGGAGAATGGAAACACAGATCTAGTTCAGAGCCCTTTTTTAATGAAGAGAGTTATTCACTAAGTGAAAAATTATTGTACGCAGTTGACACCAGTGGTAGAGGTTATGAGGTTAGTGATGGTTGTCCAATGGAGAAAGAGAAAATGGTTGAAAGAAATGCAGAAGAAGTGATAGCTGATGAAGTGTTAGGGAGACGTGCTAAAAACCCTATGTACACTTGGGATTGCAGTAGTGCTTGTAGTGTACGACAGGAATCTATTGAAAAATTATGTCGTTTTTTACGAGTCTATACTAAAAAAAGTGTAAAACAAAAGATTAAGCTGTTGCAAGGACTAGACCCTTGCAGAGTGAGAAAACATACTGTTTTGCAAGGTCATTCTCTGGCTTGTCTTTCTAGGAAAGTTTGTGAAAGTGTTTTTAACCATTTCAGAATGCTGGCAGTACATCATACTCAAATGCGGAAGTTAGTGAGAAGGTTGTATTATGCAAAAAGTCCAGCACTAAAGTTAAGTGAGTTGAACAGTGCTCTTTTGCGTGGGTCAGTTTCAGATGTGAAGCAGGTCTGTGAGGATATTGAGTTTTGTTACTTTGCGCCCCAGCAAGAGAGTGAAGAAACTGACACATTAGTAGAACAAAATGTTGAAGACAATGTAGAACCTGTAATTACAGAAAAATTTGAGGATGAAATGACAAAGTTTAAGGTAATTTCAGGTGAAAGACCAAATGTTTCTTGAATTTGTTGTCGGCGAAGTCACTATAAAAATCAGACTAGGGGTGTCAATCTGTATTTAAAAAGTGAAATAGAAGATAATGATAAGTAGATGGAATTTACAACTTATTTGTTGGTAGAGGATTGTTTTGATTTGGAATGTGAGCAGCGTATTTACAAATATTGTTATAATAAATTAGATGAGAATAAAATGCCTTCTAGAGCTGTTCATAATAATCTAGAGTTGGTTGCCATTCCTCCAGTGCTGATAGATTTAAATACGTACGAGTCTATTCTGATACAATGTGTTCACCCTTTTCAGGCTATTGTTCGTATGGAGCCCAGAACAAGTAAATTACCTCCATCAGAGTTGCAAAGAGGATTGAAAGGAAGAGTTGTGTATTTACCATTAGATTTAAGGGAAAATGTTGAAACTATTGGTGTAGATCATGCAGAAAATGAGCCACTAGTCATTCTAGTTAATGGTGTTCCTACTAAGAATAAGAAAATCTGGCAAGAGTTAGTGGATGTTAGAAACGTGCAAAAGGCATCATTGTATCTGATAAAAAATAATGAGTACTATAGAAATGTGTTTGTTGGAGAAGAAGAAATATATTTAGCAGAAGATAGTGAAACATTAAGTGGACAAATTGAAAAAGTGGACATGTCCAGATGTGAAGAGATCTTTGAACATTACAGTGTACATCCACTTCATTCCAAAGAGGTGATGGGGAATACAATTGAGTTGTTTCAAATGAAAAAAGCAACAGGAAGTCCCATGAGTGTCTGGGAAGAGAGTTTGGAAGCTCGTTGTTTCCCGCAGTTGTTTCCAACAGGAAAAGGTGGACAATATGATGAACGTCCTGTGCAGATTCCTGCATCTGAATATCGGACAACAAGATTATATGCAGAAGATCCAAGATTTCGACAATGTATCCCTTATATGTTTCATCTTCTGTTTGATAGTGACTTGTCTGGACTTTCATATGCAGTAAATCACATTTTAAAAACTGGAATGCATATGCAAAATGTAACTGCAAAGGATATTATGGATAAAGTGCATCAGAGAGATGATCATTTAGAATCTCAGTTGATTAATCTGATGGCATGTCAGCGTGGGACTAATGAATATTGGTACCGTCGCCATGGAGAACTGAAATGCATGCTACGGAACTTGGGAACTCCTACATGGTTTGTTACACTAAGCTGTGTTGAGTATACTTGGTATGATTTACTTGAATTTCTTTGAGAGGCAAATTCCAATATAAATAATATCGAATACAAGACACCTGGAGAATTGTGCTCTTTCGATCCTGTCAATGTATGCAGATATTTCAATCATAGATTTGAAGCTATGATGTCTTTCATCTGCAATAAAAAGAATCCTCCTCTTGGAGAAGTTGTGGATTTCTTTTGGAGTATCAAGCAAAAGGTGCTCCTCACATACATATGTTGCTATGGGTCAAGGATGCCCCCAAATTTGGAACAGATTCAGATGAAAGTGTTTTGTCTTTCATTGAAGATTATGCTACAAGTGCTGTACCAAATAGCAGAGAAGACAAAAACTTAAAAGAACAAGTCTTACGATTTCAAAGCCATAGGTGTGGAAAATACTGTCGACGAAAGTACAAAGGATAAGTTCTATACCAAATGTCGTTTTGGATTTCCACGTCCTGTATTAGCCAAAGGAAGAGTGAACAGTTTCATGTCAGCTGTATGACATACCATCACAAGAAAGTCGAAATACATAAATGACTACAACCCAGTTATTTTATCCATGTGGAACGCTAACATGGATATTCAGTATGTTGCGGACAATTCTATTGCTGTTGCTCGATACGTAACGTCTTACATTACTAAATCAGAAAAGACTGAATTGAAAGAAATGTGGGAAGAGATTTCTCACGAGAAGAGTCTAAGTAAGAAATGATACAGTTTCAGTTTGAAAATGTTATCGCATCGTGAAATTGGAGCATATGAATGTTCAGATAGGTTATCATCTGCAAGTCTATATTCCAAAAGTAGAAGAATCATTTGGGTGAGTCTAGGTCTTGCAGGAATGCGAAATCGGGTACTGAAATCTGTTCAAGAAATTGAATATTTAGCAGAAAATGACCCTGAAAGTACAGATATTTTGAAAACCAATATGTTGGACAGATACTATCCAAAGAGAAGTCATCATCTTGAGAACATGTGTCTCTATGAAGTGTTGCAAAACTACACTTTTAAACGGAATATTACAGAGAACATCAACGATGAAAAATATGGAGTGATTGGTTCTGAAGGATGTCTGGTGAAACAAAGGAAAGGAAATTTAATTAATCACAGAAAACTGAGTTGCGACACTGTTGACAAAAGGGAATTTTACTATTTAGCCCTTTTGCAAATGTTCAAACCATGGCATTCTGAACTGGAATTACTTGGAGATTTTCCCAGCTATGAAGATTCATTTAATGCTTGTAAAGATAGCATACAATGCAGTGCTTTTGCAAATTATGTGAAAATGTTGAATGATGAAATTGATCAAGAAGCTACAATTGCAGCTGAGATTGCTAGAGACAGTTCTCAAGATAGTCAAAGTTCTGCTGCACTGAGTCAAGATCCACTTGGACAACCAATTGTTGAAAATGAGGCAGCGATTGCCATGAATGAGGTGGAAACAGCAATGTATCAAGCACAAGAAGATGCCATACAGTTAGGAAACTTGGAAGAGCAACTAAATGTTGAACAGAAACAAATATATCAACAAGTGAAAGAGCAGATTGACATTGGATTACTTCATGAAAAGAAAGACTGCTCATGTACATCATTTCAACCTATCCGAATGTATGTGAGTGGTCAAGCTGGAACAGGAAAGAGTTTCTTAATTAAAGTAATTACAAGTTATCGCATTTGTCTTGTGTTGTTACTGCTCCAACTGGGTTAGCAGCACATAACATTAAAGGAATTACTTTACATCGTTTACTAATGCTGCCAGTAGAGCATGAGAACAAATTGGAATACCACAAGCTATCTGGAGAAGCTCGTTGTGAAGTTTCAAGAGTCCTGAAGAAAATGAAACTTCTCATTATTGATGAGGTGAGCATGGTCTCAAACTTGATGCTTGCCTTTGTGCATTTAAGAATGCAGCAAATTCTTAAAACAGACTATGACGTGTTATTTGGAGGAAAACACGTCATAGTTTTTGGAGATCTACTGCAACTGCCACCGGTAAAAGGACAACCGGTATTTAAAACCCTTGCCCATGAAGATAACAGAAAGTCTCTTGGCAGTGTTGGTAATGTGAACATTTGGAGTAATTTTGAATAAAAAGAACTGACAACAAATATGCGACAGGCAAATGATGCTGAATATGGAAGTATTCTTCAAGATATAAGAATTGGAATTCTTTCAAAAAAAGTGAAAGAAGCTTTGGAGAGTCGATTACTTTGCAATGTCTTTCCAAATGAAAATGCAGTTGCTGCAAAAGTGTACGTGGATATTGCTAAAAATAAGTCAGTGATTTGCTTAATGCCAACACTGCGTGAGTGTTCAATATTCAACGAAGAATTATTACAATTGTAAAATGAAGAAATTGTCAAAATGGAAGCCATCAATAAAATACTACATGAAGGAATCACTATTATTTTAACGGGTAAGTTGAGATCAAAACTAGATTGTTTAGAAAAAAAAATATCTAAAACTGCTGGTTTGGAAAAGACACTGTATGTGTGTGTAAACTGTCGGGTAATTTTAAGGCATAATTTGGATGTAGAGAAAGGTTTAGTTAATGGTGCGATGGGCAAAGTGGTGGATTTTGTGAATTATCAGAAAAAAGAAGGAATTGAATTTTTAAAAATTAAATTTGATCAGATTGATGAAGTTAAAGAAATTGGTCGTTGTTCAGTTCGTTTTTTGCTTGTTAAAGATTTATATGTCCGTAGGAAACAATTTCCATTTTCTCTGGCATATGCAGTGACTATTCATATATCTCAAGGATTAAGTGTAGACAGTGCATTGGTGAACATTGGATCTACTGTATTTAAAGAGGGTATGGCATATGTTGCTTTGTCGCAAGTCAGAACATTATCTGGTTTGTTTTTGATTGATTTTGATGAGACAAAGGTTACTGCAGATGCAAACTGTGTAAAAGAGTATAATAGGTTAAGAAGGGTGTATGCTCCAAATTTAGGTCAATATCCTGTATTTGAAAAGCGTGTGGTTGGTCGAAAAAGAAGGTTAGAAAATATCTGTTCTGAAGGTATCAAGAAAAGAAAAGAACAAGATAATGTTGTGATTGCAGGTAAAAAGAAATTGGACACTGTTGAAGAGGTTGTTGGTTATCAGTTTGAAAATAGTTCTGGTGTCAACTGCTATGCTAATGTAGTGGCCAATGCTGTTTTTTATCTTGAAGATTTGCAAGAGCAAATTATGGAGAATCGGCAAAAAACATTTTGTTCTCTGTTGCACTCTGTTTATGAAAAATTGACAACAGATAGAAGTAAAATACAATCTTTTTCAGATGTTCGTAGTCTTTTGGATGTGTGTTCTGGTTCTACACAATTTACACAAAATATCCAACAAGATGCTCAGGAATTTTTAATGTATATGCTCACCATTTTTGAAAATGAATGTGTAGAAATAGAAAATATTTTTGGCATTTTTTACAAATGGGAACATCATTGTGAAAATTGCACGTAAACATGTAGCACCAATGTAGACACTGAGAGATTTCTGTATTTAACATTATCAGACTGTAAATGAGTCGCTTTCAATAAATTAGTGAAAGGTGAAAATCAAAACATCGAGTGTAGCCAATGTAAATCAGAAATGTTATCCACAATATTGTTAACTAAATATGGAAAATACATAATTTTAATGATACAACGTTGTACAGCTGATGGAAGAAAGTTGGATACTTTAATAAAACAATTTGTAGCAGCACAAATATCAATATCAGGAAGGACTTTTATAGCAATTGCAATCATTTTCCATGATGGTCCTTCCACCACATCTGGACATTACACTGCCTATCTAAAATGTGACAAAGGCTGGACACTTTGTAATGATGCCAAAGTTTTAGGAAGCTAATTTACTCTCTGAGGAATTTATTATTATAATTTATTAGAACTACCATTGGACAGTTTATATAAAGAAGAAGTGCAAAAATACCATTTGGCCTCAAGGAAAGGTATATTTTTGAATTTTGGACTTTTTGGTGGTCATTTATTCGGTGATTATTGTAATCTGTAAGCATTTCATATGTGTATGATTTGTATTTTCTGGTATTTTACTGAGAATAGTATGCTGGGTTTTTTTTAACAAACTTTCTGATTGTTTATTTTTTTGCCCGCTGTTAAGTGATGAGTACCATTGAAATCAATATTTCGAGTGAAATTCAATATATTCTGAGAACAGCAAAAAAGGCAAACAAATTACTTTGTGGAAATTATGTTGTGTTGTAAAAAATGTATTTTTATATGTTATAATTTTTATTATATTTTCTTTCACAGATCCAAATTTTAAAATGAACAATTTTTTAGAATTTATATTTGAAAGAAAAATAGGCAAAAATGAATAACATGTTTTATTCCTATTACTGTGAAGGTTTAACTAAGTCTCAATATGGAGAATGAAGAGGCCTGCAAGAATCTACAAAGTTGAAACACGTTTCTTAAAACACTTTGTTTATGTAGTTTTGAAATTTGACCATAATCAGATATCAAGTCACCTGCAAAAAAAGAGATTTGAGGGGTTCATAATATTTCATCTTTTTAGCTGTTAAAGGACCGCAATTATTTCAATCATTCTTCTTTGAACATCTTTGCAGTCAAAATTCTGTGCTTACCTTCTATCATTCGCAAGGAAATTTAAAAACGGAAATATGTCACTTTTTGTAACATAGTTATTGTGTAAGATATTCTTTCATATTTTCAAAGAGACGAAAAGGCACTCTGTGCACTTTTTATACTCCATGAAAATAAAACTTCATCATGCAGACCACATTTGGATGAAAGTGTGTTCTATAAGTGTTGTTGTGCATGATTGCACTTAATACTCATAGAACAAGACACATGTCTAGATTTATTAGAAATCGTAAATCTCGATATGTGTGTGAATGGTGCACCATTCTACAATTGGTGTAGGAAAGCACAACAAAGAGAATTGTTTTAATTTCTCAACATTTTTATTTCTTCAATGCATGCTGAAATGTTCAGCATACATTGAAGGAGAAAAATGCATTTTCTCATTGTTTTTGTACAGGAAGGTGTGTCTTCCTGTAGAAAAACAAACAGCACATGACACAGATATCCTTGCACTATTGTGCAAGGGTGCCTGTGTCACCAGATGGCTGCAGTTTAAGCAGCCGTGCAGAGAGAAGCATAGATTTGCAACATATTTATGTACATATGTTGCATCCCTGTGCTTTAGAAGTACTACAGCACACAGCAGTTAAAGAGGTTACTGTGTAATGCTGCAGCACTTCCTTATAGTTCTGCACTTATACATTCACCATATGCTACTAATGCATTCATTCAGTCAATTACATACTACACATACATTCATCTAAACTTTCACACACTAACAAAGAAATTTAGCTCTTTTTTAAACCAGGAAAGTTAGTTCTTAAAAGCACTTTTTTTTTCTTCTTTCTTCTTTTATGTTTTTTTGGGGGGTTTTTGAACAATTTTGTGTTTTTTTTGGTTTTTCTGAAAAATAAAATAAAAAAAAGAAAAACAGGAGAAACCAAACAATGAACTTCAGAGAACAGTAAAAAAAATAAAAAATAAAAAACTAGCAAATATACCTTTCCTGCTGGCGGCATATGAGGTCGATTGACTGCTCGCCATAGCACAAAGTCTTATTGCACTTAGTGCAGAGCACTTTTAAAAATTGAAATTGAGGACGGATGTCCAAGGTTTGGTCTGAGGGATGCACTCTTGACGTGCTCGGCTGCGATGAGGTGGATGGCGCAGGAGCAGGAGTGTCTCTCATTTGATGTCATTTGAGATGTCATCAGTGATGTCATCAGTGATGTCACTGACCATGTCATGAGTGATGTAATATGTGACGTCATCAGCAGTGCATTGCGGGGGCGTGAGTTATAGTTAGCTGAACTAACTATAACAGGAGAATTTCTAGGGTTTTGTATGGGAGAAATGTCCAGCTAACTATAACGCCCCTGAAACCTATGGTTTTTTCAGTGAATTTCTAAGGTTTTTTAAATGCCAATTCCTAACTATAACGCCCCTGAAACCTATGGTTTTTTCAGTGAATTTCAAAGGTTTTTTAAATGCAAATTCCTAACTATAACGCCCCTGAAACCTTTGGTTTTTTCATTGAATATATATATATACACATATTATCTACTAGATAGTTATAGTTAGGACCTATTTTCCATAGCAAATCCGCAACATTCTATTTGGAATAACGTTGGCGCCGGTTGACGAATCCTTGCGAAATTTTCTAAACTTTTGGCCAGCTCCGCTCCGCTCCTACCCTGAAAGTTTTGCAGTGATCCGTCAGGCGGGGGCCGAGAAAAGGGGGGTCCCAAAATGCGTTTTCCCCATGCAATTTCCCATAGGATCTGTTGTCGCAGCTACAGCCCGAACCGCTGAACGGAATGACACCAAATTTGGCAAAGAGGTAGTCCTCAGTTCGGACTCGTGCCCTTTGCATATATGGTGTGAATCTGTTCAGCAGTTCCTGAGAAAATTAGGGTAAAAAAGTTAGTGATATCTATGGCCGCGGAGGATCCGCGGACCGTACCCGCACCGTAAGCGCACCCTCCCCGAACCGAGCGCGCGCTGAATGCTAATTGTCTGTCGAGTGTCTCTCTACATTCGAAACCAGGAACTGTTGGCGGCCATTTTGTGCCTCAGTAGAAGCGAGGCTGAAGATGCAAGGTGAATAAGTGTGTAAAACATATCAAGGGGGCAGAGTGGAAATACTCTGACCCTCTAGAGGTGCTTAGGGGGTCCCAGAAGGACCCCCTGGGGCCCCCTTTAAAAAAACACGGCGAAATGCGCGCACTGTGCACTAATCCTATCACGTTGGATGCACGGATTATCTCGCTGTGGGTGCGCGGATCCACGACAACGTTTTTTGAAAAACGACAAGAAATCATTGGTTGTAAGACAACTTTCTACACTGAAAGGTAGGGTGTATATTTCTGTTTTTTAAAGGTATGATTGTTATTGGTTAACAAAAACAGATTGTAAGGAACATTATATATGATAAGCTGATATGTTGAAAATTCAGCACACTTCCTGTCTTGTGTAGGAACATTGTCTGCTGAGCTTGTGACCTGTGAGCTCAGTGCAGTGTTCCATGACCTGTTTCTATGGTAACAGGCAGAAGGCAGATTGGGGGAAGGGTTGAAATGTATTTCAGTTGGAAAGGGTTGAAATGTTTAGCCAATAGAAATGTGTGTTTGCTTTTGAGTTTATGTGCGAAGGATTGTGATTTGATGTTTACATGTATATGTGTAGAAAATGAAAGGGAAACATTTTCATTCTTTGCTTTTGCTGAGAAGTGCACAGTGCAGAGATTCTGTAAAAGAAAATATGGTGAGTGATTGATATACTTCTTAATCTACAAAAGAACTTGAAAGATGAGTTATTTAATTGTGAGGGGATGTATGTAGACTATTTTGATTTTAATCAGACTAATGTATTTTTCCTGCTAAAGTGTAGGGAGTACTTTTTTTCTCTACAATGTGTGTGCATGTAGAAACCATTCTCTGATAAGCATTTGTGTTTTTCATGTGTTTGTAAACAGATAACTGTGCAGTTTTTATATTTTGGTAGAATTAGAAACCAGTCATTGTTTATGAATTTGTGAAATGAGTTATGTTATGTTTCTATACTAAAATGTAGCACTACTTCTAGATGAAGAAATGTGTTTTGGTATAGTGCAAGGGATAGTGTTGTTTGTCTAGAATCACACAGTGAGTCTGTGTGCATTTGGGAACCACTGTGAGAGAAGCATTTGGTAACATCGTGTATTTGCTGACAGATAACTGTGTTAACTTGTCATGTTGTGAAGTTTTAGTAGCATTAGAAGACAGTTATGGCTTATGATTTGATTAAATGAGTCAGGCTTTGACAGAAAAGTGTAGTCGTGAAATATGTAGATTGTGTGAAGTTCCTTTACCACTTCCACTGTAGTGAATGAGTTTTGGTAAACTCCTAGGGATAGTGTTGTTTGTCTAGAATCACACTGTGAGTCTGTGTGCATTTGGGAACCACTGTGAGAGAAGTGTTTGGTAACATCGTGTATTTGCTGACAGATAAGTGTTGTAAAACATGTCATGTTGTCAAGTTTTAGTAGCATTAGAAGACAGTTATGGCTTATGCTTTCATTATATGAGTCAGGCATTGACAGTAAATTGCAGTTGTGAAATATGTAGATTGTGTGCAGTTCCCTTACCGCTTGCACTGTAGTGAATACGTTTTGGTAAACTCATAGGGATAGTGGTGCTTGTCTAGAACCACACTGTGAGTTAGTGTGTATTTGGGATCACTGTGAGAAAAGCATTTGGTAACATCATGTATTTGCTGACAGATAACTGTTTTAAAACCTGTCATGTTGTGAAGTTTTAGTAGGATTAGAATCCAGACTTTGCTTATGCGTTGATTAAATGAGTCATGCTTTGACACTGACGTGGTGTACTTAAATATGTAGATTGTGTGCAGTACCATTAACTCTTCCAGAGTAGTGAATGAGTTTTGGTAAACTCCTAGGATAGTGTTGCTTGTCTAAAATTACACTGTGAGTCTGTGTGCATTTGGGTAAGGATTGTAAGAGAAGCATTTGGTAACATCGTGTATTTGCTGACATATACTTGTTTTAAAACCGGTCATGTTGTGAAGTTTTAGTAGCATTAGAAGCCAGTCTTTGCTTATGCTTTGATTATAGGAGTCAGGCTTTGACATAAAAGTGCAGTCCAGAAATATGAAGATTGTGTGCAGTTCGCTTACCACTTCCACAGTAGTGAATGATTTTTGGTAAACTCCTTGGTATAGTGGTTGTTGTCTAGAATCACACTGTGAGTCTGTGTGCATTTGAGAACCACTGTGAGAGAAGCATTTTGTAACATCGTGTATTTGCTGACAGATAACTAATTTAAAACCTCTCATGTTGTCAAGTTTTAGTAGCATTAGATGCTAGTCTTTGCTTATGCATTGATAGAATGAGTCAGGGTTTGACACTAAGGTGCAGTACCATGTACTATTCTGTTCACTGTGGCAGAACTGAAAATTTAAAAGTTTTACCTAAGCACTGTCCTAGAAGTAGTCTGATTATTTAGTCAGTTTCTAAGTACCAAATAGACTGCTTCAAATGTCTATGCAGTATGCATGTAGTGTTCTAACATACTATACACTTGTCTTTTACACCTTCAATTCCCTAGTCAGTATCCATACAATTCCAGGAAACATCCTGTCACTTCCTTTGCAGTCCTCTGGAGACCCATTCAACAGCATGTACTAATCCATTCACTGTGCCAAAACCCAAACACTTATAAATTCACCAAGACACTCTATTTCCAGTACTCTAATGATTCAGTCACTGCCTAAGTATTCATGCACTGAGCCAGGTCTTAGCACATGGACTTATTCAAACCCCTATCCACTATGCATGCAGTCCTCTAAGCACCTACACACTTGTCTTTCACACCTTAAATTCCCCAGTCAGTATCCGTTCACTTCCAGCAAACACCCTGTCACTCTATTTGCACTCCTCTAGTGACCCATTCAGCATCATGTACTAATCCATTCACTGCGCCAAACCCTAATAAATTCACCCAGGCACTCTCCTTGCAGTACTCTAATCATTCAGTCAGTACCCAAGTACTCATCCAGTGACCCAGGCCTTAGTATATGGACTGCTCCAAACCCTTATCCACTATGCATGCAGTCCTCTAACCACCTACACAATTGTCTTTCTCAAATTCAATTCCCTAGTCAGTATCCATACACTTCCGGGAAATACCCTGTCACTCCCTTTGCAGTCCTCTAGTGACCCATTCAGCACAATGTACTAATCCATTCACTGTGCTAAAACCCAAACACTTATAAATTCACCAAGATACTATCTTTGCAGTACTCTAATCATTCAGTCAGTGCCTCAGTATTCATACACTGAGCCAGGCCTTAGCACATGGACTGCTTCAAACCCCTATGCACTATGCATGCAGTCTTCTAACCACCTAGACACTTGTCTTTCACAGTTTCAATTTCCTAGTCAGAATCCATTCAGTCCAGCGCTTGTGACTGCCTTTGCACTCCTCTAGTGACCCATTCAGTACCAAGTACTAATCCATTCCCTGTGCGAAAAGCCTAGCACTTATAAATTCACCTGGGCACTCTCCTTGCTGTACTCTAATCATTCTGTCAGTACCCAAGTAGTCATGCAGTGAGCCAGGCCTTAGCACATGGACTGCTTTAAATGCCTATGCAGTATGGATGCAGTCCTCTATATCACCTACACAGTTGTGTTTCACACCTTCAATTCCCTAGTTAGTATTCATACTCTTCTAGCAAACACCTTGTCACTCACCCAGTGTGTCTCCTTATAGTACTGTAATCATGTAGTCAGTTAGCATGTGGTCTTTTAGTGAGGTAGGCTTTAGGGCATGAACTGCTTCAAAGTAGTATGCACTATGCATGTAGTGTTTTAACGATCGTCACACTTGTGGTTCAGGGCTATAGTTTCTTAGTCAGTTTTTATATAAAATGTGTTTGTACAGTAATGGAATAGTATAAATTTGAAAGTTATTAATATACATTTGTTTGTGATTATTTTTTACAGATACAGAACAGGAGTGTTTCTCATCTGTTTGCACTCTTCTCGTGCAAGATTGTTTGGATGAAGGGACCTTAGGTGTTTCATCATACTTGCTGTGCCGCACGAGTATTTTTTGTTAGGATCCCCTCGTAACAGAACTCTTTGGCAAATCTTGCTAATGAAGAAGGTGGCATTGGTCTTTGTTTGCCCCTTGGAAAAAGTAAAACATTTCTTCACCACTGAAGAAAAACATTGTGGGCGTGGTGCCTTCTGCAAAAAATGTTCCTCAGATTCGGTAAATATTTTAAAGCGGCAACATTTACAGTTTTTGTAAGTTAAACTTATAAAATTTTGTTAGCTGTATGCATTTTATATATCTGTGATTTGTTTCTTGTGGTATTTTGTTGAGAATACCATGTTGTTGTTTTTTTTAACAATCTTTCTGATTTTCCAGGTCTGTCGTCGACATCCGTGGTTCCCACAGGAGTGTTCCGCCTTGTTGTTTTGTATTATTGTTGTTACATTTTGTTTATTAGTTTATTGTTTATATTTATGTTAATAAAAAAATTACGTTTGAAAATAGTTTATCGTTTATATATTTATTATTATAAAAAATAAAGTTTGAAAAAAAAATTAATAATGTTTTTGGTTGTTCTCTTAACTGCTGTGTGACTCTTTCTTGTTCTTATTACTGTTATTTGATGGAGTCCACCATGGTGTTAAATTTTGGGGCACTTATCACTGGAATACTGGTGATATCTGCAGTTTGCACCAACTTCTGAATAGTGTGTTAGATTTATCTCAACTTTACTTCCGCTAAAGTGCTAATAATGAAATGGAGAGTAGCCGTTCCCGTGCAAAAAGACACAAGGTGCACCTTTGCGATTTATTCTAAATACTAAAATCCTGTATTGTATTGCACTGAGGTATTGGCTGCACTTACAGTGTACACACAAAATCCAATAAGGCATCTCATTGTATTTATATTGATTGGGAATAGTGCGTCAGGTGCTGGATCTTGACGAGATACACTGCTCAGTTCATATATTGTTGTGCACACGAAAAAAATCACATCACAACTTTCACACCAATTGCAATGCGAAACAAATTCCGGCGATAAGACACGTTAGCACCAGGGATTTTAAACCTGCTTTCTGCTGGTGTTAAGCAGGACAACTACCTGCACCATGAAAGGGAACACAGCAAAGAGCCACACCAGAACACCCACAGGAGCCATAGAGTCAATGAGCATGATACAGGGATACCCATGAGGGCCAGAAGACTCATCTCAACATCTCCAGGACCGCCAATGCCCCCCAAACCCACATCTTAGTAAGTGTGTCCCTGTGGTCATTGTCTCAGCATGATAGGCACGAGCCCTGCAACATCACAGTGTGCTGTCACCTCAGCGTTGGCAGTGAGCCTGGATGTGTAGCTATGTACGCTTCCTCCTGCATGCACAACTGGCGTGTGCTGGTCTGTTGTTCACAGGTCAGTGCAGGGGTGTGCCTATCCGGCAAGGGGAACGGGGTGTCTCGGACATGTCCGTGTACAGGAAGTGCGGTAAGTGTGTCTCTGTGTTCTGGTGTGGCCTGTTACAAGAGCCACAGCAGTCGATGTTGTAAAGTGGCATGCACCACCTCCAAACGGCACTGTGATGTTGTAGTTGGAATGTAGCAGGACTTGCGCAAATAGGCATTACAATGGCGTGCCGTACGAGTGCATGAGATACAACAGCTTACCGTACAAAAGTGTGGGGGCTTGTGGGAGGGGGGAGCAGCCGTTTGGCAACATAACACACAGTGAACTCGACCATGTGCCACATGCTGGGAATCTAATCCATGATGACCACGGTCGCAGACATCCCACAACACCAACGACTGGCCTTTGTACACATCCTGTATGAATGCAGCATGGTGTTCACTTCTATGCTCGTTCAATGGTGTGATGTTGGCAGGTTGTGTGACTTGTGCTCCTTGTTGGTGTGTTTCATTTTGGCCATTGTTAGTCTATATGTGTGTTGTACTTAATTGTGCATGTGTGCCATTCTGCCCATCTCCCCCCCTCCCCCCACTCCCTGCTTCTTCCTCTTCCTAGTGCTGTTGTGTCTCTAATTTTGTTGCTGCACACATAAATACATGTAAAGAATAAATTAGAATAGTTCCTTGATTCTTTTGGGTTTCAAAACTTCTCTATTGGTTTCTTTTTAATTTTCCATTTGAACCGTTTTTTTAATATTCAACAACACATAGAAGTCAGAAGTGCAACGTATTCTATCAACACACTTTCTAGAACATTCTACAAAACGTGCAGGTTAAAAGTTCATCAATTTTTTAAAACTTTACGATATTTTTTTGTAACATTTTCTTGAACATTTAACGACACGTGCAGGTTAAAAGTTGACGATTGTTTTAAGTTTGAACAGTGCCTTCCAAATGCAAGTAGCAGGTGTGGTTGAGCTGGGCAAATTTTATCCTATGATATGTACTCCACGTTGAAACTGCTTTTTCTTAACCAATCACAAAGATGCTTTTCCACAAAACTAATGTGCATCCTACTTTTAAAAAAGAATGCTTTTCATGATACCTTCAGAGATAAGTTATAGATAGGAATTAGCATTTAAAAAACCTTTGAAATTCACTGAAAAAACCATAGGTTTCATGTACGTTATAGTTAGGAATTGGCATTTCAAAAACCTTTGAATTTCACGGAAAAAAACATAGGTTTCAGGGGTGTTATAGTTAGCTGGACATTTCCCTCATACAAAACCCTAGAAATTCCCCTGTTATAGTTAGTTCAGCTGACTATAACTCGTGCCCCCGCAGTGCACTGCTGATGACGTCACATATTACATCACTCATGACATGGTCAGTGACATCACTGATGACATCACTGATGACATCTCAAATGACATCACTGATGACATCACTGATGACGTCATCCATGTGATAAATTAGTGCATCTTCTCACACCCTAATATAACCTTTGATACACCGACTCAAAATTTCAGACGGCCATTTTGACAACCATAGATACTCCAATACCAATAACTACTCACACACTCATTGACTTTTAGGTCTACATACATCTCCACTCACTCACCTGTACAGTCACTCATACTTACAGTCCCTCTCTGCATTTATACACCTATATAGACACTCACACACCGCCATCCATCCATTGAGGTACTGACACATCTAGTCAGTCATGCAAATAATTAATCACAGTAACATTTACTCACCTATACAGTTAAAAACACTCAAGTTCACTTACTCATAAACATACTAACAAATTCTGTGTCTTCCTGTAGAAAAACAAACAGCACATGACACAGATATCCTTGCACATGGCGCATACAGCCACTCCCAAAATCACACACTCTCACATATAGTTACATACTCTTACACACATATACACTGCGTTTCACATATGTAGTTACTGACACATGTACAACTGAGATATACATTCAATCACTAACACACCCATACATACACTCACCCAACCATACAGTCCATCACAGATGCACTCTTAAAACCATGCACCCACTGAATCACCCACTCACACATCTAGTCACAGAGTCACACACACCCTACCCACACAAACACCCAGGCACCCATACAGATACTCAGACAACCAATCAATAACCCATATAGACACTCATATAGCTATTCACAAAACCATGCAGCCACTTATACACCAACACACAGACGCATACAGACATTCACACAGTTTAGTCACTAGTCTGCAGTAAGATACATTTAATGACTCACTTATAGACTCAGTTACGCACCTAGAAAATCATCCATTCACACACTTGTACACCCACTTATTTTTCAACAGGCCTTTCCCTATATATATTAAACATAATAAAACTGTTCAGAAACACATACTCAATGGATGATGTCATCAGTGATGTCATCAGTGATGTCATTTGAGATGTCATCAGTGATGTCATCAGTGATGTCACCGACCATGTCATGAGTGATGTAATATGTGACGTCATCAGCAGTGCATTGCGGGGGCGCGAGGTATAGTTAGCTGAACTAACTATTTCAGGGGAATTTCTAGGGTTTTGTACGAGGGAAATGTCCAGCTAACTATAACACCCCTGAAACCTATGTTTTTTTCAGTGAATATATATATACATACATATATATATGTGTGTCTGTGTTGATGTGCATGCATATATTATATATGTGTGTGTGTGTCTATACATATACACACACACATATGTGTGTTTGTTTGTATATACAGGTAGATACTAATGTAAGCGAAGGATAGAGTACTTCTAATTATAGAATATCATTAGGAGAACGTTTTCAGAAGAAAGCAAACTGATGTACATCGACCAAAGAATATCAAAGGGAAAACGCAGGGGATGCGTTTGTGGAAGAGGGCAGTTAAGAAACACTGAAAAATCAGAAAAGGGCATAGGGAAGAGCTTCTACCCTCTTCACAATCGCAAGAAACCATAAATGATTCCATAGACATTGGGGGTAATCTGCTTGTGAACTTGTCAAAACATGACCTGTCAATGGATGTGCTGAAATTATATATAATGGCCTGTGATTCCGCCCTGAGAAATTTTTTGATCATGTGGACACAAGGATTGATACCTCAAACTGTGTACGTAAAAATAAAATGGGAGAAATCTTTGCTTCCAGACAAACACATGATGATAAAGATAAACATGACCCCCCCACAAATGGACACCATACGTAGGGCCTTATTACGATCTAGCCTGGTGGGGTGCTCTGTCAAAAACATCACGGATATACCCTCACACCATATTACAAGTTTCATAGGTTAAAATGTAATTGTAACTTGGCAGATTGGAGATCCATCACGTTTGTGATGGAGTAACCAGACCTGCCAAGATCATAATCAGTCTCTTACTATCGTACAGACACCTGATCTCAAAAATCTATTTGATCTTATGCATGATTTAAATGATGAGAACATAACAGGGAGGAGAGTGCAGGAACAACTGGAAATTGACACCAATAAACATAAATAGAGTAACTTGAAACAGAATTCTAAATTGTGCCCGATATAGTTACCTGGCAACAAAATGTATTCTTTCTTTGAACTAGTAACAACTGATTTAGACATACTCAAGAACTCCAGACAAAAAAATCTAAAACGAAAATCTAACCATTGAAGAATGTAAGGCACTGGAATATCTTGCCAATAATGATTCTGTGGTTATAAAACCGACTGATAAAGGGGGTAATATAGTATTCATGGACAAACAAGACTTTATTAACAAAGCTCATCTGCCGACACACGATGTTTAAAACTACAAGAAACTGGTGGATAATCCCATCGATAGATTGACCACAGCTGTAAATGAAAAATGAAACAAAGACACAGTGAACTCAATATTTACAGCCCAGCAGCCTGGCTATTCCAACCATTTAATTTCTTCCCAAAATTCAAAAAAGACTGATAAACCCACCAGGCAGACCCATTGTGTTTGGCTGTCGATTACCACATGAAAATATTTTTATACATATTGATTACATCTTCACCTCCATAGTCACCACTCTCAGTTCTTATATCAGAGATACCAGGGATTTTCTGAGAATATTTGCCAACACGACTTGGCAAGATGAATACTTATTTGTCACCATTTATGTGATCTGATTGTA
Source organism: Triturus cristatus (assembly GCF_964204655.1). Taxonomy (NCBI): domain Eukaryota; kingdom Metazoa; phylum Chordata; class Amphibia; order Caudata; family Salamandridae; genus Triturus; species Triturus cristatus. The sequence continues at coordinate 528,548,809 of NC_140588.1, read as the reverse complement.
TATGTCAATTAAGCATGAAATGGGTCTGAAAGCTGTGGAATATTTTATAAAACAAAGGAACATCGGAGAGCTCCAGCCCTCCAAGATGCTACTCGCTATGATTGAGAAGTGGCTACACAAAAAACATATTCATGTTTAACCATAAATATTCCAACCACAATGAAGACCAGCAATTGGAATTTCCTTTCCCCCCAGTTATGCTAATCTCAGTATAGGATTTGGGGATAGGGAAATAGCCTGGAGTCAAGAGAGTGACGCACAATTGTACAAACATATACTCTAGCTAAGGTACATAGATGACCTAGCTCTCATTTGGAATAGAACAAATGAAGATTTCATGTCATATCTCAACAAACTAAACAACAACAATGAATGCAGCTTAAAGTTCGCATGCACTACCAGCAAAACCCAATTAGACTTCTTGGATGTTAGAGTCTACGTTCGAGACAATTTCATAGAAACTACATTACATAGAAAACCCGCTGCCACCAATAGAATATTGCATGGCACATGTTTCCATCCAAAAACCCCTATAAAGAGTACACCAGATAGAAAATGTCCGCAGGTGAGATGAAATTGCTCATCATTGTACAGAAAAAACACAGAGATTCCGAAAGAGAGAGTATCACTGGAAAAATATAAAACAGGTGCTTGAGTGGGTGAATCACACAACTGGCATGGAACACTCATTACCAAAAAGGAATCTATAGAGAAAGGGAGTGGGGACAGGAATATCAGATTAATACTTACATACAATTAGGAGAGCCAAGAAATATGCAAGATTTTTAATAGACATTGGAATCTCATTAGCCAACATCCTGACATAGGAAACAAAGTGGGCCAAAGACCCATATTTACATACAGAAATGTGCCATCATTGAGAGATAAACAGATCAGTATTCATTTTTGTGATAAACCATCAAGCACTTGGTCAGACTAGGAAAAGACTGGGTTATTTAAATGTGACAAATGTAAACCCTGCAAAGTTGGTATGAACATGAAACACTTCACTGACTACAAGAATCAGATACTAGCCATCAATCAGAAGATAACATTAAAAACATAATATGTAGTATATGTCAATATCTGTGAATGTAGCTTAAAATGCCTGGGAACACCATCTGCTCACTGCAAAAGTGAATCCTTGAACACATAAGGGCTCTACAGAACAGAGACAGCAGCTATATCATTGTGAAACATAATATGCTGCATCACAATAATGATAGGAGAACTATGAGGTACTCTGGAATAGCTGCAATGAAGAGACCAGCTTTTGCAATGCGATAGGTATCGCAGTTGTGAGAGTTTGAGCTATTGGCAGTGTAAATGGCAATGCCTTTTATTTACGTGTTGGTTTTAAAACAAAAATAAAAAGCATTGTCATTTACAATGCCAATAGCTTAAACTCTCGCAAATGCGAGACCTATTGCATTGCAAATGCTTGATTTGTCTATAGTGAAATTTCTTTAAACTCTAAAATGCTATGCTACTTTCAGAGTGCCACCTCGATTGTAAGTTTACTAAAGTACACTGTGCACGAGGGCTAAATTGGTTTGCTGGCCTTTCGAGAGATTGGGTTTGGGACTTGGAGCCCGCTCCGGCATGAATTGATGTGAATGGCAGGCTGCTGATGGCCCTGCTGACAGCTGTGCGTGAAATGCTGTATCGTTGAATGCACAGACCAAGCTGAATGGTTTATTGCTGTGCCCCAATAATCTTCTCATCGCAATACCATCTTGTGTGTTTAGACTGAGCTCTTCCATTGGAGCGGTGGGGCTGTGTGGCACTGCACGCAATCATGTGACTGTTGCTGGGAAGAAAGTGGTGTGCTGCTCAGATTTCGATAGCGGTGTGCCCCTCGCTGCTGGTGGGTGCTGCCTCCGTGTCTGACGGCAAAGCCTTCGTCTCGCTGGCTCTGATCTTTGGTGCACTTGTCACACTGCCATTTCCCTGTCTGGCCAAGGTTGTCCCATCTGGCCGCCCATTGCCGAGGCTAGAGGTTGGGAAATGTGAAGCAGGGTGTCGGGCGTGGTGGAGCCACTGTGTCCTGCTGCCTCTCCGGCTGCCTCTCCGGCTCCGTGCTTTGTAATTGCTAGCGTGTGCTCTTTCCGACTGTAATGCTGCAAACTCTAGCATTGACAGATTACTGTTTAGAGGGTGTGTTAATAAAATCATTTTGTAAAATCATTTAATATATGTTTAATTCTGAGATGTAGACGCATAGTGGTAGTATATCCCCGAATGCATGGTTATCAGGGAGAAGCGAAGATGTCACCGCTGTGCCTTGTATAAACATGCCGCTTTGTCTGTGGCAGACAGATGCATGGACCGGGGATTTTTAGAAAGGTTTAGAAATTTGATTAAACGTGGCCATCAAAAGCTTTTGTATACAAGGAGCTCAAAACAAACAAACAATTAACAGCGCAGCGGTTATGACGAGTGCCATGCGGAATATGTATGATAAACAGAGTGGCGCTCATGACAAACTCCGTGCTCATTATCTATTGAAGTAAGTATGTAAAAGAAAGTTCCCCTCAAACACACATAATAAAGGAAAAGCGGGCAAAAACAGTAGTTAGGCGCTGCTGCTTCCGGACTAACTGGAAGTCAGTATTGAATCAACAGCCACTAAAAAGCAAGATAACAAGAGCTATGCCAACGTCCAACAAATGGCAAATGGCAGGAGAAATTACCGGGTAATAGGTGGAGTTTCACATAACATACGGATTACTTGATGTCTCGGAGAGACCTAAAAAATGAGCGGGGTGGAGACAGAATATGTGAGCTTTGCTGCCTGGAATCCAAACTCATAATAACATTTAGAACCAAAGTACCACATGGGTTGCATTCAAATGAGGGATTACATGCACTTCTCTGAGGATAGACAGTAACTATGAATTGTATGCAATCCATTGCCTCTCTGAGATCTCCAGTGATTAACTTTCAGTATGAGAGTGCTCTGTAGAACTATGTTTTCAACACACAAGATAATTAGAGCAAAGCTTGTGTTTCAATTAAAACATTGACAGGAGTAATAAAAGAAACTCAAATATGACCACTGCAGTCAACATTTGAATTTAAATGTTTGTGCGGTCACGTAACTCATATTCCTTCAACCTTTTAGATTCATGGGTTCAGTGACTGTCAGGGGTCTGATACAGGTCCATCTGTAGTGGGCATTAGTTATGTAACAGGAATTCCGTATCTGGAGGAACAGTTGTATACAGATTGAACATCGGGTGCAAGATAGGTTACCCTTTCATCTGTGGGTTATAGTCAACATGAACTCCGCTACCCATGAAGTGTATGTTATTGGGTCAATGTTGCACATAACACAAGCTTGTTGTACCTATGGGGGTTGTATGTGTGATAGCAGTACGGATGCTTCATATTATTCTGAGCTATTTCAAATTTACTTTCATAGCTCTAATGCTATTCCTGTCAATGGAGCCACATGTACAAAATAATGTAATCTGTGACATCATTAGTGATGTAATCTATGGTGTCATTTGAGATGTCAGCAGTGATGTCATAGGACATGTCATGAGGGATGTCATATATGAGATCATAAATGGGCAAAAGTTATAGATAGCGCTGCTATCTATGAATGGTGAATTTCTATGTTTTTTAAAATTCTAAATGTTAATGTTATAACTAACATATTCACCAAATTATAACGCTGACCTTCAGTTTTGTCAGTGCATATCTAAGAGTTTAAAAAAAATATATATATATATATTTAATACTCCTAACTATAATGGTACTTTAACCTTTGATGTTTAAGGTAATTTTTAAGGTTTAAAAAATTGTAAATTAATAATTTTTTGAGTGTATGCATGGTCGAATAGCTGAATAATATATCCTGTGTGTAGACATTATCTTAAAAGGAAATTGCTTTCTTATTGTACATGAAAGGGTGCACACTTTGCTAAATGTTTCTAAAAATTATGTTTGTGTAATATAATTATATTTGTGTTGAGATTGTCTATCTCCTCAGTTCTTATAACTCGCACATTGAGACATATTCCCAGAAAGTTCATTAATGATATTCTGAACAAATTAAGAGATGTTGATTAACTTTCAAAAATTGATTATGAATCGTTCCATTCCATATATAAAGCAGTATGATCTTGCGAGACACCCACAGGAATCTTGGGAGAAGTCCAGGAGAGGAAACACACTCAAAGAAAAGTTGTGATTAGTTAATATACATGTCTTTATTTCCAAAGTAAGATTCCATCCCTTTGGTCTATTTCCCTATTGGATTTTGGTAGGGTAGACATATCTTGCTTGCTCTCTTTCCCTGCTTGCCTACCAATACAAAGATGTCTTTATTAGATTCTAATGAGCAGCCGGGGGTAGTTGCACCAGCTCAGCCACCTCAGATTGCCTAGGAATCATTGTTGTGAGAGATCCTTGACATGTGGCAAGGTGGCAAAAATGTTTCTGCAAAGTATGCCATCTGTAAACTTTGCAAGAAGAAGTTCAGCAGGTTGAAGCAGAAATAAACAGTATAATATGAGTACCACAGGCAGGTAAAGGCACCTCAGATCTATGCATACACAAAAGCTTGCTCCGGCTGAGTTAGCTCATGGTGCAGATCTAGACAGCTCTTCTAGAGCTTCCGCATCATTTGCAGCTGAAAATAGTGTGCCTGTGCATGTACTAAGTGCAGAAGAAGGCAATAACCCTGCTTATCTGAATAAAGGACTATTTTGCTGCTTACGTAAGTAGATCATTCTTTCATCAGAGACACACAGGTCTGCACAGGACAAGCTTGTCCAAGATCACAAATGCCCTTCTAGGCAGTAGTTTGTTTTAGAAGTTTTTATCAAGAATTTTCTTCTGTTTTTAAAGAGATCATGTTCCACATCCCCCAAGCTGTTTGTTTTAGTTCATCCTAATTTTAACATTTAAAAAGACTATGAAATCCAAAACAAAATTGGAAAATACAATTCCTTTTTAAAGTTGTTACAAAATGTTAACAAAAATGACTCTTTTTACAGCTTCACTATAGTTTCATTATCCATGTTATTTGTAGTATGTTTCCCTTTTTTTCTCTACTTAAAAACTCCCATGAGAGTCACAAGAGCTAGGCAGACAATCCTTCACGTGCAGTTCCAGTGGGCAGTGCTGTCTGCTTTACTCTCCTGAGCCTCTCATGAGATCACAACAAAGTTTAAAAATCACACAAAAGAAAAACTCATACTATTTATCATGTAACTGTGCACCATACAATCAGCAGTTGGTCACAACCTAACCTATTTTTACAACTGACAAAAAATCCACCAATTACGTTTATAATTTTGCCACCCTCCCATTTTTTCTCTCCTCGTGTAACTCTGTTTACCTCCTGGAGCTTACTCATTCTGCTAACACTCCTCTGTTGATTAACATCTCCATACTACACCATGGATCTTGAGACACAGCCTCATCCACTGGACTAGAGAATGTACCATTAATTGTGGTATCGACAAGCATCTTGGATTTCAAAACTTGGACATTACTTGAATTGGCCATAGAGGTATGAAGTGTGATCAAGTGTTACGAATGATTGAGAGCTGTTTGGATTGTTAGCACCCAGACCTGATAAAAGTGCACTGTGGTGGCAATGACCTAGGCACAGTCATAGGAGTTATGCTTGATACTAAAAGGAAGGAGACCTTTTCACAATTGATGTCACTCCTTCCTCACTCTGTCTTTATCTATTCCAATATATGTCAAATGCAAAAATGGCAATGGTCAAGAGTTTTGCTCTAAGATTGAGAAGTCCCGCAAGTATGCCAGTCATTTCTCCGTGATCCATGACATGTGCTCCATATATCATACAATATCCATTTTGATATGCTAGGTGTCTATAGGCAAGATGGAGTGCCCTTCACTGCAGAAGGGAACAGGATCTTCTTAATAACATCAAGGAATGGATCCAGTTCTCTGTGTAACTGAACAATAATACTGTAAACACAAAGGTTCTTGTCAGAGTCACCTTATTTCTACATTTTGTGATTCTTTCATATTATAACTACCGTTTTGTAGGATACTGGCACCCGTAAGACTCTCGCAAGAGTGGGAGCACACAAATGCCTGCCTCTGTCCATATATTTCTCCGACTCTTGTGAGTCTTGTGAGTTCAAACCCTTAGCATATATCTCATTTATAACAGTCCTGTATTCTTGGCTGTGGGTAGTAGAGTGTGCAAACAGATACGGCTCTCTGCTGAGACCTCTCTCTTCAGACAGACATTCTCTACCCCACCCTACTTTTTTGCTTTCTGTCGAGAGTCTCTAAAGATTGTACATTTTTGGGAGCATAGATTTTACACTTTCTTTCATTACAGAACTAACACTTTATATTTCCCACTGCTAGAGTATGGTAAGGAAGTGCCTTCTCCACTCAGAGCTTTCCAGAGTATAACTGGAGGATATAGTAGGGTGTAAGGAGAGAACGGCCTCTCTGTTCACACCTCTGCTCAGGATGGCCAGCATGCATCGTACTGTGTGAGGGGACTAGCCTCCCTGCTGAGACTTCTCTCTCAGATGACAGGTGACCATAGAAGGGTGAGTGAAACGGCTGGCCTCTGCGCTGGGACCCCTCTCTTGGATAACTGGTGTGTGTAGTAGGGTGTGGTGAGGGATTGGCCTCTCCACTGAGACCTGCCTGTCAGAAGACAAATATGCATAGCAGGATGTGGAGCAGGATTGGCCTCTCTTTTCAAACATCTCAGTCAGATGACAAGTGTGCATAGTAAGGTGTGTGAAGGGACTGGCCTTTCCTCTGCGACCTCTCTCTGGGCTGATATTGCATAGTAGGGTAGGTGGAGGGACTGGCCTCTCTGCTGAGTCCTCTCAGTTAGATGACAAATATGCATAGTAGGATGTGGAGAGAGACTAGGGTTTCCTTTGAGAGCTCTGTGTTGGTTCACAAGTGTGCATATTAGGGTCTATAATGATGGGTATGCGTAATAGGGTGAAAAAAGAGACTAGCCTCTCTGCTGAGACCTCTCTCTGGGATGAGGGGTGTGCACAGTAGAATGTGTGGAGAGACTGGCCTCTCCTCTGGCACCTCTGTCTCAGATGACTGCTGAGCATAGTACCGTTTATGAACCATGTGTCCTCTGTACTGAGACCCTTATCTTGAATGACTGATGTTTATAGTCCTGTGTGGGGACTGAGTGGCCTCTAAACTGACATTGTGTTCATACTTGTTCCTACAGTGATGGGTATACGTGGTCTGTGTGGGTATATACTGCCCTCTCTGCTGACACCCCTGTCTTGGATGATGAGTACAGATAGTAGGGTGTGTGGATGAATTGACCCCTATGCTTAGACATCTCTCTTGGATGATGGGTGTGTATAGTAGGGTGTGAGGAGAAATAAGTCTGTTTTGGATGACAAACATAGAGAATACAATATGGATAGAGACTACCTTGTCAGCTCAGACCTCCCGGCAGAAAAATACGTGTGCAGTAGGCTGTGGATAAAGACTGGTCTCTCTCCTCATACCTCTCTTCATGGTGATCACTGTTCATACTACAGTATAGAAATTGAGGATCCTCTCTGCTGAGAACTGTCTCTGGGTTAACTGGTATACATTTTTAAATGTCACAACAGACTCACCTCTACCTCAAATATCTCCCTAAGGAGACAGGCATGTGTAGTAGGATGCACACAGAGCTAGATCTCTCCGTTGAAATTTCTCTCTAGAGTCACAAGCATGCATAGTAATGTGTGCAAAAGAACTATCCTCTCCACTATCGCATCTCCATCAGCTGATAGCAGTGTGCAGTAGAGCATGCAGATGTACTGAGCTCGGTGCCAAAAACCTCTCTCGGATGTGAGAGGTCTCTATATAACAATGTGGATAGACTGGCCACTCCTTTCATACCCCTCTTTCAAGATGAAGGGTGTGGTTAGGAGGATGTGAGGAGAGACTTGACTCTCCATTCATACCTCCTCTAAGATGACAGGTGTGCAGGGGAGAGACAAGCACCTCCACTGAGACCTCTCTTTTGCATGACAGGTGTGCATAGTAGAGTATGGGAAGGACTGACCACCGCTTTCAGGCCCCTATCTCAGATGATGGGTGTGCATAGTAGTGTGTGGGGAGGTACTGGCCTCTCTGTTGAGACTTCTCCTTTGGATGATGGTGTGGATGGTAGAGTGGGTGGAGGGACTGACCTCTCTGCTAAGACTCCTCTCTTAGATGATGGGTGTGCATAGTAGGGTGTAGGAAGAGCATTAACTCTACTTGCAAGTCTTTCAAAGCCGATGGGTATAAATAGCAGACTTCAATAAACACCATTTCCACTAAGACTCCTTCCTATAGTAACAAGTGTGCATACCAGAGTGTATTCAAAGATCTCCAACTCCTTCCTATTTTTCATGATTTTGTAAGAGTCTTGTGAGATTGTACATATTAAAAAGAAGAATTAACCTTCTACTCACTACAGTACTTATGTCTTACACACTTCCTTTCAATAACAAGGGCACCATATGCATTTCTAAAAGTAAAACATGTTGAGAACTCACCTACTCCTTTTTACTATTTGCAATCCTCCGAGAGTACTGCAAGATTGTAATTTCTTTTTTAAAACAATCCACATTTATTTGCATCACAGCAGTTATCTCTTAGAGACCGTCTCTCCAAAGCTAGAGGGACAGTATGTCCTTCTGCTGCACATTGTAAGGCCATTATACTTTATTTTCACAACACCTACAATTTTTCACAGTAAACAGTAATGGCAGCCATTTCATTTTGAAAACTCTAACAGCCAGCCAATCAGAGTGCTTGTGAGACTCACCTGAGCCTTCACAATTTGACAAGAGTATGAAGGCTCATGGGAAAATTCCATGTTTGAGTTTGCGTTGTCGTGGGACACTCTTGAGACTCTTGCGAGCCCAACCGTCCAAATATCTATATTTTTTGGACCCTTAATATCTCAAAAACTACTAAATGGATTTACACTAAATCACAGAAAGCATAATCTGCGGACCAAGATCTTGTTTCCTGCCGAATTTGATGTGCTCTTGTTCAGCAGTTTTTGCTCTAAACTGTGGCATCTTTAGCTGCGGCAAAAATGGCAATTGCGAGATGCAGGGAGCACAGCAGTTAGATGCAAACACTGCAGATGCTAGTCTGTGGGAAGCACGTCGTGTGGCCCGATGTAGTTGCAACACAAAGCAGCAGATACTGGACTACAGGGAGCTCTTCTTTTGACACGAGGTAATCGTGAACACACAGCAGCAGTCATTGGGTTAAAGCGAGTGTCCAGTCTGAGCATACTGAAGTCTTTTATTGCCCTGAGACTTCTACAACAGGGGGCAAGCTAACAAGCCCTTGGAGTTCTTAGGTGAAGTAGAGGTTGTAGAGGTCAGATTCAGTCCTTCCTCACTGCAGAGGTAGCAGGCAGTAGGCCAACACAGCAGAGAGCAGTGCAAATTGGCATTCCCTCCTGGCACAACAGCAATCAGAATGCAGCAGGCCAACCAGACAAAAAGAGAATGGCAAAGTGACACTCCCTCCTGGCAGCACAACTGCTCTTGGTTGTAGAGTCTCCCCGGGACACCAAAAGCAACTAAAAATGGGGGGGTCAGAGTTCAAGTACTTATACCAAAATGTTCTTTGAAGTGGGGAAGACATTAAATAGGCCTTTGAAAATCACAAGATCCCAGCCATTCCTTCCCTGCTTCAGCCACACTACAGGGGTAATGCAGCTTTTTGCGCGAGGACAGGCACAGCTCATTTCAAGTGCAGGTGACAGCCCCTTTCTCCAAATCTACCTCAGGAAGGCCCATCAGCCTGGTGATGGGCAATCAGGATGGAAATGCCACACCTTACCTTCCTTTGTGTGACTGTCTGGAGGGAATGCACAAAACCCAGCTCTCACCCTGACCCAGACGTATATTCAGAGACAGGCACATGATGGTTAAAGTAAGAAAATGCCAGTTGTGTGGGGACTGAAAGTTAAGATTGAAAAACAAAGAAGAGGAGTTAAAGGATGAATGGAACAAGAAAAGAGTGGTTTATGAGGAACTGATAATTGCCAACGCGGCACATTTCGCAGTGCGTTTGGTTGGGGCGCATGGTGCCCTACTGCATTGATTTGTTACTCATGGTGTCAATTGGGCAAGACACTTTTACCAAGCTGCACGCACAATGGATTAATTTTGGACAAGTCAGAGAATGCATAAACAATGGATGAAAAGGTGTGCATCCCATTCCCAGAACTGTTTATGTAATAATGATTGCCCAGCCCGGGGATTGCACCCGCCTGGTCAAAATGTTTAAAATTGATGATAAAGTATTACCCCACACTGTCGATGGAACATCTAGGTTCGTCTTTATATTCAGTGTTAATTTGTTTAGGCAAGGAACTTTGGAGAATGTCACTGTTTGTATAATAATTGTTTTTTGGCGACGCATCATGAGATCGTGATTATCCAGTTTAGCTCTGTTAATTTAACTGCATCATGGGACATGTAGTGTTCACCATATAAAAATCTTTTCATAAGCAGCCTGTTGACGGGTAAAGTAAATCAGCTGACCAATAGTGAGAGATTTAAAATTGAGCAGGATTGTGGGAGGAATAATGATTTCCTGTAATGGAGACGATGCCAAGTGGTTTTAAAGCTTGGTGGTAGGTACGTGTATGCAACGAGTTTGTTAACAAGTGCAAAGGGTAAATGTCAACAAGATGAACTAATGGAAGCAAATATCAGACGTCAGTTTAAACCGTTGGATATTTGGAAGGTCATTGTTAAAGTGATAAGTGAAGGGAGAGAGAGGGATTGAAGGTGTTGGTAGTGTGGAGGAAGCAGCCTGTCTGTAGGGAGAAACAAACAAGCTGTTCATGAGGAGCGGGAGGGAGAGATAACATTTGGGAAAACACTTCATTGAAACAATGGGAGGGGATTGCAAATGTGTAACACGCCGCCTGACCACAGGGAGAGACAACCGAGTGGTTTATGAGGAGAGGGAGGAAGAGATAACATTTGGGAAATTACCTTACTGAAAAGATGGGAGGTTGATTGTATAATGACAGGGGTGCTGATTGTTGGTAAATATGACTGCGCTGAAATGTAAAATATACCGTGGTGCATCGAGCATTCAACGTGGAAAATATTAATCTAACATGATGTGAATGTATGATTAATGCCAATGAGTTTAAAGTATGATTAATATTAATTAGTGATTGTTTATTGTTAATTACAGTGACCCCTGACGAAGGGCATTTCTTTGCCCGAAATGCATTGGGCTTTATTCAATAAATACTGCCTTTGATGAACTTCGCTTTTGTCATGTTCTTACAAGAGGTCCGGAGGGGCACAGTCTGAACATTCAGAAATTTGGAAAATGGCGCTTGACTCTGTGTGGGGACTGAAAGTTAAGATTGAAAAACAAAGAAGAGGAGTTAAAGGATGAATGGAACAAGAAAAGAGTGGTTTATGAGGAACTGATAATTGCCAAAGCGGCACATTTCGCAGTGCGTTTGGTTGGGGCGCATGGCGCCCTACTGCATTGATTAGTTTTCTAAAAGTGCCATTTTCAGACCTGCAATTTAATAACCACCTTATTAAAAGATATGTTTTCAAATTGTGAGTCCAGAGACCCCAAACCAATTTTCTACCTGATCCCAATTGGAAATTACACTTAAAAGATGTTTTAAGGCAATCCCCATGTTAACATATGGGAGAGATAGGCCTTGTAGTAGTGAAAAGCAAATGTAACCGTTTTCACTACCAGGACATGGAAAACTCTGAAGTACATGTCCTACCTTTTAAATACACTGCACCCTGCCCTTGGGCTGCTTTGGGCCTATCTTAGGGGAGTCTTCTGTCTTATAATAGGAAAGGTAGGCTAACTTGTCAGGTTGAAATGGCAGTTTTAAAACTGTACACACAGGCTCTGCAATGGCAAGCCTGAGCCATGTTTGAAGGGCTACTGAGTGGGTGGCACAATCAGTGCTGCAGGCCCTCTAGTAGTATTTTATTTCCAAGTACTGGGCACATGTATTGCACTGTACTAGGGACGTTTAAGCAAATTAAGTGTTCCAGTTGTGGATAAGTCAATGTTACCATGTTAAGAGTACAGAGCTTAAGCACTTTAGCCTGGTTAGCAGTGCTAAAGTGCCCAGAGTCCTAAAGCTATCAAAAATGAAGTCAGCAAAACAGGTGGTCAGGAAGCAAATAGATAAGGGAAATTAAGCCAAGGATGCCAGGTCTAACACCCCCTGGGAAAGACAAGGGAGCAGGGGTTGATGCATTTACTTTTTTATTTAAATGTTATTTTAAAAACACATATTTGGATTGGGACGTGTGTAAGTCCCCTTCTGTGAGCCCTGTATTTGCCCCATGGAGCCCATCCTCTGGGGCGCCACCACATTATTAATTTTAAATAGATTAGGACCTGGGTATGGTGCCTTCCCAGAGATAAGTATTGGCCACCTCTGCATCCTAAGCCAATCTCAAGTCATGCAGATGGAAGGCTGTGTGTAGTGGGGGTTGGCCAGCCGCACAGATTTTGGTGTAGTAATAACATTGTACTTTGCATTTTAAAAACTGAAATTCATCCAAAAATCCAAAGTTTAAAGTGATGTTATAGTTAGGTATGTAAATAAGATGTAACTTTTTGTTAAAAAAAACCTTGAAATCCAATAATAAAAACAAAGGTTAAAATGACGTTATAGTTGGGTATGATAATAATATCCAACTTTGCATTTAAAAAACCATAGAAATTCACTGAAAGAACCAAAGGTTATATTGATGTGTACTTAGGTAAAAGTGTCAGTCATAATGTCACATTTTAAATGCAAAGAAACCCTGCAATTCGCCAGTTATCAATGAAATCAGTGATGAGATCACAGCAGATATCATTGATGATATAACTGATTACATGATTGCTGATATCATCAAACTCATTGCTGTTCAGATCACTCCTTAAACCAGTGCAGGATTTCAGATATGAAATTAAATACTAAATGGCACAGAATCACGTATACCATGAATTATCATGTACACACAAGCTCCCTTTGGTGAAACAAGGACTTCCTATGCATAGCCTTAGCCCTATAGCGAACACTTAGTGGATAGCTGAGCTTATCATCCAAGCATAGGTGGCCAAGGCTGTGCTGCAGATGATCTTTGCCCTCTGAACAACTTTTCATGGAGAACCCATTGTGCCCAGACACCTAAGCTCCAGTAGCTGGCAAAGTCTCTTCTATGCACAGCCTTTGCCCTGTACTGTATCCATTGTGGAAAGTTGAGTTTTTGTGGGCAATCAAACACACAGGAATCCTGAAGTACCTATTGCAAACAGTTTGGTCCCATTCAGAACCTCACTCCTTCTACACTTTCAAGGACCCTTAGGTAATGAAGGTCCTGCAACGCATAGCCTTCATCCTGTATCAAACACTTTGCAGTTAGCTGACCTTTTTGGGGCAATCAAGATCTACCTGGTGCGTAGAGTTTTTACTCCTATGCTCAACTAGTCATGCAGAGACCGCTCCGTGCAGACAATCAAGGCCCCTTAGGAGGGTAAGTACCTACTACATATGACCTTCACCCTGTAGTAAAACTCTTACAGACAGCTGACCTCTTGTGGTTAATCAATGAGACAAGAGTCTGCAAGCAGACATGTCATCAGTGATACCAACAATAATATAATTGAACAAGTTATTAGTGATGTGATATATTAGGTCATTATATGCAGTGTATAGCTGCTGCAAGTTATAATCAGCTCAGTAAACTATAACTGGTGAATTTTTAAAAAAATTTTTAGCATTAGTTATCAAACTATTTTAACACCTCACTATAACGCTAATTTAACCTTTGCTTTTTCAATTACATTCTAGGGTTTTTAACGTTAGGGATGCTCATATTCCATACCTGACTATAATGTCTATTTTACCTTTTGCTTTTTCATTAATGTCTATGTTTTTTTTCACTGTGTTCAGTCAACACGTCCACTGCGCACAACCTACAGGGGGTTTAGAGATCGATGTTTTGTGAAATAAAGAGCTTCCATGTCTTGCCGGTGTGGGCAGGTTAGAAGACTAGAGTGAGATTGGATGTGCTAAAAACGGATAGAGAACTAGGCAGGTTGGGCCCGCCTCACTTGGAGTTTTACTATACTGCTACGCAGCTCCAAAATGTAGGTAACAGGTGAAGAAGAAAATAACTGGAAAAAGGCTCCTTAGGGAGTCAGCGATTGGAGGGATGCCACAAATCAACTTGATGAGGGGACTGGGTCAGTTGCAGGGCACAGAACAAGTAGTGAGTAGGTTGACAGTGGCATGGTAAATTACAGCTAAGAGGGTGCTGAAGTGCCCACCATTTAGTAGGTCCCTATCAGTTGAATGGCTACAGCCATTCCAACAGATATATGACTCTGTATCTTTGATGGCCAGGAGAGAGGGTTGATGCCTGACAATGGAAGACCTGTATCCAGCTGTTCATAACTTTTGATGACAACTTTTGATGCTGGACAGTTTCTGATATTCTCTATGCTGGACTGTGAAGCCAGACATATTAAGACATATTTCCTGACAATGGATTTGCTGTTAGAAGATGGATAGGGCAGGAGACTTGTGTTGTGGATATTAAGCATTGAAAGTGGATAGATCACTGTGAATACCGAGAGCAAGACAAGCCTGGGGCAGAGATCTACAAACACCTCTGTTGGTTGCAGAGTGGATGAAAAGTTGTGCACAGATGAAGGACATTGGAAGTAATACTAGATTTAATTACCTGCTCACACACATACTTGACCCCAAATAGACTACATAGAATATATCCCATTAGATCCTCCGAGTGCCCAAAATGGGAAGGCGGAGGTCTCCTTCCAAAATATGACCTGGTCATCCAGAGTGTTAGTTACATACTATAGGGATTGACATGGCTCAAGCAGGTGACATGGGTCCCAATCAAGGCACTCATAAGGCATTGCTTGTTGAAGTTTTCACCAAAACCCAAACAAGGGAAGATATGGTGTAAATGTACATCCTTGGGATGATTACTGGAGAAAAGCTGCATTTTGATACACTGATATCTAATAGGGGGCATGGCATGTCAAAGCGGGTACAGATATAATAGAATGGCACAAAGCAGAGGCAATATGTTTAAAATGATTAGCATGGGTGGAAAAACAGCCAAAGACCTCAGGCATTGGGCTGGAATGATAAACAATTTGATCAAACATTCTCATGATAAGGAAAGACAGGTAGCTATAGAGTCCTGAACATACAACAATAATGATTGAAAAATGAGAACAAAAGTGAATGTTGCACAAAACCATGGATGAGATGAAGTAAAAATGGTTATAGTTGTGAAGATAGACACTGTTTGGGGAGTGGTGTTCCTGTGTATATGCAAGATGCATGTATATGTATAACTGTGCAGATGTTGCATGTGTAAAAGTTACTTAAGGATTGTACCAATCAATTTTTGTGAGCTTTTATTAGTGAGCAATATGTCACTGTCATGTTGGTTGACTGAAAATTCAAATGAAGATGTTAAAAAGTATTCTTAAAAGATCTTATCTTCTTGTACTTTTACAAGATATCAGCCCACGAAAGATCTTTACTCCTGGAAGCAACTCAATGGGACAGTCATAAGGGTGATGGCAGTTGTGGATAGCTGATTCAATCTTCCTTTACTAAAGGCACTGTGGAAATCGTTATGTGCCTCTGGTATCTGGTGTTGTTGCTATTCCCTTTGTGCCATATAATAGGTTAAAGAAAGTACACTTTCGAATTCCTTGCGAGGAAAGCAGCTCTTATGGAAGTCCTGGGATGAAAAATTGATGATCTGCTCATTCAAATCAAATGAAGGGTTATGATTTTTGCAGGCAAGATGTAACCAGCACAATGCCAAAAGCTGAAGTTTCAATGTGGTCAACTTGGATGTTCTGAAAGTGTCCATGGTTCAAATATTTTTCTAAGTAACGAGTTTCCTAGCAGACTTCTCATAAATCAGTGGTTTCCCACCTATTCCCACAATAGGTTCCGGAGCCTGCTTGCATTGTTTCAGTAGACAAAAGCGACCCTGAAGCACGACATTCAGTGAGAGCCCATGTGGAAAGTAGGCCTCGGCTGTTGAGAATCTGCACCATGAAAAGTCAAATGCTCTTTGCCAACTTTTTTACAGATAGGGGCAGACTTTGGAATATCCACAGATATTAAATTAGGTTGTTGCCCGACTAGATTGTATTTAGAGCTTTGTGTGAATATCTGAGGTAACAGAGACCGAAGATGACTGAAACATTATTATGAAACTTTGTATGCTGAATCTACAGAACCATTTTGACCGACGTCCTACGAGCCGTCTTACTTCTCCGTACAATTTGTATGATATTGAGCCTTGAGAAAGTCACAGTGGTAACAAAACGCACGTTGGCTGTTTCTCATGTCTTTCACAACAAGGACTCGACTACTATTCACATAATTGAAGAGATTTTATGATTGTGTTGACAAGACCGAAATGTTCTAGTCCTTGCAACTTTTTGTACTAAGTTTGATACGTTGTCATCATGAAATAAATCAATGATTGTTTAGATGAACACACTTTCCGTGTTTCTTGTGTCATGAGGAATTTCCCTTTTCCTTTTTCTTTGGGATAGATTGACAAATTACTGTCATTAATTTAATCTTAAACACTGTAAATGCCAGGGTTTCTTTTTTTGTAAGCCTTTTTTAATTCTCTAGGAGAAATGCACACTCTTGGTGTATTACTTTAAGATAATCTTGGAACGTACTGATCACGTGTGCCATTGCCTGCAGGGGATTGGCCTCAGACTCCATTTTATAGGATGTGGCAATCTGTCATGAACAGAATGATTAGAGTGTGTGGATGTCAAGGCCAATTCTGTCCATCCTTGGAGGTCAACTCAAACCCTTTGCACAGTGTCAAGGATGTTAAAAAAATACCCAGACTAAGGGAAAAGGGAGGAAATAGGGAGCGAGAGACCCACTCGTGTTGGCTGTTATTCAGAAAAAAACTGAATGGATTCCTGGGGCATTGCATCTGAAGGCCAACCTACAAACCTCAAGGTCTCCAACCATGGGTGAAAGAATGTGAGTTACTAAAGGGTTGCAATAGAAATTATTCTTAATGGTAACAAGGTTTGAGACTTAGCTAGCCCCCAGCATACCGCATTATAGTTTAGGAGCTGAAGATGAGATGCCAAAGCTGCATCGGGAAAGGATGGTCTAATCAAGGAGACAAACTGGCCAGAGGGTAACAAAGGATGAAATGGAACTAGAGGACGGAACAGAGGAGAAAACAACAAAGGTGTAGGTATGGAACAAGCCAAGTGCAAACTGCAGCGAACATACACAGTTAGTCACAATAATGGCTGATGCTAAGGAAGAGAACTGTGCACAGACAGGGATTACATTTCTGGGTTGCTTGGTGACCCTGGTTGTGTTGATTCTTTAGTGTCAGGGGCTGAGAATGGGAATCTGAGAAAGATTCCCTTATCCGGAAGCTGGCCTATCACATTGTCACCATTCGAAACACCAATGTTTTACAAGAATCAACCAAATATCATGGGATTGTCTATTGTATGTTGTAATAAATATACATGACATGTCTCTCAGTCTTTTTCTCACATTCAGCTAGCACAAGAGTTCATCTCTGCATTTATAAAGCAGCCCTAGTTTCATCTGTCTTCAGTGTTTCATACACATTCTCAGTTTCTGAACATTTGTAGGTTGGTACTTTTTCTCTTCACTTTCTTTTTCTCATAACAGGGACAGACATAAGTGAGTCACATTGCCCTTCTGCTCACCCAATAATGGAAATAAACTGCATTCTCTGTGCACCTGCATATATGGTTCATGCCATGGCATTTTTCATGTATATTTATTTTATCAAAAGGTATTTACAAAATCAGGATGCAAGGGTCCATTTGTGCAGCAAGGTATTATCACAAATAAGATATCTCCTGCTTATTATTGTTTCCCTGGGAAAGTTATTGTTATGTGCAATCTGTGAAGCAGTAAAAGTGTTTTTTTCATGTTCATTTTCCCGTATTGTGGAAATAATCTCTAATGGGAGCACATATATGGCCATGGCATAAAATTAATTAATTAAATAATTGATAATGAAAAACACACAAAAATAAATACATTGATTTATCTCTATCTATATACATGTACATTTTATTTGTATTTACAAAATATAGATGTTGTTGAACATGCTTTGCTATGGGCCTACTTCTTTTGAAATGTTTTTGCTTCATACCTCTTCTTTCTATATTTGATTTATTTGTTTGTATATCTTGGTGCCCTTTTTATAGCTTGAGCATTATAGTAGACTTTACAAAAGATATACAATGTATCATAAAATAAGTGGTTTAATGGACACAAAATTAAACTACCATAGAGAGAGCGAGGATGAATGTGAAAAACCATGAAGTTATTTCCATATATGCAGATTAAACATGTATGGAGATTACAATTATGAAACTATTACTCCTGGTTTGCTGAGCTATTAGCAAAGCACTACTTAAAACGCACAGAGGTTATACGTCTAATGGGCTTTTCTGTCGAAACTTGCTGACTGAATTAGCAGGCACATGAAGCACTTTGTCTGCAGTTATTGCAAGATCTTAGCAAGAAAATTATGAATTAGAAGTTGTCTGGATATTGAAGTAAGTTTTTGAGTGTGTAGGGAAAAGGGCTAGGGTATTTCAAGAACATTGTCTGGTGTGCAAATGATTCATTTTCAGTGTTATAAATAATTGAATCCCCCCCACTGCTCATAATCAAGGCTATGATTGCATCTCAGCTTCTGGTGACATTCTATTAAAATCTCGACCTTCTGCCTTATGACCTCATAATAGGTATTTATATAATTATCGCTAGTTTGTGAACAGAAGCATCTGTGAAACCTTTGTTCTCATTAACGTGCCATCATTTTCCGTTGTGCATCAATAGGAACCTAGATCAGTATTTCCATATAGCTATACTTTCATATTTCTAATAGATGCATTTGAATTCGAATTTGGTTGGGGTAGGTTTGACATTAGAGTATATAAGTATTGTACAATGTGGGGCATCAAGGTGTTTGCTAAATCCATAAGGATGCGGTGCGTGGACTTTATATGGTACGTTTTAAATGGTCAAATTATTAATTCATACCACTACAGCAAAGAGTGCAGTCTAATATAATACATATTTGGAGTTTTTGGGATGATAGAAAAGAAGTGTTCTGGGAAGTGATGAGAATAAATACCTGAAAAAAATGTATCATGCAACTGCTTGCCAAGGTAGAATAGGTTTACTGAGTCTTTCCATAATATGAAGGGCTTCATATTTTGACATGACATTTAAAGAGAAGCGTAAGGGAAAAAGTCATTTGAGAAATGTGCAGAGGGAGTGGACTTGAAAATGCATCTTCCTAAAAGTGATTGACTGCTAGGTACTCACAACAATTATACAAGGTTGCACCAAGAAAGGCAGCACAAAAGGGATTGAAAAAGACAAAGTAATGTGTATATGGAAAAATGTGTCAGTCCCATACATTTACGGCCTGATTTCAATGTCGGGCGGAATTCCTTCTGCCCGATACCAACTCGGTCCTAGGACCGACCGACACCCAATTGGCAGTCCTGATCGCCTCATTAGGTTGCGACCAAACACTGCTCGGTCGCATTCCTATACTTCATTATGGGAGCATGCATGACGGCTGAAAACCAGCCGCAATGTCTGCTCTCATAGTGAAATGGGAGGTTGGTTCATCCCTGCACCCTGTGGCAGGCAACTCAAGGTGCCTGCCACAAGGTGCGGGGATCAACAGGGGTGCACCATATATGCTCCCCCTGCCTCGAAATGGAGGATGTGCACCAAAGGGGTCCCTGCTGGGGGCCCACAAACTAACTTTCCAACATGGTGTCCATGTTGGAAAGGCTGGCATGGAATCATGTCGGAAACCATGCATTGTAATCTCAAGGAAAGAAAGTCGCGCCGTTGAGATTACTAGCCAGCTTCCAACTGGTGGAAGGTGCCCTCCGAGCCTGTTGGAAGCCAGCTGGAATGACCGTCCAGTTTCCTTTCCAAACGCCACCATCATAATGAGGTGGTCGGAAAGGAAACCGAGCGGCCCATTACGATACGACCTTGAATGGGCCACATCATAATCGGCCCTTTAGTGATAGCCAGCTATTACCGAAAAAACATGAGCGTGGTCAATCGAGAATTATGTTGGAACAGTCTAGAGACAAGGGTGAAGCTATTACAATCTGATTTGACATTTTACTGTAAGCATGTGCACTTTTACGGTCCTAACAAACTTAATGTATTATTGCAATGTATCCCTCTCTGCAATTTTGTATTGTAAGCACTTGCACTTTTATGGTGGGAACGACCAAATAAAGTTTGACGTGTTGTTGTGATTTGACTCTCTCTATGTGAAGAAGGAGTGCATGTGGTCTTGCCATTTCAGCTTCAAGCACTAAAGGTTTCATGGGCTGGCTAATAAGGCTGCACACATATGAATGAGCAAGAACTGACACACTAAATCCTCCAGCAAGTTCTCCATTCGTTTGAATCCAAGATCATTCTGTGGGTTTTCCCCAAACAATCTTGCAATTACAGACTGATAGGCACAAAGGTTGACATATTGGAATAAGAAGTTTAAAAGGCTTGTCCGCATTTTAAGCTAGAAAAAAGCTACTATGCAAACTTAAAGATAGGTCCCACATACAGTTAATACTTTGTAAACACTTCTGCTACGAGTAAAAGTTACAGAAAGCTGATAGAACAGTCTTTGCAAACTATTGTTAGCGCCTAAAGGATTGGCCAAAGTTGTCTCATAAATTAAACACCCCAACTTACAGATTGATTCTTGGAAATCCAGAAGGCGCTTGACAGGTCAGATGGACCTCTGCCACCGTAGTATGAATAGAGCTGGAACAAAACACAGGTCATGCATATACCATCAACTGCCAGAGCCTTAATATTCAGTGAATGATAAGAGGTTGAAGAAGTTTCTAAACCTTTTATTTTTCTTAAAGGATTAGTATGGTTTTGGCATCTTTGATGGTAAGTGACAGTATAAACCAGTACAGAATGTTCCACAAAGGAAAATGTCATTAACTAGCTAAAGAGCCGTATCTACCGTAAAGTAAGATTTTCAGACCATAGATAAAGACTAGAACTTCTTAAAGAGTCATTCTGGAAACTCAGCTGAGATCTCCAGAGCTGCAGTGGCAACCATCAAAATATCAGTGAAAGAGGAATGATCGATGCAGTAGCATTGATGAGAGAAAATCAATCTAAAAGGGAAAAAAAATAGAGTCACGTTTAGCAATAACTGTCTTTAACAAAAGGGCTAGGATACAATGAGATGACTCTCAATTAGCAGAGTCATAAAGAGTTTTCTCCAAGTAAAGTATCAGAAGTCAGAGTGAGACCTCTCCTTCCTAACTCATTTGGAACACTCATTAATATAAAATAACAGAATAATGTAATGAAACTTTAGTAGGTGTCCAAATCTCTCATCCAATGGAAACCACTCATCCAATGGTTTCATCAACATCTGTTGCTTCTCCTCCTGATTCCCATGGTAAACATTCATGCCGGTGCATAGTAAACACTGTTGCAAACACTAGAATCATGGAAGAAAGTTCTCATGAGAATATTTTTACCTAAGCTAAAGCTACGTTCAATATCCCTTTTAGAAAACAAAGTCTAGTTAGATGCACTGAAACACATTTCTCAATGATGCTCTAGTGAAGCATACATAAAGTATATCTAAATTATTATTCATTCTAACACTCTATTCATTATGAATTCACAGTAAAGTTCATTGTTAATAGGAAATTATCAATATGGTATGATGAAGCTGAGGAAAACATTGAAGTCAGCAGATTATTTTAGCAAAACGTCTACTTAGCTATGAGCAAGAGTCGAAAGAAAGGGCTTGGGCATAATTAAAGGGGTACATTTAAGAATCATAGCCTAGTACAAAAATCTTATCTTCAACTTATTTTCCTATACATTTAAGCAGCTCCGCAAACAAATGATGGACGGAATGCTTAATAAATCATACATTCACCCCCAGTCAAGAGATCTGGGTTAAATCCATCGTTCTTTTGCTCACCATGCCACCACAGTTTAGACCCAGCCATATGCAAATCAGTCTTGCCTCATGGGAACAGTCCAGATCGAACTGCCAAGTCAGGTCCTCCCTGGACCAGAAACAAGCATCCTGGGACTGGTTTCTGGGTATTACCCTTCATCAGCCAGGCTAGCTTGAATCCAGTGGAACAGTGAGCCCGAGACCCACGTCTGGGCATATCCAGCCCACTTAGGGTGAAAAGTGCTACGCAAACAAATGATGGACGGAATGCTGAATAAATCATACATTCACCCCAGTCAAGAGCTCTGGGATAAACCCATCATTCTTTTGCTCACCATGCCACCCATGCCCAGACGTGGGTCCCGTGCTCTCCATGCCACTGGCGTCAAGCTATCCTAGTTGATGAGGGCTGAAAGTCCGAAACCGGTCCTAGAATGCTTGTTTCCAGTCCAGGGAGGACCTGTCCTGGCAGTTCAGGCTGGACTGTTCTCATTGGGCGCAGGGTCATGACTGATTTGCATATGGCTGGGTCCAAACTGGAATGGCATGGTGAGAAAAATAACAATGGATTTAGGCCCAGATCTCTGCACTGGGGTGAATGTATGCCATTGTTCTGCATTCTGTCCATCAATTTGTTCTTTTTGCCTTTGTCACCCCGAGTGGGACGGGTATTCCCGAGAGTGGGTCCTGTTCTCTCCATGCCACTGGAGTCAAGCTATACTGGCTGATGGGGGCTGAAAGCCCGAAACCCATTCTAGGATGCTTGTTTCCAGTCCAGGGAGGACCTGGCCTGGCTATTCGGGCTGGACTGTTCTCATTGGGCGCAGGGTCAAGACTGATTTTCATATGGCTGGGTCCAAACTGGAATGGCATGGTGAGCAAAAAAACAATGGATTTAGGCCCAGATCGCTGTACTGGGGTGAATGTGTGACATTGTTCTGCATTCTGTCCATCAATTGTTCTTTTTGCATTTGTCACCCCGAGTGGGACGGGGATGGCCAGACGTGGGTCCCGTGCTCTCCATGCCACTGGAGTCAAGCTATCCTGGCTGATGAGGGCTGAAAGCCCGAAACCGGTCCTAGAATGCTTGTTTCCAGTCCAGGGAGGACCTGGCCTGGTAGTTCGGGCTGGACTGTTCTGATTGGGTGCAGGGTCAAGACTGATTTGCATATGGCTGGGTCCAAACTGGAATGGCATGGTGAGCAAACAAACAATGGATTTAGGCCCAGATCTCTGTACTGGGGTGAATATATGACATTGTTCCGCATTCTGTCCATCAATTGTTCTTTTTTGCATTATACATTTAAGCAAGCATGTTTTCACTACAAGTTATTTTCTATGTGCGTACTTTCTGTTATCGAAGCTGAACTGCATTCTAATGTGGTTCTTTTTCCTGTCTAAAGCAAGCACATTTTTTCCTATGTGTTTTTTTCTATGTGAAAAACATTTCTGCAATGCTTTAAATGCATTCTAAAGTGTAATTCAAATATATGGTATGCAAATCAAAATTTCTTTAAAAAAATGTAATCTTTACACTATGTCACTTCTTAAAACAATCCAAACATATATACATGTTGCTTTTAATGCTGACTTTTAAACGAATCACAAAAGAATAGATGCTTTATCTCTTCTGAAGAGATTTTGGCAACCATAACTCTTTTTTACTACACCGAAACACAAAACAAACAACATCCTAACAAACTATTTTAAGTGTCAAAAATCTCTGTTTAAAAATAAAACTATTTAAATACCCAGACAAAGCAATAGATGGATTATTTATCACAAAGGTTTTGAGAAAGCTTGATAAACGGAAACCAAAGGACAATATTTTTCAATACAATAATGAGAAGAAAATGCATCATGTGAGCCCATTTAAACTAATGTTATTCAATGTAAAATTATGAAAAAGCCAACTATAGTAACTAGAATCATGTGAGCCACTGGGTAGCAGTCTCCCTAATTCTGCACTAAGTCACAGTGAATAATCTATGTTAGTTCATTTTATATTACTCCTTACACAGTCTAGTCAAACTAAAGGAGTAAAATCCAATTGTGTGGTTTTACATTCAAGGCCTTCTGTGTTCTGTTCCTTGGGCACAACACTTGCTCTTCAAAGTGCTAATCCTCCTTCAACACATGTATTGGTGTGTGCTGATGCATTTTATATACATTTAAATATTTGTTTTACTTTATTGGTAAAGCCCTCTTTTAAAGTCTGCCTTTCAAAGGCCATAGACTGGATGATTCATAGTAATATTAAATGTAAATCTGAAAAGACTGAAATCTTGCTCTTCGGATCCTCTGAGGATAACTGGTTAAAAAACTGGTGGCCAGCTATTGTGCCCCCATCCCTCTCATCCTCCACTGTATTCAGGAATCTAGGTGTAAAGTTTGACAATAACCTATCATTTCACCCTCAGATCCTTTCGGTTATTGAAACCTATTTTTCTTTTTCCCGTTGTCTTAAGTAATTCGCAGATTTTATCCCTCTAGACTTATTCCTCTCGACTCGCTAAACAGTGGCCCATGTCCTGATCACGGCAGGGCCTGTCTGTGCTAACATCATTTACTTCGGTTGATTGGACTATTTAGTCAACCAACTTCATACTATAAAAAATGCCTCAGTTCGTTTAGCTCTGAAGATCCCTTGCCATGCATCAGTGTTGCACAATCGCAAACTTTGTTGGAGATGAAGTTACATTTAAGCTTTTATAGACATGAGAAACTGAATCAGAACATTTCTGAGAGAAATGTAATAAATGTGCATCATCCACATGTGTAAGAAACATGACAAGAGCATTTTAGTTACTGCATCATAAACGTTTGCAGAAAAAGATGTAGTCTAGGTGAAATCATTCATTTTCATAATATAGATTGTGATTTACTAATTGAAAGTATTATTTTTCAATAATGCGTGCTAGAAATGTGTAAATGGCGAACTCTTAAGTTAAAGGAGTTTACTTCTAATCACTCTTTATTTTCATGTATGTGCCTGTATAACTAATAGAAAGCATATAATTGTGAAGATTTAACCTGAATAATGATGTATTCAATTAGAATCTATATTTTCTGTGTAAATGTGTGCACCAAAATGACAAAAGAAAATAGGTGCTACACACCTCTAATTAATGATGTATTTGTGAAACTTTCAGAGAATGTATTTTACACATCTACTAATGTTATGCCCCCTATAATGAGTTTGATACTTTGATTTCAAATATTTTTTTACACATATGTACGTTCAAAGTAGCAATTCATTATACTGCATGTACCACATTAAATGATTCCAAATGCATCAAAATTATTTTAGAATGGTGAAATCCTTATATTCTCTGTGATTATATGTCCAATGGTCATATATATTTTATGTTAAATTAGCCTATTAATGTGGGCCTGACTGAAAATGTTAAGTCTCTTGACATGCTGATTCCACTACTCATTAGAGAATTCCTTGATATAACAATGAATGTGAAACTGTGTTTTCTTTCCTGAGTTCCCATGTACTGCGCAAGACCAATTCCTACATTGCAGTTACAGTGAAGATACTATCATCTTAAACTTTCTCATGTGCTCTTGGTAAAGGAGCATTGTTTCGACGTCTCACTTGCTCGATTGCTTAAGGACTGCATAATTGTTCCACCTATTTCTCTACATTTTGTTTCTTCTTTATGTCACCTGACACTCATCCTATACGAACTGACCAATGAACTGAGTGGTCTGACCAAATGAGATGAGTCCAGGAGGTGTCACATCCCGGAACCTTAACCATGCAATAATGCCCAAATTAACGAACACTCTGGCTTGCTGGTTGATGCAGATGGATAGGCTGCTGTATGTAGCCTAAAAGGAGATTTTCTGGAATTTTCCTTGGAAATCTTTACATGAAGATGCGGACTCATCTGGTTTCCTTTCCGAACTGACGCATATGCTTCATGTGTTCTAGTGGTCTCTTCCATTTCTGGGAGGGAGATTGCTTGAACTGGTGTATTTTTTGTCCCTTCTTGAACTCTTGAGCTTTGGTATATCTATCTAGAATTTCCTGAATTGCTTAAGACCTGATGAAATTGGATGATGCATTTATTTCTTAATCTTTGATAAACTATACTAATATTTCCATATCGACTCAGCTCTCATGAATTATTACTTTCGAATTGAATGTGCATTCCTAATTTGAGTTTACTAATGACCAAGAGGGATCATATTAGGGAGATGACAGAGCATCAAATACTAATGTTATTGTTTTGTTTTGCTTTAACTGAGATTTTAGTGTGTATGATTTTGGCTTGCCCGTGTTTCTTCAGGAGATTTGGGCTTGCTCTGGTAATCCTTTACCTTTATAGCATTGTATTAAGAGTAATTTACTTGAGCTTAATTTCTAGTTTGTAGTTCAGTTATCCAAATCCTGGTCCTTTTTGGATGACTGCTGGGTCCCTTTTATCCAACCCCTCTAAGCACAAAACAAAGTCCATCAGAGAACCAAGAGAGTGGTAGGAAGTATTGACAACAGGGCAAAGAAAAGGAAAACCATAGTTGAGTGTAAATGATTTGGGCCCAGTAAACACTACAGCAACTTCTTCACTGGCTTCCCTGTCCAAAAGAGAATCCATTTTAAAGCTCTGTTGCTGGCTGAAAGAGCTTTCAATAACTCTGGGCAAAATATCTGTCTGATTGTTTCCAGCATTATGGTCCAGCTAGAGCATTGAGATCTTCTTATGCTCATCTGGCTGAAATCCCCCGGTTCAGACGTTTCAGGAGAGGAGGATGCTTCTCTGGCTTGGCAGTCAAAACCTAGAAATATCTTTTATTGACACTCTATTGACACTCTGTCTTAGGTGCAATGAGTTGCACTTTAGAACACTCCTAAATTATGCTTGTTCTCTACTTGTTAACATGATTTTTAGTACAGAATCCTGTGGTCTTTCAGCTAAGGGATGCTCATTTTTGGGGTAGCAGTCATGCTCTATAAATGTCTTCATTCATTCATTCCATAATATTTTTGCATAATACTGCACAATGTCATTGATATATTCAGGATACTACCTCATTTATCAAATTGTCATGATGCACTGAGTGCCATACCTCTGTTCTCCCTTTTCAACGGATTCATATGTTCCTATATTTTTGTCTATGATGTTAGTCTGTATAAGGACTTGACTACAGTTACTCAATTATTTCACATCCTCACTAATGACTTCATACATAGGTAAACTGGGATTCATTTGATTCTTCTCTGGTCTGGTCACCATATGATCTTCACAAACATCAATACACAAGTTATTTGGTCAGGCTTGTGTTTAGATCAGCTTATCATTGGAGTTCCTCTAAAGTCTTTTCCCAGTAAATCAAAGGTAATTATCTCCACCGAACCCTTCAAATCAAATCACAAATTTTCCAAGAGCTATTGATTTCATCCATTAAGGAATGAATATCTCTGCTAGAATATGGCATTTTCAAAAAAGTATTTCTAAAATATATACCTACACTTCATGAACTATTAGACCCATGATTTACCACTTGTAAATCGAGAGTCCAGATCCAAGACATCTCGTGGTTCATTCTTGAGTTAAGACAGTATGCATATGACTCCTGTTACTTTTGGAGGCGATATCATAGAAATGTGTTCTGTAGTTATTGCTCCAACTTCAACTTACTCCAGTAAAATCATTGTTGTTAAAAGAAAATCCGATCCTCTTCTTGGTGATAAAAAGTAATTCTCAGAAATGGTAGCCCCAATGAGGTTGAGATCTTGTTATTTTAAACACCCCCTCACTGAAGGGCAGTGTTGCTAACTGTAGGCCGATCACTGGGCACCTCATGTTAAGCAGAATCATAGAAAAAACGAATTCAGCCCAATTACAATCTTCTCTACATCTTGACTCATGCCATTTGTTCTTGCAGATCAGGTTGTATTCCAAGTTAGAAACTGAGAAAACTCTATTGGTCTTTGGAAAGACGTCTAGGATTTGACTGATAAAGGAAATGCTTGTTTTGTGGGGCTTTCATACTTGTCAGATTCCCTTGACTTCGTGCATCTTGACGGGTTGTCCACGGTGTGAAAAGCACCATTGCCTCTTTGGACTGGGTCGGGTTGTGCCTATTCAACTGTCGGCAGCAAGCCAAACAAGGTGGTCTCTATTTATAGTTACCGTCTACTTTACTTCCTGGGTCCTAAAAGTCTTCTTGCGTGCCATGTGCATTTTAATGTATACCTATCGTTGTTACTGGTGTTTCAATTACTGGGTAAGTTCAAAGTGGAGGTACCATTCTATGGTGAGTACAGCAAGACATACACTAAAATACCAGCAGCCTCAGCCACATTTAGGAAACTATAGAATGCATGCTAGCAGTCAAGGAATGGGTATCATCTAGTTAGCTTCTAGTCAAGAGTTCAAAGAGTGAAATATTTTTCAGCCAAATGTGACTGCTCTTTTTCAAAATGCCCCTTTCTCTGTTCTATTGAGATACAAAAAACAAATCACCTGTGATAGACATTATTCTTGATGCTGATACAACTCTGACTACACAGATCTGTAGAATTGTCAAGATGATCTATATCCAATGTGAGAAATTTGGTTATATCTGTTGTCTACTATCCATGAAACACAGAGGGTTTATGTGCAGCAATTAATTTGTGCCTAGACTATCGTAATGCCCTTTATGCTGCCATACAAGATCACTTTTAACTGCTCATTGAGACCTTAGTGTATTTCACCGAGGCAAGGTCCCCCACACACTGGTCTGTACTCTTAGATGCCCTAGTAAATATCTATTGGTTGTACCCACTTTCAAGATGCCTTCCAAAGGGGAAGTCATTTCTCTATGTTAACCACCAAATCATGGAATAGTCACCCTCCCCTTTCATAAAGATCATAAAGCTTCTTAGAATGTTTCAAAATGGATCTCAAAACATACCTTCTATAAGTCTACCTAGATGTTAACATTCACATTACCCTATAGGGACTTACAAATACCTAGAGACCCACTGGTAAGAATTCTAGAATGCTGCAATAGACTTTTTTTACTTTGCTCTTTATTAATGTGCAGCATTCACCCAAAACCCAGCAGGTGCTGTACACAATATATAAATCACAAACAATGACAATGCAAAAAAAAAACCGTAAAACTCCCAGAATAGCAATACAATTCAGCCAAAAAGTTAAATTTAAAAAAAAGAATCAAATCAGCTAGTCAACTCAACTTAATGTTCCATCAATTCCGGAAGAGCTTATGAGAAGCAATGGTTTTAAATTTTCTCGGGAAGACTGGAATCTCAGGTCCTGACCAAAAGTATGACAAAGGAAATACAATAAGTGGGAAAATAGGCATGGTCCTCAAATTAAATGTGGCCCCAGAAGTAAATTAGAAAGCTAAAGAAAGTGGCCCACATTTGCAAATCGGTGCAGTTTAGAACTTGTAAAGAACTTGTATAAGAGAGTTGTAGGGTATTATAGATTCCATAGACTTCAGCATAGTGCAGGCAATATTTATTTTATAATCAGGGAAATCAAAAGGGAAATCAAAAGTAAAAATCGGCACAACAGATGAAACAACAGGCCCACAACCATCCAAAAAACTGGCTCATATGCTGAGCTGTCAGGCCAGCCCATTGGGCACTGCTTGACTGCCATATAGACCAGCGCAACCCTCCAGATGATAATGCCCTACTAGATTATTTAGTTAATCTACGTATGAGACATTACAAAGAATAGACTTAGGGTCTTACTATGAGTTTGGTGGTCTGACCACCCGAACACCATGACGTGGTCTCTGGAAGCTTCTGACCGCTGTATTACAAGATTACTGCGGGCCTGCAGTGTGGCTGTGGAGATATTGCAGTGGTGGTGATTATTTTTCCATGTATATCGATGCCTGTGTGAGCATTTTAACTGCAATTGTGTTGAATGCACACATATGCATGATACATGTGTAATAATACCGCCTACCCATTGCTGGAGCCTGGCCCATATGGGAGCAGTCGAGGCAATGGGTATATGGTACAAAAAGGACTTACCTGAAGATCACCGCAAACAGGGTCATATTTCTTGGGCTGAAGATGCTGTTGTGAAGGGGGGACCTTCAGAAAGGGATCCATGTTGAACTATGCCTGGAAGGAAAGGGGTGAGTACCAGTCCAAATCCTTCGTTTCTGGCAACTTGAAGCTGGTGGTCCCAACCCACGGTCAGCTCATCAAATAAGATATCTTATAATACGGACAGTGGTTAAACTCCTCTGTACCGCATTGGCAGCTGCTTTTATCCAACCGTGACCCTGGCGGTCTGCTGTGTGCTGGTGGTATCGGCGGTTCAGCTGCAGACTTTGCAATAGCAATTCACCCAACTCATAATACGATGGTCGGACCGCTGGGCTCATGGCGGTTGGACCGCAGCTGCGGATGCGACGGTTCATGGATCGCCAAATGTCTAATAAGATCCTTACCTCAGTAAGCACAAAGCCAATCACAATTCAATAAGTCTGTGCAAAGTATACAGGTTTTCTCAGATCCGGGGCTGCATCCTGAAGGTTTATGTTCACACAGCTCTCAACTGTACACATAGTGCTGGAAGTGGGGGCACTGCAATATCCCCAAAAATAACAGAAAGTCAATGAGCAATAAAAATACCTTTAACTTTTGTTTCTATCCTGTCACATTTCCTAGGTGTTAAAAGACAGATCGAATGCTAGGTTTTGTCTTCTAGCAAACTGGCTCTTTTTATTTTAGCATGGAAATTTATGTTTACTTTTCCTTCTTTGACTTCAAAATGAGAGCTAGTCTTGCTAGTGAGAAAGGAAAGGCTGAAGGATGTCATTTTTCTATCGCACAAAATGTAAGGACCTATAAATGAATTGTACATATGTTTGAAATAAATGAGCAGTTAGCTAACCACAATTAAAACACTTTTTTAGCACTTTGTTTTGTAATGCTGCTGTGTGATATAAACACAGATTTAAAGAGGTTCAAAACATACCAAGACACTTTATTTGGTAATGCATGAATGGCAAATATCCGCTGAAACCTGATTTCCACATGTTACTCTGTGTGGAAGAGGTGTGGCGCACCGTCCAGTACGACTGACTCCGGAACCCCGGGACTGACGGTTCAATCCCGGCTGCTGGCGGCATATCAGCTCAGCACCATGTGACTCTTGGCAATAGCTCACTTAATCTTCCTGACGACTGACACCTTCAGGTAATTGTTTGCACTTTACAAATACTGGACATATAATTCTATCAGTAAAACTGTATGGGGCAGATTTACAAGAAAGTGACGCATCTGTGAAGATGCGTCACTTTCCCTTCGCCACTTTGAGAAACCCTTGCGCCACTGTGGATGCGCCGTATTTACAATACGGCGCACCATGGCGCTAGGATCGACAGATGCGTCAGAAATCCTGACGCATCTGTTGACGCAAAAGTCACGCATTGCTGGAGTCGTGTTGCAAGCACGACGCAACTCCAGCAATGCAGGGGGATGCCTATCCTCATTGGGCTGCTTCACTCCTTATGCCTGCTTCAAGCAGGCGTAAGAATTTGACGCAGTGGCGTCCTAGAAGTGGTGCAGTGAAATCTTGTAGATTTCACTGCACCACTTCTACAAGGCTTTTTTGCGTTGGAACGCCCACCCTGCATACATTATACCTGACGCAGGTATAATGTGATGCAGGGCTTTACAACGTGACGCATCTCCCTAGATACGTCACGTTGTAAATGGGACGTATTTTTACGCTGCTGCTGCGTCACAATAAGTGACGCAACTGCAGCGCAAAAATGATGCAAGGGCCTTGAAAATCTGCCCCTATGTCTTTAGATATGAGTGTCAAGTTAAATGGAGAACATGCTGTCTGTAAAGGGCAGTGTGCTACCACACTGTGCATCAAAAGATATTGGTGACAGTGTGATGCAAATTGCACCACTTACTACATGCTACACTTACCATGAATGGACGTGACTCATTTACTACACTTCTTCTTTGTGTGACAATTGAATTTTTCATGATTCCTATGAATTCATTGATGTAACATGATGGCAGTACCCCACTGTGAAAATTGTGCCAGCACCAATTGTTTTGCGCCTGTTTCATGCTATAGCACATCTTTAAAGCATGTACATTCAACTCTAAATTTCCCGAAGTTCCCAGTTAAATGTATGTGCTCTGCAAAGTCAATTGCTTAAAAACAGGCACACACCTATGACTTGTGCGAATAGCACCTTCATGATACAGCCCAGTGTGTCTTGAAAAAGACAAATACCAAATTAAAATGAATGTGAAAATGAAGAGGAAGTCAATGTAGTAACAACTAATTGGGGTAATATTAGCCAACTCCTTCCCAAATGTCATCATTCACGCAGCCGAGAGTGAGACGGACTATAGTGGCCCAAAAGTGGAAACTGGTAGGGCTGTAGCAAGAGCATTTTATCCTTCCTGTCTGGAAATCGGTGCCTGGGAACCTGAATTAAAACCCAGGTGTTGAAATAAATGTTTTTTATTTTGGATAACAGTTGTATTTAATATTAAATTGGCCATATGCATCTATAGATATAACTCAGAGTTTAAATAAATATCAACAGCAGACAGAACCGTAAGACAGAATCTACCAGAAAGAAAATAAATAATAGTAAGCAATACAACTCAGTTTTGCTTGGATTTCATAGCAAAAAAAGTGAGACCCCCCAGTTCTCTAGGTCTCCGTACTGCCCTGATTCTCATGTTCAGTGATGCTAGCAGCTTACCTGAGGGAAGAGGAAGCAGAGTGAGGGATTACAATGGGAGCTTAATTCTTCACAGTTTGCTCCTTGTGTCTCACAGTGAAAGTCACATGCCCCCCTCTCCCCCCCCCCCCAGTTTCATCCTGTCTAGCAAACTGGATCCACTTTTAGGGGTAAGGAATGTGGTCTTTGTAAATGTGATTAGTCACATTCAAACCCACAAAGGAAGAAGCCAGATCTCAAGACAGAAAACACTATCTTTGATTATGCGGTTGTTTTTCAAAGTCAATTTCAATGTAGCTCCATAGACCTTCAATCAACAGTTTACATTGTAAAATCCAAAGATTCACCTGTTGCACAACCTTTGCATACTACCACATGCACCATCTCAATGCTGCCCTCTGTATACTAGCCCCCTCTTCACGCCATAAAAAGAACTGCCCTCAACTCTTCACTTCCTGACCCCTCCTGGAGAGGGTTAGTTGATCAGGAAATTCCAATTTCCATGGAAGGTAGATCCTTTGATGAGTACCAGGCAGAAGCTCAATAGGCCTTTGGGTAGAATAAATCCTGCTTTGGCCATCTGCAACCCAATCCTGCTGTGACATATTCGCATGGCTGGCGAGTTTGTTTTCCAAAGATTGGCAAGAGCAATAAGATGAGTAGAGCACATCCTCTCCTGCACCCATTGGGCAAAGAATTGCTGGAATGGGATACAAAGCTTCACAAGAACTTCTGTATTTCTGTTTGGCTGGGCTATGACCGTAATACTAACGATTAGGTGAAGAAAGGAGGGCCCCGCTCTGCAGCTCATTAAAGGGGCACCCTGTAGAGTACCAACCTACAATTTGGGGTTCACTAAGGATTAAGGGCCTCTCAAATTTTATCAAGAATACAGATGAACTTCAAGAACAAAGAAAACAAGGTGCGATAGGAGAGAAAAACATTTTACAGGTGATTTTAGCTTCTGAGGCATCATGGATGCCCTATCGAATGAGCTGGGTAGGTATTCCTTCCTTGCAGAGGATGTATTGTTACTTCCAAGAATTATACTGTTTACAGTCAGCTATGAAAGCTTATTGAAATGCTAATAAAGTGGTTATAAATTGGATTGATAAGCTATCAGTGAAGAGGGTACCATCTTGATGTGAGTTGTGAATGAGATCCAACAAGTCCCAAACAGACTGACGCTCAAAGACGTAATCTGATTTCTGTGTGTAATCCCTAGCTCACCCTTGGAGACTTGCCTCAAGCCTCAAAGCTTTTCTTATAGATATGCATGTGGTAAATGTGCAGAAACACCGAGACAATGATACAGTTGAAAAATAACAAACAAAGTACTTCCAAAACAATTTAGGCATCATATATTATAGTAAAACAAATACTGTTCTATGAAAAGAATAGAAAAGCAATTGTTGCATGCTAATATTTTCCATTGACAGGGTCCAATGTATACTCTTAGCAGTTAAGTAAAGATGGACCACTTTTGGGTAACATTGGCGATTCATCCTAGAAACATTTTGTCTTCGAACTGAAATTATTTTGGAGATTCAGAATATACAACAAAGCAAACTGGAAGGGCTCGATGAGGTTGAAAATGTCTATTGAGAATTGCCAATGCAGCTTTGAGCATCTCTCCAGAATGTGCTAGTATAATGCAGCTGAGGTTGCAACCTTTTCAGCAGGATTGACGCATTGTTTCAGAAAGATTGATACTTTGTTTCAGCCCGCTAGAAATGAATTGCTAACCTACAAAAAAGTGCTTCAACTTCAGTTTCTTAACACAAAAACTGCCAAAATAATCAGGATTTCTTGCCACCACAGCAAAGTTTGCATTGCACGAGGGCTCCGCATAATTCTAGTTGAGGTCCACTGCAAAATTACTATTTTCACAAGATGTCTAGGATTTCTCTACAGCAGAGCCAACTCCTGGCCATCTTTACTTCCAAGGCAAAATTTAAAAAAAATCACACAAATAGGCAAGAACAATGTCTAATTGGAACTTGTTCACAGGTTTTCTTGCAAGTAGTTTACAGTGATTTCTGTTTGAGGACATTTTGTAATCTTCAGCCACAGGAGAATAATTCCAACTGGGCTAGCAGTCTTAATGGACCTTGACCAAATCTCTAGTTTTTGGGGTTCAAGACAAAATTAAAGACAACTCTATTTTAGTCCTTTTCTGGGTGATCATGTAAAGTTCAATGTAGCAACAGCAAATGCTCCTAGTCTTCTTCTGCTTAATTAAATTGTGATGATGGACAAATGAATTGTATTAAAACCATTCTATTCTGGTAGTATGCCCCAATTCTTCTTCTACTCAATTTCACAATGCAAATCAATATGGTGTATGTATTGTTTCTTTCTTCTTAGCTCTTTCCTTTCATTTAATTCACCTTAGGCCAGCCCAGTGATTTAGTTCAAGAAACAGAGGTAATCTCTACTCCATGTTCCCATCAGCTGTAGCTTCCATTTTATCCTTGGCTCCTCAAGTCTACATCTAGCTCCCAACCTCATAAGAAGAGTGAGCTGCAAGGGAGATTCAGAGGTGCATGCAACCTAGATCGTCTGGGTTAATCTCTCCTTTCCTGGACACGTTAGACTTCCTTTGAAGTGATGCTGTGGGTTCTCCAAAGTATAGAGTGCATTAGGTGTGAATGACAAGTGGCCTCTTGTAAAACATTGCTGGTGATCTCTGGCAGATTAGTGTTCAAATATGAATGCAGCACTACAATCGGAAAATTATCATCTCAATGACATTTGGATGGAATTTCTTTTATGTTGCAAATTTGATTTAATAGTATTTTCTTGTCATAAGCTACAGAATTGCAGTTTTACATCTAAAGCAGGCTTTCTTTTATGTTTAGGTGCAAATGCGAAATGTTTTAATCACTCTTGCACCCGATAAGGGCACTGTGTAGTTTGAAAATAGAGTACATCTAACCAGGCTCCTTTAAGGGGCTTTAGCCATGAAAGAGGTCAAAATTAGAAAATGCTGAGAGTGATAAGATGAGAGTACTATGTCTGTAAAGATGGACTTCTTCACAGTGGTCTCAAAAGTGACAATTCTTAAAGATAAATAGTGGGCAAAGCACAATTGGTGAATAAACTGTTTCGCAATTAATAATATTCTGGGTGCAGATATTGATGGATTGTGGTTGCTGGATGGTAAGGATATCTGTCACATGCAAATGGCTCAACCAAGTGCTACTGCAAACAACGTGAACAACAGTGCAAACAAAGGATACAAAAAATAAGTATATCCAATCACTCTTCAGGCAATCATTGGAATGAAGAGGAATATACCGCATCTGCTGGGTACTTGATCCCACCTCAGCCTGGCAGCCGCTCAGGAAGGGGGCACCGCTCTATCCGTCGGTACTCCAAACGATATAGAGCCGACCACCGGAGGTATATATTCCTCTTCATTCCAATGATTGCCTGAAGAGTGATTGGATATACTTATATTTTGTATCCTTTGTTTGCACTGTTGTTCACGTTGTTTGCAGTAGCACTTGGTTTGGTCCTGATGAAAGCCTGTCCCACTTATGGGCATTTTGGCTGAAACATGTTGACCGTCTTTTCACTGTCACCAGAGCGGTCTTAAATCCATACCGCTGGTGCGCTGTTTTTAATCCTGGTAAAGGGTGTATTTGAATAAATATTGGTTGATACAACCCTTTTCCAGTTTTATATCACATTATGGCACTTATACACATTTAAATAAAATTATTTTGCGCTGCGCCTTCACTCACACTTCTACTTTTCACATGAGGATTTAGGATATCCTATTAAATAGTGAAAAACATCCCTGCGCTCCTCTCTCTAGCTGAGAGGGTTGTAGCCCTCCAAGGAACTAGGTTTCCTTGGAGAGGAGAATCCCCATGATGAAGCATGTCACCTTCGTGGTGAGTGAGGGATTTGGTCCTAACATGGGAAATGCCCTTTGGCTTTTTGAGGTTAACATGTTGTGACTCTGTTTAAATAGCTAAGACATTCATCTGTTTGTAGCTTTCATTGCACATTCTTTCTTAGCGTTCTTTTGAGACCCGTGGATTTCGTACTGTTGGTTAGCAAGTTCTTTCTGGAATGCCTGAAGCTTCACTTCCTCATTTGGACATTATGGACAATTTCTCAGTATTACTATGAGAGAAAAAAGCTTTGTAAATTGTGATTTAAGATGTGAATAGAAATGTGATAATTCCTCTGCACATGTGTTTAAGATTACTACATTTCTCACTAAATTTCATAATATATTATAAATGAAGGCATTGATATATTATCATCCTATAAGAAATCACTGCTATATTGTGAATACATGTAAATGAAATAATAAATTATATCATGTGTTGTAAAATATATGTAAATAATAATAAAAACACAACTTAATGTATTTCGGGTAGCTTAAAACTAGAAAAAGGCAATGCACATGATAAGAGTCACCATTACCCTGGATTTTAAAAGCAAAAAAATGAGTTCAATTAATATATATGCTGGAGGTTTTCTCAATCTAATTGTAACTAATTAAGTAGCTGATATCTGATAGTGCTGGACAATCCTAAATCTAAAGAAAGTTTGTAGGGTTTCTCTTCGAACACAGATTTCATTACATAGTAACCCAGAATGCTTTAGGCAAGAATTCACATGACCCCATTAGCGAGGATGCTTGGAGAAAAAACAGCTGTAGAGAGTTTGTGAATTTCAAAGTGCAATACCAATTATTCATTTTTTAACATGCCCACTTTACAGCATCAAAGAAGGTTTTTATGTGGTTGTTTCTGAATAAAGAGAAAATAGATTGGTAACTGAGACTATACATTTTGTCACCACAATGGATGTCACCAAATTTAACGTAGTCATCTCTAACATCTGTGAATGGGGTGGGTTTGCTGAATGTGTCACATGAACGTTTTACCATTTTTTTTATGTGACTCAATTTTCTGTGTTAATGAGTCGTTTACTTCTTTTTATCATTCTATTCACTTAATGTGCATTAGGGTTAGATTGCAATGTGTTCTATAACAGGAATTAAAATATGCTTCATCATGATCATTTTACTCATCAATATTCACACTTTGGGGCACATGTACTGCAAAAAACCGCAAGCCTCCTGGTACCACACCCACACCTTTGCACAGTCATGCAAAGCTGTGTGCATGATGTCTAAGATAGAGTTTGTACTGGAAGGGTTCCTTTCCATTACAAAATCCCATGCTTTGATTACCTTTCAACTTTTCACACAGGATGTGTGCTCTACAGTGCAGATCTTGTTCAATTTATGAAAAGTTAGGAGAAATGAAAACATTTACCCTTGTTTACGCCTGCCTCAGGAAGTGTTAACTTATTGGTACACAACTCCTGTCTACCAGTGATAGTAGGTTGGCCTTTGCATCAAAAACCAAGGGTGGGAGTGTATGGAACGCCAATGTGCCACCCATGGAAAACCCCTTTGGAAGCAAAGTAATGCAAAGTAGCCCATAGCGTTATAGGCATTACTTCCAGGCCAACTTTCCAGTGCAAAAAAAGGCTTTTGCTGGAAAGAAAATACTTTATCAAGTCTTTGTGCAGGTTTGAATCACTTTACATGACGTTGCACTTGTGCAAAGTCTTGATAAATCTGATCCTTTGTTTTTTTGTCTTTGTCAATACAGAGCGCTATCAATCTTGCTCATTAACTTGCAGCTCACTCAATGCCTCTGTGCCCTGCCTGTCTACGCCATGACCACACCTCATTCTGTATCATTTTGTCCAGTCCTTTTCTGCAAAGGCTCAGCAGTCTTGTGATACCTCAATTACCTTGACTTAGGGTGCAGCAGTTACCTAAGGCTGGACAATGAACGATGCGGCTGACCGTATGCTGGTGATAAGGTAAATATTGGATTGCATCAACATGCATTGTCTGCTATGTTGAAAGAGATGGTAGCATTTATGTGGTATAAACTAGTGAAGCAAATGATACACAGGTATTTAAGGCAAGGCACATGTTGGTAGTTAAAGAAAATCCCAATTCTTTTTTTCTGTATTTATTTTTATATTTTACCTGAGCCAGCATAAATATCTCCACACAAAAAAACAAGAAAGGAAAGAAACCACAAGCTTTTGTTAAATAAATAGCATAAAACTCATTAATTACATAATTTCACTCACATTAATCAAATAGAGCGGGGAACGAAAAGACTATATGGGGG
This sequence comes from Triturus cristatus, assembly GCF_964204655.1. Lineage (NCBI taxonomy): Eukaryota > Metazoa > Chordata > Amphibia > Caudata > Salamandridae > Triturus > Triturus cristatus. Next base: position 528,509,841 of record NC_140588.1, on the reverse strand, counting down.
AAAGAAAGAAAAGGAGCCTTAAAGAAGGTCCAGAGTAAAGGACCCAATTTTTAGATAATTTGCACAGGTTGTCTTAGAGAGGACAATTCCCAATGCATACTAGACCAGATCCTTTTCAACTTTATAGGAGAGCGAGGGCCTCTGACCTTAGCCAAAGCTTTTTTGGATTCATAAACCTGTCGTAATAGCACACACCATTCCTTGCCAGTCGGTTTAGTGGGATTTATCCAAGCTCTGGCAATACATTATCAAGCATACACAATAATGATCGAGACTAGTGACCCTTCGTAGCCCGTAAGCTCTTGCTTAGACCCCAGGAGAACTTCTCTATCTGTAAGTTGGAATTCGGATCTAAAACGTTCGTAAGTAGAGAGGTTAGTTCCACCCAAAATTGCTTAGCATTGGACAGTCAGCAAACATATGCTTTAAATCTGCTGCATACAGCTTGCATTTCGGGCAATGAGACTTATGAGGAGCTCGGGACGTTGCCCAATTAGAGATGCACTCCGACGTATAGTATAACATGAAGATTGTCCTGAAATGCTGAAGCTTCAGACTAGCAGAGGTTACTGATCGGTGTAAGTTTACCAAGGCATCCTGTATGGTACTCACTGTTCTCTCAGATGCAGGGAGCCGGCTCAATCTTACAGATATTTGCAAGGTATCATCATGTATCGGTGAAATACGTTTCTGATAGAATACGCTGATTGAGATCCTAACAATGTCCCATATAAATTGGACAATATTTCTGATGTAACCGGTTCAGTTTGCAAAGAAAATCTCAACTCTAATGAAACTTTGTCATTTTTCCTCATACAGCGATTTCAATTGATATTACAACAACGTTCCAAACAAGGTTTCTCATGAACCCATTTCGGAGGATATGTGGATAAATCGATTACGGAGAGTTTGTGAATTTTAGAGCGTGGCCCAATAATGCATATTTTAACATTTCTTCTCTACAGTGAGATTTTATGATGGGGCCTTCTGAATAAAGGTAGCTTCGAGATTTAATGCATCAATTTCAAATGTCTGTGTCTAACCAGAAGACCACAGGCTTGTATCGCTGAGGTTGTACTAAGCCTCCGATTGGATGATAAATTGATTGCCATTAAGTGAAAAGTGCCCAAAAATCAGTTGTTCTTATTATGACATTCTAACACGTTTGCATTATTGTACTACATACATAATAGCAGTAGGTGCCCTTTTCTCTGCAGCTAACCAATTTAAACGTCGATTATGCTGCTTCAGTGCTCGACACACAAATTTTGGAAACTAAAACATATTTATTCATTGTAATTGGTAAAACAAATGTGTCAGATCAAAAGAACTAGAAATGGTAACACATTGCTAGCTTATAAATGACATTGTAGCTGAACCATTGTACCAAAGAACGAGGTGAGATTATGGGTTTAGATTGCAAGCAGTAATTTCAGACAATGACATTAAATTCATTTTACCTGGCTTCGAAATCTATCTAGAAATGATTGTGGCGGTTATGGTGCTCTGTCTTTTGTTGTTCTCTACTCTTTTTTCTTCAACACTTTATCAGACATCATTCATTATTTATTTTCCATAATCAGAATTATTTTATTTGCATATGTGGGTTACACATCTTGTGTAAAAAAAAAAAAAAATAACTACATGTATACTGAGCCAGTGGTAGTTAATGATTCCAAAAAAGTGCTATTTAGAACAATGGCACTAATAAACATGCATTTGTATTTAGTGAAAATATGACATTTTACCTTAGTACTGTATTTCGTCCTAACTAACTTGAAAAAGCACTGCTTTCTACTTTACAGATTCCAAGGAACAATGCCCATAGAGTGAAAACAAGGGGGTATAAACCACATATATGTCTATCTACTGAGAGGAATATGATAATTATTGTAATTGTTGAAAGATGAAAGGGGTGTCCTTAGCCACAGAAAGATCTGACTCATGGCCCCACCCCATACTCTACTACAGTAATCTCTCTTACTGGCTAGTTAGACCAAACCCAATAAAGTGTGTTCAGTTTCTTTCATGTCCCTTGGAACTCCACATTGAAAAGTTCAAGGTGACATGCTGGCTTCTACAATTCAATTTGTTTGTGCTCACTGAAGCAAGCATTAGCATTTTGGTAATAAAGAAGTATGATTACAGAGTGAATGGAGTTGTAACTATGTCTAATTTGAAAAATTAAAATAAAGAACAAGCTTCTTTTAAGATTAACACCCTAGGAGACATAACCAAACTACACCTGGCTGAAGAGTCCGAATCAGGGCAAAATCATTCTTGGGTTGTGTTAGACCTGGCAACCCCAGGGTGGTCTTCCCCCAAACCGTTTGCCTTACTCCTCCATTTTTGCTGATCTCGTTTTTGTTAGCCTTACAGCTCTGTCCACTTTACCACTACTAGCCAGTGCTAAAGTGTGTGTACTTACTCCCAATTCACCAATTTAGTTTACTTGTAAGTCCCTAGTAAAGTGGCACTACAAGTACACAGGGCCTGTGAGTAAATGCTACAAGTGGGCCTGCAGCACTGATTGTCCCACCTACTTAAGTTGCCCTTTAACCAGGTGTCCAGCCTGACATTCCAGCCTGTGTGTGCAGTTGTAAATTTCCATTTCGGCTGGCAAAATAAACCTTTTTGCAGGCCTAAGCCCTCCTTTTCAATACATATAAGTCAACACTAGGGTAAGCCTTAAACAGCCCAGAGGGAAGGGTGCAGTATATTTAAAAAGTTGGACATGTACTGTTAAGTTTGTGCATGTTCTGATAGTAAAAGAATTCTAAAATTCGTTTTTCTCTATTGTAAGAGCTACCTCTCCCATAGGATACCATTGGAGTTCCCTTATTACATTGTACTTCCAAATGATGAAGTCAGATAATTGTTTACAATTCTGAAAATGCCACTTTTATTAAGTTGATACTACGGGGCCTGCAGCAAATATTGTGCCACCCACTTAAGTGGCACCATAGAAAATGTCCAAGGTCTGCCATTGCACTCTAAAAGCAGTTTTAAGCTGCCAATTTGACTTGCCAATGCTTAAATCATCCTTTTTATGCATATATGTCACCCCTAATGTAGGCCATAGGTAGCCCATAGGGAAGGGTGAATTTCAATTAAAAGCTAGGGCATATACTTTTACATTTTGCATGTCTTGGTGGTGAAAAACTCATAAATTAGTTTTTTAGTACTGCAAGGCCTACCTCTCCCATAGGATAACATTGGGTTAGCCTATTACAACTAATAAATGTTAACTTTCAAAAGGACACAGGTGGGAATATTGAGTTTGGTGTCTAAACAATTGTAATTTAAACCCCTCTTTAATGGAAAAGTCGGATTTTAAGTCACAATTCTGAAACTGCCACTTTTAGAAAGTTGGCATTTAGTGCCTGCGGACGCCTGTTTCCTGGGTCACATGACTAGTTGTAGCTGATTTTTGTGTATTGCTCCCAGACAAAGAAGCATGGGTTTTGGGAGGATGGGCCATCTCTGACTTGATGAGGGGGAGGAGTTATAACCTACCATACTTGCACTTCACAAAGGCTCTGCCTGAGCATGCTCACAAGGGTTTGACACTAGTCTTTTATGATCCCAGACAAGCTGTGCACCAGGCCAGGGGGGCAGGACATTCCAAACACCTCTAAGGTGGGAAACCTCCAGAACGTTCTCCTACTTCAAAGTGGACATAAATAATGAACCATCAGACCCAACTCTTTGTACACGTTTGGACCTGTGAAAGGCTCAGAAGGACTGCCGTACTGATCTGCACTGCAAGAAGGACTACTACTCTGCTGCCCTGTTGTCTGATCGAAAGGAGCGGACCTACATCTTGAACCCAGGACCATTGAGTGACTCCAAGGGCTAGTTGACTGACCAACTGATTAGAGCCTCCTGGACTGTAAAGGCTCCACCCACCTTGGAACATCTGCTGTGAGTCCTACTACTGAAGTGGTCTTGTAGACAGAACTGCCACTGCACCATGCATCTCTTCACAGCGCAGCTTCGGAACTGCTGCTGCACAATGCTACTCCATCGTAGGACCTCGCATCACAGCCCACAGTTGGGGTATGCTTCTGACTTCATCCTGACACAAATTGTGGCTTCTGCTTGATTAGGGTCCCTCCCCCCCAATCAGTAACCCAATTACCAACAGGTTGCTTGTGTCATGGTTCAGGGAGAATATAGCCTGGCAGTTCGGGCTGGACTGTCCCTATTGGCTCAGGGTCAAGACCGATTGACATGTGGCTGGGTCCAAACTGAGGTGGCATTGTGTGAAAAGAACAATGGGTTGGAATGCTATCCAGAGTGATTTCCAGTAGTGAAACTCATTACAAGCATTCTTTCCATCCCCTTTTGTGTGTTTGATGTAATGCCCTAAGTAATGCCCTATTTCGCCATGGGTTTGCTCAGACGTAGGCCTGTGCTCACGGTATCACTGGAACCAAACTATACCCTATTTCCTGTCTGCTTGATGTAACTCCCAGAGGGCATAAACATCTGACTATTTACCTTGCACAATGCCTAAGGTCTTGAGAATCATCAAATAAATCTACTAAATTACAAACATATCCAGCACATCACCTTTAACATGCTATGAGATGGGATATTTGGTTTCTAGACTGACTCTGCCCTATATCTGCCATGTATCAAAAATATGGATTTAAGAGTTGCGTTCGACCAAAGAAGCAAAGTTTAACATTTTAAAAGTCCAGTATTTGTAACACATTGCATACAGTACACTTCCTTCTTTTCTTAGGTAGTTGCAGTGAAAAAGCCCTTGCTTTTTGCACAGCTGGTACTGGGTACTGCTTAGTGAAAGATAAACCCTGGTCTACAGCATAACCACATAATATTTCAATGTGTACCTGTGCTGGAAAAAGCTTAGTGCTTCCTCCCTGAGATATGGTCTTTCCAGTCACTAGAGATTCTAGCCTGTGGAGAATGAAAGAAATGTCCACCAACGATTATATTGCCTCAGGCTCTTGGCACATAAATGGAGTGAGATACCTGTGCGTGATCATGGGCTCCGCCATCTCAATGGCTGCCAAAGTTAACCAAACCGCAAGATATACCTTTGCACCATGCAAAATCTGAGACAACTCTTCTTTCAGCTAGGTTTCCATCCACCTGAGCAAGTATACTCTTTCTGCTGTGAATACTGCACGCAATCAAAATGCAAAAGCAAGACAATTAGTACACCTTTGTTTATGGATCCATATCTCTTCTGCCTTGCAACTACCTAATTGACTGCCTATGGTCACATGCTCGTTGTCAAAGCTCCTTTCATCACTCACAGGACCATCTGTGGCAAAGGCCCATACATTATCCAAGTAAACCTGCAAAGACATTCACAGACATGAAGCCTTTGCCATGGAATGGAACCTCTGCTGATCTTTCCACTATACAAGAAGATACACATCAGTGGAACCTGATGTGATTTTCACCCTAAAAAGGAGAAAAATATATGTTCTAAACTATCTCGATTTCCTGGACAATGGAGGAATACAAAACCAGTAGACCCCCTTACCATCCCTTAAAGAGATAGACAACACACAACTTAGTATTATGTCTCACAGAAACTAGAACAAATCACTCAAAGACTGTGGGCACACATACGAGCAGCTATCTTTCACTCTCCTTTGCTCTAGTCTACTCATAAGTGCAGCTACATGTTTTCAGCAATACAACATGAGCAGCCTCTGCCACGCCTAGACTTCACTAAAACACTTTCCATTTAGGACACATTAAGTTCATCGACCTTTCTCTATCCATACTTTAGTGTCTTTGAAGTCTAAGCATTTCCTGTCTCACTACCTTTCACTATACGCAAAGGTGCTGAAACAAAGACATAACAGCACCAATCTAGTCGTCAAAGAGGACGTCAAAACAATGTCCACAGAGATCCAAACTCTTTCCTTGAAGGATGCATGGATAACCGTGCTACCTGTCTCCAAATGCCCTTTGGTGCCCTGTTAGAGATATGCTTATTTCAGTAAATGTTCCTGTAGATGAAAACCATTGAAGCAGTTATTGGGATAATATTTATATATTGCAATCCCCTTTGTTTATTTGATTTAGTAATCTTTGCAAAATGATTTGGAAAAAAACAATTGCTGATAATATAGTTCATACATTTTATTCAAAAGCTAGTGCTTTAGCAACAATGTGAATTTAGTCTTTTGATTGAATTTCTGCTATCACCGCAGTGACTATTTGGACTAAATGTAGTTTTCAATGTGTGGTGTAGTGGCATGAAAAACGATTGCAAAATGATATACACAAAATAGTTCTAGGTATTGGTTCTTGTACTATATTTTCTCAATGAAGCGAACACTTTCAATTAAACGAATCCTTTTTGTAGAGGCACTTTAAGTGAGAGAATAACCTATGTTATTTAAAATGATGAGAAGAGGGCTGAGTCTTTTATTTTATCTTTTTCTTCTTATGTGCCTCTTTTGTGAAGTCAATGCTTTTCTTTCCCTTCATGTATTTCATAGGCCATTGAAAGGACTGAGAAGGACTCGGTGCACACATAGGGCCCAATTTGCATTATTGTCAGTTTGTATTCCCAAAAAATCTGGGGCACATTTATGAGAGGCTTATGCCACGTTTTCACCACACAAAGTGGTACATGCGTGAAGAAAGCCTCTAAGTCAGATTTATGAAGCCAAACAATGCCACATTGCGCAGCTTTGAATGCCTTCATAAATCTGAAGTAAGGCAACGTAGCGCAAATTGCTGCGTTTTCTTACTCTTCGCAAAGGAGGCATTCCATGGGCATTGCGGTGGGTGTTCCCATGCAAATCCCATGGTTTTAATTGCATTAACAGATTTACACACCTGGTAATCCTGGGAATGCATCAAAAAGATACGCCTCTCAGGAGAGGTGTAACAAGGATAAATATCTTTATTTCTCCTTGTTTTTTTCTCTTTTTATGTGTTCTGCATTCTGCAGCACATAGAAAGCAGAAAATGCCTCTATGGATTGTTTTTGTGCAGGAAGCTGCTTCTTCCTACATAATAAACAGCCCTGCTTACAACACAGGTACCCTTGCACCACGGCTCAGGGTGTGTGCGTTGGAGTTAAGTTGCTGAAGCAGCACCAGAGCACCACCAGCACCAGGAATACAGTGCATTTTTAAAATATGGCACATTTCTGCCCTTTCCCAGTGACGCAGGGCAGCGCAGCAAAATTACTTTCTGCACTGCCCTGCGCCACTATTCCGATTTATATTCCCCTCTATTTCTGGCTGCAAGGAATAAACAAAACGATTCCTGGCAAGTGTAAATATTTTTACTGCTGATGATTTCTCTGTCATAGGTGTAGAGAAATCCACAGTTGTAATTCCACCAAGAGATAGGATTGGGCTTTACAAGGCACGTGTAGTCTTGTAAATCTAGGAACAACTGCAAACAGGAACATTTGTCCTCATTCACAAATTTAAATATGATGCTTCCCTCCCTAAAAATGGTGGGAGATTTATTCAACCCAAACACAGGAGTAATTTCCCTTGCAAAATAGTTTTTCACCAAATTGAAAAATGTTTACGCTGTGAAAAAAAGGAAAAGAAAGACATGTTCTCTGTTTTCCCTGTACTTACATCTTTGCTTTGTAGATTTCTGTAGGAAGAGAAACAGAGCTTGTGGGAACTGGGATATAAAACATGGGATTCTATAAGTCTCTAGGGGGCATATTATCAAGCCAGAAAGCTGCCTTTAAAACTGCGATAATGGGCTTGATAATATGCTCTATGGAATTCCAATTGAAGCCCATGTTAGATGTGAAGGACGTCTAACATGGGCTTCAATTGGAATTCCATAGAGCATATTATCAAACCCATTATCGCCGTTTTAGCGGCAATTTTCTGCCGCTAAAGCGGCGATAATTTTATCGCCTGGCTTGATAGTATGCCCCTAATTTCTTTGTACTGGGAGACTTTTGACTCACCCAGTTGCAGATTATAAAGAAAATACATCACAGGTCAACTATTATAAGATACTGCAGTCGAGTTTTGATGTCACAATACCTGCTACCAGAGCCAACAGCCAAGGTGGAAGGAAGGTCAGGTCATGGAACCTAACTGAAGCAGCTGTTTAAATTAAGGAACAGGAAAATTGCTTTTATTTCTTCTGGTCTATTTTGTAGCCTACAATGCCAAGCAGAAAGAACATGTTCATTTTTTGCACTCCATAGATAGTTAGAGAAAAGATAGAATCTTTCTGCAAGTCACTACGCATTCGACTTAGTACACTTTTTTATTTGAAAACAATCAGACTTGTAGTCAACTGTTTGTAATATCTGCATGCAGCAGATAACTAACAGGTTGATGTGTTTAATTTTGCACTATTGGTTATTCTTCATGCTTGCAAACATGTTCGCTCTTTCATATGACAGAGCTACGCACCAAGGTTTTAAGTGGTTTGTGGGAGAGGTGATGGTGTGACCATGTATCATATTTGATAAAGTAACCCCTGGTATACATGTGAAGACTATTGCATGTCACCTTGGAATTCCATAACCTTCTAAAGCAACTCAGCCTTTGGTCTAATTTCTCTATATGGTTATGGAACTCCTCAGCGACTTGCAATATTATTAGAATGTAAGGCAGGGGGTACTTTATCTCCTATACAACATTCCCACCTTACATTTCTGGTACAAATTCTGAAACGTATTCAAACCTAGACGTCGCTACTACCTAAACCCAAATCTCTAAAGACTAAGTTCCTTCTAATTTCTCCTCCCAACTGCACTATTCCTGTCCAATAATGGCTCAGCAACTGGACCTCGCTAGAATACAACCCAGTCCCAATATGTTGCGAAAAATCCATAGGTTTCCTCCTAGACAAAAACCTCAATCTGCAATTACACATTAATGCATACAAAATAAAGCACAGCACTAATTAAAAGTATGGAAAGGTTCACACCTCATCCCAGAAAAAGACCTCAAACAGGCCACCCATCTTCTTTTCTTATCATAGCTCGACTATGGTAACTCCTTGTTTTGTGGTAGAAGCAAAACCAACCTACGTCCTCTCAAAGCAACTTGCCATGATTAAACTTAACTTGAGAGTGTTTGAAGCAAAGAGCCAGTTCAAACTAACCTGCATCAGCCACAAAGCTCTCCACAATGGTACTCAAAAGCAGCCGGCTCACAATCTACATATCTCAGGAGATCAATTTCCCATCAGAAGCTCAGATACGACACTTCAGGAAACCCCTTTATTTGAAAAACAGTACAACAAGCCCTCATTTAGAGTTTGATGCTATATCTGGGGTAACACCAGTATACTGTAATTGTGTTACTGCAGCCTGGATGTGCCCTATTTGTTCATGCATAAATGGGGAGCACTGGAGGCCCTCAACATTTTGAACTGGTGCAACACCAAGGCTGATATTGCACACAGCCTGATGCACGTGCGTTCAAAATATTTTCAAAGAGGTTGACACCTGTGTACCAGTCGAGAGAATGGTCACATAGGCTCTGGAAAGGCTGTTCCAAATAATAATGATGTACAAGGTTCCTGCAATTTTTCAATTTGTGGAAAAGCAAAGAATCAATAAAAACAGGTCTCAGAATAACTGCAGCAGGATTTTCAGGATGCTGACATGGAATACCATCTAAGTGAGAATGGTGTCATCATTTGTATACTCATTCACTCATCCACCTATACATTCCTCTCAGTGACTTAAGCACCTGTTCCAGACATCTGTCTGAAACCTACATGTCACTCATCCCTTAACCGTACATGTTCTGTGAGCAATGACAGCTTGTACAACTCTGCAATGCTTGATCTGTTTTGAGGAAATGCAAAATTGCACTTATAGCCTTCTGTGGGAGAGGATAAACATGATTTGTTATTGCCATGCTGTCCCTATTCCACGAGGAACTAAAATGTGTTCTATTTTTGTCCCATTGGTACCTGCTTGTGCTGCTCTTGTTGCACCTGCCCTCTGCAGAAAAGATGCTTTGACTGTTTTTGCCCAAGGTGTCACTGTTTTATGAAGATGGGTGTTTCCACTGCTGTTGCCCCATTTCATAAAAAACACAGAATAATTTGAATGACCTTACACAACATATCCATGCTACTAACAAATTCTTAATGGACCCTGGGCACACCTTCGTGCATGTCCTGGCCCAGAGACTCTGGTTTCAATCACAGATTCCCAGCTACACCCAGAGCAATTGCTATTCTTCCCTATGCTTCTTTCAGTGATCACCACATTTGAGCCGACTTGAATTAATTTAGTTCAGCATGTACAGTGATCTCTTGTGTATGGTCTAGTAAACCATAATGTTGCCCTATTTGTGGCAACAGCAAGGGCCTTGTATAGCAGGCATAAGACAACAAATTTGCCTCTTAGGTCACTAATAAAATTTTCATTAGGGCAGAAGAGGGAAAGAATGAGATACTCGTCCAGGATTTGTTTTGCCAAGGTCTAATCAGGAAACCTGGTTTCAATCCCAGTTGTTAAGCTTGACCATATTCAATGAACCTAGGCAATTACTTCCCTCCACTGTGCCTCCCTTTTCATTATCAACTTGTTTGAGAGTACCTTGAAATAGTTTGTGTTGCCCTCTGTACAACAGCCGTTCTTGTGTACTGTTTAACAGCCCATTATGTTGTTCCATCTGTGAAAAAAAAAGGATTCTATAGGAGAAAATGAGACAAGTGACTTGCGAACATTTCCGGGCAGATTTACAAAAAAGTCTACACTGCAGTGCGTGAGAAGGAGAGAGCAGGAGAGTGCAATATTTACAGAGATATGGCACTCTCCTCCTTAGCTCTCCTTAGCTCCAGTGCCGTGCACACACCTTTGAACTATAGTGCAAGGATACCCTTCCAGTACAAAATACTATGCTTAAACTAACTTTAAATTGTTTCCCACTTTGTATGTGTGCTGTACAGTGCAGGACACATGCAAAGACGGAAAAGAAAGGAGAAATAAAAGCATTTCTCTGTGAAAGTGCCTATCTGAAATGGGCTCTGTTTTTTGCTGCAAAACCCTAGCTACTTTTTTAATTAAATAGGGTTTTGCTTCAAAAACCTTGGATGGTTGCATGGGAATGCCCATGCACCACCCATGGAATGCCCCCTAGGCGCTACGTATTGCAAAGTGCTGCTTTGCATCACTTTCATGTGATTTTCCAGTGCAAAACAAGTTTTACGCTGGAAAGTAAATTGGGAAAAAAAGATTTTGCATTGATTTGCATTACTTTTGTGATGCAAACACAGCACAAAATCTTGGTAGATATACACCTTAGGCTCTGTGGAAATCCAGGTTGCTAAAAAGACCTTAGATCCAGAACAATGTGTAAATGAGCAATTTAGCCATGAGTCAATTTATGTTTTTTTTTTGTCCTTATTCACCTCAGGCTAAAACTTCTAAGATCTTTCTCTGTTTGCACCCTTGTCTTAGAGGAACAGCCACAACCAAGGCATAGTTTCCCTTTTCTTCTTTACACCATGGATATCCACCAGGTAATGAAGTGCAAAAGAAGCAGGTAGGTGTAATCATAGAACAGATCTATAACTTCTAACTTTTGTATAAATTACATCAATTACCAATCTTATTCTTCCCACCTCACCATGGTGCCCAGAACTTATGCCTTCTACCTTTTGGGTCTGCAGTATTAATGTTAAAATTATGTTCAGTTGACCTTAGCCAATCAACATGAATAAGTGGAAGATTACTTAGCCATTTCCTACATATCTCCCTTCGAGCCAAGAGGATCGTATAGAATAGCAATTTTTGCTATCTTTATTAATTTTAGCCTGCTTTTCCAGAGTACCAAAAAAAAACAAGAGATTGGCTTACCTGAACTTTTATGTCAAAAATGTCAGTTAAAGCCTTACTCACGTCATCTCAGAAATGTTGAAATCCTGGGCATTCCACAAACATATGAATATCATCTGCTTTTTCTACCCCCATTTCGTGCAGCTCAGTGGTCCATCCTTTCATTACTTAGATAACCAAAAGGGGGTCTAATATGCCCAATAGAGAGAGAAAAGATGGTTCCTCCTTAAATAGGCAGGCTTGACAGCGCTGTGAAGAAGATTCATAGACACTTGCCATAAATTATCTAATTCGAACTCCGGCAAGGGTTTTCTCCACAAATCCTCTGGCAATATGAAATCTCCATCTTCCGAGTCGATCATCAGCCAATACCATCTTGAGACTTCCTTGTTCTTTGGCATTCCTGATGCATAGTCTCCTCCCTCTGATTTGAACCTCCTAACTTTATTGTTGAAATCTGAGACCAGCTTCTTAACAAGAGGTACTTAAACTTTGAAATTGTGCTATTTGCCATTTCACAAAGTGCTCCCATGATACCAGCTTACCTTCCTGAAACAAATGGCCACACATGTGAATACCGGCCTCTTTAGAGGGAAGGGGCAGTTTATCTTCGACCCACTCAGGTGATCCAGGAGAATCCCAAGTAGGTGCGAATTAGCTGAAATATGTGAGTTTGCTGGCCTTCTTAATGGAATACCATAATCCGGCCATGCTTTGTAATGCATTGTCTCACCCTCTTATAGGACTGGGGATCTCCAAACTTGTATGCAAAGCAAGAGTCTCCACCCTGAGTGTGTCTTAACATAGCTTTGAACATAGTGCCTATAATGAAGCTACCTGGACGACCTAACAACATCCTTCCTTTCTTTGTCATGAAGGCAAAGACAAAATTGCAAATCCGTAAGAGTCAAGCCCCCTTTTTCTATTTTACTTCGCAATTACATCCAGGCTATATGCGCCCCCTTTGAGACCCGGATAAAGCTGTTGATCCTACCTTGTAGCCTGTCTAGCCATTTATTCTTGAAAGGGAAGGGGATTGTGTTAAATAGAAATGTGAATTTGGGCAAAATACACATCTTAACCAGACTATTATGAATGAGCCCAGTTCGTCATCAATTTACATGCCCCTTTCATAACTCTTAGGAAGTTCACTTCGGGGAGTTTCTGTGATTTTATGTTTGTAGTTTTATACAGCGTAAACTTAACTGAAGGTATTGTAGCACTGGACCAGACACCAGTTACATTACACAAGGCCCCACTCATGTTTTTTAAGGCATGGAGAGATTAGGTGACTGGCTAGAATCACAGGATGTTCAGCGGAAGCCGAGATTTGACCTTGGCCTGTCGGTTTCAAAGTCAGTAGGTCTGACAATAACACCACATCAGCTCCCTGCCTCAAACAACTCCAGCATAGGCTGCTGGTGCTGCTCCGCAAGGACTGGGGAGTAACTTGCAGTAACAGTGTTTCTTTCGCCTTTATTGAGGCATGGGTACCACCAGAATTTGGATACTGGCACACAGACCTGCTTCTTCAATATTGTGATGTGTTACTACTGCCTTCAAACTATTACTCATAGGGGCATATTCACAAGGATCTATCGCCGAGTTAACGGCACTTTACCGCAGCCAAAGTTGCGATAAACTTATCACCCCAATCACAAGCTGGTGTTAACAGCCCACAGCGCCAGTATACCCGCGATAGCAGCAGCAAAAAACATCGCCACAGATGACCCCCGCAACTATCGCTAATGAGATCAGAGTACGTGTTCCCATGCGAAAAGCCGCAACAACACCACACCTCAACTTTCTCAACGACCAGCCAGTTCGGCGATAAGAACACAAAACAGGCGATAAGGCATGTTAGCACCTGGAAACTAACACCTGCTTTGACCTGGTGCAAAGTCGGGTGACAGCCTGCACCACAAAAGGGAGCCCAGCCCAGAGCCACTCCTGAAGAACAACAGATGCACCCGGGCAAGTGAACCTGCAGCCAGGAGGGCCAAAAGGGCAACAACACCCTCTGCCACCACCCCAGGATCCCCCCTCTCCAGCACCCCCCGACCAAAGACATGCCTACACCTAAACATGTACAAAATATTCCGCATGATGTCGCACAATCACAACTGGTGACATGCATGTGTCGTCACAAAAATGAGCATCACATATTCACTTTCGAAGCAACAAATGAAACTTTATTAAAATGAACACTGAACTGAAATGAAGACACATGGCGGCTCCCCTCGGGACAATCCGTAGGTCACAGCTGCAAGACAAAAATCATGATGAGAAGGTGTGTCCTGCCCACATCAAAGGACAGGGAGAGAGAGGAAGAGATGGTGCGAGAGAGATAAGAAGAGAGGGGGAGAGAGATAAGAAGAGAGTGGGAGAGAAAGAGAGAGAGAAGAAGAGAGGGGGAGAGAGAGAGAGAGAAGAAGAGAGGGGGAGAGAGAGAGGTAAAAAGAGAGGGGAAGAGAGAGATTAGAAGAGAGGGGGAGAGAGAGAGAAGAGAGGGGGAGAGAGAGATAAGAAGAGAGGGAGTGAGAGAGAGAGAGAGAGAGAGAGAGAGAAGAAGAAGAGAGGGGGAGAGAGAGAGAAGAAGAGAGGGGGAGAGAGAGAAATAAGAAGAGAGGGGGAGAGGGAGATAAGAAGAGAGGGGAGATAGAGGAAGAAGAGAGGGGAGATAGAGGAAGAAGAGAGGGGGAGAGAGAGAGAGAGAAGAAGAGAGGGGAGAGAGAGAAGAAGAGGGGGAGAGAAAGAAAGAGTGCCACCCCAGCGCACCCAGGCCACACTGGTCACCTGCTGTCACTGGTGTGTCTCCAACCACTTGCGGTATGTATTGCAGTACACCAGGTCACACATCTGAGACAGACCCGTCATCTGAAACAGAGTCCAGATACATGATTGGCACAATACACACAATTGCACAAGACAACATCGCCTGCCCGCCCATGCACACCCAGGTAGAGGCACCACAGCCCCTCCCGCCGCCCATCGGAGCATGCCCGTCCATGCACACCCAAGCAGAGGCACCCCAGCACCTCCCGCTGCCCATCGGAGCATGCCCGCCCGTGCACACCCAGGGCTCACTGCTCACCTTCCGCCACCAGCATGCAGACAAGATGTCTCACCACGTGCCGCTGCAAGCCACAAGCCCAGGGCCCCCAGACATGGCACCCTCCACATCATGCAGTCCCACTCCACAGGCCACCAGGCCTCACGTTTGGTGCTGGGTCTTGATTACTGCAGGCAGAGGACATACCAGTGCACCCGGCCTCATTGCAGGCTGCACACCCGCTCACCCCAATAGGTGCCACTAATTCTGTGATCCAGGAAGCGGCGCCACATGGCGGGAGGCCCCCGCTGCCTGCTGGCTCTGGCCTACACTGCGGTCCACCAGGGAACACAAGACCTGAGCTGTCCAGACCGCTGGGACGGGGCAACATCGCAGGCTGCACACCCACTCAGCACTTAAGGTGCCCCTACCTCAGTGCACCTAAAGTCACCGTCCCGTGGCGGGGTGCCTATGCCGGCTGCAAAGCTTCGGGTGCCACTAACCCTGTGCAACCCCAGTCAGCACCATGTGGTGGTAGGCCCATGACGGCCGCAAGGCCTCGGGTGCCACTAACCCTGTGTGCAACAACTCATGGGTCCTTTATGATTGAGAACCGTGGAGCGTCCGTCATCCAGTCACCACCGGCAGAGGGGAATGTGACGTTGTCGACCCCTTATGTTGGCGGAGTCACATGGCCTGTGACGCCTGCACAGTTTATTGCACATCCAGTGGAGTTTTGCAGCTGGAGTGGTACAGGGCCATGCCAAGCATACCACAAAATATGTGCCCGTGGAGGGCCAGCCAGAGTCCATCCGGAGATCACAAGTACTGCGGGAGAGGAAGGGTACAGTCCGCAGTCTGCTCGCCGTGTCATTGGTCGTCAAACAGGATTTGGCAGTTCATGTCGCTGTCCAAGGTGAGTGCATCGGAGTGTATCGGGGGTCAGAGGAAGGTCATGGGGTCATATGCGGCACCAACCAGAAACAGGCCAGGTGGCGGAAATGAATGCTAGTGCCCCCTTCTGAGCACAAACCCATCCACGTCCTCGTCCCCGGATGTGTGCTCTGCCCCACCTGTGGGTGTTGCAGTACCAGCTGAGGCACTGTGTGCCACTGACACATCAGGTGCCGGAGTGGATATGTCTGCTGCACTGTGAGGCAATGTCACACCAGGGGGCGGAGGTGTGGATGGTGTGGGGGCAGCAGCATTTATCATCGCCATGCCTTGTGGCAGCAATGCCATGATGAGGATCTGCAGGGCATGGTAGATCCCAGCTAAATTTCGCTGGTGTGCAGAGGTGGCTGCCATCCTTTCTGCTTCCATCTGCACCATGTCCTCCATGAGCCTCCGCATGTGTGCCAGCTCACGGTTGGTATTGCTGGAGCCCCTCTGAGCGGTCAGGTGTTCTTCTCTCCACGTCATGACTCCAGCGATGTCATTCAGGGCTCGTTGGAGACCATGCAGCGGGCCTAAACACCCAAGGATGGTGTCCAGTTTGATAGCCATGAGGTCGATCCCCACCCGCACCTGCTCAGCCATCTCCCTCTGGCCCTCCAGCACATGGCGTTAGAAGGCCATGTGTTGTTCCTGGGGGTCTTGGGAGACTTCCGGGCCGTGGGTGTCTCCTGCTGGGTGGTTTGGGTGGTGAGTGGGGTCTCCTCGATGCAGTTGGGCAGCCCTGATCCTGAGTCACGGATGATGTCAATGATGTCTAGGAGGGCTTGTGCATCGATGCTGAGGTTGTCCTCCTCGTCATCAGTGAAGAGTGGCTGGGACTGCTCTGCAGGGGGTGTTGACGGTGGTCCTGCAATGTGAAGGGGAGATGGTGTATTGCAATGTGTCCATATGCATGTAGCCACATGGTACATGTTGACATTCAGACAGCATGGCATTGTACATTGTGACAGTCTATAGATCTGGGCGATGACCCAGAGTCATTGAGGGTGTGCACTGTTCTCTGATTGATTGTGCATGTGTGCCATCGTGACCATCTCCACCCGTCCCCCGAGTACCTGGTGGTCACTCACCCTGTGCGGTTGTGTTGTGTCCTGTCGAGCAGTGTCCAGTCCCCTGACTCCAGCCACAGTATCCACACTGATTACTGTCAACACCACCTCTTCCATGTCATCCAGCACGAGCTGTGTGGCTGGGTCCCCACCTCCAGTCTGCATTGCTGCCTTCTGATGGCTGCGAGTTTCTCCTTGGTCTTTCGCTTGATGTCATTCCATCGCCTCTTGACCTCGTCCATTGTCCTCTTGTGCTCTCTGACGAGCATTCACCTTGTCAACGATGTCCCTCCATATTCCATTTTTGGTGCCCAATGACACGTTGAATGTGACAAACAGTTGTTGATGGTGTTTCATCACCTCTGTGACTATGATCCTGTTCGCCTGCGGACTGAACTTTGTCTTCCTCTTCTTCTTGTTCTTGCCCTTCCCTGTCCCCGAGGTCCAAGGCTGGTCATCCGGGTTGCTTGTGGGGTTGCGCTCGTCCTCTGCGCCTGCTCCGGCTGCCTCAATGGTGCTTGGGTGTTGGTCAGTTTGTGTTTGGGTGTTTTTTCTACTTTTATGGTGATTTTACCCGCCTGCCAGGTGTGTGTTGCAGGCCTGGTGCTGCTTATTGCTGATTTCCTCATCACGCTTTGGCCCATCGCAGGTTTTTTCGCGTTGGGGTTTCTGTCAAAGTGATTGTATCGCGGGCATTTGCCGCGGTTTCGGCAAACTATCGCATGGGGCCGCCTTGTCGTGAATTCCACGTTGACACTGGGTTATTTTCCCGGGATAGTCTGCAATGTGTAAAGTTGCGTTAACATTTTTTGGTGATGTTTAGCACACGTTCTTGTGAATATCCCCCCAGAATTCACAAAAAGTTTTACTGTGTGCACTCATTATGAGCCCCAGGAGATGAAACCCCTAAAACCTAAAGAGAAGAATTATGAAGTGATAATTCATGGAGAGTAGTGATGTGTGAAATTTGTGAAAAACACAACAGTGTATATTTCGAGTGCAAAAACACTGCGATGCTAAAAACATTTTCAACTGCTTTATTCTTGTATTTAAAAAAAAAAAAAAAAGAGAAATATTTATAGCAAACTAGTCCGTTTTAAATATGTTATACACACGTTTTTGCCAAATCCGCGAGTATACGAAAAAGAGCCTAATCATGGGTCAAAGTTACCCCGAATATTAAATCAACGATGGGAAATACACCCAACAATAATGCAGATAAAAAAGGGATTATTTCTGAAACAAAATAATTGGCTGGGATGAAACATGGAAAGGAGACGTGAGAAGCAAAAGCTAAAATGAGCCCCTGATTAATGAACGGAGTCGGACATATAGTAATAAAAAGATTCAGAGTGGCGACAATGAAAGCTGCATTTTAAAGGCTATTTGTGCCGTATTTCTTGAGTCTTGTCAATTACTACGCCAAGTATGCTTTAATAGACTTTTTTTAAACCAAAAAGTACGAAGGGGACAACCATAAACCCCCGTAATAATAATTTTTTTGTATATGTGACAATTTCAACACGTAATCTGTTCATCGAGGATTGACTGCATACAGAGCTAACTGATGTACATTCACTTCCAGCGCACCACATGCATGTACATGCATACTACTTCAGCTGTGACCAAAATGAAGCCTTATTGCCTTCTGTGCTTCTGCTTAGTGTTAAAAGCTTTTAATGGCAGCATACGCAGCATTCTGATTGGCCGAGCCAGTCTCAGCATATCATCCCTACTGATGTTGGTAGCTATTGTTCAGGTTGTATCTGAACATACCAGATATAAATCTTAAACTAGACTGACATTTTTCTGGTCTTGTGTTGAATAAAAAAAAAACTGGAAATCCCTGAGTGTAACCTAAAAGTCATAGATCAACATTTCACAAGGGCTGATTCAGCCTAGCATGCTTCATCATAATACACATGATAGGTTTAGTGTTTATTATTTAATTAGTCATTTATTTATTTATTCATATTAAAGTTTTCTGTATAATGCATCAGAGAATTAATATGGAAAAGTAAAAAAGCCTCATATGGTTGTTAAATCGACATGACATGCAAAAACTGGAGGGAAAGAATAAAAGTGGGATTCTAGTGCAGAGGCAATTACGAGGTGCTAGGCCCCAGCACCTCGTGATTGCCTCTTCAGTAGCATCCCACTTTTATTGTGTGACCGTGTGAGGCTTCTTGGTCTTACAACCCCCAGGTAACAGAATGTAAAATGTACAAAAAAGATTTGAAAGAAATTCTTTTCTGGAATTCTTTGGAAAAGGGGTCTTATTTTTCTATCCAATTCTCGACCCTACTCTGTCTCCTTGGGAATGCCACGGCTTCGATGCGGCCCTCAGCCACATACCAGACTGTAGGGTGTGGCCCCGGAGTAAATGTTTGTGGGTACCCATGTGCTGAACAGGAGCAAATGATTCCAGGGGAGTGCAAAGAGGGGGAATTATCTCCTAGGGAAAGACGACAGAGAGGGAAAGAAGGGGTACCGACAGAGCACGTGGAGAGCCGTTTGTAAATCCGAGGGTATCAGAATAGCAACGCTTTTGAAAGTTTTCTGATTAGGAATAAATAAGTCTGTTTTTGTGGTGAAAAATTCTAATATTTTTTTTGTTGATGCTGACAATCTGAAGAAAAGATGGGAGAATTTCTGACTGAATAAGGTTTCTAGTCTCATAATGGGTACATTTTTGAGGTTTTTGTGTTTCTGGAGGTTATCAGTTTGTGTCCAAGGTGGGGCTGTGGGTGATTTTAAATGGCAAGCAAACCATTTTTAATGTAATAAATATAATACTACTACTACTACTACTACTACTAATAATAATAATAATGCTGATAATAATAATAATAATAATAATAATAATAATAACGGTATTATAATAATAATTGTTATTATTATTGGTATTATTATATTAATGTTATTGTTATTGTAGTTCTTATTATATTATTGTTATTAATAGTATGTATTATTATTAAATGTAGTTGTTGTTGCTGTTTCGTTGTTTTTTGTTGCTGTTGTTACTATTATTTTTGTCAATTATATTCTTTAGAAAACAATAATACTTGGCTTGTCAATGATATAGCCTCTTGCTTTTCTTGATTTCTCTTCTGAACAGTTTGTGCCAAATGAAACGTCATCTTCATGCATGGGTGCCTTACCATTCTCAAATGTATGCCTTCTGATGTCAGACCCAAACTATCCTTTATATGACAAATTTAATATATTCGAACTTCAGCCAAGAAAAACAATTATGTGCTTTGCTTTCAGGGCACTGTGATTTCCCAGCTGTTTTCCGCTCAATTACTTTCACTTCGCTACCTCAAGTTTAGCAAACAAATCTAGTTCGCAGCACTGAAATGGCTCTAGAGAACGAATAATTTTTTCTCGAATCTAGAACAGCAACACTAATAATACATTCAATAATGCGCTCCAAGCCACACATAATATGTGTGTAAATTGTTTAAGCGGTACTATATGGCCCAATGAAGCACAAACTTGCCTCTTCAAACACAAGGACTCTCGACACAGGTGCTGTTGGACTCACTATGCAGTGGCAGGCGCGGCCGTCACAGGTAACAGTGGTAGGGCGGGGGCGTGACATGACATGGTGGTAGTTGGGGGGGAAGTGGACATATGATGGGATACGGAAAGTAAAATAAAAAAATTAATAAAATGACTTACCTTGTGCTCACCGCATTACCTAGTCGGCAATGCGCCGAGTTCAAGGTGTAGGAAGGTGGAATCTGACTATATGGTTGCCCCACTTTTTTCCTGGTGTTTTGCTGGTTTATGACTTAGTTGGACTGGGATACTGCTATTCAGGGCCCCAGTCTATCTGCTTTCTCTGTAAAATAGTTTCCATGTACATTAGGTACATTTCTAATTGGATTCTGGAGTGCCTTATAAGCCCCTAGTATATGGTATACTATATATACCTAGGGAATAGGTTCCTCAGAGGCCTACCAGGGGCCGAAGCATGTATTATGTCACCCCTGGGAAGCACTCCAAAATGACACCACAGGTCTGCTACTGCAGCCTGGGTAAGGTGGTGCTTGCACCCCTTACAGTGGTATAGGCTACCTAAATCCACCTAAATATACAGACACATATAAAACTATAAGTCACTCCTATGGCAGGCCTTGACAATCCTGAAGGCAGAGTGCTTGGTTTTGTGTGAGAGGGTGCCCAAGCATGAGCTGAGCTCCTCTGCAGCTTTCGGAAATACTTCCTTATGGATGTTCTGTGATACAACCATAGCATATACTCTTAAGTGCATTATAACCTCGCTGTAAATGCTAACTTTGGAATGGCTAAATCAAAACATGTCATGTTTGGTGTCAAACATCTTGGACTACCCCCCACCCCCACCAGTCCTGGCGGCGGGGTTAGCATTCCACCCTTCTAGAGGGAGAGACATGTTCACACTGGTCTACCCGGTTAAAACTTTCCAAAGCCCTGGCATCACAAAATGGATGCCTCTGCCACAGACACAGGTCTGGCCTCCTGCTGCTGACCGAAACTCCGGTAGGGAAGGCCTGGACAATAGGTTTCCTGTCGAAGGGGGGTGTGACCACCTCCCCAGACAGGCAGATGTGTATTGGGGCTGGGCGGGAGCACTCTCTGGTGCTTTGAAGTCCTGCACTGGGGGCACACTTGGTGTCCCTGTGCATAGTCCAGTTCAAACCGGTTGCAGGGGCTACCTGCCCCTGCTCTGGCACAAAACTGGACAAAGGAAATGGGTGTAACCACCCCTCTTTCCAAGCCCACCCATAGGTGGGGCCTTAGAGTTAGTCCATCCCCTAAACTTAGTATAAGTATAGGAATCCAGTCCCTAGGACTTTAGATTACCCTAGACGAAACTCTGCAACAAATATCCTGAACCTTCGACTTTCTATCACGACTCGAAGACGAAGAAATCTCCCTTGGGGTCACGGAGTGACTCCCCTGCTTGGCAGGCACCAAAAAAGCAACTGACCGGTCTCCATCGCTGAAGCTCCCGCCGGACACCGAAGTCTTTGCATCCCGAGGCTACCCTGAGTCCACAGTAAAGCTGAGGCCCGTGGCTATCGTGGGTGACGTGGAACCATGACCCCTGGACACCGTGATCTTTTGCAGCAACAGCATCTTCCTGGTCCTCCTTGAAGTTGTGCTTTGGGCTCCAGGTAGCCCCAGCCTTGAACACTTCCTGCACTGAAGATTGCTGGCCTCCACTCCACGAGTGACCCATGGGCCAGTTTCAAGTGCGACCGCCTGAGGCTCCTTCGTAATCACTAGCCTGTTGGCTAGCAGGTCCCCACGAAGGCAAATCCTTTTCTGCTTGGGCTTTCCTGGTTGCTCCAGACGTGCCCTGACTTACCATCACTGGGTGAGTCCCTCAGACCTTGCTGGTCTGCACCACAGTCCTTTCTCTAAATTCCAGTGACTTGCCGTTGCCAAGGCTTGATGGGTCCATTCTGGTCGCCGGCACCGCAGAACTCGACAGACTTTGTGGGACAGCTCAAATCCGGCTGAAGGACTTCGTCAACACCTCCTGGACCTCGTGGCTGAAGAGTCAAGACACCCATCAACTCACCTGAAGCACCCGACATCTGTGGGCATTGGTCCATCCTGCACTTGGTCACCCGCTAGTGACCCAGACTCTGTCCCCTCTGTTTTCAGGTTCCTTCCATCCCAGATCCAGGCTTGGATCTCTTCTGACACTTCTCCTCTTCACGGCAGCAGCAGTTCTTTGCAGGCTTCCATTGAAATCGACGATGCGACCCGACACCTAAAGACACCTATGCACCCGGCTTCCCTGGGTGAGGTAACTCGAGTACTCCAGTGCTCCCATGGGTGCTGGCCCTAGAACTTCTTAAGTCCAAAAGGGTTTGGTTCTGACTCGATTAGAAGTGTCCCTAATCTTTAAATTTCCAACCGCGACATTGCCCATAGCAGATAATGGGAACCCGCGGTTGTGTTTACACACTGCATACAGTCCCCATGGGTCCCCTGTGTCACTACCTTGGGTGGGTACTTGGGGTCCCAGTGATTCTACAGGCTCTACGCCTTGTGTCTAGTTCAGTCGTGGTTCTTATACCACTTTTTTGGTATATGGTTTGGTACGCCCCTAGGTCCCAAACGTGTATTTGTGCTATTACTGATGATTGCTATCTTGTAACTTAAGTACTTCGAACTCCAGTCTCATAAAGAGACTAGAGGGGTGTGTGTTAACCTAATTACATATATTTTAAATATATACCTGGTGTGGTTGTCCTTTCATTTGATCATTCAAGAGATTATAGACTGGTAAAACAAGCTGCTTTACATTCCTTCAAGACTTAGCCTGAGGGCTGCTCTCCATATCTACCACTAGGATAGCTTTCAATAAAGGTTGTCTTTAACTTATCACCATAAGGGGCTGTTTGGACTGATACAAGGTGCCCACTAGAACTAGTGGACAGCATATATCAGGCTACCTTCTCACATTGGTTTGCAGCGTGTGGGATTCCAGCTTGCTATTGTTTTACCAGATAATCTCAATTGAATTGATCAACTGAAAACCAATAAAGGTACCTGAGGTACATATAATATCAATTTAGCTACAGTAAGTTCTAATGAACTTAGAGTTGTGTGTTAAGTGATAGCACACCCTTTCTACAACTCAAGAGAGTTTAGTAGGCCACGCTAGTGTAGGTAGTGCAATACACCACACCACATTAGTAATGTCTAACCAGCCAGGAACCAGTGGGTCCCTACCAGGAACCAGTGAGCTCCTTCCCTATAAATATGATGATCTCTCCTTTTCTCAGCTAAGGGCCTTATGTTCCATTAGGAAGCTGAAGACAGGCAAAAGTCCATCCACCCAGCATCTCATAAAGACACTTAAGCTGGATGATATCACAGGGTCTAGTGGGCTTGATGGGATAGATAGTGTGGGTGGGGCAGCACCTGAGGGTGGGCCTAGGGGTGGAACCTCCCCTGACCCTACCTCTGATGCTGTCCACACTGGTGACAATGACCAGACTCTGGTGAACCCAGATCTTCTGGATGAGGATGACAACAATGCTCCTGCCTTTATTCCTCCAGGTAGACCTGACAACAGGGCTAGAAGGGATAGATCTCTGTCAAGGGGATCTATCCAGTCTAACTCCTCTATAGGGACCTCTGTCTCCTCTCACAGAGGGAGGGAAATCTCTCAGGAGAGGAGAGAGAGACTGCTGAAGTATGAGCAAGACACGTTCAACCTCAGAAAGCAGCAGATGGCCTTAGATAGGGAAGCCCTAGAGCTCTACAGAGCTAGTAAAAAGGAGGGACTAGAGTCCCTTGGTGGCAGCAATTTCCCTAGAGATAGGGAGAGGTCTTATGACCATAGAAACCTAAGTAAGATTGTCCCTCCCTACCAGAGTGGGGATGACATCCACAAATGGATAACTGCCTTGGAGAGGGCCTGTAAAGTACAGGAGGTCCTTCAAGGTCAGTGGGCAGCAATCTTATGGCTCTCCTTTGCAGACAAAGGTAGAGACAAGCTCCTCACTGTAAGAGAAGAGGATGCTGACAATTAAAAGGTCTTGAAGAGTGCTCTGATTGATGGGTTTGGCCTAACCACTGAACAGTATAGTTTGAAGTTCAGAGACACCCAAAAAGCTCAGACTCAAGACTGGGTAGACTTTGTTGATTGTTCTGCTAAGGCTCTGGAAGGTTGGATATATGGCAGCAAAGTGCATGACTTTCAAGGATTGTACAATTTGATTATGAGGGAGCAGATCCTTAATAATTGTCAAAACCAGCTTTTACACCAGTACCTGGTGGACTCTGATCTGACCTCTCCCCAAGAATTTGGAAAGAAGGCAGACAAATGGGTCAGAACCAGGGTAAGGCCTAAGAATCAAGGGGGTGACCAGAAGAAACATTCGACCAAGCCCCAAGAGAAAGGCGGGGATATATCTAAAGATAAGTCCACTACAGGGCCCTGAAAGTCCTCTTCTGGGGGTGGGTCCCAAACTCCTTATTCTCCTGAAAAGAAACCATATTGCCATGTCTGTAAAAAGCCTGGTCACTGGAAGACTGATCCCAGTTGCCCAAGGAATGGCAATAAAGAAAATGTTCCTCCAGCAAATACTACCATTCCTCCAGGTACTACTAGTAGTAATCCCCCAGGTGGTAGTATTGCACCTAAGAAGTTAGGTGCATTCTCATGGGGAACAGAGGTGGGTCCTAGTTTAGACAGGCCCCCCTCACAAGCATCCTTAGTCTGTGATGGTGGCATGGGATTTGCCACCTTTACCATAGGCCCCAATACTTTGGGCAGGTACAGACTGGAGCCCATAATCAATAGTCAAAAAGCTATGGCCTATAGGGACACTGGGACTAGTGTCTCCATGGTGGCAGGGAAACTAGTTCCCCCTCAGCAGCTTTTACCTGACTTTAGTTATCAGGTGACCAACATAGATGGTGTCAGCACAGGTCACCCCATGGCCATAGTCAATCTTAGCTGAGGAGGAGTCACAGGCCCAAAGAGAGCGGCAGTGTCCCCAAACTTACCTGTAGATTGCCTGATGGGTAATGATCTGGAAATTTCAGCCTGGGCTGAAGTTGAACACCAAGCCCATTTGAGAATTCTGGGCATACCTGAGAAGGTTAGTGGGGCTGTGATGGCCACAGCCTAAGCCCAGAAACATTTTGGAGTGATGGAGCCTGAAATAATGGCAACTCTCCTCCACAAGAGAGCACAGGGGTTGAAGAAAAGTTTTCTTCCCCCAGAATATAGGTAAGGGTCAGCTTCCTCAGGAAACTGATCCTACCCCTTGTGAAGGGACTGCCCCAGATGTAGACAGGCCTGGTCTGGCGGCACCCCTGATGGCAGTGGAACCTTCCAAGGTGGTACCCAGTCTGGAGCAGGTAACCTGCCCCTCTCTACCTTGCCTCAGTCAGCCCAGGGCTGTAGAGGTCAGGGAGGCCAGTGGGCCCCCCAAAGGACCATGTCCAGAGGAACCCTCCATCAGCATATTAGGGGCTCCCAGGCTAATAACCCTAGCCAGGGAAAATTCCTCAACCCCCTGAGGGATCCCCATTACCACTGCGCAGGCACCTCCCCCAGCAGGACTCTGTTGGGCAAGGGCAAACATGGGACCAAAAGGCTCCAAACCTGCCCAGCCCCTCCAGTGTTCCACACAAAGGGATCCAACCCCCAGCTGTAGGCAGCAAAAGGTTGACCCTTAGAGCAAAGTTCAACCCAGTCATGGAAAGAGAGCCATATATGGTGACAAGTGACCTGAGGAAGCGGGGGCCAACTTTATTAGGGCCTCACTTCTCTACTCAGACACCTCACCAGCCTTCTAATTTGCCAAAAATCACCACAGGTAGTAATTTCCCATGGTGGAGATCCTCTAATGCCCTTAGGGTTAGGAATAGCTCAGTGGACCATAAAGCAGGGGGCAACCCTGCTAGTGCAGATGCTTCCTTATATGGTCACTTAGTCAATAAAGGCTCAACTAGCCAAGGTTCGCCATATCTCCTTTCATTTGGGGGAGGTTATGTAGGAAGGTGGAATCTGACTATATGGTTGCCCCCACTTTTTTCCTGGTGTTTTGCTGGTTTATGACTTAGCTGGACTGGGATCCTGCTATTCAGGGCCCCAGTCTATCTGCTTTCTCTGTAAAATGGTTTCCATGTACATTAGGTACATTTCTAATTGGATTCTGGAGTGCCATATAAGCCCCTAGTATATGGTATACTATATATACCTAGGGCATAGGTACCTCAGAGGCCTACCAGGGGCTGAAGCATGTATTGTGCCACCCCTGGGAAGCACTCCAAAATGACACCACAGGTCTGCTACTGCAGCCTGGGTAAGGTGGTGCTTGCACCCCTTACAGTGGTATAGGCTACCTATATCCACCTATATATACAGACACATATAAACCTATAAGTCACTCCTATGACAATTCTGAAGGCAGAGTGCTTGGTTTTGTGTGAGAGGGTGCCCAAGCATGAGCTGAGCCCCTCTGCAGCTTTCGGAAATAATTCCCTATGGCTGTTCTATGATAGAGCCATACCATATACTCTTAAGTGCATTATAACCTCGCGGTAAATGCTAACTTTGGAATGGCTGCATCAAAACATGTCGTGTTTGGTGTCAAACATCTTGGAATACTACCACCCCCCCACCAGTCCTGGCGTCAGGGTTAGCATTCCACCCTTCTAGAGGGAGAGACATGTTCACACTGTTCTACCCGGTTAAAACTTTCCAAAGCCCTGGCATCACAAAATGGATGCCTCTGCCACAGACACAGGCCTCGCCTCCTGCTACTGAAACTCTGGCAGGGGAGGCCTGGACAATAGGTTTCCTGTCGAAGGGAGGTGTGACCACCTCCCCAGACAGGCAGATGTGTATTGGGGCTGGGCGGGAGCACTCTCTGGTGCTTTGAAGTCCTGCACTGGGGGCACACTTGGTGTCCCTGTGCATAGTCCACTTCAAACCGGGTTCAAACAGGCTTCCATTGAAATCGATGACGCGACCCAACACCAAAAGACACCTATGCACCTGGCTTCCCTGGGTGAGGTAACTTGAGTACTCCTGTGCTCCCGTGGGTGCTGGCCCTAGAACATCTTAAGTCCAAAAGGGTTTGGTCCCGACTCGATTAGAAGTGTCCCTAATCTTTAAATTTCCAACCGCGACATTGCACATAGAAGATAACGGGAACCCGAGGTTGTGTTTACACACTGCATACAGTCCCCGTGGGTCCCCTGTATCACTACCTTGGGTGGTTCCTTGGGGTCCCAGCGATTCTACAGGCTCTAGGCCTTGTGTCTAGTTCAGTCATGGTTCTTATACCACTTTTTTGGTATATGGTTTGGTACGCCCCTAGGGCCCAAACGTGTATTTGTGCTATTACTGATGATTGCTATCTTGTAACTTAAGTACTTCGAACTCCAGTCTCATAAAGAGACTAGAGGGGTGTGTGTTAACCTAAATACATATATTTTAAATATATACCTGGTGTGGTTGTCCTTTCATTTGATCATTCAGGAGATTATAGACTGGTAAAACAAGCTGCTTTACATTCCTTCAAGACTTAGCCTGAAGGCTGCTCTCCATATCTACCACTAGGATAGCTTTCAATAAAGGTTGTCTTTAACCTATCACCATAAGGGGTTGTTTGGACTGATACAAGGTGCCCACTAGAACTAGTGGACAGCATATATCAGGCCACTTCCTCCATCTGCCCTGTACCACCGCTGTTACCTGTGCCAGCCGTGCCTGTTCAGTGGTGAGACTTGACAGCGAAATTTACAAAGATGAAGATATGGAGTACTGGGGGCGTGGCCAAAGATATGAAGACTGGTGTGAGCCCTAGTGGCAGCTCGCACAGGTAACACTGTGGGGCGGTTTAGCAGGCGGGGGCGGGCAAGGTGGGGTTGGTAGTGGAGTTTGACGGGAAAGGTGAAAGTAAAGAAAGAAAGAAAGAAAACCACTTACCTTGCGCTCGCCGCATTGCTAAGTCGGCAATATGGTGAGCGCAAGGTAAGTGGTTGTATTTATTTATTTACTTTCACCAGTCTTGTCATATGTCAAACTCCACTACCCGCTCACCCGGCCCATCTCCTCCCCACCGTCCCACAGAGTGTACATTTACCAGCTGCCACTGGTCAGCACTGCACAAATGTGGCACATTTTTGCAGCCACGCCTTATATTTGTATACTAATTACATTTGCCACAATACATCTTGAGCTTTGGCATCTATTCTCTCTATTACCATTTTCTTTCTTTCAGCTCAACCTGCATTTGTTTTCTCCTGCCATAGGCCACTCACTTTCCCTATCACTTCCATGCTTTTATGCTTCTCTCCTTCTCTCTCACTTCCATCCCTATATTCAGCTTCCTCTGGTCCTATTCCTGAAGTATACCTACACCCTCCATCTTTTTTTGAGCAGGAAGAGTGTCTGTCAAGCTGAGCAATGATCAGCCTGACTGACACTCTTCATAGTCGGGTCAGGAAGTCAGGCACAGCGCATGCACTAATGGAATTATTTATAAAGGCCTGAGGCGCTGGAGCATCACTTTTTGTTGATGCTCCAGTGGCACAGACCTCTTAATCATATCTATGAGGCAATGCAAAGCCACCATGTGTGATATGGAGTAAGGCAAGGCAGGGCATAGCACTGCGTTGCTTACTCTGCATCAAGGAGGCATTCCATGGGCATTGCAGTGGGTGTTCCCACAAAACATCCATGGATTTTGATGATGCCCTAGATTTACAAAATCATGCAAATATAGGGCACATCCAAAACGTTACGCCTCCAAGAGCATTCTGCAGCACACATGGATAGAGGAAAAATTCGGAAAACACCTCTCTGGATTGTTTTTGTGCAGGAAGGTGGTCCTTCCTGCATGAAAACAATCCTGCCAACAACGCAGACACCCTTGCATCATGTAGTAAGAGTGCCTGCATTGGTGCTAGGTACCAAATTATGCGCTGGTGCAGGCTGAAAGGACAGGACTGTACTGAGTCTTGTAAATACGGTGTATTCCTGCCCTTTCAAATTGGTGTAGGGCAGTGCAGCTAAAACCTGCGGCACTGCCCTACACCACAATCTTTGAAAATGATTCCCAAATTCACAGGGGCCTGGATGCCTGAGTCGAATTTTGACAGGCTGTAAATTTCACAGCCGGGTGGGCATAGCCACTTCGGCCTGACAAAGTCTTTTGTGAACCTCCCACTCATGATGAGGGGGACTGTCACTGAAAGTCTCAAACCTGGGTGCTTGAGGTTTAAGACCTGAAGTGTCTGGGACAGAGTGTCCCTCAGTGATCCTCCTCACAGGGTGGGACCAGCAGCATAACTGACCCCTTCCCACTCTGTGATGAGTAAGGGACTGCTGCTTCCTTTCATTGGATGATTCATAACAAGGTCAGCCAATGAGAGCTGGCGGAAGTCTCAATCCTCCAGGAATCACAGCTGCTTTGCTCCGATCACCTTAGATCACAGATGCAGCCTGGTAAGTTGTTTTTTTTAGTGTTAGGTGTGGGCATGGATGTGTGTATGTATGAATGTTTGTGTATTTGGGTGCGCATGCATGCTGTTAATGGGTGTGGGCATGTGTATGTGCTGGGTGTGAGTATGTGTGTGAGTGTGACAGAGCGTGTGAATGCCCACACCACCCCTCTGCACATTACGGCCCATCTCTGAGCCTATGTTAAGTAATGGTATGGTTACTCAAACATGTCCACTAAAATGGGATAAAACACATATGTTCAAAAGTGTTTTGCACTCAGTGAACCAAGCAGCTCTCTCTTTGTTTCAAAATGAGGTTTTTTTAAAGGTGAACTAACCCTAATTACCAGAAAAGAATGTAGGTAAATACGCTTTTAAACGTTCTTTTCACATTTCTATGTGTGCTAATATCTAATATATTTGTTTTGTTTAGCACTCACATAGTCAAAAATCTGATTCTGTGCGTCATTTTAGTACATGATCACAAACTTCTGCAATACATGGATAGCACGCTGCTCTTGTATGCAGTGTGCACTTTCTCGTTAATGTATCAGTAATGCGAGCTATTGACATAATAATCAATAACATTCATTTGATGAAATCCAAGTATAAAAAATATAGCAAGCTTGCTGAAGCAATCGTTGTGTTTCTTAACGTATGTTTATTTCATGGCAAGCATGATAACATTTTTAGGTCGAGCCGGAGCAGCACATGCCCTGCTCTGCAAGGCATGCTGTATTGAGGTATGGATATGAAGCTATGCCCGCTCTCTGCCGTTTGTTCATTGGCTTGTGTCATTGTCCATTGTAAACTATGGCTTTTCATCAGTCAATAGGCTTCGTAGTCTCTCCTTAGTACCACCTTTTCCTATTTTGTAATCTTCCATGAGGTCACCACCTATTACGTGTGTTGTTGCTCGGTAGGCTTTAATTACAGCCTCCGAGCACTACTTTCTCAAAGAGCTTTCTCCTGCCTACTCTTGCCGGCAGGAAAAGGCAGAACAGCTCACTCCTAACGCATTTGCAATGCAATAGGTCTCGTATTTGCGAGAGTTCGATATATTGTCATTGTAAATGACAATGCCTTTAATTCATCTGTTTTAAAAAAACACACACATAAATCAAAGGAATTGTCATTCATAATGCCAAAAGCTCAAACTCTCGTAAATGCGAAACCCGGGGGGGCGGAGCTAGCCGAGCCTGCAAATGGCCGCTCTGTGAGCGAGCTCCCGCAGTCACTGCGCAATCCTGCACTTATCCTGTTAATACAGCCTGCTATTGGTTACAAACTCGATGGAATCCTGTGTCGGAAGACGATGACGACATGGTGTCCTGGCTAGTGCGATCCTAAATGCCCCTGAACAGACGGTAAACGGCTGTTGTTTCTGCAGCGGAGAGCGGCCTAGGGGTGCACATGCACGCGGCCTGCAACTCCGGTGCTGATATCCTGGCTGGCGCGGGGATCGAGTAGACGGAGACGCCCTTGCTGGTGCTGGGCGCGCTGGTGCTGTGGCGGACTTGGCTCCCTGACCCATTCTGTGGTGCATCCTCTCCCACACATCAGCCAGAGGAGGTGAGGAGATCTGGGCTTCTCGCTCCCGATCGGGGGCGGAACTACCCGAGGTGCACCTCCAGGTCGCTGTATACAATCTCCTGGAGACACGGCTGGGGGTGTGTGCGGTGAAAAACCCTGCTGCGACTCGCCTGCAGCGGCCACCAACCCCGCTGTGCATTTGGACTCACCGACGGGTGAGACGGAAAGGCCTGTGATGGCCTCTTCACATCTAAGGACCTCCTGGGCTGAGTGCTTGACGGCGAGCTTCTGGGGCTCCCCCTTCAGGTACGGCGCACTTCCTTATTTAATGAGCATGGAGGCGAGGGACTGCTGAGGGATGCCCATGATGTGAGACAGCACGTGAATGGCACAAAACGCGAGAGAGGCAAGCACGTAAAAGACACTATGCAACTGCACATTGGCGCCTCTCCCCTATGAATCGGGCCTAATCCTACGCCAGTGGGCTTCACATTGACATTACTGTTTGGGACACTGGTGGCTGAACTGCCTGCATACGGTCAGGACTGTGGTACTGCTGGGGGAGGCCGTGACCAATCCTGTTGTGCACTGGGACCCGCCGGCGGGTGATGCTGACAGATATATGACGGCCTCTCAACATCTAGAGGTCTAATGAAGTCGGCGCTAAATGACGTACTGCCGCGGATCCCCCCTTCCAGATATCTGCATTCTGGAGCAGGGCTGGCAGGCTACCAAAGAAAGCCCTGTGAGGCGAGGCAGTACAAATAAGGCGTAAGATACGAGGGAAACGACTGTGCAAAAAGAACCTGCTCAACTGAAAATTGGCGCCTCTCCCTTCTGATCCGGGCCTGATACCACGCCGTTGGGCCTCACACTGAATACACTGACTGGACCACCAGTGGCTGAACTGTCTGGCAACGCACGTGGCTGTGATGCCGCTGGGAGGCGGCCACGTCGACGCTTTGGGACACAGAGAAGGGCCGACTCCCGCCTAGGGGTGTAGTAGTGTACTTGCCGCAGGATACCTGGCCAGATCATTGTTGTCCTTCACCGCTCATCTCACATTGCAAACTTGCAAACATTAGGTCACTGCTGTGGAGTATCGCTACCCACACTGCATTGAGTGATGGGAATCCCTGGCCTCTGTGACGACATTAGCTGACAAACCCATTGACTGCCCACAGAGCTGAAACGATGGGAAAACCTGACAGGAATCAGCCTAAAATCCATTTTGACCAGGCAAAGAAGGTGGCAGACAGCAATGTAACAGAACAGGCATCCGCCCAACCATCTGCGTCAGATGCGGGCACCCCTGCCGTTGTAGACTTTCAGTCCATCTTCACAACGATCCAAGCCACCCTGACAAACATTGATGGGAAAATTCACTCTTTGACCTATAGAGTTGATCGTATGTCTGAAAGACTGGACAGACATACAGAGCAGATCGATATGGCAGAAAGGCAAATTTCGGACGCGGAAGATGCACTGCGCCAAATGGAGACGAAACAGGAAAAGATCGATAAGACGCTCACAGCTCTTATGGCGAAATCCGAAGATTTAGAAGCGAGGTCCTGCCGCAACAATCTGCGCATTCTGGGAGTCGACAAACACGGGCAATACGGAACGTTATATTGAGACTCTGCTGGTGGCAATGTTTGGGCGGGAAACTTTCTCGGAGGTCTTCATAATCGAACGGGTGCATCGTCCCTTGCTCCACCACCACCTCCTGGGGCAAAGCGATGCCTGATCATAGCTAAACTATTGAATTACAGAGACCGAGACGTGACCCTCAGGAAGGCCAGAGAGCTGGGAAACCTCACGCACAATGGATTGAACATATCCATCTATCCGGATTTCATGCAGCTAGTGCAGGAAGCATGGAAAATATTTGTGGCGGTTAAGAAGAAATTACATGACCAACAAATTCCGTATGCAATGATCGACCCAGCTCGTCGCCGCGTCACAGATGGGGGGGCAATCTGTGATATTTGCCGATCCTAAAGAAGTGCTCAAGTTCCTCCAACACCATGCAGGAGATCACCCAGAGGGGAACAGAACAGACAGGGGAACGCCTCGGACGTTGAATAATGCGTGAGACTACCGCTATCTGCACGCTGCTGACACAATTCCCATGAGATGTCCTGGTCTACGGCTGGCATAGACATGGCGGCATGCGTCTGGCCACCTCCTGGTTTTCTCTCCTTATATTGACTCTGTTTGAGGGCTATATATCTATATATGAGGAGCAGATTTACTGCCAATGTGGATACCTGAACTCTGGACAGGGCACCGACTCATTGCTGCAAGTGGCGGACTGTGTTGCATATACTTGGCTCTTTGCAGTGACCCCCAGGCGACTTTGTCACTGGGGTATCAGGCCGGCGGTTCCCGCCACTCTGTGTGAGCCACAACTAACTTTTGTTTTATTGGGGAGTTGTTTGAGGACAGTTAGAAATAATTCGAGATGGCTTTAGCTGTTGGGGTCTGCTGAAGTGGGTGGGGGAGGGAGGTTGGAGACGTTTTGAGTTGGGGAATGTTGAATTGATTGCACCAGCAAACTAAGCAAAGCTCATGTGTACCACAGCCTTTGACAGTTGTAACTTGGTAATGGAACTTGCGGATCTATTCAGTGTATCTCAAGATAGGTGAGAAATATAACTGCCTGATGTGGAACGTAAGAGGTTTAAACACTCCTAAAAAAATCAGACAGGTATTTGCCTATTTAGATCGACACGATATTCAGATAGCGCTCCTGCAGGAGACGCACTTGACTACAACCTCTGAGGCCAAGATTGCTCTTAGATGGGCTGGTTATAAACTATCATCAAATTCCTCGTATGCCAGAGGGGTCCGCATTTTAATTAAGAGGGACGTCTCTTTTACACCCATTGACACACATACTGACAAAGAAGGGCGTTGTGCCATGGTACATGGTAAACTAGGTAACTCCCTGGTCACTCTGATTGTATATGGGCCCATAACGGATGAGCCGGAAACCTTTACATGTATCTACTCAGTTTTACAAGAGTGGCCCGAGGCGGCGGTCCTCTGGGGGGGGGGGTGATTTTAACACCTACTTGGACCCACACCTCGATAAATCGAGCCCACATGGCCTGTGCACACCCAAGATAGCTCAGAGTGTCAATGATGCAAGACTGAGTTTGGTCTCCTTGATGTCTGGCAGCTGCGACATTGCTCAACGAGAGAAGGAACGCATTCTGCACCTAATTATGGAAGCTGGTCCAGGCTGATCTATTGGCTACAAAGTGCTGGAGCGAATGACTAGGTCAGGGATGTCACAATACTACCGCACACACTGTCAGATCACAACCCGGTACGGCTTGCACTTCAAGTCAAAGGCAACGTCCATCGCCCCTACACTTGGCGCTTCAGGGCCCAGGTTCTACTAGACCCCATGTACAACGGCACTATCAGACAAGCCATAGAACAATATTTCACCATTAACACAGGAGCTGTGGAGAGTGCAGCCACATTGTGGGAGGCTTTTAAAGTGACCATACGTGGGGTATGCATAGGCACTACAGCTGGCATTTTAAAAGATATCCGGGCCAACTTGCACAGACCGAACACAAACTCGCAGAGTTAGAATGCCAATACACAACCGTACCTTCCCCCGAAACACTCACTCGTCTCTACCACTTACTGACTGAGTACGACTCTCTGGCAGAATCGGAAATCCAATACAGAGGTCGTAGGCACACAGCACGAGCATATGGTGAGGGCGTCCATCCTGGCCGCACACTAGCCTTGAGGATCAAAGTTCGGGAGGACCATCATCATATCACCAAGATTACTGATTCCCAGGGAGTGGAACATTATACCTCTTTGGCTGTACTGGATCAGTTTTGCAGTTTTTACTCGGAATTATATGCCTCCCAGGGTGACACATCTAACCATGATTTAGCAAAGTACCTATCAGATATAGCATGTGCCTGGTTGTCAGACCACCTCCGGGAATAGCTAGACGAACCAACAGACGAAACAGATGTCAAGGCTGCGATTCGCACACTGCCCAACCAAAAGGCTCCAGAGCCCGATGGGCTCACAGCTGAGTTTTATGAGGAATATATCGATCTAGTTACACCTCCCCTACTGGAAATGTACGCAGAGGCACACAAGACTGGTTTACTGCCACCGTCACTGCGCGAGGTGCTAATTATTACTTTGTTAAAAAAAGATGAGATCCCAGAAGCCTGCGGATCTTATCGCCCACTTTCCTTGATAACTTAGATGCAAAAATGTTAACAAAAATATTAGTAACACGGTTACAACCCCTTATGCCCATCCTGGTCCTCCCGGATCAATCAGGCTTCATACCGGAACGGTCTACATCACACAATTTGAGGACTATTTTTGCCATATTACATGTTTTAGACCCTGCTCTGCCTGCTGCTGCTGTGATGTTAGACGCAGCGAAGGCGTTTGACTCCATAGATTGGGACTACATGTTTCACATACTTAGACGCATGGGGTTTCCATTATTGTTCTCAGGATGGGTTTGACTATTATACACAAACACCTGCGCATTGGTACATGTCGGGGGTCTAACGTCTAAACCATTCAAGATACACAGAGGCACGCAGCAAGGGTGTCCGCTGTCGCCTTTGCTGTTCGCTTTAGCATTGGAGCCGCTGGCTTGCATAATTTGGCAGCGCCATAGAGAAACGGCACTTAATTTTCTACATAGACCAGTGGGCATATCACTTTACGCAGATGACATGGTCCTGTTCATAAGGGATCCAACACAACACTTAGCGAACGTATTGAGGGAATACATCAGATTCTGGCTTTTCTCCGGTTTGCAAATTAACTGAAATAAATCGATAATGTAACCCCTACAGCTAATACATCACCACCGAGCGTGGAATACCCTTTGCTGTGGACTACGAATCCGGTGAAATATCAGGGTATATGGGTACATCGAGATCCAGAAGTAGTAATAAGAGAAAACTATGACAGAGCTTGTGCCTCTCTAGACCAACAAATAAAGAGTTGGAATTATCTGCCACTCTCTATAGCTGACCGCATTGCTGTTATTAAAATGGTTATATTACCGCGGTTTTTATATTTATTTAGCAATATCCCGATCAAGCTGACACAACATTTTTTCAAGAGGATACAATTCTCACTACTCCGGTTGGTCTGGGGGAGTAAACAGGCCAGGGTGAGCTGGACCACGCTGACTCAAGACTATGCCCACGGGGGTTTTAACGCTCTGGATATTTTTCTATATTACCTATGTGCACAAGCACAATATGCATACTACTGGTTCCGACCACACATGTTCACTCCACATGTTGCAGTAGAGGATGGAGATGCCCAACTTGTCCCAATATCGGGTGTGCTCACACACACACACATAGAGGCATGCCAAAAACGGAAATAAACTCCATTGACACAACTATTGCTACATGGCAAACTATAGGCAACATTACTGACAAACTCCCATTATATGCACCAGCAATGCCTATTGTACATCATGCAGCACTTTCAGTAACACAGGAGGAGGGCTCACTCAGGGCGCAGAAGGAGGTGGGCATGGTAGCTATGAGATATATATTTCCAGATGGACATTTTCTTACGGCAGACGACTTAGCCCCCATTTGCAACCCTTCGCTGTTGTTCAACTTTACTATACACAGACTGAGACAGGCGGTCAAGGCCCACTACGTCACATACCTGGCTGAACCGCCCATATCACGTGCCTTGCAGATGCTATTGGTCACGCCATAGCGATTTGAGCTAGTCACAAAACTTTATAAAGAAATACGAAGTGACAGAGTCCCCGACTTGGGCAGAAGCTTGGCTCGTTGGAATAGTAGCCTGGGCTCACCACTGTCAGACTTGGACTGGGAACACATTTGCAAACTGACTGGAGCTCTTACACCTAATGGGAACCTGTGCATTATTCATGTCAAATTAATTCACCAGTCTTATCACACCCCCATTAAATTACATAGGTGTGGCTTGCGAGAGACCAGTGCTTGTAAACAATGCGGTCTTCTCGATGCGGACTTTCTTCATCTTGTATGGGAATGTTATAGAGTGAGATCATTTTGGGAAACTGTACTGAAGCACATTCACGAAATGACGAAGACTATGCTGCGCTGTACTCCACCAATTTGCTTAGTATGCCATGAACTGCATTTAAAAGGGGCAACGGGTAAGCTTGTGCTTTACATTGGGAGAGTAAACTAGCTCCAAAACCCAAGCATTGATTGAAAGACATGGTCTATTGTACGGAGAGCCTAGCACTCCATGCGGAAGAACTACCGGTAACGTCCAGGCCCAGAGACATTTGGGAACCTCTGCGAAAGTATCTGATATGATTGACTGTTAATGATTCAGACACTGATTGATAATGATGCTGGGCATGGTCCTGGATTCTTGATAACGCAAGGGTACACATTGCTACAGATGGTTGGGTGGACATCCTGATATTTGGCATATAGGCAATCGCAATGTTGTTTTATGATCTGTTGTTAGTATACTGTCATGCATGGCGGGGGAATTAAATACGTTACTTGAAATGCCAATAAACAGATTTTTGTAAAAAAATGCGAGGCCTATTGCATTGCAAATGCTTGTTATATATGCATGTAATTCCTTCATTGTAGACTCCTGCATTGACTCTAGCATGCTGCTTCGCAGTAACAGACAAACTTGGTAGACATGAATTTGCAGTCAGTCTATCATCAGCAGGAATATTCTTCACTAGTAATATATTTATGTGCAAAACAAAGTTTGCATCTGGTCTCTCGAAATTAGATCCATTCACATTCAAGCTGATAGATAGGGTTCGGGGTCTCTCTCTCTCTGTGATGAATTACTGTCATGCCACTAAGGATTGCCTCGGCTAAACAGCCCCTCACCGTTTTGGGCTTGTTTGCCACTCTCTGAGGGTAGGATGGTTTCGCCAACAGAAGTAGGTTGGGTGGTGGCCTTGTGTTTATAATCTTGTTTTCGTACTCGACATATTTTAAGCATTATTCATAGGAAAGTCAGTGCCTTCCTTATTGTTTAAGTCATCACCGTGTGTCATGGTGCACCCTAAAAGCATAATTTACTATGCTTGAAAAGCCATGATCTTAAATTACGTCATGAAAAAGTGTTATAAGGTGCACGTTTTCCAGTTATTTGATGAGGAGGATATCCCTGCTCGATTACAAAAATAGAGATTGGTAAGTGCACTCGCTTCACAGAGGGAGGTGGGGAGAGTCTGGTAGGACCAAATGACGAAGGGCTGCTTATGGCTACTGCTTCCATGTTTTTCTCTATCTCCTAGTTCTTATCTCGCTCCACCCTTATCTCACGTCTATGTATACAGTTGTATAGTACTCTGTATCTCTGATTATCTCACCTCTTACTTCTTTAGTGCACCTTTCATCTCAGCTTAATTCAGTATCTAAACCCCAGAGGGGAAAGTTAAGGGGTCAACTTTCTCTCCCCTGAATCACTTATTCGCTATGAGATCAATGCGCTTTAAGGAGGAAGAGACCCCGCTTATGATGAAAAAACCCTTCTTACCAGCACTCGTACAAACCGCCGTGACATAGGCCTCTTGCACAACGGTCTCCTGCGCATGGGGCCCTGCCCAGAGAGGCCTGCCCATTACGTTGCTAACCAAGCATTTCCCGTACTGCACTGTTTATTTGGGGGCAGATTTATGAGCCCCTTGCGCCACTTTTGCGTCACTTTTAACATGGGAAAAGTGACGCAAAAGTGGCGCAAGGGGATCATAAATCTGCCCCTTGGTGTATACTTGGTGTACAGGTCAATCAAGTTTGGACGAGGTGCTGTTTGCGCTCTGCCAGTAATATTGTTTTTTGCCTCCTTCCCCATCTTGTTGTCTCAGGCTGCACGCAAGCCTTTGCGCACTTCCACCTACACACACTTTCCTCTAGCCCTGTTGCCCACTCAGCAATTGTCCCTGACTGTCATCCCAATCCCATGCCCCCTGCACATGACCTCAATGTGATCACTTGGGACATTCGGGGAATGCACACCCCCACCCGGTGCGATTCGATTTTTACTTATTTGTGCTGTCAAGGTGCCAACATAGCACTTTTAAAGAGACACACATCACTCAGGTTGAATCTGCATGCTTCCTCTGTCACTGGTTGGGTCAGGTTTACTTGAAAAACTGCTCCTCATACACAAGGAGGGTGCTGATCTGGGTTCAGGCGGGGACCAGCTTCGTGGTCACCAACTCAGCTATAGACCATGATGGTCGCTACTTATTTGTGAAAGGCACACTTGAGCGGTGACGCCTGCTGCTCAGCACTATTTATGCCCCTAGCACAGAAAACCCACCTCCCAGGTTCATCTCACTAGGTTCCCAGCACACTGGAGGGGGCATTCCCTTGCTACCGGGTGGTTATTTTACCAGCGTACTAAACACAGTGCTGAACAGGTCCTACCCTGATCCCCCAATCAATCAATAATTTTTTTTGTATAGAGCGACTATTATCCTGTGAGGGTCTCAAGGGACTGATAGGGAGTATAGGTGGTTCAGGAGAAGAGCCATGTCTTGAGGTCCATCCTGAACTGCGACAGCGATGGCAATTGCCTGAGATGCAGAGGCAGGGAGTTCCAAATCTTCGCAGCAAGGTAGGAGAAGGATCGTCCAGCTGTGATCTTGTGGATCAGTGGGATGGTGGCCAGGGCCAGATGGACAGATTGGAGATGTCTGGTGGGACTGTGTTGAAGGAGAGGCGGTGGTTGAGGTATGCCGCTCTGGTGTTGTGGAGAGCTTTGTAGGCGTGCATGAGTAGCTTGGAAGTAATTATTTTGTTGATAGGTAGCCAGTGAAGGTTCTCAAGGGGCTGGTGATGTGACTGCAGCATGGGATATTCAGGATGAGTCTGGTGGTGGTGTTCTGGATGTTCTGCAGTGTCTTTTGGAGTTTCTGGGTGTTTTGGTGTCGAGTTTGTTGCCGTAGTCGAGTCTGCTGCTGACAAGCGCATAGGTGACTGTTTTCCTGGACTCAGTGGGTTCCACTTGAAGATCTAACAAAGCAGGCAGAGCGTGTGGCAGCAGTAGCATGAAATGGCATTGATTTGGTGGTTCTTTGAAAGAGAGGAGTCCAGGATAATGCCGATGATTCGTGCATGGTCCGTGGGTGTGGGGAGTTCCGAGCACCGAGGGCCACCAAGAGTCATCCCAGGAGGAGGGGTTGGAGCCCAGAATGAGGACTTGGGTCTTGTTGAAGTTCAGCTTGAGGCAGCTATCATTCATCCAAGTGGCCACTGCCTTCATCCCATTGTGGAAGTTGCTATTCATGGCTGTGGGTTCATCTGAGAAGGAGACAATCAGCTGGGTGTCGTTGGCGTAGGAGACAATGCTTAGTTTGTGACTTATGACAATGGCTGCAAGTGGGGCAATGTAGATGTTGAAGAGATTGGGGCCCCGGAAGGGTCCCTGAGGCACTCCGCAGCTGATCTCTGTGGGTTCTGAGTTGAACGATGGAAGTCTGCTTCTCTGTGTTCCACCGGTGAGGAGGGGGAAGATCCATTCTAGGGCTTTGTCATGGATGCTGGCGTCTTGGTGTTTTGTGCCGAGGGTGTGGTGGGAGACAGTGTAGAAGTTAGCTGAGACGTTCAGGAGGATGTGGGCAGCAGTTTCGAGTCGGTAAAGGAGGGAGCAGATGTCGTCTGTAGCAGCGAGGAGAGTGGTCTCTGTGCTGTGGTTGCTTCTAAAGCCCAATTGGGAGAGGTACAGGATGTGGTTTGTTTCGATGAACTTGGAGAGTTATGCGTTGATAGCTTTCTCAATGAAAAGGGAGTAGAGAGATGGACCTATAGTTCAGGAAGTCTGTCGGGGCTGCAGATGTTTTCTTCAGCAGTGGTTGATCCCTGTGTGTTTCCAGTTTTTCAGGAAGGTGGCGGACTCGATGGAGCAATTGATGGTGTGGCAGAGTTCAGGTGCGATGGAGCTGGCAGCTCTGTAAAAATGTGGTGAGGGCAGGGATCCTCTTCATGATTATGATGGTGTCAGGGGTGATGGTGGTCCAGCTGGGTAAGGTCTGCTGAGGTCCAAATCCATTGGGTGCATTACTTGTGGGCGGGGTGGATGGATCTTGGGTAGTGGAACTGTTGTAGATCTTGAGGTGGAAGAAGTTGGTGAGGTTGTCACACAGGTCTTGAGGAGGGAGAATGTCTGCTGTCTCAGTGCTGGGTTTGGCGAATTCTATGACAACGGTGAAGAGCTCTTTGCTGTTGTGTGTGCGTTGGCATTGATGCGTTCCTGGATGGCTGCTTTCTTTGGTAAGGTGGGGTGTGCGGTGATGGCGGTTTTGAAGGCTGCATGGTCTTCCACGATCTTGCTGCTCCTCCATCTTTTCTTGAACTGTTTACGAGTGCACCCTGACCCTTGGAGGGTGGGGGAGAACCAGCACTCTAATGCTAAGAGTCTGGGTGTTTGGCTCTATCACTGGACACTGGCAGAGATATGGTGTCAATGCCACAAGAGGGAAAGGGTATATTCATTCTTATCCCATGCCCATGACCAGCATGCACGCCTGGATCAAATTGCCTGCTCTAAAGAGTTGGCTACACAAGTGACACAAATTGATTATTTGGGGCGGATGCACTCAGACCACAACCCCCAATACCTGCAGGTCTGCTGAGACACCGCACCCTCTCCTATACCACCCTGGAACTTTTGCCCTGAGGTGCTAGAGGATGCAGCACTTCCTGCTACTCTGAATGTCTCATGTACTGAATACTTTGAGGTAAATGCCGACAGGGAGTCCTCCCACTTAACGGAATGGGATGTGATCAAAGTTGCTCTTAGAGGACACTGCATGACTACACTTACTGGCATGCGAAAGCAGATGGATCGGGACATCACAGGAGTGGAACACAATCTTCTCTCACTTGAGACAACAGCCGTCTCCTCAATCATGGGCGGACGTCGGCTCAGCAAGGCACTCCAGGAGCATACTACTTCTGTTATAGCACCTGCGTTGCCTTAACTACACCACACACTCTGCCTGGACCCACGCTGGAGCTGACAAGTAGGGCACTCTGCTAGACTGGTTAACTAGATGCCTTTTTCTGTCCATTACTATACCCTCAGCCTTGGAATTACATGCACAAAGCAAAATACATGAGGCCTTAACCCAACACTACGAGCGTCTGTACACATCAGCAACAGGGATCACTGATTCTGCTGTTGAGGCTTTTTTTTAGCAGATGTGAACCTACCAAGGGTTTCCTCCGATGCAGCACTGAAACTCAACATGGACATCAGCCCTTTTGAGATCTGCAAAGCCATTCAATTGCTAGCCTTGGGAAAAACTCCAGGCCATGATGGGCTTCCTCACAAGTTTTATAAAACACACTCTATGCTACTGGTATCCCGTCTCCAAACCCTGTATAATGTAGCACTTTCATGCTTCCGACTCCCTCAATACCTTTGGGATGCATTGATTGTATCCATACCTAAGCCAGGACTTGATCCTACCAACCTTGACTCCTACCACTCTTGGCGATGCTGAACGCAGTAG
This sequence comes from Triturus cristatus, assembly GCF_964204655.1. Lineage (NCBI taxonomy): Eukaryota > Metazoa > Chordata > Amphibia > Caudata > Salamandridae > Triturus > Triturus cristatus. Next base: position 528,466,951 of record NC_140588.1, on the reverse strand, counting down.
CTAGAATACTTTGTAAAATATTGGTGGAACGGCTGGCTCAGGTGACTCTGCAATTGGTCCAAAAAGATCTCAAAGGGGCAGGTGCAAGGCTGCTGGCCACAGTCTGGCTGTCTGGTACTGGGTCTGGAGAAGACCTTTGATTCCTTAGAATGGAGTTACTTATTTGCTGTATTATCTAGATTTAGTTTGGGCCTCACATATTTGGTCTTATGAAACTCCTGTACCCTGCACCCCTGGCCCATGTCAAGATGGGTAGCTACATATTTGATCCCATCTGTATAGGATGCAGCACTGGTGTTTTCTCTAGGTTAGCATAAGCATGTTGCAGATTGTCCTCTGCTTTGCGCACATTACTATAAAAAAGATTTTGTTTTGTGCCACATTGTACTTTCACAGAACCTGCTGTTGTTTTCATTTTCTGTCTTTTCCTGGGATTTAGTCTGCACACTGTAGGCAAGGTCAAACAACAATGCCAATGCATTATTTTGTTCTGGTCAGGCCTCAGCACCTAGACAAAACACACAAATGCAGCTGTTGTTTGGGAACACATACTTTTTCATATAGCTATGCACACACACACTTAGGGCCATATGTAGATAGCTAAATACCGGTCGGTAACGGCCGAAAATTGGTAATTTCCCCGTTACCGGCTGGTATTTAGCCCTTTCCAATGTAGGAGGCAGGTTTTAAGGATTCGGTAATTTACCGAATCGGTATTTTAAGAAATCGGTAAAATACTGATTCGGTAAATTACCGAATCCTCAAATCCTATGTAGGGAGCACTCAAGTGCTTTTTTGTTTCAAGGATTCGTTATTTACCACCAACTACAGGTTGGTGGTAAATACTGAATACCTGTTAAAAAGCACTTTTGTGCTCTTCTAGATATGCCATGTGGGAGACATACATGCCCTTAGGGCATGTATGTGCGCCACATGTGCACACATGCACGATTCAGGGGTGCAACAGGGTGTCAATGTGACACCCTGCCACCCTTGAATCTGCTCCCCCTATTACCGAATCGGTATTTACCGAATCGGTAATAGTCAATGGCTTCCCATTCATTCCTATGGGCCTCCAGGCCCATAGGAATGAATAGGAAGGTATTCCTTATTACCGATTCGGTTAATACCGAATCAGTAATACCGAATATTACCGAATCGGTAACATTTACTGATTTTTTACCTACATTATATTTACCGATTCATAAATACCGAATCGGTAAAATTCGGTATTTAAGAATCGGTAAATATAAATTACCTACATATGGCCCTTAGAGAGGTTTCTTTCCAGGGAAGAGATCTTGACAGCACCTGAGATGTTAAACTTTCATCTCTGCATGCTAAGGTGTGGAGTCTGCTGCCTACACCCAGAGTTCTTTTGATATGTAATGACTTTGCTTCTGTAGCAGCGGAAGGGGTTAGGCTACCCTGTCTTATATAATCTCAGCTCCTATTATGGTTTATGGACTACTTACTATGTTGACCGTTTTTGTGTTAGGCATTTTCTTACTCATTGTGGCACTTATACTGCATACTAGAGCACAGTAGTTAAAATAAACATTTTACATTTTTCTCATGTCTCTGTCAGCACTTATTGTGGACTAGTACAAATGTGAGAGAGAAAGGGTGTGTGAAATAGTGTTGTGTTCTGGGGTGTCTAATCACTTGCTCCTCTGTGAGTGAGTAGGAGGGTAAGTGAGACACTATAGCTAGTCGATCACAGGCTCATGGGTACTCAGGTGGTAGAATGACTCAGTCTCTGCCTACTAAGGTTCTATGATCTCATGCATAGTTCTGTGACTCTGCAGAATCCCTGCAACAGCACCCCACAGGGCTGTACCCTTTCCCCTCTCCTCTTTTTCCTGCCTATGAAACCACTAGCGCATAGAATGAGAGCACAGGGACAATACGGGGGAATCCCGCTAGGAGATGTAGTGCACAGTGTCTTGTTTTACGCCAATGACCTGCTCCTCTATCTATATGATATTTCTGAACTCGGGCTAGAAATTGAGCACCTGTTTGCTACCTTTGCCACTGTCTCCGGTATGTGGGTAAGTTGGACCAAGTTTTGTTTCTTCCCTCTGTTGGATGGAGCAGGGGACCCTGCGCTTTGGCTGGTTGAGAAGTTAATACAATGGCAACCAGATATGATCTGCTATCTCAGTATCTGGATCTACAGAGACAAAGGCATTGGCGGATGAAAATGTGCTTTGGGTAGTGTCCTCCTCCTACTGACAAATATCCTTCTGGACATCGCTCACACTGTCAGTAGCGGGACGCATTGCACTGTCCAAGATGGTGCCAATGTCCCAATCTATCTGTTTAAGACCTTTCTTTGTCATGCTGGAGCGCCTGATCAGTGACTTCATTTGGCATGGCAATCACTGTTGCGTGCCACTACTAAAGCAGTGCTTACCGACAGACATGGGTGGGTGTGGGGCACCATATTTTGAGCACTATTACCTTGCTTCTTAATTGCACTGGGTGGCACCCTGGCTTGCTGAGCGGGACCAAGACGACATGGTGATTTTGACTTTCAGTGATGCACTTTGGGCTGGGATTCTAGCTTACCCTGCCTAGGTTTCCCAGAAACGAAATTCAAACTGATGCAATTCTAAATTCTACATCGGGTATACCTCACCCCTGCACACATCAATCGTTTCTTCCACCGTACTTATGCATCTTGTCCCTGGCGCTTACACGAGGAGCCAGACTTTGTGCACATGTTTTGATTCTCCCTTATTTATTTATATAACTGCCTACTGGTTGTTTGTTACTGTTCGCCTCTCCTGTGTTTTCAAGGGTTTCCCACACTTCACACTTGGAGTGTTACCACACCCTAAAAAACAACAGAGCAGTTGCCACGTTCATAGATCTGGTACTTCACACAAAACATGAGGAATTCCACATGCATGGAAGTCGCGGTCCCCTCTTAAACCACATGCTTGGACCCAGTCGATGGAGGTGTGGGCGCTGCCAGTGGGTACCACCCTCCAGTCTGAAGAACTGCAGGCCTTCAGAAGTTCCCATTACCACGCCAGTGGGATGCTCTACTCAAGAGCTTCAAAAGTAATGTGGACATCCCTGCCCCCCTCCATCACAACCACTAGACCTCCCACATTCAGACCCTGCATTCTTTCCCGCTGGAGACCCAGATCTTCCTCCTGTCCCTGTTATCTAGCCAAACACATTCCCTGATCACCTGCCACTGCAAGACTGACATTACAGGTACTCCGTTGGTGTGATCCCCTACCCTGTCATGTTCAGGTGCCCTAGGGGCACTATTTGTGTGATACACCAGCACACCCCTAGTTTGACTCTGTACTTCTTTATCTATACAGCACTGCACCTACACGTGGCTGCATTACAATTACTTCCCTTTTGGTACGGGACTTCTATACCTTGTGGATTGATGACTCACAAATGTCATTGCAACCTATATTTCTTGTACATCCTTGACGATAACATTTGTAAAATTCCAATAAAAATATATATTTTTTAAATTAAAGCAGTTACAAAGCCATTGAAGAATAAAGAAAGCAACTCTGAAGCATAACCCATAAACTCTGCATTCTCACCAGAGATTCAGAATGAATTGGAATAACTATTTAACGTTTCCAACACAAACCTATCCATGGCAGTGAGAAATGCCCCGCATGTACCCTTCAAAACAGTTAAAAAAGTATCATTATTTCAGCCAAAATGTAAGAAAAATTGAAATGACATAGCAGGCACCCAAGTCCCTCTTTTCTTGCATGATGGTATTACCTGGATGTAATATTGTTCATGCTCTAATTAAATAATTAGAGGGTTGATGCGCAGGATTGGAACTAACTAGCAAGTCTTCGTAAGACTTCGTAAGACTAAGTCCGAGTTCCAATTAATAAAAACCTCACAAGACAGATATAAAAATAAAAACATAAAGGTTCATTTAAAATTAGGTTCATTACAGCAGGCAAAAAAAACTATTAGTTAAACTATGGGAAATCAGCGTATATAATAGGTCACAATCAAATAATGCTGAGGGTCAACATAAGATTGACCTCCAAAGTAAGGAAACAGTCAGAACCAAAATATAGCTCAGCAGGATGACTGACATAGAGTCTGCTCTTTAAGCAAGTGTAAAAAAACTCTAAGATTAAATCAAATTACAGATTATAGCAGAGTAAACACAGTTAGAAAGACAGGAAAAGTATAAGTTTAAAATGAGCAAACAGACTAACTTGCTTCCTGAACAGGTCAGGAAAAGTCTAACATATTTCCAAAACCCAAAGTATTCAATATGGTTTTAGACAATAAAAGACACATGTGACATAGTGTGAAATAACATAATAGTGGTGGAATAACAAAGATCTGTGTGAATTAACCAATGACTGTTCAAATACGCATTATACATTAAATAAGTTACATCTAGTACACACCTTATATTCTGCATATTAATATAAATCACGTGCATAAGAAATGTAGAAAAAGTCAGAACATTTATATAACTTAACAAACAGTAAACAAATTCAGAGCACAAATGAGTCTCTAGTTTGAGGGCCTTACAAATGGCAGCATACAGAAACATCTCATCTCACCTCTCGCTTGGTGACATCTGGGCAGGGGAAAAACGTTTAGTCAGTGTGAACTTTGAACACTCTTCATAATCCTGATTCTGGAGCAAATTCTTGTTTTTATATATTTTATATGTTAATTAGTGTTCACATATTTTGCCTCACAGTGTATTCCAAGTACACCAATCCACAAAATTGTTGTTGTTGCATCATTTCTGTTTAGAGTGGCAGTAACAGCCAAACATTTTTAACTTGAATAGTATTGGTATGTGAGTCCAGCTGAAATGTATACTTATGGATATTAAATGTTAAGAACGTTATCATCTTACCTCTAGAGGTATAGCAGCAGTTCTCTTAAAGTCTTCTGTTACCCCATTACCATGTAAGCATCTTTTTCATTAGGGTTCAGTTACTATGCCCAATTGGTGTCTACAAATGGACTGATGTGTTTGTGCTGGTAGTTCGCCATTCACTTATCTTACCAAGTTTCCTCCAGGTATCAAGCAGGCTGTTTCGTGGTCTACATTAAAGTGTTGTGAGTGATCAGGATATGTGTTTTTGTGGACTTGTGGTGATCTATCATCTGTATTATTGGCCAGAGCCATCAGGATTATGTCCCATGTGCCAATTTCTATTCTTCCATCCCTTTGCCTTTACATCCTTTCGAGATATAAACCAGTTATCAGAGATAAATAAAAATGCAAGGAAAAAAGAAACTGATATTCAAGTACTGTAATCAAATGTACAGGGGATCAATTGTCTCCTCAAGCTAAGGAAATATAGTAACAAGCATTAATATTAATATATACAGAATACCTTTAGTAAGTATAGATCTAGTATTATTACTTAAATAAACAAATTCAAGTTTATAAAGTGAGCAGGACACTCTCTAATGAACGAGCATTGTGAGCTATACGTTCTACTTTCCTTGCCATTTTTAGGTCGAGGACCGTCCGGTCTGCCGAAGGCAGAACCGGAAGTCGGAGATTTAATGTTTCCTAGAGTGGCTATTTAGCCCGCCTCTCTTTTTGCTTCTCCTCCATTGGCTGGCTTCCTAAATGGAGGCCAGCCATTGGAGGAGAGAGCCGTCCCTCCAAATAGGCTCCGTCTTTTTCAGATTCGGGGGCGTGTTCCCTGCTCTTCTTTCCACTTTTTAGCCACGCCCCCGAATCTGAAACCGATGCTGCGTTTCTCCGAGGCATTTCTGCTTCGCCTCGGAGAAAGGCAGTGGTGTGCTTGTATATGGGGCTAAAAGGGAGCGAGCTGTTTCCGCGTTGTTCCTGCCCACTCCACATTCGCACACAAATGTAGTTCATCTTTGACTGATAAACAGTTGTCATGTTCGAATAGGAGCGGAGTCATCTAAGAGCTTTAGGAGCAGCATTGTGATCTTGGCCTCGGAAGGCCAGTGCACTTTTAGAACGGACGTCGAATGTACTTGAGTTTTCTTAGACGCAGACCAGCGATTGCCATCGTGTTGCTTGCTGTCGGGTTCGCTTGCTCTGCCGTTACTATTGTGATATTGGTTACAAGATATTCGGTGTGCTTTCTGGGTGTGTTTCTAGCGAATATATATGGCAGCGTGTTTTAGAGACGGATTTCCATTCCAACGCATAAGCAGCCATCTTAGAATGGGGAAGGTCCCGCGTTTCTCTTTGTATTTTCTATTTGTCCATGTTTTTCAAGTGTATGTAAAAAATTCTCGCTGTAGCAATGCTTCTGATGGTAAGTGTGCGTGTTGGCGCAGATGGGAGAGGGCGTCTTTCAAGTGGTATAATTCGACCTCTCGCATAATTTATCATGTGTGCAGCGCAGGTAGGGATGCTCTATTGGGTTCACTAGATAGGGTTAACAAATATCCTGAGTTCACGGAAGGGTTATTCAGGGGCAGAGCAGGATGGGAAAACACGTGTCTGGTACTTGTGACATAGTCGCGCACTAAAGAACTTTTCCACATCTCTGCAGCCAGATCCTCCTGTATTGCATGTACGTTTTTAAATATACAAAAGAGACACTTTCGGAAATGTCTGTTAAAAGTTTAACATATGACACGTGTACACTGTAACTTAATGTCTTGTCGCTTGCGAAGTTTCCTTGTAAGTGGTGAATTGCTTCTTAACACAAGTGTTTTGTTAATTTATTCTGATATGCGTTCTGTTTGCGGCTTGGGGTTTACCCGTGTACAATGTATTTTCCAAGTGTCCCCTTGTACATGGTTTTTATTTTGAATGTATATTTTTTTTCTCCCCATTTTATGTAGCGCGACTTCGACTCAAACGTTTTGGAGTGCTCTACATGAACACCAGTTTCATTACACAAGGTCATTCCATTTTGTAAGGCGCGGGTAAATTAAATGATTTGGCCAGAATCAAAGGATGTTGAGTGTGAAAGCACAATTTCTAAAAGGAAACAGACTACACACGGATTTGGTATGAAATAAAAAGCGAAGTTTATTTGCCCAAGGCTTGAGCAAGAACGCTTAGTTAACCAAACTGCATAAGCATTCTGCCTCACTGGTGTGCTTTGTGCTTTTTTTAGCTCCCCTCCCAGCTGAGGCCAGTCGCTCCACACCAGGTGAGGTCAGTACCGCCACACCTCGAGTCAAATCCGTCCACCGAGGGGTGTATGCTCGCCCATTCCTCCCCCACCACCTTCCATGAGTGAGGAGTTCCGGCGTCCGCTGCTTCTTTCTCAAACTCGGCGCTAGTGTGCGCGTAGTGAGGAGGTCCGCCCCGGCGCCAGAGAGGCTCGACTCGTGCCTTCTGCCCTCCCCATGCCACCTCCTCTCCTCTGCAGGGATAGGCTCAGAATCGTCCAAACTGGCCCCCAAATCCCGACATGGCACAATGCCCCTGAACTAGTGATGTCCTTGTTTTTAGAATAACTAACTCATTCGCCTCCTTTACATACACCACATGAAATTAACATGCAGTGAGACATGATGGCTCTCAAACCTGATGAAAACTATAATTAAAAAAAAAAATTCTTGCTCAAAACAAAACGTTTTCACTTGTTTGTTTTATGAGCGAACAATCAGGGCTCCTAGATTATCAATGCCCAGTGTACTTCCACCGTAGTCCGGCACTGCTCAGTAGCGGCTAGCACTATCAGGCAGTGCGGGGATCCCGCGGAGCACACAGTCTGCTTCATGATCAACTCTCTCTCCCTTTCTGACTACACCGGTTCCGAAAAAGAACATGCAGTGACAGCTGATGCAACGCAAGGAAACGTGTGTTCACAGGCTTACTGGGAGTAGTAGTTCAGTATGCAGCCCGTGGTCGTTGGTGTTCATGATACCCTTGACAACATAAAACTACATCCCCTGGCGTCCTATACGAGGGAGGCATATCAAAGTAAGGGAAGGTAATGACTTTCGCGCAGGTTGACGGGAATTGTAGTCTTATTGGTTACTCAATTATGTTCAAATAAGTATTTTAACCGTGCAAAAAACCTACATATGCCAATATGCACATGATGAAAGAAGCTCCCCAAATTCGGTGGGGCGTAGTTCTTTCAGGTTGAGATGTTCGGGAGTGCCCCGAGGTCCTTGAGTAGAGGTTCAGACGATCTATAAATTAAAAAAACAGCTATATATTGCGTGCTGACCCTATAATGCCGAGACCATTGCATTGTAAACCACCGGTGTTTTTGTCCCGGCGGTAGCAACACCAAGAGGCCTGGTGGCTCACCGGGGGATGGCATAGCTCTCGCGGGCGGCGCCAGGTGGATCTGTGTGGCTCTGTATGTATGTCTGGGGGATACACTTTGTATGTGTGTGGCTCTATGTGGGTGGTTCTGTATGTGTGTGGGGTTGGCTCTCTCACTACGTCACTCTCTCTCCCTAACTCTCTCTCTATCTACCTTACTCTCTCTCACTACCTCACTCTCTATTTCAATACCTCACTCTCTCTCTCTATCTCACTACCTCACTCTCTCTCTGCTAATGCACCCACTATGAGATTAGAGTCAGAGCATGTATGAAGAATGTGTGACATGGATTGTCAGAATTGCGAGTCAACGCCTGTGGGGCCATAAATGATAAGCACAGAAACATGGGATCCATTAATAAGAGTGGGAAGAGGAAGCCAACGTCCATCTTTATCCTTCTCTTCTTTTTCTATAGTAAGGGATAAGGATTAATGAAAGAGTATGACCACTCCATTTTTCCTATCTTTAGATAGGGAATTATAGACATGATCTACCCATTGTTTTTTAAGAGAATTAACATCATTGATTTCTAAAAACAGAATAATGGCTGTACATCTGACTTATAGAAACATTCATAATAATGGAAAAGAATAAAATACTCAAGGTGGCTGATAGATGAAGGAACTGTCTTGATTAAGTAGTGCAGATGAGGATAGATAATTGGTAAGTGGAGACCAGAAGGCTTCTTTACGAATAAGTTGTTGAGAAGTTTTGGCGGAAGCTCTATCCCGTTTATGATGGTAACAAAGGAGGTTCCATCAGGCTGAGAAGGAAACTTTAGAAGTGTCCTTCCAATTAGAGGTGATTACCTGAAAAGCAATAGCTATTAACAAGTCCACAAATCTGCCCACCTTGCGAGATCCGAACCAATTGGCAGAATTACTTCCCAATAATATGGAGTAAATGTCAAAGGGAAAATTAATATAACAAATGGAGGAGATTGACACACAAACCCTGGAACAAAACCGATCAATATTGGGGCAAAGAAAAAAGGAATGCATGAAAGAGCCAGGGGTAGTATGACATGTCCAACAATTCGGAGATGAGGCCGAATAGTACTTGGAGAGAGACAATGGAGTTAAAAATAATCTTTGATAAAAATAATAGAGAGTGTGAGTAGTACTAGAAGTGCATGAGGTGTGATGTATGCATGTCCAGATGGAGTTCCATGTGTGAGCAGAGAGGGTATGCTGCATATCAGATTCCCATAAGAGCTCAACTTTACTTTTGGGGCGGTTGGGCGAAGAAATATAGAGGTGTTTGTATACATTGGAGGCTCTAATAGAAGGAGAAGTGGGTAAAGGCTCTAATAGGGAGTCCGGAGAAGGAGGGGGAGGTCCGGAAAGAAGAGAGAATTGATCCGCCAAGAGTAATCGCAAAGAGTTGCATCTTGATAAAGAAGAAAGAGGTAGGTTGAATGTGGACTGAACCTCTTGTAGGGAAATAAAATCGAGAATCCTGTAATAAATGCTTAACCAGGAGGATCCCTTTGGCAGCACATGTTCTCCAAAAAATAGTACGGTTTGACAGCTTAATACATTTATTGTGCCAGAGAGGTGAGTCTAATAATATTTGTAACGGGCTGTGGGATTTACACTTTGGGGTCGATTTTGATCCTGTATTTTTTTTTTTCGTACGACTCGTATCCGTATTTTTTTCCGTACGAATCGTACAAGTCACGTCCGACCCGTGAAGTACGATTCGTACGGGAAAAATACATACGGATAGGCCCGATCCGTACGAATCGTATCGGGAAAAGTTGTACGAGACGGACCCGGACACTTTCCGTACGAATCATAAAAATACAGCCCGAGCGTTCAAGTGCGATCCGGACCGGCTTTCCGATTTACGATTCGTACGGAAAACGTCCCGTACACGGGGAATGACTTTACCCGCTACGAAGCGAAGTTTGTACGACTCGTATCCCGGGAAAAGTTGTTCCCGGGGTGCGAGTCGTACAGGCACCCCCATGCATATGTACGCACCTTACAACAACATCGCGTATGCACGCTGCGTACCCCCAGCGCGTATGTATGCACCGTACCCCCAGCGCATATCTACGCACCGTACATACGCACTGGGGATATGGTGCGCACATACGCGCTGGGGGTACGGTGCGTACATACGCGCTGGGGGTACGGTGCGTACATACGCGCTGGGGGTACGCACCGTACATACACAATGCATGGGAATGTATGCCTGTACGACTCGTACCCCTGGGGACTCAGCTTTTACGGCTGTTATTGGCTCCCGTAAAAAAAGAGCCATACGGAGTGACGTAGGGACGAATCGTACTTGCTGGGCCGTAAAACGCTGCTTAAATATGTACGGACGTCACGTACAGGCTGTTCCGGATCAGAATCGTAGTTTTTTTTGACCCGTACGGTCTTTTGTATGAAACGTACGGAAATAGGCTTTCTGTACAAATCGTACTTCCTAGCTTGTACGGAAAGTTTACCGGGTACGAGTCATACGGAGAAAACGCTCCGTACGACGATTCGTACGGCCTTTTTTCAGGATTGGAATCAGCCCCTTAATAGGAAAAAAAGTTGAAATGCATTTTGAAATCGTCGGGTAATTAGAAGAACGAGGTGGGTGAGCAAAACTGGCTAACAAAGAAAAAGGAAGAGGGGATATCAAAGATTCCTCCAATAAGTGCCAGACAGAAGAAAAGGATCCTCCAGTAGAGGATAAGTACGGTAGCGCTTGGCGAATCAGAAAGGAGGACGGATACTGCCTGAAATTGGGAAAATGGACACCTCCCTGATCCTTAGGGGCAGAGAGATTAGCTAAAGAGATGCGAGCTTTCCGACCGTTCCAAAGAAATGTACTCAAAATTGTATTAAGAACGAGGTGGGTGAGCAAAACTGGCTAACAAAGAAAAAGGAAGAGGGAATATCAAAGATTCCTCCAATAAGTGCCAGACAGAAGACAAGGATCCTCCAGTAGAGGATAAGTACGGTAGCGCTTGGCAAATCAGAAAGGAGGACGGATACTGCCTGAAATTGGGAAAATGGACACCTCCCTGATCCTTAGGGGCAGAGAGATTAGCTAAAGAGATGCGAGCTTTCCGACCGTTCCAAAGAAATGTACTCAAAATTGTATTAAGGGTCTTGAAAAATTTCAATGGAAGTTTCACCGGTAGCATGGACAAATATAAGTTGATAACTGGGAGCAACATCATTTTAATAGTGTCCAATCTACCCCACCACGACAAAAATAAGGGGGACCATCTACCTATCATGTTGTTAATTTTAAAAAGAACCTCATCCAAATTGGACTGAATCGTTTTTGTAATGGGAGAAGAATAGTTAATCCCTAAGCAAGCAATGCTATTGGTAGTCCATTTAAAGTCAATTCCTTCAAACATGCTCCTTAAACAATACTTATTTAAAGGGAGCACTTCAGATTTGGAAAAATTCAACTTATAACCAGACAAGGCTGCATAGGACGAAAGAAGTTCAGTAAACGCGGGCAGAGAAGTAGAAGGATCGGAAACATATAACATAATATCATCTGCGTAAGCGGTGAATTTAATTTCAACAGTTTTATGTTGAAAGCCCCGGAAGGTGGAGGAGCATCATAAAGAATGAAGGAAGGGCTCGTGAGAAAGGAGAAAAAGTAAAGGGGAAAGGGGACATCCCTGATGGGTACCCCTTTGTAAAGGAAAAAAAGAGGATTGAGAGCCATTATCAACAAGCATTTGCAATGCAATAGGTCTCGCATTAACGCGAGTTTGAGCTATTGTCATTGTAAATAGCAATGCCTTTTATTTATGTTTTTAAAAAGAAAACAAAAATAAAAGGCATTGTTATTTGCAATGTCAATAGCTCAAACTTGTGTTAATGCGAGACCTATTGCATTGCAAATTCTTTTTATAAAGGTGTTTTTGCTGCATGGGCATCCAATGCTTTGCCTCTCTTCAGAGTGCATAGAGTGATGGTCACATATGTGCCAACTGTGATTACGATTCTCTGAGAAAGTGTGCGAAGGAATTACAAATGTTTCGAAATATGGAAAGCACCTGGGGAAAACTTTTTGGTGGTAGACACCACTCCCCTTGTGGGAAACTGGCTTGCTCGCTTTTGTTTTGGCATGCCCTATGCGGGCTGTGAAGTAAGAAGGTGATGGGTGTCGAGGGGACGTGAGCGGCATCCGCCTAAGAAAAAAATTGAACACCTGCCTATTTTTTAATTTATTTTTTACAAAGTAATCCCTGCCCCTAACACATGGCATTGGGAAACTGAAACATGTCTTCAGGACATGCCAAGTCCGCCCTTGCAAAAAGATCTTTGAAGCCTAAGGAAAGAATTCATTATCTAGAGCAAGAGTGTGTAGAGCAGAGGCCTTCAAACTGGGGGGAGAGCCCCCCTGGGGGGCCATAAGTGATCTCAGGCGGGGTGCCAGTCTCCGGCCAAGAGAAGCAGCATGCTTTGTTTCAAGTGTTAAAAATGCAATAGGTCGCGCATTTGATTAAGTTAAAGCCATTTGCTTTGCTAATGGTATTGTACAGCAAAGCAAATGGCTTTAACTTAATGAAATGCGAGACCGATTGCATTATTCCCGTTTTCAAATTCTCTAAATAGTTGTCTAAGTTCTCAAAAGACGGTAATTACCTCATGTAGTGTTGCTGTGCACGTTTAGTTGAAAGTTTATGCTTATGAAATAAGCTATTCTCAAGCATAAAAATGAATGTTGCATCGTTTCTCATCAAAATTACACACGCCGCAAGCTCTCAACATTGCCAGCATACAACACTTTTAAAAAGTTTTAAACTTTTTTGGGGGGGGGCAAAGTGAAACAAGACATAAATCTCAGAGCAGTGAAGTCACTCTACGTTCACAGGACCTGGAGCCTGAGCAGAAATGTAACCCCTGTGTCCATTCCTTTATTTCCCGGTGTATTCGGCACCACAGACCACTGCGGCCCTTGATCTGCTGGGAGCTGACATGCTGACAGGGCTGGGGAGACGCCGGCGCTGCTCTGGAGGTGTGATCCTCAGCAGTGAGTCAGCGAGGGGGCATGGAGAGGCCCGTGATGGCTGGGTTCTGAAAGGAGCGCTGGCAGCACCTTAATAGCAGCAGCGACGGCGCATGGCACAGCAGCAGCCCCATCACCTGGCCTGCACCACGGCCCCTGACACTTGCAAAGTCAGTCTGGGGGGTGCCCCAGGGGCACCTGAATGTTATGAAATGAACGCGCCTCTCGCAAGATCGCACATCCCAGCCAAACAACATGGAAGTGCGGGTAGGGGGGTTGCCCAACACGGAGATACAAGCGGGAGGGTGGGGTGATTAACAAAGCACAGACAACGGGAGCGGGGAAGGTAGGGAAGAGGGAGGGGGGTAAAAGAAGGCACCAAAGCAGTCGTTCCTGCAGTAAGAGAAACGGAATAACGAAAGTAGTGCTCACAGTCTACATAACGCCTACCGTGTTAAAATACTTTACAGTAAATACAACAAACCAGTACCACTGTAATGGAAAGCGCCGCGGCCAGCCGTGAAGCGAGGACGGAGCATATTTAAACAAGCTCTTTGAAGAAGTCACAATGTTACAAGCGCGGCCGAAGCGGACCGCGCTTGTGCAATTTAAGCTGCCCGCAATGACAATGAAAAACAAGCATTGGCCGCGCAAAACGTGATAGGGGCGGGGAGAATGAACAAAGCGCGAGACGCGATGGTGGGGGGTGGGGGAGAGAAGCGGGAGTGTGGTGTGAAATAGCAGCAGGGAAGGAGGCGGAGAGGGGCTATGAGGGAGAGCGACGTAAAGCCATATGGCTGCTTTGCGCGCGTGCACGCCTCGTGCACTGTAGCTCTATGCCAGGGGAAGCACTTTAAAAACTCACTTACAAAATGTCTCAAAGAGACAGCTTTCGCTGTCTCAGCGAGACCTAAAAACTAAAGTGGTTGGAGAGGAATATAGCAAGGGCACGCATCATGAAAAGCCAATGAACGCGATCAGAAGCTTTTTCCGTGTCGAGACTTATGGCAGCAATGGGAGAGGAGCTTTAAGATGCAAGATGTATAATATTAAGAAACGTTTTAGAGTTGTCAGCAATGGTCCTTCCCTTATCAAATCCTGTTTGCTCTGAACCAATCATGTAAGGAAGTACCTGATTAATACGAAGGGCTAACACCTTGGCAAATAGCTTGCAATCAAGATTATTCAATGATATGGAACGATAGTTGGCACACCGGGACAGGTCTTTGTCTTTTTAAAGAACTAAACAAATCATAGCCTCAATAAAAGAGCCCCGAGCCTCACCATTGAGAGCAAAATACTGAAAGGGAGATAAAAGATGGGGCAGAAGAATGGGAGAAAAGCAAGCATAGAACTCGGCAGTGAGACCATCAGGGCTAGGGGCCTTATCTTTAGGTAACATGGACAAAGCAGACTTAATCTCAGAAAGAGATATGTCTTTTTCCAAAATAGAACAATCAGGAGGGGAAGAACGGGGAGGTAGTGAATTAAAGAAAGAGTCCAAATCTGTATCCGAAGGAGAAGATTCAGGAGTATAAAGGGGCTTATAAAAATCTGTAAAAAAAATCAATATTTCTTCATCTTTAAAATGAGGAATATCATAATCATCAATAATTTTGAGTATTATAGATCTTTGGGATTTAACCTTAAGGTAACTCGCCAATAGTTTACCTGCTCGATTGCGACCACCGTAGAATTTAGAGTTAATTTTTAATAGCGTCCCCGAGGCTTCTTCCGTAGATCTCTTGTTAAAGTCAAGTTTTGCCTGGATCAAGTGCTTGAGGGTATCGGCATTTTTAGAAGAAAAATATGCATGATCCAATATTTTAATGGAAGAGACCAGAGCAACAGATTCCTTACGATACTGTTTTCATTTACTAGCTACATAATCTATAATATCAGTATGAAAGGGCATATCTGGACTAGCATTAAGGAAAGAAAATGTGGATACAAAATCTTTAAAGCGTCCAAGAAAAGATGAATCTTTTATAAAGGTAATTATTAAATAGCCAACCACGAGACTTAGAGGGTAAGGAAGGAAGATCTAAGCTAATCAAAACAGGAGCGTGATCAGAAATGAGAATGGAACTAATCCCTGCAAGCAGTAGATTAGGTAGAAGATGTGGGCTTAAAAAAATATTATCAATTCTAGAGGTAGAGTTATGTGTGGGAGAATAAAATGTATATTCTAAACTATCAGGATTATATATTCTCCAGGCGTCAACCAAACCCCTTGCACGAATGGTCCCAGCAAAGGTTTTTTGCATTTTGTTAGGAATATATCCAGAAGAGGATTTCCGGTCCGTAAAAGGGTCCATAACCTGATTGCAATCACCACCCACTATGAGATTAGAGTCAGAGCATGTATGAAGAATGTGTGACATGGATTGTCAGAATTGCGAGTCAACGCCTGTGGGGCCATAAATGATAAGCACAGAAACATGGGATCCATTAATAAGAGTGGGAAGAGGAAGCCAACGTCCATCTTTATCCTGCTCTTCTTTTTCTATAGTAAGGGATAAGGATTAATGAAAGAGTATGACCACTCCATTTTTCCTATCTTTAGATGGGGAATTATAGACATGACCTACCCATTGTTTTTTAAGAGAATTAACATCATTGTCATTAAGGTGAGTTTCTTGTAACATTGCAATATTGCCTAGTACTCTGCACATTTCATCAATCTTTTTTCACAGTTCTCCACTTCCTGCAAGGCCCACTCTGACACCTCATGACTTTCCTCCCAGCTCTTCCCTAGTTCTATGGGCCATCATTCTCTGTGCAGCATTCCATTCACCATATCCATCTGTTCACTGCACATACCTTCACTCTTCAATGCCCCAATATAAGAAACACCCTCTGTACACTTCTCTAATTCTAGACACCACTGTTTTTCTTCCTCTTTGCATGGGTCTTTGCTCTCTGCACAGCTACAATTTTACCCTCCACTCTGCACATAGAATCCAAGCAGCACAGGACCCAATATTCAGCAAACAACATTACAGTCTGCACAGATCTTAAGATTTTGTTCATGTCTGCACTCTCATACACTCTTGGCATACACCTAGACTCTGAATGTCCCACTTCCTCAAACACACCCCCACTAAACCTTTCTGCTTTCTGACAATTGCTTGCACAACCTTGCAAGATGAGCATCTCCACTCTCTGTGTGCTGACATCACAGTCCTAACGCTGCAAAACCTCTCTCTTCCCAGCACACTCCACATAGGCTTCCCTAAAACAAATCTGTACCTACTGCCCAGCCCTCTGCTGCAGCACTGCCCACATCTTCTCAGTGTATGCCTTACTACCCATCTCCTAACTTTCGGAACAGCTTTTCACATGAGCTTGGGTCTCTACACAGTGACCATTGCAGGTAAAGTTACCCATAAATTATTCACAGTTCTCTACTGTCTGCAAAGCAAAGATCTCTACAATATCCTCTACTCACCTTACCCTTCGAATCCCTCCTCTACATTCTGCCCCCGGCACATCACTTTACTCTCTGCATGACCCTTCAATCAAAGAACATCTCACACTACATACACCTTCTACACTCTCTGCACAACATCCAATTCTCTGCCCAGACTCACTCTACCAGCTCACACTCTGTGCACTTACCACTCCATGCACAGACAACTGCACACCCCCACTATCTAACCAGTGTTCCAATTTGTATGTATCCCTCTACTTTCTGCACAACCACCAGTCTTTACAAAGACTAGTCTATGCACAGCCTTCCACTCATCTCCTCGGTAGAAAGACACCCACACTCCATGCATAGCAAATTCCACTGCACAACATTCCACTCTGTTCTGCAGCCTACCAATCTGAACCCTCCACTCCATGCACAGGAATCCATTATGCAGCTCCCATCACTGCGCATCACGATATAGCCCTACTCTCTGCTCCTCCAATCTCTATTTTTACCCAGCCCTCCACTTTACCAGGCACCCAGCTCTTGGCAGCTTTGCATTGACTTTGAGCTCAAACCAGATTTTTTATCGCCATGCAACCACTGTGCGTCCCTAAAACCAGAACTGCCCTTAGTAGCTTGCAAAAGGCATTCTTTTTTACTGCTCTGTCAGCTGTACAATCATTCATTCTCTCAACTGGCCCCTTTACCCTGCACAAATTCACACCCTGCATGTAAGAAATAGGGTTACTGAATGAGGAGGGTGAAACACTGCTCAAGCAGCAACCACAATACTTGTCAGGATAAAGTCAAAAGCAAACCAAAAATTAGCATGTGCTTAACCCTCTGGTAGCTTAGCACAAACATAGTTAAGCTTAACTTAGAGGCACTGTGTAAAGTATTTATTCAACACTTGAAAATGGTAATAAAGTAAAACACAACACAGGAAAATTCCTACACTAATTTAGACAAATAGATGAAAATTAAATAAATAATTTAAGGCAAGAATGACAAACATCCAGTCAGCAGAACCAGAGATATGCAATGTTAAAGATTTAAATGAAAATAGTGCCAAAAAGCACAAAGGACCAACTGTGGTTATCTGGTCGTGCTGAACCGGGGCAAAGTCACAATTTCAGACTGACAGATGGAGTGTGAATTGGCTACAGGGACCCTGTTAGGCAGGCTGAACAAGAGTATCTTAAGTCTAGTTGTGGAGTGATGCAGTGTCCAGCATCAAGGATGCATCGTGCAGCAGAGATTCATAGGAGCTGTGAAGTTGTGATGTGAGGTCCTATGTCATTGTCGAGGATACCTTCAATGAGGGATTTTTGATGCAAAGGCCTTCTTTGAGATGCGTCGTGCACCAATTGGTTCCAAAGAAGCTGCAGGCTTGAAATGTGGAGTCCTGATTCATCGTCAAGAGTGTTATCGATGTGTTGCTTGTGATGCAAAGGCCTGCGCTAAAATGCCTTGCACACCACTGGTTACTGGAAGGTTGCAGGCCACGATGCGGAGTGCTGTGCCAGTAACGGTTCATGCATCAGCAGGCCCGTGGTAGAGTCTGGATAGGCTATGCATCGTGCAGTGGCTCTAAGGCAGAGTTTAGTGAGGCGATGCATCATGCAGTGGCTCCAATTTGTTGTTTCTGCTGGGACCACAGATAGGCTGGCAGAGCACCTTCAAGACCACTTTAAAGGGTCCAGGACTGAGGGGGCACCTCTTGAGATAGAAGTACTCACAGCTGGCAGAGTGCAGGTGCAGGGTTCAAGATGGAGGAAGCCTATTATAATCCTGAGCCTGCTGATCAGGAAGCCAACCAACTAGCCCTTGGAGTCACTCTGGTGGTCCTGGGTTCAAAATACAATTCCAGTGCTTCTTCAGGCAGTAGAGCAGCAGGGCAACAGAGCAGCACAGCAGGGCAGCAGAGTGGCAGTACTTCTTGCAGCAAACAGCACAGTGTTCCTTCTTCTGAGTCTTCCATAGGTCCAAATGTGAACTGAAGAGTTGGGTTCTGAGGTTAAATATGTATATCTGGTTTTCACTTTGAAGAAGGAAAAGCTTACAGAGGTTTCCAGCTGCCCCCAGAGGTGCTTGAAATTTTCTGCCTCCATGTGTGACTTGTCTGGGGTCCCATAGACTAGTGTCAAACAAACCCTTTGTGAGAGTGCTCAGGCAGGGTCTTTGTGATGTATGAATGTGGTAGGTGGCAGCTCCTCCCCCTCGTAAACTCAGAGTGGCCTATTCTGCCAGCAGCTAACATCCCTTTGTCTCACTTTGCCTCACTGAATAGGAGCTATAAACAAAAAGCAACTACCAGCTACACCTAGTCATGTGACCCAGGAGCAAGCAGCAGACACCAAATGCCAACTTTCTAAAGGTGACATTTTCAGAATTGTGACTAAAAATTCAACTTTGCCATTAAACAGGGCTTTTAATTATCCTGCAATAGACACCAAATTTGACATTCCTACCTGCTCAAAATTGAAAGCTATCACTTATTAAATGTAAAAGCATGCAAATGCATATCTTGATCAGAGTCGGGGTGCTGTCCTAATCCTTTTGAATTTGACTGCAATGGTTGACACCATTTCCCATCACATCTTTCTGTCTAGACAGGCTGAGATTGCAGTTGGGGGCTCTGCCCAGCAATGGATACAATCCTTCCTATCAGACATGGGGGACTCTGTGAGAATGCAATCTTTCTCATTCTTGGTAGGCCACTCAAATATGGAGTCCCATCATGATACTAAAATTCGGAGTTGATTCCAGCGCTATACAAACCTGCAAATAAATAAATAAATAAATGCTCTGCACTGAGCCCCACCTTATTTAATGTATGCATGATACCTCTGACACCGATAGCAGAATCACATGACACCAAAGTAATTTGTTATGCTGACGACATCCAATTAATTTATTCATTGGGTTACAATACCATAGGTGGGCAGTTATTGTTCAAACAATGTCTTTTAGACATAGTGACCTGGATGAATAAGAATGGTCTTAGATGTAATTCATCTAAAGCAGAGATCCCCCAGTTTGGTCAGGAGACAGCTGTTAGTCCTGAGATGTGGTGGCCAAGCGAAATTGGCTCACCACCTATCCCTTCGGCAGTCATCAGAAACCTGGGGGTTAAATTTGATCATACTCTTCATTTCAGCCACGTATTCTAGTTGTGACGGGTACAGGTTTTTCTGCTACGATCCTTAAAAAAAAGGTTTTAGAGTTTGTTCTGTCTGAGATTCGAAAAACTGTCATGCATTCTTGCATCACATCCAGATTGGACCATGCTAATGTATCGTTCCTAGGTGTAGCCAACTACTTAGTAGATCGCTTACAAATTGTCCTAAATGCTGCTGCCAGATTAATCTTAGGGTTTCCCAGACTTCAATCTCTGGCAGTCCATTTTAAAGCTTTTCATGGGCTCCACATTAAGAGGCGCATTATCTTTAAGGACATATTTATAGCGAATTGAGCATTCCATAGCACTACACTCAAATATCTTTGTCAGAGGCTTTGCCCTTATCACCCCTCTCGACCTCAGGAGAGTTATCTAATTTGAAGATGTTGACATTCTGTCTCAAAAACCAAGGGCAAGTGATCCTTTACTTACCTCACTTCTAAAATATGGAATGAGCATCCCCCCTTTCTTGGATAAACGTCAGTTTAGGCAGGACTTGAAGACCTGGCTTCATAGTGCTTGAGTCCTGGAAATACACGGCTCTGCTTCTAGCACCGGGATGCATATGCTTGGCAGTCGGTCGCTTTATCAATTCTATTCATATTATTATTATTATTATTATTGTTGTTGTTGTTGTTGTTAATAATAATAATGCCAATAATAATAATTATAATAATAATATTAATAACTATATTCATATGAATTCCTACTTTTAAATACACTGCATCCTGCCCTCTGTGCTGTTTAGGACATATCCTAGGGGTGACTAAAATGCATTCAAATGGAAGGTTTAAGCTTGGCAAAAGGTTTACTTTGCTAGGTCAAATTGGCAGTTTAAACTGCACACACAGGCTGCAATGGAAGGCGTGAGATGTTTACAAGGCTACTTAAGGGGGTGGCATAATGCTGCAGGCCCACTAGTAACATTTAAATTACAGGCCCACAGTACATGTGGTACCACTTCACTAGGAACTTACGAGTAAATTAAATATGTCAATCAGATGTAAGCCAATTTTACCATTTTTTGGGGAGCGAGTACAAGTACTTTAGCACTGGTTAGCAGTAGTAATGTGCACGGAGTTGTCAGGCCAACAAAAAAGAGATCAGCAAAAATAGGAGGGGTGAAAGCAAAAAGTTTGGGGAAAGTCCATCTTCAGACTGACAGGTCTAACACTGTACATTTATTCCCTTCGCACTATGCACAACCATCCTCTCTTCACAACCCTCTTGTCCATATAGTCCTCTATGCTGTCCATAGTCCTTTGCTAGCAGTACAGTACAGTCTTCAGTGCTTGGATCCA
Organism: Triturus cristatus; assembly: GCF_964204655.1. Classification (NCBI taxonomy): domain Eukaryota; kingdom Metazoa; phylum Chordata; class Amphibia; order Caudata; family Salamandridae; genus Triturus; species Triturus cristatus. The sequence continues at coordinate 528,445,807 of NC_140588.1, read as the reverse complement.
TTGTCCACCATCTGCCAAGCACAGTACACTGCCATTCTTAGCTCCTCTTTCAATTTCTGCACAGTCTCAATCCATTCTCAGCACTTGGCTTTACACAACTCTCGGCTCCCTCAATGGGCAGCAATCCTCGTACAACAATATTTCTTTCTTTGCACCGCCTCCCTGCTCTGTGAAGTCACCCACTCTCTGATCAGTCTTCTAATTTCCGAACACCCCTTTGCTGCCTATCGGGATGAAATCTCCACACGTTCTTCACTTAACACATCCCTCTACTTAATCGAGAGCCTTCCAACCTCACTACAGCTATCCATTCTCGGCACATCCCTTAGCTCACTTGTCTACTCCAAACAGGTCTTAACTCTGCAAAATTCTCCATTCTCTACCCTGCTTATGGGGCATATTATCAAGGACGGCGTTAAAATTAGCGCCGCTTTAGCGGCAGGAAACTGCCGCTAAAAGCGGCGATAATGGCCTAGATAATAAGCCGCAGAGAATTCCAATAGAAGCCCATGTTCTATTATTGCCGCTTTTAGCAGCAGTTTCCTGCCGCTAAAGCGGCGATAAATGTAACGCCGTTCTTGATAATATGCCCCTATGTTTCTTCACAGTCCTCCAGGCTGCACATTCCTCAGCTGTGCTCAGCTATTTACTCAATAGCACGCCGCCCTGTCTTGTCCCCCTCTCTGAAGATGTTATGATGCAGCGCACATCGCAGTAATTTCTACATCTATTCTCTGGACATATACACCATGTTGACTGCAGAGCACTCTACTTTCTTCCTATGTACGATTTCCGCCTCTCAGCATGTGCCTGGGTGTTCTGTCTGAGTGAGAGAGAGAGAGAGAGAGAGTGTGTGTGTGTGTCCGTGCGCACAATCATGCATATCAGGATATTGTACTTTTGTATTTGGGTGACTTCACATGTACTGTCAGCACGTCCACATAGCGACCTGTGTGCATTACAGCAGACCGCCTATCTACTTGAAACATGCCATACATACTGACTTTGTCAATGCCTGTTCGATTACATTTTTATTAACAAACATATAACATTCTTGCACACTGCCCAAGAGGTATTATATACCTGTCCTATGCAAAGTGAACATATTTCATTCAATCGTGTATTTTCTTTTTCCACTCTGGTGATTGATTCTCCCTCTAGAGGCACATTCAATACTTCAATGGAGCACCATGAGAGGCGAGCGCTCACATCCCAAGAAACGATTACAAGCATTGGACATTGTACAGGGGTACAACTCACTGCGTTAGTCAAGCTCTTTGCCCTTGCCTGTGCCTGGATGCTGGAATACAAGCCTACAATATTGCCGTATTAAATTGTATTATTGCATTGTGATGTCATTGCTTCTTCTTTACTTTGACTCTGAGGGGCTACAAGTGAAACCAAACAATCACAATGAGGTCTCCTGTTGGTTATCAATGAAACTGCAACTTGTACACAATAATCCCACCAGAGCAGCCTTCCAGGCGCTAATGAGAGCTGTAAAGGATATCCGCATTCTAGCAATCCTGTGCCCTCCATCTACATCCCCACTCTCTTTTCTACCGTAAGCAAGAATCCTTCCATGCATTTTCATTAACCAGGCTAATTTTCCTTTCCTACCTTTCAATTTGCTACATTTAACTTTTTATTGCCGTTCCAGGTTATATGTTTTCCTGGGCTCAGCAACGTTTCCAAAATATCTTAGAAACAGACGAAGAGCACCACAGTTGCTTCAATGACCTGCAATGTCTCCAGAAACTCCACGAAGGAGCTGGCCACCTCTTCATGATGAGTAGTGACTATGCCACCTCCATGGGCCAGTGAACAGTGGGGGCCATGTTAGGCTTATACAAGGGAGAGCTTATCAACTTCTATATTTCCCACTGCTCATCTCCGCTGCTAGTGTAAAGGCCATCTGGGGATGGAGATGATGGAGATGATGCTCATTAAAAGCCTCACATTCTCGGATGGGAAGCTAGAGAAGTTCCTGGTACGGAGCGGTGCACGAGGAGCTAGGCTCGAAGTGTGCCTGCCCGAATTTGGGTGGCTCTTCTGCAATTTGGTGGCAAAACCTTGTGCTGGACCCCATGAGAACAGCTCTGGACGCATCAGCAGCCAATCATCAATGGTGAGAGCTACAGCCACATTTTAAGAGTCAGTCAAGCGCTCCAGATGTGCGTCTGCCAACAGCTGTGGACTTGTGTTATTCCATTGTGTGAGGAATCTTGATTGAGGACAACTCCATCCAATCATCAGCTAAGTTTTATTCTATGCCTCATTCTGATGTTTTTCTACAGTCCTCTGCAGTGAAGCTGCAGTCACACACCCACTGCCATCCCAGAATTACACCACTGAAAAAAAATTAAACTTGCACAATACAATAAATAAACATTGGCTGAAAGGTTCTGACCCAAAGCAATCAAAGGTTAAAAGGGGACTGACCAAAGGCCCCTCGCTGGGATTTGTTTGTCCTAATGACATGAACCGCGCTAACAGCCAAGGCTGTCTAAGAATCTGTTTATAAGAACATTTTATTGAACTGCTTAAATGACATATTTATGGAGCTTATTTACAGTAACATCATATCCTCATTTGAATAATCTCGAATGGCATTTTGACATTCAGCTAAAACCATATTGGCTACTTTTAATGATTGGTCTAATGGCTGAGATCTTGTCACATTTCAGCAGTCTGTATGTCACTGCTTAAGGGTTTTAGAGACAGTTAGGTAACTGTCACCTTTTTGTCTTTTTCACTTATGCTCAACGGTTTGTGGTCTGAGTCCATTAGCAAAACTTCGGTTATCCCTGTCTAGGGACTGATACTCATTCACTGATATAATTACACTTCTCTGACACAAAATGTGTCATGTCTCTGACAATGAATTATAAAAATATGGCATGTAACGTTACGAGCTTTGATGTATACGTACAAAATGTATTACAATCCAAACCTTGCTGGTGGAAGGCACACCATGACCACAGCTTCTTTGCTCGGATTTTAGGTCAGCAGTCCTCGCGCTAGCTTGAGAAAGGTGGGTTCAATGACTGCACCTATTAAAATGAGCAGTGACTCCAGACATACTTCCCATTGAATGTCATTTATTCATAGAGGTCAAAAGGTGCTGCTACCTGTAAATGAATAAGAATTAGTTCTTAGCACTCAAATAAGGGTATAAATGCATTCAGCGACAGCTCCTCCACATCTAAGATGTTTTATAAGCACTGGTGAGCGAAAAACTGCCAATTTAGTTGTTCTCCATCGTAGTACATTAGCTCCATAGGAATGCTTTATTTAAAGTTAATAAAGTTTAACTATTGGCAGGAGTGAGCTGAAATATTATTCAAAGTGGCAAAATAATATTTAGAATGAATCCAATAACTTGCCAAGGCTATATTTATTTCGACTATGAGAGAAAAGAAGTTGTGAACTTGCTTTTCTGATGAGCCTGAATCCAACTCCAGAGCAGCCTCTCCTGGTTAGCTAGCCTTTGATAGGCTGAGCCAAACTGCTGTGATGAGGTGTGAAGTAGCCTGAAAGGAAACAAAGATACATCTGGTGGGAGGAGATCTGCAGCTGCAGAGCAGGAGGCAGGAAGGGGGTAGCCAAACTGTTTTTCAAAAGGCAGAAAGATAGTAAAGACAGGAACCAGACCCACCCCACTTCCTGCACCCCCAGCTAGATGGGAGACCCTGAAATTGAATTAGCAGAGGGGCTGGAAGGAGAGTGTTAAGGAACGTTAGCCACACTTGTAGGTTGGGTTAACCAGACCTGATGCTTCACGGAAGATTTTCTTCATTTTGATTTTTGAGAAAATCAAAGTCTTGCTTTCTGAGACAAGAATATGCCACACTTCGGGGGAAGTGATCATCATTGAGGGTGGCACCCTGCATCCCATTGCTCAGTATCAACCCCCTTCTTGCCAGACCAAAAACCTGCATACATATGGGAGACCAGCCCAGCAACTCAGATCCCTGTCTGGAAGAAACAAGAAGAAGGACTACCCTGCTGAACCCCTGGTCTGCACAAAGAGGACTGCACTCTTAAGGAATGCATTTGCTGAACACTTTGGTATTTATCAAAAGAAGGACTTTGCCTTGCTCTGAAAGTTTAAGGAGTTGACTTCCTGAAAGCAACAGGTTAAAAGAGCTCCACCTACATCATCTCCACCAAGAAGGACCCAGCTTCACTTGGACTTTAAAGGATTTAGTCAGGTGCATTGTGATCCTGTAGTCCCAACTTCCCAAGGAGCAAACCTTAGATTGGGGTTGTGGACACTTCAAGGGCCCAAAAGCACCTTATGGAAGGAGATCCAGAAGTTTGGGACAATTTGGAGAATTTTCATCAAAAAGCTCTATAAGATGACAGACCCATCGAGAAGAGTCAAGCCAACAAAGTCGAACCCCGACTCAGCCTGAGATTCAGGTTTGTCCCGTTGAAGCTCTGGTTCCTTTTGCTGTCGACGAGACCTCCAGCAGTTCACTGAGACCTCAGGCTGAGGAAAGCCGCAGTTGTTGAACTGCAACCTGGACTGATGAGGAGCCTCACTCAACATCAAGAGTAAAAGATCCAAAAAAGTGACTAAGTCAGAAGGTAAAAACATGACCATGCCCTACCGCTCATAGTACCCAACCCAAACTCTATCACAGTTGATCTGCAACTTTGACTTTGTTCCCGATCAAGTGCGACCAGATGTCCCAAGTTGGCACTTTTGGCTTTTAGGCACTAGGAGCATTTAATCTTTAAAAATTGATATCTCTGATTACCTACATTGGATTTTTTGCGGTTTTGATGTCATTTTGATTATAAACATATTTCCAATTTTTATAAAATGGTGTTGGATTTTTATTGTGTGTTGTGTCTTACTTATTTACTGTATTGGTGTTTTCAAATGCTTTAGACACCTAGCTCCTAAGTTAACCCCGTCTGCTTATGAGCCAAACTCCCAAGGGTTGAGCAAGGATTAATTTATTGAAACTTGACTGAACCTTATATGTGATTGTGGTGTTATTACTAGCTGTAGGTACCTACCTGCTGTTACTATTGAACCACCTTCCAGCAGCACTTTTTTTAATTGTTGGCAGGTTAGGCAACACTAAGGGAAAGAGGACAGGTGGGGAGGGCAACACAGACAATGGAGGGTGTGGGACGGGAAAAAATTCAATGATGCAGCTAAGGTGTCCAAGTCATATCACTTTTCTGTTCTTGCAAGGTGGGAGGCACCATGATCAACATAGAAAATGGGGGGTAGGGGGAAAATGTGCTATTACTGTCTAGCAATGTCCATTTGGAGCACTTTTTTGTTATGGTGGGAGAGGGCAACATGGACAATGGAGGGATGGTCGGTCTACATGGACAATGGAAGGTGTCCGGGGGAGAAATATGGACAACAGAGGGAGAGCAAGTGTATGGGCTAACAGAGAGAGGGCAGGTGGGGTGGACAACACAGGCAAGTGAGAGAGGTCAGTAGGGTCTGAGGCAGGCAGACAGACAGACAATGGACAGTTGGAGGGATGGACTTGGAGGAAGCACACAGATAATTGAAGGTGGGAGGAAGGTGCTGGGGTGAACAGAGGGTGAGAGGGAGAGGGACAGCAGCATTTCAGTAGGTGGGTGAACACAGAGGTCACAGAAGAACACAAAGGAGATAACTGAAAAACCTGGATTATCATGAAGTACTGAAACAAGAAAACAGGAGCCCCTATAAAATGAACAGTGGAAGGACACAAGTAATGTGTCCATGGTCCATGGTAAGAGCAAACACTCAAAAAGAAATGAAGACTTCAGCAGCTGACCAATAAGAAGCAAGCAAATGAGAGTGACAATGAGGCCAACCGATTATAAGCAACGGGAAAGTAAGAAAATTACCATCTATTGCATGGTGTAACCCCAAGCTTTTGCCCTATTCATGTTTGCTGCCTGTAGAACTCTGTTCTCTTTACTCCTGATAACCAGTAGTAAACTCCCTAGTTCCCCCTTTTAACATTGTTGAATTGGAATACTCCTAACTGGCATATTTAACTTGCCTATAAGTTCCTAGTACATGGTACAGAGTGAACCCAGAGCCTGGAAGCTAAATCCTACATGTGGACTGCAGCACCTAATCTGCCATCCACTACAGTAGCAGGGCTTCAGGCCTACTATCGTAGACTGATTGGAGCAGTGCAAAAATTGCAATTAGACCTCCCAAAATAGACCCCTTTGACTAGGGGTGGGTGGAATTGATGGAATTTGATTTTTTAGAATCACATAAAAATTCTGTAAGATTCAGTGGAATTCCGCATTGGGGCAGAGCGGGCATTTGGTGATATTTATTAGCACAAAATGCACCCTTATCTCGAAAAATGGATGTGAGGATGCAAGAAAATAGCTCAGCGAAACACCACTCAGTGCCCTCCCATACTCTGAAGTGAACACTGCAGAGTATCTAAGGGCACTACCACCGGGTGGTATGGTTTCTAAGCTTTAGAAATCACTGCTTATCTCACTGCAGTGCATACCCCTTGGTGGCCTTACATACTCTGCAGTAATCAATACAGAGTATGTACGGTTGCTGAGCGGTATCCACAGCTGTGCTGTGCAATGAATGATTTTTAAACAGAGTCTAAAGAGGGAGCAGTCTCTCTATGTTTAAATGCCATTGAGGACAAAAGTGAAATCTGCAGTGGTTTTTAAACATAGAAGGACCACTCCTTCTTCCCACCTTGTTTAAAAATTACTGCAGTGCATGCCCCCTCAGTGTCCTGACATACACTGCAGTAATCACTGCAGCGTATGTAAGAGGTCCGAGGGGTAAACTTTAATTTGCAGTAATTTTTAAAGCTTGAGGGATTGCTTCATATTCTATCCCTCTTTAGAAACAATTTAGTTGAGATTAATCCGCCAGAGGAGCGGTGCAGTTATATGAGTAATTCTGTGTTACAAGAATAATGCGGGATTACCAAATTCCTCCAATTCTGCCAACTGAATTAATAATTTCACCCAGGCCTACTTTTGACAAGAGTAAATCCTTCCTTTTAAATATTTAACCCCCTAAGTAGGCCTTGTAGCCTACAAAGCAGGGTGCATGGTATTTGAAAACAGGACATGTAGAAATGTAATGCAAGTATGCCCTTACAGTGGCATATATCAAAAAGCTATTTTCGCTACAGGTAGGCTGGCAGACCCATAAAGAAACACAGAGAAGCAATATTATATATTGATCCAGCTATCTCATAGTGGGGTTCAGCTAGAACTGTGATTCAACAACTGTTTTTCATAGTTATAAAAAGTCCAATTTAATGGTGACATAGAAGTTTTGATAAATATCAAGGAAAAATAACCTTTAGAATGTTACCTTTCCCAGCCTGAAGCCTCAGGATGCTAATGTTCATTACCCTCCAGCTGCAGCCTTCTGAGTGAATTGCCCTGAATGAGGGTTTAAAACTGCTCCAAGAGTAGAAATAAAATGGGTGTGGGGAAGGTATTTTTGTTCCTCTAACAGGATGACCATTTTGACTGTGCCAAGGAATTTCATGTACTTCAAAGGGGCCTCCCCTGTCACATGCAGATGTCAGATGACACCTGCCCTGACCCTTCTTTTGTTCCCCCAACCAGGTAAGCACCAGTCCAAGTGGAAGGGCAGCTTCCCCAGAACTAGTCTGGTAAGACCACAGAGGAGGGACTGATCATTACCTTGGCCAAACCTATGGGTGGGCATGCAGGCTTTGGACAAGGAGAAGAGCATTTTACCATCTTGAATTTAGGCAGAGAGGGGTACTGTGGGATTGCTTCTAGAGGTGCCGACAGGAACTGCTGCAAAAGAGTTTAGAGTTACCCATGGGAATGTTTCCCCCATATATTAGGCAGCAGCCAGAAAGAACCACCATCCACAAACTAGTGCCAGTCATAAATGTGGCGCACCTTCTTGCAAACCCTTTCTGCACCTGGGGAAGAACAAAAGAAGACTGGACCTGCTGTATGTAACCTGAGAGAAGCCCTTAAGCGCTGGACCTACTTCCTTCTGTACCCAGGACAAAGAAGTGGACTCCAAGGGGCATATTATCAAGAGCGGTGTTAAAATTATCGCAGCTTTAGCGGCAGGAAACTGCAGCTAAAGCGGCAATAATGGGCTTGATAAAATGCACTTGAGAATTCCAATAGAAACCCAGGTTCACACCAGAACATGGGCTTCTATTGGAATTCTCAAGGGCATATTATCAAGCCCATTATTGCCGCTTTAGCGGCAGTTTCCTGCCGCTAAAGTGGCGATAATTTTAACGCTGTTCTTGATAATATGCCCCCAAGGGTTATAAGACTGACCTCCTGTTCAAATTACAGGGAAACAACAAGCTACATGAGGCCTGTTCGGCAACTTCTAGGCTGACCAGTTCTAACTGGACCTGCCCTGGACCCTGCTGTTGGCCTCTGCTAGAGTGAGTCCTGACCCCCAAGTGTTGTTCCTAAGCTCCTGGAACCCTTGGGTGTGTCTGGTTGGAGACCCGTAAAAATCTGGGCCTTAAAAACATTCTCAACTTTAATACCTCCGGAGGACTGGGAAAAAACTGTCAAGCTTATCTGACCAAGGTGTGTGGCTGCTGGGCTGAATATCCAGGTTTCTCCAATTCGAAGCTTCTCGCCATAGCAAATCCGATTCAGCAGAACCTCGTGGAGAAGGTATCAGGCCTTGTGAAGCCCTGTTCAGGTACTGGCTGCAGCCTTGCCCCGCTGAAGAATTCTGAGCTCCTAACAAGTATGAAGGTAGAAATCTTGCTTGGGCCAAGAGGCCATAGGTATCCGGCTGGCGGGGGCCTTCTTTGAGCATGACATTTGATTTTCTCCCACTCAAGGGTTTCCCACCAAAAGTCAATGTTTTTTATTGGGAACACACAATGACTATCTTAGCGGGCCTTGCCATGTATCTGACCTGTTGACCATCTCAGTTGGCCTCAAAATCTGACTAGGTCCCGGTCTACCTCAACCAGTTGACCACGCTTTTTGGCGCTATTTGTCTTAAAAACTTTAATGAATCATATCTTGAATTTCCACATTGGATTTTTCTTATTTTGTCTCATTTATGGCATTTTACTTTATATGTTTCTAGTTTGGTTTGGGAATATTTTTGCACTGTTTTGTTTAGTTTATTATGGTTTTGGTACTGCATAAATGTTTTATAAATATTTTAGATATTGCCCTAAGTTAAGCCTGGCATTGAGCTCAGCTTAATTTAGTGAATTTGATGGTTCACACTGGCAATGATTGTGGTTGTTATTTACGATGGGTAGTCTCCCCATTGACTAAAAACCCAGGGGCAGATTTACAAGCCCCTTGCGACAACTTTACGCCGCCGTTGCTTCACTTCTGTGACACAGCATTGTCATAAACAATGCACCACGTTGCAACATATTTACAACGTGACTCATCAAGGGAGATGCGTCATGTTGTAAAGCCCTGCACTACATTATACCGGCGCTGGGTATAATGTTTGCAGGGTGGGCGTTCCGACATGAGAAAGCCTCGTAAAAGTGACACAGTGACATCTACAAGATATCACTGAGTCACTTTTATGATGCCACCGTATCAAAACCTTATGCCTGCTTGAAACAGACGTAAGCAGTGACGCAGCATAATAGTAATAGGCATTCCGAAGCATTGCTAGAGTTGCTTCGTGCTTGCGACACAACTGCAAGCAAAAGACACCCAATCAATGGACGGAATACAGAACAAATCAAAACATTCACCCCCAGTCAAGAGATCTGGGTTAAATCCATCATTCTTTTGCTCACCATGCCACCCCAGTTTAGACCCGGCCATATGCAAATCAGTCTTGACCCTGTGCCTCATGGGAACAGTCCAGTCCGAAGTGCCAAGCCAGGTCCTCCCTGGACCGGAAACAAGCATCCTAGGACCGGTTTCGGGGTTTCACCCCTCTTCAGCCAGAATAGCTTGATTCCAGTGGCACAGTGAGCCCAGGACCCACATCTGGGCATACCTGGCGCACTTAGGGTGAGAAAGCAAAAGACACACAATTAATATACGGAATGCAGAACAAATCAAAACATTCACCCCCAGTCAAGAGATCTGGGTTAAATCCATCATTCTTTTGCTCACCGTGCCACCCCAGTTTAGACCTGGCCATATGCAAATCAGTCTTGACCCTGTGCCTCATGGGAACAGTCCAGCCTGAACTGCCAAGCCAGGTCCTCCCTGGACCAGAAACAAGCATGCTAGGACCGGTTTCGGAGTTTCACCCCTCTTCAGCCAGGATAGCTTGATTCCAGTGGCACAGTGAACCCAGGACCCACGTCTGGGCATACCTGGCACACTTAGGGCGAGAAAGCAAAAGACACACAATTGATGGACAGAATGCAGAACAAATCAAAACATTCACCCCAGTCAAGAGATCTGGGTTAAATCCACCATTCTTTTACTCACCATGCCACCCAGTTTAGACCTGGCCATATGCAAATCAGTCTTGACCCTGTGCCTCATGGGAACAGTTCAGCCCGAACTGCCAAGCCAGGTCCTCCCTGGACCAGAAACAAGCATCCTAGGACCGGTTTTGGGGTTTCACCCCTCTTTAGCCAGGATAGCTTGATTCCAGTGGCACAGTGAGCCCAGGACTCATGTCTTGGCATACCTGGCGCACTTAGGGCGAGAAAGCAAAAGACACACAATCGATGGACCGAATGCAGAAAAAATCAAAACATTCACCCCCAGTCAAGAGATCTGGGTTAAATCCATCATTCTTTTGCTCACCATGCCACCCCAGTTTAGACAAGACTGCAGCAATGCGTTGCCTTTATGCCAGGCATCTATCAATCCTTGCGCTATGGTGCACCACATTGTAAATGCGACACATTCATGGTGGCGCAATGGCTTTTTTGCATGACGCAAATTAACTGACCGATCTCTGCTGATTTGCAGAGATGCGCCACTTCTTGTAAATCTGCCCCCAATTCTTTTGATTGGTGTTCAGTGGTGGTGTCCAGGACTTGTGTTTTGCAGCACCACTCAGTGATTTAGGTTGCATTTGAAAAATCTTTTGAAATTGACACCAACAATTAACGTTTTGAATTTTTAATCAGCTCTTAGTTTAAATGTGGTCATTTTGTGATCTTTTCTAAACTCTTTCTTGTCCTGAATTTTTGCACCTGTGATTTTTGCATGCATGGAGGTATACCTGAGCCACACGCTTGGCAGAGCTCAGGAAGGTGTGCAAGATGAGAGGGCTAAGGCTCAGCAGGGAGTCCAAGAAGGGGAACTACCACATTGCTCTCTTAACTTGGGAGGAAGTATGCATGCTACAAGCCACCTTAAATGAGTATGAGGATAAGGTGGAGATTGAGGAAAGAAATATGGGAATGACAGGGAAGAGACTATAGTGCCAGAGGAGTATATTCCCCCAGGAGCAGCATCCCCTGCCTTGTCCAAAGTAGGGAGCATGGTGTCCTCTCACAGTTTGTCCATATTAGAGATGCAGGACAAACAAGCAAGAAAGACATTGAAGTTGCAACTGCCCACTATGACCCTGGAGGAAAATTATTTGACCCTGACATTGGAGGAGAAAAAGGACAAATTGGCCTATGAGAGGAGTCAAAAGGGCCCCTTATTCTAGTGATGATGGTGGTAGTGACACTAAAGTGGCTAAGAGAAGTGAAAGTGTCCACACCCCCAGAGAACTTTTGCCTAATTATGTGGTGGGGATGAAATAGATAAGTGGTTTGCAGCATCCACGATAGCCTAGGTATGCATAAAATTCCAGAGATGGACGGGGTCCAGTCTGTGTCCATTGCTGGGAAGCATACACTATTAGCCCTAGAGTGAGCTCACCAGGTCAAGTATGCTCCTGTGAAGTGCCATAGCTGTCAGGGGGATCAATTCAAGTTAATTTAGTGACTTGAGGGTTCACCTGACAAGGATTGTGTTTGTTAACAGCTGCGGCTGGTATAATGGTGGTGGGAGGGTGGGTCACAGGGGGGAGGGAGTGAAAACAAAAAATAAAATTACACTTACCTGTCTTCCTTCGCTGCCACCGCCTCCTCTCGGTCCTCTTCTGCCCGCTTGCAGGGCAGGAAGCAGGAAGCACCGGCTCCCAGCCTCCTGAAAGCCAATCACAATGCTACAATGCAGAGTTGTTTATTGGTCTGAGCACCATGGATCAGTGCGCAGCCAGATAATGGGAGGCTGGGCATGTTCTCCTTGCAGGCTGCAATGCAATGCAGCATACATGGAGAACATGTAAAGTGCGCATGATGGCCGGTCAAAGCATCCTGCGCACTTGGAGTGGGAAAACAACTCCTCCACTGCTCTGCCCGGCAAGAATGTAAAAATAAAAAAAAAATAACAAGTAGTTATTATCGTTTTATTTTTACTTTTTTGACTATCCAACCTAAAAACCTAATATGAAGATGGTCATTAAGAATGCATATCATACTGTTTTAAGTTAGTCTAGACAGGATAGTAATACAATGGAATGTGTAGCTTTGAAACAACAACAATTCTACTTGTCTTTTACCACTCAGGTTCATTGGCGTTTTTTTAATGACAAGATTTCGTTTAAATGCACTGCACTTCCTTGTGGCTTTTCCAAAACAGGTGGGGGGGGGGGATGAGAGACTTCCACCTTGCCCATGTAATAATGCAGCCCAACAGAGCACAATGCAAAATTTTGTTCACTTTACAAAGACCCAAGAGCCCGCTTCATTAAACCAATTTTACAGGATATTCGCCCCTGTACCTACATAGAAGGTTTCGAATATTTGAGGTCATCATCAACTGCCACTATTTGTAGCTCTGTGCTCAGTTTTATTAGAATTGCTATTTTAATTAGGAAACAATATGAATTATGAATAGTTTTATTGTTTTTTTATCTATCTTGATGCCAACGTTTGTGTATTGCCTGCTAAAACCTTCTGTATTTTAAAACATTTTGTATTTTGAAATGAACGTATGAATTTCTTGTAAACTTTTATGATTCTTTTGAATCGAATAAAGTTAATTGAACTGAACTGAACTGACTTTCTCAGTGGGGTGACGCTCCTCTCCCTTAACTGGTTGTTACTCAAGGTGACAAGTCAATCCACTTTACTAATAACTCAATTTCTTACAGGCAGCTTCTAAGCCCACTGTAAGAAAACAAAAGGCCTTGCAACCTGACTTAATTAAGCACTTTTTGTATGCTAATAGATCCAGGGTAACATTCCTGCATAGGTCTCATCTACAGATTACTGTAACTGTCATATCACCAACACACACATACATGCATGCATACATATAGATTTTATACATTTTTATTCACCTTGCTGCTCACTTTCCTGCTCACTTTAGCTTTCACTAAAAGCCATGGCATTTCATGACAGGCTAAATGGGAAAACAAATATTTCCCTTCAACTTCTCCACTGTCCTGTGTGCTTCTTATTGTTACTCTGCACTGCCCATATCCCCGTGCATCCCCCACAATCCATGCAGTGTATAAGGATGCCCATTTACCCACAACCACTGCTGCTGCTCTCTGGGCCAGCCTGCTCGTAGTTCGGTTTTGTCAATGTTTGTTGGATTTAAGCACTGGCAAACTCATACCATTCCAAAATGTCCACTGTACATGTATGGTGTATGTGTGGATCGTGTAGTAAAGTTTCTTTTTTTCAGAAAACTCCTTTTCAATATGAACGCTGCATCCACATGTGCATACATGACTACCATTGTGTAAAGAGTTTCGATTTAAAAAAAAAAAACGTAATTGCAAGATGCCTCTCATACATGTGCCCACATACATGGTAGTAGCCATTTTGAAACTCGGTCGTGCTTTTTTTGAAACTTCATTACAAGATGGACTCCATATATGCGTGTGCATGCATCAAAACCATTTTGAAATTAGGTCTGATCCATTTACATGTCTTTTACTAGGTCTCCGCCCCAAAACCATTTCCATCTCTCAGTCTTTGCTCAGCATGCGGTACCTTTGCACCATTTTGAGAATTAATATTGGTGGTCCTGGGGGCTTATCAAACAAAGTGAATAGAACTCTCTTCATTTTACTGACTGTTTTCATCGTACTGTCAGAGGAAAGAACAACAACTATCTTACAATACCACTAACGGATATACTTGTTCATATTATGAACTGTAGCTTTACAGATTTGGCAGCAGGTAGGCACAACACCTTGGCACTGATGTTTTCTTCTTAAAGCCACATTTGTGTCTTGTTAAGTGGGCAACAGAGGACATAGGTAATGCACACCGTCCATAAACCCATGATTTTATAGCATCACAAGTTACATATGCAAAGACTATGGGGCTTATTTACAAGCCTCTTGCGCCACTTTTGCGTCATTTTTAACATGGGGAAAGTGACGTACGGGTGGCGCACGGGGCTTGTAAACTAGCCCCTATGAGTTTAAGATGAGCCTTTATTTTTCTTGGCTTATGCTTAAGAATGGACATACCATTTTTAAAAGGTTACTTTGAAAGGCGTTTTAAACTGTGAAAATGTTAAAAGGGATCTATACAATCAGACTCAAGTGCGCTGAATGGCTCTAATGGATTTAGAAAGCAGATGTGAGAATGTGAAAAAAGATACAAAGTCATTCTTAATTTTCATAAATCGAGAATAAACACATTACATATCCTTTGAGACAAAGGTATTTGCATGGAGACGTAAATTGTCATCATTCTAGATGTTAACAGAACTGTTTGCTTTATTCTAATATGCGTTCAATCAAATGTAATGGTGCCGATCACGATCCGGCAAAAACCGGGTACGAACCGTCGGACGGAGCATAATCTCCGCCCGACGCGTACCCGGTCGTCAATTTTTACAAACAAGGAATTACGATTCGCACGGGTACACCATTACCGTACGATTCGTAAAAAAGCCCGACCGAACAAAAAACACCTACCAATGCGATCCGGGAAAGCGCCGACCTGACGTCGGGACGCTCGCAGCCAGCCATTCACGACCCAGGAATCACGATTCGCACCGACGTCACCCCGCACGGTGAGTATTTTGCGGCAGCCAAAAACTGCCGGGAAATCAGGACGACGCGAACAAGGACCACCAGTACGCGACGGACAGACGACGCCGCGAACAAGGAGGACCAGTACGTGACGGACACACAGGACGACGCCACCAAGGAGGACCCGTACGCGACAGGACGACGCGATCAAGGAGGACCCGTACGCGACAGGACGACGCGAGCAAGGAGTACCAGTACGCGACGGACAGACATGGACCCGAACCTACGAGTCATCCCTGCCCTCATAGCAGTACACCTCCTCTACAGGTTACGACGCAGACGCCGCAGAAGGTCAGAATAACTAAGGGAGGGGGGAAAGTGGGGTGGGGTGGGGGTGGCACGACCAGGGCAGGCCACAAAACAACCACATAAGTTACACACCACACATGGCCTGGACATACCTGACTCCCATGCCCTGGTCACCACGAGGGGGTGGGGGCGTGTCCTGATAAGCCAGCGACCGCCACAACGGAAGTCCGTCACCACGCGAACCGGCAACACAACCAGACAGGTACGTCCCGTACCCACGCCTGAAGAGCGTGGGTACGAGTCGGACCACGCCCACACACGTCACCCCAACAATGGCGGGACGGATCGCACCCACGTGGCAAAGGCCTGGGTACGGGCCGCACAAACATCACATAGCGCGGGGACGGATATGTACGGACCCTACCCCCACCCCGTATGCAAGGAGCGTACCCCCCAGCCCAACAGTGCAAGTACGACCCGTACCCCCACCCGCGGACGTACGGAGCGTACCCCCACCCCAACAGTGTAAGTTCGACCCGTAGCCTCACCCGCGTATGCATGGAGCGTACCCCCCATGCCAACAGTGTAAGTACGACTCGAACCCCCACCCACGAATGCAAGGAGCGTACCCCCCAGCCCAACAGTGTAAGTACGACCCGTACCCCCACCCGCAAATGCAAGGAGCGTACCCCCCAGCCCAACAGTGTAAGTACGACCCATACCCCCACCCGCGAATGCAAGGAGCGTACCCCCCAGCCCAACAGTGTAAGTACGACCCGTACCCCCACCCGCGAATGCAAGGAGCGTACCCCCCAGCCCAACAGTGTAAGTACGACCCGTACCCCCACCCGCGAATGCAAGGAGCGTACCCCCCAGCCCAACAGTGTAAGTACGACCCGTACCCCCACCCGCGTATGCAAGGAGCGTACCCCCCATGCCAACAGTGTCAGTACGACCCGTACCCCCACCCGCGGACGTACGGAGCGTACCCCCACCCCAACAGTGTAAGTTCGACCCGTACCCTCACCCGCGTATGCATGGAGCGTACCCCCCATGCCAACAGTGTAAGTACGACTCGAACCCCCACCCACGAATGCAAGGAGCGTACCCCCCAGCCCAACAGTGTAAGTACGACCCGTACCCCCACCCGCAAATGCAAGGAGCGTACCCCCCATGCCAACAGTGTAAGTACGACCCGTACCCACACCCGCGGACGTACGGAGCGTACCCCCACCACACCAGTGTCAGTAGACTCGTACCCTCACCTCGAATGCATTGAGCGTACCCCCACCGTGTATGTGCAAAGCGCACATATCCTGAAATCTGAGGTGTGTGTGCAGAGTCCACCCAGCAGTGCCCTGAGACAGGAGGGGTGGGTGTGGAGTCCTCCCAGCAGTGCCCTAAGACAGGAGGGGTGGGTGCCTATCACTCCCAGCAGTGCCCTGAGACAGGAGGGGTGGGTGTGGAGTCCTCCCAGCAGTGCCCTGACACAGGAGGGGTGGGTGTGGAGTCCTCCCAGCAGTGCCCTGAGACAGGAGGGGTGGGTGCAGAGTCCTCCCAGCAGTGCCCTGAGACAGGAGGGGTGGGTGTGGAGTCCTCCCAGCAGTGCCCTGACACAGGAGGGGTGGGTGTGGAGTCCTCCCAGCAGTGCCCTGAGACAGGAGGGGTGGGTGCAGAGTCCTCCCAGCAGTGCCCTGAGACAGGAGGGGTGGGTGCCTATCACTCCCAGCAGTGCCCTGAGACAGGAGGGGTGTGTGCAGAGTCCTCCCAGCAGTGCCCTGACACAGGAGGGGTGGGTGCCCATCACTCCCAGCAGTGCCCTGAGACAGGAGGGGTGTAACACATGTGTGTGAGGCCAGAATCATCCACATGCATACTGGCTACAAGGGAACATGTCCCCATGAACTCATGTCAACAGACTCCACACACAAGTACAGTGATCACCAAGGATGCCACGATTGTTGCAGGTGGAGACATGGCCCTGCATGCATGGCCAAAGTAGAAGGGCTCCGTCACACACACAGCTCATGTAGACACAGCTCTGCGCTAAACATTGGGAACACCCTGCAGGGAAGAAAGCTGGGTACACAGAGGAAGGAATACACCCTGGGACAAGTGCACCATGCAGTAACTGCTTACATGAACAAAGAAAGTTAGCCAACACCTTGTGATGGCACACAGATCACAGGGTCCCACCAATGAGCAGTACACTACTACATATCCCACACACCCAAACCCTTACACACCACCCAAAACCATGTAGCAGCCCCACCAACACCAATACCAGCATAGCAGTAGTGTGATAATGAAAACAAAATTAAGCTTTATTCAGCATGAGCACAATGTCCGTGGATCGCAGGCAGTTCAATCTTCACAAAGCCCATGGGGCAGTCAATGATTCTCAGCTGGATGGGGGACACAGTGGGATGCATGTCCCCTACCTTGCCTGCACAGTCAAATGGCATCGTCTTCCACACTGGTGAGGGCATCAGGGGGGGGGGAAGCAACAGGCACCGCAGGGACATCAGGGCAAAGGGGCGGCGTTGTGGGTGCAGGGATGGAGGACTCCACCACAGGGGGTGGGTCAGTGCCAAAGGCGGAGGCCAGGATGGCACTACACACCTTTGCAAGGTCCTCCAGGGAGTCCCCTGCACCCGAAGGGACCTCAGGCCCCAAGGAGGGGGGGGGTCAGAGGGATGGGTCGCAGCGCCACCGGGGGAGGGTGGAGACAGGGGGGGAGACTCAACCACCCTGACCGGGGACCTCCTTGACCGCTTGCGTGGTGGTGTAACTGTGGGGCTCAGGGACAGAGCGGCCATGAAGGAGTCCTTGGGGGAGATGTGGCCAGGAGAGCTGAGGGGAGGGGATTTGGAGGGAGTGGACTGGGTGGAATGCGGACTCCCACTATGGCTGCGTGTCACACGTTTGCCCCCCGACCCAGTGGGTGTGCCTACCTCACCCTGTGTGTGCGTGTCAGGAGGAGTGCGGTGGACCTTCCCTGCTGGTGTGGTGCCCGTGTCCGTTGATGTGGGTGCATGCCGACGTCTGGGTGTACGTGTGACAGGCATGGGAGTGGGAAGTGTGGATGGGGCAGGGGTAGGTGGGGGGAGGTCGCGCTGCAGGAGAGCCACTGCTGCAGTCAGTGTGGAGTCGATGGACCTCAGCAAGTTGCGTTGGTCAGCCTGCGATGAATGAATGCCCTCCAAGAAAGCCTCGATGTTGGTGAGGGTTTTGCCGTGGGCATGGAGGACATTAAGGATCGCAGCCTGACCAACCTGCAGTTGCCGCTGGATGTCCACAGACTCTGCATTGGCGGCAGCAGTGGAGACAGGGGCAGGGGGTGCGGTGCCTGGCAGGAAGGAGACATGCTGTGACCGGGCACGCTGGGAAGGGACACGAGCAAGTGGGAGGCGGCTGGTGGAAACTGAGGGGGCGGTGCGAGGTGTTGTTCCGCTGTCAGCTGCTGGTGCAGCCTCCGCCCACTCGGAGACATCGTCCCCGGACCTGTCAGCTTCGTAGTCTGATGTGCCAGTCGACAGGTCCTCGGCCACGCTCTCCTCCGCCTCTGTCCCACTCGATGTGCCAGACCCGATGTCACGGCTGGCACTGGTGCTCGGTCCCTTCGCCTGGTCTGTGTCCATGTCTCCCTCTGTGTCCCCCGACGATGCTGTGGGCAGGGTGGAGAGACAGAAAAAATTCAGACGCCTGTACACATCTGTCACATGAGTCCAATCTACATAGGTAACATTGCATGGCCTGAAAAGGAAGATCCCTAACATCTACTGAACAGGGTACCGATGTAGGGCATGAAACACACAGTTGGTTGAGCCACCATGCCACTGAAATACCATGGAGAGCATGAGACAATAGCTAAACACAGGAAAAGGAGTCTGACATAGTACCCAGGCCCTGGGTACAATCCAGCACTGCATCTGCACCACACAGCGTTGGCGAAAATACCGATGACCAGGGACCATATCCATGAACTTGAGACACATGCTGCATAGGTAATGCTGAAAACATGCACAACATGACTCGGTCACTGCACATTGCGTGTGTGTCCAGACACATCACACACTGCCCAGACCCAGCAAGTGGTAATCAGGATTTAACACATAGGCATTGCCCGCCCCAACAAGACCCTACACGAGGCAAATTGTTGAGACACAGGTGGCACCAACATCTCATAGTCTGGGTGATACACACAGGGGCAGGCAAAAAGCAAGATTGGACGCCAAACAGCCAAGGTGCGCCTGTACAAATAATGAGGTACCAGTGCCCATCCTCAGATGAGTATAACAAGACACACAGGCACTGGCAACTGTGAGTATGAAGAAGGACAATCAGGTCAGGCTGCACAGTGGACACCTGTACAAAATAGCACGTCTATATACATGGTGACAGGGGACAATGGCACAGAGCACAACTTACGCTGTAGACACTGACAGTGGCCACGTTTATGATGACACATACACCACTGAGGAAAAGGTGCCCCAGGGGACAGTAGTGGGCACGCAACTACATGCTACTGAATGGTAATGACTGCAACACACGTCACCATCCCTGCACCATGTGTATCGCACACTCATGCACATCATGTCACAGGCCACTACATGGGACATGCGCGCTGTAAGGCATGACACATGAGAGACCAACTCCCATGTCTGGAGTCAGCATCAGTGCCAACTGACATGGAACCCACATGCAGTGAACTTGACAGTGCACAGGCAAGGTCCCACAACCTGTTACACACCACCCCCACACATGATGCTACAGTCATTGTTCCCGTGGACAAAGCGCCAGCCTACATTACCCTGTGAAGGAGTGACTACACACAGACCAGGGAACACATTGCAAGGAGGGGAAGTGTGGCAGGGGCACAGCGCTATACTGGGGCAAACAGGATCTGCACAGCACCTTTAAACCCTGCCAGTGAATTCATGCTACTGTGCCCTTACAAATGCCGGTGACACACAACAAACACACATGTACCTACCCCCTTCCGGCTGCTGCATCGCCTGTAAGCGCCTCTCCAGGTCTGGAAAGACCACCGGCAGCACACGCCTGTGGAGGTGGCTCAGACGGCGGCGGCCGCGGTTCTTGTGGCTCTCAGGTGAGTCCCCCAGCAGGAGCCGTGCAATCCTCCGCGTCCAGCACCGGATATCCTGCCAGCGTTTCCTCACCTGGGGCAGGCTCCGCCTCCGACCATCCACACCCCTCACGGCACTGACGGCGGTCAGCCAGATCTGCTCCTTGGCAGTGGCGCCTACCTGTGAGGAGGAACAAGTGACACCACATCAATACACCAGCCACATGTCACAGAGAGACATATGGGTACAAATTAGCTGGTTACAACAAGGCATGTCATGCAGCCAACGCATTGCACCTTTGTCATAGGGACATCATCCCCTGGTGAGGGAAAAAGCACTACGTGCCACAGTGGGTACACAGGTGGAATGATGGCAATGTCACAATCAATGATCAAGGCTCACACTGTGCATCACACCCACCCCTCCTGTCTCAGGGCACTGCTGTGAGTGATAGGCCCCCACCCCTCCTGTCTCAGGGCACTGCTGTGAGTGATAGTCCCCCACCCCTCCTGTCTCAGGGCACTGCTGGGAGACATCAGGCACCCCCCCCCCTGGGACCCCCCCGACAGTACATGGCATGTGTGTTACACCTGGACGCAATGGCAGAAGTCACAGTCACCACATAGGGACAGTCTGTGGCAGTGGCCTATGCACTCACCTGATACCCTGGTCGCCCATACAGCATGGAGTACTGTGGGAGGATCACATCCAGCAGAGCCATGTTCTCCTCCAGGGTGAATGGCTGTGTCCTCTCCACAGCCCTTGACATGGTTCCAGGGAATCAGTAGCAGCAGCTGGGTCGACGAATGCAAAGATGTGCAGGCAAGTGCTCCCTCATGGGACCTGGCTGCCTTATATGTGCCCTTCTGCCCAGTCTCATGCACAGGAGTACAGAGAGATTGGTCACTCACATTTGCATCCTATGTTTCCACCAATCCCTTCAAACCTAGCAGTCTGTGGGTTCTCTATCGGTTTCATTCTCCTGCATGATGTCAGCCCCACAAACACATTGCAACAAAGTAGACAAATTCCAACTGACTTCTGCTGTGCACCTTCCAGAACAATTTCGAATTTTGAACTTGGTCTCCATGACAACCAGCATGCATGTAGGCCTTAATACTTGTCCCCTATGTAATTTGGAGCATCACACACAGGTACGGTGCGTGTGGGGGCCCTAGGGCACCCCAAATGCATGGCAACGGCCCGTACATGCATGCCTACGCTCTCTATCACTATGGGTCTGCACGCGTATGCGTACTCGTAGTGATAGTGAGCGTAGATGTGAGTGTACGGTCCGTACCACTACGGGTACGCATACGCGTGCAGACCCATAGTGATAGTGAGCGTAGATGTGAGTGTACGGTCCGTACCACTACGGGTACGCATACGCGTGCAGACCCATAGTGATAGTGAGCGTAGATGTGAGTGTACGGTCCGTACCACTACGGGTACGCATACGCGTGCAGACCCATAGTGATAGTGAGCGTAGATCTGAGTGTACGGTCCGTACCACTACGGGTACGCATACGCGTGCAGACCCATAGTGATAGTGAGCGTAGATGTGAGTGTACGGTCCGTACCACTACGGGTACGCATACGCGTGCAGACCCATAGTGATAGGGCCGTACATGGACGGTGGTACGACACGTACTGGGGTGGGGGGGTGTACATTGACGGTGGT
Source organism: Triturus cristatus (assembly GCF_964204655.1). NCBI lineage: Eukaryota > Metazoa > Chordata > Amphibia > Caudata > Salamandridae > Triturus > Triturus cristatus. The sequence continues at coordinate 528,423,792 of NC_140588.1, read as the reverse complement.
ACGACACGTACTGGGGTGGGGGTACGACTGGAACGTACTGGGGTGTGGGTAGACGGGGCTATGACACGTCCTGGGGTGGGGGTGTGGCTCGCACGTACTGGGGTGTAGGTACACGGGGGGTACGACACGTACTGGGGTGGGGGTACGACTGGAACGTACTGGGGTGTGGGTAGACGGGGCTATGACACGTCCTGGGGTGGGGGTGTGGCTCGCACGTACTGGGGTGTAGGTACACGGGGGTATGACACGTACAGGGGTGTGGGGGTGTACATGGACGGTGGTACGACACGTACTGGGGTGGGGGGGTGTACATTGACGGTGGTACGACACGTACTGGGGTGGGGGTACGACTGGAACGTACTGGGGTGTGGGTAGACGGGGCTATGACACGTCCTGGGGTGGGGGTGTGGCTCGCACGTACTGGGGTGTAGGTACACGGGGGTACGACACGTACAGGGGTGGGGGGGTGTACATGGACGGTGGTACGACACGTACTGGGGTGGGGGGGTGTACATTGACGGTGGTACGACACGTACTGGGGTGGGGGTACGACTGGAACGTACTGGGGTGTGGGTAGACGGGGCTATGACACGTCCTGGGGTGGGGGTGTGGCTCGCACGTACTGGGGTGTAGGTACACGGGGGGTATGACACGTACTGGGGTGGGGGTACGACTGGAACGTACTGCGGTGTGGGTAGACGGGGCTATGACACGTCCTGGGGTGGGGGTGTGGCTCGCACGTACTGGGGTGTAGGTACACGGGGGTACGACACGTACAGGGGTGGGGGGGTGTCCATGGACGATGGTACAACACGTACTGGGGTGGGGGGGTGTACATTGACGGTGGTACGACACGTCCTGGGGTGGGGGTTCGACTGGAACGTACTGGGGTGTACCTAGACGGGTGGGGGTATACATATACGGGGGGTACGTGTCGGACGTACGGGGGCTGGGGGGAGTGTTGGGCGCGTATGCGGGCACATGTCTCCATGGTTGCTGTAAGAGTTCGGTGCGGACGGTGTTTTTTCCATACGGTTGTAACCTCGGACGCACGGGATGGATCGTGATTCCTAGGTCGGACTTGGTTTTTCACGTTTGTAAGGTAAATCGTCCGAGGACGTGTCGGACACATTTTCCGACCCGGGGACGTGTGGGGAATGATTCCCAGTGCGGTTCGTATGGACTTTTTACCATGCGAATCGTGATTGCCAGTTCGTACGGCACTTGTACGATTCGTACGGTAAAAAGACCCGATACGGGTCGCACGGGGGAATTTTTTACCGGATCGTGATCGGCACCAATGTGTTCTGAGACGGCTTTCACTGCAGCTATCGCTTTAAAACCGCTTAGCATCCATTAACTAACTAGGCATTTGTATTCATGACGTTTGATATAATAAAGGGCGTCAATGCCTGGGATGAAATAAGATGTCATGTCATATTGAATGGGCTTAGCATTGAGCAAGATACACTAAAGGTCAAAATAGTGAAGTTTGTATGTTTCAACTTCCACCCTATATATTCTTTATTTTGTTACATGAAGAAAAAACGGTTTCTGAGCATCCCTTATTCAATTTTCTCTTCTTGGACTTTGAGCTCCAAACATTTGTAAATATACTGCATAGCAAAGTGTGAAGAAATATTTTTTAATGGTATTATTTTTCCCTGCGTACTAAAGACTATTAATACAATAGTTGTATAGCATGGTTATTGTAACTAAATAAAACCTGAAATGAAGGTTGTACCATACATGATTTAGTTTGGAAACACCACAAGAGAAAATGTTGCAACAGAAAGAGAGAAATTGTAATTCGGTCATTTATTTTCCAGTAGCAAAGATATGAGGGTCGAGAAAATAAAAAAGAGTAAAATACCAACATTGTGCCAAAAACGACTTACCGTCCTAATTTGGGATACAGTGATTCGGCAGAAATGCGAGAGTAGTATTAGAAATACCTACATATTGCACAAAAAAGTGCACTGGTATGTGACAAAGGAAGAACAGGAGTTTTCCTAGGTGGTTCTCATTAGCACACAGGTTGCCAAACCCCCTAGACACAGTTTTCGCCTAAACTATCCCCAATATATTCCAAGAAGGTAGAAGCTGTTTTGTCTAACCTGCTCCAATATGACTTCCTTTTTATCTAAAGTGAGAGGGCCAGGTGTTGCGATAACAACGCCTGCCTGCTGTCTCCGCTTCCTCAGCTCCGAACATCTGTGTCCCCAGAAAGATGTGCAGGGGAGGGTGGAGCACAGTGATCTGGCCAGGAAAAGGCCTCAAAGCTTACCAAGTGTATTACATTACAAGATGGCGCAGTGTGGCTGTCATGCATGCAGCCTATGCAATGCAGAATCTCTGGGGACAAAACAATTATAGAATACCTGCCAACTTGAAGAACAATCTCACAGTGTGAGAAGGGGCAGGGCCTTGAAGAAGGGGTGGGGGTTCTTGTGCCAAGAAATAACTAGGAGGCACTTTTGCACCTCACTAGCCCCCAAGCCCCCTCCTCGCCCTCCCCAAAAAATATTTCTGAGGATGGTGCCGATGTCCTTGAGTGTTTTCACACCCCTAAATAGATGGCACAGTGTGATTCACAGGGAGACCGTGTGATGGGAGCGGATATCGTGTGTCACACTGTAGCACCGAGTGAGTTGGCAGGCATGCAGGTCCGGACCTGGTAGCCGATGTGAGACCTACGTGTTTGCAAACGCTTGTTTAAATTAAAGTTTGTGATGTTAGAAGTCTAACAAAATATTGCAATACATTGGATTAGTGTAGTTAGAAATTGACGGCTACAATTTTAATGAACATGCATTACTGAACGAAAGGCATGTATATCTACCATTGTCTCATGCAACATAATTAAAGAACAGTAAATTGAAGGAAGGGCAACAAGACCAATGCTCCAAAGGGTTTCTTATCACAAATGATCTCACTATTAAAGGATGACAGGAGAAGAAAATGCCCTTGTTATTTTTGCAGTGGAAAAAATGAAAACTGGAACCAACAGAAGTAGTAATCAATGGAGTGTCACACGTGTTTTCTAGTTACATGGGCGGCAATGATGGCATTTTGTTAATGCAGGCAAGATGGTCCACTGTCCCTCATAGGCCTTTATACTTGCATTTGAAGCCATCTGCATGGACTCGCAGAGAGAATTGGGCCTCGTTATTTTAATATTGCAAATACTAATTTTCTGCAGAACCTGTGTAGTACATATGAGCCACAGGAATACAAATCTGGTCGCATCATACTGCGTACAAATGACACATCTGGTTTACAATCCAATCCTCGATACATTCCTGCCTTAATCCTTTAAAGTGACACTGTCCCGCTAAACAAGCCTGTTGTTGCTGTGGCCAGATTGTTGACATTTATTAAATAAAGTATGACGGCATTTCTCATATAACCAGTGTAGGTTAGAGCATTTGATGCATATGTATGTTCCAGCAATCAGTTAATTTAATTGTCTTGCTTTTTCTTCTAAATTCATCTGTCAAGATAACTAGTAGATGGTTCATATCACACTTCTGTCTCTAACAACTGACACTATTGTGCAATCTAGTCAGCTGGTTTGAAGTTAGTGTACCAGTAATATCAATGGGTCCTATTGACAAAGTTTACACACACAAATGGCTTAGGACCTAATTTAGAGTATGGAAAATAGGGTAGTGTGTCACCAAGGCCACGTCTGCAAAACCCATGGCCTGCATGGCCTATTTAGAGATGGACATACCATACATTTTCTGTCGAACGTGCCCCTTAGGATTTGGCGCGTCGGAGGAAGAACATTGCACCCCCCCCCACCCTGTTTAGGGTAGATGGAGTAATGGTTTTTTTCTGTCTGTCACCCCAGGAAAAAAATTAGCAGTAAGACAAAGAAAAGAAAGAAACATTACCCTTACATCCTGAGAGAAAACTTCCATGGTGTGTGAGTCATTCGTGTTTTGGGAATTTGATTCTGAAAAGCAAAAGAACCGGCCAATTTGTTTAGTTAAATTATATCAATTTTTAGTAATTCTGAAAATATGTTAACTTATCAACCTATAATTACAGTTTGTTACTCATTCATTGTGGTGTGTATCTGTGAAAGTCAATGTGAAAACTCACATCGTCTTAACTAAATGCAAGCCTCAACATGTAACAATCATGTTGTCTGAGCTGTTGTCAACATGGGCCCATAACACCAAAAATTAAAAGCCAATGTGATACAGTGTACTGCATGAAAGAAATAGGGTAGGATTGCCAAATATCTACGTAGGAATGGGCCATTCCTTTCCTCATACACTTAAGCAGTGCAGTGCGGCACAGCAAACTGTCTTGCTGTGTTCTGCAGCATCAAAGTGTGTATCATATGGTACTCGGTGTATGGTGGATCACAATTCTTACAAAGAGTTAGTCTCTGAGGCAAACTCATATTTCTAGTGTGTCCCACACATAGACTAGCATGCAGAATGCTAGCATTTTGAAGGAGTAAAAGTTGCAGCAGATACCATCATAGATCATGGGTGACAGTTGTCATGGACAAAGGCCTAGTCTCAGGTGTAGATGTTAAAATGTCACTAGTTTAGAATAAAGTCTTGCATGTGTGGGGATCTATAAACCAGCACACATGTCACACCTTCCCTAAACAGATTGATGTGATAAACACATCTGCCCACACTTGACCAAAAACACATCTACCATGCCTTGCACAGCAATGCAAGGAGGATCAACGGCCTGTGACAAAACATAATAAGCTGATGATTTAGCAATGTGTGGCATAAACAAGAGAAGTAAGACAAGGGAGATGTGTGGCAACCATCATATCACATCAGGAAGATAAGTGTGAAACATCCAAATCTAAGATCATACAAAAATATATGTGTACATACACAGCAATTGAGATGTTGGGTAGGAAGGTCCCCCTACATGGTAAGAGTAATCTATTCCTGCCCTGAGTGACATGCTGCATAGTTATGTGGCTCACTAATTCTTGCATAAGCCCAAAGGGGCACATGCAATATGCATATGTGTCATGACACAGGCCTGTGTCATGGATTGCAGTCTGTTTGGACCAGGTGAGCAACACAAACACCTGCCCTCAATGGCCATGGAACATCTCCCTAGTACAGAGTAAAGCTATGCAATGATTTGTGATGCATTGCTTCACTTGAAATACATGATGCTCTCAGGGCTATGCAAGGCGGATTTGGGTTGCTTCACAGTATCATATTAGAGTCGCATTGCGCATGCACCATGTTGTGTGTTGCCAGTGCCACACAACTGGGGTCATACATATACCCCTGAGTGCAGAAGTTGCTGAGCTGCTACATAACATGGAGAACCTTGGCTACCTGTGTGTGTACGTCATAGCTGCCTGGTCAAAATATGAGGATTATCGAATTACACCTGATGGAGTTTGACAGCCCAGCAAAGCTGCTAGCTGGATGGGACATACACTGGAATGTTTTATTTTATTTTATTGTTTTATAAAGCACCTGGTTACACCAACGGTGTGTCCCTGCACTAATCTGACATTCTGTGTGGAGCAAGAGAAGAAGCTGGGCTGGCTAAGAGTCTCCAGAAGTAAGGAGGCTCTAAGTATTCTAGTTTGAAGATGGGATCAGCCGGGTCTTTAAACCCTTGCGAAAAGTACTTTGGCAAGGTTCCGTTCTCAAAAACACTGTCAAACAATTCCAGCTCTTGGCTGCGAGGTATCCGAAAGTTTGAGTTCCCATACTAACTTTTTGAATTCTTGGCACCGTGACCAGGGATATTCCTTTAGATCATAAATTGTGTGCCGGTATGTAGAAGGACAGCATAAAGTGCAGGTATCTCAGACATTTTTTCCATAAAATTCTGTGACAATAGCACATTGGCTTTTTATATATAGCGCAAACTAGACCTGAGACATCGGGTATCAGAGCGCTTTACATGAGCACCAGTTTCGTTACATGAGGACTCATTCATTTTTGTTAGGCACTGGGATATTAAGTGGAATCACAGGATGTTGAGCGCCATTGCCGAGACTCAAACCCAGTTCCCCAGCTTCGAGTTCGACTGTTCTAGCATAAGGCTACATCCTTGACCCTAAAAGTGATCCTCTTCTCCACAGGGAGCCAGTTGAATATGGGGGTGCCAGTCTGTCTCTGTGCTTCCCTACGTGTGTATTGCATCCACAACACATCACAAGGAAGGGGTCCTGACACATCACAAAAAGAGAGAGGTTGTGCTGATTAGGGAATCAAATGGAGTGGGGCATAGGACCCCAGTATCTAACTTTACATGCACATATGACTCTGGGGGACATCCAGGTGTGTACCATGGTAACACTGGAAATACTGATGTGTCATCATTCAGCTTTTGATTACTGCCTTGCTGTGCTGCCATGCTGCCTGTTGTTCCCCTGGCTGGGTGAACCCAGACTGACTCCAAGTGCAATCTGCCTGGCCTCCTGTCATTAAGTCCCAGAGACATTATAGACTTCCAACGACCCTTCTACAGCACTGGACACTGCCATCTGTCATTCTGACCTGCCAAGTGGTGCCATCCCAGTACTGGGCCAATGAAAGTAGGCCGGATGTGTTGGATCCTGAAGAAGCCATACTTCTAATGTAGATAAAGATCATACATCCTGTTGAGTGGGTCAGAACCCACGCATCACCCATGTTGCATGGCACAACACACAAGTTGTGCCAGTCAGAACCCGTGCATCAATGCCATTGCGTGGAACCGACTGCACTGCAGAAGTGCTAATGCACAGTGCATCCATCACACAATGTCCATTTGCATAGCAATGAGGCAGACAAATCAACTCAAATGTCTGAAACATGCTGGACTCACCCAAGAAATGATGCAATGGGTGTGGCAGGCTGCATACTAGGAAGTATGAGAGTCAGTTTCACTTTCTCTTGCAGTCTCTTAGTTTGTGCTGAATGTTGGAGGTGTTAGAGAGAGTGCCTGGTGTTTTTGAGTGAATTCTGGTCTAGTTGGTGTCTAGTATGTTCCTGTATTTTGTCAAGTGTGTACCTTTTGTATCTTTTTGTAGTATATTGTATTAATTTGACATTGTATTGTTGGGTGTTTGTATGTTTGGGGTTTTATATATATGAGGTGTTGGTTGGTGGTGTACTAAGTCAGGGAGGGATAGGGACATGGCCCTCTCTGAAGGGTTGCCCCAAACCTTTTGCCTTCCTCCTCTTCTTTTTGCTGAATCTTTGTGTTGACCTTAGGACTCTGAGCACATTACCTCTGCTAACCAGTGCTAAAATGCATGTGCTTCTTTCTGAAAACATGGTTACATTGGTGTATACACAATTGGCATATTTAATGTACTTGTACGTCTCTTGTGAAGTGATATACTATGTACCCAGGGCTTGTAAATTAAATGCTACTAGTGGGCCTACAGCACTTATTGTGCCATCCACACAAGTAGCCCTTTAAACATGTCACAGGCCTTCCACTGCAGAGCCTGGGTGTGCTTTTTTACTGCCATTTCGACTTGGCATTTAAGACCCTTTGCCAAGCCTCCCTTTTATTACACATAAGTTACCTCTAATGTAGGATATAGGTAGGCAATAGGGCAGGGTGCTGTTTAAGTAAACGGTCCAGGGAAGACATGGCCTGGCAGTTTGGTCTGGACTGTTTCCATGAGGCACAGGGTCAAGACTGATTTGCATATGGCTATGTCTGAACTGGGGTGGCGTGGTGAGCAAAAAAATGATGGATTAAACCCAGATCTGTGACTGGAGGTGAATGTTTGACATTGTTCAACATTCCGTCCATCATCTTTTTGTGTTGCATTTTCACCCTAAGTAAACGGTAGGACAAGTACTTTTACGTTTTGCATGTCCTGGTAGTGAAAAACACCTAAATTAGTTTTCATTACTGGGAGGCCAACTTAACTCATAGGCTAAGATTGGGAATCCCTTAATACACTTTTAAGCTATAAGTCCTGATTAGAAAAGAGTAGCTGGTCATGTTTGGCATCTTTGAAATGGTAATGGGAAATCCTCTTTATTGGTAAAGTTAGATTTGATATTACTATTTCAGAAATGTCACTTTTAGAAAGTGGACATTTCTTTGCTCTTACAATTCTGTGTGCCTGCAGCCTGTCTCCAATACACATCTGGTGTGGGTGACAGCTTAACGTTGTGCATTCCTTCAAGAAAAGCACAAACCCAGGAAGATTAGGTGTGTTCGAGTACTCACCTGCCTTCTGATGGCTCTTCCTGGGAAGGAAGGGAGGGAGGATCTGATATTTATACCTGAACAGGCAGTGTCCTGTCCCCACACAAAGGGCTGATTACTCCCAACAGCTAGTTTGGAGTCAGGTCTGGGAAGAAATGGCTTTTCTTTGAAGTCACTCCCACTTCAAAGACACAACTGGGTATATGCACTAGGGCTCTGACCCCACCAAACCAGACACTTCTGTACCTGTGTCTGAAGAACTGCTGGGTTGCATCAAAGATGACACTCTGCTGGACTGCCAATCTCAACTAACTGATTTCAGCTGTGATGCTGTGCTGCCTGTTGCTCTCTGACCTTGCTAATTGGGAGCTGGACTCTGCCTGGCAACCAAAAGGATCTCCCAGGGCTTGTTGCCTTGCCTCCTGTTCCTTGAGACTCAGGGATATTGACCCTCTACACCTGCTCCTATGCCTGGTTCATTGGACCCAGACACTTGCAGCAGAGAAATTGATGCATCTCCAGTCTGTGGGCAGAACCAGTGCATCAACCCTGTTGCAGGAGCAGAATCAGTGCATTACTCTCTGAACCAGCGCACCGCTTTGAGAGCCCGACTCATTGGATTTGTACATGGGAGACATTGTTTACAATAACTGCAATACAATACATTCCATTACAATACAGTTGTTACAACGACGACATTGTTACATCGCAAACCATTTCAACGCAAGTTGTTACAATTACTTGCTGTAGGGGTCGATACAACGACTTGCTGTATAGGGCAGAAGGTGTTGGATTTAAAATCCAACACCTTCCCTACTGTTGCACAGACTGGAGTTGGAATAGTAAAAGGATACTATTCCAGCATCCTGTCATTTTATCAACTTGCAATGTAATGGTATGCGATGTAACAACACAGTCTTGTACCAAGAATATTAGGAAGTGAAAGTGTTTAGTTTATCTGTTGGATTTCCCTCCTCTTTATCTGTCCTACTTCAAGAGCACTTTCCTTTTCCACACTCCTTCTGGAGCAACCTTTCTCTAATGGAATATTGAATATAGTGATCTCTGACAAGTATAAAATTAATTGATAAATAAAACAAACACCATCTTGAACTATATTTTGTGCCTTTGGATCTGTTGAGGATATACAATTTGAAGTGTGAAGAAATTGATGATACTTAGAAGATGGAATATGAATTCTTCTTACTTTCTACAGTGTAATCTGTTGTGGTCTAGGGCCACTGTTTTTCTATACCGAATGCTACCCAGGTCCTTGGACTTTTATGGGTCACCCTTTTATATCATAATGGTTAAAAGACGAATGAGCAATTACCCTGCATTTGCATGTGATAAAGACTAAGGAGGGACAAAGTGCGCTATGTAGCACTAGGCCTTGACTAAAATAAATTATGTTTTAGCTTACAAATTGGCTGGCTAGGCTCACTGTACTTCTTGATGGAGGAGTGTTGTTTGTTTGGAATATATGGTAGTGACGCCTGCCTGAAAGCCCTGACTTGAAAGGCCAGGCATTCCTCCAGCCTCGTGTGTCTTTTGGAAATATGTTTAAAAAAGTCCGGCTGGCTGCGACAAATAAAGGAGGAGTCAATTGTGCAGGATGAGGCCACTGTGAGGAACGAGAGGCCTGCCTGATTTACCTTGAACTCTGACTAATAATTGAAACAGCCAGGGTTTGCATGGGTTTTTTAACTCAGCACAGACCAGGAAGCAACTTCTAATATGCACTAAGGCACTTTAAACATCCTTTTAATTTAAAAAACAAACAAACGTGAAGGCAGATGTGTCATCTTTTGGGAGCTGCAGGACATTTGGTTACTATGTCATAGGTGAAATTGGCTTCTATGAGGCAAAAAAAGTAGGTTCTTGACCAGCACAAACTCAATGTACTAGGGACACTGTGGTTTGTGGATGGCTTCTTATTAAACTGAATTGATATTATAAACGTGAGAAAATCTCTGAAATGTCAAAAAAGGATAAATTTACATATGCTTAAGCAGCTGCAGACCACATTTGTTTGCTTCCAAAATGTGATTGAAAAACATCTTTAATTTGAACTCACTTGAAAGGAAGTCTTTCTCAAATACTTATGCCATGTGCTTTAAAAGACGAATGAGCAGCCTACCCTGCATCTGCATATGATGAAGAGCCTGGAGGCTCGAAACCTGTTATGCAGCACTGTTCCTTTACTAAAATTAATAAAGTTTTAGCATACACACCAGAAGGTTAGCTCCTCACTGCTTGCTGCACTTCTTGAAGGAGGAGTAATGTTCTTTTGGAATATATACATTTTTGACACAATTTAACAACCCCCACACACACACATATATATATGTTCACTGAAAAAACACTCAGGTTTCAGGAACGTTATAGTTAGGCTGACATTTCACTCGAACGCAACCAGAGAAATTCAGCTATTCTAGTTAGCTGAGCTAACTATAACTTGCGCTCCCGCAATGCACTGCTGATTATGTCACATATTACATTACTCATGACATGGTCAGTGACATCACTGATGACATCTCAAATGACATCACTGATGACATCATCCAGTGACTGACTGTTTCTAAAAAGTTTAAGAATGCTATATATACAAACACCAAGGTGTATTGAAGAATGAGTAGGTGTATGAGTGTCTGAATGGATGATTTAGTCGGTGCATAACTGACTGTATAAGTGAGTGATTAAGGGTGTCTTGGTGAATGCATGGGTGAATGACTAATCTGTGTGAATGTCTGTGTCAGTTTGCCAGTTGGTGTGTAAGTGGCTGCATGGGTTTGTGAGCAGTTACACGAGTGTCTATATGGGTTAATGATTGGTTGTCTGAGTTCCTGCATGGGTTCCTGAGTGTCTGTGTGGGTGTGTGGGGTGTGTGTGACTTTCTGCATGGATGTGCAAGTGGGTGATTCACTGGGTATATAGGTGAGTGAGTGAGTGAGTGAGTGTGCAAATGGCTGTGTTGGTGAGGGAACGGATGTCTCAGTGGTATATGTGTGAGTAGCTACATATGTGAAAGGCAGTATATGTGAGTTTTGGTGCACATAAGTGACTAAATGTGAGAGTGCGTGACCGTGAGAGTGGCTGTATGCATGAGTGTGTGCTTGTGTAACTGATTGTAGAAGGGACTAAGTATGTGTTAGTATCTGTATGAATAAGTGAGGTTGTGTGTATATAACTGTATAGGTGAGTAAATGGCAGTGTGATTGATTCTTTGGGTGACTGACTAGGTGTGTGAGTAACTCTATGGGTGAGTGGTGGTATGTGGGTGTCTGTATTAGTGTATGAGTGCATATATCAGTGGGTGTATTGATAAGTGACAGCATGTATGAGTGACTGTATGGGTGAATGAGTGATGTGTGTGTAGACCAATGAATCAGAGCGTGGGCATGTACTAAATGGTATTGGTGTGTCTATGGTTTCGAGAATGGTAGTCTGTATTTTAGAGTGGGTTTATGAAAGGTTATATGATGGAGTGAGGAGGTACATCTGATATTAAGTGGATGATGTCATCAGTGATGTCATTTGAGATATCATCAGTGATGTCACTGACCATGTCATGAGTGATGTAATATGTGACATCATCAGCAGTGATTGGGGGGGGCGCGAGTTGTAGTTAACTTAGCTAACTACAACAGCTGATATTCTCTGGTTTAGTATGAGGGAAATGTCAGCCTAACTATAACGTCCCTGAAACCTGTGGTTTTTTCAGTGAATTTCTAAGGTTTTTTAAATGCTATTTTCTAACTATGCCTACATAGGTAGAACATGTACAGAAAGAGGAAGAAAGGCACAGAAAGAAGCTAGAGAAGTGCAGAAAGATTGAAGAGAGGTACAGAAAGAGGAAGAATGGTGCAGAAAGAAGTAAGAAAAGTGGAGCAAGAAGCAACAGATGTGCAGTAGGAGGCCTACTTTAACTGTACCTTTCCACAGACTCATACAAAGTAGCCTAATCACTAATCCTTCTCCTAAGATGTCTGAAACCTCACTTTTCTCTTGAAGGTTCACTATACATCGACTGCTCAGAATGTTAGGCCAACCAAATGTAAAACAGCAATCCTAACCATATCACTGTTGTAAGTCTGACAAATTTTGTGAAGGTATACATGTGTGTGTCTCTGCTTTTACCTAGTGACATGTTACATAAAAATAAACATACAGATACTTGCATACCTGTATTTCAAACAGCATACTCTGAAGATTTCTGTACAAAAAGGTGTAAGTATTTCTTTCTGCTCATATACAGGGCACATGGGTATTCAATAGTATATTTGAGGGGCTCTATAACACCTATATACATAAGACATGTCTGCCTGTGCAACCGGATGACAGAGCAGAACTAAGAAGATTTGACCACATATAGGAGAAGCTACCAACTTTTTAAGGTACCATCTTCAAAGACATAACACATGTGAGAATATATGTACAAGTAGACATATAGCTCAGTCACGAGAGCATGCAGACCTTTAAACTTGACAGCTTGCACTTCCCATTTGAATTCAGAAAGAGGTGAGAGAAGTACAGAAAGACGTAAGAGAATTGCAGACACAAACAAGAGAGGTGCAGTTAGAGTAAGAAATGTGCAGCAAGATGCAAGAGAAGTGCAGAAAGAGGCAAGAGAAGTGTAGAAAGAGGCAAGAGGAGTGCAGAAAGAGGCAAGAGAGGATCATCAAGAGAGGTGCAGAAAGAGGGAAGAGGGGTGCAGAAAGAGGCAAGAGGGGTACAGAAAGAAACAAGAGAAGTACAGAAAGAAGCAAGAGAAGTACTGATGGAAGCAAAAGAGGTGCAGAAAGATGCAAGAGAACTGTAGAAAAAAGCAAGAGAGGTATATAAAGAGGGAAGAGGTGTGCAGAAAGAGCCAATAGAGGTACAGAGAGAGGCAAGAGAGGTGCAGAAAGAGGAAGAGGGCTTCAGAAAGAAGCAAGAAGGGTGCAGACAGAAGCAAGAAAGGTACAGAAAGAAGCAAGAGAAGTGCAGAATGAAGAAACAGAGGTGTGGAAAATGCAAGAGGAGTTCAGAAAAAAGCAACAAAGGTACAGAAAGAGGCAAGAGAGGTGCAGTTACAGGCAAGAGAAGTGCAGAAAAAGGTAAGAGAAGTGCTGAAAGAAGGAAGAAAAGTGATGAAAGAGACAAGAGAGTTACAGAAAGCAACAAGAGGGGTGCAGAAAAAAGCAAGAGAAATGCAGAAAGAGGCATGTGAGGTGCAGAAAAAGGCAAGAGAGGTGCAGAAAGAGGCAAGGGAGGTGTAAAATAACTCAAGTGAGGTGCAGAAACAGACAATAGGTGTGCAGAGAGAGGCAATAGAACTACAGAAAGAAGCAACAGAGGTGCAAAAAGAGGCAAGAGAGGTGCAGAAAGAGGAAAGATAAGTGCAGAAAGAGACTAGAGGGGTGCAGAGAGAAGCAGGAGAGGTACAAAAAGAAGCAAGACAGATGTAGAATAAAGCAACAGGGGTGCAGAAAGAGTCAAGAGGGGTGCTGAAAGAGGCAGGAGAAGTGCAGAAAGAAGCAACAGAGGTGCAGAGGGAGGCAAGACAACTGCAGAAAGAGGCAACTGAGTATTCTAAACAGGCAAATGAGGTGCAGAAAGAGGGAACAGGGGTGCAGACACAGGCAGGAGAGGCGCACAAAGAGGCAAGAGTGGTGTAGAAAGAGAGAATAAGGGTACAGAAAGAGGCAATAGGGATGCAGAAGGAAGCAATACAGGTGTATAAAGAAGGAAGAAAAGTGCAGAAAGAGGAAACAGGGGTGCAGAAAGAAGCAGCAAATGTGCAGAAAGAAGCAACAGAGGTGTAGAAAGAGGGAAGGGGGTGCAGAAAGAGGTGAGAGGGTTGCAGAAAGAAGCAAGTGAAGTGCAGAAAAAAAGCAAGTTAAGTACAGAAAGAAGCAAAAGAGGTGCAGAAAGATGCAAGAGAACTGCAGAAGAGGCAAGAGAGGTGTAGAAAGAGGGAAGAGGTATGCAGAAAGAGCCAATAGATGTACAGGAAGAGGCAAGAGAGGTGCAGGAAGAGGAAGAGGGCTGTGGAAAGAGGCAAGAAGGATGCAGACAGAAGCAAGAAATGTGCAGAAAGTAGCAAGAGCAATGCAGAATGAAGAAACAGAGGTGTAGAGAATGCAAGAGAAGTTCAGAAAGAAGCAGCAAAGGTACAGAAAGAGGCAATAGAGGTGCAGTTACAGGCAAGAGAAGTACAGAAAGAGGTAAGAGAAGTGATGAAAGAAGGAAGAGAAGTGATGAAAGAGACAAGAGAAGTGATGAAAGAGACAAGAGAGTTACAGAAAGTAACAAGAGAGGTGCAGAAAAAAGCAAGAGATATGCAGAAGGGGGCAAGTGAGGTGCAGAAAAAGGCAAGAGAGGCGCAGAAAGAGGCAAGAGAGGTGTAAAATAACTCAAGTGAGGTGCAGAAACAGACAAGAGGGTTGCAGACAGAGGCAAGTGAGGTGGAGAAAGAGGCAAGAGTGGTGAAAAATAAGCATGTAAGGTGCAGAAACAGACAATAGGGGTGCAGAAAGAGGCAAAAAAAGTGCAGAAAGAAGCAGCAGAGGTACAGAAGGAGGCAAGAGACTGCAGAAAGAAGCAACAGAGTTGCAGAAAGAGACGAGATGGGTGCCGAGAGAAGCAGGAAAGGTATAGCAAGAAGCAAGACAAATGCAGAATAAAGCAACAGGGGTGCAGAAAGAGACAAGAGGGACCCCGAAAGAGGCAGGAGAAGTACAGAAAGAAGCCACAGAGGTGCAGAAGGAGGCAAGAGAACTGCAGAAAGAGGCAAGTAAGTAAGCTAAACAGGCAAAAGAGGTACAGAAAGAGGGAACAGGGGTGCAGACACAGGCAGGAGAGGTGCACAAAGAAGCAAGAGCAGTGTAGAAAGAGAGAATAAGGGTGCAGAAAGAGGCAAAAGGGATGCAGAAGGAGGCAAGACAGGTGTATAAAGAAGGAAAAAAAGTGCAGAAAAGGAGACAGGGGTGCAGAAAGAAGCAGCAAGGTGCAGAAAGAAGCAACAGAGGTGAAGAAAGAGGGAAGAGGGGTGCAGAAAGAGGTGAGAGGAGTGCAGAAAGAAACAAGAGAGGTACAGAAATAAGCAAGAGAAGTGCAGAAAGAAGCAACGGGGTACAGAAAGAGGCAAGAGCACTGCAGAAAGAGGCAAGAGAGTTGCAGAAACAGGCAAAAGAGGTGCAGAAAGAGGGTACAGGGCTGCAGAAAGAGGCAAAAGGGGTGCAGAAATTTGCAAGAGAGGTGTAGAAAGAAGCAAAAGCACAGCGATACAATTAATCAGTTGACCACTTTTAAGCACAATATAGTTACATTCAAGCAAAATATAGTTACATTCAATCAGCCAAATGGCAATTCAGAGTTTCGCAATTATTATTTCACTAACCCTCTTCACTTGGTAGGTATTGTATCGCATCCACCCATCTACGAAGCTCTATTGTAAGGGGCAGGCATATCTCGCCTCTGTCTGTGTTCCATGCTGTCTATTTTCGATCCTATTTTTTGGGCCACCTTCTCTGCTATCATGGCCATCTATGTCTCCCACCCACCCGTTCAATAGTGGTGGTTCCCCAACTCCCCATTTTTGTGCGATATTACATTTTGCCCGGGCCCACCCTAATGAGACCCATTATTGTTCAGTTTGGGTTAAGTCTGTTGCCTCCCAGATGTTTAATAGGCAGAGTTTCGGGGTGGGATTCAGGTTTTTCCCTCCTACGTCCTCCATCCGAGTTGTAACAACGTCCCAGTATTTTTGAATGATTAGGCATTCCAATATTGTGTGGAAAAGGTCCCCTCTAGGGTGCACCGACGATGGCACTGGGAATCAGTCCGCTTTCACATCTTTACCAGAACATTTGCAGATAGGTAAATTTGGTGTAGGGTCTTAAGTTGGACCAGTCTCAGTCTCGTAGGGATGGCAATTTCCTTAGGGGAACCCAAACATCTCGCCAGTCATCGTCTTCTAGTACACCCACATCTGTCTCACACTGTTGTCTAAGTCTTGCCAAAGGATTTGGTCGGTTATTAATCAGTTTTGTATATGTTAGAGAGATGGCTTTCTTGGGTATTGGATTTAATAGCAATGTATCTATGAGCAGAGATGATTCGGGGATTGGGCCTTCCCCGGGTATCACCGTTTTTAGGGCATGGCTGATCTGCAGGTATCTGAAAGTTTCAGATTGTGCCAGCTGATATTCTTTCTGAAGATCTGCAAACGTGACCAGTCCTTTATTATCCCACATGCCCCTTATAGACAAAATGCCAATCAGGTCCTGTTTGTCAAACCTGGCCCAGCCACTTGGGCTCTCAGAGTGGGGTTGCTAGTGTAATTTTTTTGTCCCAGCCCAATTTTCTGTTGACTTCATGCCAGATTTCTATTGTTTGGGCCGTAGGTCTTGTTAGGCCTAGCTTTTTGGGGTTTGTATATAAGGCTCTTTGTTATCCCCCTTGTCCCAACAGCCATAAATCCGTACGGATACTTGGCGCATCTTGGGTACCATATACCCAGCTGTTAATCACTGGTAGTTGTGATGCCAATAACACAGCTTGATGTCGGTCAGTACAATCCCGCCATCATACCATCCAGCCGATAACTTCTGCAGTGCAATACAAGGTGCCTGCCCGTCCCATAATAGAGTGAGAACTGTGCTGTCAGTGTCTGAGAAATAGGAATCTGGGGCCTTAAATGGGGTATTTTGCAGTGCGTAAGGAAAGCGAGGCAGCGCCAGCATTTTAAAGAGCGCTACTCGTCCTAGCAGAGTCAGAGGGAGACCATGCCAGTGCTTAACATAAGTTTGCAGTTGTGTAAAAAGGGCCATGTAAGTTGGTTTCATAAACTTTAATAGGGTCTATGGTTATAAATATCCCTAGGTAGCGGAATCCGTCTTCCGCAATAGGGATGTCGTAGTCTTTGTGCAGTTTGGGTCTAGGGCCGTACACTGGGAATAGCTGTGATTTGGACCAATTTATCGTATAGCCCGAGTGGTTACCGAATATGCAGATGATATGAAGCAGGCCGTGGATTGAGGACACAGGGAATGCCATGTATAATAAAATGTCGTCTGCGTAGAGGGATATTCTGTCCTCATGCTGGTCTGTCCATTTTAATCCCCGTATCAAAGGGTGCCCCCTAACCCAAACCTCCAGGGGTTCCAACACCAATGCAAAAACCTATGGTGAGAGTGGCCTCCCTTGTCTGGTTCCTCTGCACAACCAAATCTGTTGTGATGTAAGGGAATTAACCACAATTTGTGCTATTGGGTCTGTATATAAAAGCTTGATCCATCTTATGAATTTAGTCCAAAACCCACTCGTTCCGACATCGCAAAGGGGTATGGCCACTCGATAGTGTCAAAGGCCATTTTGGCATCTAATGACAGCAGGGCTACATCTTCTCGTAGTGTGCCTTTTCGTCCCAGGACGCTATGCAGGCGACGTACATATGAGGCCGTGTTTCTGCCGGGCATGAAGCCCGCTTGATCTGGGTGCACCAATTTATTGATCAGTGGGATGGGCCTATTTGCTAATACTTTTGCGAGTATTTTGGCCTCTGCCGTCAGGAGGGAGATGGGCCTGAATGCCCTACAGACTTTTGCAGATTTACCCTGTTTATGTACCACCACTATCGAAGCTAGTCGAATCTCAGCTGCAACAGACCTTTTTCGTAACTCTCTAGGTAAATTTGTTGGAGGTGGGGTGCCAACTTAAAGAACACAATCAGGAGTCCTTTTGGTCCCATTGCTTTGCCCAAGCGTATATCGCTATCTGTATTTCTTCTACTGAGGGATCTCCCTCAAGGGGATCTCGCTCCCCGGGTGGAATGCCAGTAACCTGAATAGTGGCTAGAAGGTTTTGATTATCTGTAAATGTTGCAGTCGTACCCTAGGTATAGATTGTTTCAAAATGGGTTGTAAATGTCTCTGCTCTTTCTTGCTTGGGAAGTATGTCCTCCCCTGTGGAACCCCTGAGCTGGTGGACCCATCTACTCGCCTGCTCCCTTATTTCCAGCCATGCTAGTTGCTTGCCTGTTCTTTCACCATGCTCATATATCCTATGATATATAGCCTTTTGTCCGGCTCTAGCTGTTTCTGTAAGTAGTAGTTTGTAGTCTAGTCATTTAGCTGCTAGCGCTTGTCGGACAACATCGTCAGTAGTTTGGGTTAGGTTAGCCTCGTCTACTAGAATCTCCCTCTCTAATTGCTTAATTCGCTCTGTTAGTTCTTTTTTGTGGCCCACCATTAGTGCCAGCGCACGTCCTTTTGTAACTGCACCAAATGCGCCCCATAGGATCTGGGACAACGCCACCAAACCCACGTTTTCCTGAAAGTATAAATCTACATTTTGTGACATTCTGTCTTGATATGTGGGATTTGTAGTGCCCATGGATTAATTGTGAGGGTGGTGTCATGCTTGAAACCCTACGTGCATCCTAGTCAATACAGGGGAGTGGTCCAAAATGCTTCTAGCCAGACAATGGGCTTCTGTAAAATCTTGACTTTTGGCCGCGTGTGTGAGCATATAGTCTATGCAGGATTGGGTGTTATGGGCCCCCGAATTAAAGGTAAATTGGGTGGTAGTAGGGTTAAGTTGTTGCCAAATGTCGATTAGTCCGAGAGCTTAAAGAAAGGCAGCTAGTTTGGTCCCAGTATTTGGGTCTCTGCATGGGGGTAGCCGGTCCTGCATCCCACTCAGTGCCAGATTAAAATAGCACCCAATCACTAAAGTGCCAATAGGAAGGCCTAAGATGAACTTGCTGAGGTCCTGCAGTGTGGTTTGATGTAGAGCTGGGGGGACATATACTGATAGTACTGTTAACGGTTTCCCTTCCCATGTTCTGGTTGCTGCCACAAATTGACCTTGATCATCTGCCCATGTTTTTTTAATCATGTATGGGCATCTCTTGCAGAGAAGTATACCAGTCCCCCGGGAACTAGTAGTGAACCTGGCATGTGTTTGAATCGATAGCCCAATCTGTTTAATGCTATTACATGTTTTACCGACTAGATGCGTTACCTGTACGAGGGTGACATCAGGTGCTTGTCGCTTCAGGTACTGGAGGACCATTCCCCTTTTTAGTTTATCCCCCAGGCCGTTCACGTTCCATTTGAGGAACTTCAGGTCCCTACCTACCTTGTAAGTCATAGATGTGGGCATGTCATATGTGTTGGAGCATAGTGTAATGTATGCCTCAGGTTTCTTGTCTCCAGTATATGCTGGTCTCGGTTTGGTTTCTCCCGTTGCCCGGAGCAGAGATGCCTTGACCCATCTACCCCCCCAAAGCCCTAGCACCATCTGGAACATATATGTGGCTCTATTCCTTCTCTGAGTTTTGGCTCTTCGCAAATGTGCTGATACGTGCTCGGTCCCAACTGTGTTTTATATGGCATATTTCTTTTCTGTGCTAACATAGAACAATAAACTAAACTAGTATCCCCCTCCCCAAGTACACCCCACCCTGCCTCCCTGCTTAATGGAGTCCAATGGCCCGCTTCCCCAACTACGCAGAATGCCTGTTGCCCTCCCATCCCTGTGTGGTGGAGCCATGGCTCAACCTTCCCCCCGCCTCCCCCTTAGTCGATCAGACATTATGCTACATAAGTCATCACACATACTCAACAGTATACTCATCTGTTTTTCTTGAAATTCGTCACTGGAAGTCTCCCTCGTTTTATCCTGTGATTTGGTTACCACAAGTTCTTGAGGTGATTAGAGCTTTGGCCGTCTTTCTTCGTCTTAATTTTCCCCTTCACCCATCTTTCCTCTTTACTTTCAGTCTCGTGTGTCTCAGTTCAAAGTTATTGGTCTAAGTTTGAGTTTTTCTCCTCACTGGGGAATCATGGCCTCAGTCTTGTTACCGATCCTTTGGGCCATTCAGTATCCTCCCGCGACGTGCTGGTCTCCGTCGTCTTGCGCTAGATCTTGACTTGCTGCTGCTTTTGCTTGACTACTCTTCGCTCCTGTCTGTCCGAACTCCCTCTGGATCTTACTTGCCGCCAGCCATCCAGCCAGTCTAGGGCCTCTTCTGGCTCCACAAAGAACCAAACTTTTACCCTCCACCTCCACTCGCAGTTTCACTGGAAACAGCATGGCATATTTAATTACCTGCACCCTAGGAGCTTTTTTGGCCTCCAGGAAGGAGTGTCTCTGTTTCTGCACTTTGGCAGTAAAATCAGGGAAAAACGATATGGTGCTGTTTTTGTATTCAAGGGGGAGTGCACTCGGAGCAGTTTGGAGGATAACGTCTCGGGCACAAAAGTGGAACACCCTTGCAAGAATGGGTCGGAGTGGTGCCCCTGGTTTGGGCCTACCCTTCGGTATGCCGTGAGCACGCTTGATAGAGAAGTAATTGGAGAGGTGATTGGGTTGCAAGTGTTTTAATACTACTTCTTCAACGAAGAAGTCTGCTGCTGGCCCCTCCGCCCTTTCCGGTACAACGGGGTCAGGTCTCCCGGTGCCTCTGACTTTCCCTTCATGTTGTGTGATGGCATGCGCCAGATTTAGTACAGAATAATTATCGGGCGAGGACGGTCTGGCTGGAGCCGGCTGTTGTTTACATTTTTTTTTTTACACCAAAAATAAAAAAATATATATATCTTTGTTTAGGATTACATGTGTAGCTAGTATATGTTTAGGATGTAGTTGCTATTTGTATTGTACCGATCTATGTCTATTCAGAGGGGTGAGGGATTGATGTTGTACTTGTCATGTGTGTATATTACTTAAGATAGTTTAAGATAAGTTAAGATAGTTTAGGCTAGTGTTAGGTTATTTAGTGTAGGCTAGGTAGGTGTAGGTAATTTAAATAGTATTTATACATTAAATATTTTTCTAATTTCACTAGTTCGTTATTAATTCATATCTAAGAGTTTGTACCATTGTGTAAGTTAAGTTGAGTACATGATGCAGTAATTGACCTGCGGTCTATGAAGGTGTATGTAGCTTTGTGAGAGACTTCAACCCATCAGCGCCATGCTCACACCCATTCTGAATGGCTGCACCTCTTTGGCGACCTTCCCAGATGCTTGGAAACACACAAATGTTCTCTCATTGCTGAAGAAACCCTTTACGAACCGTTAAGCACTCGCCGACTACAGATCTCCCTGCTACCATTCCCAGCCAAGTTCTTTGAGAAAATCATCAACAAACACCTCACAAAATACCTCAATGACCACCAACTCCTCAACACCACTCAGTCTGGTTTCAGACTCGACCACAGCAAGGATACTGCCCTCATCATCACAACAGATGACATCCACATGACTCTTGACAGAGGAGAAATGACAGCCCTCATCCCCCTGGACCTCTCCGCAGTGTTTAACACAGTCTCCTAACCCATCCTCATCCAACACGTACATGTCATTGGAATCCAAAGACAAACTCTGCTTCTTTCTGACTGGAAAACTTAGTGAGCCAGCCTGGCACCATATATCTCAGACTCCCACGACTTCATCTGCGTAGTTCCAGAAGAATCCTCTGTAGGAAGCTGGCGCTCTATATATTGGACCAAAACGAAGTACACGGTGTAGAGAGTTCAGGCAACCCTTATTGGTTTACAGAGTTAAAAATGTTAACACTAAATGCTCACCTTTGTGGTAGTGTTGGCAAGCAGTTTAGGCTTTTCAGAGAGTAATGCTAAGCATTTGTTGGACACACAGGGGCAATAAATGAGACACACACTCAAAAATAAATCTGAGACCAATTTAGAAAAATAAGTTGTATTTTCATGTACATTTTGATACCAAGAACTTTTTTATCTGGTAAGTTAATTTTATATATAGATTTTTACAGGTAAGTAAAATGTTTATTTAAATCTGTCTTTACGCAGTAATGATTTCCTATGGGTATAAAGGCATATGTTGCCTTCAGTTATTTGCAGTTGGCTTCTGGTGGTGTCCTTCTGGACTTAGGGTCGTAGTGGGGCAAGATCCAAAGTACCACTAGCAGGCATTCATTACCTGCCCTGAGGTGTCCAGATACAGAGGTGTCAGTTGGGGTGGAAGATTTGTGATCTATGAGGGTGGTAATGAAGGGGGGGCACCTTAAAACAGGGTGCAGAGGGGGACTTGGGGTCCATTCCCGGAGCTCCCAATGGGATGCTTGAGTCACAAGGGTCCTGGGAGCATGGGTGCACAGCTGTTTTATTGGTACCCAGGCTGGAGTGCTCGGGTGCAGAGTAGATAGGTCAGCTATGCTCTGTGCGCCCAAAACCTCATAGTTGTCAGTCTCGCTGGTTGAGGGTTCAAAATCAGGACAGCTAGGCCAGTCTAGATGTGGGTCCCTGTGGGGATGATGCTCCTCTGTGGCTGCTCAGTCTCGGTGCAGTTAGAGTTCCAACTGGACCTAAACAGGCTTTGGTTGCTTCAAGAGGTCCGGTATCCCGGGTATTGGTGCTGTGCAGCCCTGGTCAGTCCTGGTGTTTTCTCACTCGGTGGGGATACAAATCTGAACTTCAGGAGCACAGGTACCTTTTCCTGGTGGGGCTGATGCATTGGGCCGACCGGGGAGCAGCCACATGGTAGACCGGACTCTACTTCTTCAGTGCCTGCAGACTGTAGGGGAGTAGCTCCTCTACTCCAAGGACAAGTCACTGGATCACAACTGTCAAGATCGGTGCAGGCAGGCAGAGTGTTGCACCAGAAGTCCACAGCAATCTTCATTCTCGTTTTCTCACAGCTCTTCTTTGTCCACTTCTTCTGGATCTATCGAATCTAGTGTCCTGGTGTCAGAGGGCCACCTAAATACTCAATTTACGGGCATTAAGGGGAGTGAAGGGTAGTAGCCAATGGGCTACTCATTCCTGGGGTCACTACACCCCCCAGATGACCACTTTCCATGGGAAGTCAGCATCACACTGCCCCAGAGTTCCTACTTCCACCACACACATGATGGTGGAATCCTAATTTTCATGTTCAATTCAGGTAGCCCACCCCAGGGGTAGGACTAGCCTGGGGGTGCAACAGGCCTCCTTACACAGATAATTTCCCATCTGTCCTGGTACCAAATGGGCCTCAGGGCAGGGGGTGGCATCGCTCAGGTCTGAGGCTCACATATCAAAGGCGGTGGGCTATTTGAAGCTCCCTGGCTTTACATGCTAATTTACTAGCTATCCTGCTGGAGGAGGTGTAAATACCTCCTGCCAAAGCAGGCATTGTTTCTGACCTCTGAGAGCAGGACACCCACCCCCTAGGGGTCAGAAACTTGTCTGGGGTGGCAGGCTGGACAGGACCAGTCAGACAGCACACTAGGGGACTAATAGGGTTTAGGGGTACGTCTAGGGTACCCTCTGAATGCAGGTATTAATAAATCCATCACTAGAATCAGTATAGCTTTATTATTATGAGGTGTTTGATACCATACACCATAGGTTTCAGAGAAGGCATTATGTAGCTGGGAAATCAGTTTTGACCAGTGCCTAGGACATTCCTTAAGATGGCTGTCCAGCAATGGAACTAAACATTACAGGGGCAGAGCTGCTCATGCAGAATTGTACTAATATGTGCTTTAATGCGCCCTGCCATAGGGCTCCAAGGCCTGCTTTAAGGGTGACTTACATATAGCCTATGCAATGTCTTTGGCAGAGTCTTTGGAGTGTGCCATATATTCAAAAATGGTTTGCACCTAGTCACGCAGCCTGCAATGGCAGTCAGTGTGACATTTGTGTATGTATGTTATACTGCAGCCCATAGGGACCATCTTTAGTACTCTTGCCTTAAGTACCTGGGGTACCATTTACTAGGGACTCATAGGTGTGCTAAAGTCCTTAGCCATTGGGAATCAATCAGGCATCACTTTGTTTTGAAGAAAGAGCACTGACACTGAAGTCTAGCTAGCAGGCCTCAGTGCACTGCCAGAGTTGAAAATCAACATCTAGCAGTGGGGGGACTACTGTAACAAAAACCCAGTTTCATACATCCTCCATCAGCCCGGCCCTCTCCAACTCATATATGATCCCTCTAGCCAGCATCATCTGCTCTAATCACATCAACGTCTTCTCTTACGCCAATGGCACACAACTCGTTCTGTCCCTCAATGACAACATGCCCAGTACCCAGATCAAATTCAATGCCTGCATAAGTGAGATCGCCCAATAGATGTAGACCAACTGCGTAAAGCTGAACAACGACAAAACCAACTCATCTCCGTGGGTGTTCCACCTGGTGGGGCACAGAGCTAAAGCAGCTGCCAGGAACCTCATGATTGTCATTGACATCCATCACTGCCTTAGACTTCTATACCGTGAAGGTGTTGAAAAAGGTTTTCAAATGGCTCCCATTTGGCACCTGGAAAAACATCAGCCACACCCTGGTCACAAACAAGCTGGACTACGGGAACCCCCTATATGCCGGGATCAACAAAAACTCATTAGACGGCTGTAGACCATTCAGGACTCAAGGCCAGAAACACTCTCAACCTCCTATGCTGCACTCATATTACAACACATCTGAAATAGCCTTGCCCCTCTTCAATGCATACATGTTTCCACCACCATCCACTCTCATGATATCAATGGCCTCCCTTACACTGATGACAACCAACTCATTGTTTCGCACAAGGACAAGACACCCAGTACTTGGATCAAATTTGATGCCTGCGTGACTGAAATCGACCACTGGATAAAGACCAACTGCCTAAAGCTGAGCACCGACAAGACCAAAATCGGAATCTCTGAGAAAAACACATCACCGTGGGACTCAACCTGATGGCAACAGTGCTAGGACAGACAATGCCAAGAACCTCAGGATCATAAATGACAGGCGTCATGGTCTTATGCTGCCATACTCTGAACATGCTAAGAAAGATTTTCAAATGGCTCCCAATCAGCACCTGGAAAACCATCACCCACGCCCTGGTCACAAGCAAACTGGATTACAGAGATACCCTCAATCCTGAGATCAACAAAAACTCTTCAGGAGGCTGTAGACGATTCAGAACTCAGTGGCCAGAATCAGTGTCAACCTCCCACACCACACTCAAATAACACCACACCTGAAGGAGCTCAACTGGCTTCCCATTCGCAAAGGAGAACAATTCAAATTCCTCACCCACAATACAGTAACATCAGCATTCTGCAGTTCCAGCTTCCTTCTCCCTCTGGGGTTTGTCATCTTCCATCCTCTGCCCTCCACCTTTTCGCTTCTTCTTCCACTACCTGTCTCCCATTTCTTTAGATCTTCCATAGTATCCCCCTTTACTCATTAGCTTGATCCTCCCAGTTCTCCCATCATTTCCCTGTAATCCTTGGCCCTCCAATATCACTAGCTATGTCCTCTCGCTAATTTGCCAACCTTCTCCTCTTCCCTTTTAGTACCCTGCTCCAAATCTTCTTCATGCATCAAATTCGACCATTCTACAGTCTTCCACTGCTCTTTTTCTCTCACATTCTGCCTCCTCAGGTCTTTTTCTCACTCTTTCTTCTTTCACTTTTTTTTCTCCTATCATCCTCCGTTTCCACAGTGTTCTCTTGCCATAGACAACCTCATTCTCACATATAGTCTGCCTTCTCTCCTATACTCTGTTTCTCTTGAATTCCTCTCTGTCGTGCAATGAACGATTGGTCCCCCAAATTCATCCTTCAACAATATTTTTAATATATATCTATCATTTTAAAGATATAACAGATATAATGATCAAACACTGGGCTAAAAGAGGTAATTCTTTGGCCGAGGGTATATACACAGCTATGCGACAGCTCAGTGATACTAAATGTTACACTATAAGTAGCAGACAGAAATGGGGGGATCATGACATCCTGGATGATGAAACATATGTATTCTTTAAACATGAAAATCTCAGAATAACTTGCTTATACCTGCTCCCTAAATCCCATTAAAATTAAACTATTCCTCCTGTTAGGCCAATTATGTCAGTTCAGAATAGTGTTCTTGATTACATTTTTGTATGGGTTATGTACATTACTTGTGTTAATCCACTGCTCAATTTTATGCTCAACTTTTTTCTTTTTATTTTAGTACTTCACAAGAGGGCATATGTTTTCCAGTCGTGCCCCTAGTGTGGTTATCGTTCCCCTTCTCTACATTCCATGTTGCACTCTTATTCTCACACCCATGTGCTTATGCCCCTTCCACTTCTGTTGCTTTTTTACCCATTTGCTTTTCCTCCCCTCCACGTCGCTCTCTCTTCCCATTTGTTTGCATCTCTCCTCCACCCTCTGTGTTGCTTTCCCCTCCAAAGCTCCATGGTGCTTCTGCCCGCTCTCTGTGCTGCTTCCCTCCACACCTGTTATCTGTGATTCTTCCCCCCACCCTCAGTATGGCTTCTTACTCCTCTCCCCTCCCACGTTCCACGTTGCAGTCCTTTACCCATGTTTCTTCCTTTGTGCTTGACTCCCAGAGAAGCTGAGGCTATTTGGATTTGTTTTACCAGGCAACAAATGACCTGTCTGGTTTTTGGATCTTCTCCCAGAGAAAACATACTACAGCTCCAGAGATGCTGAAGAGATGTGCTGGCACCAAGAACCGCAGGACTTACAATCAAGGCCCGGGATGTCAAAGTGGAGGTCATGCCCTTGGTTTTCCTTCACTGAAGTTCAGAACGCCCCCTCTGACTCATAACATTGGCTATGTTCCTGCCCTCCCAAAATACCACTCGCTGCAGAGTAAATGTTGCAGATGACAAAGCGGTGACCCCTTCTTTCTGCTCCACAAGTTTTAGATTTGACTCCAAGGACTCCACATGTTTACAACATCAAAAGTATTTAGCTGTCTGTAGCATTCATCTTCCTGTGGACCACAGTGCTTTAAATGGGATAATAAAGGAGGTGGATCTCTTAAAGGGCTGAAGAAAATGAGTTTTCACTAGGTTCTATTAATTTCCTTACATTCCTCCATTCCTTGCCATCTCGTGACAAAACCCTGCCTACAGCCTCCATTTCTGCTGATGCTCAAAACTATCGCATACCCAAGTCCCCCTGTTCTTTGCAGTTAGCCAATTCATCAACAGAAATTCATGAGACACCTACTCCCTGTGTAAACAAGCTTGTTTTTCATCTTCTGCTTCCTGCTTGGTAAACATCCTTGACACCTTGATCAGGTTATCTGGACAATGGTCTGAGGCCGAGCCTTGATCAGGTTATCAACTACAAACACCACCTTGATCAGGTCATCAACTACAAACACTGCCTTGATCAGGTTATCAACTGCAAACACCGCCCTGATTGAACAATGGACTGAATGCCAAAAGAGTGGAGTACAAATGTATGTAAGGCTTGTTCGCTGTGGAGTAAAACAGCAGCCTCCTGGGTTTTGTCTCTGACTAGCTTGGGACTCTGTTCCATAGCCCGGGCTATTGTAATAAAGGTGGTTCTATCTGCAGACGAAGGTTTCCGGGTCCACTTTATTATATAAGGAGGGCAAGAGTAGACTCGGGTGATTCCTGCACCGCCAAGCCCCCACTCCTCCTTAAGGTGGGCTTTTCTTGGTTCTACAGGGCCATGGCCAAGCTTACATGGGTGTGGTTCAAAATTGAGAACTAAAATCATGTGCTTTACACGGCATGCAACCTGACCAGCAATTGGGTCCCTCCTTGTGAATTTTCCGCTATTGCATCCAGAAATATCACACAACAACAAACATATGTTGAAAATAAGCCAGACCTATTTGCTTTGTGAGTGCTTGTTAAAGGTTTGATATAAATGTGTCACACCAATGATTTTGTAGTAAATAAATAGAATTGGTAATTTCAAATGGTACATACGTGATCATCTCTGTGTGCTTATTGGAGAGAGGCCACGGATTGGATGAGCATGTAATCTGAACACTCTCCCTGCCTGCTGACTCTCACTGCTCTCAGCCTCAGCTCCAGAGCACTCTATTTTGCCCCATTATGAACACTCTCCTACAACCACAACTCACCAGGACACATAAATGTGACAGCTCACATGTTCCATACAGGCAGTGGAAAACCTAAAAGCTCAACGTTTTGGAATGAGACCTCTTGGCTTTGCCAATACTTAGTAAAGTCAATTCCAACTATCATTAAAAAAAATCACTATAGCAAAGAGAGTTCATAAATATTAACAAATTCAAAGTCTTCACTTACAAAAAGTATGCAATGTACATATTGTGACATTTTGCTAAGGTCCTTGGCAAACCCAATTGATCCGAAAGGTGAGACCTTTTCGGTTTGCTAATGATTGCTAAAGGACAGAATGATTTTATGAACTTGAAATGGATGATTTTATAATGATTACATTGATTGTAACTAACAGTTACACTAGTGTTGAACATAGTTATGGGTTGCAAATTCTATTTGAACAAAATACCTATTAAGTATTATAAACATACAAAAATGATCCTTGGTATGATTGAGTTCTGCTTACACCCTAACATTTTTTTGTTCTGAAATGTGCTTTACAAACCACTAACAGATGTATATATGTTTCCATTGAAACTGGAAAAATGTAGACTTGAAATAGAAATTTTCATGAACATATTCAATATCTTATTGCAGAGGCCCACCTAAATTCTCTTACAATTGGGCAGATTACAAGTCCTCACCATTACCCTAATATGGCCACAAACAGGAGTTTACGCCCAAGCAGGGATTCTGGCTTGGGCACAATTTGAACACAATTCCTCTGATACGTTTCGGCTGGAAAACCCTGGCACAATTTATCAGTGGAAAAATCGTTTAAAAAAGGCAGAACTCTGGAGCCCACACGCCCATACCACTCAAAATGCAACATTGTAATCTCATTAACTCGTGAAAAAGCTCCCCTTGTAAACACAGTACCCAGATGTCTTGTTAGGTCTCGCCTGAGACAGCGCTTTAGCGCTGTCTCGCGAGAGCTTTTGTAATGGGGGACCTGGAAGTGCAAACGAGTGCTTTCAGGCCTCCAAATACAGTGCATGTGCGCCGGCCGGGCGCGCGCACCATTTGGCAGCCTGCACACCGTTTGCTTTCAATTTCGCGGGCCGCACGGCCGCTTTGATGTTTGATCGCGATCGCGATCACTTTCACACAGTGCATGTGCGCCGGGCGCGCGCACCATTTGGCAGCCTGCGTGTACATTTCGCGGGCGCTTTGATGTTCTCAGTGAGCCGCGCGGCCACTGCGAACATCAAAGCGCCCGCGAAATGTACACGCCATTTGCCACCCCCTCCCTGGCTCTGTCTACAAAATAATGGCGATGGACTTTAACGGCCCCCTAGAAGCCGCTTCTATTTTGTGCTGCTTTCTAAGCTTCTTATGAGCGAGGTCCCCATTGGCTTTGGAGAGCGCGCATTCCAGGCAGCATATGCGTTGTAAATTGCATTATTGTTTCTTTAATTTAGATGGCATGCATCTGAAATGAGGCTTGATTCTTTCCTTTTCTCACTTTGTTTGCACACCAGGCACTTTAAATAAATAGTGCGGCACAGGGGCCCATCCCTCTTTTATTTCAAGGGTTTTCCTGTAAATCCCCCGCCAGCACTAAATGAGAGCTACAACAACTGAAATTATCGCATAGTCCCCGGTGCGAGGGTCTGAGCGCCCACGTGATTTTGTGCACCACCACAGCGTGCGCATTTCAAAGAAAGTAGTGTTTGTGTTACCTACCCCTCGAGCATTACTACCACTGCTTCCACCTCCAAACTCACGCACCTATCTCTTTTACCATGGGCCTTGCTGTGGGAGAAGGCGAGTCAGTTGGAGGATTTCCTTAAACTGCCGGGTGTGTGCGTCTGTCACCTTTTTTTTGTATAATTTTGCACGTGTTCGGACGATGGTTGCTCTCTGATTCTTAAGAGCTCAATGTTATTTTGGTCCCAGCACTATTTTGGATTCTGCCTTTAAGAAAATGAAAATGAATACAGGGGCCATCCCTCCCAATGGTTGCCATCTATCTTGTTTGTACTAGTACATGTATTTTCAAATTGGCAACGAAACATATATAATGGGAATCTTTGAGAATAATAAGGGATTATTTGCATACAATTCTCACAAGAAGAAATGACTGTGTGCCCTCTTTAAACTTTTACTAATAGGGAGTTGGACATTTTAGGGCTGAGCCACAAAGGCGTGCATGCATGTGGCCTAATCCCAGAGCTGTCAACTTTTTTTTATTTGCATATTTATATAGCGCAAACTCGACCCGAAGGTATTGGAGCGCTTTACATGAGCACCGTATTTACATTACATATTCAGGCACCGGGAGATTAAGTGATTTGCCCAGAATCACAGGATGTGGACGCGACCTCGAGGCTCAAACTCTGGTTTCCAGCACCAAAGTCGGCAGCGCAGCCGATGGACCACATCCTCTTTCGAGCTGAGGAACTAGGTTCGAGTCTCAGCATCAGCTCACATCTTGTGATTTTGGGCAAATCACTTAACCTCCCCCTGCCTACCAAAAATAAATGTGTCTTTGTGTAATGTAACTTTTGCTTATGTAATGCCTCCGATATCTTCAGGTGGAGTTCTTGCTATATAAAAACTGCAAAAAAAATATTTTTAAAGTATACTCCTCCAGTACTACTTCTTGTACTCAAAATAGCCCGTTAAGGCACTGCTGGTCAGATTCTTATTTTTAGAATAAATTAGTTCCCAAGCTTACTCGAAATGCCGTCTTAAGGCTCAGCCGCGAATGTCAACACCATAGCGATTAATTTATACACATTTAATTAACCCTTAGCATTTACAGCAATGCCGCGACTGCTGTAACCGTGTTTCCAGTCGCTCTGTTTCATACATCTTTAATGGGTTATGTCAGCACGACAAACTAAGAAGGAAGTGTCGCAGGGATGCTCACACTGAGCACCAACCGCCCCAGAGCCCCTGCCCCTGCCCCTGCCCATCCCACGACCATCCCAACCCCTGGAGCTAGAGACGCAACACTCAGGCATGGAACGGGCCGAGATAAGGGACACATGGCCAATGGTTGTCAAGGAGACTAATTAGACAGGAATCCAAGTAAGCCAGCAACAGGAGCTCCCAAAACTAGGAAAACAAACCTAGTTGTGTTACCAAGAACGTTTTCATATTGCATCGAAAGTGCAGACCATAATAGGCGCGCGACGTTTTCAAAGAAGAGAATTTTAAACCATATTTGTTTTACTTTAGGTAGGCTGCAGCAGGGTTGACCTTTTTGGCTACAACACTGAGATGTTTTTGGGAAATGTCCGTACAGATGCTCCCAGGAGAGATATAAGGCCCGTTCGGCCCTCTGCGGAATGCGGGGTTGGCCGCGCCGCCAGGATGCTTGCAATGCTGGCGGGAACATATGTTGTTTGCCTGCATTCGAGGCTGAGTGAGAGTGTGACGCAGGGACATAAAACATACAATAAAACAGGTGCGAAGGGCCTTATTGCCCACATGCTGGCGGGGTTGCCGCCCTTCCCCTTCGTTATACTTGCTTAGGCCTTTATTTTCATTGCGGGTGATTAACAGAGCTCATATAATTCAGAAGGGAAATTTAAAGCTGTTAATTTGCTAAGAAGAGGGCAAAAATGATTGTATACATCCCGCAGAACGCTTCATGTAAGACATTAAGGCATACAGAAACAAGCATCTGCAATGCAATAGGTCTCGCATTTACGCAAGCTTAAGCTATTGGCATTGTAAATGACAATGCCTTTTATTTACATTTTAAAAACCAAAACATACATAAAAGTCGTTGTCATTTACAATGCCAATAGCAAAAACTCACGTAAATGCGAGACCTATTGCTTTGCAAATGCTTGTTTTTTACTGGGGCTCAGATAACAGGGCAAACACAGTTGGGCGGAGTAAATTGTGCACCTACTACTAACCATTAATTTAGGGTGCACTAATTAGCGGTTTGACTCGATTCTGAGTAACACGCTCCGATTTCCTACAGTTCGTAGGTGAGTAAACCGAAATTGCCCTCAATTTTCACCCGCTATTTGCTGCAGGGTTACCTGCCACAAATGGAGGGTAAGAACTTCTTCATAAAATGCATTTTGTTCTGTACTTGTAAACTCATTTTAGGCGCTAATAGAGTTTGCCTGAACATTTTTTTTCTAGGATTAGCCACGGTTATTGAGTATTTCTTCTTGATACATTGAAACATAACTAGCGTAGAAGAACTGTGATATTTGGCCCTATTATTAGGTCGTTTTTCATCGTAACTTGATTTGTGAAAGTAGGTGTTGATACACATCAAACTCCTCTCTACTCTGGCATTTATAAATGCCACCTTGGTCTATTTTTGTGCAAAGTGAGAGCTTGCAATTATCAGTCCATATCCAAACAGCAACCATATTCAGCTGTTAAAATACTTGTAGCAAATAAAAATTTTCACTGAGGTATCATAAAAAATAAAACCGTTTTTTTCTATTTCCGTGCCAAGTCATACATTCTCAGTACCAGTTCATATAATGTGTGTCAAAAAGACTTGAAGTTCCAAAATTTCTACTCCAGTTTTTAAAAGAAAAATATGCAAAGTCTTTCACAGGCATAAAGCTCTATTATAGCCAGCAGCTTTTGTTCTGCATAACTGATATGCGGAAATACTGGTGTAAGAACTTGTTAAAAAAAAATACGATTTTCGGTGGAGGGTGGAGGCAATTGAAAGAAACATTTAGGTAATTGTGGGAGATTACTTTTTTGGGAAACCTCAATTATAAATTATCACTTGTAATATAAGTACATATAAACCCTAACTCTTCTTTGCGCAGGGCAAGAGTAAGACTTTCTATTAACAGATGTTTTCAAGATACCATATAAGATCTGCAAGAAATTGGATTGTTGGTTGAGTGGGGTGTGAGCCATCATCAAGCAGCAACCACAATCCTTGTCACGGTAAGGCACAAGCCAATCCTAAAGTATCCTGTGCTCAAACCTCTGATAGCTTGGCACAGAGCAGTCAGGCAAACATTAAAGGCAATGCGTAAAGTATTCATGCAACACTTCAAACAGTAATAAAGTAAAAACAACCCACAAAAATATCTGTCCTTCTGAATGTTGCCTATTTTCTTCCCCAAATGTATTGAGTGAAATCTTTCAATCTAGCACTGTTTTAGCATTCTCCAATGCCCCATAAGACTTACTTTTCTCCTCTAGCTCACTTATTTGTCACTGTTAAGTTCCTCAAAGGCAATGTCTATCCCAAACACCATCCAATGTATGAAAGTGAAGTCTAACGGGGGAATGGAGAACAGTAAAGCAGTGTTAGACAGAAGATGATTGAAGAATTTCACTTGATTGAGTTGAGGAATAAAATAGACAAGAATCAGAAGGACAAATATGAATTCAGCATAGATTCAGTCTACCCCTAGCTCAGACCAGATTTTGACATAGCACCTAGTGACCACTATGGACCATAGATGGTGACATTCTCTGATTCATCAGTCAGTTCAGACGATCAAGAAATTGCAGGACCTAGAAACAGGGATCAAATGCCAATATCAGCACCCACTACACCTCATTTTGTAGAACAGGAACAGAAACGAGGCAGACAGAGGGGGAACAGCAGGGACAGAGGATGAAGACACAACAGCAACTATCAGGCTGGGGACAGGTTGATAATCGACAACATAGACACTCTTCCTCGCATAAACACTCCCAACAAGAAATCCTCGATCTTTAATATCTCTAAGTATATACTTGCAAATGATGAGAACAATGTATTAAGCAGGGGCTTTGGTTTTGTCATCACAGATAAGCCTGACTTTTTCAGACTAAAGAGTGGGCTCTACGGCTTCTTCAGGACCATCAAAGTAAAGCACTTCTTCAAAGACTAACCTACACCTTCTCTGAGGGAGGGAACAGGTATACAGCTGCCATCCCAATTTGAACCCCTGAGTCACCTCGTGAGTTCAGAAATCCTGGCTTTCGAAAAAACAGTCCTAAAACAGGTTAATGAACTTGAGACACAGCAGAAGTATATACCTTATAATATCTCCATCAATAAGAGATGAGCTTTGGACTCACTATCCAACAACAGAGAGATAAACATTAAACTGACAGACAATGGGGTGCCATTGCTATCCAAAATACATCAGATTATGAAGAGGAAATCATGAGACAACTTAGAGATTCAAGACACTATCAGAGGATTACGGGTACCCTTTGATGAAAATCCAGGATGAGATACATCACATCACACAGAATGCATCAATTGAGGGGGTTCTCACTGAGAAAGAACATACATACCTCAACAAAACACATCCCCACACCCCTATTATTTACACCTTACCCAAGATCCATGAGAGATTACAGAAAGCACCTGGATGCCTGATTGTTTCGGTATGTGGTTCAGTGCTTGAACCCATATGCAGATATATTGATACATACATCAGAGAAGAAGTCCCCAAACTCAAATCATACTTGAGGGATAGTATGCAATTTATTAAAGATATCGAAGGGATCATTTTTGAGTGTGGACAGGACATACTGGTCAAGCTAGATGCAGAGTCACTCGACACAAATGTACAGCAGAATGAAGCCTTAGAGATAATACAAGAATGTTTATCCAAAACAGAAAAAGATACGGCTACTTGCCAATTTATCACCACACTCATTAAAGTGGACTCAGACATAACTATATCATGTTTAAAAATAAGTTCTATCTGCAGAAGAAGGGAGTCGCCATGGGCGCTTGCTTTGCTTCTAATGTAGTGAACCTCTATGTTGGTAGATTTGAAGAGAACACCATATATCATCCTAACAACCCTTTCATAGATAAAATCAGAGAATGGTGATGATACATTGATGATATATTCCTAATTTGGCATGGCAATGTAGAAGAATTGACTGGATTTGTACAGTGGATCAACGTCCAGAGCCTGGATCTTAAATTCACGGGCAACTACAGCCAAGAGGAGGTCGGTTACTTGGACCTGTTGGTAAGGCATGAGGGTGGGTCATTGTACACGACTCTGTACAAAAAGCCCATGGACACTATGCATTGTAGAGATACAATAGCCACCACCCTTTAGCACTTAGGGACAACTTCCGTTATGGACATTCTTTACACCTTCGTAGAAGTTGTAAACTCAAAGAGGATTTTTTAAGGATGCAGGGGAACTGAAAATCAGATTGCAAGACAAGGGCTACCCCAGAAAGATAGTGACTAGAGCTATGAAATGTGCATGGTTTTGCCCTAGGAAGCCTACCATAACATCTAGGACAAGGGACAACAATGAAAGAATGGCGATGGTTAGCACTTTCTTACCCACTAGCCACGAGCTACAGAAGATAGTCAGGAGAAATTGGCCACTGGTTAGCGACACTTGTAAGGAAGTACCCTTATTTGCTTTCAAGGAGAACAACAACATCAGGGACCACGTGGTTAGGGCACATAGAGACCCTACAAATGAACAATGGCATCAGAACACTATGAGGGCCTCCCTACTTTGGTGGGTCATCAAAGATTCGGTGGTTGTGTAGTGTGTACATTACCTGCAAACATGAAGACCCCAGATACAGGAAATAGGACTAACACGCTGAGAGCATTAAACACCATTTTTTTCTATATATGTGATAAGCTGTCCATACATGAAAATGTATGTAGGACAAACATCGCATTGCTCAACACAGAAGCAGGATCCACGGTAAAGGTCGAAGGGGTTCCTTTGGTGTGTAACTGCCAGGAACTACAACACACTGAGAATGATGTGTACTGGTAGGGGGAGGTAGTGGTAATCTTGGAAAACAATGGAGACAACATTAATAATGTCCACAGGGTGTGTGAATGGCTGGATGTGCTCAAAACTACTACACTTGGACTGAACAGGTAAACAGCCTCACTCACCTCATGTTCCTGCATCAATTACTCTCTAAACACTGTTTATAACTTGGATTGTTTTGTGACTGCGAAAACCTTGGACATGTAGCCTATATTATCTACCTCAGGGACAGATGTTGTCTCTGTCACACTGAGTTATATCGTCACTGGTGCTCCAGTGTTACAAGGAAGAATGTCCAAATGAGTACATACAACAGTGGTTGAGTTTGAAGTGCATTAATTAGTTGCTACAAATCTTTCACATCGAATGGTTGATAACACTCACTGATGGTAAGGTTGCTACAGTGTGACGATATAACTAGGCACCGAGATATTTTGTTAGTGTTTTTCTGCTCATATGGGGACAAAATGGTTCAGTGTTAGACTATAGGATTGGATACTGAACCCCAAGAAAGAGGCTGCTGTTAGCGGTCTAGAATCTTGCGATACCTGGGAAGTAAAGTGAGCAACTTCTGCTGCCTCTTCCCCTTCTGCAAGAGATGACGGTGGCAGGCACAGCTGATGGATGTGAGCCATCGCACTTGGAAATGTGTAGGCTTTAGTAAGCAGATGGGTGCTTGTTACCCTCTGTGTGGGATTGAAATGGATGTAATTATTCTCACCCGTTACATTTATATTATTAGATTCCTTGCGAGACCGGCCAGCTTGCAGTTAACGTTTAATGGTGAAATTGTCGCCAGTGTTGAGTACATTTTTGTTATTATTATTTGTATTTTTTAATTGTAGGCCTCACTTTTGTAAATGCGCAGGTTGACGCATGGGAACCAACAATTTCACCCTGTTACAGCAAGAAGGATGAGGCTACGGCCAATGTGCTCTAAAGGATGAAGCACAATTAGCTGCTACTACTCGGCAAGATGTGCTCGGCATGGATTTCAGGTGACCGCAGAATGTTGATCAGGGGTGCACTCAGCAGCCGCATCTGATTCATGCTCCCGCATTTTATAAGCAGAGTATGTATATGAGCACTGCTCACCGAACCTAATCGAGGTTACACTAAGGATCGCATCCCTACGGTTCTAAACACCTTCCCCCCTACCCACCCCCTTACTTTGTGCATGTTTTCCGCGGGGTTTTGGACAATAAGAATCACACCTCAGTGTCTCACCGCCACTAACTCGCATGATGTCATAGCAAGGAGGGATGTGGCATGGCTGGGATTCATTCACAGCCCTTCGCAGAGTATGTATGCATGATAACCCCCGGGCACATATTAACAAGGATAAAATGAGGTAGTCAGATTGGATTTATATGTTATTGATCTGCCGAAATCCTATTGTGGCTTATGCGGGTGTCCTAGAGGAAGTGCCTTGTAAGGTATTGAAGACGTTCGACCAGAGGTGTGTCGCCTACACGCTTTTAGTTCATAAGAAGTGTTGGTCATTCACACGTACGTTCCCTTGAATATTCATCATAGTATCCCATAGTTGACCAGCGAGTTGAACGTTGCTTGACACAGGGTATAACAGTGATTGGATACAACAAGGCGTGAGCCTGAGCAGGTGTAATTGATGGACAAGGGGCGGCGCTTGATTAGCATAGATGCGAGAGACTCACATGTTTACTACTGTATGATTTAGACAGAGCCACTATGAGGTGCCTGTTTGGGGTGATTGGCTAACACACGTGGTCCGACATAGCGGTCATCTAGTTCCATTCCATTCCATAGGATGTGGTTATCCATATGGAAGTCCTACCACCGACTCATGGGGTATGGACTTACATGAATTGATACAAGTGGTCCAAGTGATAACAATGGGTCTTCACCATTTAAGACTAATTAAGAAGGTCATCCAGTTTATGAATTTCTCTCTTCAACACACTCCCGTCCTGACAAACTAGCAGAGGCTATGCTGGCTGCCTCGACTAGACGATTCTCCAGATGCAGCGGCTTCAACATACTGCTGTGCATGTTGCCATGGCCTCATTGGAAAAAATAGTGCAGTTCACGATACTTTGCATAGCAAGAAGAGATCGGGCCCAGCCCGTCATATATTTTTGAAGAGGAACTGTGTAGGCATGCTCCCGCGAGCACTGCTGGAGCTCAAATGATAGGTTGTAGACCTGAGGTCTAATAAAACGAAAATAGGAGTCAGAAATGTTTTGTGTGCCATTCCATTCACTGTCCTATCCTTAGACAATCCTCTGGAACTCAGAACATCTTTAGAACCGCTGGGCCAGATGTACTAAGAATGCCTTTGGGAAAAGCAGTCAGGAAATGCTGACCCACTTTTTGTGAATCGGTTTTGCACATTGACCTATGTACAAATATGTCAGTTTGCATAACAAGAAATTATAGTGAGACTCAGACCTCTACACTCACCACAATTGGCTACAACAAAAGCTGACACTTTGGTCATTGATGAGAATTCAATCTGTGTTCTGTGTCACTGTTGAAGTAGCTTTATTTCAGGTTATGATAAAGGCTACTTGAACGTATGCTACAATGATTCATTCTCCAATAGGTTTGTGGATAAAGATGGGGAGATTGGCAGTGGAGGAGGATGAGCTAGTGGTGGTGTAATTATTGTGCACCACTTCCTTTGTCCAGAGTCAGCAGTAGTCTGGAATCAAATGTGAATGGAAAATCACTCGGTAGAGAGTGACATTGAGGTACTAGGATGTCATATTAGGTGTAAAAAGTGAGCGTTAGTAAGGCATCACATTTGGTTGACAGAAAACCGAGTTGCAAAATTCCTCTAGGTGCAACATTGACAGGAGTGGTGATATAGTTTTAAGAACGTACATAACATTTAGGAGGAAAATCATATTTAGGTGTGAAATCACACTTAGGGTCAAAATCATATTTGAGTTTTGGAATGACTTTAAAAAGTCACATTATCAATCAATCAATCAATCAATCAATCAATCAATCAATCAATCAATCAATCAATCAGGGAATTGTAAGCGCACTACTCACCCATGAGGGTCTCCAGGCATTTTAGGGATGTGGTCAAGATGGCGACTTGATCGGACGCACCGAACCATCCCTCCATCCTCGCCCTGCCTTAAGCACTGTGACAAAGCCCCATCCATCATTCTCTTGCCACCAGAGAGCAGGCACGAACTGTTAGGTGCCGAGGCGGAACCGGAGGAGTTGAGACAGGACCAACTCAAGAGGAAGAAAGGTTGCTGCAGGATGCAGAGGCAACGGTTACCACTCTCGTGGCTCGGCCGAGGTGCAGCCATGAAAATGAATATTTTCCCATGCGCTCTGTATGTATTCCAGAAACCCCTCTAACCCTGCCGCCTGGTACAATTTGCACACTCCAAAAAGACATTGCGAATTTAATGTGGGGAGGGAAAAAGCCCAGACTACAGAGGAAACTGCTGCAGCACCCGAAACAAAACAGGGGTCTGGCAGTGCCCATGCTTCTGCGCTATTGCCAAACAGCCCACCTTCGGTACCTAGTGGAGTGGAATCACCCGCTTACCTAGAAGCATTGGGTTTTTATGGCCCAAACGGTGGCGGGTTCCCACATATAGAGAGCGGCATGGCTGCCCTATCACCGCATGGCCTGGGGCCTCTTATCCTCACCTGTGACAAGCCCGACTCTTAAAGTTTGGGACAAGGTGGCAATCACTGCAGGACTCACCTCGTTTCCCTTACCCATGATGCTTCTGTTTACAAATCCAGACTTCCCGCCCGGCATGATACTTGGTAATGTCAGACACTGGATGGCAGGCAGATTTAAGCGTATGGGATGCTTTTTCGACCAGAAAGGACTAATCACATTTGGTCAACTCAAAGCGGCTACTCCCTGTTAGAGACAAGCCAGTTCACTTCGCAAAACTGAAGCATTAACTGATTAGGCCCGTAGTTCGCCCCAAAGCTGTCCGACTGATGACACAGTTTGAGAAATGGCTGTTTCTCAAACAGGTGACAAGAAGCTAATCACGGAGATATATCTCTATGTGATTAAGTCAACCGGGAACCATAGGACCCCTGGGCAGACCCGTTGGGAAGCAGAACTAGGTAGAACCCTGTTGGACAAAGATGGGAGGACATCTATTACAGAGCGCACCACACGACACATACTTTGGGGAAGACAGAAATGGCATAGAAGGTCATCTCTTATTGGTAGTACACCCCCTCTCTCATTCGGAAATGGAATGAACAGTGCACTAGGAACCGTTGGCTTGGCTGAGGTAGCCAAGGGACACTGCTCCATCTTCTCTGGCATTCCCCAAAACTGACTAGATACTGCAAACAAATCCTAGAGGACATTGACACTGCTTTCAACACCATGATCCCTCGATTTCCATCTTACACAATCCTGGGGCTCCCTAACATACTGATATTTCCACTTAGCTCCACTTGAGGAAAACAGACAGCCCTTGCTCTGAACGCAGTGCTCCTGGTGATACTGGCCACCTGGGGCATGGATAGATCCCAAGACCATGGACAGTGGCTACATCAGCTGTAGTTCCTACTTGGTGTGGAGTGACTGTCAATGGTGACAGCCACCAATACCTCAGCGTATACCAAAATATGAGCCCCATTTTACTCCATTCTTTCTACAGAATTCTGGCAATTTACTTGTCCAACTTACCCACCCATTCTAAGACTGCTCACAAACACCCCAGGTACTGAAAGAGCTGAATGGTCACTGCCTACCTGACAGGAGAGGCCTGGAGGACTGTGCACATAGAACACACACATATCCATAGCAGGCTGTCGCTCGGAAAGACATGGGTTTGAGGGCGGGGGGTTTCTATGTTCTATATTCACATCTGTCTTTGACTATGTTCTCTGTATTTGAAAATTGGTTTATGTGACAGCTCACTGCTGCATACTGTTGGTACTTCAGAGAAAAGCATGAAGGTCGCTGGCCGGAAGAGTTTGTAGGCAATTTACTATGTCTTTTTCTTTGCTCTTGACACACCATGCTGAATTACACGGCCGGCCCTTTCTCGGTTATAGGAGGCTTGCTGTGTATGCGATGTCTGTTGTGGATGCCAATACAAAATTATTTGATTGTAAAAAGTCACATTTTCAAAGCAAACACACTTAGGCAACAAAACTCCCTTGACACAACACCAACAGTGGTGTAATAATACTTGTTTGAGCAAAATTCATAGTTAGATCCACAATCAATTTTAGGGGCAAGTTGGAAATTAAACCCATGAGCAATATCTCCATAGATGTGGAACACAACACATTCAGGTTTAAAAACATTTAGATTCACAAAACACATATAATTACAAAATTACTGTTGCTACAACTTTAATATTAGTGCAGATACACTTTTAGGCACAAAAACACATATAGTAGTAAAAACACACATTTA
This sequence comes from Triturus cristatus, assembly GCF_964204655.1. Classification (NCBI taxonomy): domain Eukaryota; kingdom Metazoa; phylum Chordata; class Amphibia; order Caudata; family Salamandridae; genus Triturus; species Triturus cristatus. The sequence continues at coordinate 528,382,626 of NC_140588.1, read as the reverse complement.
GATACACAAGCACATTTCCGTGAAATTTGCCCTTGCTGTAAAGTCAACAGGTATGGTATCACATTTAGGTACAAAATCGCTCAGTATAAATGATGTGGACCTGTGTGGGTGATTGGATGCACGTAGGAAAGCGATTCGCTGGCCCCGCTCATCCTGCCCCGAGGGTGATGACCGCTGCACGGGTCAGGGTCCAACGCTCGCACGGGCCGCTCATACGTCCTCTGGGCCCCTCTACTTCCATTGCTGGGCCTTCCTCTTGCACAAAGGATCTCAGAAGGGATCTTGATAAAGTCATGGGGGCACGCTGCTCACATCCGCTTGTGCGCTCGCTGCTGAGGACCTGACTCATCTCTTGCGCTTGGGTGGGGGCCCGACGAGTGGGTAGGCTCTCCTTATTTTCCTGCTGGCCCTCCGTCAGTCGGGCTGCTGGGTTCCTGGCCTGAAGCAGGGAGCCAGCTGGGAGTGGCATCTTTGGACTCTGAATTCCCGGCCTGGAGCAGGGGGCCAGCTGAGAAAATCTTCTCCAGGTGGGCCAATGATGTTGGTGGGGGCAGTTGGGGGTCTCTCACTTGATGGATGCTCAGGGGGGGTTTCTGAGGTTCCTGCCACCCTCCATCTTGCGGGTGCTTCTACCCTTCCACCCACGAGGGCACTGCAACAAAATGGAGTCTCCATGCCTGCCTTAGAAACAAAAGGAGGGCTGTCTCTCTGCCATCCAGATCGTTTATGGATAAAGGAATGGCCATCTTGTAACGGCTAAGTAGTGCACCTCGACCAGCCCATGTCCATTCTGAATGAAGCCAGGCTCACTCTTCACTTTAAGGGAACCATCAGGGTCCCTCTGCCTTCTCCTTGTGAGCCGATGATTTTGTTGGGGGCACCTCAACAAAATGGAGTCTTCTTTTCTGTCCCAGAAACTAAAGTAGGACTGGGTCTCTGCCATCAAGCTCTTCTATGGATAAAGTAGTGGCCATCTTGTAACTGCTAAGGAGTGCACCTCGACCAGCCCATCTTTATTCCAGAGGGAGCCAGGCTCACTCTTGACTTCTAGAAATTTGGGGTCCCTATGCCTGCTCTTCATTTCTTGGCTCTCCTACTCTTATAAAGGGGCAGCCATCTTGTAACGGAAAAGGAGTACACCTCGACCAATCCATTTCTATGATGAAGGACACAAGGCGCACTCTTTGCGATAATTGGAAATATTTACCTCCTCTATTTCTAAGTGTTCTCCTCTAACTGGTGTAGTTCCCCTCCTCTTTTTGATCGATACCCACATCATGGCTCAACTCACCTCTTGCTTCTCTGACCACCTTGTGCAGGTAGGTCTTAATTCTTTTAAGATAATCTACCCCTCCAACCTGTCAACGAAAGCAAAAAAGACCTTCAAACACAACCTCCTTAAAGGATGTCCTGAAACGCTTATCTCGGACATATATAGTTCCATGAAGGGCTCTGTGATGACAGACCTCATTTTCTACACTAACAGAAGAGCCCAGTAGAGAAAGACTCTAACTTCTGCGCTTCGCTCCAAACAACTGACCAAAACTCCACACAGCTTCCGTTTAACACGCTACTCTCCCTTGCCCTTAAGGCAGATCTGAGAATTTCCCTATACAGTAATGGCAACATCCTTATTCAAGCCTCTGACCTGAACCTCAAGAGCTTTGACAGTATCTTTTTGAGGATTAAAAATACACCTAATAACTCAAACCTGACCGCCCTCCTTCATAGCAGTCCACTCTCAATTTCTGCATCTGCTTTACCTTACGCCTCTTATTCCCCCAATTCTGCGTCCCTATCTTCACCTATTCACTGCTCTGCTCTATTCAACGCCTCTGAGGGTATTTATTTCACCCACACTACTCACCTGGTCAACCCTGTTATTCCTCCCCTGAACAATGGTAGTCCCTACCACCAAGTTGCTGTCCCCAGTACTTCTCCTTACCCACTCCTCACGTCTAATTTCATGTCACCCTCTTCACCCACTTTCCGATGTGTTATCTCTCTTATTACTCCCAGTACTTCTCCTCATAACACACACACATCATCATCTTCCTCCTGTGCTTCCCCTAAAACCACATTGCCCATTATTTATTCCATGCTAGGATCTGCTTAGCACCCCCTGGCACCAAATCTTGTGCCTCTTCATGCTAATACTCCTCCCATGGTAGATGTCAAGGCCACTTTCAAACGGGACTCTATCTCCCCCTGTAACTGTGTTCAGGGACATACTCTGCCATCCAATTTCCATCTCTCAACTGGTTCAGACCCATTGTCTCATTCGGGGTCGGAGGCGGAGAGCATTAACCTCCCTTACCTTGATGTAAAGATTGCTGATCTCAAGCAGGATCTCCTAGCGGTCAAAGAGATCATGCAGACCCTTTTACAGTTCTCCTTGAGGATGGAAAAGGTCTGGAATATACAATCAATTCAATCAACCTAGAGGCAGGGACGAACAGTATTTCATCCTCTCCCCCCCTAGCTCCGGTTGGAGCTCTTGGCTTCTCACTAACCACCACTCTAGGCCCCTTAGGTTTAAGCCTCAGTTGTCGGCTGAGGACACTATCGCTCTTTTAGCATCGTACAATTGCCCAGCGGGTTCTCTCCTCCTCTAACTCTACTATCATCATCATCCCTACTATTACCTCTGACCCGGACAGGGAACCTAGGGTCAACCTCAGATGGGTCAGAAAGGAAAACCTACTTTGAATAACTACCGCTCACCATGAAGGGGTCACTACCAACCCTCACATCAAATCAATGCTGCTCAACTGCAGATTGGCTGTGAAGCATGCAGCTGATATTTCTCGACTCATCATCCCGCAAGAGTTGAACCTATTGCTTCTCACTGAAACCTGGCTCAATGATGCCTCCTCCCCGGTTCTCAACATCCTAATCCCTCCTGACTATGCCATTATCAGATGCGGGCGACTTGTTAAAACGGGGCGGGGGGCATTGTCTGCATTCATCACTCCAGCCTCACTATAAAGCAATCTCAAATTGCTTTGCTGTCTTCATATGAGCAAATAGTTACTGAAATATGGAATAAGGGCAAAATTGTCTGTGTGCTTCACACGATCTACCATCCACCGGATGACAATATGCTCTTCATAGAGCAAATCATGGATGTCATTAGCTCGTGCTAGGACCAACTCTGCCATATCTTCCTCAGAGACTTCAACCTCCATTGGAATGACACACAAGATCCTTTGTAGTCAATGAAACTTGGCCTGGAATAGAAAAATAGTTTACTTACTTGTATTGCATATTTTGGTGTGTGCACTATTGCATGCCTTTTACTGAGCAGCAGTGCTTCTCACAGATAGGTCACAAGCCATCACTTCAGGGAAAATCGAAGCTCACCTACATTGGATGCACATATAGGCATATGTAAACAGCAATGCTGATAACACACATCTGCATGCTTAGGCACAATGACTCACATACCTGAGCACACATCTAAATTAATGAAATATGGATACAGCCATTTAACACTTCAGCTGGCACTCTAATGTCCATGCCCTACTGATGCAAAATCAAAAGCTTTTCCATGTACGTATCATTACATGTCATTCAACAATATATGGCTGATTTAAACGTTGGCAGATTGAGGTCACTCTGTGGGAATGGTGGAGGACACACAGCGGGACCTCCACTCACGAAATCTAGTCTTGTCTGCCAGCCCATCAGATAACTCTTACAATTCTAAGAAAATTCAGTCAAACTTCCATCGTGGCAGTTCCTGTCAATGTTGTAAAAGTAAGACAGACCTCTCCATCAAACAGAATTGCCACCATCAAAACTGTTATTACAGCTCAGAAACAGAAAGAGGCAAACCTTGCTCCCTGTTAGCGAGCTATACTATCTGAAAATAAAGCACTAACTCAGATAATTTTTGGGTTGAATTAATTCACTTTATGCACTGCAGTCGCATAAAAAAGGCAGTTGACTCTACATTATGTTTGCAAAGCTCATCAGAAAAGATCCCAGTCTACTTAACATATAATCTCCACATTAATGGTATGCTTCATCCAAAGAATTACTTAAACTCCCAGGTCTTGGGAACTATCATTGATATATGGGAGCAATGTGCTAATAGTCCGTATCATATTTGAACAACCTGCCATATCATGCAAATTTTGCATCACTGTATTTACTAACTGCATGTTTTCATAAATACAATGCATACGATGAGTAAATAGAACCAGGATTTCATGACTTTCGAATGTACTTTTGAAAATGTTGGCTGTGCTAACCCATGCACCATGTCCTCTGTATGCAGCTAATGCTAACTGAAAAAATATGCACTGCAGTTAACAATTTAATGAGGGGATAGCTCGGGGATTTATATAGCTTTCAAGACGTGGAGCATGTTGTCCATATTAAGACAGCAGTTGGTCAGGACATGAGAGTTGTGTTTTGGGAATATTAGGCCTTCTTATACCTCTAGGAATCAGCATTGATTTTTGCTACAGTGCAACCTCATCCTCGCCCCCCCGCCCCGGAAGTGCAAAATACTGCATCATCAATAGGCACCGCCAGCCGGCACAGGTAAACACAATGGGGTGGGGCGGGTTGGGATGGGGTAGTCGACAGACGACACAATAGGTATAATTAAATAAATATTTAATACTTATTCTGTCATCTGTCAGCCTTCCCCCTGCCGCGCCCTGCCCTGCACCACCGCGCTTACCTGTGCCGGCTTCTGCTGTCAAAAGGATCTAGTGAAGCTCAAGGAAAAGCCTGACAAGTGCATTGTCTACATTGGTGTCTGCTGCTGTGTGTGAGTGCTTGTGAGTACTGCATTTATAGTATGTGCAATTAGCTAAGCCCACCTGCAGTCATTGTAGCACTCTTCTACATTGATGAGCATGTGTGAAAAATACAAAAAGATGTTTTAGATTATGCTATTGGTTTTCTTCTGTTGTGAGTTTCAATGCACATTTTGTATGATTTTCACTTTTTAAAATGTCATTTGTACGCCTTTGTTTTATTAAACCATTTATTATTTGCTTTTAGCTGAATGAGGTTTTCAGGAAATTCTGACATGTTTTTCTCTAGCACATTCACCAAGGAGTAGCTGGATTTTGTGTTACAAAATGTCATTTAACATATAGCAAATCTTTGCATGGTGTAAAAAGGCAAGCCGCCCATAGACTAGTAATTGAGTTAGGAGATTTTACTGGTGAGTGATGTAGCAAAAATCACATTTTATTTGAAGGGGTGCATTATAATCACACATGTAGAGAGCAATCCTTTGTCATATTAATGTGAAGTGTAAAGATTTCAAAATGTAATAACATGAAACGTGATGTGTTTAGATAATTAAGTAGTAAAATTGCGAATGAAAGTAGAAAGTGAAAGTAACAAGCAGAAAGTATTAACTTGAAGAGTTCGCGTTGTGGTATTGACATCTATTCATGTACTGAAATCGTTATTAATGTCATTTTACATGTAGCTAAATGTATTAATTGAATGTGCCTTATTTCCTTTGTCATTTCATAAAGCTCACATGCCATTCTCTTATGTTAGCGGAATCTTGTAGGCCTAAAATGCATTTTCCTGGAAACTCTCACTTTTTAATTAATAGCTGAATTTCATGTGTGCTGTGAAATTTGTTCTTTCTCACGTTTTGTGTTGCAGGTAAGAAGTGTCCTTGTTAGCTAAAATAATGTCTTTGTTTTATTATTCAGGCAAGGAGGGAAGGAGTTCCATCGTAAACTCGAATTGTGAAAGGAAAGCTGTTGTGTTTCACACTGGAGAGGGCTTGAGAATCAAGGTCAGCTTGTTGCAAATCAAGAACACCATTAGCCCACAGAAAACAATCTTTGAGATCGTACTCAGACCAGATGGCGTTACCAACAGAGACCCTTGGGAAAGATACCTGTAATAATGTGATGTTGAGAGTAGGAAAAGTGCCCCACTTCTTCTCTGCCTTTGGAGAGAGAGCATCTTAGAACAAGCTCTGTCCCGGTAGCTTTATGCTACATGACCTATTACTGCGGAGAGACTTCTCAGAGAGACTCCAAACACTGACACCTTTTAACTTTTCTGTCTGAAGATGATTAAGTAGGGATGTAATTTTAGCGTTAGTGTAGTGATAGATTAATGCTTTATATTCCTCAACCTTCAATGCAGGGAAACTTGGATTCATGCTTTCTGATCCTCTGTATTCCGCTTCTAGAATTAATTGTTTTGTTTATGTTGCATTGTTTAAACTAGATGCACAGGTTTCGCTTTATGCTGATTCCGATGTATTTCTACACTCTCATCTTGAGGTGTCTTTATGTCCAGTTATATTTTGCTGTGTAATAAATTAACTAACCTTACAGAGTTGTCTGTGGTTACTATGTGTCCATAGAAATGTTCAATTGATTGGCAATAATATCAACTTTTTCTCCTCTATGGTTACATGCGGCTAAAAAGAACCATCGGATTGCAATTCTAGAATAGGTCCAGAACTTATGGGCCCGGCCCTTTCAGGAGTTTACTACATAGATTGGAATTGGCACCGATATAAGAAGGAAAAGGGTAAGGATCATTCCCCAGCCTAACCACATGGTGTTGCAAAAAGCAATTAGTCATCCAGGCCTCTTGTATATATAAACAAAAGAACACAAAAAGACCAAGGGTCTGAAAGAGGCAGACTCACTGAAGCGAACACCTCCACTGGGCAACAGTAAAGGAATCAAGGGAAATGGTCCCATTCTAAGCCTTTAACATGAATCTATGTGTAGTGTTAAATAAGGAAAGGATAGCGACCTCAGACATTCGTAGCCAGGAAGTGATTTTAATGCAACACTACCTGTAATGACTATTGAGGACAGATTTCTAACAATGGCGCCAGAAGGATGTTGAATAGCAGCAAATTTGGCAGGTAAACTTTCTGTGATATGTGGATGTACAGCTCTTGATCGCAGAATCTGATTTATACATTCATAGCAACATGCCCAAAACCAACAACTTCATTCTCGCCAACCTGTCTTCAAAAAATAAAACATTTTAACTCTGTACTACCATGTCCGCCACACTAACCTGCCTAACATTGCCTGAATTACCGCCTGGATTCGATTCGATTCTACTGAAGCACAGGAGATGCGTGCAGGATGAACGCGGTACGCCTGGGTGATGTGCCCAGGCATGGCCCATGTGAAGGCTGGGCCAAGAACGGGCCCGTCTTCGCTCATCATTGACTGGGGGAGGCCAGATTGGGCCCCCTGCCATGGCTCTAGTTTCTAGGGCCGGTAACCAGCCATTTCTGCCAATTTCCGCCGAAGACCTAAGGTGAGACTTGCTTCAAGATTTTACTGCATTTTGGGCAGTCTTTTAGACTTCGCGTGTACCTGCCACCCATAGGGGTTGATTCAGGAATTTTATTCATAAATTGATTTCGGAGGTCAGCTGTCTAGTCTGCCACCAAGTTAGGGGCTTCAGAGACAATATGGGCAAGAACAATTAGGGACTATCTAACCCCACTAAACCTAAGAATATAAAGCTGGATAGGTTTATTGAGTGATCGGGGGGGGGGGTAATTAACAAAGAGATTTAGCTTGCTGAGTGACAACTTTCCCTTCTTGCAAAAAATCTTCATTTGATTCCACCAGTTTATCCCACTGACTCACTTGTCCCAGTTGGAGGGCCCCAAAGCAGTGTCAGATTGCCTTGTTTCTAATTGTCATCCAGAGTCCGTTTGTCTACCATTCACATGACTAACCCTGCTTCTTGGGGACTGTTCCCCACCAGCGAAGAGCAAGAAACGCAATAAGCAAAATAGATCAACAGCCACAATGGAGGACCCCCCAATTTTGAGCCCTTGGGCTATTCCTTGTTCTTCTAATCACCCTCCTCAGTGCTCCAACTTGGATTATAAGCTTTTCTTTTGCAAGATGTCAGACCTCTTCAATACAGTCTTAGCCTCTAGCGTCCACCCTGTGCTTGAGCAAATGTCGGTAATTGAAAGGAAACTGACTGAGATTCGAGGCCTGGACATGGCACACTTGCTGTGGAGCAACCCAACTGTGCATTTGAACCTTCCACTGACCACCTTTTGACTCCCGCAAATTTTAAAACAGCCCTGCCGTACCTCTGCCAGTTTGCCCCTCAGCCGCTGTCTGGCACATCACTTTCTCATCAGTCTTGTGCATTGCCTCCTCACCAGGCACCCGTGGCCGTTCCATCTACTTCATCAGTCTTGGCTAATCCTAGGGGCCATTCTTCAGTGTTGCACCTAGCGTCAGCTGTTTGCCTGTATGTTGTGGTCCTAGCCAATGTCCCCAAACGTGACTCTCAGGCCACTCGGAGCAGCAAACAGTTAATGAATTAGGTCATCCATTGTCTTCACTCTCATATTTGATGCAAAGTCAATTTGTTCTCATACACATTGTTTGCTTGCAGAGTGTCTTGGGTGGGCCATTTGGAGAAGGAGTTTTAGGGAGACCTTGATTGTTAATTTTGGTAACCCACTTGTCGCAGGCAAACTCATTCATTCTTCTTATCAAGGCTTGGTTAGACAAAGTGATGTATAGACAATAACCTTTGGAAATTTCTATAGAGATTTAAGACCGAGTGCTGGTGATTCGAGACAGGTGTGCTCCGCTGCCTTTACAAAATGTGTTCTATGCTGTTCTGTCCATTCAATTTTCTGCCCTGTTCAGAGTGGGTGATGTTGATTGACTCAATATTTCTACTTTGTCATTACCAAATGAATGTGCCACTGAATGTAATGCACCTACTAGGGAGCCCATTTTGTCATCTGTTACCAATTTAATCTCAAAAAGGCTCTGATAGCGCTCACACCAGGCCAATGCCTGAGCCCCTATGCTCCAACAATAAGGTTAAGTTGCTGAGTTGGAACATTGCTGGGCTTGAAGCCAAAGACCAAATAAGGAACAGGGTCGATGTTATATATGCATTTGATATTGTTATTTTACAGATTTTATATCTGCATTTTATTATTGTTATTTTACAGGAGTCCTGGGCCCCACCCTGTTCAATGTCTACACGGCCCTGCTTGCATCCATCATCAGAGCACATGGACTTAACATTGTATCATACGCAGACGACATCCAACTCATCCTCTCCCTATCCAATGACCCCAACATCTTCAAACACAACTTTCAAGAAGGAATGGAAGCTGTCGCCAGGTGGAAAAAGAACAGCTGCCTACAACTAAACACGGACAAAACCAAAGTACTCATCATGGGCTCACACCCCACTGCCTAGAATGACTCCTGGTGGCCCTCCCCTATGGACCACACATGCAACCTTAGAATCATTTTGGACTCCAAACTCAAAATGGACCGCCAAATCAACACTGTCACCTTTTCCTGTTTCCACACCCTCCACTGCCACATCACCCAACACTTGCGGACACTACACTGGCTCCGTGTCAAGAAGAGAATCACTTCCAAGCTTCTCACCTACACCCACAAAGCCCTCCACAACACCGGACCCACCTACATAAACCACCGCCTCTCGTTCTATGCACCCCACAGATCCCTTTGCTCAGCCCAGCTCTCCCTTGCGATGGTGCAGCACATCAGGAAGACCAGAACAGGAGGTCTTTCCTTCTCCTACCTAGCGGCCAAGGCATGGAACAACCTCCCTCTCCACCTCCGACAGACACCAACACTCTCCAAGTTTTTGAAGGACCTCAAGACCTGGCTCTTCAATGAATCACTGTGAACATCCAGGAGCTGCGTATCCCCCACACCCCAACTCAGCGCCTTGAGACGCCTATGGGTGAGTAGTTGCGCTTAACAAACCCTTGATTGATTGAATATCATCTTGCTAGGGGACTTTACTGCCACTCTTGCTACTGAGGTGGTAGTACCAGTCGACCTAACAAGGACTTATCTCCAATTTATCTCCACCTTAACACATCAAAAGTGGAGATAGAGTTAACACCCCATTCAAAAGCTGGTGCAAACCTCAGACATCGCCAGTATACCCACGACAACTGACCCAAAATTTGTCTCCATGGTGGGCACCACCAACTAACCCTAATGAGTTGCAGAGTAGGCGTTCCCGTGCAAAAACACACGAAAAAACCACAACACCACTTTCACAACGAACTGCCAGATCCGTGATGCAAGTCAAAACCACGCGTTAAGCCGCGGTAGCCGCAGTTATTTAACACCTGCCTTTTGCTGGTGTAAAGCAGGACGGCTACCTGCAGTACGAAAGGGAGCCCAGCCAAGAGCCACACCGGAAGATCTACAGATGCCATGGAGACAATGAACATGCAACGGAGATACCCATGAGGGCCACAACACCCACCACAACCACCCCAGGTCTGCCACCACCCCAAGGGCCCATTCTGCCCCCCCCCGGGAACACCGCAGAGGCAGCATACACAAGTGTGGGGGCTCATGGGAAGGAGGAGCAGCTGTGTGGCAATGTAACACACAGTGAGGCCGCTCATGTACCCCGTGCTGGGCATATCATCCATGATTCCCAAGGTCGCAGCCATCCCACCACACCCACGACAGGCCTCTGTCCATTTCCTGTATGCATGCATATGGTGAAGTCACTGTAGGGATGAAAGGACCTTTGTCTGAACTATCAGGCGGTAGCACATCTGCAGCTCCGAGCAGGAGCTTGCATCTGGGTAGCACCCCCTGACAGATATGACAGCATTTGCTTGTGACTCCCACACCACGCACTGCCTGATGTGAGACCAATGTGTACACATCCCACACGCATACGTCCTTGGTCGTAGTTACCGTGCGTGAAATGGCCTTCACACGTACTACCACCACACCCCAAACCTGCACCCGTTGCACACAGACACTGCTCATTGCACCGAGCTGTGCCATTTCATCCACAGGACTGGCACTGGGAAAGCCTGTGCCGCTTCAAGCAGAGCCACTGACGCAATGGCAGACCATCCCGGACACATGCTCTACTCCAGTCACGTGGACCTGTACCGTGTACGTCTGCTGCATGTACTGGGGGCACTGCAGTTGGCAGTGCTGCGGATCAGTTACCGGCTGAGCTTCCGCCTTGCGGACGTCACCTGCGTTCAGCCTGTGTTGCATTGTCGCACATGCATATTCAAGTGGTCCATGGATGTCTGCCTCTCTAACGTAACAGTAGCTGACCTAGATTACGACATGTGTGTGCGCCCCCTGTTGGCCCATGACCAGGAGTGTCACCCTGATACCCGTTTATGGCATGCATGGATGTTTGGCATGCAGGCTGGAAACTGGAACTGGGAGATTGCACGAGTCGTCGTGTGCAGTGAGCACATTGAGCCACTACCCGATTGGGCTTTGGTGCACATTGGATCCAGTGGTTGGAGTCAGCACAACTGTCCGGGTCAGCTGATGGATTACGTCGATGACATGTCAGATGTGGTGGACAACGATCGCTCATTGGAGATGTTGGCCTATGCTGCTGCACTCGCGTTCATGGGCGAGTGACAAGGTATCTGCAGCCACAATTGAATGTGACCCATTGCACGTGTCCCGATGCCTGGTTGTGTGTTGGGAATCTGGTCACATGTCCCAAGACGACAGTGGACATGGCTGCATTGGCCTGGACTTATGTTCCCAGCGCGGACAACCAACACGGGTTGGCACTGACTTGTGTTGGTGATGGACTCCCCCGATGTGGACATGGGCGCTTTCCTACGTTCCTCATTCAGACATGCTGCTACATTGGTCTGCATTTTGTGGCACTTCTCTTGGCCGTACTGACACGCACTTGTTGATAAAGTTTCCTCACTTTCACTTGTCTCCAACTGTGTTGTTTCTTGATTTGTATGCCAATGTGTGTGTCACAGACTCTCTGGCTCCCTGCCATACGTGCATTGCTACCCCATAAGAATTCTGGGTTTGGACTTGTGCATTATCATGTCCTTGTTCCGTGCTTAGCCAGATGCGTATGGCTGTTTACCGGCCACAGGCGGGTGCACTTGTTTCCTGTGTTAGGTTGTGCAGATGTTGGTGGTTGTACCACATTGTGTTCGATGTTTGGGTGCTCTGCTTCCAATGTGTGTGTCCTGCATTGTGTGTGAGATGTCCCTTCAGCTCTGATTTGGCTCACCCTTCTCTCTTTCAGGCAGTGTGGTCACTTCTGTGCTTGTTCAGAGGTGTGATTTTGCCGGGTTGTGTGACTTGTGCTCCTGGTTGGTGTTGTTACTCTTGAGCATGGTTTGGCTGCAGTTGTGCTGTGCCTAATTGTGCATGTGTGCCATTTTGCCCATCTACTCCCGTTCCCCCAGTCCCTGCTTGTTCCTCTTCCTCTTGTGTCTGTTGTTTTGGGCAGTTTGTGGTCCCGAGTCCTGCCACCATCTCCAGACCGATGTGGTGGACACCATTTCCTCCATGTCATCCAACTCCTGGTGTGGTGCTGGACTCCCACCTCCGGTGTGCATTGCTGCCTCTTTGTTGTTGGCGTTTTTCTGCTTGTTTGTGCCTTTCACATCATTCCAGATGTTCTGGTTTTCTTCCATTATCCTCCTCCGCTCTCAGGCTGCATTCACCTTGTCTAAGATGGCCTGCCATGTACAATGTTTTGTTGCCTATGGGGCTTGTGGGGTTGTCTGCTGGCTCGGGTTGACTCCATTGTGCTTGACTGTTGTTTTCTGTGTGGTTTGTCCTTTTTTTCAGGCTTTTATTGTGCTTATTCCTGCCTTCCGTGTGTATCGTGGGCCTGGTGGTGCTTAGCCCTGATTTCCTCATCGCGAATGGGCTCACCGCATGTTTTTTCGCCTTGTGGTTTGTGTTTTTTTCTCCGTCGAGGTGGCTGTATCGTGGACATTGCCCACGGTGTTGGCAGACTATCGCATGGTACCGCCTTGTTGTGAATTCCACGTTGACACAGGGTTATTTTCCTGTGATAGGCTGCGATGTGTGAAGTTGCGTTGACATTTGTTGGTGATGTTTATCACACGTTCTTGTGAATATACCCCTTAGTTTTTCAATTACTAGCACCTGGTGACTTTCACTGGACCAAGGGATTGCAGAGGTTTGATGCTGCTCCCTTACTTGCTCAAACATGACCTCTGAAACACAGTTGAATGGGTTGCGCAGTGGAGTCTTATCACACCCACTTTTGTTGGAGGGGCAAGATTGTCTATCATTGATTATATATTTGATAGTTAGAATCGTTCGGATTATGTTATGGATGGGGTGGTCATTCCCAGCCCTTTTAATGATCATTACTCACTTTCTATTTCATTGGTCCGCCAGACTTGTCACCCTCGGTCTAATGCTGTGGGAAGTTTCAACATACTCCCAAGAAACAAGGGGTTGAGGCTCACTTGAAGATTTGCAAACCTGCATGAAATCCAGTGCTGGCTCGGTGCTGACCACCTGACCCTGCTTTTTTAATATCTTAGACCGATTAGTGATTTGGACTGTAGTGTGGATACGTTTGCCGCCTTAGGTCACACCATCTGATCCTATCTCTTGAAACCTTTAACCTGCAACAGGAATCCTAATTATTCTTGGTTCTATATTCAATGTAGGGAGGCCAGAAGGCATCTTAACAGTGCCCTAATGGGCAACATCTAGGTATTGGATGGCCATTGACGAAAATAGGAGGTGCTACAAGTTGCAAATTATCAAGAGGAAGGCAGATTTGAGGGATGAAGCGTGGACCACTCTGGTTAATTTTTGCAGGACAAAAGACTACGGCTCATTCTGAAATATAGTTAAGAATAAAAGCTTGAAAACTGATCATAATCTGGTTTGTACCAATGTGAGAAGCTGGCCTGGTATATGAGGTCCACTAAGATAAATGGGATTCTTGCACCAGTCCAGAGAACCCTTATGGTGATTTAAGAGGTCTCAGACAACCTTAGAAAGCTATCCAAGTGGTAGCTGTGGAGAGCAGACTTCAGGCTTAGTCGTGAAGGTGTGTAAAGCAGCTTGTTTTACCAGAATACAATCTTATAGTATAGATTAAATGAAGAGAACCACTCAAGGTATTTATAAAAACATGTATTTATTACATTATACTCTCACACGGAGATACACACAAAGCACACAATACTATACCAAAGAAATCACAGTAAATGGCACTAATAGACAGGGGGCCCCAGGGGGAGACCAAACCATATACTAAAAAGGTGGTATAAGAACCACGACTCGAGTCAGGACAATGTCGAGAGGATGTAGAATTGCTGGGACCAATAGGAACCACCCAAGGTGAGAATATAGGGACCTTACGGAGAGCGTGTGCAGTGTGAGTACACAACTGCGTGCCCCATACATGTCTATGTTCAAATCGCGGTTGGATTTTTAAAGATTAAGGACATTCCCAGTGGACCCTGAAGAAACCCCATGGAATACAAAAGGTTGGAGAGCGACCCTACCCATGGATACTGTGGTACCCGAGTTACCTATCCCAGGGAAGCTGGGTGTATACGTGTGAAGTGGCGTTAGAAACAACAGTCAAACCCAATGGAGGACTTCAGGAAAGTGCCGCTGCTGTAAGAGGAGAAAGTGTCTGTGGGAATCCAAACATGGATTCTTGATGAAGAGTACCTGAAAGCCGGAGGGGCACAGTCTGGGTCACTTGAGAGTGACCATTGGCTCGGTAGACGAATGCCCACCGATGTTGGGTGCTTCAGGATACAGGTCGATGACCTTGACTTTGCACCTGTAGGGACCAGGCGATGCTGAGAGCAACCAGTAGCCAGATACGGGCTGTCCCATGAAGGATGTCGAGTGCTGAGGGGTCGGTGTCTGGTGGGAGCACCAACAAGCCTTGGCAAAAGCAACCCATGCAGGAGGCCAAGAGGTTGCAGGAAGAGGACTAGCAAGGTCCAGGAGACTCACCACAAGCAGGGGAGTCAGGGCAAGCTCAGAGCAATCAGGGGAGCCCAAAGAAGTTGTAGATGACCCTCCACAGGACCCACAGGTCGAAGAAACTGGAGTCACAGAAGGAGCTCAAGCAGCTTTACAAAACAACAGGCCATGGAGCACATGGTATGATGTGGGTGAAGATCTGTGCAGGAGAAGGTGCCAGAGGCTTGGGCAATTTTGGAGCCTAATGCACTTGCTGCAGAATTGCCAGCATGCATTTGACTTGTAAAAGTACACGGTGCAGAGGAGTTCGGGTATTGCAGCCCCCACGAGGGATTCTGACCTCAAACTAGGTGAGAGGGCAGCTAGGGCATCTAATGACAATGAAACCTACTCCTTCACTCCAAGGGAGATTATCCTCAGGTGTCTTGCATGTTCCACAGGCCCTACACGGATCCTGTATGGTGCACAGGCACAGACGAGGCAGCAGATTGAGAGGGAGACAAAGTCAGGCCCAAACGAAGTCCAGCATAGTCCAGAGTGCCCAGACAGTCGAAGTGCAGTGGTTTGCAGTTCTGAATCTTGTCTATGATGAATCTTGGGACCTACACTCAGGCCCTTAAGTGCCCTAAAGAAAAGGTTCGGAAGATTATTAGGACCCTCCCAGGGAAGAGTCAGGACAGTGGGGAGGTTACTCCCATGTCCTGTGTCCAGTTTTGTGCCAGAGCGGGATCCAACGGCTCCCAGGGGTGATTTGAAATGAACTATGCACAGGGACACCAAATGTGCACCTCATGCAGACTTTCAGGCACTGGCAAGCACACCCACCCATCCCTAATACACTAAATCCTGTCTGGGAGGTAGTCACACCTCCCTGTGACAGGATGCCTATTGTCCTGCTTTCCTCTGCATGAGCTTAGCTCAGCCGCAGGAGGGCAGAAATGTGTCTCTGGTTGGCAGCAACCATTTTGTACTGTCCGGGACTAGAAGGCTGGTACTGGGACACTGAGAGCCTAACGGCGGGCTCTCCCAGTGGGTGGAATGCCACCTCCCACACCGGTAACGGTGTGGGGGTATGATTCCAACATGTTTGACACCAAACACATTAAGGTTCTTTGCAGCCGTTTTAGAGATTGTCATCGCTCGGTCCCGTAATGCCACTCTATATTAGTATATGGCTGCTTCACTGACAACCCCAGAGAATGGACTCCGTAGGCTGCAGGGGTATCCAGCTCATGCAGGGGCATCCTCTCACTTAGAACCAAGCACCCTGCCCTCAGGATTGTATAGGGGGTGACATAGGTTTTAAGTGCAGTGATCCTTAGAGATAGTAAACCTATATCTTTCATAAGTGGTGCATGCACCACGTTACACAGGCTGCAATGGCAGGCATGTAGTTCCATTTTGAATGGTCTCTCATGGGTGGCATAATACATGCTGCAGCCCACGGGAGACCTCTGGGGTACCTATGCCCTGGGTACATGGGTAGCATATACTAGGGACTGACAAGGGTACCCTAGTATTCAATCTGGGTTGTACCTAAGTACATACACAACAGTTTTAGGAGAAAGTAGATAGACTGGGGTCCTGATTAGCAGGATCACAGTCAGACTAGTCAAAAATAGCTTCACTTCAAGCAAAAAAGTGTGGGTAACCATAAGAAGCAGATCCTACTTTCCTACAACCAACATTAGTGCAGACTCCTGGGTTGAACACTTTAGCCAAGTGTATCAGACAGCCAATCCTGAGAATAAAGCACCTGTCCCTAACCTGCCTATATATCCAGTAGATATTGAATTCGGCATTGATGAAGTCAGTGAGGCAATCCGCGAGAGTCCTAAGTCTAAAGCCCTGGGTCCTGATGGACTTTTATAACCTGGAGGTGGATTTATGGGCACCCATTATTATCAATTTTGCCAATGCTGAATGTAAGAAGGGCATTCCGCAGTCTTGGTATTCAGCTATAATTGTGCCCATGTTTTTAAAAAGGGAACAGGGCCTCCCCTAGTTGTGACAGGCCTATATGTCCTGGTCTACTGAGAACTGCATTTTTCTGATGTCCAATATGGTTCAATATGGTTTTATACCGAATATTGGTCACTGAAGAGCAGTGTCTCAACCTACATCTGCTAATTAACAAATATACTGTAGGCGAAAAGAGGCCATGTCTATCTTGCATTTATGGACCAGCCCTGCCCGTTTGATAGCGTGGTCAGGTAAAAACTCTGGGAGGTATTTGAAACTAAGGGGTTGGATCTTGGCCTGGTGTCCTTTTTAGGAGGCCTCCACCTAGACGTAAATGCTACTGTTAGATTTGGGCCAAACAGTGAATGTAGTGAGAGTTTTGTCCTGGGCCGAGGTGTTCAGCAAGGCTGTGTTTTAGCACCAATTTAATTTCTCATATATAATAATGAATTAGATTCAAATGTATTTAATAAGAGGAAGGACATGCCATCTGTGATCGGACGGAATATCCCTGTCCTCCTGTACGCAGATGATGCTGACCTAATGGCCTTCAGCTAACGTTAGAGATATTTTAAGATTTAATGGATAGCCTAGGGCTGGTAACAAACCCTGACAAGTCTTTTCTCATGGCCTATGGCCCCAGAAATTTGAAGCTGTGAACCTGTGAATTGAAGTAGCTCCCCAGTTTCAGAACACACACTTTCTCCTACCTGGGGGTAACATTTAACTCCCAGAGGACTTGTGGCCCATGTATAAAACAGGGGGGACGTAAGTTTTGCAACTCAATGGACTTCCTTTTTTCATAATCCCTTCCCCCTCATATACTTCCATAACACAATTGTTGGCCAGAGATTTTCCTTTTTGATTTTTGTTTTTGGATCATTAGAAAAGTAATTTAGCTTGGGTACACATTGCTGATCTAGGTCGAATATTTTGGGATGACAATTTTCAAAATGACGAATGTTTTGCAGTGATGATGAAACATTTCAGGAACCATGAGACGTATATACTTTATTTTGGTGTCAAAATATAGGTTTTTCGGGTTAAAGTATTCTTATAGAGGCAGATCAAAAACATTTACACATCTTCTGATCAAGTAGAATGCTCGTTTAATGTATCCATGCACAGAATAATGTGTTAGTGGAAGGTCACTTAGCGGGACTGATCTCATGAACTCACTGTACCGAAGATCGTTGAATGGGTGACAGTCAGAACTCGTTTTCCAAACATGCATGAGGTATCTTTCCACGTCTTTAAAGTCACGTTCTCCTTCTGTCTCAGCAAATCCTTTTAGATACTTCACAGGTTCAGCAGTTAAAGCTCCAAGCTTTGTTCCAAATTTGCTCTTGTGTCATCACCCGCAAGAATATATGCCTTGATAAGAACACTTGGCCTCTCTGGGTCAAGTTTCTTGCACAGAATATTGAAGTACTCCAATTTTTGAGACCCCAGAGGTGCTAGGGGTAGCACCCTATGACTTCGAGTACTTTCTGATGTGGTATTATAAAATTCTGCATATCTTGATAATATCACAAAGAACTTGGCAACAGAAGCTGAAATATGAAAAGACATCTTTATTAAACTCAAATGAGTGAGACTACGTCGCACAGAAGCCTTAGCAACTGAATGAGGCAGTCTCCAGAACAAAAAACAGTCTTCCCTTATATACAGATTCTTGTGCTTCAGGCACACATTCTTCAGTTTATGGTATGGTCATTCAAAAGTATATATTACAAACGAAAGAGCAGAGTCATGATGACCATCCCACATTCCAGTTAAGCCAGCCCGCAATTATTTACCCAGCAAGGCTCAGATCCCACATCAGATATCAACAGGCCCTAGTTGAACACGGGCATCTCCTGTTTAGAAAAACAGGCCATAAAGCAGGAACAGTCAGGTGTGAAAGAGATTAGCCGGAGGCTTGTGTGGGATGAAAAAGGTTTTATGGTGTGTCATGCCCTGATGCTAATCACAGGTGGCCGGAGGATGGGGAGCTCGTGAGACCGGACTGACCTGGGGCAGCTGAGACCAGCTGCCCATTTCATGGAGAAGTCAAGCAGAAAGTACATGTATTCTAAAGGCCCGTACTTGCTTATAATGTGTTTGTCTATGTGAGGGCAACTATTAAGATGGCCACCGCTCCAAGATGGAACCCACGGAGTCAATGTATAATAACGTATACATAGTGCATTTGGCAATGGGACGTTATGCAAAGCGCTTGTAAATACCGCATTGACCAATCGCGGTTTGCTAATACATGAATAAACAGGGGTAGGGCCCTGTCTCCTACGCGGTCCCAAATATCAAAGTACGACAGACCCTCCTTTTGCCCTTACATAGGCAATCACTATACTCATACTGATCTTAGTCCAGGTCTACAGACATGAAGTCATGGAGATGTTGCTGTAGCATCATCCTATTACTTAGCGACTCTCACGGGACACACGTAGTAGCACAAAGGCCACATATGGCAGGACAAAATAAGGAATACCTCTATCTAGGTGGCATAAGATCACACCCCCAACAATTAGTGATGTTTACTACTAACTAGTGTCGATGCAGAAGCTGTATAGAAGAATTGCTTACGAATTCTGATCTTTTAACCTGCTCATGTTCAGGAAAAGGGTGAAAAGAGTGCAAAGAAACAGTAGTGGGAAAAGACATAGGTTGGGCAGAGGGTGCAGAAGTCAATGAGTAGAGAAAATCAATCCCACCCATAAATGACAACGTCATGTTTAAAAAACACTAGAAAACACGTTATTAAGAATATATGGACAACGGGAGAAAGTAGCGACCGCTATTACAAATGAAATAATAATTTTTATGTTCAGGTGAAACAGTGGTGACCCTCATCAATGCTCTGAGGTGAAAAGGGGGCACCTTTCCACAGAAAATGGATTTTATTCTGCTTATACTAGACAATGCCAGAATGCCAGCAAAACAAACAGTCTTCTAACACCTAGTCTATACAATCACACGGAAACCTCTCGTGAAACCACCTATGCCCAGAGTCCGTTCAAAAAGCCTCTCTGGCAGGCTTCTATTGTCCATCAAATCTTCTTCTGTTGTTTTCTTTTGCCTGGGCCTCTTCATTCAAGCCTTTCATGAGAAAAGTTCTGCTTAGTTGGAGTGCCCTCCTGGCAAACACCCACAGCTCACTTGAAAAAAAAATCTCAATGTCTCAAGGCAGTGCGCCAGTATTTTTCCTTTGCGGCAGGCACTACAGGTAGTGTGCTCTCCATTGATCAAGGGCACAGGTCATCTCGTGCAGATTCGGGACCATTCTCAGACTCCAACACTCGTCATTCAGTGTCAGAGGACGCTCAGGCTGCTCTTCTATGGGCACTGGAATGTAGTGCCTTCTGTCAATCTTGGATCCGCCGGTGCACTGCACTTCCATTGGGGCAAAGGAAAAGAGGGCGTGTGTGTGGCCAAAAACTCAGGCCCAGGGGCTCAAGGGACTGCACACTGTCAGAGGTTACCAGCACATGACAGGCGCTCTTTTGCACTGGAATTCTGGTTCTGTGGCAAAACCAGCTCCTCCTTCTTTTCTGATGTTGAACGCCTTCTGATGAAGCAAGTGTGATGCTTTAAACAGTTTGTTGTATAACAAGGGGACTGTAAACAGGTGGCCTGCGGTCCTTCAAAAGGAGTGGCCACACGCCATGGGACAATTACAATACACTGTCTTTCTCAGGAAGCAATACAAATAAAAAGGCAGTAGGCAAAACAGTGCCTCTAAGCTTTTCAATTGGGTTTCCGTGTGAGAGCCTCCATCATCTAAGGGTAGATAACTACACGAGAATTCTATCTAAAATGGATGTCTTCACATATGGTGGCATTGTCTAATAGGGCAAACACATTTTTTTTCCTGAATGATTACATATAAGTGTTTCTAAATTCCTTATCTAGGACATTTCAATAGAGAAATCACATGATACAGATTATCATAGGCATGTAGAAACCTTTCACATCAGGTGCACTAGGCAATACACAGGCTAATAGTCAGATATGAAAACAAAAGACAAGAACTAGAGGGTCCTGATATTTGCATGATTAGAACACATCTGATCCCACCAAAAATTAAAGCAGCAGGAACAAAAGGGTAAAAACCACATTAAAAAATAGACATTGAAAATTTGTCGTGTTCAAAAGGGTAAACGCAAGATATCTCCTATTGGTATGGAAAACTTGTCTTACCATAATATTGAGTCAGTTAGCCAGTCTATCGCTATCCTGACAGTCAGGCTGGAAAACATTGAAGCAGGCCTAAGGAAAATTCTTGGAAACCAGTCTGGTCATGCAAAAGGGAATTGTACATAATATGGGGGTTCCTGGTGCATCACTGCAGTCTGGAAGTATGTACCTGAACAATACACCTACAATAATAAATGGGCTGACTGGTGAAAGGAATACGGAAAAGGGAATTGGAACTAGGACACAACTAAAATCCCCAATAACTAAGCATAATGCGACATTGGGCAGGGAAGAAACAAAAGCAATAAAAAATAAAAATCTATAGGAAGGACAAGAATTCACTTGGGTGGTAGTCAGGCATGTGACATCACCAAGAGTACGGGTGATACACAAAAGGCCAAAGTCACATACGTTTTAACTCTACCGCTGGCGACTACACCATATACGGTAATCTTAGCTAATGTTCCAGTTCCTTCTGCAGGGAAAAATGAAACCCTAGTTTCCTTTTAGGAAGCAAAGGCCATATGCTACTTAGGAGACAGGACACCATTACCTCATGTAATATAGAAATTAGGCCACCTTGAGTCACAGATCTATAATTTCATCCTTAGGTCCAATCAAGGATACATAAATGTAGGGCTGCCTGTTCCTTTAAGGGAAGGGCAGTATAACGTGACAGGTGACAGGTGACACACTTTGATCCTGTAGATCTCTTTTAGTTTTCTGTAATACCATTATAGCCAATTTAGACATGCACTGGTGAAGTGTTGTCTCTCATGCTCACAGCATGAAAATATCATTAGCTGTGGAATTTAGTAACCAGAACAAGTTCAACCAACTGTTGCGTAGCGATGGGCATCGTCATGACCATCCCCTTCACAACACAGGTAAACTTGTAATAGTATAAAAAGCAGCAACAAAAACAACGAAAACATGCAAAAAATAATAAAAACGCACAAAACATCAAGCCATCAGATATACTTGCTGTATATCAAGCACAAAAAGCATAGACAAAACAATAGCATATGTAATAAGCGGTGACACACAAACACCATGTCATGTACTTTATGCACTGTAAAACTGCAGCCCAAAACCCAATATTTGGGCCTGTTTAATTTGTCAGGTTTAAAATACTTACCCTCCTTTTTGACAGTAGATCACCAGGCAATGGAAATCTGCTGTCAAATATAACTCTACTGTTTCTCTTCTAACATACAGGACCAGCAAGAACAATTCATGATAGCAATTCGTTCACACTTAGCATGTAGCCTTAAAAAAACTTTAGAATCTTTTTGTCTGTCTAAGACTTAATGCAACACTTCGTTTTCTGTTAAAGAAGAGCAACTATAGCAGGCATCATTCTATTTTCTTTTTTTAGAGCACCAATGTATCAGCAAAGCATGTAACATGATGTTTGGACTTTCAAAGAAAACCCCTTTGCTATATTTTCCCGGTGGAATTAAGTTCTTTAGTTTTAGTGATGCTATGGAGAAACCAGAAACCCCACCTTTAGAGGCCCGTGTAGCAAGGGCATTCTGCATTCCACAGAGGCAAGGCCCTAATTTAAAAGGTCATAAATGTCAACTCCATTGTTTACGGGAAAGAGGGAAAGATAGCATCTCAGCAGCGTGACCGAGCCAGCCTCTGCAGCTCTCCCAACCCCCAGCTCTGACACTCTGAATTCGTCAAAGCCAGAAGGCCTTCCTAATTCCTCCTAACTTGCAATAATTCGCTCTATTTTGAAAAATAATTTCTCCTTGTTAGGCACTAAAAAATTATCCCTATTCCCAGATTGTTAAACTACATGTACTGTGAAAAATTCACAGAACTTAATAACACACATACCTGTTTTTAGAATAAATGCTTGTTGCAATCCTATGCAATGGTATACATTTCATCAACCTTAAATGAATGAACGTCTCAGTAGGCCCAGCTAAAGTTAGACTGAACTCCAGCAAGTGAGACCGCTTTCTGCCCCAGTCCACTGGCACTGTGAATTGTATTCGCAATGAGTTTTGATATTTTCTTCATCATTTAGTCATTTGCCTTTATTCAAGCTCTGTTTGTCGCTTTCATATTAGCATATGAAACTCAGTGCCTCCCGCCAGGTAATTACAATATTTTCACCCCTACTGCTAGGACCTGCAATCTCATCTTTCCCCTCCTACTTACTCAAACCGGTACCACATTCCTCTTTATTCCCTTCGTCAATACAACCTTCCTCACGCTACTCTTCATGTCTTTATTACTCCCCTTCATCATCTCTCTTCCCTCCACGGCATTCTATTTTCCCAATTGTTCTTCTCCTTCCTATGAATTACCTAGTTCCTATAACCGTAATTCTACATTTCTCCACCCCTCTATCATTACTGACTTCATCACGTACCTGCTCACAAACATCCTCTATTTCCTTTATCAAAAAACAATTCTCCATTTCTCTTTCTCTGTGTGGGTGCTAACTTCATTAAGGCCATTTTTTATTAACATCAAATAGTTGCAGGTTGCGACACCATATTTTATTTAATTTCCCCAAGTTTTTAAAAAGGTCTTGTTTTTCATAGCGTGTTCAGTAGTATCGTGACAGACACAGCTAAAGTTAGAACCTTCAACCCTGATATTAAAACAAGCCTTTGTACTGGCACATTGACTCATTGAATCATAAGAAGGCACAACCTGTAAATATATATCAAAACCTAAACGTATGCATTTACTGAAGCCTGAGACACTTTAAACAGTACTCTGAATGAAAGAAAATGCAATTGAAACAGTTTTTTTTACCCAAATTCGACTTTGATATTTTAAGCATTAAAAAATGAATATCCTACAATTTTCTTGCATAATATGCATTACCAGAATGTCTATTACATAACCCATGAGTCAGGCATTGGAAATAATAACTTATACTTTATAAAAATGAGCTTGTTTGCGCCTGCGCCAAGGGAAAATTGTACGCGCGAATGCTTGTCATTTTAGTGATGCAACACAACTTAAATCAAATTTTAATGCTAGGAGGTCATAGTATGAGTATTAAGCTTTATAAATATCAAAAAACGATTTTGAAAAGCACTTATTTTTTTAAAATAATTTTTTTCATGATTAATAATTTTCTTTAAAAAAATCCCAATTATTCGTTTTTGTGATAATTCCATGTATAAAAAACAAGCTGCATCCCTTGCCTATCATTTTGGACACATTTAACTCACAAGCCTAAGTGCATAAGCCCAATTTGAAACGCGTCACATTTTTGCGCCATTTTCATTTAAAAGGACGGTTCTGCCAAATTCCACCCGTGTTTAACTGGGAAAGTGCTGGCTGAAGGAGCATTCCTATCAAATATACTGCAGCTGAAAAGTTTGCCTGTGAACATCTAATACAATGCATCTAAGGAAAATGATGTAAATTTATTTACTTTTGCAAAAATAGATAATTTCGTTTTTGGGGGCCTGATTTATATCTATTGAATGTGTTTCTAATTTTATCCTTAAGCATTTAACGGCAGTTTTGTATATGTGCACAATTGCTCATTCTATAAATTAAAGAGCACCATATAGCTATTTTAGCACATCACATGGTTCATTTCTGGATTCCTTTTCTAAGTTTGTACTTGATATTAATTAACCAACAATTTGCTTAACAGACTGGAAACATCAGAAGACCCACAAACACATATTGAGCTCATTTCAGACATAAACAGAAAGGGGTTAAACAGACAATACAGCGCGCTTTAGCCATTTTTCATAAATAGCGCCGTCGCAATTTACTTACAGAAGTTGCACTAATGATAAAAAAACCACAGACATTTAAACACACAGTTGACTTACAAATCAATACGCATGACAGAAAGAAAGAACAGCTCACAGACTATACTTGAAACAAACCATTTGCAAATACTGTTGTAGGTCATATTTACAAGCAACGCTTTTCAATAGTGTTCCAAAAGGCTGCATGAACAGCCCCACAGACAGATGCATGTCCAAGAAGTAGTGAATGCGCTCAATTCACTAGCTCTGCCTAGCAGAACACCACACAAAATCGTTGTGCATATCTTCATTCGTGAAACTGCGCAGAACGAAGGATCCTTGTTTTGTATTATGTCATATTTTAATTCCCTGGGGATACAAAATCACCAAGGAAGAAATATGTTTTTAAATCTAACCTATTTAGATATTTCCCACACTATGGTACCTTTTAAAACAAAAAGCAACACATTTTTCCATGTGAGCTTACAAACATGCATGCCAAAGATACTGCGGAAAACGCAAGTATTATAATCAAAACCAAATGGAGAAATATCTCCTCATTACCTGCCTACACAAATTGCAATTCGCATATCCAAACCCATACAAACCAAAAGCTACATTTCCAAATTTGCTAAGATCAGGCATCTTATAGCTCACTAATCTAGCTTCAAACTTCAAGGGTTTATCTCTACCAATAAACTCGCAAATATGCGAGACCCTCTGTTTTGGTAATTGCAATGACCAAATCAGAAACCAAGAAACCAACTCCTCGGCTTTGGTAATTGCGATAACCAAATTAAAGACCCAAAGAACCAAAGGACTGGGAGCGACCCACTTATACTTAATTCTTATTCTTAATAATCAAAAGGTTATCCAAATTCTAATTGTCAAGTTTTACATGCCCAAACGTCTTTTATAATACTCACGCCAAAAGGGTTCTTTTTCTCACCTTTTGAGTGACATCATGTGGAGGATCAAAATCAGGAAGAGCAGAAATATACCGGACTACACAATCAAAGAATCTCCAGAATCCCTGTGCACAGAGTACCTTCTTGGTAGAATCCCGTTCTGTCCTTCCAGTAGATTTCAGTCTCCTGACAAGATCACTCCCACAGAAAGTCACTTCTCTGATGAGGCCCCACATTGGGCGCCAAACTGAAGTACTCCAATTTTTGAGACCCCAGAGGTGCTAGGGGTAGCACCCTATGACTTCGAGTACTTCCTGATGTGGTATTATAAAATTCTGCATATCTTGATAATATCACAAAGAACTTGGCAACAGAAGCTGAAATATGAAAAGACATCTTTATTAAACTCAAATGAGTGAGACTACGTCGCACAGAAGCCTTAGCAACTGAATGAGGCAGTCTCCAGAACAAAAAACAGTCTTCCCTTATATACAGATTCTTGTGCTTCAGGCACACATTCTTCAGTTTATGGTATGGTCATTCAAAAGTATATATTACAAACGAAAGAGCAGAGTCATGATGACCATCCCACATTCCAGTTAAGCCAGCCCGCAATTATTTACCCAGCAAGGCTCAGATCCCACATCAGATATCAACAGGCCCTAGTTGAACACGGGCATCTCCTGTTTAGAAAAACAGGCCATAAAGCAGGAACAGTCAGGTGTGAAAGAGATTAGCCGGAGGCTTGTGTGGGATGAAAAAGGTTTTATGGTGTGTCATGCCCTGATGCTAATCACAGGTGGCCGGAGGATGGGGAGCTCGTGAGACCGGACTGACCTGGGGCAGCGGAGACCAGCTGCCCAGGTCATGGAGAAGTCAAGCAGAAAGTACATGTATTCTAAAGGCCCGTACTTGCTTATAATGTGTTTGTCTATGTGAGGGCAACTATTAAGATGGCCACCGCTCCAAGATGGAACCCACGGAGTCAATGTATAATAACATATACATAGTGCATTTGGCAATGGGACGTTATGCAAAGCGCTTGTAAATACCGCATTGACCAATCGCGGTTTGCTAATACATGAATAAACAGGGGTAGGGCCCTGTCTCCTACGCGGTCCCAAATATCAAAGTACGACAATATGAAGCAGGATTAGGTGTCTTTTCTCGCCTGTTCCATAATGCATTCATAACTCTGACAATCCTTGACTTATGAACATTGAAATAAATCTAAGTAGAGCAATAATAGCATCTGTGTCATTTGACAGTACAATGACTCGATTGGAACCATTTCGAATAGCACACTCAACATGTGGCAGAACATGAAGGTCAGCTTCTTCCAATTTGCTGTTATGTTCTTGAACAATATGGCCTGTACTTTTGAATGTATCTCTGCAGGCACCTGCTCCTCATTGACAATAATTCCACTTGCAATAATTGAAAAATTCAGTGTTCACTGAAGCATCAGCAATGTTTTGGCGAGTCAACATCTCCAAGTTTATCTTGTTCAATGTTAATAACCAGAATTTTTTACCAAGTTACACGGTATGGTGTCGAATTTTTGATTCAAACAAAGTCAATTGTTCCACTTGTAGACATTTGTCTGATTCTCTCCCAGTATTTGGCAAAAAGTTCAAGATAACTGCCAAAGACAATTTGCAGTTCTTGCAAGGTGCACAGTGACTTTGATGTCTGTAGAACACTCTGAACGGCCTTTCTGAAGTTTTGCATTTATGAAATCTTTACCAGCC
Source organism: Triturus cristatus (assembly GCF_964204655.1). Taxonomy (NCBI): domain Eukaryota; kingdom Metazoa; phylum Chordata; class Amphibia; order Caudata; family Salamandridae; genus Triturus; species Triturus cristatus. Next base: position 528,355,309 of record NC_140588.1, on the reverse strand, counting down.
ACACTTGAGAAAATATGAAAAGTGTTTTAAGGATTTTACGAGCATTCCTAAGAATGGGAAAAGATAATGCTAAGGGAATATGAGAAAGGGAGATATACTCCTCAAAAGAGAAGGAATGAAAGAAAGACTTCTCAAGGTCTACCCATACAGGATAGGTTATGGAGTCATATTCTGATATTAGAAAGGAACACTATTTAATTTTTAATTTTTTTAATCTTTTTATTTGCAATTCGAAAACAAAGGCCAGAAAAGCATTACAGGCATGTTCTCTAACACAAGTCTGATATACCATCGATGAAATGCGAATGATAAAGAGAATCAATAGTGATATACATTCAGATGGCCAACATAGGAAACTTATCCTACCTCCCCCACCCTCCACACCGACCCTTGTCTACCAGCTAAAAGGTTAACTCAAAAAGATCAACTCCTCCTCTGTCTATTAGGTATCCTAGGACTCTCCCTCAGGGGGGCCAGGAAGGTGCAGCAAACGGAGGTATCTCGGGCAGGTGAGCTCGCTAAACTCCGAGCCTAATAGAGTGAGAAATGGCCACCAAAAGGTCAGTATAAGTGGAACCCTTCCCAGTGAGCGTAAGAGTTATTTTCTCCATCCCCAGCACTTGCCACAACATTGGAGCCAGCCAGAAAATGTAGGGGTGCGAGTGGTCCGCCAGTGGAGTAGGATGTTTTGCATGGCCGAACCTAGGACAATTGCCATCTGGCGACCCCTTCACGATCGAAGCGGATACGGAAGGGGATTCAGGAGGCCCAGGAGAACATAGCTCGGGAAGCTTGGGAGCCGTGTGACAAAGTGGTTGTCTATTTTGTCAAGGACCTGTATCCAATATGAATGTAGCTATGCACAGTCCCATAACAGATGTACCAGTGCGCTTCGTTTCCCGCAACCCCCCCAGCCATCTGCACTTTGTTGAGGGTCCATCATGTGAAGACGGTCAGGCGTGTATTACCAATATATAGACACCTTAATCAAAGTCTCAATCAGTCCCATGTTACGCGCTGAATGACGGGCCCTGTAACATATTCCCGCCCATTATTTGTGGCTGAGACCCCGACCCAGGTTCCACTCCCAGCGTGCGTGCCCTTCATTGTATGTGTGTGTGTGTGAGAGAGGCCAACATCATTTTGTATAAGTCTGAGATCAGCTTTTTGTCGGAAGTGCATGTGAGTAGCCATTTTTCATAGGGTGTGAGAAAACGCTGTGCTTGCATCTGTATAAGTGGGTGAAGAGCCCAGGGCCGTATTTGGAGGTAGTGGAATTGTTCCGACTCCCGTAGATGGAGCGGAGTTGGAGGGAGGTAAGAATAACATCCAGATCGAACAGATGTCCCAAGGAACGATGATCTGTGGCACACCAACTCATAAAACCGATCTCGCTCATCCCTGGTTGGAAGTCGAGGTTATCAAAAATCGGTGTGAGGTGAGATGGGAAGGTAGTTAGGTTACACCTCCGGAGGTCTGGTCCCAGGCCTCCAGAATTGTTCTGGTGATTTGAGAGGCGTAAATATTAGCCGGTCTGCGAGCCTTACGCAGGAAGGGGATCCCTTGTAAAGGTGTAGCTGCCACTGCCTGGTCTTGAAACAGCCCGTGTTTCTCAGATTCAAGTCTACTCCACTCGACCAGATGGTAAAGTTGAGTCGCTTGAAAATATCGCCGAAGATCCAGGACCCCCAGGCCGCCCTCCTCAGGAGGCAGCATCACTATGGCACCCTTCATGCGAGGCCAATGGCCTCACCAAATAAACTGCAACAACTTTGATTGGGTCCGCTTGATCCAGCCCTTGGGTAGCAGAAGGGGCAGAGTCTGAAAAATGTTGAGTATCTGGGGGAGGATCGTCATCTTTATGGCGGCCACTCTCCCCAACCAGGATATTGGAAAATGCTTCCACCGGCGCAGCTCCGCCCGGATCAGCGCCTTTTAGTTTGGTTCAATTGGCAGTGACCACCTCCAGCAGCGTAAGTGCCAGTTGGATACCCAAGTAGGGAACAGTGCCCTTCGTCCATTGGAGGGTATGTGTGGAGTGAAAGAGCTCCAACGTCAGGGTGACAGTGAAATGTGGAGGGCCACTGTCTTCTATACGTTGAGCTTAAAACCCAACGCCCGAGCAAAGCGGTCTATCTCCTCCATAAGAGCACTCATGGCTGGAGCCAGATAGGAGAGTGAGATCAAGACGTCATCATCGTAGAGGCTAATGGTGTGGGTATCACCTCCGAATTTAATTCCAGTGATACAAGAATTGCGCCGGACACTTTAGGCGAAAGGCTCCATGTAGAGCGTGCAGAGTAAGGGACAGAGAGGACACCCCTGTCTCGTGCCCCTAGTAATAAGGCGGGACGATGTATGCCCATTAACACGGACAGAGGCCGTTTGGAACTGGAAACAAGTAAGGAGAAGGGTCCGAAACTTCTCTCCCATCCTCAAGTGGGTCAGTACCTCCTCCAGAAATGGCCAATGGACCCTGTCAAAGGCGTTTTTCGTGTCTATGGTGAGTAGCATATATTCCCCAGGGACTCGGGAGGCCTTCTTGATCAGGTGTAGCACCTGTTTGGTGTTATCACTGGTCTGTCTTTGGGGGATGAACCCCGCCTGATCCAGATCAATGAGTCCCTGCATGTAGGGAACCAAGTGGGAGGCTAAGATCCGGGTAAAAAGCTTGAGGTCTATGTTGAGGAGGGATATAGGGCGATAGGCCCCGCAGTTCGTCTTGTCCTTGCCGGCCTTCGGAATGACCACAATGGCTGCCTCTAACATGTCAACATGTCGTCCGGGATGGTCCAAGTCAGCGCGAAGGAATTAAAGAGGCGGGTGAGGAGGGGTGCCAGCGTTGGACAGAAAGTTTTATAAAAGGCGGCCATGGAACCCATCAGGACTGGGGGATTTAGCCAGTTTAAGGTGAGAAATTGCTGCTATGACCTCCTCTACCCAAATCTCCCTCGCAAGATGGTCTGCTTGTGCCTGCGTGAGAGGGGAAAGTGCGCCAACCCGAAGTAGTAGTCGCTAAGCACATCATCCAGAGATTGCGCCGCATATAGTTGGGCATAAAAGTCACTGAAGTTTTCCTCGATATCCACATTGTCAGTCACCACTTGTCCCCAAACCGCGTGCAGCTCCTGGATCCCCTGTCGTTGTCTAGCTTCGCGCAGTTTGTGAGCAAGTCACACCGGTCCACCTGTGTAAAAAGCCTGCGTACTCCGCCCTGTCGTTATCAATGGCTGCCAGTTGTGCTCTCACTGCACGCAGTTTTCACCATATCCTAGGTGCCCCAGTGCGCTGGTGCATCTGTTCTAGCTCCCATGTTCGCTGGGTGAGATCTGCCCTTTTACGTTCGGGTTCAGCGTTATCAGCCATCGCAATAGCGATAAAAACTCCCCTCAACATCACCTTAAGCGCTGCCCATTGTGTGGAAAGTGAAGTGTCAGGATTGTTGTTGTGTACTATGAAATCGTCCAGCGCATACTGCACCTGTTTGACCACATCCGTGCGGTGTAGGAGAGTGTCACGTAAACGCCAGTGGTGGGTAGGTCGCTGCAGTGGGGGAAGTGTAAAGGTAGCCACAACCGGGGCATGATTGGAGAGGGAGGCGTCAGTAGCTCTCTCCCCACCATCAGGGTCTGAAGCGTCTCCGAACCAAGGAAGTAGTCAAGGCGGGCATATGTCTTCTTGGTCATTGGAGCGGCTGTCAACAAGGTACCTGAACTTGCACCTCCACAGGAGCTGAATGGCTGAAGAATTATTCTTGCTGAAAATTTCCCAACTCCCCTGCACTCCTAGAACCGGAAGACTCTCCAATTCCAGAACCACGGGGGAAAGGGGAATGGGAATTATAGAGAGACTGCCACACTGGTGATGTCACTGGAAGGCCTGCACCTGTAACATTAAGCAAAGGGTTATAACAGTTCTGAACTTTCTAGACTACTTAAACTCTCCCCAAACCACCCTTATTACCTTCATGTGTGTGTGGAATTTGCTTCTCTCTAGCTGACCTGGTAGGTTGATAATTCTGGGTAATTATATCTTAATATTACTTTCTTTAAGGTGGATGGAACTCAACTGAGGAGAAGAGCTCAGACTTGGCACTGACACCCCCAGCTGAATTGAAGGCGAGGCTGGTAAAGATGGTAAGTAAAAATATACATATATATTATTTACTTGATGGATGTATGGGAGGTTGAAACTGGCCAGGTAAATGAGCTGGAGCTCCTCGAGAGGACTTGTAATGTTGATACGATGGAACACGCTGAATAGAATAGAAGCGTTTAAATTAAAGTTCCAAATCTTGTGCTTCTAAAGTAAAAGTTCAAAGTCTGTGCGCTGCAAAGTAGGAATTAGGTCAAGCGCTTCTAAAACTGGAGTTCACTGAAATATTCACTTCAAGAAAATATATATGCCTCAAAATTCAGCTGCAATATCATAAGGAGTAAGTCTTTTACCCAAAACGGCAATGTGAGAAAAGATACTGTCTCTCAGTAGCAGGAACAAAACTGGAACTGAATATAGGCAACGAAAATACCTGAATGGCTACAAAGGCGAGTATACTTCTCACGCTAAGTAAACCTGGAGATTGCAAGCGCGGAAATACTCGCAAACATAATTTCTGGAATTGCTTGAAGCGCTGAGGAGAAAACTCAACTGTTCCTTCAAAAAACGGCAGTTGAAGTGCGCGCGTGCGAACTCCAGAACACAACACTACAGAGTGAAACACTAGAACGCTGACCTGAATCAGCGACCGCCATGTTGAAAGTGTCTTTCTAGGTTGGGGAAGACGAGCTCAAGCCTGAGCATTAGCCGCAAACTCTCTAGCCACCCTGTGACTCCAACAAAGGGGTGCGTACCAAAAGGTGTAACCCTGCCTAATTTTGAAGGTAGGGGCTGTGTGTCTAATACCTGAATCAGTGTGGCCAATCCTGACAGCGGCACAGGTCCACCATCCCCAGCTCCCGCTGTCTGTCCAGTCCCCCCGAAGGAAAGCGCCCCCGCCTGACCGGAGCGCTGCACCGATCTATCCAGTGAGTTGTCAAATACCAAATTGAGGTCCCACCTATTGGAATTCTACGCTCTATGGTCGCCATGGCCTCAATCAGTGCCTCATGCAAGAACTTTTCTTGTACCTCGTTAGGGGCATAGACAGACCCTCGGATCAATGTCAACCCCCGAACGGCAAAGTGATATGTGAGGAGTCTCCCCTTAATCTCGGCCTCTTTCTGGAGAACCCTGCCCCGAAAAGAGCGGGAAACCAAGATTGCCACCCCGGCTGTTTTAGAGGTGCTGGAAGAGAAAGAACTGAGTGGGGAAAAGGCGAGATTTTAGGCGGTAACAGTCCCAGGCTAATAAGTGCATCTCCTGGAGGAGGCAAATGTCCGTTTTGGAGTGTTGCAAATAAGAAAGGACTGCCCTCCACTTAGTGGGATTATTAAGCCCCCTCACATTCAGGGTAAGAATACAGAGCTTAGTAGGTGTCATCTAAGGGGCAAGGGACCGAAGAGATAGCTGAATACCAGGGCCTGGTAAGTAGAGGGGTGTATGGAGCAAGGGCAGCATAACAGAGCCAAACTTTAATAACAGTGGACTGGGACCCCCAAAAAAATAAAAAGAAGAAAAAGAATGAGAACCACAAAGTCATGTGGAGGTAGAGATTCTGATCCGTCCCCTACGGGTAACAGGAGATTGGCTCCCCTAACGAAAAAAGGGAGAGCAATGAGAAGCTGACATCTAGAGCATGGTAGTCCGTCATCCCAGGATGAACAGAAAAAACACATCAAGGGGTCCAACCCGTGGCCAAGCGTATGCCCTTCCCGCCTCCCGCCTCAATGCAAGGAACAGACAGCCCCATCCTAAGTCAAGAGAAGTGCATTTTTGGGAGTTCCGCTGGGACGGACTCCAAGGCAGCCTTCTGACTTAATGCAATTTCCGTGGGGTCTGGGCGTTTAGTGCGTCTTCAGCGTCTCTGACGCTGCCAACCCGATGGCGACACACCCATTGCAGGACTTAGGCCACAGTTCACCCCATCGTCCTCCGGAGGGTCAACGCCGAGAAGCTTGCAGGCCTCCGAGAAAGAGCGGAGCTGATACTGTTTCCCCTCCAGGCAGAAAATCAGTCGAAATGGATGTCCACAGGAGTGAGCAATACCTCGCTGATGGAGGTGAGACGTGATGGGGTGAAAAAGCCTCCGCTTCTGCAGGGTAATCGCCACGTGGTCTTGGTAGAGCATAGGGCTCTGGCCTAGGTAGGTGATTGGGTGCATGGTTCTGGCTTTGTGGAGGATCTCCTCCTTCATGGGAAAGTCCTGACTGCAGGCCAGAATGTCTACTGAGGCCGCCCTGTCCGCCCAAAGGGGCTAGACCTGGTGGACCCTATCGATCTTAATTTCGGAGTCCCGGGGGTTCCCTAAGATGTGATTGAAGATACCCCTCACATAAGCAAAAATGCCCCCTGCCTCTGCATTAGTGGCAATTCCCCAGATCCGGATGTTGTGTCTCCGGGAGCGATTTTCAGATCTTCAAGATGCGCCTGGAGGTCCACCTGCTGCTCATGAATGCGAATAACCTCTTGCTGAAGTGTGGAAAGTTCTGTGTCCCTTTCATTGCCTCGGTCTTCAAGAGCTGCAACTCATTCCCCAATGCTATCGTCCCTGCGAATATCTTTTATCTCAGAGGCGAGGTCGCGTATCACCGCCTGCAGGTCTTCTCGGAGCATCATAAAGAGGGACTCAATAAGGTTTGTGTCACCGGCTCCTCTCTGGTGGTCCCCGTCGGCAAGGTGGGCGCGGCTTCCTGGAGCGAGTGAGCCATTTTCGGGGGGCCCGGTTGTGCACTGGAGAAGAGGTCCTTCACAGTTTTAGGGTCTTTCTGATTCTTGTCCCTCTGGGCTCGGTTGGGGGTCATATCCCCGGACCGCACCACCGGAGCCGAGCAGAGCAGTCACCCCGGCCGTACTCTGGAGCGAGTCCGCGTGGATTGGGCAGGTAAGCAGTGGGCAAGACAATCAAGACTCCAGGCCCCAGCATTCAGACCAAGGTGGGCCAGCACCAGGGCGCCATAACAGGGGTATCGCGAGGTCAGCCACTCACCGCTACGCAGGCATGAAGCACTTCAGATCTTGTGCCCACTCGTCATCCACCTCCACTCCTGTGCTTCCCCAAGGTCAACAGCAATCCACACCTGAGGGTCCCAGTAGCCACCGCCGTCTCTCGCTGCTCTCCTGGGCAAGGGCTGCAGGCTCGCCTGCCCCACACAAACACAGGCCACGGATAGGGCCCACGCCGCTTCCTGTGCTCTGGGTCGATGGTCCCCACAGGCATCGTGGTAGGGCAGGTCCAGTTCTGCCAGTCGGGCTCACCTTGCCTCTAAAAGCCAGACATCAGAGTGTGTAGGGGGTCACGGGCCCCAAGGATCCCATTGGGGCCGCGCTGGGTGCTTAAGCCCGCCCTGTGGCCCTGCTCCTGCGGCCCTGCTCCTGCCGCGAGCCGGACACCGGGCTCCCAGCCAAGTCACCTCCTACGCCAGCAGCACTCGCAGCACCATGGCAATTCGGGCACCAGAGACAAGGGCCACACAGCAGGCTCCATCAAGAGCAGGTACCAGGGCCAGGGTTCAATGTTGGGATTTCAGGAAAACCAAGAATTTTGGGAAGAAAGGATTGAAAAAAGGAGGGAGGGTTAGTGCCCTCAAGGCCTGCCGCTAGTCCATAAATACATACGTTTTTACGTCTGTCATGATTTTCAGGCTTTTCCACTTGTTGCTTAAGTTGCACGATCTCCATATGGATAGAGGGTACTTGGTGAGCAACAGCTTGAACAGAGTCCACTCGGTTATCTATCTGATTAATTTTGTGTTCAAAATTAGACCATTTGTCATTGAGGGTCTGAAGGCGAACATTTGTTTCCTCCATGTATGGTTTGAGTGGACGTATCCCCTCAAGAATTACCTCCATAAATATTGGTGGTTGAGATATAGCAAGAAAAGGTGGATCCTTTTTAACTCATTTACCTGACGAAAGTGCCGAAGAAGAGAGCCACTTGGATACGGGTTTAGAGGTGTGATGAGGAGTGTTAGGAGGCACTCTAACGACAGGAAGGGATGATGCACCTTGTTCCAACTCTTCCATATTATCCTGAAGAATACTAATAGGGTTATAATCTGTCAACGGTGTAGAGTCATGAGGGCCTTCAACACTACTACGAGTAGATCCTATTTTCCCCATAAGCAATGCAGAACCAGCAACGTACCTGTTGATGAGTTTGATAAACGAACAAAACAACGACTTGACTAAATGATCAAATCTCTAAAAGCCCAATGAGAAAATCTTCTGAAAAAGACTAATCTTCCACCAGAAGTAAAGACCACACGAAAAATACAGTTTGAAGTAAAAAAGTAAAGGTTTAAAAAGTAAAAATGTGCAATCATCTGTGGCAGTCCATTTACAGCTTCCAGAAGGAGAATATTTACTCTGACACAAAAAAATCCTTCATAGAAAAAAACATTCATGTGGCACTGACCACCAAGAAAACACATGTAAACACTATAAATCAGTGTTTGATTATGAGCTGTTGGAAGTGGTGAGCAGAGAAGAAACTAAAGCAGCAGCAGAAAGATTAAAACACAAAAGGGCGGCCACAAGACCCGTGAGTGGAACACAGCCGACAGGAAAGGAAGAAATACATTGGTTCTTGCTCACCCCGGGTGCTCCTTTTTATTTTTAGGTGAGCAGGAGCCCTTCATGTCCTCAAGGGGTCCATTTTGGAAGCCACAAAATGAAATGGGCCGCCTGGAGACTTCTGGTTCTCCTGGTCCCTGGCGGAGCCCAAACAGAAGGTGGACATCTTCAACGGCACCAAAGCCACGCCCTCAGAAGATTAACTTCATAGCCCAATTACTTCAAGTCATGAGGCAGACATACACAGACTAAAACATCCCTGAGGATGGGTAAAAAGAAACACAGACAGAATCAAAGAGGCAGATTTGCTGTTTCGACCACAGTGTGATAACAATGTCCCAAAGTTGGTAACTTAGAAGGCATTTTTCTCAACTTTTTCATACAATACTGCATCCTGTCAGTGATTATAAGCTAGAGTTATCTAACTTACATTACCTTCATGCTAATTATTATAATTTGGCTGAGGTACATGTATAAGTGTACCTGTATCAGTGTATAGTACCTGTATAAGTGTATAAGTGTATAAGTGTCAGACCGGATCCAGCCATGGTATCATTTGTGTGCCGAACACAATGATATCAAAGCTAAGTCCTGCATGAAGATGGGGAAAGTGCAAAAACAGTATACCCTTTCTCACAGACCCAGAAATGTGGCAAAATCCTTGGCACTTCAACAGGTTTTATGCAGCTGGTGGTAACACCACATAAAGCAATACCATTGGCAGTGACAGAAACACAGTCCATGTGTCAACTTCAAAGTCCATGGACAAGTATGTCTATGCTTTATTGTGCAGTAAATACAATGTTGTAGGTGTTTGCTGGGTACATTTTCACCTTTTCCTTGCCCAGACCATTTACAATAAATGCAGTTTTCCAGTGTCTTTCTTAATTGCATTTGGGTGTTTGTTTATAATTGGGCAAGTTAGTAGGCATGTTTTCGCCTCAATGTGTAATCACCACCCCTGATCCTGATTGCTAATGTGACTTTTCTTAAAAACAGAATTTTGTCCGAAGTCCAATCCTTGTTGCTTTCTGAATCACCATCAGATAAGTCATTGGTACTTTCATGGTGCTCCCAATAGCAGAGCCACCATCTGCTTTGCAATCTGAAACAGTCTTTTGACAGACCTGACACTGATGGTAATGGTGTTTGAGGGCCCACCTGATGAGTGGTGTCCTATGCAGCATCCTGTCAACCCGTGTCCCTTCTGATCTAGGCCTCCATTCATATCATTGCATTCCCACACGGACTCATTTCTCAAATGTCACGAGAAAGCTCAAGAACATCAGAGGCATACTTTATGTGGGCTCAGCAAATGAACCAGCACTTTTAGGGAATATCTCCAGGACTCACATATGTGGTGACAATTCCTATATGTTGTCAAAATATTACAGACGTCCCAACAAAGTTTTCTCTCTCCAAAACAACACCACTATGCATCAAAACAAGCCCATTACAACAAAGGGCATGTTTCAGTTTAGTTGCATGGCTTTTGGAAGTCCTCAGTCCCAAAAGTTGTTTGGTGGCCCCATAGTGTGGTATTCGAGCCAGTGCTTATAAGAATTTGGATTATTATTTGGGGTGGACAGTTGCCCACTTCGAGGAATAACCATAACCCTTGTCAGAATGAACCCTCCAAGTCACTAAATTAACCTGAGCTCAACCCTATGGTAGCTATGGCACAGAGCAGACAGGTTAAGCTGGGGCATTGTATAAAGTATACATGCAGTACCAAAACAGTAGTAAAGTCAAAATGTCAAACAATTAAAATCCCAATCCGAATTGGAAAAATAGGATAACAATAAATAATCAAACTTACACCAAAATGATAAGTATCCAGTGAGAGGACCATGCAATATCAATGTTTAAAGTTTTAAGTAGAAAAAACACAAAAAGTGCTAGCCGCAAATAATTGTCTATGGTAGTGGCTAGACAAGGACTTAGTCTCAATTTAGGTTGACGGCAATTGAGCATGGATTAGATACACCAATTAAGTTCACCCCGGTCAATGATTTAACCTTCTTACTAAGTGCCTGATTTAGACCTTGGCGGACAGGTTACTCCATCACAATGGTGAACAATATCCCATCCGCAACAAATATAAATCCCATAGGATATACTGGGAATTATATTAACACGGACAGGATATCCGTCACCGTTGTGAAGGTGTAACCTGTCCACTAAGATCTGAATCAGGCCCTGAGTCTTTTAAGACCCACTCAGCCACAGGAGTACACTTCCAAGCCCTCAGGACCTCTGGGGAGACACTTAGAGGGTATTCAGACAGAATATTGAGTTGGAAATGTCGATGTACACAAATATTGAGTTGGAAATATCGCGACACAGAAATATCGACAGCAAGAATATCGTGGTCAAGAATATTGAATTTAAGTTAAGAAATTTAATTTTCAAAAATATAGAAGTCATTGATATCGTTTGCAAAAATTAAGGGGCCGACTAGGATGGCGGGCAGACTTTAGTGTGCTTGCCACCCTAGTGGTGCTGGGACCGTCCGCCAGTGGTGCGGCAGTCCTGCACCTGCAATTAGGATGCCACCATGGCGGTGGCATCCTCCATTCCTAGCATTGTGGCGGGCAGTGCTCACAGCACCGCCCGCCACAATGATGGGAATGCACTGTGTGCAGTGTTATGCACAAGGTGACAGGCACCGCACGGTGCCTGCCTCCTTGTCCATGACAATGTAGGGGGGTACCACAGGTACCCCCCATGTGCACCCTCCACACCCCCAATACCCTGGGGGCCTGCAACAGGCCCCCGAAAACACAATCCGCATGCCTTTCCGTGGCAGAAAGGCTGCTTCCCGCTGCCTTTCTAATATGGATTGCGGTGTCTAGCAGACACCACCACCATATCAGGCCCCTTTTACGCCCGGTCACCTGTGTGACTGGCGGAAAACCGGCAGACGGTCTTTCCATCTGCCAGGGTCCCCCCCGACATACTAATATGGCAGGGGGAAATGGGTGGCGGGCGTGGTGTGTTGTAGGGCAGATCACCACCACCATGCGGGCGGTGGCAATCCACCCTACATCCTAATCGAACCCATAGTTGTTAAAAATATCAATGTTTTAATTAGTGGTATGTATTTTAGTTTATATTTTAAATGTATGTGATGTATGTTTTTTTCTATAAGTATTGTTTATTGTTTTAAAATATGTGTTAAAATTTTAGTAGTTGTCACTTTTATTTAAAGTTAATATTGTGTGTTTTAGTTCTGTATCGGGTTGTGGATTCATTTGGGGAATAGGGTGGGAAGTAATTTAATTATAATAAATTCATGATTATTTTTTTGTTTATAAATATTTATTTATTTGAGATTTTATAGTGTTAATTGTGGGGAATAATGTATTTGGAATTAATTATTAATTGGTTGTTAATAAAAAATAACTAATTAATTGGTAATTATGGTATTTGTGTAATTTGTTATTAGGTGTGGTTTGCTGGGTTTATATGGGGTAAAGGGTGGGAAGTAATTTATTTGTAATTGATTAATAATTTATTGTTAATTCATGTTAATGAAATAATTGGCAATTAATTATGTTAATTGTGTAATTTGTTTTATGTGTGGGTTGTGGGGTTCATAGGGGTAAAGAATGGGAAGTAATTTCTGATTAATCAATAATTAGCTGTTAGTTTATATTAATTAATTCAATGAAAATTAATTATGGAAATCGTGTACTTAATTTTAGGTGTGGGTTGTAGGGTTTACAGGGGTAAAGGAAGGGAAGTAATTTATGTTTAATTAATTAATAATTAGTTGATCATTAATATTTATTAATTAATTGATATTTAATTATGGTATTTGTATATATTTTTTGTGTGTGGGTTTTACTGTTATAGGGGTACCGTGTGGGGAGTAAATTCATTTTACTTACTTTTTAATTAGATGTTAAATACTATTCGTTTTTTAATTGAAAATAGGTTTTAATTGTGGAATGAATTTTTTTTGCAGTTTAGTTTTAGCTGTGGGTTGTGGGGATTTTAGGGGTAAGGTGTTGGAAGTCAATTAATTTTTATGAGTTTTAATTTGAGTTTTAATTAATAAGATTTCATTAATTGGTAATTAATTATGTGAATTAAGGAAGTCATTTTGTTTTTAATTTAGATGTGGGTGATGTGGTGTTATAGGGTAGGAAATAAACAAAGTAAACATTTTTAATGATTAATGTTTTTGTTTCTAAATAATTTCTAATTAAAAATATGTATTTGTTTACAAATTATGTTTTCTTTTATTTAATATAATATTTGTAGATATTTGGCATATGTATTTAAAATGATAATATTTTCATTAAATGTTTTAATATTAAAAAATATTTGTATTTACATTTTTAACATATTTATATATATTTTTATTTTTTTTAAATATTTTTGTTGTTGTTAATATTTTGTTTGTTTTTAATTTTGAATTGACTGGAGTGAGAATTTTAATTGTTACCCCTTCACAATTGAACACTTCCCCTACTGTTGCACTCACTGGAGTGGGAATAGTAATTTTTACCCATCTGCCATCCAACACTTTCCCTACTGTTGCACTCATTGGAGCGGGGATAGTAATTTTTACCCCTCTACTATCCAACACTTTCCCTACTGTTACACTCACTGGAGTGGGAATAGTAATTTTTACCCCTCCATTATCCAACTCTTTCCGCACTGTTGCACTGACTGGTGTGTGAATATTAATTTTTACCCCTCCGCTATCCAACACTTTCCCTACTGTTGCACTCACTGGAGTGAGAATAGTAATTTTTACCCCTGCGCTATCCAACACTTTCCCTACTATTACACTCACTGGAGTAGGAATAGTCAATTTTAGCCCTCCGCTATAGATGTATATATATATATATATATATATATATATATATATATATATATATATATATATATATATATATATATATATATATATATAATCTACTGGCGGTAGATAGTTATAGTTAGGATCGTGTTTCCATAGGAAATCCGCAACATTCTATTTGGAATAACTTTGGCGCCGATTGACGAATCCTCGCAAAATTTTCAAAATAGGTGGGGCGCTCCGCTCCTTCCCTGAAAGTCTCGGGGGGATTCGTCAAGCGGGGGCTGAGAAAAAGTGGGGGTCCCAAAACGCGTTTTCCCTATGCATTTTTCCATAGGACCTTTAGTCCAAGCTACAGCCCGAACGGCTGAACAGAATTACTTGAAATTTGGCAGAGAGGTAGTCCTCAGGTCAGGGATGTGCCTTTTGCAGGTCTGGTGTAAATCTGTTCAGTATTTCCTGAGAAAATAGCATTTAAAAGCATATATATATCTATAAGCGCGCACCGCGCGCGTACAGTAAAACTTACCGTACGCGCACGCTGCCGTGCGCGAGCGCGATTCTGATTGGTTGTTAGATCTTAGTAAACATTCGAATCGGTCAAAACCAGGAAGTGTCGGCCGCCATTTTGTCTCTCGCAGTCTGAGGGGGTGAAAAACAAAGGTGGAGAACGTGAAAAGGGGGCAGGGTGGACAGTTCCTGACCCCCTAGCCTTTGTGAGGGGGTCCCACAAGGACCCCCAAGGGCCAAAATTTCCTTTAATTTTTTTGCGAAAAATCGCGGAGTACGCGTCGCGTGTGCGTACGGTAGAAACGGAAAAATTCCGCGAACTGCGTAACGTGGGTGCGCGGTGCGCAAAGCGCACCGCGCGCCCACAGAGCGCGCACGGTGCGCGAAGCGCACCGCGCGCGTACGTTACGCGCACGGTGAAAAACCTTAAAAAAAAAAAAAAATACATAACTTAGCATTTAAAAAACCGTACAAATTCACTGAAAAAACCATAGGTTTCACACACGTTATAGTTAGGAATTAGCTTTTAAAAAACCTTGCAAATTCACTTAAAAAACCATAGGTTTCACAAATGTAAGGCAATCTGCTGATGACGTCAGATATTACATCACTGATGACATATGTGTCTTTCTGGAAAAAAAATATTTGTAATATATGTATAGCTAAAAATTAATGGAAGAAGACATGGGTAAATAAGTGTCTAAATACAGTGATGTAATATCTGACGTCATCAGCAGAGGATTGCGGTCGCGTGAGTTATAGTTGCCTGCACTAACTATAACGGGGGAATTTTAATGGTTTTTCACGAGTGAAATGTCCAGCTAACTATAACATGTGTGAAACCTATGGTTTTTTAAGTGAATATATATATATGTATACATATATATTACCTACTGGCGGTCGCCAGTAGGTAGTTATAGTTAGGACCACGTTTCCATAGGAAAACCTCAACATTCTATTTTAAATAACTTTGGCGCCGGTCGACGAATCCTCGCGAATTTCTCAAAATAGGTGGGGCGCTACGCTCCGCTCCTACCCTGAAAGTCTCGGGGGGATTCGTCAAGCGGGGGCTGAGATAAAAGGGGGGTCCCAAAACGCGTTTTTCCCATGCATTTTTCCATAGGACCTTTAGAACGAGCTACAGCCCGAACGGCTGAACAGAATTACTAGAAATTTGGCAGAGAGGTAGTCCCTAGGTCAAGGAAGTGCCTTTTGTAGGTTTGGTGTAAATCTGTTCAGTAGATTCTGAGAAAATAGCCTTTAAATCAATATATATATCTGAGCCAGCTTACGGTGCGCTTACGGTACGCTTACCGTACGCGTACGGTGGCGTGCGCGAGCGCGATTCTGATTGGCTGTTACATCTAAGTAAACATTCGAATCGGCAGAAACCAGGAAGCGGCGTCCGCCATTTTGTCTACCGCACTGAGTGTTATGTATCAAACATGATGGCCAAAAACATGTTACGGGGATGTTTTGACAACTCCCTCTCACATAGTCATGTTGAGGGAGTCCCCAAACATCCCCCAAGAGCAAAAACGGCATTATTTTTTTTTCGGCAATTTCGCGGGGTACGCTTACCGTACGCTTACCGTAAGCGTACGGTAAAAAAATAAAAATAAAAAAAACACTATCCACACTTTCTCCACCCCTTGTGCAAATGGTGGCCGAAGGCCACCATTTGTGCATGGCTTATCAGAGCACAGAAATTTCCCAAAAAATTTCAACAGATTACCTATCACAAGGAAGCGCATAATATGTCCTCCATGTGCGCACGGTGCGCGAAGCGCATCGTGCGTACATGGCCCATCTAGCGTAACGTGGGCACGGCACTAACTGCGTAAAGTGGGTGCGCGGTGCGCGAAGCGCACCGCGTGCTCACTGTGCGCGCACGGTGCGCGAAGCGCACCGTGCGCGCACGGAACGAACTGCGTTAAGTGGGCGCGCACGCCACGAATGGCGTAAAGTCACTTAGCATTTAAAAAACCGTACAAATTCACTGAAAAAACCATAGGTTTCACACACGTTATAGTTAGGAATTAGCATTTAAAAAACCTTGCAAATTCACTGAAAAAACCATAGGTTTCACACATGTTATAGTTAGCGGAAATTTTACTGATAAAAAACCAATGAAATTGCCCCGTTATAGTTAGTGCTGGCAACTATAACTCACGCGACCGCAATCTTCTGCTGATGACATATGTGTCTTTATGAAAAAAAAATATTTGTAATATATGTATAGCTAAAAATGTATGGAAGAAGACATGGGCAAATAAGTGTCTAAATACAGTATTAGCATCAGCAGAGGATTGCGGTCGCGTGAGTTATAGTTGCCAGCACTAACTATAACGGGGCAATTTCATTGGTTTTTTATCAGTAAAATTTCCGCTAACTATAACATGTGTGAAACCTATGGTTTTTTCAGTGAATATATATATTACCTACTGGCGGTCACCAGTAGATAGATATAGTTAGGACCTATTTTCCATAGGAAATCCGCAACCTTCTATTTGGAATAATTTTTGCGCCGATTGACGAATCTTCGCGAAATTTGCCAAACTTTTGGCCAACTCCAGTCCACTCCTATCCTGAAAGATTCACGGTGATTCGTCAAGCAGGGGCCGAGAAAAAAGGGGGGTCCCAAAACGCATTTCCCCCATTTATTTTCCCATAGGACCTTTAGCCGCAGCTACAGCCCGAACTGCTGAACGGAATTACACCAAATTTGGCAAAGAGGTAGTGCTCAGTTCAGACTCATGCCTTTTGCTTAAATGGTGTAAATCCGTTCAGTAGTTCCTGAGAAAATTAGAGTTAAAAGTGCATATATATCTATGGCCTCGGAGGATCCGCGCACCCTTCCGATCACGAGCTGAATTTTAATTGGCTGCCAACACTCTGAATCAGGAAGTGTTGGCAGCCATCTTGAGCCTCGGTAGAACCGAGGCTCAAGAAACCCAAATAAAAGGCGCAAAACGCAAAAAGGGGGCAGGGTAGAAACACCCTGACCCCCTAGGCCTGCTCAACTAGCCTGCCCAACTGGCCCACCAGGTACCTCCAGTAAGCGCCACGGAGCTGCGTTGCAGTGTTGTAAAAAGGGGTGTGGCCTCTGAACACCTCTCTGCAATGCAGCTCCCTGGTGCATACTGGAGGTACATGGTGGGCTAGTTGTCCCCCAGGGGACCGCAGGATTGAAGTGGAATTAATTCCCCAACTTAAAACGTGCCACAGGGCGTGTTTGCACACGTCACCTCAGGCCCCGCCCCCTTCCTTCACCATTGTACAAATATTGCTCTAAAATCAGCCGAACTACGAATTCCGATTTACTCACCTGTTATCAGGAGAGAACCCAGTGCTGCATCTTTTAGCCCAGCACTGACCCTGGAAAGTGATTCTAAGCGTACTTACCAGTAACTTGTATTTCCTTCCATAGGAATCCATTGTGTGGTTTTCACCAGAAAAGTTTCTAAGTGTCCATTTTTTAAACGTACACATATTCCTCTAAAATTAGCCGAACTACGAATTCCAATTTACTCACCTGTTATCAGGAGAGGATCCAGGGCTGCATCTTTTAGCCCAGCACTGACCCTGGAAAGTAATTCTAAGCGTACTTACCAGTAACTTGTATTTCCTTCCATAGGAATACATTGTGTAGTTTTCCCCAGAAAAGTTTCTAAGTGTCCAATTTGGAAACGTACAAATATTCCTCTAAAATCAGCCGATCTACGAATTCCGATTTACTCACCTGTTATCAGGAGAGAACCCAGTGCTGCATCTTTTAGCCCAGCACTCACCCTGGAAAGTAATTCGAAGCGTACTTAAACACATTCTTTCAACTGTTTACAGAAGATTCACCAGTGCTGGATCCAGGATCCACCACTGAGTAAGAAGAAGTAACGATAACACTACTTACCTGCTAAGTGAATTTTCTGCCATAGGATAACATTGGTGATTCTATGTGAAAAAAGTGTCAACTTTTAAAATACAATAATATTCCTTAAAAATCACTACTGTAACCAAAACGCTTTTACTCAACTGTTTACAGGAGATGTCCAAGGACTGAATCTAGGATCCAGTCCTGTGGTTAGAAAAGTAATCCATAAAGTAACTAATTGCATTTGAGTAGAAATTCACATTGAGCTCAATGTTGCATTGTGTTTGAAATTGTGTTGCCCATTGCAACAACTGTAACTACTGTACTTACAAGTCTATTGCCTATTTGCTAAGTATTTAAACTAAAGTAATTCATTCCGAGAAAGTATATTTTGTATTGTAATGTATAATGTAATTATAATGTAATAAAAAAAAATCTAAAAATAATTAGTTTAAAAAATGTAGTAAATCAGTATAAAAAAAATCAGTATAACAATTAATACATAAAACATTGTCATTTACAAAACCTTTGAAATTCACTGAAAAAAACATAGGTTTCAGGCCTGATATAGTTAGGTATTAGCATTTAAAAAACAATAGGTTTTAGGGGTGTTATAGTTAGCTGGACATTTCACTCGAACAAAACCATTGAAATTCCTCCGATATAGTTAGTTGTACTAACTACATCTCGCGTGCCCGCAATCCACTGCTGATGATGTCACATATTACATCATTCATGACATGGTCAGTGACATCACTGATGACATCTCAAATGACATCACTGATGACATCAGTTATGTCCTAAAACCGCAAAGTGGGATAGCAACAAGATACATGCACAATTCAAGCCCATTCAGGGAAAGATCTTACTATGTTTTAAATGTGTTCCCAGTTTGTGACTGACAGCATTATTATTTAAATATTGTTTAAATATTATTTAAACATTACTTTTTTACCCCTTACTGAATTACCCGTTCAGTAATGGCCCACACCTTGACTGGAGCAAGTCAAGGTGTCCTTTGACTATGCTAACCAGTACTGGCATATTTAAATCTGTTTCATGTAGGCGCCGGCCACTATTGACAAAGGCGGCAAGCCAAAACGCTTCTGGTCGTGTGTATGTAATTCCAATAAAATCTGGGAGTTACAACGTTCCTGCGAGTGCTGGTGCATTTTTATTGTACCGTGAGCTGGGGATTTTAAGATACGCGCAGTGTCCGTCAACGAAGCACCCGATCGTGAGTGCAAGGGAAACAAGACGGAGAGTGAGCATGGTGTTTATTTCCCTCCACCGCCGAGAAAGTGAGCCAATGCAACATTGTATCACCGGAGTCCGAAAAGGCTGCATCGGGAACGGAGCAGCGGGCGCTTCAAAAGCAAGTTGAAAGTGAAGTGTGGAACGGTGGAACTGATACAAAGTAACGCTCGGCTGAGCGTTTGAACAGAGGTAAACTCGGCAGATCGAAGGAACGCTTTACACATGCACAAGGAGCAACACGCTCAAATAGCATGTTTGACGAGGAGGCATGATGTGAGGCAGCTACGGAAATCTTTAAAAAGAAAAAAGAATCACAAAGAAATGGAAAGCACAGCGGCGGCAACAGCGCACCAGTTACCGGCACCAATCTGCTCAAAGACCAATTCTCTCAACTAGAAAGATTATATGAACGTGAGATCCGTAAATGGTGGGAGGCAACCACCCTCCAAAATTATATTGAGGTTGAGAGGGTACCGCAGGGACTAAGAATGTATACGGTCCCAGCGTATGAAAACCCGAACCCGTTATTGCTCGAGGAATGGGCGGAGCATACGGTGGCATCATGTAAGGGAATGTTAGCTATTCTCATCAAATTTGCATGGTGCGATAGGGAACAAATATTGCATGAAGTTGAGGAATTGGAGAAACAGATTGCCGAAGATAGTGACAAAAACAAACAGGATGAACTACGTGAGGCCATGAAAAAACGCCTCAAAATATATGAACAAAAGATTAAGCAGCGGAAACAAGACAAGTTTGAAAGGGACGAGAGGGATTATTCACAGGGCCGCATTCTAACATTTGCGAAAAGGTACGACCAACCAAGGAAACAACTTCTAAGTGACAAAAGCAAGCCTGTTGTGGAACATAGAGAAACCTCAGAGTCAGAAGTCACCGATATCGACCAAAGTGAAGACGAAAGAGAAGATGGAGCTTCCGGATCTGCGCAAATGGCAGCCCCCGCACCGGCCCCTTTTTTGGAGCAGTTTCAAGTCATCAGGGAAACGGTGGGCAAAGGGGGTAGAGGAAAGCCAGCGGAGAAATCACAACAAAGACAAAAGAATGCAAACGTCGGACGAGGAGAGGTGGGTGGCGCAAGTGTCAACAGCGCCTCGTCGAGAGTGACTCGGAGCAAAAAACAATGGAGCAAAAGACAAGTGTAGAAATGCTTACGGTTGTAAACCTAACAGCAAGAAAATTGAATAAGGCAGAAGAAGAAGTGTTACAACTGGGTTTGAGCTTCTGCCCAACGAAAACATCGGAGTACACACAAACTAAAATTGACTTATTTAAATTTTGTAGAAAAATGAAATTGCTAAAATTTTTCAAAGGCAAGGAACGCCCTGCTTCAAACTGAATCACACACAATATACGTAGAGAAGACAATCTTACAGCTGGCGATGTGGAGGTTTTGGCGGTTTTAGAGGACCTGGCGGATGAAGGGAATCCTACATCTTTGATTCCCTCATCATCGCTCAACATGAACCGGACAGGAGGTGTGCAAATCAATCCTGGTAGTTAATTTAAGCCTAAATCAAGGTTCTGTCCACTAATGCCAGCTGACTCCATAGACGTCTTCACGGATGTGGTGAAAAAGGACCTTCTTAAACTTCGCAACTCAAATAACAAAAAGAAAGGCGGAGGTAATATCACGAAACTGCAGAGGAAAGCAATTGCGGATTTGAAACAAGACAAGACTATTGTTTGCAAGCCATCTGACAAGGGCAGGAATGTAGTTCTAATGACCAATGACTACTGCATAAAGGAAGCCCTTGCACAACTGAATGATGGGTCAAGCTACACTCGAGTGACAAGGAAAATATTTGAGGAAAGTATCAACGCCTACCAGTCAATCTTGAACAAGTGGTACCATAGAAGGATGTTGAGCAAGGAAGACTTTACTTATCTGGAATGCAAACATCCTCGAGTGCCAACTTTCTACCATCTTCCGAAGTTTCATAAGCATGCGACCTGTCCACCAGGCCGTCCAATTGTTTCGTCCCTGGGGAGCCTGACGGAGCATATGTCCAGGTTTGTGGACTATTTCCTTTTTGATTTTGTCAAATAACTTGTTTCATACACAAGGGACACTAAAGACTCTTTTACAAGGATTGAGAGTTTGATTTGGGATGATGACATGGTAATGATAACACTTGATATCTCAAGTCTCTTTACGAGCATTGATCATCTCCAAGGAATAGAAGCTGTGAGATGGTTTTTAGGAACTAAACCAATGAATCTAGCTGAGCACAACAAAATGATATTGGAGTTTGTGGAATTCTGCTTAGGAAATAATATCTTCCTTTTCCAGGACCAACTATTTAAACAGATACGCGGTACTGCGATGGGCACCTGCTTCGCCCCCAGTTACGCAAATCTTTTCTTGGGCTGGAGGGAGGAGCAGGTGGCCTGGGCAGCAGGGGAGAATGCACAATGGATCCATAGGGTTCTGAGTTGGAACAGGTATATAGACGACCTATTTATCGTTTATAGAGGCACAGAGCAATCAGCTAGAGAATACATCGATGTTCTTAATATGAATAACCTCAACATTAAGTTCACAGGTGAAGTGAGCACAGATGTGGTAAACTTTCTGGACTTGAAGGTGTTCCCTGCAGATGGAAGACTGTGCACGGCATTGCACAGGAAACCGACTGCAGGGAATTCCGGGCTACATGCGAGCAGTTGCCATCCAGGGAGAACAATAACTAGTATCCCGTATGGCAAAATATTAAGAATAAAAAGGAACTGCACGCGCCTTTGTGACTTTCTAACAGCAGCTAAGGATAGCATGAATAGTTTTGAGGCCAGAGGTTATCGTAGAGGGACTTTAGAGGAAGCCATGTCAAAAGCAGAAAGGAAATCCAGGAAAGACTTGCTAGTTGGTGGCACATCTAGTGCAGAGAAAGAAAAAACAAAAGATACTAAAGCCAACAGTTTGAGGATGATTACAGACTACTCAGGGGTTGCCTCGGCAATTAGGAGGATTTTTGCTCAAAATTGGCATATCCTGAGATCCGACCCAGTTATAGGGAAGGATTTGCCTGAAGCACCCGTATTAACTTTTAGGAGAGCAAGATCCCTGTGCACTACACTAGTCCAGAGTCACTGTGGGAATGATAGCAAAGCACCACCATTTGGGAAACTGGTGGCCGTGTCTCAAGTGTAGGGCATGCAAAAATAGTAAAAAAGTGCTAGAGTATGCAGTGCCAGGAATGAGGGAATGTAAGAAAATAAAAAGTCTGATGAACTGTAACACTACCCACACGGTGTACTGTTTGGTATGTCCGTGTGGCTTGCATTACATCGGAAGCACTATTCATCCAATGAAGATAAGAATTCTGGAACATCTCAGGGCCATACAAAATAGGGATCCCACCTATCCGGTGGCGAGGCATTTTGAGATGCTTCATCAGAGTAACAGAGATCTTCTGAGTTTCTTCTGTATGGTCCAAGTGCCCATGAATGTAAGAGGGGGCAACAGGCAACTACAATTGCGCAGATTAGAGTCACGGTACATTATTGACAATCAAACTAAGAGGCCAGGAGGTCTTAATAGTGGTGAAGAGATGGCTGTGCACTTGTAATGCTTTCTGGAGAAATGTGATTCTGGGAGTTTTTACGGTACTGACATGACAAAGTGACTGAGAACTTGTTGGGGTACGCAGACATAGGGGTTGGTCATGCACTATCTATATTAGGTAAAAAAGACAGAGGACAAGCCCATTCAGGGCGAGAGTGCTGTACTGTTCAGTATTAATTATGTCCTATAGTCGCAAAGTGGGAGAGCAACAAGATACATGCACAATTCAAGCCCATTCAGGGCAAGATCTTACTATGTTTTAAATGTGTTCCCAGTTTGTGACTTACAGCATTATTGTTTAAATATTGTTTAAACATTACTTTTTTACCCCTTACTGAATTACCCATTCAGTAATGGCCGACACCTTGACTGGAGCAAGTCAAGGTGTCCTTTGTCTATGTTAAACAGTACTGGCATATTTAAATCTGTTTCATGTCGGCACCGGCCACTATTGACAAAGGCGGTAAGCCGAAATGCGTCTGGTCGTTTCTATGTAATTCCAATAAAATCTGGGAGTTACAACATTCCTGCGAGTGCTGGTGCATTTTTGATTGTACCGTAAGCTGGGGATTTTCAGATCCGCGCGGTGTCCGTCACCGCGCAACGAAGCACCCGATCGTGAGTGCAAGGGAAACAAGATGGAGAGTCGCCAGTAGATAGTTATAGTTAGGACCTATTTTCCTTAGGAAATATGCAACATTCTATTCCCAATAACTTTGGCGTCGATTGACGAATCTTCGTGAAATTTTCAAAACTCATGGGGTGCTCCGTTCCGCTCCTATCTTGAATGTTTTGGAGTGATTTGTCAAGCGGGGGCCGAGAAAAAAGGGGGGTCCCAAAACGTGTTTTCCCCATGCAATTTTCCATAGGAAACTTTAGACACAGCTACAGCCCGAACTGCTGAACGGAATTACACCAAGTTTGGCAAAGAGGTAGTTCTTGGTTCAGAAAGAACCCTTTTTGTTAAATGGTGTAAATCCGTTTAGTAGTTGCTGAGAAAATCAAAAGTAAAAACACATATATATCTAGGGCCGCAGATCCTCCCGAGCACGAGCTTTATGCTAATTGGCTGTCAACACTCCAAACCAGGAAGTGTTGGCAGCCATCTTGTGCCTCGGTAGAACCAAGGCACAAGAAAACAGAAAAAGTAATGCACAAAATGCAAAAAGGGAGCAGGATAGAAACACACTGACCCCCTAGGCCTGCGACCCCCAGGGCCGATAAAAGCATTTTTTTTTTTTTAAACGGCGAGATTCACACTCCCAGTAGCGAATTTCGAGCCGAAATTTAAAAATAAACGAAGCACAGGCTCCCGCGCTTCGTTACTATTTAGAGCCTGTGTGGGCCAAATCCCGGGGGGCAATATTTGTATTGGGATGGGGGCCCAAAGGGGCCTCCCAGCCCCGGGGACCACCACCCTCGGGGCTTTTCAAACATAATTGTGGGGGGCTCACTGCCCCCCGCAGCCCTGGGGACCGCCACCCCCCGGGGCTCTACTTTGCTCTCTCTTTCAAAATCCAAACCAAGTTTGCTATTGCATAGCAAACTACAGTGTGCCTTGGTGGGTACCCTGGGACACTGCAGGAGCCGGCCCTGGGGGTGGCGGTCCCCAGGGCCATGACAAGGCTCCAGGAGGGGGGCCATGCGGCGCCCCTCCCACAATTTACAAAGCCCCGGGGGGTGGTGGTCCCTGGGGATGGGGGGGACTTGAGCCCCTCCACACAGGGTATTTTTTTTTAAAACAAGCCCCGGGGGTGGTGGTCCCCGCAATAATAATTAAGTAGATCCCAGGGGGCTGGCGCTCCCCGGGGCAGCCTTAGAGGCCCCCCAACAATAAACTAAGAAGCCCCAGAGCCCCACCCGCAATTCTGTTTGAAAAGCCCCAGGGGGTGGCAGTCCCCGGGGCTGGGGGTCCCTTTGGGCCCCCATCTCAATACAAATATTGCCCCCGGGATTTGGCCCACCCGGCGGCTAAATATTAACGAAGCGGGGGAGTCCACGCTTCGTTTTTCTTTTAATTGCGGCCAAAATTCGTGCTGGGTGTGTGAATCTCACCGATTAAAAAAAAAAAATGCTTTTTTGGGCCCTGTGGGTCCTTGTGGGACCCCCTGAGCAGGCCTAGGGGGTCAGGGTATTTCTACCCTCCCCCTTTTTGCGTTTTGCGCATTACTTTTTCTGTTTTCTTGTGGCTCGGTTCTACCGAGGCACAAGATGGCTGCCAACACTTCCTGGTTTAGAGTGTTGACAGCCAATTAGCATAAAGCTCATGCTCGGGAGGATCAGCGGCCCTAGATATATATGAGTTTTTACTTTTGATTCTCTGAGCAACTACTGAACAGATTTACACCATTTAACAAAAAGGGTTCTTTCTGAACCAAGAACTACCTCTTTGCCAAATTTGGTGTAATTCCGTTCAGCAGTTCGGGCTGTCTAAAGTTTCCTATGGAAAATTGCATGGGGAAAACATGTTTTGGCACCCCCCTTTTTTCTCAGCCCCCACTTGACGAATCGCCCCGAAACTTTCATGATAGGAGCGGACCGGTGCGCCCCACGAGTTTTGAAAATTTTGCGACGATTCGTTAATTGGCGCCAAAGTTATTGGGAATAGAATGTCGCGAATTTCCAATGGCAAATAGGTCCTAACTATAACTATCTACTGGCGACTGCCATATATGAACCGGGTAGAGACCCACCAGTTGTAAGGCAGAGTCTAACAGCACGGTCTAGTACAGGTCCAGGTGTCACTGGTCAGCTGGGTACTTTCAGGAAAAGGACTCTTGCAGCTTGTTGTCTCTCTGTAGTCACACAGTTCTGCAGATGGCACTGGGGATGCTACATTTGTGCCTGGCACCAGCTAGTGAGTAGGGGTGACGCCTGGGCACTCCCTAACGAATGGGGTAAAAGCTCCCGGGACTATCCCTGCTCACCTTTCCAGTCATTCCATATTGCAAACAGGACCAAAATGCCATGAGTCATGGCTTTTTTCAAGATGTCAAAAAACTTCTGGCACATGAACCTTGGGCTCTGGGGCTGTGTTTGTGCATGGGGAGTGTACAGTGGTAATTATAATTTCCTCCCACATTCTAAAATCCAATCTGAAGCAGGTCCTGTATCCACAAAAATAAAAATTCTGAGAGAAAAGTCTGGTATGACAAGCAGGGTCCTTCAGAAAGCAGAGAGTGGAACCACAAGCATTATCTTGACATCCTGTTCTCTCCCTTTCAAGTGTGCCCCAAGTGTTACATGTGGTATAACAGACCTGTCAAGCAAAATGGGAGTGTGGTGTCACAGGATGCTCACAGTCCCCACTCTGAGCATCCTGTAGAGTTCAGATAAGTTATCTCTGCCCATTCAGGCCAGCCTATTGCTTGCTCATGGGAGGATTTCAAGTCTATTTCAGACCTATTGTAGGATGAGCACAGGCTGGGAGCTGGCAGAGACTTCGGCAAATTTGCCTTCAGGCTGTTTAGGCAGGCAAAGAGTAACTTTCTAAATACAAATCTGACTTACCCATTGAATCAGATTTTTAATAATTATTAAAAATAACTTTTTAATTATTTTTCCAGCTGGTCCCATTCCCAGGAGACAGTATTAGTTTTTCAATCTATACTCTGGTTTTCTACATAGGACAGCCAGGCCTGACGCTGTGAAAATAGCATGTTGGGCCTTGTCACTGTAGGAGCACGGTAACATTAGTTTTCTATATATTCCAATTTTCAATACAATGAACACTACCTTGTGGACTGCAAGGCTTACATTGGGGTGACATTAATATGTAAAAGTAAGGTTTTCTCCTGTTAAAAATTGTTATTTTCACAGGTCATGCTGCAAGGACCACACTGCAACAGACGGGCTACACAGGATAGGCCTGAAATCATGTTTGCCCTGCCACTGTCATGGATGTACAATAGGTGCTGCAGTCATCTACTGGCATTAAAGTTCCAGGACCTAAGTGCACCTTCTACACCATATACTAGGGACTTAAAATCAGGTTAAATGTACCAATTAAGCAATAAGGCAATCAAACCAGGTTTAAAGGGGAGCAAAGCCACTCTACTGTTGGTTAGCAGGGGTAAAGTGCACAAAGTTCTACAGTCCAGCAAAGATATAGGGTTTAGCAAAAGGCAAAAAATCTCAGGTGACCGCTCAGAAAAAGTTAATTTCTTACAGTGTCTTTCAGCTTAAAAGCAATAAAGAATAAAAAACTTAAAATGCCTGGAACCAATGAAAATATTCTTAATATACGAAACTAACAGGTAATGAATGAGTCATTGCTAAGTGCACTTACCTGCCTATGTTTACCAAGATGACGTATAATTATCTTTTTAGAATTGGTAGCAACTTCTGATCTTCAGCTATGAATACCTTTCATACATTCCCAGTGAATTCAGAACAGCTTTCCAAGTGGGGCTCTTATTATTCTTAAATATAAGAACTACACATTCTCAGCATTTGGAAAAGTTGCTCACTCGAACAAAAGTATGTAAAGTTATTCGTTATGCAATAAATGTCAGATAAGGTAGCATTTTCGTGAACATATTCTAGTTTCCTGTGTTTCACTGCCATGTCAAGATGAAAACTGAAAAGCAGCAGCAATAAACATTTTTCCTCTAATTTACTATTCTCATAGAACTGCATGACCCGCTGCTCATCAAGGAATAAGTGCCAAAAACAGACTACCTATCTGATTTAATAGGCAACTGGTATGTTTTTTTAGTTGAATGAATTCATTTCTGTGCGACTGTGAAGATTTTCATCACATTATTATGAGAAGTAAGGCTTGTTTGGAATATAATGTCACAAAAATATGGTAAACGGTTGTTAGTAAATCGGTAGCCAGACTTTAATGACTGTCTGACAGCTGGATGGTATGGAAATGTATTCACTCAGGAGTTAGAGACAGGTCTGGCCTCACATGTCGAATTACATTTTGGGATCTGTCTGCTGGTGTGAATTTATGAACTAAGGAAGCAGAACTGTTGCTCTACAAGGACCTTCTGCCGAGGCCATTTCAGGAGGTGTTATTCCTTCGCAGCCATCATGCTTACTTTTTTACTCTACTTCCATCATGAATGCTTGTTTATTTCATTTTTTTATCTGCTGGTGATCTACCTCTGTAAAACTTTATATATGTAGTAGCTAATTGTGCAATTTTACTCCCATATTTTTTGATCATGTGGACCTGTGCCTGTGTAACTCTTCACCGGCATTTACACCGACCGATGCAACTTGGCATTTTCCTTTTCTCAGTTTATGCAAATATCAGCTCAGACTTCCATTACCATTAGTTCAAACTAGGTTCTCGGGAAATGTCAGCGACGTGCCTCACCGCCAGGATACATGTAATACGCCCGTGTTTAGGTTCAAATTCCTCACAGACAGCATCTTGTGAGTGCTGGAATTTATTTGAGTCCATGCTTTAGCTTTACAGCAACTGCAGCTTATGTTTCCATGGTATAATCACAAAGGTATTCTTTAAAATCAAGACATCTGTGTGTTTAATTTTTAAATCATCAAAGCCTACACAGAGGTAATATGTTTTCACATTCATGTGAAAAAAGAACAGTGTTTCTGACAATATAGTATTTCTTGTAAAATGTACTATCAAAATATATATGCCGTTTTGTAAATCGGTAAAAAATCAATAATTTACTATTCACAAAAACGTTGACTCTTACTGTAGTGATCACAGCCTGGAGTGAACTGGAACTTTTGCGTAGAGGGCGACCGATGGGAGGTCACTGGTGGGGCTGATGTGTTGCCAGTAGTTAAATAAGTACAGCTGTAGACAGTGGAGTTGCTTTAACTTGAGAGCAGATCTGAAGTATGGCTCCGAATGGCACATTTTACAGGAATTTTTCCATACAAATTAGTTTAAAATCTAAAGATTCTGAAGAAACACCAAGGAAATATAAGACTTGGGTGTGGTACCAAAGCCCTCAACAAAGGACTGTTTGCAGTCACCACCCATAGGAAACGTACCAGAAATGGTGACGAGGCATTGTGTTTTCAGTACAGTTTCTATATGTATTAGATTTCTGAAGATTATCTAGTGCGACTAAAATCTGTGATCATGACTTACTTTGTATTGCTGCAAATGTGATCAAATGAGAACACTGACTTCTTCGTACTATTAAGTAGAGGACGGTAAGTCAACAAAACTAAAAGGGGGAGCCAAGGCGGAGCTGAGCCAATGCTCTGGCTTGGCTCTAAGAGCCTGTGCACAGCCATGAAACTGCTTGGCATGTAAATTGTGCCAGAAACATAATGTAAAAATATGATAGAGAGCCTGATTTTGATCTTGGGGGACAGAGTTACTCCATCACAAATGTGATGGCTATTCCGTCTGCCAAATTACAATTCCATTACATCCTTTGGAACTTGTAATACAGTGGACGGAATATCCGTCAGGTTTGTGACTGAATATGACATTCGCCAAGATCGTAATCCTGCCCGAAGTCTCTTCAAAATTCAAGCAAGTGTATTTCTTTAACAAACGGAAGCATTTTAACTTAGTATTTTAGATTGTATCAGTATTCTGAGAGACATTTATTAGAAGTTAGAGGGGCAGATTTACAATCCCCTTGCACCACCGATGCGTCTCTTTTCGTGATGCATCAGTGTTTTTCTTTTACGCAAAATTTACAAGTTGACGCATCTACGGAGATGCGTCACGTAAACGGAGATGCGACGGAATGGAGCTGCTTGAGATTCTTCTGCATCGCGTAAGTATTAGGATATGCAAGGTAGGCATTCCCACTCAAAAAACAATGCATTTCCGACGCAGGCATATTTACATCAATCCCCCGGGTCAACGCATCTAAGAACTGCGTTACCCAAATGGGAAAATGCGCTCGCAAGCCTACGCCTCATACACACATGTGCAGGAAATGAAGCAAGTACCACATATATTGAAAAAAAGTGCAGCAGAGCAGTTTTGAAGCAGAGCAAGCAACTTGTACCTCCTAATCCTGCAGCTGGGAGTTGCACCAAGAAGACGACAACCACCCCCACAACAAGTACCACAACCTCACCCTCCACCACTACCACAAAGGCAGCGCAGGAGAAGGGAGCGCATCTACCGTCCAAGGACCACACTCATTGGACTCCGGGACAAACAAGTCATTAAAATGTATTGCCTTAGGAAAGCGTCTATTGTGACCCTGCTGCGGCAGATCACACCACAGCTACAGACTCCAAATGAAAGGGTCAGCAACATCCCACCGCTGACAAAGCGACTGGCGGTTTTACGCATGTTGGCCTCCGGATCATTTCACACAACAGCAGCACAAGTGGCAGGGGTCTCACAGGCATCTTTCTCCGCCTTCCTCCCTTCAGTCTTGGATGCCATCATTCAGCTCACACCACTGCACATCCATTTTCCAAACACACACCAGCAGCAGATGGACATTAAACAAGGCTTCTATGCCATTGCTGGCATCCCACATGTGCTTGGTGCAATGGGCTGCACACACGTTCAGCTTGTACCACCTGCAGCAACTTCACACCTATACCACGACCATACCCTGGGAGTGTGAATGATTCATATATATTCTGAAACAGCATCATCAATGACCGTTTCCAAAATAGACAATATATATTGCAATGGGCTCCTTGTAGGTAAGAAAAAAATAATTTACATACAAATATACTCTGCAGCAATAGCTGACACTCTGCCACATTACATGCCCTTAGGTCCGAATGATGCAAGAAGTCAATGTAAAAATGCAGAACCACATATACACTATAACCACATAACATACAGTCCAAAGCTGTATACACACATAGCAGAAACTAAAGTTCCAAGGGACACTAGATAGGAATGCATGCAAATATCCTACATAAAAGTTTGTAGAACAATAAGTCACACTGTAGACATATGCCCACATGGCATCTAACACAAATTAACTATTGAAAGATGCAATGCATAGTAAGAAATGCATGGAGATAGCAAAACAATACTAATATAATGGGCATAGGCAATTATGTGTTTATAAGTGTCCATATCAATTACACACAGGATGCATGTATTGGTACACCATGTGACAAACGTACCAGTTCAGGGGCATGTCAAGCCTAATGAGTGACAATGCAGGGCAAAAGACATCAAGCCATTATATCAACAAAATGTGTTGGACCATTATGCCATGCTACTGACTCTCTTCTGCACAGAATAAACTTTAGCCGTACCCACATATTGAAATGTGCCCAGATGTGCAATGCACAATGTTTGAAAGAGTGCAACCAACCAAAACATTATGGGGAAGATTCACAAGGAAGTGCTGCAGCGCAGCAACACTAGCAATTAGGGTGTGCCAAGCTGTGGCACTTCCAAAGCACAGGAATGTAACATATTTACAATGATTTGTTGCATGCCTGTGCTCTCCCCTGTGCTTGTGCAACAACAGCTGCCATGAGCCGGCGCAGGCACACTCACACCATGGTGCAAGGATGCCTGTGTCATGGAGAGATTTTTTTTGTGCACAAAGGGGCACCTTCCTGCCCCAAAATAATCACTTCAGGCATGTCCCTCTTCCAATGTGTGCTGTAGAATGCAGCACACATTGAAAGAGAAAGAACAAGGAGAAATTAAAACATTTATCTTCATTGCGCCATGCTATGCCACCCCCACGGTGGTGTAGCATTCAGATGCATTTCCATATTTACTATTCCTACTAAATCAGGAATTGTGTCTTGTTCCATGTGTGTTGCGTGAGGATACCCACATCAACACCCATGTAAGAACCATCAACGGAAAGTGCTGCGTGTGAAGGAGCCGTATTAACAAGGACAGGAGAAGCCAAGCACGGTGGCTTTTTCTGTCCCTGTAAATATGGGGCAGTATAATGTGCTGCCAGTGTGTCACAAAAAGTGATGTAATGTCACTGCCAGGGCCATGGAAAGCTGAGCAGCAACTTCAAACACAACATGTAATTGACACCAACTTAATTCACCATTACAATCTTCACAAACTTGACGTACAACACATGTCATGTATATTGATGTCACCCTAAAGTAACACTTTTTACTTACTTTCCAATTACAGCTGATCAAGGATATGGTCCACAGATGTGGTTGATTACACCATTTGGAAATCCACAGACTGAACCACAAAAGGCATACAACCATGCCCATTGCAGAACTCGAAACATCATAGAAAGAAGCTTTGGAATGCTAAAGTCCATGTTCCGTTGCCTAGATTTATCAGGCGGAAGGCTACTCTATTCTCCAGAAACTGTGTGCAAGATGTTAATGACATGTGCAATACTCCATAACATATGTGTCAAAACAAATGTGCCCTGGAATGAAGAGGAACAGCCCCCTGAACAAATGGATGATGGTGATGAAGCTGAAGCAGAAGGACGAGACATACGCCACACTGCAGCAAGGATAAGACTTCGCACACACATTGTAACACAATTCTTCTCATGATGTAGAAAATTAAAGTTTTCAACAATATGCACTATATTCACAATAAAAAATGTAGGTAGGAGCATCAGCTTTGTGTCCATTTGCTTTACTGGTCATATGATATAAATATATATGTGCAGATTAACATGAAACTGCCACTGCATGCCAGTGCAGGCACTTTGGCTGTGACAAGCTGTGGCACTCGTGGAGCACAGGAATGCTACATTATCACAATGATATGTTGCATTGTTGTGTACTACCCTGCAATTGTGCACAAACACCTGACATGCAGTTGTTCTGGCACATTTGCACCATGGTCTAAGGATGTCTGTGTGGTGTGCCTGACATGCATAGCTGCCGAAAGTGGCAATGCACATCACTCATTAAAACACAGGGGCAAAATAAAAAGCACCTTGTGCCGCTGATGTGTCATGTTTTGACATGTGAAAAGTGGTGTACCAGTCTCGCCATGGGCCTGAAAAGAAGCCACATGGTTCCTCACTGTGACATGGTAACAAATTTACTGCAGGCAGTGCCAACGATGCGTGATGCAATGTTAGCCACCTGCTGTGCAAATGCAACTTAAAAGTACCACTAACAAACTAATCAAATTTCCATAAGAATATGTACACATATAGCATTATGTACAGAAATGTTGGTGACAGAAAACAACCCAACCCAACATTCAATCATGCAACATGTTGAGAAGGAATACACACATGTAATATACGTGGCACATCCCTTGCAAAACACCACATATATCTATCTATTAAGTAACAAATCTGGGTTGAGTCACTCAGACCACAGAAAAGTGTTGCATCCAACCGAAAAGTGTCACACAGACCCAAGCGTAAAGCATCTCAGACCCCCTGAAACGTGTCGCAACCCGACCATAAAGTGTTGCAAATTCCCAAGCATAAAGCATCTACAAATCTACCTTCACTCACTCAGACCCCCTGAAACGTGTCGCACCCTACCGTAAAGTGTTGCAAATTCCCAAGCGTAAAGCATCTACAAATCTGCCTTCACTCTCTCAGACCCCTTGAAACATGTTGCACCCGACCGTAAAGTGTCGCAAATTCACAAGCGTACAGCATCTACAAATCTGCCTCCACTCACTCAGCCCCCCTGAAACGTGTTGCATCCGCCACTAAAGTGTTGCAAACTATCAAAAACGGGTAGCATCTGAACAAGGCATGACACAAAGTTAAAACCCATACGCTTTGTAATGACAAATGCATGTTAACGCAATCAATCAATCAATCAATCATAGGCATTTATAGAGTGCTCTACTCACCCGGAGGGTCTCAAGGCGCTGGGGGGGGGGGTGCTGCCACTACCCGAACAGCCAGGTCTTGAGCTTCTTCCTGAAGGCGAGGTGGTCTTGGGTCAGGCGCAGGTCGGGAGGGAGGGAGTTCCAGGTCTTGGCGGCCTGGTAGGAGAAGGACCTTCCTCCTGTTGTCGTTCTTCGGATGCGGGGGACGGCGGCGAGGGCGTGACTGGCTGATCGGAGGTGTCGTTTGGGAGCGTAGAAGTTGATGCGGTTGTTGAGGTACCTCGGGCCTTGGTCGTGAAGAGCTTTGTGTGCGTGGGTGAGGAGACGGAAGGTGATTCTCTTGTTGACCGGGAGCCAGTGCAGGTCTCTTAGGTGTCCGGAGATGTGGCTGTGTCGTGGGATGTCGAGGATGAGTCTGGCTGAGGCGTTCTGGATCCGTTGGAGTCTCTTCTGGAGCTTGGCGGTGGTTCCGGCGTAGAGGGCGTTGCCGTAGTCCAGTCGGCTGGTGACGAGTGCCTGGGTGACAGTCTTCCTGGTCTCGGTGGGGATCCACCGGAAGATCTTCCGTAGCATGCGCAGGGTGTTGAAGCATGACGAGGAGACGGCGTTAACTTGCTTGGTCATGGAGAGGGAGGAGTCCAGGATGAAGCCCAGGTTGCGTGCGTGGTCTGTCGGTTTGGGTGCGGTGCCCAGGGTGGGGGGCCACCAGGAGTCGTCCCAGGCGGAGGGCGAGGATCCCAGGATGAGGACTTCCGTCTTGTCCGAGTTCAGCTTCAGGCGGCTGGTCGACATCCACTCGGCTACCTCTTTCATTCCTTCGTGAAGGTTGGCTCTGGCGGCGGCGGGGTCGTTGGTCAGGGAGAGGATCAGCTGGGTATCGTCGGCGTAGGAGATGATGTTGAGGTTGTGTTGGCGTGCGATGGCCGCGAGGGGGCTCATGTAGACGTTGAAGAGGGTTGGGCTCAGCGAGGATCCTTGAGGGATGCCGCAGATGACTTTGGTGGCCTCTGACTTGTACGGTGGTAGACGGACTCTCTGTGTTCTTCCGTCGAGGAAGGAGATGATCCATTCCAGTGCCTTCTCCTGGATTCCGACGTTGCTGAGGCGCTGCACTAGGGTGCGGTGGCAGACGGTGTCGAAGGCCGCGGAGAGGTCTAGTAGGATGAGGGCCGCTGTTTCTCCGTTGTCCATCAGGGTTCGGATGTCATCGGTGGCAGCGATGAGGGCGGTCTCGGTGCTGTGGTTGGCTCGGAAGCCAGACTGTGAGGGATCGAGGGATCCGTTCGTCTCGAGGAAGGCGGCCAGTTGCTTGTTGACGGTCTTCTCGATGACTTTGGCTGGGAACGGGAGCAGTGAGATGGGGCGGTAATTTTTGAGTTCGGTGGGGTCCGCTGTTGGTTTCTTGAGTAGAGCGCTGAGTTCGGCGTGCTTCCAGCTCTCAGGGAAGGTGGCGGTGGTGAAGGAGGTGTTGATGATGTCCCGCAGGTGGGGTGCGATGACGGCGTCGGCTTTGTTGAAGACGTGGTGAGGGCAGGGGTCGGTCGGAGATCCGGAGTGGATGGAGTTTATCATGCGGGCGGTTTCTTCGGTGCAGATCGGGGTCCAGGCGCGGAGGGTGGTGGTGGGGGGCGGTGGTTCGGTCGAGTTGGACGTGGCGTTCGTCGGTTGGGTGTTGAAGCTGTTGTGTATGTCCGCGATCTTGTTGTGGAAGTAGGAGGCGAGGGAGTTGCAGAGTTCTTGCGATGGGGTGATGTCGTTGTTTCCGGCACGCATGATACAAAACGCACCTAACAGGAAACACACGCAAAACAGAGAAACGTCACGCATGCAGAAATGAACTGCAATTGAGTCAAATACATGACGCATTGTCTGAAATATGACACAAAATGTCAAAACGTGTTGCATCTAAGCCAAAAATGATGCAATGATTCTAGAATGTCCTAAACCAGGAAGTGCACAATTACTTTAACTTTCTAAGATTATCTTTAGGTATGTGCTTGGTGGAGGAGGCTGGTGGAGATTGTGGAGCTTGAGAGTTGTCTTTTGCAGTGTGTTTTGTCAGTCCTCTGTGTAGTTTAAACTTTTATTGGTCTGTCATTTGTCACTTGTCAGTCTTGTGTCTGTCATAAATAGTTGTATTTTTTTTTGGGGGGGGTGTTTCTAGGGGTAGTTAGTTGTAGGATTAATATAAGGGTGGGGTAAATCATTTTTCTTTTGTTTATCTTCCTATAAGTTTCCTTTATAACTTTTTACAGGTTTCTTTTTTTTTAAATACACAGACCTGAGCATATCTGGCAGGTCCAAGAACCTTACCAATAGGCAGTTTGATGTCCTCATATGGCTGATTGTCCATTACTTGCCAAGGATGATCAGCACGGGGGGTCGGGTGAGCCAGGGCTGTACAGCAGCTGAGCGCAAGATGAGGTGGGGCCTGGTCCAGCAACATCTTGGCAGGATTTTAGACATCCAACGCACACCCCACCAAATAAAGCACCGCTGGAAGGATGTCATCAACCGAGAGGCTGACTTGCTGGACCATCTTGGCATGGATGTTGGTGGCCCAACTGGTAAGGAAATGTACATTAGTAGTCATATTGGTTTTGTTAGAGGTGAACAGCTATGCAATATATTGCTATTTCCATAATTTCAGATATATTCATTGGTGTTGCAATGGTGTTGGAGAAAATACATTTGACCTCAAGGAAAAAATAGCATGTTGTGTGGTCACAGACACATATGTTGTAACCAATATGCATAATGTTGACTTAGAAATAGTATATTTTCACACATACAAGCACCAGTACTCAAGGTGGAAATATTTATATGATGCTATAAACTATGGGGCTGATCTGCAAGAAACTAATGCAGCGCAGTGCTGCAAGTCTCTTATCAGCGCAAAGCAGCATTATCTTTGAAGTGCAGGAATGCAACATATTGTTGCACCTCTGTGCTTACCCCTGCACTGGCACACCAACTGATGCCATGTGCTGGTGCAGGCAACCTTGCACCAAGGTGCAAGGCTGCCTGTGTCGTGGGGAGATTGTGTTTGTGCAGGAAGGGGCACCTTCCTGCACCAAACATTTACAATTGAGGTAAATTCTCTTTCCAATGTGTGCTGTTAAATGCAGCACGCATTGAGCGATGGAAAAGGAAAAGGAAAAATCAACACATTTCTCCTTGTTGCACCCTGCTACGTCACCCCTAGGGTGGCGTCGCATTCTGACGCAATTCCAGATTTACACTTTATTGTAAGTCTGGCAATGCATCAGTGGATATGGGTGTTGTAAGGGAACACCCACAGCAACAAGCATGGAACATCCCTTCCACGCAAACTACTACGTGTAAAGGTGGGATATTCACAAGGGCATGGAAAGTCACGCAGGCTGGAATTTCAGGTCATTGGAAATATTGATCATGACCCAGCACCACCATTATGTCAACACAAGTGAAGCATGAGGCATCAATCAACAAACCAACCAACATTTGAAATTATAAGTGCGCTACTCACATGTGAGGGTCTTAATGTGCGTGCATTTGAAGAGTCAGGTCTTTACACTTGCAATGAAGATGTGCAGGGTGGGGTCTGCGCAGGATGACGATTGTGATTGTGGATCAGAATTATGCGCACTTCCACTTGACGTGGAAAAAGCCTCTTTTTACGCAGGTGTTGATCGTAATCTTTTAATGCTGGAGTGATGGCTGCAGCAGCTTGGTGGAAGAGGGTGGGGACTGGGGGCCATATGTGATCATGAGTGGATGCCTCTCATGGTAGATGTGTTGTCTTGCGTGCTGATTGTTGTCCGGGATGAGATGGAGGGGTAGCTGAGGTTGCATGAAGATTGGGTGGTTTCATGGACCTGTGTTTGGTACTGGAACTTATCCTAGAGGCACATTACATCCGTGTGGAAATATGAGCAGAGCTTGTTGTAGTGGTCCTGGGAGGGGGAGATGTCTGTATTATCTATGCAAGTTTGGCAAATATAACTGATGATGCTGAATTGTTACATGGCATTTCTGGAGTTTGTGAGGATTGAGTGTGGGATGAAGTTGCTTATTTGTAAGTATGATGTGTGGGTGGAATTCTGATATGGTGTTCTTGCATTTGGATCCATCTTCAGGGGATTTGCTGTTATTCCGCTTCACCACAAGGTGTCTGCTTGTGTGTGACGATTGATGTGGGTTGGCCTGGAACCATGTTGCCTTCCTGTGCTGCTGTGTGTTGGTTTCAAATACTGATGCACGTTCATCTACACATTTTGAGAACCATCTGTGGGGTCCATTTTGAACAAAGCTTGTGTTGTGCAAGGTGTTGGTGGCATTTTGGTTTGTGGCTTATTATATTTGTTCTATGTTAATCTTCTGTCAGTTCCTTTGTGGTGTGCATTTTGGTTTTTCATATGCAGATGTTTTGTTGACGTGGAGGTGTACGTCGTGCGGGTCAGTCCATGGGGGTACGTGGTCTGGCTGTAGTGGATGTGGTGATGTTCTGACCTGGCTTGAGGTTGTGGGCGGTGACAAGTTGTTACTGTCAGACGTTTTCAAGTTAGTCCTTGCAGTTGGCAAATCTGTTGTCACTGAGGTTTTCAAGATGTGAGTTGAGGTATGTTACAAGTACGTAGTACATGTATGCAATGGCATGTTGTGCAATAATGTTTGTGATGTAGGTGGTGTACACAGTTCACAGACTTGATGGTCTGAAGCCAAGGGTCCTTCGCAGGGTTGTCATTGAGCTGGCCTGGATCTGGAAGCGTAGGTGTTTGGTGTTGAGTGGGCTGTTGCTTGAGCTTGAGTTTGTGATTCGGAGGTACCTCTTAAGTACAATGGCATGGCCTCATACAGTATGGTCGTTGCAGGCCCTACCTTATATTTTTAGATTCTTTGGTGATGCAGTTGGCAATGTTGTTGGCAAAGTTGCGTTTTCCATGGTTGCTGTGACTAACGCTACATCTGGTGCAAGGTTGTCGATAGTGATACAAATCTCCATGGCTAGTCTTTGCATGGTGAACAATTTGAGGAGGATGCTTTTCAGGGATCCGGAGTTGATGCAGTTTGTTGTGTACGTAGTGTGTGTGCAGTTGGTGGTGAAGTGTAGTCTGGATTACTCTCCATGGTTGTTAGTCTGTGTATACAGGTAGTATTTTTGACATTTTCCACTGGTACAGTGCAAGGACATGTATCTGAGTCATAGCTGAGGGATTTTGGAGAACCATTACCTGTGGTGCTGCTTGTGTTTGGTTTTTTGACAGCTGCTGAGGGGTTTGGCTGTTGAGCAAATACTGTTCATGGCTGCTGTATAGACAAGCATGAAACACCATCAAGTTGTGAATGTTTGGCTGGGGTCCCCCATTCGGGGAGCACGTGCTGTTACTTTCGATTGCGGGTTGCCTTGCGGGTGCGGTTTGCGTGTTGTTTGTATAAAATGAAACCGTATTGTGGGGTCAGAGTGATGGGGCCCACGACGTTGATACCTCCTGATTTTGCTTCTCTGCAACGCCAAGTGTTTTTGCACGTATGTCATATGCTCCTATCATTCTAGCGGCCAGCCGGAAGGTTGTAGGCCCATACTTGTATATTCTTGAGATTGCAATAAACGGTTTAAAAAAAAAAGAAAGTTGTGAATGTTTACAGATGCGCTGCTGTAACTCTGAAATCGTCATGGTGGAGGCACTTTGGGTGAATCAGCATCAGGAACGGAGGGGGAAGCAGGCAGCCAAAAGTACCACAAGACATGTGCAAGAAACAATGCAAAAGTCACAAACAAGGTCAAGTCAGTGTGCAATCAGGCAACAAGATAGAGTTTTACATGCTGCAAGCATGTAGAGAGTCGAAGAAGTATTGTGAGTCCGTACATCAAAAAACTGTGTACACATGTGCATGCACAGACAAATATTTAGACCAGCCATCCTTACAGCATTGTGCAATTGTGTCAGATGAATCTGTTGAAGCACATGCGAACTCACAGGGATGCTACACATGTTTGTTTCACACTCAGTGAACAGTGATGTGGAATTGATCCAGCATTTACAGTGTCCAGGTGTGGGTGTCAAAACATTGCTGTATTTAATGTAAAAGGAGTTGCATGGTCTGGTAATTACATGCATGTATCAAGCTAACTTATATTTTTTCCCTAGAATTCACATATGTCCGTAATTTAAACATGATGGTACATCCGTTCATGGTTCTTAGGTGGAACACTGCCATATACACAGGGGGAGGTCGACACATTTGAAGACCCAACGCTACCAGTGAGTATCAATCATTATTGATTGTGATGTTAGTGATGTGCAAGGATGTAAGCTTGACTCTGTATGTGGGCAACTATAGTATGATCACTACATCCAGCTGCAGTCTGAAATTTGCAAACGCTCTCAAAGTTCAAAGACCATGATGGAACACATTGTGAATGTTGCACTTCATGGAGACATGCGTGGACACATCAAAAGCCATGACAGTGTCAGACAAGCCTTCCCTCTATCCACAATGCAAAATGGAGTGCCCATTACCACTTAGACTGGAGTAGCAGAAGCCAAGTGGAGACATCAGCATCAGATGGCTGACATATGGAGAGGAAGGCATGCTTAACACAGTGCTCACTACATGTGGGTAGTGGTGTTGTGCCCAATCGTTGGACAGGGCGTTTTTCCTGGGTTGCAGTGTGGATGCAAGGTCAGAGTCAGCTGGTCTAGGGACGAACATGGGTTGCAATGCTTTTTCGCACAGATTCAATGTAATAAGACAGAGAACAACTAAGCATAAACTGGCCATGCTCAGTGTCCATCATTGTCATATGTCTCTTCACGATTTTGACATTTTAAGTGTGAACACATTTAGTTTTGTGA
Organism: Triturus cristatus; assembly: GCF_964204655.1. Classification (NCBI taxonomy): domain Eukaryota; kingdom Metazoa; phylum Chordata; class Amphibia; order Caudata; family Salamandridae; genus Triturus; species Triturus cristatus. The sequence goes on along the minus strand of NC_140588.1, from coordinate 528,315,079 downwards.
CTGATTTATGTCATCCACGCCTCAAATGTCCAATGTATTATACTAGGAATACATGATCAATGATGCACTTTCAAACAATATGCATAGACCGGACTCATTTTTATGCAAATGAGCCATAGGAATGGCAGTCTGCCTTATGTATTTGGATGGGGTAATCCTTGTGCTGTGTCAACAACAATATCAAATTGGAATATATACAAAAGAACGGTGGATATGCCTTGTAATCTGCACATCAATACATCAGTGAGTCATGTAGTTAGCATTCAATTTGTAGGTCATCACATTTATCGGGTGCTCCCATAGTGTTAGAATACCCACCCACCTTGGGTATAAATCCACTAGTCCTACAATGTAGTCTAGATGAAACTATCTACCATATGCACCGAAGCACACCAAAGCAATGTCACTATTATCCTTAATTAGTCATATGTTGAAAAAGGCAGAAACAATCAGTTCAGTTTCAAGGATGATGTTCCAAAAACTGATCCACAACTGTTGAAGTGTCCAGTCATTCACTTTTAATGCATAAAAGACAACAAATGGCAGCCAACGCGCGTTGCGTCCTCCTGGACTTCTTTCTCAAGGCTTCTCTCAAGAGTATGCAGGCAGTTTTATTTGAATATACAGAGCAAGTCGTTTGGAAGACAGGAATCTCCCTCTAAGTTGATTATATGTCTAACAGCCTTGATTTGATAAATTGAAGTATCACAGAGCCACAGTCAAATTCGCTGTCTGTACTTGAGTTCCAAAAGAATTCCCAAAGATGATTGGATATGTAGATAAAAGTCATTCAAAGGCGCTTGGACCATGATAACTCTGAGCAGCATTGTTGCATTCCCGAATAACGTCTGGACTTCAGAGAAGCATTTCTGAAGTCCAGACACTTCAACAGCTGTGGATTAGTCCTTGGAACATCATCCTTGAAACGGTACCGATTGATTGTCCCTTTTTCGCCATATGACCAATTAAGGATAATAGTTACATTGTTTTGGTGCATATGGTAGATAACAATATTAAATTGTGTCATCACACAAGTGTGGCACATCTTGCAATCCGAAATTCACAGTCATGACTACGAAATATTTATGTCATGATGCTGTAATACATCCTTGGTCCTTTATCATGAGGACTAAGTAGCTGTGATCAAACAGTAGGTATTTTTTGTGTGTCGTAGATTGAACAATATACACAAAAACTAGAGTCAACATTTTGAAGCTAGGTGCATGTATGCTTGAAAAAAAAGGAGAGGTGCAGTTCACCCTGCTAGTACTATGTGGCATGCTGCATGCCAGTCAACATGAGTAGTGTCATCAATTCTGAGGTTCATTGGTGTTGAGAAAGAAAGCACATCTCTGTTTCCAAAAAAGCAAATTGCTACTACAGAGCATTACTCTGTGGAAGTGTGAAATGAATGGTCAAGCGGTATATATGTCTAGAGAAGATGTTCTTCATCCACGACACACCGTGACACTGTCTGATCTCAGCTGCCCTTGCAGATTAAGAATCACATGACTCCATGATTTGTACATGGGGAGCCAGATAATGTGATGTTTATGAGGAAATGATCAAATGCCATGATGTCTGTTAACTGGTTAGTCATTTCTATGGCTCTTCATGAATTGATTAGTATTTTAAGTGTGAAAATGATTTACGTGCAATCATGACATTCAGCAAACTGCACAGTATGTGAAGAACAAAGTCAGTAGTATTGTATTGGGTTGTGTGGGCCCCACAGTGACCAGATGATTGGCCCGAATGTTGAAATCATCACAAATGATGGCATGCATTTCCTAAAAACATTTGTCCGTCATGTACTGATTGACTGACGCATGTGTCCCTCTTTTCATACAGATAACATGAGTGTGGAAGAGGGCTGGGTTTTCCGCATATGGAACACCCGATACGTGAATATATTCGAGGTAGCAAAGGGCTTCAGATGGACCTCCTGGCTGTACGAAAAGCAGAAGGCAGCCACTACGTGGGTCACCAAAGCCCCAGCCAAGAACAGCAAGACTTCAAGCCAGAATCCTGGAGCATCCAAATCCCCAACCCCAGCCCCAGGAGCTGTCGGACCCCCCTACATGTGGAGAGTCAAGTGGACGTGGCATGGCAAGCCACAATGTGGACTATTTAAAAAAAGGATGGATGGTCTGGAGCAAAAGATGGACATTATGCGAAAGAAAATGGACAGAATGCAGCAGGCCCTGGACCATCTCATCAGCCTGATCTGAGGGCTGACTGTATATAGTGTTTATATATATATATATATATATATATATACAAAAACTCTTCAAATGTGCAGTCGCGCACAAAGACAGGAACGGACAATTTAGATTGCCGGTGCTCGAAAATAGAATTTATTAAATCAAGATAAGTGCACAGCTTATTACATGTTTCGGGCCACTCAGCCCTTGCTCACATGATCGCATTACGCACATGATAGTGAATTTAAAGGAATACACCACCCATCACCTGACTGGAAAAGGACGGCACTACAATAGAAACTAAAGAAATACTCAAGTTTCTAGTTCACATAGTTAAATCAAACGCATTTTGAAAGCTGCCAAATAAATAGCACATCACTAGTTCATATAACCAAAGACAGAAAATAGAAACCAATACATAGAATATCACCAATTAAATTTGGGAAAATACATGAAATATTGAATTTACATTAATATTGGTAACATATGAGACTCTATTAGTACGTGAGGGGGACTGGTATCAATACAGAATAAAAATATCGATAATTTGTCATTTCATTAATCAGTCACGTAATCTAGACAATTATTAAAATACTCAGTGTCAAGCCAACTGTAAGTAGTCATATGAACATAGATTGCGTTTGTTGAGACAAATGAAAATACATGCTGCCAATATAATCTGTTAGTTAAGGTATCCAATATGGTTTGACATGTGACAAACAAAATGTATATAAGGTGCGATCTAGGACAGAACAGAAGTTGGACTTAAAACCAGTAAAAAATTACGTTCCGTTAATACACTTAGCATGGAATTAGAAACGGGAGTCATGTGAAGAGCTATGTTGACTCTAATGGTCACACCTACTACTTGGTACAAATACCTATTCAAAGCTTCAATCATGACTCTAGAGATTGATATACTGGTAAAGTTACCTAAATATCTGTCACAAAGATACGGAAATAACAATTGCAAAGTATAAAAGGATACCAATGTGATATATAAAAAGATATATTTATGTGTCTCAAAGTGACTCGACCTACGTTAGAATGAGTCACATTACTAAAGTGCCATATAATTAAAGTGCTAAGTGCTAAGGTGCAAAAAATAAGATGCAAATTTAAATGTATGTTATGTTAAACAGCCTATTATACCACTAGTTCCTGTGGGGAGATACCTACTATAGAGCAATAATGGTGAAGATGTAAAACAAAGACTGATACCAAAGTTAGGGATCCCCCTTAAAAAAATGAATATTTACTACTATATACAAAATTCATTAAATTTGTTTGAAAAAATGTGCAAAAAAAGTGACTTGGGGGATGGAAAAGATTAGCCAATATGAAGCTATGAATGGAAGGACTTTGTGATAGGTCTCAGGAAGTTTGATATATAGTCTCATCTACAACATGCAACAGAATCTCTTTCGTAAATTGAGCCCAGGTAAAAGGTCCAAGATATTTGGTGCAGATGTTGATTATAGAAACAGCTAGAAACAGCAATGACATGCCTGGTACCCTAGAGATGGAAAATGGCCAGAAAGTTGTCATAGAAAGTTGTGCATGTCCTCACCTGTATTCAAACCTTGAGGATATTTAGTATCAAGTTCGATAATGTACCGAGATTCAAGTTGTCGCAATCGTTTCTCTCGATTGCCTCCTTTCTTATTATTAGGTACAGAGTCAAGGACACAGTATTGTCGGCTATTGAGATTGTTGGCATGCTCAATTTTGAAATGTCTGGCAACTGGGTATGAGCGATCAGAATTTACTATTGCTCGCAGATGCTGAAGAATTCGAGCATGCACTGGCAACTTGGTACTGCCAATATATTTAAGTCCACAGGTGCATTGCAACATGTAGACTGCATACTCGGTTCGGCAGGTAAAGTGCCCTTTTATTGGAATTGTATCCGTAGAGAAAGCAGTGGAATAGCTAGTAGTGTTTTTGCCAAATTTACAGGCGCAGCAGGAGCTGCATCTGTAGAATCCCATTTTTGGAGATAACCAACTGCTTTTGGATTCTAATTCGGGACTAGTTCTGACTGAGTCATTATACATGGAATATGCTCTGCGGAAAGTAATGGTGAGCCTGGTTGGAAGTACCTGCTTCAACGCTGCATCAGTCAAGAAAATAGGCCATTGTTTGTTAATGATGGTATTTATGTCATTGGCCTGCTTGCTGTATGTAGTAATTATCCTGCATGTAGCCCTATTGGGTTCAATGTCATCTGGCGATGTTTCGAGAGATGTGCTGAGTGTGTGTTCAATGTTACTTAATAGGGATAGTCTCTCTTTACTGTTAGCCTTGTGTCTTGCTGCCTTTAGTTTTCTAGGATTATATCCTCTTTCTAAGAACCTTTGTGTTGCTTCATCTTGATGGTGAACTAGATCCAAAGGGTTGCTACAAGCTCGGCGTATACGTAGATATTCACCATATGGGAGACTAGTGATGGTGTGAGCAGGATGGGAACTATTGGCATGCAAGATACTGTTTCCAGCTGAGGACTTACGATATAAACATGTTTCAATACAGTTTTGATTGATATAAACTTTGATATCCAAAAAATTGCAAACTGAATTGTCAATATTGGCAGTAAATTGTAAGTTTCTAGTGTTGACATTAATTTTACTGACAAATTCCTCAGCCTCCTCTTGGGTACCGTGCCAAATGACAAAAATATCATCGATGTAGCGCCACCATCGAATTATGTATCTGCTCCAAATGTCCCCATGTACTTTCTGTAGGACATGCTCCTCCCACCAGCCCACGTGAAGACACGCGTAACTGGGGGAGAAACATGCCCCCATAGCCACTCCTTGTAGTTGTTGGAACAAACCGCCATCAATTGTAAAAACATTATTAAAAAGGCACCAACGTATCATAGATATTAACATCTTGTTATGCGAATAAAATTCAACAGGTACTTTCTGTAGGACATGCTCCTCCCACCAGCCCACGTGAAGACATGCGTAACTGGGGGAGAAACATGCCCCCATAGCCACTCCTTGTAGTTGTTGGAACAAACCGCCATCAATTGTAAAAACATTATTAAAAAGGCACCAACGTATCATAGATATTAACATCTTGTTATGCGAATAAAATTCAACAGGTCTTTTATTAAGATAATGTTCAACTGCTTGAATTCCATCTGTGTGCCTGATACTGTTATACAGGGCGGCAATGTCCAATGTTATGAACCAATATTCTGATGACCATGCTTGGGTACTTAATTTGTGCAAAAAGTCTTTACTGTCACGTAGATAGGTGGGCAAGCTAATGACAAAATCCTGCAAATAATAATCAATGTAACGAGAAGTATTTTCAAACATACTTTTCCTAGCCAAAATAATCGGTCTACCCTGAACAGGATTTAGGCCTTTATGCACCTTGGGTATAAAGTAAATAGTTGGAAGAACAGGATAAGCATTATGGAGGAAATTAAATTCATCTTTACTGATCATATTGTCTCTTCTCCACATAGTAAGGTCATCTTTGTAGTTTTTATTGATCTTCATAAACTCAGTAGCACTGATTTTTCGATAACAGTTTTTGTCATTCAGATGACAGTAGGCTTCCAGTTTGTATTCCTTTTTGCCCCACAACACTATATTGCCCCCTTTATCCAATTTGTTTATTATGACCTCGTAGTTGTTCTTGAGTTTTTTCATGAGTTGGAAATAGGAGTGTGGTTGATATTTGGAGTTAGCTCTGTTCGTCATATGCCTATTTCTTGTTTTATGAAGTTTCTTAAGTTCTTCCATAATTCTGTCATGAAAAATGTCAACCGCGTCGCGGGGCATGATGGGAACAAAGGTAGAAGTAGGTTTGAATGGACTTTGGCCTGAAGAAGAAATATTGATAACTTCTGCCTCTGCTAGTTCTTGTGTACTGTTATGCACATTATTGTGGTCGTCTTGGTTTGTACTTAGTAGATGAAGAGTTTTCATAAATTGCACATCGCCTGCCATGAGATTCATAGTGTTGCTGTTAGACAGATTTGATTGTCCAAGGTTCATCGATGGGTCTGGTTCATTGGCTTCTCTTTGGCTTATCACTAGGGTTTTTTCATTCCTAACATTTTTTTCTTTGTTTTCTTTTTTGTCATCATTTTTTTCGGGTTGTTTTTGATGGTATAGTATTTAGTCAGTTTGAGCTTCCTAATAAATTTAAAAACATCAATTCTAGTTTCACTGTAATTGAAGTTACTTTCGGGACAATAACTCAGACCAAGAGCTAGTAGTTGTTTTCCACAAGACTGAGCTCTACATCTGTTAAGTTGACAATGGTTTGTTCAGCTGATGCTAGCGTTGTTGCCATCTCTTTTTCAGCTGCCCCCTTCCTCTGCCTTTTGTTGCATTTGCGCCTTCTCTCCTATGGTGGTTTCTTTTCTGTTTGTTGGTATATTGGCATTCCGTGATTTTTTCCGCTCTTCCGCTAAAAAATCAATCTCTTCGGCATATGTTAAATGACCTAAGTCGTCTCTGTTGGTTGTCGTATAATCGTCACTGAGATTAGAGTCGGAATCACTCAATATGTTACTGAGGTCAGATGTAGAAGCATTGGTGTCTCCTACTGGGGCCTGGAGCATTTTATTATTGGGCTCCTTGCCGCTGGTTTTTGATTTTCTCAGATAATCGAACTTGCGCGCGAACGTGAACACTTGGCCAAGCTCATAATCTCTCTTGTTGCGCGCAAATTTGAATGCCTTTCTGTTCTTAATTACTTCTTCCTGTTTAGTGAGGCGACTTTTCATTTCTTCAATACCTTTGTCAATGGTGTCTTTGTTAGAGGTATTTTGAATTTTGGTCAGTTCAGAGTTAAGACATACTATCTCTTTTAAATTTGAGTCCCGATCAATTTGGGCGTATTTAATGAGTAAATACACCAAACGCATGGAAGCCTCCAAATTACTCTCTGCCCATTCCTTTAGTAGTAGTGGGTTAGGGCTATCAAAACTTGGGGCAAGCATTATTCGTAACCCACGTGGAATGCTGCCTGCTTCATGATATTTGTCCAATGACTTTACTTCCCACCATTTTGTTAATTCACTTCTGCTATTTTTTTCTAGCGCTCTAAGTAGACTTTTCACATCATCATTGCTTTGGTTTTTATCTTTGTTTGTATTAGAATCCGCTTTATCAGGAACTTTAGGTAGATTGGTAAATAATTACTCTGCTGCTTTTTCTCGCTCGCGTAACGCGTCTTCAGACATGGCACTTGGGTTATATCTTTATCAAAAATAATGTTCGTTAGTGTCGTGGATTCCTTCCTCCGACACCGTGTTAGCACTAACGGCACCTCCCTTCATGCTGGTAAATACCCCGTGAACTTACTGCATGTGCGATGGGGTCTCGACTGGTCCTCCGACTTTCCGACAGTCCCTCAAACACGGCATGCACGGTATAACGGTTGAGCAGGGGGCTGGTCTGTAAAGCTCTCACTGGAGCGAAGTGCTTCGTAGCTTGTGGATGAGACCAGCCAACTTGATATATATATATAGTGTTTTATTTTTATATTTAAGGTAAATTTTATTGTACATTTAGGATTATTAACATAGGTACCCATAGTTAGTTTAGTTAGTTACGTGTTCATTATTGATAACTTTATACTTTTTTATTATAGGGTATTTTAATAACATCTAGGGGTGGGTGGGTCATTTAGTGCATGTTTAAATGTTTAAAAAAAAATACCAAAAAAATCCATTTGTGTTTTACTAGATTTCTAGTTAGTTCATGTATAGGATAAGACTATGTATATCCATTGATGTGTTAAGGGGGTGGGGTATGATGTTTAGTGATCCCGCGTGAATCTTGTTTAGCTTAGGATAATCAAGTTAAGTTAGGTAGGTTAAGCATAGTTAGTTTAGCTAGGTTTTAATATTTTACAATAGTTTTTAATGTAATTTAGGCAGAGCGTTTACGATTATTGTAGATTTCACTTTCACTTTTTTCTGATATAAAAATATTGTTATTTACCAAGCTTTAACTATATTCGTTAATGGTCAGTATTTAGTATGTTGTATGTGTGCATAAGTGGGCACATGGACTGTGAACACAGATTACTGTTTGAGTGCATCATATTTGTTCACTCTAACAGGTTGGTGCTCCACGTATTAATATATGTACATGTTCATGCAACACCTATGCTTCAACTTTTTGGGTTACCCACTCTTTGGTCGTCACATACATATGTTTTGGATTCAAATCATGAGTCTTTGGACAACCTCTGCATGTGTATCTATCACAAATCTGTGTCAGTTATGTATGCTGTTGCTATATGTAAGTGAAATATGGGTTGTCTCATACACAGATGTACAGAATGTACGCACCACACATTATCTCTCTCGGTGTTGTCATAGCTATAACATGTTAATGGACAAGTAGTCATTGTGTTACGAGTGGCTAATTCATATGACTGGACAACCCAATGTCTGTATACAGGCAGAGTTGAGTGGCAAGGCTGGTGAATGAAGTACCCTGGTCAAACCTTCACCACATCTTGATTGCTGGTATGTTTAATTTCTTAGGCTGTACCAGTTATATATTTTGACACAACATCATCAATGTTGGATGTGCAGATTCAAAATCCACTTGAAATGCCAGTATGTGACTTTTTGTGACACACTGGTAGTGCTTTTCTCTGCCCTGTATTTACAAGGACTTACCTAGCCACCCTGCGTGGACTTTCATGTCCTTGTAACTACAGCTACTTTATACACAGCTTTCTTTGTGAATGAGGTGTACCATGTGGGTTGCTGTGGGTGTTCACACCTCACAACCCTGGAAGTAGACACATTTCCATCTTTACGAAGAATCATACACCTGGCAATGTGTCTGTATGCTATGCCACACTAGGGGTGGTAGAGAGAGGCGCATTGAGGAGCAAGCTTTTCCTTTCTCCACGTTTCTGAAAGTTTGAAGGTGTGCTGCAGTCTACAGCTTGCATTAATTTAGCCAAAAGCCAGTTGTGACCCTTTTTATGTGGGGAGGTGCCCCTTCATGCACAACAAATAATCTCACCATGATGCAGGTATCCTTGCCCCATGCAGCAAGGGTGCATGCACAGGTGCATGGCAGCTGTTACAGCACCAGTGCATGGGAGAGCACAGGAATGCCACATTTGATTGGATATGTGTGGCATTCCTGTGCTCAGAATGTTACACAGAGTGGCACAGTCACAGGGCTTGTTGTGCTGCACTGCAGCACATTCATGAAAATCTGCACCTTAAATCTCCATATGACAGCATGTATTTTCACATTTGCATAGTCATACTAACAGACATTTATCAAGTACTTACACACTCTGTCACGTGTGTCTGGATTTTACAACAAACATTATACCCAGTGATATTGTGAAATGGTACAAACCTGACACAAGGGCACATTGTTCTTGACACACAAGTAGTGAAGCAGCACTCCCGTTGACATGTTTGAGAGTGTTAAAACAAAGAGATTTTATTTGTAAAGTAGCTTTGTGATGAATACATTGTTATTGTCACAATGTATTGGACTTCAGTGATTGAGGAAAAAAAAGATGTGTGGCACAGGTGTTCACATTTTTATAATGGTCTTGTCTGTCAGAGATTGTTCTGATTAAAGTCAAATTTTGTTGGTTGTCATACGACACCTGTGACTTTATGACATTTTAGTGACTAGTCTTCCTCCGGAACTGTGTTGCTGACTCATCCTCCTCCGAGTCCTCATATTGTGACTTTGTTGGTTCTGTAGCGGCAGAGCATGTTGTCCCACTGCTACCACCAGCAGTGGCAGAGGAGGTGTGAGGGAACACATATTCAGGTGACATTAAGTTTGCCGTTAGTGCATTCAACATCACTTGCTGATTTTTTACTACAGTCAGCAACTCCCCATGAAAGGCAGTCATAGTTGCCATGTAGAGGTCTTGCCGTTGCTGCATGTCTCTCATTCTCTGATCGATGTTTTGGAGGTGCTGAGCGACATCGCTGGTGGCCCTTTGTGGTGGCATTTGTACATGCCTCTGACTCATTATATTTGAGAAGATAGCCAGAGATCGAGCAAGTCCTGGTGTTTGGGTGTTGCTGGCTTGGTCTGTCCTGATGTTTGCCAAATCAGGACTCAGGCTTCACAGTATGGCTTGCAGGAGGCCACACACACTCTCCAAAGCAACATGGACCTCTCTGAGGAATTCCCGCTGTAGAGCTACAGCGGTTCTTTGGAACTAAAGCTGTTTGTTCTCCTAGTCCATGCTCCTATTTGTACTGGCATATTCTGGTGGTGGATGGGGTTCAGCTGGAGCAGCTACCACACCGTTTTCACACTCAGGAGGTGGTGTAGGTGAATGTATAGTGGTAATGATCTCCTCCAGTGTGTCAGTGTCAATGGAGGGCAGGGTGTAGTCCATTTCCTCAAACAGATTGGTGTCATCCACCTGTTGTGATGTTGAAGCTGCATCCTCTGAAAAATAAGATGCAAATCTGTTAGTTGTGTTTGCATGTTCAATTGTAGTGAGGTTTAGCAAGAGGCATCACATGTGGCTTATCAAAGCTGATCTGGGACACCCCCGCGCCGCACGGCCACCAGCTGCTGTGTGCGTGTTCCCTGCCTCTGCCTCGACAGCCGAGCTCCGCCGCGTGGCCACGCCCCCTGCCTTCTAGCAGCGTGGTCCGCGACCTGCCCCCGTAGTTTTGCTGTGTTTACTGTTTGCTGATATTGTTGCCTGTCTCCCTGTGTTTTGGTGTTCTTTTTCCTTCTGTATTGTACTGTACTGCTCGTTGCGCTAGCCCCTTCGTCCCCCCTCCCCGCTCCCCGCTTCCCGTCACCGCCGCTAACCCCGCCCCTTTTGCCTTCTGTACCCTCCCCGCTCCCGCCTCCCAGCTGCTCCGCCCCCCCGCGCACTTGGCCATATATGGCGACCGTGCGACGCAGGTGAGTGTGTCCTAGCTCTGGGACACCCCCGCGCCGCACGGCCACCAGCTGCTGTGTGCGTGTTCCCTGCCTCTGCCTCGACAGCCGAGCTCCGCCGCGTGGCCACGCCCCCTGCCTTCTAGCAGCGTGGTCCGCGACCTGCCCCCGTAGTTTTGCTGTGTTTACTGTTTGCTGATATTGTTGCCTGTCTCCCTGTATTTTGGTGTTCTTTTACCTTCTGTATTGTACTGTACTGCTCGTTGCGCTAGCCCCTTCGTCCCCCCTCCCCGCTCCCCGCTTCCCGCCACCGCCGCTAACCCCGCCCCTTTTGCCTTCTGTACCCTCCCCGCTCCCGCCTCCCAGCTGCTCCGCCCCCCGCGCACTTGGCCACATATGGCGACCGTGCGACGCAGGTGAGTGTGTCCTAGCTCTGGGACACCCCCGCGCCGCACGGCCACCAGCTGCTGTGTGCGTGTTCCCTGCCTCTGCCTCGACAGCCGAGCTCCGCCGTGTGGCCACGCCCCCTGCCTTCTAGCAGCGTGGTCCGCGACCTGCCCCCGTAGTTTTGCTGTGTTTACTGTTTGCTGATATTGTTGCCTGTCTCCCTGTATTTTGGTGTTCTTTTTCCTTCTGTATTGTACTGTACTGCTCGTTGCGCTAGCCCCTTCGTCCCCCCTCCCCGCTCCCCGCTTCCCGCCACCGCCGCTAACCCCGCCCCTTTTGCCTTCTGTACCCTCCCCGCTCCCGCCTCTCAGCTGCTCCGCCCCCCCGCGCACTTCACCATATATGGCAACCGTGCGAACGCGCAGCGGTCACGCGCAGCGGGCGTGCCGATTGTGCGCCGAAGGCGCGCCAAAGGCAAGCCCGTCTACGCCCGTCCGCGCCTGGACCGCGCCCAGTGCCAGGACCCCTGGACCCCACCGACGGAAGACGACCCGACAGTCCTACGACGCCGCAACACTCTTCGCACTCAACACCGGCGGGACCCAGGGATGCTACCGAGCGACTCCGAAACACACCCACGGACCCTTCAGCTGCCACGCCTGCAAGTTCACCTGCCTCTGGACCTACATCGCACCAGCACCCGCCAAGTCGAACTCCAGCAGCACCCACCTCAAGTGCATCCTGCTCAACACCCGCTCCGTCCACAGACACGCCATCGAACTCTGGAACCTCCTCGACACCACAGCCCCTGACGTGGCCTTCCTCACGGAGACCTGGATGAACGCCTCCTCAGCGCCCGACATCGCCATCGCCATCCCAGAGGGCTACAAGATCACCCGGAGGGACCGCACCGCCAACCAGGTGGGAGGAGGCATCGCCATCATCCACAGGAACACCATCCGTATCTCGACCAGCACCGACAACACCCTGACCACCGCCGAACACCTGCACTTCCAGATCCACACCGACCCGAAGACCACCCTCAGAGGCACTCTGATCTACCGACCTCCGGGACCACGCACCCAATTCAGCGAGGACATCGCCGACTTCGTCAGCCCGCACGCACTCCCCTCCGCTGACTACATCCTCCTGGGAGACCTCAACTTCCACCTGGAGAACAACAACGACCGCAACACCAACACCCTGCTCGACAACCTCGCCAATCTTGGACTCAAGCAGCTGGTGTCCACCCCCACCCACCTCGCCGGACACACACTCGACGCAGTCTTCTCATCCAGCAAAGACATCGCCTTCAGCCACGCCACACAGCTTCAATGGACGGACCACAGCTGCGTCCACTTCACCTTCAAAAGAACGACGTCCCACCACCACCAGCAACAGGCTGCCCGCAGAAGCTGGAACAAGATCACAGCCGACCAGCTCGCCACCTCCCTGAGCCAGCACCCTCCTGCCAGCTCGGCGAACCCCAGCCAGGCCGCCGACAACCTCACGAAGTGGATCAGCAACTGCGCGGACGAGCTCGCCCCGCTGAGGACCCCGCCCAGCGGATTCGGCAGCAAGAAAGCCCCATGGTTCACCAACGAACTCAAGAGCTCCAAGAAGAACTGCCGAGCCCTCGAGAAAGTCTGGAGAAGGGAACCAACGCCGGACAACATGACCACCTTCAAGCTGGCCACCCGGAAGCACCACCAGCTGATCCGCGCCGCCAAGAAAACTGCATTCAAGGACTGGCTGGACAACAACGCACACAACTGCAAGGAACTCTTCAACATCGTGAAAGAGCTATCCAACCCCAGCGCAGGAAACAACGACATCACCCCATCGCAAGACCTCTACGACTCCCTCGCCTCATACTTCCACAACAAGATCGCAGACATACACAACAGCTTCAACAACCAACCAACGCACACCACGACCAAACCACCACCCCCCACCACCACCCTCCACGCCTGGACTCCGATCAGCACCGAAGACACCATCCGCACGATGAACTCCATCCACTCCGGATCTCCGACCGACCCTTGTCCCCACCACGTCTTCAACAAAGCCGACGCTGTCATCGCACCCCACCTGCGAGACATCATCAACACATCCTTCGACACCGCCACCTTCCCTGAGAGCTGGAAGCACGCCGAACTCAGCGCTCTACTCAAGAAACCCACAGCGGACCCCACCGAACTCAAGAATTATCGCCCCATCTCGCTCCTCCCGTTTCCTGCCAAAGTCATCGAGAAGACTGTCAACAAGCAGCTGGCCGCATTCCTTGAGACAAATGGATCCCTCGACCCCTCACAGTCTGGCTTCCGAGCCAACCACAGCACCGAGACCGCCCTAATCGCTGCCACCGATGACATCCGAACCCTGATGGACAACGGAGAAAAAGCGGCCCTCATCCTCCTGGACCTCTCCGCGGCATTCGACACTGTCTGCCACCGCACCCTAGTTCAGCGCCTCAGCAACGTCGGAATCCAGGAGAAGGCTCTGGAATGGATCATCTCCTTCCTCGACGGAAGAACACACAGAGTCCGCCTACCACCGTACAAGTCAGAGGCCACCGACGTCATCTGCGGCGTCCCTCAAATATCCTCGCTGAGCCCCACCCTCTTCAACGTCTACATGAGCCCCCTCGCGGCCATCGCACGCCAACACAACCTGAACATAATCTCCTACGCCGACGACACCCAACTGATCCTCTCCCTGACTAACGACCCCGCCGCCGCCAGAGCCAACCTGCACGAAGGGATGAAAGAGGTAGCCGAGTGGATGACGACCAGCCGCTTGAAATTGAACTCAGACAAGACGGAGGTCCTCATCCTGGGCTCTTCCCCCTCCGCCTGGGACGACTCCTGGTGGCCTCCAGCCCTGGGCACCGCACCCAAACCGACAGACCACGCACGCAACCTGGGCTTCATCCTGGACTCCTCCCTCTCCATGACCAGGCAAGTCAACAACGTCTCCTCGGCATGCTTCAACATCCTACGTGTGCTACGAAAGATCTTCTGGTGGATCCCCACCGAGACCAGGAAGACCGTCACCCAGGCCCTCGTCACCAGCCGACTGGACTACGGCAACGCCCTCTATGCCGGTACCACCGCCAAGCTACAGAAGAGACTCCAGCGGATCCAGAACGCCTCAGCCAGACTCATCCTCGACATCCCACGAACCAGCCACATCTCCGGACATCTGAGAGACCTGCATTGGCTCCCCGTCAACAAAAGAATCACCTTCCGCCTCCTCACCCACGCACACAAAGCCCTACACGACCAAGGCCCGAGCTACCTCAACAACCGAATCAACTTCTACGCTCCCAAACGCCACCTCCGATCAGCCAACCACGCCCTCGCCGCCGTCCCCCGCATCCGAAGAGCGATGACAGGAGGAAGGTCCTTCTCCTACCTGGCCGCCAAGACCTGGAACTCCCTCCCGTCCGACCTGCGCCTGACCCAAGACCACCTCTCCTTCAGGAAGAAGCTGAAGACCTGGCTGTTCGAGCAGTAACGGCACCCCCCTTCCCCCAGCGCCTTGAGACCCTACGGGTAAGTAGTGCGCTCTATAAATGTCTTTGATTGATTGATTGATTGATCTTTGTGTCACATTCAAGTGACCTATGTCCTGATGCAGATTGATGCTCAAGACTCATACCCACTTGCATGGATATTGCACCACTTATTGTTACAGTAGTGGTTTGGGTCATTGGTATTCATTGATACTGACCTGTGTACATACACTGCTTTGGAAATGTTGCTCTTAATGGTAGGTGCACTTTTTGGCCAACATTGCAATGGCAATAGTAAATTGGTGTGATACCAGGGTGTTGGCCACCTTTCAAGCCAAACATAATGCCAACCTAAAGATATGTGTCCATTCACATTTTGGCGACATTACAGCCCATAGGTACAGGTACTCACTCAAACGACCACAAACACTGGTTAGCGGAAGTTTGCGATGTGCCGGCCTATTGCCTACTAAGAACGCACTGTTAGTGATGTTATTACAATTTTTTGTCACATGGCAAGAAAAACTGCTGAAAAAGTGTTATTAATTACACCGTTAGCAAGCAATGAGTGACAAAAGGCACATTAGCGACAAATGAAATCAAATTAGTCATCCCTAGCTATTACTGCATCAACAGTGAAAAAAAGCACATGAGTCAACCTTCAATGATAACTAGGTAACTAACATTGTTTATCATGCAGAATGGATTAGCCTGGCCCCAGTACATCACAGATCAACAACTCCCCCAAGCCCCCCAACAGCCATGATGACCATCCAGAGACCAAGGGAAAGGAGAAAATCTGGGCTACACTACTGAGTACATGAGCTTTGCTGAGCAATACCAGTGTGCATCACATCTCATTAGGCACTCCTACTACATAATGGCATACAAACCCATCTAAGCACCAATGAGTTCCCGGCTCAGGGTGGCATTGGTGGCCTGCCATTTGTGAGCCGACCTGGGATGCATGCGGAGGTGCAGTGCAGTTGCTGGTCTCTGTTGTTAGGCATTGAGACATTGTTGATCACCCTTACCTGGTGGTGTAGCCAGCCAGATCGCATGGAGGCATGTTGCAGACTTGTGTGAGAATACACCCTGGTCCCCCTTGTAGTTGTGAATAGTACTTGTCCTCCTAAGTAAATACGCAGGGAGGTACACATTGCATATCAAGCATCAACAGTACATGGGCTGCACAAAGGATATTGCCAATGGTGGCCAATGCATATCTGCATCAGAGGCCGGGGGATGGGTCACTGGCCATACGCTGTGGAGGGTGTGGACCCTGAGATGATGCAAACTTATGTTGCACAAGCACTCAAACTACACACATAAGGGATGCGTGTTGCATCTCCTTTATTGTGTTATTACCCAGCTGTCTTGGCAGTGAATGCTGTACCCAGGCTTGTGTAAGCCCACCTAGCTAAGGATCATGCCGGCTGAGTCACAGGCTTTGTGAGGGTGCATCAGATAACACCACCCTGTGGATGTCCAAGTGAGTGGAAGGTGTGATGTGTAGTGGAGGATTCCCAGGGTATAGTAGTGCGCAGGAGTAGCACCTGTGGGTGAGGGACCCCCATTGGGGGATAATCCACTATGGTGCTGGAGCATTGGGCCCATGAATTTGAGCAGTGGTAGACGGTGAAACAAGTACCATGAAGGTCATTTTTCTATGTACTGATGCTATGTTTCCTTTTCTGAGTGGGAGTGTGATTTTGTCTGCTCTACTCACAATTAGGCCCAGAGCTCAGTGGTATGCCCACTAAAGTGCACAATATGTGTTTGTTTGTCCTCTCAGTCCAGCCAGAACAGTCATGTGTACTTCCCTGTTTGCAATGCAGCCAGCATTACAGCGTGCATAGAGAACATGCCCACTCCTCAAGCCCCTGTCTGAATGCACTGTCCCTGCACGCATGAGCAATCACAACACCATATTGTAGCCTTGCGATTGACTTAAGTGAGGGAGCCTGGCTGCTTCCGGTCCCTTGAAGCAGACTCAGAGGCTCAGATGCACAGATTACGCAGGACCAGGCCTTGTTGCACATTTCCATTTCTAATGTGATGTCAAACCCCTCTCACACCCCCACCATCCATGTCCCTCCAGTGTCTTCTCAGGTTTTTACCACCACCCAGCTGTCCAGTGGCCCCTATATCATTTCTCACTGCCGGGTGCTGTGCAGCCATGCGCAGCAAGCAGATCAGTGGTAAACAAAATGAATCTCTTTTGTTGCGAGACATTCCAATACGATGCACACCAATAGGTCTCTTATTACAACAGTGGAGTGAGAGCTGGATAGGGTAGCATTGTAAATTACAGTTCCCACTCCGGTGAGTGCAACCCTAGAAGGAACACTTGTAACACATAACAACCCTAGATACCTGAGATTCATCTCAGACCCCCAAAACTACCTTAAATGTCATATTTGGTGCAGACGACACCCTAATTTCATTTCTGACCCCCAAGGACACCCTATTTTCATGTTTTGACCCAAAAGACACCCTTTTTTCATATTTAGTCCCCCAAAAGACACCCTATTTTCATATTTTGCTCCCAAAAGACACCCTTTTTTTATATTTAGCCCCCCAAAGACACCCTATTTTCATATTTTGCCCCCAAAGGACACCCTATTTTCATATTTAGCCCCCTAAAGACACCCTATTTTCATATTTTGCCCCCAAAAGACACCCTTTTTTCGTGTTTGGCGCCCAAAAGACACCCTATTTTCATATTTTGCCCCCATAAAACACCCCATTTTCATGTTTTGCCCCTCAAAGACACCCAAATTGCAACGTTTGACCCCAGAAGACACACTAATTTACATTGTTTAACCCAAAAGAAATCCATTCTTCATTTTGTCAAAATAAAAATGACACTACTGTTCATTATTTGTCCACTAGACAGCCTATATTTTAGATTTGAACACAAAGAAACTCCCTTACATTCTTATGTAACACCAGGACACATTACCTAAGCTGGAACTGATGAAACTACGTCACTTGCTGCACAATGCGTTGATGTGACATGCAATGTGAAGGCAACTGTGTGCCTGAGGTTACTTGGAATTGCCATTCCAATGTGATTACTGTGTTGTAATGTACATCTTCCATGAGGGATGCAAGCCATGGATGAGACCATCTGCGGCCATTTGCCCCTGGATCAAACTCACCAGCTAGGACCATTCCTCTTCTACACTCCTCCCCTGCGACACAAGCACCCTCCTCGCCATCGACCCTGGGCACAACCAAAACCCGCCATCTTGCAGGACTGTATGATTATCTTGCACCCTGCGCAAGTCGAATCTCAAAACAAACCTTCTTCCACATCAACACAACAGTGCCTTGTGCCACCTAGCCAAACAACACTCCACACAACCACTCAACTCCATCCTCCACAACATGCGGGCCCTACACATGCACACTGCAGAGATGTTGCACCACCTTGCTGCAAACTCTTCATATGTCACCTACTTCACAAACACATGCATCAACCTTAGTTCTGTACCAAAAATCACCATCACCATCAGTGATGGCTACTTAATTACCCACAAGGCCCACCACGTCCATCAAGGAGGAGGCATTGCCATCCCCTACGAGGAAGAAAAACACTCCAACTAACCATGCACTTTAATGACCCAGTAATGACTATGGTACTGCACAACTTGAAAAGCCGGACCAGGCACAACAACATCCTCTTTGGCACCTTTATTTGCAGGCCCCCCGGTCCATGAACACCCATTCACCAATGCCATTGTAGCCATCATTGCACACCAGGCTCACCCCCCCAGCAACGACATTCCTACTTCGAGCACTCTAGTTCCACCCGGACTTCCCCAGTGACCAGAATACCACCGCCTCCTGGGATGGACTTTCTGACATCAAACTAAGGCAGCTATTGGCCACACCAAGCAACATTACAGGAGACACAGACAAGCACATCTCCTCCACCAGTAGACACATTTAACTACAGCCACACCACCAGATTCACCTAGACCAATCATCATTGTAAATGTCACATATTCACCATGCCCACCAGACACCATCACCATCATTGATCCACATCACAAAGGGATCCTGGACATCTAACCAGTTATCATTGAGTCCCTTGGCCCCAGCACTCCGCCAACGCTTACATACAATGACCCCACTGCACACGTCCTCCACCCATTGATCGCAAATTGCCCAAACACACTGGCACACCTCAAGGAAGACCAGGCGTCACTTTTTGTAAAACTGCCCCAAAGTGTTTAAATATATATTCATGCCCCTTACTCCCCACCAATGACGAGGCAAGTCAGTTGTCATGTGCAGCCTAAATGTGGAGTAAGTTGCTATTATACATGAAGCAACAGTTTGCAATAAAGGCAAAATAGGTTTTTGTACAGCACACATCCTGAGCTCATGTATTTGATGATGCTATCATACATGATAGTAAAGAAAAAGGAGACGTGGTGAAATAAAATTGCCTGAGATCTCAGAATTTTCTCAAGCGGCAAGCCGAGTTTGTGAATATGTTGCGTGATGAGCAGTTCGGCCACTAGATGAGCAGTTCTTTCTCCCACCTCCTTGTCATCAATGGTTAATACTCTATCAAAGAGAAATTAATCTATAATTCATTTTTCTCTGAAAGGATACCTTGCAGATAGCAAAATAATTCTTTACCTGCACATTTACATTAGAGACCACCTTGAAACTCACACCATCACCTTTTCTGTAACTAACTTCCAAATCGAAATCGGGAAGGGGGGGAGAGAGGTTTTTTTATGCTGATGGTAATTTATGATGTAATCGGGATGACGCTGAGCTGCTACTGTCTGCGCCCATGACTCTTCTATCATGCTGGGGTGCTTCCTATTTCCCCATGGCGCTTAACATATCTCACTGGGTGATTTGGGGATGGTGAAGAGAGCGCCCTGACAGGCATAGATAAAACAGCTTGTTTGTGGAAGCTGAACGTTTAAGAAAGAGCGTAACACTCTTAAGAAGAGACAGAAATGTTACGATTTGTGCATAATGAGCAGCAGGATGATCTTCTTGTTGATGTTCTGTATTCTGTGCTATGACATTTGTTATACTCCCCCTTGCTGATTACAGCAGATACATTTCTGGCCAATGATACTACCTTGATGGCTTTAACAACTCTAGACCAATCTTCACCTATATATGAAAAGTGTCTTACTGCCACCTCAACCTGAATATTTAATGTTAGTGCTTTTTTGCTTTTATTGTCCTATTGTGTTTATTTCATACTTTTACTTCCTTATGTCTTCTCATTTGTAGTACTGTGTGCTTGCTTTATTTGAACACAACCAATAAATATTTTTGAAATCAAAAAAATCATCTAGAATCTAGAATGGCCAGGCATCAGGCAAAGTGTTCCAACATCACTGACAGCAAGTGGTGCCAACTCCCAACCAGCCCGAAAAACGAATTCACAATTCCATCACAGATGATTCAAGCCTCTAACTTAGTCTGGTGTCAGTAAGGGCACTGCACTGTAACTGGCAAATATGCAACACAACATGTGCCAGTGCATGATCCCCATTGTTTATTCTGCATGCAAAATAATGTTTTTTACATGCCTATGTCATTTTCAATGTCTCCAACAGGGTTAACTAGACTGAGAACCTTCTAATTACGGGTAATCAGGCCTCCTGGTTTGAGAGGCCCTTGCCATTCTCTCTGAGGAACTTAGATACAACAGTCAACCCAGTAAAAACATTGGTTTGCTGAGGATATATCCTTTGTTGTGCAGATTTAACTAGTATGGTCTAGTGTCTACTCGGGTCTAGCTATATATCGACCTTAAGGCACACAGGAAGGATGTCTCTTTTATTCCACAAAGCATACATCCTTCGGGGATGGGTGCCCTGATTTTATGTCTCCTGGCTTACACTAATAGCACGCAGCTGGGTCTACTAGATTATCAGTTGAGAAAGCTTCTGAGAATGCAGAGCACGGTGAAAAGATTGGCTTTTGGTCTAAAATGAACCACACGTGACTACATCCCAGAAGGCTTGAAACTGGCTCATAGATTCACAAAGGGTTCAATTTGCGGTCCTTTTCTTCATACACAGGGCTTGCATGAGGCCACTTTAAAATTCCCAGCCGTTATCCTCTCTCTCTATATACCTCTTAGATTTTTGTAGTCAGGCTCCCTTGCCCTGTCCCCCACTCTTTGTTTGGAAACGCCCACTGAGGGGGACATTTATCATAGTAATTGAACCACAGCTCTGGAACCACCCCTCTCTTTTCCAACAACTACTTGATGACATCTCGAGCTTCAGGAAATTGTTAAAAACTTTCCTCTTGTACTGTTTAATGTTCTCTTCTTGTGTTTCCTCTCTTGGTCCTATGTCTGTCCTTGTTTGTGTTCAGATTCTAGCATCAGGGTGCATCTTAGTGACAGTTGTGGTATATAAATAAAATCTTAAAGTCAGTTTTCAAGTGTCAACCATAAGATAGCATGTATTTGTAAAGGTCACAAATCACCTAAGGTTATCAAGGCACTGAATAACAGATGTTTATTGTTACTGGGTGGCAGGGCATTAGTCTCAGCTACTCTTATTTGAGAGTTTGACATTAGGAATCTTTTGCGTGTTTGCACAGTTACCGCTGCTTTTGGAGTCCCTGCACCAGTGTAATTGTTTTAAATCATATTGTGTTTAACTATCTCGTGCTACTTTCACTATGCTCGGTATGTTTTAATGTGGATTGTTATGCATTGTGGCATTGCGGCAGAATTATAACTTTACCTGAATTACTTGAATATACGCCATTAACTCAGCGTTCGGCCCCTGCGGTACCCGGAAGTTAGTCGGGACCTCACTGCACTGGGGTTGACGCTCTAGTCTTCCTGCCTACCACCACTATATCAAACACGCTGGAGCGACCACGCAGCATGTGGGTGGCAGGGCATTAGTCTCGGCTACTCTTTTTTGAGAGTTTGACATTAGGAATCTTTTGCGTGTTTACACAGTTACCACTTCTTTTGGAATCACTGCACCAGTGTAATTGTTTTAAATCATATTGTTTTTAACTATCTCACTCTACTTTCACTATGCTCGGTATGTTTTAATGTGGATTGTTGTGCATTGTGGCATTGCGGCAGAATTATAACTTTACCTGAATTCCTTGAACATACACCATTAACTCAGCGTTCGGTCCCTGCGGTACCCGGAAGTTAGTCGGGACCGCACTGCACTGGGGTCGACGCTCTAGTCTTCCTGCCTACCACCACTATATCAAACACGCTGGAGCGTCCGCGCAGCGGGTGTGCGCAGCGGGCGCGCCAAAGGCAAGCCCAAGGCAAGCCCGTCTGCGCCAGTCGGTGCCCAGAGTGCGACCAGCGCCCGAACCCCTGGCCAAATCGGACCAGGTACATATGGTAGGCAAACTTTGCTCGATTTGAGAGTAAACACATGTGTTCCCCACAATATGTTTTTACAACATGATGCCGTAACAGAGGCTTGGTGCATAAACTGCACTTTTAGGTTCTCTGCAAATATTGTGTCGGGCCCCATGCCCACACACAAACCAGGGAAAGGGTGGGAGGTAAAGGAGCCTGCCAATGATAGAAGTAGTGAAATCAGAACTAGAATGAGGGATACGGAGCAGAAAATCAGTAACCCCAAGTCAACAGCAACAGAATATGCTAGATGCTTGTTGGTCAATGTCCGCTCTGTAGTTAAACACAAACACGAGTTGGAAGACCTTATCAAACTCTCTTCACCAGACTTAGTTTTTTTATCTGAAACATGGACAGATAGCACCTCCGCGCCTGACTGGAACACAGCTATTTCAGATGGTTATGCATGCTTTTCACAAAACAGAGTGACTGGCAAATGGGGGGGATAGCGATTATTTATCGCGATCATTTCAAAGTACAGTTGGAGACGATCTCTGCCCTCCCGGCAGAAGCACTGCATTTTCGTATAAAACTAAACAACCTTCAGATCTTCCAAGGGATATTGATATATCACCCACCGTGCACTATCGTGGCTTATTCCCAAACTCTTCTGACACTCTTGGAATCGTACACTGATTCTCATTCCCTCACTATTCTAGTAGATTTCAACTACCATTTAGAATCCAATAACAAGCCAGACACTATCAGGTTGTTAGACAATCTTGAGGCTTTCAACCTCAAACAACAGGTAACCGGACCCACCCACCAAGCAGGTCACACGTTGAATGGGATTTGTACCAGTAATCCTGAAATCACCTTTTCCAACCTACTAGCTTTGCCATGGACCGACCACAAGGCTATATATTTTAAAGATCAACTGTAGAAGAGCGGAGTGTCTTTGGAGGCAAGATTATGATAACCAAAAGAAAGTTACCTACAATCACACTATTTTGCTATACAAGGAGGCAATCATTGCCGCAAAAAAACAGTTTTTTACAGCAAAAATAAAGGAGGCGGGCAATTCCACAAGGGAACTGTTCAAATCCGTTAATTTGTTGGCTAAACATCAGCAAGATAGTGCTTTTAAACCAGATCAAAATCTATGTAATAAACTGGCGGGTCACTTTCAAAAGAAGGTGCAAGGAATCTATAACGATTTCCCAAGCACTCCTAGACCTCAGGACATGACAGTGTCTGTAACTTGCCCCCAATGCAAGCCAATGAACAATGGGGAGGTCCCAAATCTTCTACTTTCCATAAACTCTGATGCACCTATTGATCCCTGTCCCCCTTTCATCATGCATCAAGCAGCACATAAGATCTGCAAAAATCTTGCCCCTATCCTGAACCAAGTCTTAGCCTCTGGTTGCTATCCTACAACTTGGAAAATGGCATCTATTACACCTCTTTTAAAGAAACCAAGCTTAGACCCTAGCTATCCCAAGAACTATCGCCCCATTGCTGGTGTTCCAATTGCTGCCAAAGTTCTATAGAAACAACTAAACAGAGTGCTAACAGACTATCTCGACGTAAACAACCTGTTGGACACCTCTCAACACGGCTTTCGCCCACGCCACTCTACTGAGTCTGCTTTAATCCTGGCAGCTGAATAGATCCGCAGGGTAGTGGATTATGGAGGGAAGGTGGTCCTCGTGCTCCTTGACCTATCAGCCGCATTTGACACCGTAAACCATACTGTTTTGGTGCAGCGGCTGAGGGACATAGGGGTCGGGGGGACCGCCCTGTCCCTACTGTCCTCCTTTTTGGAGGCAAGGGAGCAGAAGCTGTTTTGGGACGGCATGAAGTCAGACAGTTTTCATCTTCCCTGTGGAGTTCCACAGGGGCCGCCCTATCTCCGACCCTGTTTAATCTGTACGTCACCCCATTGGCCAATCTCGTTAAGAGACATGGCTTTGCTCTCGTCTCGTACGCTGATGACTCTGAACTTGTCATCTCCATCACTAATCAGCCAGAGACCACAGCAGCCAGGGTCCATGCCTGTCTCACCGAGATTATGGCCTGGATGTGTCAGAGCTATCTGAAAATAAATACAGATAAGACAGAGGTGATGGAGTTTGGGCCAGGCCAGTCCCTGTGGAACCGGTCCTGGTGGCCGACTGAGGCGGGAGAGTGTCCACGCTCAGTGGAGAAGGTCAGAAATTTGGGGATCATTTTTGATAATAAGCTAAATTTTGGTGCTCAGGTGAATAGTCTTAGTTTTTTTCTCTTAAAAATCTTGAGAAAAATCTTTCCTTTTATACCTCAAGAGCTACAAAAAACAGTGATGGTAGCTCTTTTTTTATCAAAATTGGACTATTCCAATGCAGTGTTCTTGGGAATTGATAAATTCCAATTTAAAAAATTGCAGTCCCTACAAAACGCTGCAGCTAGACTTCTACTGGGTTTACATAGAGGACAGCCAACCTCAGTTGGAATTAGATCACTTCACTGGCTGCCCATCAAACAGCGTATAGAATTCAAATCTTTAACTCTTGTGCATAAGGCAATCTATGGGGGCAGTGTCGATGACCTTCAAAAACTTTTCATACCATATGTTCCTTCACGCGTTCTTAGATCGGCCAGTCAAGATCTCATTGAAACCACGAAGATAAGACGGGCAAGATGGGGGGGCCGAGCAATAACACATTGTGCGGCCAAGCTTTGAAACAAACTGCCTCTGTCCATGAATCTTCAACCCAATCTCCAGCTCTTCAGGAAGAGTTTGAAAACCCGGCTTTTCACAGCCGCATAGGCCTCCCTTTACAATCATATTTTTCTGCCCTTACACCCCAGCGCCAAGACGCTTCGGCATTCGAGCGCTATACAAGCATTAAAACATAAACATAAACATAAACTCAATTGTACTTATTTTATCACCTTAGAAAGATGAAAGGCTGAGTGGACCCGCCAGAATTTGAACCTGTGACCATGAGGTCAAACACAGGCCCCTACAGTGGACCAATTAGTCCACTAAGCCACCAGACTAAATGCAACTTATTTTAAGAAAATTTTAAACATACATGTTGCTCAACCTTAGCAGTGTTTTATTTTGTCATGCATAACATATCGGAAATAATACCACATAAACATTGTATCTTGGCAGTCTAATATGTCTCATATTTAAAGGAAGAGGGTTCCTAATCTTTATTCAACTCAAGACCAAAATATTCCACAGTTTCAGTTCAGGGTTTTGAAAGACCTCCCACCTGCCCAAACCCATTTGTTTCCTGAGATAAGCAGCATGAACAGATGGCCACAGTGGAGTAAAAGCGGTGAGTAACATGGGTGAAGGACTTTGGGCAAGTATGATGCAGATGCACTTGAACCAGCCTGTACCGATCTATACAGGCCCCCAAGACATATGGCCTGATTTAGATCTAGGCGGGACTGCTGCTGTCCTACTGCGGCGGCAGTACCAAGTACTCTATTGAGTTATCAGTGGTCCGCCTGCCATATTTAGATGTTGCAGCTAGAGACAGAAGCCTGTCTTCTCTCCTGGCTAGCAGTACTCCACCACCGTCATGCTGGCGGCATTGCACCGAGCCAATTTAGATGAATCTGTTGTGCTGGCTGTGTTCTGGCAACTGTGTCCGGATGGACTGAGGTTCAAGATGGTGTGGACACAAGTAAGTACAATCTATTTAAAGTTCAGTCCACATATGCGTCATGTTTGCATGTAAACTATATGTATGCAATGTGATATTCCCCTTTGTTTTACTGTTTGCATGCCACCCACACAACATAATACACACTATTAAATGCACACCCACAGGCACCCCTAGCACAACACCCCCAAGCACCATGACAAATATTTTTTTTAAGTGTCACTACAGGTGTATTCAATTTACCTCGATTAGTAAGAAGCTGAACAATACAGCATGACACCTATGGAAAATATTGCATGTAAGAGCAATGCAGACAGGCCACAGCAATTGTCAATACATGATACACTGGACAAATGTACAAGTAGCTTACCATAGATCTCGGTGACAACAGAGTCATTTGGCATCAAGGTGAAGTTGGCGCAACTCACCCCTTCCACAGATTAAGACAAAACTGCCTTCTAATAACATTTACTAGTAGCCTGAGCACCCGATAAGTGTAAAAAATTTAAATATCCACCAGAAGTTGATGTTGTTATTTCCACTTAATTTTGGGTCTGCACATTTATTCAACAGAAATCCAGAAAGAACTTCCAGCCAACATGTGTTTCATCTTACAGTAAATCTAGCATTGACTTCATCAGGGCTAAAAATCAAATAATAACCAACCTCAGTAATATTCTATTATTGTCCTGATTTGATCCCAAAATACCAACACTGATTATTAGCCCACACGTTCATAAAAAAAAAACCACAGACCGATATGAAAAGTTGAGTATAGAGACAAAGTTTTAGTTCACAAAACACCAGTGCCAAAATCTCACAGTCCTTCCGGTGTGGCCATCATATCAGCAATGTGAGCAAGGAAGTGAAACAGAGAGCTAATATCAAGGTAAAACTGGAGGAGCAAGTGTATCCTTATGCTGTAAGCACACCATGCATATACATTTCCAGCATTTCTTCGCATGCCTTAGTTCAGACTTTCAATTAAAGAAAATAAGATTCCTAAAGGAAAAAGGATCAAATAGTAGAGTCTAAAAACTAAATGATGAAATAGAAAAATCTGAAAGGACTAAAGGATGGAAATAGAACAGTCAGGACTTGAACTGTCACAGTGCATATCACTGTGTTCATGACAATATCAAATTCATGTTGATGAGAGTCAGAACAACGTTAATGCCATGTTATGTTATGTTAAAAATATTTGTACCGCGCACTTTCACCATCGGTTTCTTGGCGCTGAATGACAAATGACAGGGAGCCAGGATGAGAGAATTAGTCGTATGCAGATTGGAAAAGCAGGGTTTTTAAGAGTCTACGGAAACAGTCGTACTTGGGGCAGATGCGAAGTGCAGATGGCAGAGAGTTCCAGGTGAAGGGAGCCAAAACAGAAAAGGATAGGCCACCATGTTTTTTCCTTTTATACTTAGGGATCTCAAGGAGGTTGAGAGATGAAGATCGGAGGGTTCTAGAGGGGATGTAACGAGACAGGCTTGAGGAAATAAAGGCCGGGGCTGCGTCTGAGAGGGCCTTAAAGGTGGAACATGCCAATTTGAAAATGCAGCGTTTGGAGATAGGAAGCCAATGCAGACTGTGGAGGAGGGGAGTGACATGCTGAAATTTAGGCTGGTGAAAGATCAGGCGGGCGGCTTGATTCTGCACCAGCTGTAAACGGTGGAGATGACAGGCAGGGATGCCAGCGTACAGTGTGTTAGCGTAGTCGAGCCTGGAGGTGATGAGTGCCATAACAACTAAGGTCAGGGCTTCTTTGGTGAGAAACCTACTGATCTTACGGACCCGTCTGAGGTGGAAAAAACAGGCTGAGGTGACCGAGTTGATTTGTGGCTTCATCGAAAGGTCATCAGAGATGATCACCCCCAGGCTTTTGACCGAGCGCACAGGAGCCGGTGCAGTCCCCAGAGATGAAGGCCAGAATGAGGAGTTCCAAGGATGATTGGGGCTACCTACCAAGACGAGCTCAGTCTTGGTAGGGTTCAACTTCAGGTGACTATGATACATCCATTCCGCAATGGACAACATAGTAGACTGGAAATTAAGACGGGAGGAAGGGGAAGAATCGATAGAAAAGATTAACTGAAGGTCGTCAGCATAGTTGAAAGTTGTAACTGGCGAATTGCGGAGAGAGGCTAGGAGGGGTTGGAGGTACAAATTAAAGAGAAGAGGAGATAATGCAGAGCCCTGTGGGACGCCGCAAGGGAGGGAAGTGTAAGGTGCGGAAAAGGAGGAGAGATGGACGGACTGTGATCGCTGGTGAAGAAAGGATCTGAGCCAGTCAAGGGCCACTCCCTGGATTCCGGCATTGCGGACACGGTCGATCAAGATGGTATGATCGACCGTGTCGAAGGCCGCCGAGAGATCCAGAAGGACGAGGGCCTGAGAGGTGTTATTGTCGGCACCCTTCCTAAGGGTGTCCATGACTGCTACTATGACCGCCTCGGTGGAGTGGAGGGGTCTGAAACCCGCCTGCTGAGAGTCCAAAAAGGCAGATTCCTCTATGAATGAACTCAGGCAGCGGGTGACATAGGTCTCCAAAATTTTTCCCAAGTAAGGAAGAAGGGAAATAGGTCTGTAATTGCTGAGTGTTAAGGGGTCAGTATTGGGTTTTTTTAAGATAGGAACGATGGATGCTTGCTTAAAGGAGAGAGGGACCTCCCCTGTGGCAAGAGCCATGGACCATACAAATGGCATTCTAGCTCACTTTTGTCTTTCCTACCACAGGTCCAGCAATTTACAATTAAAACAGTGCAGGTTATGTGGAAAACCGACTATGGGCCTGATTTAGATCTTTGTGGATCTGGTCTCACTATTGCTTTTTAGGCGGTCTTTCCACCAACCGGCTTGGCAGTCTGTCCACCCTATTTAGATGTTGCCGAGTCTAGAGACAAAAGACTGCCACCGTCCCGCTACTCTGCCAGGATTTTCCAACCACGTCGATGGCGAGATAGGCAGAATCAGCTGTCTGGCAGACTCCAGCCCACATTCCCAATGAGCTCATTATGAGGCGCCATCCCGCCGTGAAATCCCTCCTATTTCAAGGTGGCGGAATCGAAGGGAATGAGGTAAAAACGTACCTTTTTTCATGCTTCCTGCTTCCGTTTCCATCTTGTACCCCCTCATCCAGGTCCCTTAGTGTATTGCTCACTTCTGTCCTTGGGCTACATTTGGGTGATATTTGTGCTATATTTGGGATCTTTTTTCTCCGGGGGCCATCTTGGAAGACTTATTAGTGTTTCATAATTTACTGCAGTATGCTCAGTAGAAAATGCTTTCAGTTTTCTACTTTGATTCCATCAATATGGTATTCATATGTGCCAAACCTTTGCCACAAATACATAAAGTAAACACTCTAGTTTCTCATTAGAACACTGTGGTAAAACTACTGATTAACAGGGGACTTGTTCTCACTTTCAGCATGCGAGAGCATTTGCTGAAAGCGAGCACAGTTTGCTATGACTTGGCGGGAGCAGTAAAACACCTCCAGAGGGCGTGTACTGCGGGAGATAACAGGAGCCGGCCCTGGGGGATGCCAGTCCCCAGGGCCATCTGTAGCTCCATGAGGGGGTCTGTGCATCCATTACAGAACACAGTCCCGGGTAGATGGTGGTCTTCTGGGCTATGGGGGGGGCAGAACCACCCCCGCATTAATATTTCATTTTGCTTTTCATTTTCAGCGGGAGTCACAGATCGAGCGCGATTCCTGCTGAATTTCTTTTTATGTTTTTTTTGGCCCTGCGGGGTCCCCCCAAGAGGCCTAGAGGGTAAGTGTGCTTTTACCATGCCCCCTTTTATTATTTTTAAAAGATTTTCATGTGACTCAGTTCAACTGAGTCACAAGATTGCTGCCAACACTTCCTGGTTTGAAGTGTTGGCAGCCAATCAGATCTCAGCCTGAGATCTCAGATGGGGACGTGGATCCCCTGCATCCGCAGTTGTATATCTTACAAATCTTAAAATTTCTCCCCAACTACTGAACGGATTTACCACAGACAAATTGGTGGCTCGTGTATATATATCTATAATCAATCAATAACTTACCAGACCAACAGATGATAGAGGGATGAATTCCTATTTGTAAAATGTACCCAGACGTGGTCTCATAGGTGCGGAGAAGGAAGGAGCAATTGTATCAATGCAGCAGTGGAGAGAGACACATACAGAATACTGACATATTAGAACCCAAATAGTTTAAAGATATGCAAAGATGGTAGTGTTACAGAGCAATTAAACATACGCAGAATTTTCTGTGCTGTAATAAATAAAACATCACTTTATGTCTGGCTGCAAGGAAGTCATGGAAGAATTGAGTTGGTGGCAGGGGCATACCTATATATACTTACCAAAAAGGTATCATGATTGAAGGTTTGTTTACAGTAGACCTATAAGTTAATCTATTATACAGTTGGAAAGGGATCCTGAATAAGTAGCCTTTTTTTGTATCATAGAATCTCATTTCACTGTTCTCATACTTATGCAGAAGGAGATGTACATAAAAAAGTGATAACTGACATGGATGAAAACCTACAAGGATATGCCATCCCTTGGGTGTCTGAGCTCAGGTAACATGTCAGCGCAAACAGCGGAGCAGTAGTGGAGCTAACAGCAGATGGAGGACTGCATGACATTACAAGACCTGCAAAGTAAGAATTAACATAATATAAATGAACATATTATGGCCTATTCACTTATAAGGCCACGTTTGATCCTACTGAGCCAAAGAATTATCGGCCGATTGCCGGATTACCCATTATGGCCAAAATCATAGAAAAATCGATGAATAAAACGTTGACCGACTATCTGGAAACAAATGAAGTATTGGATAAAGCCCAACACGGTTTCAGACCAAGCCATTCAACTGAATCTGCCCTCATAATTGTCACAGAAGAGATTCGTAGAACCATAGATCAGGGGGAAACGCAATCTTGGTTCTATTGGACCTGTCGGCAGCTTTCGACACTGTGAACCACACAGTGTTGGTCCAACGACTCCAAGAGGTGGGCATCAAGGGCACAGCATTGTCTTTCCTGTCTTCCTTCTTGGATGGAAGAGTTCAGAACCTAAGCTGGGAGGGTCTGCAGTCGGAGAGTTTCTCTCTGCCATGTGGGGTACCTCAGGGCTCTGCCTTGTCACCCACACTTTTTAATATTTATATGCTGCCATTGGCCACCCTGATCAGGAGGCATGGTTTTGAGTTTACAGCTTGCGCCGATGATTCTCAGCTTATTGTCTCTATGGCTAAACATTCTGAGAACACGGCGGTCAGGTTCCATGCCTGCCTAGAGGAGATTATAGCCTGGATGAATCATAGCTACCTTAAGATAAACACCGATAAAATGGAAGTTATGGAATTCGGCCAGGGACAACCCCGATGGGACGCCTCATGGTGGCCTACGATGGCTGGACAGTGCCCTACTCCGGCGTCCAAGATTAGAAACCTGGGGGTTATTTTTGATTGCAAATTAACCTTTTCAGCTCAAGTAAACAGCCTTACCTCCTCTTGTTTTTTCCTGATTAAAACTCTAAAGAAGATCTTTCCTTTTATCAGGAAGGAACAACAGAAACTAGTGGTGGTGGCCCTCCT
Source organism: Triturus cristatus (assembly GCF_964204655.1). NCBI lineage: Eukaryota > Metazoa > Chordata > Amphibia > Caudata > Salamandridae > Triturus > Triturus cristatus. Next base: position 528,283,489 of record NC_140588.1, on the reverse strand, counting down.
GCTTTCAAAGTTGGATTACTGTAATGTCCTATTTTTGGGAATTGACAAGACGCAAATGAATAGGCTTCAATCACTACAGAATGCTGGTGCCCGATTGCTTTTGGACATACCTAGAGGTAAACCCACCTCTGAGGCTATCCGAACCTTACATTGGCTCCCAATGCAGCATCGGGTCGAATTTAAGGCTCTATGAATTGTCCATAAGGCGCTTTACGGAGGTGGGGCAGGGGTTAAGCGCACATTATTTAGATCTTACATCCCAGCCCGACCATTACGATCGGGTAACTTGAAACTTCTCTGCTTGGATAGGATTAGGAGAGTGAGATGGGGTGGCAGAGCGTTCTCACACCGTGCCGCTCTACTATGGAACCTACTGCCTGTAGCCTTGCGGCTGCAACCTAACAGATTGGCGTTTAGAAAAGCCTTGAAAACTCTGCTGTTCACCAGTACATAGTTGCAGGTGATAGGCCTGTTGGCTCCACTAGGTTCTTACCCTTTTCAGCGCCAAGACGCCACGGCATTCGAGCGCTTTATAAGCATATATCCTATCCTATCCTATCCTATCCTATCCTATCCTATAATATAAGTATTTAATGAGTACATTGTCTCAGTATATACAACCAATTATGGCACTTGTTTGGTTATGACAATTAAAGATATACATTACTCAAGATTATGTTGTGACATTGATAACAGTGAGACATATTTGCCTGGATAGTAATGATGCACCTAGATACCAGTCCTGGTTGTTGTCATGACACAGAAAAGGCTACAACGGCTTAAGCTATCTTAAGTAAAGATTAAAATACAAGTATTGTGTAAAGAAAAGTTATAGGTACCAGGATTAATTTATTCAGCTTACAATCAATGGGGGTGACCTTTTGAGAGTGACATGTATGGCATGTGCAATCATGCTGTCTAAGAATAAGCTAACATGAGTGGGGAGTCAGAAACTAGTTCAAAGAGAGAGGTGTTTTGCTCTTACCTTACCTCACATTTAAAAACTATTACAATGATAGAAGTTTGACAGGAGTTGCACACCCAGAGCAAGTATGAATTACTAAACAAATAAAGATGAAAATTATGTTATGTTATGTTATGTCATGACATGCCATGTCATGTCATGTTATGTATATGTGTATGACACACAACTCACCTGGGGGGGTATACAGACGCTGAAGCAGTTGCTGTATGGGTCAAGCCAGGGTTGGGGCTAGATGAAGAGCCAGCTATCCAGGTTCTTGGGAATTCAAGAGCTTAAGCGGAGTCTCTAATGTGCAGGGGCATATCATTTCAGGCTTTAGGAATAAAGTAGGAGAATGCACAACATCCACATCTGGGCTGGAAATGGTTCTGCATATGCGAGGGAGTGTGCAAGTTGGAGTTCAGCTGAGCAGAGGTGTCTGGTAGGTTTGAAGAAGTTAAGCCTGTTGTTGAGGTATGTGTAGCCAATGTTGTGTAAGGCTATGTATGCATGCATGCATGAGGAGTTTGAAGAGGGCTAGTTTGTGGATTGGAAACAAGTAGAGTACTTTTAGGTGTGAGGTGATGTGATTGAGGGCTTCGAGATTGAGGATAAGACTGGTTGCTGAGTTTTGTATGGTCTGCAATCTTCTTGATTCCAGCATAGAATGTGTCATTGCAGTCTAGGTTGATGGTGATGTAGCCATTTGAAGATCTTCTTGAGCATCTTGAGTTTGGGGAAGCAGGAGACCGACACTGGGTTCACTTGGCCGGTTAGTGTAACTTGCTTCTTCATTGCTTTGCTGAGGTCCTTTGAATAAGTTGCCTGGAGTAGTGTGGGTCTGAGTTCAGCAGGCCACCAAGTGGAGTCTCAGGGTGAAATGTCTTTACTACTTCCATCTTGTCTGTGTTGAGGGGGAGGCAGTTGGTTTTAATCCATCTGGAGACTTTGGTCATGCAAACGGAAAATTGTTGGAGAGAGAGCATGAGCTGTGTGTTGTCTGCATAATATATGATGATGATTCTGTGGGCATGGATGCCGCTGGCGAGTGAGGTCACATAGACATTGAACAGAGTGGGGCTGAGGGAGGATCCTTGTCGAACTCCGCAGATGAGCTTGATGGCATCCAATGTGAAGGGGTCAGAGTGACTCACTGGATTGGCCTATTGTGGGAAGAGTGGGACCCTGGATGCTGGTTTTGTGCAGTCATTGGATAAGGATGCACAGGGAGACATGTCAAAGGCTGTGGAAAGCTCAAGTAGGATGAGTGCAGCGGTGTCACCTCTGTTCATGATCATCCAGATACTGTCCTTGGCAGTGAGGAGGATAGCCTCTGTATTGTGGTTGAGTCTGTACCTGAATTGAGCGATGCCGAAGAGGTTGTAGTCAGTAAGGTGCTTGGCTAGGCTTTTTTTATTATCTTTTTTAATACTTTTGTAGATGTTCTAGCATGGATATAGGCCTTTAGATGACTAAAGGGGAGCACTGTGGTGTGTTTCCATGTGTCTGGGTAGGTGACTGTGATGATTGATTCTTTCAGGATCAAGTTGAGGACTATGCTGATTAGGTCCACTCCTTTGATAAAGATGTGGTGAGGGTAAGGGTCTGAGGGTGCCCCTGAGTGTATGCACTGAATGCTTTTTGTTGAATTTCATTGTGCCAAGGCCAGTGGTGTAGGAGGTGGGAAGACCAGGATGCTTTTGGGATCTTGTTCCTGTGCTATCATGAAAATGTGGTGCTCCTTTTCCTACGGTGCTGTGGGATGGGTATTCTGAAGTTGATGAGGGTGTGGTAGGAGCGGGTGATCGATTTGAGATCATCTGCTGTGATGATGCTGAATCTGGTGAAGATGTGGTCCTGTGAGTGTCCGGCTGCATTTTGGGGCTTTTCACTCGCTGGGTGAGTATGAGATTGGACAAATCCTCAAGGAGGTTGGTCATGTTGGGATGGGTTGGATCCACCAGGTGATAGTTGAGGTTGCTGTGGAGGATGAAAGCACTACCTATCGAAGATCAAATAGGCTATTAAGTCAGCGACAGTGATGCCAAAGTTGGCACTTGGTCTGTGAGGACTGTAGACGAGGGTGCTGCTCAGGGTGTAGTTGGTGGTGAAGAGGAATTTGAAGGACAAGTGTCACAAGTTGCTGGTGGTGCTTTCTAAGGTGGCAAAAGACTGGATGGATTATTTAAAAATTATAGTGATTTTGCCTCCTGGCTTGTTTGTTCTGTTGTTTCTTGCACTGCGGTAGTGACGATGGGGGATGACGAGAGAATCAACCAAATTTTGGTCAGGAAGAGCAGGTTTGGTGAGCTATAATGTAGCAGACCCCATATTTTGGTGTGTGTTTAGTGTGTAAGCGAGTTTGAGGAGTCTGCAAGACAGCAGAGGGTGTGGTGTACTGGGGGTTAGGTGTGGGTGGTCATGTGTTGTGTGTATTGGGTGTGTGAGATGCATGGGGGAGTGTGGTGGGTATGGCACAGTGCATGTGAAATCGCAGGTGATACAGGAGAATTCACCTTCAATATTGGGTGGCGAGATGCAGCAGCAGCACCGAGAGATGTGACCAAAGTTCAGGGTGCAAAGGGTCACAGTGAAGTAGAGACAGGGGAAGGTGGGTGGGAGGAGGAATAGGGTTCCCTGTGCTGGGCACAGGCAGGGACAAATTAGCTTGGCTTTGGCACCCTAAAGGGCCAGTGGCGTGCCTGCTGTGCACATCTAACCTGTATCTGCAGTCTCCATTAAGTGAAGCCAGTTTTGTGTAATCAGTGATGTCACCTTCGGTACAGATGGATGATGGAAAACCCAGTGATATCACTTCCTGTGCAGATGGATAATAGGATATCTAGTGTTTGGAAAAAATATATATTCCTTTATTGGCAGTTTCATGTCATTAAAACAGTAATTAAGAAAAACAATAACCCCAGTAATGTAACATTCAATTATAAATCAATATGGTGAAGCACGTGGTGCGTTTGTAGACCAGTTCTTTTTTGTTTGGTTTTAGTCCCAGTACAAGGGAGGTTGACTAGGTCAATACATTCCCCAGGGCAATCCCATCATATAGAAACAATCAAAAACAATATTAAAAATGATACAAGCAAAAACATGCTTAATAAATCTGGAAAACTAGAGGAGGCCATGGGAACTCAATGGTATGATCCATATGGGAACAAAAAAGAGACACATATGGGGGGGAAACGCCAGGGGCATCCATGTGTGACTATGCATAATATAGCGCTCTCACCCCTGTCTGTCATCGTGGTGTCCAAAGGCGAGGCCCTTTTCCTCCTGCAGGTGGCAGATGGATTGTGTTCCAGGTGTTACCCACACTAGGCAGACTGGCACCCATGCCAGGTGGCGTGACAGACTAGTGGTGTCTTGGACTTTGTCAGTGATCATGTAGGGGCATTTAATTTATCCTGCCTATTGAAAACATAAGAGTCCCACAGAGTGGCCGCACCCCCTCTCCCCACACATGTGAGTCATGTGACATGACCTCAGCCGTCGCCCATTTAAGCACAACACCCATAAACAAGATGATCACCTTCAAGCTCCTCACCCACGCTCACAAAGCACTCCACAATGCCGGACCGGCATACCTCAACAAACGACTCACCCTCTACACCCTGAACCGGCAGCTTCGCTCCGCTGACCTCACCCTCGCCACCCTTCCACACATCCACAGAACGACCGTCGGCAGCAGATCTTTCTGCTACCTCGCCGCCAAGACCTGGAACCCCCTCCTCATCCACCTGCGACAGACCCAGGACCTGCTGAACTTTAGGAGGCTCCTCAAGACCTGGCTGTTCGAGCAGTAGAAGCACCCCCCCCCCCCCAGTGCCTTGAGACCCCCTGGGTGAGTAGTGCACTCTACAAATGCCTGATTGATTGATTGAACACAAAACCAGCAGTCGATTGAGGGGGCTGCGCTGCCTTCCACAACATTGATATTAGTCACTTGAAGAGGGCCATGACCATGTTGGTCAGTTTTAGATAATCCTTACTGGGCTTGGTAATACTCAGCAAGCAAAGCAGGGTGTCAAGAGGTAGCTGAACATCGATCAACACTGACACATGTTCCATAACTAGCAACCATGTCTACGCTGATGGGGGGCATTCCCACACCATGTGGGGGAAGGTTGGGTCGTGGTGAGTCCAGGTTTGAGTGCCGCCTGACCCACCATCCAGGTATTTCTAATCTCCAGGATGAGAGCATTGTATGCCAGGAACTGGCTAGCTCCCAAGCCATAGACATCCTACAGATACTTAAAAAAGCGTTGGTCCCCATCATTGTATAGGTCTCCCAAGCAACACCTCCACCTCCTTACAAGGCACCGGGTTATGTGCTCCCAGGAAAGCCCTCATCCTAGGTATGCTTCAGAGTTGTAGTTATGGGGCGTAAGGTGGTGAGCTACGCTGTGGATGAATGTATCTGTTCATACAGTGTTTCACATTGCATGACAATCTGCTCACTGCTTTGAGTGGGCCACTAGGTGATTAACTACCAGCCAGCGCACAGGCCATTGCAGCTGTGCCATCATGAAGTAGAGCTCAAGGTCAGGTACTACCAGGCCACCTTCTGTTAAGGTTTGCTGGAATGTTTGACTAGATTCTCATTAACGCACTCCGCTCTATTAGGTCAGAGAGTGATCTCTGTAAATCCCCCAAAATGCCCTGGTGGGTATTACAGGCACCACTGCGAAGAAGGAAAGGAGCCTCAGGAGTATTATCATTTTTGCTATGGTTGCCCGGCCCATGGGCAATAGGGGCAGGAGCGTCAGAAAGCCCAAGGGCTGCTGTAGGGAGAAGTGAAATGATCAATAGTGAGGGCTCATCTAATGCGCCTTCGAACAGCTCAAAGTATCAAGGAAAGAAAAAGTGGAGAGAAAACTGTCTGTATGTATTCTGGGACAGGGGATGGGTTGCAATTGATGGTAAGATACGTACAGCGGATGCCATTCCAGAACTCTATACAAGTGGCTGGTCTGACCGAGGCACTAGATGCCCATGATTTGAGTGACATTATACTGTATTTACCTCGTATGTAGACGCACGGCCCAGAATACATACAGACAGTTTTCTGTCCACTTTTTCTTTCCTTGAGACTATTCAGGACACGCAGATGCCCTAGTCTTACCCGGTCTCTTGAGCCCTGTACCCGACCTGTATTTCATGTATTTATTCAGATTATCAATGTGAGACTTGCCCCAGGACCCTTTTGAACTCCTGGCAGCACGTTACATATTATTGTTGAACTGCCATTACCGGCAATAGACGCTTTGTGTCTTTTTAATATTGAGCCTGTTTGTACCACACATCTGGTGGTCCCCACATGACATATAGATGGTTCAATATGTCGGAATGTAATTCATATCTACGCCCTGAAGAAGGAACCGCCTATGTGCTTCAGTGTTCCAAAACACACGTTGGCGTTTTGTTATACTGATTTGTGCATTGCCTCAAACTAATTTTGGAATCACTGTAATTCTGATTTGTTATTTGTCTAATGTGTTGTGTTTTTCTTGTGTCTAATATGTTATACTGTTTCCCTTGGTTGTCTGACTTATGTTTAACTCTGTGTAATTATGTCATGTGCTGCATTACCACGTCCAGTGGGCTCTTTTGCTGTTTAGAATAATATGCCATTATTATGCATGAATGTAATAGTTCTTAGGCTTTTTTGAATCCAATATTTATAAATTTATTGCACTTATTATTATTTATATATATTCATAAATGTTTGATAATAATAAAAAAAAGTGATAAAGTTCAAATTCGTGGAACAGCTTCATATCTGTTTTGGATGTACCACCAATGTTTTGAAACCTTAGGGAGAAGATTTGGGTATTTCTTTCCTGCAAGGTCAGACCCCAGGACAAGGGCACAGGAAACCATGTTGTTTTTGGATTGTCGCTCTGAGCTGTCAGAAGGACAGATTGCAGTGACTCTGCCTTAACAGAGTGGCTCTGCCTGCCTTGCCTGGTGCACTTTAAATGTACCAGCTTTGGAGGCCAGGTCTGAGGACCCTAGAAGTCGTAGCTTGTCGGGAAGTGGTGGAACTGGCACTTACTGGTTGGCTGAGGCAGTGCCCTAGCCAGGCAGAACCAACCGTTCCCGTCAGGGGTAGGTGATTACACTCACTATATAGCCTGCACTCACCCTTGGGTACCTTGGCACTGATCAGTCAGGCTTATCACAGAGACAATGTGTAAAGAATTGGCACAGCACTCTCACACAATAAATACAATGAGCACCACACAATAAAGTTTGCATTCAACACACATATTAATTAAGGATGTATGACGTTACAACGCATGCTATTACAACGCATACCTTTACAACGCATTTTTTACAACGCTAGTACTACTACAACGCATAACTTTACAACGAATACTCTTACAACGCAAAACCTATCAAAATACTGAAAAGTGCTTTTACAACGAAATCTCTTACAACGCATACCATTACAACGCGATTTTTTTTTTTTTTAATTAAAAGTACAATAAAATCTGGCACGGGATGCAGGGAAATTAGGGGTTTTAGGGTGGGGAAGTGTATTAAAATGTGGAGAACAACTGAGCGTAAATCTACTGAAACGCATTACCAAATTAATACTCGAGTATTAAAATTAATACTCGAGTATTAAAATTAATACTCAAAATCCCACCAAAAAATCCGTTTTCACACATTACTAAGTTTTTTAAAAATAACGAAAAAATAAATAACAGAACAAACACATTTTTTACATGATTAGATCGCAAAGTAAGTAAACCAACTAAAACATAACACACATACACATAGGCGCCATTTTACCCATCTCACTTGTAAAACTTGTCCTACCACAGTTTCTATGTAAACAATACCAAAAGACATGTTCCAAAATGGATGCCAAAACGGAGCAAATGAATGAAAACAATATTTGTTAAAAAGCATTTTTAAATTAACATTTTCCACAGCAAAACAAAGCATTAAAAAAAACACATCGAACGCAGTTTTTTATAAAATTAATAGTGACACAGAGTAAAACTTATAAATACAAGGGAGACACCATTTTGCACTCAGTTGATTATCAACTAGCAGAGAGAGCAGACGTAATAAGCTGACCCTCTGTCACCTGCACTGCGACCTCCTCAGAGAGAGCACGTAATTCACTCGTGAAAGCATAACAACAGAACAACTACTAGTAAGTTATTAATATATTTCTAAACGTTAGTTTGTAGAAAAATATATTTTCTTAAGCCACAAAAAATATATTTTTAATTTATATTAAAAACTTTACAAATGTACTGCTTCCAATATATTATCAATAAAATTAAACACAAAATTAAAACAAGTATTTTATTTTCCACAACCAGAAAATCGGAAGATTTTGACATTCCACAGTAGCTGAACCTATTTGGTCACCCCCACCACGTTAACGACTGACAAACTCAATAGTTCAGGTAAATGTTATTTATGTGTAATGGTTTTACTTGTAAAATTTTTTTTTAAAAATTTCCTAAAGTCATGTATAGCAAAGGTGTTTTTTTTAATTACTCAATCTCAACACATTATAAACGAAAAATTACCATGATGCTGGAGTAACAATTTCAAATAAGACTTCAGTTAGTTACCACATCTGCAAAACCGTTTCATATTACTAGGGCAAATATTTGTATTCTAAGTCCATGAATGTTCAGCATTTTACTAATTTAGTAATAGTTACGAAATTACCTGTTATGTTTTAGTTGAAAAATGCATCAAATGTGTAGTATGTTTACTCTCACCAATTGTTACTCATACTCCTTTTTCAAATTACAAATGTTTTTTATAATTTTTTTTTTTTTTTCTATCCCACGTTGACAAAGGAACAATTATTTATTTTTTTTTTTCCCACCAGTGAACATCTTTTCACCCAAAAAATTTTAACCTCCTACAAGCATCAGGTTAAAGGCACGATAACAAAAAAACAACTGGAAAAGGTATGTTACCTTTTCCATTTTTTTAATACTATACATTATAAATCATTCCTTTTGCAATTATTCCTCCTCTAACGTACCTAATTTGAAAAGTAATGCATATTTTAGAGAAACAATATACTATTTCTACTCTAGGAAGGAGCAACATTAGGGATATTTCTGTGTAGTGTAGGGGTACATATCTCTATTTCTACTGCAGTAAGGTGCATTGATTAGGACAGTGTCATGTAGTACTAGTTATATTGTATGTCAGTATAATTTTAAAGATACTCAGTTTCTACATTTGTAACCACCGTTAATTATTTTTTTTTCCTCTTGTTTTTTTCCCAAAGAAAACAATTTTAATTCACAACTAAAATCTTGAGCCAACAAAGAAAATCATCTTCAGCCACCTCATCCATAAAAGCAAGTTCTACAAAACAAGGTATTTATTTACAGCACGGATTCTTAACCTTCAAAATATTAGACTAACTATTACATTGCTAAAGTTTTCCAAAAAAAATCAATGCAATTATGATTACATTTCCCCATTTCAGAATTATATTTTATGTCTAAAGGATGGTTTAGCATTATGGAAATTGTTATGTGCTGCAACTTATATCACATGTGCAATTTTTGATGAAAAAATTTAAAAAACACATTTCTCAACATCGTTCTGTTTCCAAATTTTTTTCTTTTTTCAATTTTCCAGACATTTATTTATCGAATCAACAACAAATCACCTTGGAAGTGTCTACACAAGCCTACACACCAATACCACTGACCAAGAGTCAGCAAGAAAAGCAATTTCGAAAAAAAAAGGTAATTTCAACCAACATTGTAAGGTGCAGCAGATTTCAAAATGTACCATGCTGTAGAGGTAACAATTTACTATTCAAAATCAAGGAAGGTGCAGCAGTAGGGAAAGTGTTGGATAGTGTACGGGTATCAATTTACTATTCTAACTCCAGGAAGGTGCATCAGAAGGGAAAGTGTTGGATAGTGTAGGGGTATCAATATACTATTCTAACTCCAGGAAGGTGCAGCAGTAGGGAAAGTGTTGGATAGTGTAGGGGTATCAATATACTATTCTAACTCCAGGAAGGTGCAGCAGTAGGGAAAGTGTTGGATAGTGTAGGGGTATCAATTTACTATTCTAACTCCAGGAAGGTGCATCAGTAGGGAAAGTGTTGGATAGTGTAGGGGTAACAATTTACTATTCAAAATCAAGGAAGGTGCAGCAGTAGGGAAAGTGTTGGATAGTGTAGGGGTATCAATTTACTATTCTAACTCCAGGAAGGTGCAGCAGTAGGGAAAGTGTTGGATAGTGTAGGGGTATCAATTTACTATTTTAACTCCAGGAAGGTGCATCAGTAGGGAAAGTGTTGGATAGTGTAGGGGTATCAATATACTTTTCTAACTCCAGGAAGGTGCAGCAGTAGGGAAAGTGTTGGATAGTGTAGGGGTATCAATATACTATTCTAACTCCAGGAAGGTGCATCAGTAGGGAAAGTGTTGGATAGTGTAGGGGTATCAATATACTTTTCTAACTCCAGGAAGGTGCAGCAGTAGGGAAAGTGTTGGATAGTGTAGGGGTATCAATATACTATTCTAACTCCAGGAAGGTGCATCAGTAGGGAAAGTGTTGGATAGTGTAGGGGTATCAATTTACTATTCTAACTCCAGGAAGGTGCATCAGTAGGGAAAGTGTTGGATAGTGTAGGGGTATCAATTTACTATTCTAACTCCAAGAAGGTGCATCAGTAGGGAAAGTGTTGGATAGTGTAGGGGTATCAATTTACTATTCTAACTCCAGGAAGGTGCAGCAGTAGGGAAAGTGTTGGATAGTGTAGGGGTATCAATTTACTATTCTAACTCCAGGAAGGTGCATCACTAGGGAAAGTGTTGGATAGTGTAGGGGTATCAATTTACTATTCTAACTCCAGGAAGGTGCATCAGTAGGGAAAGTGTTGGATAGTGTAGGGGTATCAATATACTATTCTAACTCCAGGAAGGTGCAGCAGTAGGGAAAGTGTTGGATAGTGTAGGGGTATCAATATACTATTCTAACTCCAGGAAGGTGCAGCAGTAGGGAAAGTGTTGGATAGTGTAGGGGTATCAATTTATTATTCTAACTCCAGGAAGGTGCATCAGTAGGGAAAGTGTTGGATAGTGTAGGGGTATCAATATACTATTCTAACTCCAGGAAGGTGCAGCAGTAGGGAAAGTGTTGGATAGTGTAGGGGTATCAATTTATTATTCTAACTCCAGGAAGGTGCATCAGTAGGGAAAGTGTTGGATAGTGTAGGGGTATCAATTTACTATTCTAACTCCAGGAAGGTGCAGCAGTAGGGAAAGTTTTGGATAGTGTAGGGGTATCAATTTACTATTCTAACTCCAGGAAGGTGCATCACTAGGGAAAGTGTTGGATAGTGTAGGGGTATCAATTTACTATTCTAACTCCAGGAAGGTGCATCAGTAGGGAAAGTGTTGGATAGTGTAGGGGTATCAATATACTATTCTAACTCCAGGAAGGTGCAGCAGTAGGGAAAGTGTTGGATAGTGTAGGGGTATCAATATACTATTCAAACTCCAGGAAGGTGCAGCAGTAGGGAAAGTGTTGGATAGTGTAGGGGTATCAATTTACTATTCTAACTCCAGGAAGGTGCATCAGTAGGGAAAGTGTTGGATAGTGTAGGGGTATCAATTTACTATTCTAACTCCAAGAAGGTGCATCAGTGGTGAAAGTGTTGGATGGTGTAGGGGTAACAATTTACTATTCTTACTCCTGGTAGGTGCATCAGTAGGCAAAATAATGGATGGAGTAAAAGTTTTGTTGTAAAAAAATATTAAATTATATCATGCTAATTTTTTTATCTTTTTTCCTTTTTTCAGATAATGTCTAGCCTTGGAGCAGCCAACTTCATAAAATCCAGGAAGGGCAAAAATTTGTTAAACCATGGTGGATACATATATAGTAAGGAAAGAATAAGTTTAACTAGAAATCATTGGAGGTGCGTGCAATACTACACTACCCATTGCAGTGGCAGAGCGGTTACTGTTGATAATTTGGTTGTGAAAACCACAGAACATAACCACTCTGCCTCTGCAATGGATGTAGAAATCAGAGAGACAATAAATGAGATGAAAGCAATTGCAAGCACCTCCAATGATTCTACAGGATCAATTTTAAGGGAGGTTGCACAGCATGTCCCCAGTCATGTTGCTAGTAACATGCCTATAATACCCAATTTGAGAAGAATTATTCAGAGACAAAAGCAGGCAAGTAATATTCAATTGTCTACACCACATACATTCTCTGACATTAGAATTCCTCATGATCTTTCTATTTCTTTTTCTGATGAACCTTTCCTTCTGCATGACAACGAAAACCCTCAGAAACGTATTCTAATTTTTAGTACCCCACGTAACCTTGCTAAGTTAGAAAGTAGTGAAATTTGGATGATGGATGGGACGTTTAAAAGTACACCCCATCCTTTCACTCAAATTTACACTATACATGCTAAAATTAACAATAGTGTAATTCCCTTAGTGTATAGTTTGCTACCTGATAAGACTTCTGCAACATACACTGAACTTTTATCAGTGATTAAAAGCAAAACATCTGCAAGTCCTCGAAAAATAATTATTGATTTCGAATTGAGCATGATCAATGTGATCACTAAAACGTACACGGATACCCAAATTCAGGGATGTTTCTTCCATTTTTCGCAGGCATTTTGGCGTAAACTACAGAAAACATCCCTAGTTGCAGAATATTCTCGGGATAGCAAACTACAGTTTGAACTAAAAAAATTAACTGCACTTTGTTTTGTTCCTCCCGATAGTGTGGACGAGTACTACACTGCAATTATAGAATCTGTTTATTATACGAGTAACGAGGAAAAATTGGCACCCATTCTAAATTATTTTGAGGACACATGGATTGGACACCTAAGCAGATCGGGTCGCAGGAGGAAGCCACGATTCCATGTGGAGTGGTGGAACTGCTACACGAGCTGTTTAGAGGGAGAGGCCAAAACAAACAATGCCATTGAGGGGTGGCATAACTCCTTCAATCATACAATTGGAAAACCACATCCTAACTTCTACTCATTTTTGGAAACTTTGAAGAAGGAGCAAAGTTTCCAAGAAATGAGAATAGCACAAACACTCGCAGGTAGTCTAAACCCACGAGTAACAGTCAAAACAAGGGAAATGTCTGAGAGACTATTGGCAATTCTGCAACAGTTTTCGTTGTGTGTGGCTATAGACTACCTGGAAAATCTTTCTAACATTCTTTCTTTTTAAAACAATGAATTTACTTACTTTCCTGCTTTGCTTTAAATTATAGTAATTTTTAAAATTCAATTGGCATACAAAGTTTTTTTTTCTAAAAATTTTTTCAAACAAACAAGTCGGGTTTTTTTGTATTATTTAAAACAAATCTTCATTTCCACCAAAATAAACCAATTAGTACAAATTTACTGTTCCATAGTATTTGAACCACTTTTCATTATCGGAACTCCATTTTCCAAATTACCGAAAAAATCCAATTTAAATACCGTCAAAACCAAACACCAAATTTCAAACAGATGTATAATATACAAATCAAACCATATTCCGAAATGCACTTTGCAGCTGAATCATCATTTGTATTTCAATTTTTCATTTACAAAATTTACAAGTACGCATCATTTTTGAACTTAGAAATGAAGATCGACAGTTCGTTTTTTACTTCGTAAATAAACAAATCAACTGTCTGAACAGTAACTTTTATTTTTGTAAGAGTTACATACTATTTTTAAATAACTAACTTACTTTAAGCGACCCGACATAGGCATGTATTAATGACATTAATGTGGACATGTTTAACAACATTTAAGACATCAATTAGTTTTCCAGCAACCTCCCCTTACTCTTTCCTTACTATATATGTATCCCTTTTAAATGTTTAATCTATAATATCAAGTGAAAACATTTCCTACCTGGACGCAGATCAGCTTCCTGCTGCTTCCTCCTCCGATGCTCTGCAAAATGGCGTATTACGTTGACGCTCACGTCCTTACGTCATCGCGTGCATCTCAATTTATGGCGGACTACTTTTTTAAATTCTACTGTAAATAAATGTTAATATATGTAAATAAAATATATATATTTTGTTATAAAAATAAAACTTACTTTGAAAAATTAATGAAAAATATGCTTTTTTTTTTCATGATTTTTAAAACAAATAAAAATGTGAAATCAATAATTGTTTGCTGTCATTATTTTTAAATAATATTTTTAAACTCCAATATTGTAATTAAATAAATGTAAATTAACTATATATGTTCCTTACCTTGACTCTATTGTCTTTTCCCTTCAAAACTTTCTCTTACTTCACTTTCTGTACCTTCTTTTCTTGTTCCGCGGGTTGTATATTGTGAGGCTGCCAAAATAAATAAAGGACAAAGACGCTCATAGACTTCAATGGAAAAGCGTGGGAATTTATTACAAAAAGTAAGTTATAAATGTTTTTTCACATTTTAGAATTTTTTAAATGTTAAATTTGAAAATTTATTACTCTTTTAATTTTTATAGTATTTATTTGTATTTAAAAAATTAAATTATATTATTATTATAATAATTAAACCAAAAATAGTCTTCCATTACTTTAAAAAAGGGCACTGTCTTTTGTACTTATAAATACTCTAGTCTTTTCATGTGTGATAAAAATACTCTAGTATTTAAAATTAGGTACTCACTCATATTTATTTAAATTATAATATTAAATACTCCATTATTTTTTTTAATAAACTCATTCAATTTAGAAAAATACTCAACTCTTAAATTTGGTAATTATTAAGTATCAACTTTTAATATTTTAAAAATCTATTAGTTTTTTAACTATCCAACAAAACATTCCTACTAAACTAAATGGCCAATTATAAATATTAAAATACTCAAGTATTAATTTAACTGCTATCCAACCAAACATTACTACTAGACAAAATACTCAAGTCTTAATATTTTAATTAACTACTCACTTTTTAAAAATTAATATTGCTTTCTTTAAAATAATTAAAATACTCAAGTATTAATTTAACTGCTATCCAACCAAACATTTCTACTAGACAAAATACTCAAGTATTAATATTTTAATAAACTACTCTCTTTTTTAAAATTACAATTGCTTTATTAGAAATAATTAAAATACTCAAGTATTAATTTAACTGCTATCCATCCAAACATTTCTACTAGACAAAATACTCAAGTATTAATATTTTGAAAAACAAAAAACTTTTGTCAAATTACAAATGCTTTTTTAAAAATAATTACACAAGATAAATATTTTTTAAAATGGAAACAAAAAAAAAGAAATGCGTTGTAATAGTATATGCGTTGTAAAAGTACTTACCATATAACATCTTGCGTTGTAAAGCCATGCGTTGTAAATGAATGCGTTGTAAAGGCATTTTCACATAATGCGTTGTAAAGGTATATGCGTTGTAACAGTACTTACCATATAATGGCACGCGTTGTAAAAGCATGCGTTGTAAAAGTTTTTGCGTTGTAAAAAATGCGTTGTAATAGCATAGCGTTGTAAAAGTTGCGTTGTAAAGGTGGTTCCCCATTAATAAACACAACATGAACATCATGGATTTTTGGGCATAAATCACATTCAAAATATTACTAGCAGTACGAGGCCCACCCGTGTTAAAATGACATCAGTAGTATGCACACTTGGGAAAGAGTCTGCTTTACCCCCAGCACCCTTATGCGGTGCAAAACATTGTCAGATCTAGGCCCACCCTCGCAACTATTACAATTCAATAGCACACAGTTATAGGGTGCACCACAGATCACAATAATATCATAAATGTGTACATACAGATAATTGCAACACTTTTAAACAGCACCATGGGCCAAGGCTGCATGGGTAAAGACCAATGTCAAACAAAGTATTCTTTTGGCAATGAATCAATGTGTAAAGCAACACAGGCATGCGGTGTCATTAATAACAGGCTCACTCAGCACTGCTACGTGGTACAACGGATATCAGGCACGTCCGTTTGGAGCACACGCACACTTACACACACACAGCACCGTAATGCAGAACAACTGGTATCCTGCAGGTCAGTTGATAATATAAATGTGGACCCCATGTCCCAAGACTTCCTCACCTTTCAGCTATCCCCAACTACCCTAAGGCCCCGGGTAGGAGATAAAAAATCCTTCCCTGATATTAGGTCAATTTTCTTTCTTTTTTTACTGTGTTTTATATAGCGCAAAATTCACACAGTATCGGGTATTAGAGCGCTTTACATAGCACCAGTTGCGTTACATGAGGACACACATTCAGTTTTGTTAGGCACGGGGAGATTAAGTGATTTGCCCAGAATCACAGGATGTTCAGCGTCATTGCTGAGACTCGAACCCGGTTCAACAGATTCGAGGTCGACCACCCTAGCCGTTAGGACAACTCCTCTCCCCAATTGAGGCCAGAGTCACACTTAGTCAGGGTCCTGGAAAACAGTATGGGGGTAGGTAGCAGGGCTAAATTAGGCAGCTGTCGACATTTGGAGCTTGAGCCACAATTTGGGAAGTTCACCCATGGTATGCGGAGCAGAAGTAGCTGAGGGCGATAGTCATTCAATCAAAGGATTACACAATGTGCCCTCTGGCACCAGTTCAGTTCTACGAAGTACAGGGGGGGGGGTCACGCAGCCTCTTGACCCACTTCTGATCGCTCTCAAAAGCATTCTTCAGCCCATTCAATTAGTCTCACCACCCAGGCCTGATCCTGGCAATACTGCCTAGCAACACAATGCGTCGGGTCAGGTGAGGAGAGGGCAGTTGATCTACTGAATTGAGGGCACAAAGGAAACAATTAATGAATGGGGGTGATGCAAGGGAGCCTCTCAGAAGAAGGCGTCATCCTGTTAGACACACATCGATCAAAGCAGCTCACAGGCAATCCAGGCAAAATGGAACATGAATCCGGCCCTCCGCACCTTCGTGGAAATGAGGCACAACGTTTGGTGCACTTTAATCCGAATGCAAATTTCGTATCTCCCTGGGAATGAGGCTCAACATCCGGTACACATTGATAAGGGTCGCACAAGACAATACTGTTCACTGACCATGAAGAGTTGCAAATTCTGATCTCCCTGGAAATAAGGCACCACTTCTGGTCACACACAATGAAGAGACGCAAATTCTGTACCTCCCTGGAAATGAGGCACAATGCCTGCTGCAAGTTGATACAGGCTGCACCACACAATTCCGGTCACAGGCAGAACTTTAGCAGTGCTGCACAAGGTAGAATGAGGCACTATCAAGGGTATGCCCTACCTCTGAGGGTCGTAACCTGTGAATTGGACACTGCATGCAATGAGCATGCAGTCGGCATGTTGCACAAGAGAGATGCTGCACTATTGACAAATCAGGCCATGCTGAATAATAAAACCGGGGAATTCGCTCATCACCAACAGGATGCTTATCTGTGTTGAGTCCCCACAATGCAGGGGCCACACTCCTTAGATGCGAGCAATAGTATTAGAGCTACGCACAAGGCAGTCCAGCCTCCAAGCACAATACTTAGTTACACGCTCACTCCGTGCTATCAGTTGGGATCCAGTAGACGACGAGGGCATTTAAGGGGGCACCGCTCTCCACGTGTCACACATTGATGGTGTGGGTTCTTCGCTGGAAGTTTTTGATGTCAGGGTGCCACACTGCTGCAGGTAGTCAGCCCAGGCCAGCCACTATTCAGGAAGGGTGCATGGGCCCTTCCAATGACACTGACAGGCCTGCAATGGCACCTTGATACATGTTTGAAAGGCTATTCTAGTTGGTGGCTCAATCAGTGCTGCTCCCACTATTAGCTAGTGCAGTGCATGTCCTGGGCAGGCTGGGAAGTTGCCTCTAGTGAGAGGGTGACGGGTGAGGAGACCCGAGGTCCATAGGCACTCGTAATTGAGTTGATAATGTTTGAGTTGGGTACCTGCACCCTGTGTCCATAGAAGACAGGTGGATATAGGCTCTCAGGATGATTCCCTAGGGAGATATCAATCTTCTTAAAACCAAGAGCAATTGGAAAGTTCCTGGGATGGGAGATATAGACCCTGTTCTCACCGTGGAGGGCGTGGAGATCTAAGTTCCCAAGGTGGCTCCCCTGGGTGAAGTTGCTGAGAGGAGGGATTGCAACTTCTTTCTTGATGAGGCATTAGCCTTTCTAAGACTTGGGCAACAGGGGGATCTAGGTTCCAAGGATGGTCCCATGGGAGACATTATTCTTCCTAAGACCAAGAGGGACTTGACAGTTCCTAGGTTGGGGAACATGGATCCTGTTCTCACCGTACAAAACTGGAGGATCAAAGTTCCCAGGGTGGTTCCTGTGTGGAGCTGCCTGATAGGAATGTGCTGCAGGTTCACCTAACAGGATACCTCAGCCCTCCCGACACAACCAGTTTGATTGTGAGTGACTTTAACTTGACAACGGGGGTCACAGGGCTGAAATCTGGTGACCCAGTTGGGACCCAGTCCAAGGACACATGAGTGCTTCTCTGTCAGGAGAGTGTCTGAATTTGTAAGTGGGCTGGTCTTTCCTTATGAAAGCCATTCATCCCTTAAGGGTGTTGGCAGCTATAGATGCCAGCATCAGTGCTGTTGGGGAGGGTCAGAGGACTGGTAGGGGCCTGAATGTGCACCGCTAGGGTGTAGGGACCCAGATGAGTGATGGTGATGGGTTGTGTATTCTCCAGAGGGAAAACTGCCACTGACCCATGTGAAAGGTTTTAATTCTGTATATTGAGCATCAGCTCTGAGGCACTGAACCCTTTGCCAGAAAGAGAGTGGTGGGTATAGTGTTGCATGACCCCCGCGAAGCATGGGCCTAGACTTCCTCTGATCATGTAGGTGCGCAGTGTCCTGGATGTCTCAGACTTAAAACCAGGAGAGTTCCTAGTGCAGTCTGAGTTCCCTCTGGAGAGAGGAGGCCTCATGGTTCAGGTAAGAGAGTGGTCTTGGTTAGGTTTGGGCAGAAGGTTTAATTCCGCCAGCCGATTCGAAGGAATTGACTAATTCTGCATTACTCTTTTACTCTTTTAACATGGAATTACTTATAAATTCTGTTGCCCACAGGCGGAATTAATCTGCAGTAAACTAAGGTCCTTATTTACAAGCCAAGTGCGCCACTGGAACATCACTTTTTATGACGTTCCGGCAGTGCACTGGGCTTACACATATCTATGAGGCCAGGTAAAGCTGCCGCGCATGGCTTTTTAAGGCCTCGTAGATATGGTGTGAGGCAACACAGCGCAACTCGATGGGGAGGTGTGCTATGTAACACAAACAGCATTTGAAACATTCCCAGATTTAGAACATGCTGTAAACCTGGGAATCCATAAAAGCCTATGCCTCCCCACCAAAAATACAACGATTTCAAAGCAGACCCCCTTGCACCATTGTGCAAGGATGCCTGCGTTGACAGATATTTGTGCGCCAGTGCTGTGAAAGAGGACAGGAATGCACCATATCTAATAGATACGGTGCATTCCTGCCCTTTTCTTTTTATGTAGGGCAGAGAAGCAAGAAGGCTTGCGGTGCTGTCCTACTCCAAAATATTGTAAATGAGGGCCTAAGTTTCTAAAGATGTCTGGAAGGCTGTGGTGGCTGGTGACATTTGAAAGTGGTGAGGCGTAAACTTTCTGTGGGAGTGCACCGCGGCAAGCGAGCACAGCGAGCGAGCCCGAACATCTAAAGGAGGGTTCGGGGGGGTTCTTCCCAGAGAAAAATTTGAAAAAGTGGGTAAATGGTGCATTTTCAAGCAAATTTGAGAAGCAAGAAGGTTAATAAATCAATTGTGAAAGTGCAGTTATTAAATTAATAAAGGGATGTCATGTATATAGAAATGTTTCTGAAGCTAGGCCCTGCCAGTGCCACGCACCTCTGAGCAATATACATGCTGTGTGCCAGCAGGGTCTAGCGTCAGAAACATTTCTATTGTTATGTTTTTGAAGGTAGGCCCAATGCTGGCACTCAGTGTGTATGCTTCTCATACGAAATTAAGTACCACAAATTCCGAATAAAAAGTGACTCGTAAAAACATGTTGCCAAGTACATCAACAAAGCGCTACTTATTTTAAACAAAATCTTCACACCTTTGCAGCGTGGACCCTAAAACGGGTTATTAAGCTTCCAGCGTTAAATTAGTGTTACCCAAGTGTTACAACAAGAAAAGCTGCTTACGAAACAAAGAAGAAATATAGCGGTCCATTTTCTTTACCTTCCAGCTTATCAAAAATAGATTGTGAGGGAAAATGGTGACACGCAGCACGTTACAAAGCACTTAAATAGGCAAAAGGTGTCACTGTGTCAACATGCACGTATTGAGCAAGGCACACAGCAGTGAACACGCTGTCCTCTGTGGTTGCGTCTATGAATGTGCTGGGTGGTTTGTTCCTTGTTTACGTCCCAGCAGCACGGGCCATCCCGCAGGTCAAGTGTAGTGAATGTAAAGAAAGAAGGGGGTGAAGGGTGCGCTTGGTAGCCCTTGGTGTTCGAATTGATGATAAGCCCAAGTTTTATATTTAAGCCACTACCAATCGGAAAGCTATAGTCTGCTTCAGACCATCCGACTCATCACGGGGCGCCCACCATGTCCCACGTACTTATGCAGCAGAGTCGTATTTATTATGCATCTGCGCTTCCGCTCACTTTGCAGAGAAAAATGCTTTTTTCGAGATTTTAACCCGATCTGGAGGTAAGTAGAGAGGAGTCAAAACCAATGAGCTGTCCAAGCAGAGCTGACTCACACAAACCTTCTCCTTTGTGTTATTCAGTAGTTTTTCAATGGGTTCTTTGAAATAAGCTAGGTAATATTTCATATTTTTTTGTGTCAAAAGCATATAAAATATTCAGACATTGTTGTACACGAGGAGGTAACACAATTTTTCTAATGTAAACAGTTTATTCCAAAATACATCTCCTCGCTATCGAAATGAAAAGTGTCTACAATTAAACTTAGGGGAAGATTTTTTTTAAAGAAACACATAAAAGAAATATTTCAGAGAGCAAACCATGGCTCCAGTCTATACTCCACACTTCTTCATGATACACACTGCTCTATGCTTACAGGCACGAAAGTGGTGAGAACCTTGTGTTCATTAAGCACATACATTTGTAAACGCGTGTGACTGTACAGCGCCTACACAGTAGCAACAACAACAACAAAGGTGCCTGTTCCCTTCACGTGCAAACTTGAAGGGCCAACTGGTGGCCGGTGTCAATTCTACGTGTCTGTGCGGCGGTTTCCAGTGTGGGGATGGGGCTGACACAGTGGCATTGAATGACTTTGCCAGACCTGCGCTACCAGGCATCAAACGTCACTTACAAGTGCCTCCAGGGTCCTGTACGTGGCACTGATAGGAGCCCATACTACGTATCAGCGCAGCCAGTGCCTGAGTTGTATGCATATCACGGACGCTGGGTGGTAAAACCCCAGATGTGTGGTGCACCACTCTCCCAACAGACGTTTATCTGGACAGGTGGAATGATGGCTTTCTGCGTGCGCCAAAGGTAACTCGAGCTACCCCGCCCTTTTTACAGGTGAAGTGATATGGAGATCGAGCACAAGCTTTGCATAATAGTTGACTGTGACTTTACCTTGTATTCCCGATATAGTTTTGAACTCACCCAACCCCGTGCTATCTGCGCACCTATTTAGTGTAACGCAACAACTGTGAAACTTTAGCTCATGTACTGTCACAGTACAGTTCTGAACCTCGAATGTCAATTGTTTTTGGGAACAGTGATCCATCCACCTCTGGTTTCACTACATAGTTGTGATCATTAAAATCGTACGGTCACCAACACTGTGGAGTGACTTGTGAGCCTGTGGTGCCGACATATACTTTTCAACCCCTCGGTGCTCACGCATGCAGCCGCGGCCGACATGATGGGGGAAGGGGAGTGGTCGCACAGGTTCACGGGGGGATAGGGGTCAAGCAGGTTCGCGGGGTAGGGGAGCGGTACGGGTTTAAGTACAATAAAAAAAACTTACCGTCCCTCGTTTTCCTGCTGCTCCTGGCCGGGTCTCTGTTTTCCACTGGCATCCTCCTTGAGGCCTCCCACTCCCAGGCCAGGGCAGGGCAAGTTGGGCAACGAGGTCAGGCGGAGTTCGAGTGCTCCGAGCCTCCGACTCTCTCTCACTTGCTCAGCAATGGCACGCCCGCACGCACTGTGGGGAGGGGAAGCACCGTCCCGGAGCAGAGAGAGCGGGGCTGATGACCATGACCAATCACTGGATGGCTTTACAATAAAGCCATGCAGTGATTGGCCAATATGCCCCCATGCTCCTGGACATGCCCCCAGTCACAGGCTCTGCTGCATTTTATGCAGACTCTGCGCAGTGACTAAAGCAGCCAATTCAGGCGCTGCTTTCAGCGCTTGGATTGGCCTGGGGCAGGAGACCTCGCCGTGGGGCTGCAGATTTGACCCAACCCCCCTTCAATTGACAGGCGAGAGTGGCAAGACCAGTAAGTCTGCGCATGTCAGGCTGGCCAGGGAAAGGAACCCAGCCAACCCGACATGTGCATTTTTGCTGGACTGGCTCAGGGTAATGCCGCACGCAAGTTGCTCCTAAAACCGCCCCTGCCCCTGCCCCCTCCCCCCATGAGCGACATCACATAATTGCATGCCCGTAGCCCAGCTGACTGAGAGAGACAGCTGACTGCTGTGCCGTCCTGCGGGCTAAAATTTATTAACGTATAAGTGCTGCTGTTGGTGGACCCCTGGGGGAGAATAATCAGTGGGGCAACGCCCCAATGCCCCTACAAAGGAACCGACACTGCTGGAAGGTGGAGCAATCCCTCTCTGTTTAATCGAAATCACTGCAGATTAAAGTTTATTCTGATGTGGATTTTAAACACAGAGGGACTGCTCGCTCTTGCGAAACCACTGCAGTGCATACATTTTGGTGAACCTTAGATACTCTGCAGTGTTTACTACAGAGTATGTAAGGGCACTGAGGGGTATGCACTGCACAAAAACAATCCTGGATGCAACACAGGCATCCTTGAACCATGACATGTTGCTGCTTGGCAGCCACAAGTCTGCCAGTGCAGACAGAGCAGAAATGCACCGTATGTTTGTAAATGCGCATTCATGCCCTCTTCATTTGACGCAGCGTATCACAGCAAGTTGTCTACCTGCGTTGCGTGTTGTCAAATTTTGATCAATTTGGCCCAGAGTGTCTTAGAGAGATTTGCTTTCAGCTCCGCTTACTTGTTTATCTCCTCTGCAGCAGCGATCCAAGGTGGGCAAAGGAGATTGAGTGTTGCTACCCTGTAAAAAAGACGAAACGACGAAAAAACATGGTTGCAAATCTCGCATCACAGCGCCTTATACTGAAAGGTTGCTTTAACAAACAGATCTTTCTCATTTACCTGACATATTGCAAAGATGCATAAATAGCAACTGGGTGTCCACAAAAACAAACCTGCAAAAGAAAACCAGTTTTAAGTTGATTAGAAAGATAACATTTTGTGTATTTTTGCGTAAAAGAGAGATACTTTACTGAGGAACTCGAGGAATGGAGGAACTAGTATTGGTGAACTAACGGATGTGTGGCGTGATTACTCACATAGTAGGAAACTTTTATCACTAAAGAGGGTGATTCAAGGACATACAGACAGCTCATAAGTGACAATCAAGAACTGCGCGTATGTATGCAGATAACGCAAAGAAAAGGAATGTAAAAACAACTTTGAGATTAACAGGTGCAGAAAATGAAAATACACATCACATAAGGGTATACAAATGTAGGATGTGATAATAGCTAATTGTTTATCATTCTTTCTAATACAGGTATGGGAAAGAGGAACATTCTGGTATAGGAGCATGCCAGGCTAGATTGGAACAAAGTATTACTGTATGTAATTACAATAGCAGAAGTGTTCAAGAGTATTGAATGAATTAAAAAAAGGGAAAAGAGGAATACACATGCATTAACTGTCTAACAGTCTCAGCAGGAGCTGTGTTTAAACAACGATAACCAAAGGCACTAGAGAGAAGGGAACAGTCCTTGTGGGAAACAAGGCGGGACCCTGGGATGAAAAACACCCTTCTATCGTTTCTCGTCCACACCCCTTTTCCCTGCCTTACAAAATTATGCTTTAGTGTTGGCATGTGCAGCTTGTATTCAGTTTGAAAGCAGAGCTGGGGACAAGAAGCACTTCAGCTCCACATAGCTCCATCATGATAAGCACAAGATCAGTGCTCTGGGTCTTGACATCAGCCCACAAGCTTCTACACATCATCTACAAGGCCATCAACAGCAAGCCCATCGTTCTTCCAAGCAAAGCTGCAAAGATAGTCAATACTCACCACCTCATATTGGCACTCCAGCTGGCCATCCCTCTCGACAAGCAGGAACACATTAGTGGAATCTCTTTCTCCATACAAGCGGCAAAACATTGGAATTATCTCCTACCATAGATAATGAGCAAATGCAGCCATTTGCCATTACTAAGAGGGAAGATGGACACAGAACCTAGGAACACACTGATATTAATAGCTAACAAATCACCCCACAGATTTCATGCACAACCACAGGTGCAGCTGTCTTCCAGTCTCCTCTTCTACACCGGGGTCCAATTTATAAGGAGGTTTGCATCTCATTTGCATCACACAACGTGGTACATGCATGACGCAAAGGTTAAGTAATGTTTATGAAGCCACGCAAAGCCACTTTGCATGGCCCTGAGGGGCTTCATAAATCTGGTGTAATGCAACACAGGATACATTGCTGCATTGCATTATTATGTGCTGGAAAGGCATTCCATGGGCATTGCGTGGGTGTTCCCACGTAACTCTCATGGTTTTTACCACATTCCTAGATTTACCTGAGGATTGTCTCCGTGCAGGAAGATGCTCCTTCCTGCACAAAAACAATCCTGCATGCAACAAAGGCACCCTTGCACCATGATGCAAGGGTGCTTGCGTTGGCTCAAGGCTGTCAAAAAGGAGCCAGCACATGGTTAAGGACAGGAATGTGCTCTATTGCCTGAAGTAAGGTGCATTCCAGGCCTTTCCCTGTCACAGAGCACAGCAAGGTGACTGCATGACTTCTTCATAAATGAGCCATCCAATGTATAAGCACAGCTACACCTTTAAAGCTTCTGCTATATACTCATGATGTCATACAGTTTCCACTAATTCAGTAAGACTGTGTATTTGGGTACTATTAGCATCAAAACTGTGGTGACTGAATCCACTCACACCATCAGGACATGTTGACCTAGTTCCTGGCTAGCTCACAGTGCGCCATCTTGACACATAAACCTTACAGGGTACCTGATGGTGTCTGCAAACTTCAGAACATCACAACCCTTATTCCTCCAAGGAAATCGTTGAAACAGATCTACCCTTTCATTGTCATCTTAGGTATGCCTAAACGGATCCACAAGAAATTCGCGGATTGGCATTACAAACATCTATTGAAGCAATTGGATTCTTGTGTACTGCAATTATTAGTAGAAGAAAATAAGGCAAAGAAACCAGAATTATAAGAATGGTGAAGAAGATGAATAATTCAACCATTTTAACTGTTGTATTGACTATATGAAAACATATAATTGCACTCCTACCTAGCACTGTCTATCCTTGAGAGCATAGGGTGGATGTGATTCTGCCAGTTAGTTTAGAGTGGTGTAACTCCCCATTTACCTGCATGTGTGTGTCATCTGGAAGCCAGTTTTGGTGTAGAGCAGGCAGCCGTTCCTCTCAGGATAGTGATGGAATTCAGCTGGGCTAGAATTCAGGCACGGGACGACCATGACAATCCATCGAAATGCTGCTCTGCCAAACAAATACCTGATGCAGTTCACATAATAAAACTAAACCCATTCTTCTGTGCCTGAGCTCTGGTCTGGCTTGTCATTATTGATTCTACCCACTCAGATCTGTTGCCAAACAGAGAACAATAAGCAAAGCCAGTTTGCACAGTGTACCCAGTCCTTGGACAGAAAGTTATTTTCTAAGGTATGATAATGTGCCTACAAAGAAAAGTATTTATAAACAAACCGTTTGTGAGTACCCATTGTTAAAAGGATGTCAACTTTAAATGTGAACATGTAAAATGGTAAAGGACCAAAACCTTATCAGCCGATGCATCCTAGCTCTCACTCCTTTCACGACAAGCACTCGTGCATCCAAGTATGCCCTTGCAGAGGTGTGCAACCTATCCCCAAGTACACCATATAAACAACAAAAAAGAAGAGAGCACACTGCTTACAATGTTAAACACTAGGAATTAATTGCACTTCATTCTAAGTCTGGATAGATGAGATTTTACTAATTCAAATCTGGTTTTGTGTGGGCATTACTTCACCAATTAAATGCTCACATACTTTACAGACTAAAGACATTTTAGTCAGAAATCCAAGGCATTGCAGGTAGATCAATATATATAAATTGAAATGCTCTCCCTCAACAAGTGAGCCTCAAGAGGATTTTGTTATTTCTATTAGTCTTGAATGCGCTCATAAATTTGATACCTGATCTCAGCGAAGCCAAATTTCTCAAAATATTTTAGTAGTTTAGTATCACTAATACCAGAATTAATAATGTATCATGTGAGAAGGAACACAATATTTCCCACCCATTTCAACATTCCCATGCAACTGAACACCCATTCATGTTTTGGTGTTTCATGGGATCCCATAACATGCCATCTGAAGACCATAGGCTTTATTTAGATTTTGACGAACAGGACACTTGACCAAAACGTGACAGGTATCTCGTTATTTTATGTGTTGTTATGTTATGTTATTGTATTTCTAAAGTGCTTGGTTACTCCGGGACTTGATCAAAGTATGAAGATAACGTGGGCCTTTACCATTTAGAATTATGTGGCAGAAGCAGAGGGCTTTAAATGTCACTCTATTTTTAATTGGGAGCCAGTGCAATGTTTTGAGCCCTGGTCCCAGGGAGGAGCGTCTGGGGATATTCAGGAGCAGCCGAGCTGCTGCGTTCCTCTCGTCTGCCATATTAGAAAAATCATAGGGGCAGACTTACAAGCCTCTTGCGCCACTTTTGCGTCATTTTTAACATGGGAAAAGTGACATAATGGTGGCCCAAGGGGCTTGTAAATAAGCCCCATGGTGTTTAATGCACTTGTAATAGGGTGGACCGCTGATCTACAGTGGTAATGACTGAGTGTCCATTAGTCAAACTGTAAACATGGCCCTAAAATAGCACGAAATAGTACACTACCCCTAAATATGCTCCCGTCTATACATGGTGAGAAAGTGAAATAGTTTTTTTCAGGGGTTCTTCATAAACATATCAGCATGAAACAAAAAGGAAAGAAAGAGAAAGGAGCAAATAGTGCTAAGATTTTGCAGCATTAATATCATCTCCCTCATTATCAGCATACTATAAAAAACCAATAAAGATAAGGTGGCTAATTACTGAAAATTCCAACACAGCATTTCCTCTAGATTGGGCAGGATAATGAAATTAATCAAGCATTCACGTTGAATCAGCCCTCAAAGGTCGAGAGAAAAAATAAAATAAGTAGGGCACGTGTGAAGCACGTCTCTTCTCAGGAAGGCGCCTGGTGCAAATTGGAGACCGTGGCTCGCGAGCCGATGTTCGCAGATGACAGGTCTTTCATAATCATGTGCATAAGCGTGCGTAGGTGTTCCAGATCTGTCAGCGAGTAATGAGTGGAAATGTGGTGCAGGTGTTCAGAAGAGGAAGATTGGGTGAACCAGCGTAAAAGAAAAAAATAGACCTGAGCGCAAGAACTCAAGCTGTCTTCAATTCACATTCTATTAAACACAACTAAACACAGTTAATCCATATGTGTACTGAATGCCAAAATCTCCTCTAAAGTATCGACTTCAGTTCTTATAGGCTAAATCTTACGCTCATGATGAAAAAGTAAGCTTTATTCACTAGTTATCTTATATGGCAGTCTTCATTTCGCCTTCATCATTCAATTTGTTCAAAACTGGGTTTACTCACACAGCAATTTTGCAGTACACAATTCCGTGCATTGCAGTGCTCTTTTACGTTCCTTTGCAAAGTAGCCCCAACACTTGAAATATGGGATTAAAATGATACTATTTAGTGAATATTGATATACAATGTGTACAAACAGAAAAGACAGCGCTATCATTGCCCTTTTACTAATGGGGAGTGGGAGGTTTCCGTGAGGATTCTCGAAAGCCATTAAAAGAGAGAACAAAAAAAAAGTACTCTTGCAGTACCACATCCGGTATTAATAAATAGTTTTGTAAATCGGTCCTATCTCTTTATTTTGCAGCAGCCAACTTTTCGTAAATTATTTGAAGAGCCCCTTTAATAAACAGTGATAATTTTTGTGTTTAAAATGTCCTGTTGGTTGAAGTTTAATATATTGCATCCTCATTAGAATATAGCTTTGCAAAAGTAAGTTTATTATGCATGTTACCATAACAACAGATGATATCTTTTAAACATAGAAACTGTATTCAGAGTTACTTAAAAAAAGCAAACATTTCTCGGGAGAAATTTCACACTTTAATCAGCGAGCGGAGTTGATGAAAGAGAAAAATAACTGTTTCGATTTAATGCAAAGGTACTTTTAAGCTGCATGCCGTCAACATTTTTGTATTTAGGGACCGTGTGAAGGATTCATATTTTGTACGATGGGATTTCTAATCGCTTCGAGATTGAACAAAAAGCACAGGCCTCGATTGGTATAATTGAAGGATGCGATCGATTATCCTCTTTTTGGAAAGGAGTCAATCCCTGGAGTCTGTGTTTGGCAGTTTGCTTTTTTCTGATCAAAAACACAAAGGCGTTGTGTGGAATGCTCCACACCATTGTTTTCAGCCACTGTGCCACTTCAGACAAAGACCAGGTATACCCAAATCAGTCTTGGTCGTGCTCCAACATGAACCTTATGTGTTTCTGTGAATTGAATGTGTGCATTTGCTTAACGGATTCACAACAGATTCTCAAAGTCAGAAAAAATCAACTTAAAAAGGGATTTAAAAAGAAAATGCACCAGTGTTTGAGAAACGTTGGCCCTTGGAAAAACCTTTGTGTTTATTGTGTGTAGATGATAGCCACACATAAAACAGGATGCAGTCCTTAAAGTTGTGAAGGAACATCCTATTGCCTTTCTCTGTAAAATAAACTCCGTCTCTTCTATATATACCCTCCAGGTCAAAGCATAAATTGTTTTTGTAAATGGAGCCAATGTTGTGGTCTCTGAGCAAGGCAGAAACAGTTTTATTGACATGCTTCCTGGATTTGTCTATCTGTGGACAGAATTTGTTTGACCACTTCCATTACTGCATTTATCAAATGTTAGAGTACACCAAGGAAGTTTGAGGGAAAATTGTCCTTATTGGACCAAAGGAATCCATCATTAGGATTTCCAGTCCTACCCCAGTAAGTGTGCCAAGGTCATTGTCACCACAGTGTACAATAATGTTGGCAATTTGCAATACTTTCAACCAAAAGCAGTACACATACCTGTGTGACGCTGGGGAAAAGCTGTGCTAGGGATAGTAAGTAAGTAAGTAAGTAAAGTCTTTATTGCTCAGTTAATTAAAACCATTGCAATTATTAGCATATAAAAACCATAAATTAGATACAATTGGTATTTAAAAAAGACAATGACAAATATATATGTGTAACGAGATTAGCATCAGGTGATAAAAACAGAATAATTATAATGAATACAAGAATTTGTGCTTATTTCGGACTGAACATAGAATTTAAAAAGATGGAGTGTCTGTTGTTTTGCGTCTGGGTGTTAGGCCGAAATATGGTTTTTTGTTGCTGGGTCTGTTGGGTCATTGCAGTCCCCTGCAGTGATATTGTCTCCTATTTTACCATGCGGGTGTCGGGCCATTACCCATATCGAATAAGATGATTCCTTTTCGGTT
Source organism: Triturus cristatus (assembly GCF_964204655.1). Classification (NCBI taxonomy): domain Eukaryota; kingdom Metazoa; phylum Chordata; class Amphibia; order Caudata; family Salamandridae; genus Triturus; species Triturus cristatus. Next base: position 528,253,655 of record NC_140588.1, on the reverse strand, counting down.
TTGGATTTCACTTCGTTGGTTGGCGTCGGCCTATTTTGGCCCTCTGTCATTCTTGCTTCTTTTCTGCTTTCTCCAGGAATTTGACGAGGTGGCTTGCTAGTTGAATGTTCGTTCCGTCCAAGCAAGCCTTTACCGCCTGCCGGCGTGTTCTTATGCCCAGCCTGTTGAAGTGCTTTTTTAGAAGGGATCTGCGCTCTGCGTCCATGCCTTTGCAGGTGCATAGTAAATGCAGGATGTCTTCCTTTGAGGTCCCACAAATTCGGCAGTTGATTGTTTCTTTGGGCCTTGTCCATGGGGGGAGATGATTTTGAACTGGAAGTTGGCCCAGCCGTAGACGTAGGAACTTCTCCTTTGTGCGCCTAGTAAACCCAACTCCTAAGTAGCTTTGGCTGAGGCTGGTTGTGTAGCTTTGGATAACTGTCCAGCCATGGGCCCGGGTTGCTAGGCTTGCTTTGTCCTCGGTTAACGACATGGATCTAACTGATTTATTAACTGATTGTTTAAAGATATTGTGAGATCCACTGCTCGTCCATGCTTCTTGTAGGCTCAGGGAATTTAAAGAGTGGTTGAGGTATAACGCAGCCGCACTCTTACTCTTACTTTCCATCTCTTTCCATAGGTGGCAATTTAGACTTGTGGATTCCCCTCTCTGTATCTTGTGCCATCTTTTAGCATATGCACCCATACGCTCTAGGGTTTGATTTCTCAGGCCGAATTCCAGCCTGATTTGGGCCTGGGAGGTGAGGTTTGGCAGACTGAAAATTATTCTAATGGCCTTCGCTATTGTGCTATTCAGTTGCTTGGCATCCCTTCCTCGGAAGCATTCGCTTCCGTAGGTCAGAGCCGATGTTAGTTTTGCCTGTAGCACTTGAAGCAGGGGTGTGAAGCTTCGGCCGACTGCTTTGGTTTTGAGGTTCCTTAGTGCGAACCCTACGCTGATGCCCCTCCATTTTATTGCTTCCTTTTGCTGTTTGAGTGAGCCCTTTCTGTTGAGAATTACCCCCAGGTACCTGTACTCCTCTACTGTTTCCAGTGTGGTCCCACCCATGTGCCAGTGGAAACCTGCTGATGATTTTTTTGCGTTGATCCTCATTGTTTTGGTTTTAGAGAGGTTGATGGTAAGGTTGTTGTCTGTTGAGTACTTAAACATAGTGCTGATCAGATGTTGTAGCCCTATCGGTGTTCTGCTTATTAGGACAATGTCATCAGCATACATTAGGTTGGAAATAGTAAGGCCTCCTAGGCTAGGGGCGTGGGAGTTAGTTTCGTCCAGCAGCTGTGCCAGGTCGGACATAAAAATATTGAAAAGTGTTGGAGCTAGGACACAGCCTTGTTTTAAGCCTTTCGTGGTCGCGATTTTTCTTGAAAGGAAATCTCCTGGCCCTAGCTTTACTTGGACCCATGTGTCTGTGTGAAGTAATATCAGGTGTGTGAGAAGGCCTGGTGGAATGTTCCTTTTTTCCAGTTTTGACCATAGTAAGTTTCTGTTGACAGTGTCGAACGCTGAGGTAAAGTCAATGAAGCATACATACAGGGAAAGTTTAGCTGCCTTTGTGGCGTCAATGAGGAGCGAGAGAGCTAGCAAGTTTGACGTTGTGCCCATTTGGTTACGGAATCCTGTCTGGGTAATTGGAATTACTGCATTTTCTTCTGTCCAGTCCAGAAGCTCCTCTAATAGGAGACCGGCGTAATATTTGGCTTCGTTGTCGATTAGGGCTATTAGTCTGTAGTTTTTTGGGTCCTTTACGTTGCTGGGGAGACTCTAACTCCCATCATACCCTGCAAGGAGGAGGACCCTTGCTAAAAAGCGCGCCACGCTCCGGCTGCTGTGTAAGCCACAGACATACCTGTGTGACGCTGGGGAAGAGCCATGCTGGGAATACTCTAACTCCCATCAGACTCTGCGAGAAGGAGGACCCGAGCTGAAAAGCTTGCCACACACCCGCGGCGCAGGACGCATGCATGAACGGGCCCGGGCAAAGCCCTGGTGAAGCCCAGGCCAAAGGCAGGCCTGTCCATGCCCGTCTGGGCCCGGAAGAGGCTGAGTTGGGCCCCCATCTAACGCTTGCTGAAAGAGAGGCCGAAAGATGGTGAAAAAGAGCCTGTAAATACGGAGAGGAAGAAGACAGCCCACCTGCCAGCGGAGGAGGTAACTTTGACTTCTTTGGATACTATCCTAGCAAAAGCGTCATGTGCCATAGCACTAGAGATTGACCGAGCAGAGAAGAGACTATCAGTGGGCATTGATATTGCCACAAACAGGGATATGACATCTGATATGCTCCACGAGGGTCAGATACCGAGCACACCAGGTACAAAAACGTCCATAACAAGCTCTTCCACCCCTATTACCACCAGGATTGCCAGTGCTAATCCTTTATCAGAGGGATTAACACCACCGGTTGCAGTACCTGTTCAAAAAAGAAAGAGGGGCCCCTCTAAAACCCTTTGCATTAATAATTCTAAGAGACCAAGAAAATACAAAATTGCCACCTTGAGATGTTGGACCAGAGAGAATCCTACAGGGCAGTTGCAAAATCCTGTTGGGGGTGATCTTAGTGGCATGGTGAACAACAGTTCAATTCCGCACCAGTGGCAATCCATCATTCTCCCATTGTGGCATCTTCAACCCAGCCTCCATCTCGGTGTAATGCCACCAGTTTCCTCCCGGTATCAGCCTTGATCCAAGGAGCAGAACCCCGTCCCATCCCCTACTGGACCCAAGGGACACAGAACAGGGTATTTCAGTGACAAGGGTAGGGGCCCTAGTCTTACACAAGAGTTGGATGAGGGGCCAAGGTTAGATCTTCCACCAGCTGCATGTCTTTATTTGGTTATTTTGGCAAACACCTCTGTTCTAAAAAGAGACCAAATAGAAACCAGCACTCAGCTAATCCACAAAGCTCAACACTAGATTTATAAAACCATTAATGATCGGTCAGAGGGACTTTTTAACATTTTAATGGCTCGCAGAGTCTCTTGGCTTGTTAAACAAGCCAAATCTATCACAGGGGACAGCGTGGTTTTAACTCTTAAATCTCCGGCCATACCTGAAAAACTATTGCACTCATTACCCAACATGCCATCAACACAAATATTTGTCCTACCTCTTGGTTTTTTCTATAAACCATTGACGCACCAGCAAGGTACAAACAGAAACAAGGGTCATAACCTCACTACCCCCTTAGGGGAGGCACAATTACATTTGCAAAGGAAATACCGCTCCATTTTATCAACTTCTAACTGCTTTATTGCATTGCTGGACCTGGATGTTTGTGATTGACTGAGTATTAGGGAGGGGTCTCAAACTGTAATAGTGAATGATGATCCGTAGTGTTCGGACGCTGAAGCCCCTCTACTAAAGAATATGGACAATTTTTAAGCCATCACATGAACATTGCAGGTTTGGGACATGAATTGTTGGATCCATATTGGCTAAAGTATATTTCCACTTTTGATCTAGTGAGTTTGCAAGAGACTTGGGCAGTGTGTCCTGTTAACATAGATGGCTACAGGTCATATTATACTCCCACAATTGCCTCAAATGCTAGTAGGGCAGGGGGAGGGATTGTGACATTTTTAAAGAATACTCTGAGATTTGAAGTATTGTCATCTCAAAATGACTGTCAATATTTTAATATGCTACACCTTAAAGGTCCTGTGGGCAATGCCATATTATTGATTAATTTCTATAACAATCTATTTGGGGTGAGATGTATAAAGTTGCCTCTATAGTGGAGGAAAATATGAACAGGCTAATTAGCCCTTGCAAAAAAGATGCAGAAGTGTTGTGGATGGGCGATTTTAACATACACCCTTGCCATTTTGCTCTAACCTCAATCTGTGGCCTAACAGACGAGGACGGAGGGGGTAGTGAGCATTTTTGACACAATCATTATGGGAACGTACTAAATAAGCTCATTATCATAAAAGACCTGGAGATAATGAACCCTCTGTCAGATTCTACAGGCCACCTGCTAGAAATCTTCGCTCCACTTCAAACAGATCCACAATTGATTTTATAATAGCCTCGGACACACTGGGAGGAGTGTTCAGTAATGGGACAATTTAATTCTCTGGCTTTGGCGACCATGCGGCTGTAGCTTGTCATATGCAGTGGGTAGACATCCATGGTCCTAACATCTCACACATAAAGCCCAATATTGCAAGGAAGAATGGGAGGACACTTAAGTGGGAGAGCATTGATAAGTCAGTCCTTATCCCCCGGGTAGTGTCTAGCTGCCTCAAAGAAGTAGCAATATGTCTAGATCTAATCCCGGACCTCCAGATCATTATTGAGGCCTTATTTAGCTATTCTGCTAGAAGTGAAAAAGAATCTCTCAAAGAGCGATATGTCACAAAAAAACAAGGGCTAGAAATGGTTCGACCAGAATTGCACTAAAGCACTTTCTTATTTACATCAAATCCTTAAGTGTGTGCCCAAAGACCCAGCGCTTGTTAAACAGGCCCGCCCAAGGTATTCTATGGCCAGGAAAATTAGGCTAAAGATACTGAAGGAAGAAGCATGGGAAAAACTACTCAAAGCATCTATTACAAATAATGCGAGGGATTTTTGGGCAACGATCAATGCCCCATTTTAAAAACCAAATTCCGATCCCAACCTTGACAACCATGTGGATGAGGATTCATGGGTGGAGCATTTTAGTAAAATCTTTAATGGAAAGAGAGAGTATAACCGGACAATGGGCGAAGAGCCTGTCTCTCCACCTAACATTGCTCTCACCTTTAATAACCTTGAGATAGTGTAGATATGGCACAATGCACTAGTAATAAGGCGCCTGGTCTAGATGGCACCCCAATAGACTTTTTTTACAGATTGTCCTGATAGCACGGCAAAACTTATGGGCAGAGTGCTGTTAAACAGATTGGAGGCTTGGGCACTGACAAATAACACCCTGACACCGGCCTAATATGGCTTTAAAAAAGGTAGAGGCACCCAAGATCAATGTCTTAACCTGAGTCTACTCATAGCAAAGTACACCCACGCTAAGCATGGTCCTTTATACATGGCCTTCATGGACCTTAGCGCAGCTTTTGACTGCGTAACCCATTCCCATCTTTGGAGGGTCATGAAGGAAATGGGGCTAGACCATGAAATAATTGCTTTTTTAAGACAATTGTATTCGAAGGCCGAAGCGTGTGTAAGGTATGGGCAAAGGGTGAGAGCACCAGATGGTTTTCAATCTCTAGAGGAGTTTGGCAAGGGTGCATTCTCGGCCTTTTTTGTTCTCTTTATATACAAATGGTGTAGAGTCTCAACTGCTTGAATCAGCTATACATGTCCCTAAAATAAACAAGATACGTATCCCAATTTTAATGTACGCAGACAATGCAGTTTTAATTGCATGTATGGGAAGGGCTCTCCAGAAAATGTTAGATACCAAGGTAAAATTCATGCAAAGTCTTACAAACAAACAAATCTAACTTGTTCATTTTAATTGCAGGCCAAAAGGTGAAGACCCCCCTTCCTTTTTTATCTCTGATTGTAAAGTGGTGCAGACAGAGTTGCTCTCTTATCTAGGGGTGACTTTTGACTATAGATCATCCTGGATTAACATGCTGGCGAATCGAGGGATCGAGGGATCATGCATAAATTCCATCCATTAGTTCTCTAAAAAGTTGGGCACAAGACATCTAGATATCATAAGAAAGGTTTACGAGGCCAAATCTAGTGCAGTAGCTGCCTATGTTGCTGGAGTCTGGGGCTACGCCAACGCAAAGGTGATACAAACAATGAGGATTTTTTTTAGAAATCAATGATGAGCCTCCCAATCAGTTGCTCCAATTTTAATTTACATCACGAGCTGAATATCCCCTATATCACTGATCAAATAAACTTAGCACCTATCCTCCTTTGGCATTCAATATGGCGAAGACACACTGTGATTCTTAATCAACAAATGATCATGGATTGTTTATCTCTAGAACACACACAGAACATCCAGTGGTTAGCGTACGTTAAAAATACTCTCCATACTTTAGATCTAGGGAGTTCATATGAATCACCAGAAAATTGTGTTATCTATTTCGAATAAAGTTTTAAAAGCCCTCTTTTTAAAAATTGCTTTTGATATGAGAATGAACATTCAGAATAGTAAATCTACGGTCAGAGAGTATCTTGAAGCCCCAATGCAAGGTGAGGGGGTACCATCTTACCTGGAGTTTGTAACAAAACCCCGGCACAGATTTATTTTGTTAAGGTTTCGCCTTAATTATATTACATGTATGCTGGGCTTTCCTGCTGGCACCTATTCTATTAATGATCTCCCATGCTGCCCATGTGATGATTCCTCGTGCCAAACTGATTTGCACATTTTCTTCTGTTGTACATTTTATTGTAATCATCAAGAGAGATTTTTAATTCCAATTATGCGCAAGCACAATTCTACACAATGTCGCCCGGCCTTATATTTTTTACGAATGCTGCCCGACACTCTAACCTGTTATACTGTTGCCTCCTTTTTATGTTTGTCACTGAGAACAAGGAAATTGCACATTGGATGAGATGAACTAACTGTTTTTAGCAGTTTTTTATAGCTCTTATCTGTGATGGATATTTTAACTTTTATGATTCATTTTGTATAAATCGAATAAAGTAATCTGATGATTATGATGATGCCACTTTAACCCTCTCTGGCCAACCCAAATTAATTCCCAATTTAGGCAGACTCAAGTGCCTATCAATGCCACTCATTCTAGCATACTCTCTGGCCAAAAATACAAAGCTATGATCCACAATCCACACTCTAACTATTTTGAAGGCAAGTAGGAGTAGCATACACAAGAATACTGGAGCTTAATGAGACCATTTCCAAAATGAAAGGCAGTAAAAATGGAAGACAGGACCTGTTTTATAAAAATAACATATTTGATTGGACGGTCTAAATATTCAGGTACCTAGAATTTGGTAGTGATTTTGATAGATAAGTAAGTAAATCTGTGATTGGGTCTGCTATTTATTTTGCAAATGTTATGCTATTTTGGATATGCTTATATTTCTGAACTGTCAACCACAGTTGTTAGTTGAATTTGAAGCTAGTATGTTGCTTATAGAATATGTCATGATCTTTTGAACTACTTGCACAAGAGAGTGTTCCAAAGGGGGTTACTATGGAAACTGAGCTAAAACAGAATGGGGGAAGGGTTCTAAATAGGTTGTACTTTCAAAGATGAAAGCAGAGTGGTTTAAACACTTTCCATATTATAAAATACGTATTTTCTAAATCACTACTACTATAAAAAGTAAAATGTAAATGCAAAGTTGTAATAGTACAATATTAGATGGTTTAATGGTCTCCCTTTTAGCTTTGCGAATCCGTTGCAAAGTTATATGTGGGCCCACACTTAGCGTTTCAACAGGTTTGCGAATCTGCCCACAAACACAACCAGAATGGGCTTCTTAACAGGAGACTAAGAAAGGGTTAAAACAACTGACCATTGAGAAGTGGAAAAATAATACATATGAAAGGAAGATTATGATTTGATAAGTACATCAGTATTGCTGAAAAAAGAGTGGGAAAGATTGCTATTACAGGTTTGTTAGTACTGTGGTTGGTATACCATTCTTGTACTTTAGATGTGACACTTTGTGTAAGAGAAGAGTTTATGTGATACTGATTTCAAAATTGAAGAACCGCAAAGAAATGTAACAGGTATGTCAACAATGGTGTACTTTTAAAAAGGATATGTAATGACTGAGTTATGAATGCATGTAAAGTGAAAGAAAGTGTGAAGGTTACTTACATATCCAGTAACATAAGCAAGGAGACACAGATATACTCAGTTAAGTAAATAGTAAAGTATTGAACCAAACAGTCATCCAGTTCTATAATAACTATTATATGCATTTATACTGTCAGCTATACATCTATTTGACAATGAAACAGTCAGTAAGAAATCTAATTAGATACCAAGACAGTTAGAATTAGGAGACTGAAAAGTTTATTAGTGGAACATATTCATAAAGTGAATGTTCTTGACCCCTAAATATCATTTCAATCAGTTATCCCCAAATGGTATATCTAATTTATTGGTAAGTTTGTAGTTCAATGCACTACCTGTGCCTAGGGTTTGTAAATTAAATAGTACTACTGGAGTTGTAGTACTGATTGTGCTACCCAGAGAATTAGTCCTTCAAATATATGTCAGGCCTCTTACTAGAGAGCCTATTTGCGCAGTTTACACTGCTATGTTGAGTTACCATTTATAATGACCTGAAAAATGTAAGATTTGCTTTTATTACATAAAAATCATTCTTAAGGTAAGCTCTAGGTATCCAATAGGGCAGGGTGGTATGTGCTTAAAAGGCATATAGTTTGAACTTTTAGGCAGTTAGAAATGCATTTATATATTAATATACCCAGTTACATATTCAGTCAGCTAACTGTGCAACGACTGACAAACCAATTTCCAAACCCTAGAATAAGTCACACACCTAGTGAGAAAGTGACAGAGGCACTTACACATTTATTTATTTGCCTACACAACACTCATGTATCCAGCAGTTACAGAGCCAGTTAACCACAGAGTCACTCTAAAGAGCCAGTAAGCAATCAATATACTCATATACATACTCATATACAGGCTCATAGACTTAATTAGAAAGGTAATCATATAGTGATAAAATAACTTAGACATCCAGCGACACACTCCCATAGCGCAACTCACTTACCTATTTACTAAAGGATAGATCCACTCATACCCAATCAGGCAGTGACAAAGGCACTTCCACATTCGCTCTCACACCCTCCCAGCACTTATGTGTCTAGCAGTAGCAGAGCCAGCAGCACACACTTTTACATACTCCAATACTCACAAACACAACCTGTAAGCAAGCCATGCAGCCACTTATTTATATACACATTTACAGACCTATAGAGTTACAGAGAGAGAGACAGTCATATATAGACATATTTACATATACATCCAGTGACACAGCTACAGAAGAACTCATACACTCACACAGAACTCAAGTACTGGCACTCCTTGTCACCCATCTAGACAAGAAGGCCTTAAATAGGTTGATATATTACTGGCTCTCTCAGTAACTCTATATGTATAGGTCTAAAAGTTACTTTTGTACTACATACACGTTACCCGTAAGATAGGCTATAGGTAGGCTATAGGACAGGCTGTTATGTGCTTAAAAGGTAATACATGTATATGAAGTTTCAGTGAGTTACATGTTCACTTACAGACCTATATAACCAGGTAAACATCAAGTTTTCCACCCATACTGCAACTCCTAAACCTATTTTCAAAAACATTGAGTCACTCACACACCCAGTCAGACAGAGACATAGGTAATTACACATCCACACACTCACCCACACAGTAGTTATGTATCCATCACTAACACAGCCAGTTGCACACACAGTTTCACACGTCAAGTCACTAACATAACCAGTAAGCAAACCATACAGCCACTTACATGCACATTTACAGACCCATAGAGTTACTAAGAGAGCCAATCACACAGCGACATAGTTACTTACACATCCAGTGACACGACCACTGAGGGACTGATATACTCACTCTAATATATACTCAAGTACTGACACAACCAAGCCAGGCATCCAGACAAGTCACCCTTTAAACATGTCTCGGGTCTCCTACTGCAGAGCATGTATGTGCAGTTTATTACCAGGCCAACCTGGCATTTAAAACCCCTTGCAAATAAGTTACCCTTACGGTAGGCTGTAGGCAGGCACCAGGGACTGTGCCATGGGCTTAAAATCTAATAGATGTACTTTTAGGTTTAGTGAGTTACATTTGCTCTTACAGACCCATACACCCAGTTATATATCCAGTCTCTCACCCATAATGCAACTCACAGACCTATGATCAAATTATAGATCCACTAACACACCAAGTCAGACAGCAACAGAGGCACTTACACATTCACTCACACACACTGACAACACTTATGTATCCAGCAGTAACTGAGACAGTTCCACACACAGTTACATACCCCAAAACTCAGTAAGACAGCCAGGAAGAAATCTATACACCCACTCACAGACACATTTACAGACCCATACAATTACTAGAAAGCCATTCATATACTGACACACTTACTTACACATTCAGTGACACACACAGAGGGACTGATACACTCATTCAGATACGTACTCAAGTAGTGACACAACCAAGTCACCTATCCAGACAAGTAGCCCTTTAACGTGTCTGGGGTCTGCTACTAGAAAGTCTGTGTGGTCAGACTTACTGCCACACTGACTTGGTGTTTAAAATTCCTTGCCAAACTTTAATTTTTCTACAACATATAAATCACCCCTAAGGTAGGCTGCAGATAGGCCATAGGACAGGGTGCCATGTGCTTAGAAGTAAGACATGCACTTTGAGATGGAGTAGAACTGTTACGTTTTATAGGTCTGGAATAGTATGTTATATTGAATTATGTAGGAATTTAGTTGCTTGAGGTGTGGAGCATAAAGTGTTTACTGTATTTTATTTTTCTTATTTCTACTTGTGTTCTGAGAGAAGAGTTTAAAATGACGAAAAAGGAACAGAGGAGAAAAGCACAAAGGAAACAGTACTAACTGCAAAAACTGAGAACAAAAAAGGAGATTATGAACAGAACGTAGGTGGGAAAAACCATCTGCTGGTAGGAGAACTAAGGAATTTCTTAAAACGGTATTATGATGTGAATAAAAAGGAAGCTTTACCAACAACTCAGAAACAAAAAGCAGTAATTCATGTTCTAAGTGGAAAATGTTCTAAAAAAAACTCACCTGACAGCAAGACAGAAACAGTACAAAGATGTTTGAAAAATAATGTTTAGAAGTAGTGTAATGCAAAATGTAATTAGAAATATAAAGCAGTGTAAGAGAAGAACAGCTAAAAAAACACATAGAAAGTGTAGTAGGTAAAGCATTTGCCTTGAGGCGTAAAGTATTTATCTTAATACTAAAAAGAATAAGCACACTGAGAACACTGGGTAAAACAGTGTTGTCTATGAAAATAAAAAGCCATAAGAAAAGACTTGTTAATAACACAAATTTCTGTAAAGCCTTCAGATGAGAATGGAAACATACATCTAGTACTGAGCATTTCTTTAAAAAGAAAGTACTTCCAAAAGAACACATTAGTTCATGCAGTTAAAACAACTGCTTGATTCTATTAGGTAAAATACAGTACTCCCATTACAAAAGAGGAGATGGTTCATAGAAATAGCAGTAGGGGTACAGAAAGGGGTAGACATGCTCCTATGTATAAATGGGAGTGCAGTAGTTTTTGCAGTGCTTGCTAGGAGTCAATTGTTATAATAAGAGACAGTCTAAGAACATTTCCAAATAAGAGTGTCAACCAGAAAATTGCAATTTTGCAAGGTTTAGATTCACGTGAAGTGAGAAAACTGACTAATCTAACTCTCTAACTCAGAGGTTCCCTGCCAGCAACCTCTGGCAGACATCTGGTGGTGCTGGGGTGGAACTTTATTCCCCTGACTATCACGTGGACGAAGCGGGCCAGAGACTCCCTCCAGTGCTTTTCAGCATGGAATGCTATCCGCAGCACAGGCTCCCTAACTCAACGGTTCCCTGCCCACATTCTCTGTCATACTCTTGGTGGCACTGGGTTGGGACTTCATCCCGCAGGCTGCCACGTGGATGAGGCAGAGCCAGAGACTCCAGACAGTGCTCTTCAACGTGGACCGCTTCCCACAATGCAGGCTCTATGACTCAGCAGTCCCCTCCCCGCATTCTCTGGCAGACCTTTGGTGGTGGGAGGGTGGGACCTCATCCCCCAGACTGGTATGTGGATGAGGTGAGGCCAAAGACTCCTGACAGTGCTCTTCAGCGCTGACTGCTTTCTGCAGCACAGGACTTTTGCGTCCGGGTGAAGACCAGGCCCATTTTCACCCGTCATCTCCCAGAGGAGGCTGGGCTGCCCCCTTTCATCTGCCACCAGATGTACTGAGCATTCACTTTTGAGAAACTCAATTTCTATATCTAATTAATTGCACCCATACTTTTGCTGTCCTACCAATTGGTGGTCTACTTTTTGCTGGTTCATCAACAGGAAGCTGAGGGCTGCTAGTACAAAATCAACACTGGGCACTACCCTTGACATCTTCGTGTAGCAAGCCATGGGGGTCATCAGCAGGGAAATCAATCTCGCCAAATGGTTCCTTGCCTGAGCTGGCACCTGAGCAATCATATGTCCCCCTTGAGCTCAATATGTTGACTAATATGTCTGCCCCCAACATTGACTCACCGTGCTAACTATGAGCTATGATGCTCTGATCACACCACCTGGGGCAAATGTTCTGGGTGCCACCATGGCCTCAGAGCTTGGTGACCATTCTAGCAGTGCTCAATCATTATCTTTCCTGACCAACACAGGGAAGACAAAAAGCCTAGGGGGCAAGAGGAAGAGGGTGAAAAGGGGGGGCAAGTCCAAATCCCCTTGGCCCCAAGCCCCTGTTTCAAACCCAGAACCTAACTCCCTATATTCAACCTATAGGAAGGAGACTCTATCTGCCTTAGCTGTGGAAGTGTATTGGGTTAAATTTTAAACCACTTTGAGAAGGCGGAGGAAGCATTAGCTAACCTTAGGGACATCTTGCTGGTGCATTGTTCTGCAAGTTCACTGCCACCTGATTCAATGGGGACTACCACTAACATGGCTTCATCTGATTAGTCCAAGGCCCCTGATACTCCAGACGGCATCTCATTGGGAAGAGAAAGAGGTCTTAGCCAAAACAGGCCTACTGTTATGCCCAGGCTGGGCCCGTAGGATGCTTCTGGAGTTAGAGGTGTGTCACAGACTCATCCCACAAGGCCCTTGGTCATCCATAGCACTAGCTCTGGCCTCACTCTGCCCATCCCATCCCCCTAGGATGCACACACTGCATCTCCCTCCCCAGGTGACCCCCTTTGTAGTTATATTGAAACCCGTTCCCCCATTAAGCTGTGGTATGCATGAAGACCATGACAAACTGATTAACAAGGTGGTTCAATGGACTAATAGCAGACTGGGTGTCCCAGAGTTAGTGCATGGCCAGATTAGCCTTGCTAGTAGAGTCCCATGGGTAGACAACACTCCAAAACATGCTGAATCTGATTGTATTGCCATTAGTTTCAGAGATAGAAGTGTGGCAAAGGATACTTTGACTAAGTTCAATTTTGCTGGGCCACAAACAACAGCTATTGAGGCACTTCCTCTTGGATATTTTTACAAACATCAGACATGTCCGTTCACTCCATTGCTGCCCGGAAATCCTGCCCCTACCTTTAACAGGTTTACAACCACTTCACATCTGGATCAACTTGACTGACTTCCTGGCATAGCGACCCTCCCTGAAAAATGCTACTCGCCAGTGTAGTGTGGACCGTCAAAGACTGCCGGAGTTTCCATGTCTGTCTCGGCTACCAGTGACATGTCAACTTCCAACCAGGGCAGTGGAACTATCATAACCTAATCAATATTGATAGCCTCATGGAATGTTGCCGGTTTGTCAAGCAAGTGGGCAGGCAAGATTGGCTCGAATTAATTGAACTCAATGCGGTCATCTGTCTACAAGGGACCTGGCTCATAGACTCTGTTTTCATAGATGGATATACATACCTACTTCACACCAGCCATTGCAGAAACTATGTGACTGGCCAAGTGCGGTCTTACTACCTCCATCTCTCTTACATGCCCGTTATAAACCAGCCCCTCCCTTTATCATTCACCAGGAATTTTGGAGGGATTAAGAGTTGGTCAACGGTAGAAGAAACTACCTTTTTAACTCAGTTGGTGGCGTCCTCACTCCCTGACTTCTTGAAATGCCTAGTTGATGAATATAAGCAGGGCTGTGATATTGAGCTTCATAAAAGCTTTAACAGGATCTGTGGTGCAGCTTATGACTTGTTTCTGTTCCCTATTAAAACAGGCAGCAGGCCGCCTAACAAGATATTTGACTTAAATTATACCAAGGTTCATAACCAGTTATTAGCTGCCCTGAAGAAGATACCCAAAGATCAGGATGGGGTTTCAATCAGTAAGACCCTGTATGAAAATACCCTTAGAGTGAGGAAGAACACTGTCGTGTTCAGGTCCCCAAACAGATGACACAGACACCGTAGCGTCAGGTACGCCTACCTTTATTCCTTTGATTCTCTTCTCCTATTTCCATCCCCTTTACTATCCTCCTCTCTTCTCCTTACTCCTTCTCTGCCTCTTTCCCGTTTCCGGTTCCCCCTTTCTTGTTTCCTCTAGTGGAGGGTCCTAGTGCCCCACACATGAGCTCTACTATATCATTACAAAGACCATCAGAGAAGAAGCCTATTCCTCCCTACTGCAAGCAAGTGCGCTAGGAGACAGCAAAGTATTTTGGGTAAGAGTAAATCACAATGATTTTGAGAAAGTGAAAAACCATGGTATTGATATTGTGATTCCTCCTGGAATTTAGCGCACTCATTTTACAAAGCTCTACGCTGACCCTGACATGGAGAATATTTCCTCCCCAGACCACACCCCTGTTAGCCCAACTGGTCGCTCACAGGTTCTCCTACAACCTCTCAGCCCCATATGACATTCTTGCTGGCCCACAGATTTAATTGAGCAAGGTTTTGCTGGCAGTAGCAAGCTGACTGGTTGGGTGAGCCCCTGGCCCAGATGGGATCCTTTTAGATATGTTTAAGGCCAATACTACACTGTGGGCCACACTCCTGACCAACGTTCTCAATGATGCCCTAGCTATTGGCCCACCTAGGAGTTAGTCCCATATCACCATTATTCTCATCTTTAAAAAGAGCTCACAAGGCAATCCACAATGCTACCACCCCATTTTGTTGATCAATTGGACCGCCAAGATTGTGGGGTGAATTTTGCTGGACTGCCTACAGACTTGGGCCAATGGACATATTGTACTTTCAGAGGTCCAATTTGGCTTCCGTCCCATTCTAGGAACAGTGAAGCAGTCTCCTAATCTGTACTTCTTTTTTTTTTTTTACAATCTTTTTATTAACAAAAATAAACATATCAGTCACTTACAAATTTCAGATCTTTTAGAGTTACAGTGGCACAGCTTTGGACTCTTAGACATTCGTATCACTTAACATGGCACAACAGATCAGGAGCGTACATTTTCCCCACGTTCTTGGGTTAGCCTTTCCTCAACGGAAGGATAGGTTGGGGGCTCACAGATGTTACCACGGTAAGCATTCCAGGGAGACCAGACCGCCGCCCACTTCCTGGGGCACTCCCTCGAGACATACACTATCTTCTCCTGCAGCATACACCAGTCCATGTCTCTCTTCCACGCGCCAAGCGTTGGCGGCGCCCCCGCCCCCCACAGCCGTGCTATGTTACGCTTTGCAATCACCAGCCCCAGTATTACCCATATTCTGCCCTTTACCGGCAAGTCTGTGGGCTCCCAAATGTTTAGGAGGCAGCGTTTGGCTTCAGGCCGTAACTGCACTCCCCACACCTTGCTCATACAGTCGTGTATTTTTGCCCAGTACGTGCAAACTCGTGGGCATTTCCAGAGTATGTGAAGAAACGTGCCCCGTTCCCCACAGCGCCTTCGACAAAGCTCATCCGCACTCCTTCCCATCACTTTCAGCCTGGTGACCGAGACAAACACCCGGTGTAGTATTTTGAGTTGTATCAGCCGTAGCCTTGCCGAGATCGCCACTTCTTTGGGAGAGGAGAGCGCCTCCCTCCATTCCTCCTCGTCTATTTCCAGGGCGTCCGCCTCCCATTTCCCTTTGAGTAAGCTCAGTGGATCTGGGGAGTTGTGTATGAGCTTCTTATATGTGAGGGATATCGCCCTATCTGGTAAATGCCCATCCAGCAGTCTATCCTCTAGGGGGAAGGATTCTGGGAGCCCCGTCCCCAGTGGGATGTTAGATTGAAGGGAGTGCCGGACCTGCAGGTAGCGGAAGAATTCCGTGTGCGCCAGTTCATACGACTGCTGGAGGGAGGCGAAAGGCACCATCCCCCCCGCCCCCCAGAGGTCTCCAATACGGGATATACCGATCAGATCCCACTTGCGGAATCCCTTAGTGCGTCCCAAGGACCCAAGCCTTTCTGATGCCCAGAGCGGGGTTGCCTTGGTAAGCTTGTCAGCCCATCCTAACTTCCGGTTCGCGATGTGCCACAGTTGGACCGAGTGTCATGTGGGGCTCGTGAGGTGGAACTTATTAGGTCGTGAATAGAGTGCAGCCTCAAAGTTGCCCCCAGGGAGGAGCCATCTATCCATCCCATACCCGGGTTCATCCCCGCTACCATATGTGCCCTGATTAATGGCAGCGAGGTGCGCTGCCCAGTAATATTTGCGGATGTCTGACAGTGCTATGCCCCTGTCATACCACCCCAAGGTCAGTTTCGAGAGAGCAATGCGCGGTGCGCCGCTCCACAGCAGGTCCCACAGAGCGGTCTCAATGTCTGTGAAGTATTTGTGCGGTACCAAGTCCGGGTAGTTTTGGAGCGCATATAAAAACCGCGGTAATGCCATCATTTTAAAGAGGGCCGCACGGCCCAGCAACAATAGAGGGAGCTTCTTCCAGGCTGCCGCATCGCTCTGAAATCTCTGCAGGGGGGGCTTGAGATTGTTGTCAAAACGCATTTTTTCGTCTCCGGAGATGTAGATTCCAAGATATTTGAACCCGGCCGTGATTGTCTGGATCGGGCATCCACGAGGAATAGACGGTGGGCTCCCCCAGAGCACGTAAAGCAATGACTTTCCCCAATTGAAACTATACCCGGAGTTTTTCCCAAAGCTTGTAAGGATGTCTAAGGCCACCCGTAGCGATTTAGCGGGGGAGGCAAGATAGAGGAGGATGTAATCTGCATACAGCGAGATCCTGTCCTCCCATCCCTCAGCCCATTGCAGCCCCCGTATGGAGGGGTCCTGTCTGATCCAGGCTGCCAGAGGCTCCAGACAGAGTGCAAACAGCAAGGGCGAGAGGGGGCAACCCTGTCTTGTCCCCCTTTCAAGTGAAAAAACCCCAGAGATCTTATTATTGACTACCACCTGCACCAAAGGTTCAGTATAGAGGAGGCGTACCCACCCAATAAAGCTGGGGCCAAAGCCCAATCTTGCGAGGACTGCCATCATATAAGGCCACTCCAGCGTATCAAATACCATAGCGGCATCAAGTGATACTACTACCGTGTCTTCCTGGATCGTGTGCCGGCGTCCCATCACTCCGTGGAGCTGCCGCAGATTGAGGGCCGTGTTCCGGTGCGGCATAAAGCCCGACTGGTCGGGGTGAACTAGCTTAGTGATGACAGGTTTGAGCCGATTCGCCAGGAGCTTAGCCAGTATCTTAGGTTCGGCGTTCAACAACGAAATTGGCCTATAGGAGGAGCAGCAGTCCCTGGGTTTCCCGTCCTTGGGGATAACCACCAGGGTGGCAATGCGTTGGTCTCTCGGTAGTTTCCCATGCGCCTTGCTGTCTTCGAACATGCTTTTGAGCTGCGCTCCCAGGCAGTCAGGTCGGAGCTTGTACAGCTCAATTGGCAGGCCGTTCGGGCCCAGGGCCTTTCCGGGCCGCAGATCCTGAATGGCTTTGGCCATTTCGGCGACGGTGAGGTTGCCTTCTAGGGTTTCGCGATCTTCATCGGAGAGCACAGGCAACCTAATGTCTAATCTGTACTTCTTAATAAGTAAATGCCCTGTGGCCAAGAAGGGTTAGCTGTACCTGGCATTTATGGACTTGAGCTCTGCTTTTGACTCTGTTAACAGGTTAAAACTGTAGAGCATTTTGATAGACATGGGGGTCAACCAGTATATAGTTAATTTCCTTAGAGAGCTTTACAACGACATCACTGTCAGTGTGAGATATGGCCCGGGGAGACAACAACAGCCTTTAGTCTGGCTAGTGGTGTATGCCAGGCCCCGTTCCTCTTCTCACTGTATGTAAATGTCCTGGAGGAAAAGCTATTTAGAGCTTAGGGAGAACTGTCCCGGCATAGGCAATCACAGTGTTCCTACGCTAATCTACACTGATGATACTGCCCTAATAGCCAGGACAGCAATCGGTCTACAACGCTTGCTGGACTGTTTCTGTCAGTTCATGATCAGCCTAGACTTACGGGTCACCCCGGCCAAAATACAGGTGCAAGGTAAAGGGATAGCACTGTCTTTGTAGTCAGCAGCATTAAAGTCAGTACTGTCTCCTTGTTTTCCTACTTAGGAATTCCTTTCAACATGCATCTAACATGGGGTCCCTTGAAGTGCAGAAGAGCCGTTGCCTTTTCCAAAGCTGTTGAGGCTTTCCTCAACTTTGCCCATAGACTAGGTTAGAAGCCCATTAGGGAACTCAGGGGCATATTTACAATAAAGTGGTGAAGCATGTCTTTAAGCCAAGCAGGCTAATGACACACCTCATCACTTTGGAAACGCAAGGCTGTACCATATTTACTAGAACATGGTGCAGCCTCGCATTTCCCCCTGCGCTGGTGCTAACTTTAGCTGCCTAGCGCTAACATTTTAATAATTGCTGAGAAAACGCTATAAGTTACCTTTTTTAAATTTGATATTGCAGAGCTGCTTTTAATTTACTTATAATCTCTCCGCACTGTGATGATATGCTTTTTAACAGCTGTTTACATCCAACGTACCATAAAGCTGAGTGTTACTGTGATTATGTAACAAGTGATGTGCATCCATTCTTATTTGTCTGGATGGATTTTTATGTTTTTTAACAACTATTTATCTAATGGTTTTTTAGTAATTTTTAAGATTATGTTGCTTATTGTATATGGACTTATATGATGCATGTGTTAATGTTCTCTTATAGTCTAGATAGATCAAATAAAGTTATACTGAATGATTTATTTACAAGGACACTCATTTGCATATCTATCCAAGAAAGTGTGCAGAAGCACTTTTAATCATTTTTTAATTTTGGCTATTCATCACTCCTGCCTTACGTTTGGGGAAAATGAATAGAGCTCTCTTGCATGGTACAGTAGCAGAGGTAGAAAAAGTTTGTGTAGATGTTCAGTTTCATTTTTTGGGTCCTGAAGAGGAGTCTAGGGAAAATGAGGAGTTGGTAAGTGCAGGTGTAGAGGCAGTGGCGGCTCCTCAAGGGAGTGCTTCGGGTGGTGAGGCAGGGGAGGGACAGGGTAGGGGGTGGTAAACTCCGGCATACGGCTGCACGGAGTTAAGTAAATAAATAAATAAATAAAACAAATTCCTTACGAGTGCTGCATCGCCATTTGGCGTTTCAGCACACACAATCTAATTTGTTTCATTTATTTATTTATTTACTTATCTCCGTTCGGCCGTGTGCCGGAGTTTACTACCCCACCATGCCCCTCCCCCACCCCAACTCACCGCCCCACAGCACTTCCTCGAGGAGCCCACATTGTGTGGAGGTACAGGACACAAGTATTAGAATTGATAACCTTACGCAAGAGATTGCAAAGTTTAACACAGTTTCTTCAGAGAAACCTACCTCGAGCTTGTATTTGTTGTCGTAGCACTCACTACAAAAGCCAAACTTACAATGTTGTTTTGTTGTAAACAACTGAAAAAGAGAACGGAGATACGTGGCAAGAATTTGCTGTCTATTAATTTGTAGAAGAACGCTTTGATTTGTCAACATGCATGTGAGTATTGCAAGGATAAGTTAGAGGATAACAAAATGGCAGCTAGAGCAATGCATAACAAGTTAGAATTGGTATTAATACCAGAATAACTTCAAGAATTGTTTATTAATCAATTCTCATGCAATATATAGACACCCATTTCAGGCAATAGTTTGTATAGAACCAAAGATAAGGAAGCTGCTACCAACTAAGCTGCAGAAAGGCCTCAGAGGAAAATATATCTGCTTACCTTTAGATTTTAAATGGAATATTGAAACTGAGTGTGTAGAGAGAGAAATTGATGAACCACTTATCCTTCTAGTAAATGTTGTGCCTACCAAAACCAAAAAGATCTGGTAAGAGTTAGTGGATGGTAATAAAGTTTAAAAAAGCTACATTGTACCTGAAACAAAATAATATTTATTACAAAAATATTGATCTTGTTTGAGATGTAACTTGTATGGAGGATGAGATATTACTATCAGGTGGACAGTTTGAAAAAAAGGAAGGATTCACAGTATAGTGTTCATCCACTGCATTCCAAAGAAGTTATTAGCGATGCTATTGATCTCTTCGAAATGAAACAAGCAAAGGAGATCAAATGAGTGTGTGGGAGAAAGGTTTAGTAGTTCGCTGTTTTCTACAACTATTTCCCTCTAGAGAAGGTGGCCAGCATGATGACCACCCCATACAAATACCAGCAGCTGAGTCAACCAGATTTTATACAGAGGACGCTAGATTTCACCAGTTTTGTTTCCATACATATTCCATCTATTATTTCAGAGTGACTTGTCTGGACTATCATATGCTGCAAACAACCTACTGAAGACAGAAGTCAATCTACAAAGTCTCTCGGTGAATGAATTTGTTGACAAAGTTCATGGTAAGGAGGAAAAGTTGGAATACAATTTGATTAATTTGATATCATGTGAACAAAGGACCAACGAGTATTGGTATCAAGGTCATGGAGAACTGAAATGCATGTTGCGAAACTTCGGTGCACCCACTTGGTTTGTGACAATCAGTTGTGCATAGTATGGGTGGGATGATCTACCTGAGTTTTTGAGAGAAGCCATCTCAAACATTAAGGACATCAATGTGAAGACAGAAGGAGAATGTTGCTCTTTGGATCCAGCTAAAGTTTGTAGATATCGTAACTGCAGGCTTCAAACCATGCTGTCTTTCATCTGCAACAGAACAAATTCTACTCTTGACAAAGTAACTGATTAATTTTGGTGTACAGATTACCAAGCTAGAGGTGCTCCTCATATTCACATATTGTTATGGATAAAAGATGCACCTAAATTTGGAACAGATACTGATGACACTGTACTCTCTTTCATAAAGCAGTATGTGACATATACCATCCCAAAGGACAGTGGTGAAATAGGCCTGAGATGGCAAGTTTTGCACTTTAAGGCATACATAAATGTGGCACATATTGTCCTCGAAGATTAAGGGCTAAAGGAAAACTTTACACAAGGTGTTCTTTTGGATTTCCAAGATGTGTGATTTCCAAAGAAAAAGTGAACAGTCTTTTCTATGCAGTGAGAAATACACTGACTTGAAAATCACATAAAAACATTTACAATCTTAGAAGAACAGAGGCCTCCAAATATATTAATGACTATAATCCTGTGATTCAAAAAATCTGGAATGCTAGTATGAACATTACAATGTGTGGCAGACAACTACATAGCTGTTGCTTAATATGTGACCTCCAACATATCAAAATAGGAGAAAACTGAGATGAAGGCGCTGTGGGAGGAGACTTCTGCTGAAACGTGTTAAACCAAGATATTGTACAGCTTCAGTATGAAGATGCTTTCTCAAATTGAAGTTCGGTCCTCTAAATGCTGTGATTGGTTGAGCTTAGTCAGTTTGTATTTGAAGTCAAGGGGAATTGTTTGGGTATGTCTAGGCCTCGCAAGCATGCAAAGTGGAGTGTTGATCTTTTCTGGAAATTCAGTATCTAGCAGAGTTCTACCAGGAAAGTACAGACATTTTGAAATCAATATGTTAGACACGTTTTAACCAAGAAGGAGTCCACATCTAGAAAACATGTGCCTTCATGAAATACTTCAATATTACAGATATAGAAACAATGTAACAGAAAACATAGATGAAGGGAAATGTGCAGTATTTGGTTTTGAAGGTTGTTTGGTCCAACACATAAAAGGAAGTCTGATTAACCACAGAAAATGTGTATGCTAAACTCCTGATAAAAGAGAGGTTTTTTTTATTTGACACTTTTACCACTCTTCAAGCTTTGGCATTCTGAATTGGAATTACTCTGAGGTTTTGACTGCTATGAGGATTCTTTCAACACTGTGAAAGACAACGTTCAATGTTTGCAAACTATTTGAGAATTTTAAGTGATGAGATTGAACAAGAAGAAACAATTGCTGCCGAGATAGATAAAGAGTCTTCACAGAGCAGCCAAAGTACAGGACCACTATGTCAAAATCCTCTTTGACAACGAATTATTGAAAATGAAGCTGCCAAAGCCATAAATGAGGTGGAAACTGCAATGCAATTAGCAAGACAGGAAAGTTTTGATTTGGAACAGTTAGGTGGACAACTGAATGATGAGCAAAATAAATATATATGGAAGTAAAAATGACAATTGTGCAAGGATTCCTTCATGTGAAAAAACAGCGTACATGCACATAATTTAAGCCAATACTATTATATGTCAGAGGTCAAGCTGGCATGGGGAAAAGTTTATTAATTGAAGTTCTCACTGCTTTCCTACAGAGGACTACAGACTCTAATTTGTCATGTGAAGTAACAGCACCCACTGGATTAGCCGCACACAACATTAGAGGAATTAATTTACATCGACTTCTTATGCTGTCTGTGGAACATAACAACAACCTGGAGTACCAAAAGTTATCAGTTGAAGCTTTTCATGAAGTCTTAAGAGTACTGAAGAAATTGGAACATTTAATCATTGATGAGTTGAGCATGGTCTCAAACTTAATTCTTGCTTTTGTGCACTTGAGAATGCAACAGATTCTAAAGACAGACTATGATGTGCTGTTTGGAAGCAAGCACTTAATTATGTTTGGCCATCAACCACAACCTACTCCTGTGAAAGGACAGCCTGTGTTCAATACATTTCTCCATGATGAAACTCGAAATTCTTTGAGAAGTATTGTAAATTTAAACATTTGGTTCAACTTTCAATACAAAGAACTTCTTAGGAATCTGCAAGCATTTGACATTGAATATGGAAATATTCTCAAAGATATTAAAGTAGGAGTTCTCACAAAAGAAGAAAAATGTCAGTTAGAAAGTCAACTTTGTAAGAATCTGTTTGCGATGAGCAAGACAGCAGCAGAGCTTATATTTAGGTTCATTCAAGAAGGAAAATTGATTGACTGTCTACTGCCTACACTTCAAGTGTGCTCCTGTTTAATGAAGAATTACTAAAATTGGGGAAAGAAGACATTTTGCAACTTACAGCAATAGACAAAATGGAACACCACGTTGTTACAGAACTCTTAAATTATAAACTGCAAGTGAAACTGGATTAATTGGTAAAGTCTATATCCAGCACTGCAGGACTAAAAAATATTGATAAGTCTGCAAGAATTGTGGAGTAATTTTATGTAGAAATGTAAATGTTGACGAAGGATTCGCATATGGTACGATGGATAAAGTGATTGATTTAATGAATTTTCAAAATAAGAATGAGGTTGAATATTTAGCAATAAAATATCATCATATTGATGGATAAAGCAGATTTGAAGGTATAATGTATGTTTTTTGCTTGTAAAAGACTTGAATGTTCGTTAGGAGCAGTTTCCAGTTTCTCTAGCATAAGCTGCGACTATCCAGAAATCTCAAGGTTTGGGTGTAGAAGCAGCATTTAATAATATTGGTAGTACTGTATTTAAAGAAGATATGGCATATGTAGCTTTATCCCGAGTGAGAACATTGTTTACTTTGTATTTAGTTTGTTTTAATGACAGCAAAGTAAGTGCTGATTAGGCCTGGGTGGTAAATTCCATTCCGCTCGTGGAATTTGGGCAATTCCAGCGTCGCTGAACTTTTCCCTTGTTTGCGCTTTAAAAATGCATATTTGCGCACGCGGGAGCGATTTACTGGTATCCCTGCATTCACCGATGAGTTTTCCTATCAGTTCACGTGAGCCACGAGATTTTGGTAGACGGCCGCGCGATCCCATGAGAGTGTGTGATCGTGAACACGTCATCCAGACGCGCCCATGTTCGCGAACAGGAAACACGCATCGCGAGCAAGCGGGACAAGTGAAAGAAGATGGCTGCGCCAATTGGCGACCGCATTGGCAAGTTTGTGAGATGTTTCCCCCGAGCACGCAAACAGAGTTCGCGAACAGGAAAAACGCATCGCGAACGGGCGGAACAAACAATTCCGCATCTTCGCAGAAACTTTGCGTGCTCGTGGAGATTTTTTACCATTTCACGGAGCTTTGCGTAGCGCGACTATGCAAATTCCGCCCACCCCTAGTGCTAATCCAAGTTGTGTTAAAGAATACAATTGGTTAAGAAGGGTATGTGCTCCTTGTTTAGGGCAGTATCTCATTCATGAAAAACAGATAATTTGTCCAAAATGAAAGCTTACAAAGGATTGTACTGATGTTGCTGTAAAGAAGGAATAGAAGGAGAGCAAGGAAGCTGCTAAGAAGAAAAAAGTTGACAATAAGGGAGATACTGTAGGTTACCAGTTGTCAAACCCTTCTGGTGTGAACTGCTATGCAAATGTTGTTCTCAGCGATCTCGTTTTTAATTACCACATCGTGTAAATGCAAATAAATAAGAAACCACAGAAGAGATTATGTTTTGCACAACGTTTACATAGTGATAGGACTGTAAATCATTGTGCTTCCGGCATTCAAGATCTAGTAGATATATGTAGTGGATCAGAACAATTTTCTCACAACACTAAACAAGATGCCCAGGAGTTTATAATGGTTATCCTTGAACTTTTACAAGAAGAAGAAATAAGTATTGATGACTTATTTGGACAGAGTTACTCAAGCTCCCATGAGTGTGAAGATTGCTCTTTCACGTCAATTATACAAATAGATTCTGAGCAATGTTATATATTTAATACTACCAGATTGCAAAACTGTGTTTTTTAACAGATTTTTCAAAAATGCATACCTAAACAATATCTGCCCAAATTGTCAATCAGTTGTTTTCTCAACATTACTTGTTCGAAGAAGGGAAAAGTATCTTATATTAATGCTACAATGATGCAAAGCAGATGGAGCTAAATTGGAAACAGAGATTCCGAACTTCACAGCTGGACAAATATCTATTTCTGGTAGAACTTATACTACTATAGCTAACATCTTTCACAAAGGTCTTAGTGTAACATCTGCACACGATACTATCTGTGAAACTGGATGGATGTAATGTAATGACAGCAACCTTAAATTTAACCCCTTGTGTGCCCATGACGAGCTGGACTCGTCATGGGCCGCGGTTGCGCTGTGCCCATGACGAGTCAAGCTCGTCATGAACCCCGCCCGCTAATGCAACGCCCGGCACAGGGCGAGGAAAGGGTGTGGCACACAAGGGGTTAAACAACATCTGCCTTTTAAGCTACAAAACGCTAATCTCATGTTTCTTCAACCAAAGTTCTAAGAAGAGTTACTGTTAAAAAAAGTGGTATAGTATATTTGTTCTACATGGATTATCAGTATTTATAACATCATTTGGACTACCTGAGGTTAAGTCTTTATAAGAGTTTTCATATTCCACTGTGCTTTATATCTATTAGCACTATTGTACCACTTTTAATAATAAAGGATTTTTTTATCATTTAGATTAGTTGAGCAACTATATGTAAAACAATTCATTAAATAATTGTAGTAAGTGCAATGCATAGTGTTACTTATTTGTAGTGAGATATTATGCAGTTCTGTTTTTTTCTAAAATCTTCATGATAGTTCTTTTCCCTATTATTCGAGAAGGAATCTTTACACATTGTTTATGGTGTAAAAGTATAGAACCCAAGAACAGTAAAAAAGGGAAAATGAAATGCTTTAATCTAATACGTTACTATTACAGCATAAGACATGTCTACTGTTTTGTTTATAATATGAATGTATGCATTGCACAAATAAAACGTTTATTGTGTAGTTTTGTCAAACATAATATTAACTTACAATTATGTTTTTCTTCTTTTATACAGATGAATGGCACAATCTACTGGAGAAATGTACTTTACTAATTATTTCTTACTCTGTTCTTGGACAAACTTACATTCTAAAGGTACACACTCAGGCAGATAGTGATACAGCTACTGAGATATCCACACACACACACACTGATGCAGTCACTAACACACTAGTCACACACTGGTACATGCACTCACAAGACCACTCACTTACCCATGCAGCCACTGAGTCATCCACTCACTCACCTAAACAGCTACTTAGACATCTTCTAACCCACCCATACAGCCACTCACATACCAATCACTAATCCATACAGTCACTGATACACCCAGTCACTTGCCTATAAAACCATTGAGACACCCATATAGCCCCTCACATACCCACTGACTCACCTATACAGTCACTGGCACATCTACACACTCACCCATACAGCTACTAACACATGCACTCACTCACCCATACAGTCACTGATTCACCCACCGATTCACCCATACAGCCAATAATGCACCCACTCACTCATATGGCTACTAACGCATGCACTCATACATCCATACAGCTAGTAACACACCCAATCACTCACCCATACAGTCACTGATATATCCAGTCAATCACCTATGTAACAACTCATACACCCACTAACTCACCCATAGAGCCACTCAGATACCCACTCATGCAATCACTCATACAGTTTACACACATACTCACTCACCCATACAGTCACTCACATACCCACTCACTTGCCCATACAGCTACTGAGAAAGCCACTCACTCACCCCTAAAGTCACTGACACATCCATTCATTCACCCATAGCAACTCACTCACTTACTCACTCACCCACACACCCACTCACCTATACAGATATTCACACACCCACTCACTCACCCATGCAGCTACTAACACATGCACTCACTCAACCATACATTCACTGACACACCCACTGACTCACCCATACACCCACTTACTCAAACACATGGCTCCTAACACACACACTCACTCACCCTTACAGGTACTAACACACACACTCACTAACCCATACAACTACTAACAAATACACTCACTAACTGATACGGACATTCACACACCCTGTCATTCACCAATACAGCCACTCACACACTCACTCATAAATTCACTGAGACACCCAGTCACTCACCCATACACCCACTAACATACCAACTCACTCACCCATATTACTGTAGGAAGCTGGCTATCTATATAGTATACTTAAACAAAGTACACGGTGCATAGAGTCTGTGAGACCCAGATTAGTATACAGAGGCAAAAGTAGGTAATACTAACACTCTATTTGTAGTAGTGCGGTAGCGCAGTTAGGCTTATCAGAGTGTAGTGCTAAGCATTTTTTATACTCACAGAGGCAATAAATGAGACAAACACTCAAGAAAAAATCCAAGAACAATTTGGAAAAATAACTTCAATTTTTATATAATTTTTATGATCAAGAACTTCGTTCACAGGTAAGTACTTTTTTAGTTATGAATTTTCAAAGTTTAGAAAATAACTTACTGTTATGCGTAATTAGACAGAATGAAAGTCTATGGAGAAAAAATACATAAATGTATATAAAATCATAGTCAGCTTCGGGGATTCATCCAGTCACTCACCCATACAGTCACTCATTCATCCATACAGCCACTCACACAGTCACTCTTACCTATACAACCACTCACACAGCCACTCACCCACCCATACAGCCACTCACACACCCATTTACTCACACATACAGCTGCTCATACACCCATTCACTCACCTAGAGAGCCAATCACACTAGCACTTACTCACCCATACAGTCACTCACACACTCACTCACTCACTCACCCATGCAGCCACAGTTTTTCTTTCTTTAAACAAGGCAAGGCGGTTCCAAAAAAAACCTTTGTTTTGAAACTTGCTTTTTTGCTGTTACTGAAGTTTTTTTTATTTTTGGGTGTATTTTGTAATTTTTAAAGCAGCAGCTTGAAAAATAGAATAAAAATGTGCAGAACTTTTGTGCAGCAAGTTTTAAAAAGCCCCTAAAACATTAACATCTGTGGCACAAAATGGCTCCATGTCTTCCAAATCTGGGATCGCAGCAGGAAAGGCTTGGGTCCCAGGCACTAGAATTATGTCACCAACAGCTAGCTGCCCCATAGCAGGTATTGATCCTGATCCTGCTTCTTGTTCTTGTTCTGCTCTGAACAAATGGCTGGGATGAATAATTTGTAGGTGTTTCAGCATGGAGGTGGTTCCCTGGCTGTGTTTTTCATCGGTGCATCTTGATAGAATTTTTTAGAACAACATACACTGCACCTGTCTCACAAAACCATATTTTCCCCAGAAGGAATAATCAAAAAATCCCAAACTATGCTCTCTTTTCATTTTGGCAGCTGTTTCTCCTCAGTAGAAGAACTGTGGTCCACTGGGTTTGGGGCTGCCATTTTTAAAAAGAAATAATGCCACCCAAAAAATCAGGAAACTGCAGCTGTAGTGAGAGGTGTCAAACAAGACAGCTACACCCAGAAGAAATGAAAAGTTGGAAGGTACTTCCTCTATAGAGGCCTCAAAACTGTTTAAACCAATTATATCCCTTTGTTCACGTGTCACATGTGATCCACTGTGAAATCGCAATGACGCTGTGACGCCACTGTGAATACTGAAATATGTATTAGAACATGAATGTAAAATTAAATCACTTACGAGTACGTACATGAATACATAATATTAGTAAATCACTTACCTTAGAAATAAAGTTAAAATGTCTATATAGCATTTTAAGTGGTTTTGAAAATCACACTTGTTTCACAAATTTTCCACGGTACCAGAAAATATGTGCCCTAACAGTTCGAGAAGGAAACGCGTATATCACAAAATGTATTAAAAAAATTCAGCAAATCCTGCAAATTTCAAGCAACTGCACCAATAACCTCAGGTACGTGTACATGGTGCAACAGCAGTCCACTTCACAAAAACTAGAAAACAACCACTCACTCACCCATAAAGCCAGTCACACCACTACTCACTCACCTATATAGCCACTCACACACCCACTTAGTCACCCATACAGCAAATCATATACCCCCTCACACACACACACACTCATATAGCAACTCACCTGCACTCAAAGATACATAGAACCACTAGCATTCCCATCTTCTAAGGTTACAGGTTATAGTTACAAATAGATGATTAAAAAAAATTAAAATACACTGAAAAACAAAGGTTACAGGGACAGTATAGTCAGGAATTTCTTTTTTAAACCTTAGAAATGCACTGAAAAAACAAAGGTTAAAGGGACTTTATAGTTAGGAAATTGAATTGAAAAAACCCTAAAAGTTCACTGAATTAAACAAAGAATTCAAGTTAAGCATCAATGGGTGAGGAACCACTTCACTGGTGAATGCAGAAAAAGTAAGAAAGTGTCCTGACAGGAGAAATTCGAAGAAATAGAGTCTACCCTATAAAATGAGAAGCAACAGGGTGATACACAAACAGTTCAATAATTTTGCACAGGAAAAATGTGGCTATGCAATTACAGCAGAAGACACAGGTACTTTAGAGGATCTGATATGCCCTATGATAATGGATATCTAATTCACTTGAGGTCTAATTTTCCAGCTACAGGCACCCTTGACAAACGACCCCCTATAGGGCCTAAATACGATATCCGGTGGACTTATGTCTGCCTTACACAGTCTCGGGAACGACCAACCTCTGGTCTGTTACAATTACAATGCAACCACACACGGTGCAGTCACATACTCCCATTTGTCTATGGGAGCTTGTGCTACGGCCGTAAACCAGCCATAGCACAGGCTCCAACAGACAATTGGAAGAAACTGTTCATCCCTGCACTGTGTGAAATTAAAGTTGAGATGTCCCTCAAGTTGTGTTGTTGGGGCTGAAGCTGGATCCTAAACAATCTCAAAGTAAAGATGATAGACTTTAATCTTTAAGTTTTGATTGAAAATGGCTACAATAATCATTCAAGTATGTTTATCATATTTGTTGACAATTAAATTCATTTATTAGATCATAGTTTAATGAATATTTAGGAAAATGTACTTTTAGAAAATTACTTTTTCAAGGTCTGAAGGTCCTGGTGGATAATTTGTCTTAGCCTGTCAGCAGATGCCCAGCCAGTGCTTGACCGTAATGAGGTATGTAAGTGCTCCAAGGGCAGTGCAGTGGCTTAGGCTTGGTGACAGGATGGAGATGTGAGGCATGTGATCCCTATCAGCTCAGGAAGGCCAAACTGGGGAGGTTGTGGAATCTTCATTCACCTGAAAGGGACAGATGTGAAACCTATCCATCATTAGTGCAATGAGAGACCTAGGGGAGGTTAAGCTTTTGTTCCCCAGGCCCACCCGAGCCACACTGATTCCAAACCCATCAGAACTGAAGCTACTCCGAGAACTAGTTTTGAAGTGGACACAGCAAATAAACTGCTCATTTCCCTGGTCATCTCTGAGAGGACACGAAGGACCTGCACAAGGGAGAAAGGTGTCTTCCATATAGTTTTTTAGGAGTAAGGTGCACCGTGGGATTGTTTGTGGCAGAGCAAACAAAAACTGCTGAAAAAGTGGGTAGAGTTACCCCTGGAAACTTTTACCCCATTTTTAAGGGAGGGGACAGAAGTCACACCCACCCACAGACTAGTGCAAACCATAACCAGAGGGAGGATGACAGGCAATATTAACAAACAGAATGAAGCAAAATAAACAGGTTGAAAAACTATCAGTATCCGTGTGTTTGAAGCCTTTGTCTTTTATTTCAAATGCGCTTGGTTTACATCTTTACAGACAGCCAACGCGTTTCACCCAAACAAAGGGCTTCTTCAAGGCAAAGAGTAATGCTGAATATGTCGTGCCAGGATAAGGCAGCGACAGGCCGTGGTCAGTGAAGCGCGTCCGTGGTAGGGCGAGTTAGAAAGTGAAGTGGCCTCAGGCTCAAGGGACTGCCTAATTTATCTTAGTTATCGTGTTGAGTAAAATGAAAGGTATCTTCAAGGTGATGTCATTGTTTGATTGAGTTGTCTGTGTAACGTGGTGCGAACCATGTCCGGCTTGCGTCCAAGTCTCTGCGGGATAACCAACGTAATCCATGAATGCAAACCATAAATGTGACAACTTCAAACACCCCAAACCATGAATGCCTTCTAGACTTGATGAGCATCAGAAGACTGACTCTTCTTTTTGTGACCTTTGAGACCTAAAGGGCAGGACATGCTCCCACTTTCACCAAGGTCTGAGAAGTGGACTCTGAGGGTCAGTTGGCTGACCTTCGGTTTGACTACATGGATACAATAAGCTGTAAGATACCTTTTTCCTTAAGTGACCAGTAACAACTGGACCACTGGACCCTGTTGGTGGCCTCTTCTAATGTAAGTCTTGGTCGCTAAGTGCTGTCTCTGAGGTCCTGGGAGCTTTAGAAGTGACCCAGAGGAGCTGCTCGAGAATCCCTAAAAAGTTAGAACTTTGAAAATATTTGGACTTCCATGACCTCCAAAGTATGAGGGATGTCACAGCAAAGCTGTCCAATTTTGATGCACATTTGTCTAATACAGCTTCAGGCTTGCCCCGATGGAGAATTTTGAGCTCCATAACAAAGACTAAGGGACATATTTATGGGAAAGTCATGCAGTGCAAAACAGGAGTCACCTTGCTGCACTGTGTGACAGGGAAAGAGCAGGAAAGCATCCCATTTAAAAAGATAGTGTGCATTCCTGCTTTTGTCCCTGCACTGGCGCTGTTTTGGCTGCATAGAGCCCATGCAGTCACCCTTACACCATGGTGCAAGGGTGCCTACTTGCATGTAGGATTGTTTTGTGCAGGAAGGGGCACCTTTCTGCCTAAAAACAATCCTAAGAGGCATATTCCACTTTCTATGTGTGCTACAGAATGCTGCATACATAGAATGGAGTAGCAGTGAGAAGAAATAAAAATATTTCTCCTTGTTATGCCTCCCATTAGAAGGGATACCTTTTAGCACATTCCCAGGCCCGCTTTTAGTAAATGTGGGAATGTGCCAAAAACAATGGGAGTTGTGTGGGAACACCCACGCAACACCCATAGAATGCCTTCCCAGGGCAGAGTAACGCAACGCGATGCAGTGATTTGCTCTGCATTGCATTACTCCAGATTTATGAAGCAATTCAGGTCCAGGTAAGGTGGCTTTGCATGGCTTGATCAATCGCAATTTGGACTTGTAACGTGGTGCAAGAGTAACTCAACTCCTCGCATAAATATGCCCCAAAGTCAGAAGGTAAAATCTTTAACTGGGACAAACCTGCTTGGTGTGTCTGATCACGCTTCTTTATGGGTGGCATGAAATTGTTCATCAGTCCCAGTCTACCGCTTGCATATACAATCACTGGTGCATGGTGCTTTTTGGTGCCATTTTCACTTAAAAATGTAAAAAATAATATCGCTGGTTCCTCTATTGGATTTTTTTTCTTGTTGATGTCATTCTTTTTATTAAAATGTGCTTTCCATTTCTGCTTCAATTCTAGATTTGTATTTTTTAGTATTTTGACTTTATTACTGTTTTTGTACTACATAAGTACTTTACACAATGTCCTAAGTTAAGCCTGTCTCCTCTGCACCATATCTACCAGGGAAAAAGAGCACAGTAAACCTCTAACTTCCTCAAAACAGACCATTTTCTTAACACACTAAGTACATCATCGCATAATTTTCACAAATGTGTATTACACTGTTATGTTTATGTGCCTCACTCAAGCATAGCACTTTCAAGCCCTCTCCACCCTCACGCGAAAATGGAAGAGGGCTCCTCCAAGACACAGCCCTTAGAAGAGCATGTGAAATGAGTGGGGACTTTTCCTCACAGATACTCTCTTTCTCTGAGGTAATCTTATTTGTTCCTATTTTCTTCATTAACCCTGCTATTGCTGTGAAATGAAATTAAATTAAATGAAAACAATTTTTATAAAGCGCGTAGTTACCCGAGGGCATCCCAGCGATGTGGGTAGAACGGATTTGAAGCTGAATCAGGATTGTTTGGGGAAGGCAGGTTTTAAGCATCTCACGGAAAGACATGTGGTTAGGTTCTTTTCGTAACTGCAGTGGGAGTGAATTCCACAGCTTAGCGGCGTTGTAAGAGAAAAGTCATCCGCCGCTTCTAGCCCTCTTATTTCTGGGGACATAGGTCAGATAAAGGTCATTTGAGCGAAGGGCCCTGTTGGATAGGTAGGGCTGGACCAAAGATGAAATAATGGCAGGTCCTTTCCCTCCTATCAGCCTGTGAGTAATGCACAAGGCTTTGAAATGGACTCTTTCCAAGACTGGAAGCCAGTGGAGAGCCTTTAAGGCTGGCCTTGCTGATTGGCGGCTCTGAATTCCCATAAGAATCCTAGCAGCACACTTCTGCACAGTTCGAAGTTTGGCCAGCACCAAGCTGGGAGCACCAAGTTACAA
Organism: Triturus cristatus; assembly: GCF_964204655.1. NCBI lineage: Eukaryota > Metazoa > Chordata > Amphibia > Caudata > Salamandridae > Triturus > Triturus cristatus. Next base: position 528,220,486 of record NC_140588.1, on the reverse strand, counting down.
AGCATTTCCATAGTCCAAGCGAGATAAGATAAGTGCTTGGACGACAAGCTTTCTAACCTGGGGAGGTAGCAAAGGAATCACTCTGCGCAGCATTCTTAGAATGCCAAAACAAGAGTCAACAACCCTTCTGGCTTGAGTTTTAAAACAGACCTCAGAGTCAAGCCAGACACCGAGGCTCTTTATCTCTGATTTAGGGGCAGGCATAGAACCCATTCATGAGGGCCAGGTGGAGACTATATCAGAGAGAGATGGATTACCAAGGAGCATCTGCTCCGTCTTGTCCCCATTCAGTTTAAGATGGGAATGTTTCATCCATCTCATCACCTCTTTGAGGCATGGGCCAAGGCAGGTAGATACATTATCGGTGACGATTTTCACCCCATAAGGGAGAACAATGTCAGCAAGAGGGGCCATGTAAATATTAAAAAGAGTGGGGTTCAAGGACTACCCCTGAGGAACCCCACAATGAAGAGGCCATGGTCTCACAGCTAACCAGATTGTGAGAGGCTTTTTTGGTGCCTCTCACAAAGCCAGTGCTTAATTTGTAAAATATTAAGTGCCACTGCTCTGACCTGGAGGCCACTGCAGCTTGCACCACCCATCGGCCTTGTCAACGCTACCAAACAACTACTAACCATCTCTCATGCATGTAAATGCAACAGCTCTGATAATTCCAGGTCACCAAAGCTAAAGGAATGGCTGGGGAGGCAGGTTATTAGCACTATTTTAATGTATATTGTATTCCTAAACAACCGTTGTTCTGCTCATCTCTAAATTTGATGAGCAGCACCACCATGTGGTAGACTGTTCTAAGTATGGTGATGACAATTAGGTGCCGGTGCTGAGCACCGGAAACCATTTAAGTGCCGGTACTGAGCACCGGAAAGCACCGGCTCAAATTAAGCACTGCACAAAGCAAACCTTTGTGCTTGTGAATTTTGCTCCTTTCTGAAGTCCTGATAGATGTTTATCCAATTATCATTGAGGTTCGTCCCTTATGAATGTGGCACAACTAAACCAATGACTGGCACTCCTTGGTAGAGCGATAGCCACATTTTAGGTGACTGACACAGCTAACTATAAACCCAAGGGATACACCTAAATCTCTGGGGAGATCAAACACATTTGTCAAACTCGGAGGCACTGAATCCTTCCTTTTACAGGATATGAGTTACTCTCTGAATCATCTGCCATTGTTTTTGCCTTGTCATGTCTTGATTTAGGCATTTTTGAACACTAAGGCTGTGAATGGTAAACATTACTAACTCATCACAAAGTAACCATATTTTGATGAAAGGATTGTGAATTCTCAATTTTTGTAGTTACTGATCATGGTCAGCTAGTCATTATGTCTATTGTACAGTTTATGAGCAATATTTAGCTCTTTCAACCATTCTGTAATTAAATTGATGTGCTTTTCATGGCAGGATTTTACTACAATTTGCTTCATGCAGCCCCTTTAACCCCTTCGCTGCCACGCCCTTTCCCCTCCTGTGCCACGCCCTTTTTTAGCTATTTGGGGTAGCGCGCGCTGAGGCCCCTGTAACTTTTTGACCACATAAGGTATCCACGCCAAATTTGCATCCTTTTCTTCCAACATCATGGGGATTCTAAAGGTACTCAGGGTTTGTGGATTCTCCTAGAGGGGTCACAGAAATGAGCCAAAATACAGAAAAATTTTGGGTTTTTTCGGAAAAATTGGAAAAACGGGCTGCAAATGAAAGCATCTGGGTTTTTCCCTGAAAATGTTATCAAAAAAGGGTTTGTGGGGTTGAAATCACCATTTTCCCAGCTTTTCGGGGATACCAGACTTTTGTCAGAAACCCAAAATTTTTTACACAGTTTTGGCATTTTTCTGGGACATAGCCTAATTTTGCTATTTTTTGTGCTTTTGACCTCCTTCCAGTTAATGGCAGAAATGGGTACAAAAGCAATAATGGATCCTGGAAAGCTATACATTTTCGAGAAGAAGACAAAATTATGAATTCAGCAAGTGGTCATTTGTGAAGATCCATCAAGGTTTTTTTATAGAAATTAACAGTTAAATATAGGATAAATTGAAAATTAGTTGGAAAAAAAAAGCCTTTCGTGTCAACATTTTCACCTGTAACTTCTTATTATTATGACAGCTCTTTGAAAGCACTATACCATTACATCCGCTGGACATTACTGGTTGTGGGGATATATAGGACTTGTAGGTTCACCAAGAACCCGACGAACCCAGAGCCAAAAACTGAGCAGCAACTTGCAATGGTTTTTTATTATGTACCGGGTATATAGTAATTATTCTGTAAAAATGTGTACATGGAAAAATCGGTATGAAAGACACCTATGTATTTCTGAAATGGGAATAAAATATAGAGTTTAGAAACAGTAGATATTTGCACATTTCTGAAATTGGGAATACTCATACTAGCATGAGAATTATCAGTCATTTTTTAGAATGACTTATTTTTTACAAAATATCTTTCATTTGGAAGGCAGAAATGCATCGAAAGTCAATAGATAATAACAGTTCCTTTACAAAGCTGAATTACCCTAAGTCTCCCGATAAAAATGGTACCTCACTTGTGTGGGTAGGCATAGTGCCCGCGACAGGAAACGGCGCAAAACGCAACGTGGTCACAACTCAATATCGCAGTGAAAATTTACCCTTTTTTGGCAAAGTGCCTAGCTCTAGTTTTTGAACCCTAGCTCTACGGGCACCTTGGGAAACCTAGCAAACCTATACATTTTTTAAAACTAGACACCCAGGGGAATCCAGGATGGGGTGAATTGATTGCCTCGCACCAGGGTCTGTTACCCAGAATCCCTTGCAAACCTAAAAAATTGACAAAAATACCACATTTTCCCCACATTTCTGTGGTGGAAAGTTCCGGAATCTGTGTGGATCCACAAATTTCCACCCACCCCGCGTTCCCCAAAGTCTTACGAGAAAAACGGTACCTCACTTGTGTGGGTCGGCCTAGTGCCCGCGACAGGAAACGGCGCAAAACGCAACGTGGTCACACCTCAATTTCGCAGTGAAAAATGACCCTTTTTTGGCAAAATGTCTAGCTGTAGTTTTTGAACCCTAGCTCTGCGGGCACCTTGAGAAACCTAGCAAACCTATACATTTTTGAAAACTAGACACCCAGGGGAATCCAGGATGGGGTGACTTGACTGCCTCCCACCAGGGTCTGTTACCCAGAATCCCTTGCAAACCTAAAAAATTGACAAAAAAACCACATTTTCCAAACATTTCTGTGGTGGAAAGTTCCGGAATCTGCGTGGATCCACAAATTTCCACCCACCCCGCGTTCCCCAAAGTCTTACAAGAAAAATGGTACCTCACTTGTGTGGGTCGGCTTAGTGCCCGCGACAGGAAACGGCGCAAAACGCAACGTGGTCACACCTCAATTTCGCAGTGAAAAATGACCCTTTTTTGGCAAAATGTCTAGCTGTAGTTTTTGAACCCTAGCTCTGCGGGCACCTTGGGAAACCTAGCAAACCTATACATTTTTGAAAACTAGACACCCGGGGGAATCCAGGATGGGGTGACTTGACTGCCTCCCACCAGGGTCTGTTACCCAGAATCCCTTGCAAACCTAAAAAATTGACAAAAAAACACATTTTCCCCACATTTCTGTGGTGGAAAGTTCCGGAAACTGCGTGGATCCACAAATTTCCTACCACCCAGCATTACCCCGGGTCGCCCGATAAAAACGGTGCCTCACTCGTGTGGGAGGCCCAAGTACCCGCGACAGGCAAGGCCTCAAAACGTATTGAGGCGACATGAAAATTGCCAACCTCAAAACGACCTGGTTTTGCAAGGGGGGTCACCTGGGTTTTTGGCCCCGTGCTCGGCGGCCACCTAGGGTAACCTACAAACCTATACACTTTTGAAAACTAGACACCCAGGGGAATCCAGGATGGGGTGAATTGATTGCCTCGCACCAGGGTCTGTTACCGAGAATCCCTTGCAAACCTAAAAAATTGACAAAAATACCACATTTTCCCCTCATTTCTGTGGTGGAAAGATCCACAAATTTCCACCCACCCCGCGTTCCCCAAAGTCTTACGAGAAAAACGGTACCTCACTTGTGTGGGTCGGCCTAGTGCCCGCGACAGGAAACGGCGCAAAACGCAACGTGGTCACACCTCAATTTCGCAGTGAAAAATGACCCTTTTTTGGCAAAATGTCTAGCTGTAGTTTTTGAACCCTAGCTCTGCGGGCACCTTGAGAAACCTAGCAAACCTATACATTTTTGAAAACTAGACACCCAGGGGAATCCAGGATGGGGTGACTTGACTGCCTCCCACCAGGGTCTGTTACCCAGAATCCCTTGCAAACCTAAAAAATTGACAAAAAAACCACATTTTCCCCACATTTCTGTGGTGGAAAGTTCCGGAATCTGCGTGGATCCACAAATTTCCACCCACCCCGCGTTCCCCAAAGTCTTACAAGAAAAATGGTACCTCACTTGTGTGGGTCGGCTTAGTGCCCGCGACAGGAAACGGCGCAAAACGCAACGTGGTCACACCTCAATTTCGCAGTGAAAAATGACCCTTTTTGGGCAAAATGTCTAGCTGTAGTTTTTGAACCCTAGCTCTGCAGGCACCTTGGGAAACCTAGCAAACCTAAACATTTTTGAAAACTAGACACCCAGGGGAATCCAGGATGGGGTGACTTGACTGCCTCCCACCAGGGTCTGTTACCCAGAATCCCTTGCAAACCTAAAAAATTGACAAATAAAACACATTTTCCCCACATTTCTGTGGTGGAAAGTTCCGGAATCTGCGTGGATCCACAATTTCCCACCCACCACGCGTTCCCCAAAGTCTTACGAGAAAAACAGTACCTCACTTGTGTGGGTCGGCCTAGTGCCCGCGACAGGAAATGGCGCAAAACGCAACGTGGTCACACCTCAATTTCGCAGTGAAAAATGACCCTTTTTTGGCAAAATGTCTAACTGTAGTTTTTGAACCCTAGCTCTGCGGGCACCTTGGGAAACCTAGCAAACCTATACATTTTTGAAAACTAGACACCCGGGGGAATCCAGGATGGGGTGACTTGACTGCCTCCCACCAGGGTCTGTTACCCAGAATCCCTTGCAAACCTAAAATATTGACAAAAAAACACATTTTCCCCACATTTCTGTGGTGGAAAGTTCCGGAAACTGCGTGGATCCACAAATTTCCTACCACCCAGCGTTCCCCCGGGTCGCCCGATAAAAACGGTGCCTCACTCGTGTGGGAGGCCCAAGTACCCGCGACAGGCAAGGCCTCAAAACGTATTGAGGCGACATGAAAATTGCCAACCTCAAAACGACCTGGTTTTGCAAGGGGGGTCACCTGGGTTTTTGGCCCCGTGCTCGGCGGCCACCTAGGGGAACCTACAAACCTATACATTTTTGAAAACTAGACACCCAGGGGAATCCAGGATGGGGTGAATTGATTGCTTCGCACCAGGGTCTGTTACCCAGAATCCCTTGCAAACCTAAAAAATTGACAAAAATACCACATTTTCCCCACATTTCTGTGGTGGGAAGATCCACAAATTTCCACCCACCCCGCGTTCCCCAAAGTCTTACGAGAAAAACGGTACCTCACTTGTGTGGGTCGGCCTAGTGCCCGCGACAGGAAACGGCGCAAAACGCAACGTGGTCACACCTCAATTTCGCAGTGAAAAATGACCCTTTTTTGGCAAAATGTCTAGCTGTAGTTTTTGAACCCTAGCTCTGCGGGCACCTTGAGAAACCTAGCAAACCTATACATTTTTGAAAACTAGACACCCAGGGGAATCCAGGATGGGGTGACTTGACTGCCTCCCACCAGGGTCTGTTACCCAGAATCCCTTGCAAACCTAAAAAATTGACAAAAAAACCACATTTTCCCCACATTTCTGTGGTGGAAAGTTCCGGAATCTGCGTGGATCCACAAATTTCCACCCACCCCGCGTTCCCCAAAGTCTTACAAGAAAAATGGTACCTCACTTGTGTGGGTCGGCTTAGTGCCCGTGACAGGAAACGGCGCAAAACGCAACGTGGTCACACCTCAATTTCGCAGTGAAAAATGACCCTTTTTGGGCAAAATGTCTAGCTGTAGTTTTTGAACCCTAGCTCTGCAGGCACCTTGGGAAACCTAGCAAACCTAAACATTTTTGAAAACTAGACACCCAGGGGAATCCAGGATGGGGTGACTTGACTGCCTCCCACCAGGGTCTGTTACCCAGAATCCCTTGCAAACCTAAAAAATTGACACAAAAAACACATTTTCCACACATTTCTGTGGTGGAAAGTTCCGGAATCTGCGTGGATCCACAATTTCCGACCCACCACGCGTTCCCCAAAGTCTTACGAGAAAAACAGTACCTCACTTGTGTGGGTCGGCCTAGTGCCCACGACAGGAAATGGCGCAAAACGCAACGTGGTCACACCTCAATTTCGCAGTGAAAAATGACCCTTTTTTGGCAAAATGTCTAGCTGTAGTTTTTGAACCCTAGCTCTGCGGGCACCTTGGGAAACCTAGCAAACCTATACATTTTTGAAAACTAGACACCCGGGGGAATCCAGGATGGGGTGACTTGACTGCCTCCCACCAGGGTCTGTTACCCAGAATCCCTTGCAAACCTAAAAAATTGACAAAAAAACCCATTTTCCCCACATTTCTGTGGTGGAAAGTTCCGGAAACTGCGTGGATCCACAAATTTCCTACCACCCAGCGTTCCCCCGGGTCGCCCGATAAAAACGGTGCCTCACTCGTGTGGGAGGCCCAAGTACCCGCGACAGGCAAGGCCTCAAAACGTATTGAGGCGACATGAAAATTGCCAACCTCAAAACGACCTGGTTTTGCAAGGGGGGTCACCTGGGTTTTTGGCCCCGTGCTCGGCGGCCACCTAGGGGAACCTACAAAACCCACACATTTCTGAAAACTAGACACCCGGGGGATTCCAGGGAGGTATGGCTTGCGTGGATCCCCAACGTTTCCTTACCCAGAATGCCCTGCAAACCTCAAATTTAGCTGAAAAAATCACCTTTTTCACACATTTTTGTGTGGGAAAGTTGTGGCATCACCGGGCTGACACAAATTTCCTACCACCCAGCGTTCCCCCGGGTCTCCCGACAAAAACGGTGCCTCACTCGTGTGGGAGGCCCAAGTACCCGCGACAGGCAAGGCCCCAAAACGTATTGAGGCGACATGAAAATTGCCTACCTCAAAACGACCTGGTTTTGCAAGGGGGGTCACCTGGGTTTTTGGCCCGGTGCTCGGCGGCCACCTAGGGGAACCTACCAAACCCACACATTTCTGAAAAGTAGACACCCGGGGGATTCCAGGGAGGTATGGCTAGCGTGGATCCCCCAACGTTTCCTTACCCAGAATGCCCTGCAAATCTCATATTTAGCTGAAAAAATCACCTTTTTCACACATTTTTGTGTGGGAAAGTTGTGGCATCAGCGGGCTGACACAAATTTCCTACCACCTAGCGTTCCCCTGGGTCTCCCGATAAAAACGGTGCCTCACTCCTGTGGGAGGCCCAAGTACCCGCGACAGGCAAGGGCCCAAAACGTATTGAGGCGACATGAAAATTGCCTACCTCACAACGACCTGGTTTTGCAAGGGGGGTCACCAGGGTTTTTGGCCCGGTGCTCGGCGGCCACCTAGGGGAACCTACAAATCCCACACATTTCTGAAAACTAGACACCCGGGGGATTCCAGGGAGGTATGGCTTGCGTGGATTCCCCAACGTTTCCTTACCCAGAATGCCCTCCAAACCTCAAATTTAGCTGAACAAATCGTCTTTTTCACATATTTTTGTGTGGGAAAGTTGAGGCATCACCGGGCTGACACAAATTTTCTACCACCCAGCGTTCCCCCGGGTCTCCCGATAAAAACGGTGCCTCACTCGTGTGGGAGGCCCAAGTACCCGCGACAGGCAAGGGCCCAAAACGTATTGAGGCGACATTAAAATTGCCTACCTCAAAACGACCTGGTTTTGCAAGGGGGGTCACCTGGGTTTTTGGCCGGTGCTCAGCGGCCACCTAGGGGAACCTACCAAACCCACACATTTCTGAAAACTAGACACCCGGGGGATTCCAGGGAGGTATGGCTTGCGTGGATCCCCCAACGTTTCCTTACCCAGAATGCCCTGCAAACCTCAAATTTAACTGAAAACATCAACTTTTTCACACATTTTTGTGTGGGAAAGTTGAGGCATCACCGGGCTGACACAAATGTCCTACCACCCAGCGTTCCCCCGGGTCTCCTGATAAAAACGGTGCCTCACTCGTGTGGGAGGCCCAAGTACCCGCGACAGGCAAGGGCCCAAAACGTATTGAGGCGACAGAAAAATTGCCTACCTCAAATCGACCTGGTTTTGCAAGGGGGGTCACCTGGGTTTTTGGCCCGGTGCTCAGCGGCCACCTAGGGGAACCTACCAAACCCACACATTTCTGAAAACTAGACACCCGGGGGATTCCAGGGAGGTATGGCTTGCGTGGATCCCCCAACGTTTCCTTACCCGGAATGCCCTGCAAACCTCAAATTTAGCTGAAAACATCACCTTTTTCACTCATTTTTGTTTGGGAAACTTGAGGCATCACCGGGCTGACACAAATTTCCTACCACCCAGCGTTCCCCCGGGTCTTCCGATAAAAACGGTGCCTCACTCGTGTTGGAGGCCCAAGTACCCGCGACAGGCAAGGGTCCAAACCGTAGTGCGCCTCAACAGGCAAGGGTCCTAAACGTAGTGCGCCTCACTACGTTTTGGGCCCTTGCCTGTCGTGGGTACTTGGGCCTCCCACACGAGTGAGGCACCGTTTTTATCGGGAGACCCGTGGGAACGCTGGGTGGTAGGAAATTTGTGTCAGCCCGGTGATGCCTCAACTTTCCCACACAAAAATTTGTGAAAAAGGTGATGTTTTCAGCTAAATTTGAGGTTTGCAGGGCATTCTGGGTAAGGAAACGTTGGGGGATCCACGCATGCCATACCTCACTGGAATCCCCCGGGTGTTTAGTTTTCAGAAATGTGTGGGTTTGGTAGGTTCCCTGTTAGACCTGGCCCCTTGGCGTGAGTCTCCCTTCCTCTTTTTGTCGCTGTGCCTCATGTGTTTTTATGGTGTTGGCCGCTCAGCGCGCTGTGCCACTGCCAACCAGTGTCGCGGTGCGAGTGCTCCCTATGTAAATTGTATATGTTGGTTGGATTCCATGATTGGATTGTTTGATTTACTATCAGACCCCAGTAAGGTGCGCCAGGAGCGCCAGGGCATGTAAATCAAACACCGCTGGTGGGCTTGCAGCACTGGTTGTGCCACCCACAGAAGCGGCCGGTAAAATATGTCTAAGGTCTGCCAGCGCAGAACCTGCGTGCAGTCTGGTACTGACTTGCTGACTGGCAAGTGCCCACACTTGCCGGTCCCTAAAAACCTTCCCTTAGCTGCATGCTAGTCACCCCTCTGGTAGGCCCACGGGCAGGGTGCGTTGTAAGCCTAAGGTAGGACAAGCCTGGATGCGTGGCATGTCCTAGTAGTGAATGACCGCCATCTTGTTGTTCACTACTGCAAGGCTACCCTGTTCTCATAGGCCAGTATGGGTGGCCTGGATTATTACACCCTATGATCCTAACCGACCCAGGGAACATGGTAGAAGATCGAGTTTAGTATGCCTGAACTCGGAATGATAAGATACATCTTTTCGCAAGGGGTATTTTAATATTCCGGGTTTGCAAATGCCGCTTTTAGAAAGCTGGCCTTTGCTTGCCTAAACATTTCAGCCGCCTCTGCGTGATGTGTATCTGATGTCTGGCGGGTATGAGTGACAGGGCTGGGGGAACCCAGATGGGCAGGGCTAGGTAGCCTGGTGATGAATGGGACGATCGACAGGTAGATGGGTGGGAGGAGTGCTCCTAGGCTCTGAATAGGACAGTGCTCTGCCACCTCAATGCCGGCTCTGCCCCCTGTGGAGCGTCTGAGGACTCTGCCCTGCACTCCTGAAAGAAGAAGCCTGCATCGCGTAAACAAAGTGCTCAGAAACCGGACTGAACTAGGCAAGGGCCCCCCTGGCCTGGGAGAACAAAAGATTTGCTGTATAAATGGAGGAGCCCTGCTCCTAAGAAACTAGATCCGCTTTTGACCAAGAAGAATCTCTGCCTGAGGAGGAGGCACCGGGAAAGCTGTAGGAGGAAGACTGTCCCTATCCTGGGGGATTGGCCTACAGTGGTGACCTTGCTGCCATAGGGGAGAAGAGAAACTGTTGCTGAAGACTTTTACTTTACTTTTACTTTCAAGACTTGTGCTTTTCCAAAACGATCTCCAAGGGCTTGGAACTGAGCTTGCCCCCTGAACTGAGCCCCAGGACCATTGGGCTCTACCTGATCTTCACTCGCCTGCTGCTGGACTGTGGTGTCCTTTCCCTCACCGGAGCTGTGACCCTCGTGCCCAGTCCCTCCCTGAGCCGTGACCAGGACTGCTTAGCCGCCCCCACCTTGGGAAGAGCCTCGCTCGATCGGAGTCGCTCCCCCTACGCTGTGCTGGGCTGCCCCTGTCACCTCGCTCGCCGGAGGCTCGCTGTGCACCTTCACCCTCCCGCCGGAATCGGCGTTGTGAGCATCTCCAAGCCTCGGACGGCCCGGACGTAATCTGCGTGCCCGGCTGCCCCGCTTTGTTCACCCGCCACCTGCAACACCCCGCTCTTGTCGTGAGCCTGAAGATCGGACACCCATCGTGAAGTGTGGGAGCCCCGGACGCCGCCTCGCTCTTCTGTTGAAGAGCCGCTGAAATCCCGCACCCGCCTTTGCGTCAAGAAACAAGGTACTGTACTTACGAACTCTACCGCGAGCTCGCATCGGATCCAGGGTCCGCAACGTTCTTATTTCCCTGTCATCTGCTGTGTGCTTCCTGGGCGCTGCCTCAGCACGAAGTGCGCTGAGGCCTACAGTCACCTTGTGCCCGCCTAAAGAACTTTCCATAAACAAAGAGAACTTTACCGTATTCCTAAGAATTGTGGCCCCATCAGTTCAACGTTACTGGGCCTTGTATTAAATCTGCTGAATCTACATAAAAGCTTATTTTTATATACTTCCTGATCGGTGTCCGTTTGTGGTGCATGCAAGGGGTTTACTGTATGTGTAATTGAATTTGCTTAACCGTGTACGCCTGAGACTTAGCCTAGACTGCTCGCGCCACGCACCTAGAGGGTGAGCAGGGGTTATTCTGGGGAGTCATCCTTCGCCCTGACAAGAAGTAAAGGGTCCCTGCTTGTTGTGGGTACATACCTGCGTCAACCAGAGCCCCCTCATTTCTAACATTGGTGGCAGCGGTGAGGATTTACGGATTTGCATTTGTGGTTTGCGTATAGTGAATCACTGATCACCACGTAGTGAGAGCAGACCAGTAACACAGCCACAAGACTAGAATTTGTTTTTGTTTTGCCAAGAATCTCCGTTGTTAGAACCATGCCTGGTTCACTTCCTGCCGGAAGGGCAGCTTCTATAATCTCTGGATTTGAGGACATAGATTGGGAAGAAAGCGCACTTCGGAATCATAGCAATGAAGAATTGAAAGGTTTTTGCTCCAAGTTCAGAATTGCCCAAACTGGATTGAAAAGGAAGGAACAATTCGTGAAGGCGCTGAGGGCCTGGTATGAGTCAAAGGCACCAGAGAATCAGGTGGAAATGGTTCCACCAGAAAGTGTCCATGAGTTTGGCAGAGGCCTGTCGCCAGAAGAGTTGGCAGACAGGGCAGCAACCCGGGCACACGAAGTAGAGATGGCAAAACTTCATGGGCAAATGGATATGGAAAAACAAAGACTAGCCATGGAAGAAAAGAAACTACAATTAGAGCATGACATGAAGCTGAGGGAGCTGAAAGCAAAAAGTTTGGAGCTTAATCCCTCTGGTGGCAGCACACCGCCAGTACCGGCGGAACCAAGAGTTTATATTCCCAAGGATGTAGTGAAGGAGTTCTTCAAGAATGACGACATCGGGCAGTGGTTCAGAGCCTACTAGGTAGCCATGTCTTCCCACCGGGTCCCTGAGAAAGATTGGGGAGCGGGGTTGTGGGGACGGTTCCTGAGTGAAGGGCGGGACACACTGTTAGATTTACCTGCTGATGTTCATAATTCTTATGCCCATATGAAGGAAGCATTGATGGCTAGGTATGGGTTGACCCCTGAATTATATAGACAGAGGTTTAGGGGTTGCACTAAGATTCCCAATAGTACGTATGTGGAGTATGTGACTTTCTTTTGCAGAGCGCTGGATGGTTGGGTAAAGGGTAGTAAGGTAAATGATTATCAAGGGCTTCTTGATTTAATGGCATGGGAGCACTTGTCCAGTAATTGTTTTCCTGAGCTACGCCAGCACCTGATCGATAGTAGGCTGACTAACCCTAGGAAGCTTGCTGAGGAGGCGGACCGCTGGGTCAGTACCAGGGTCCACAAGGGTACCATGGGAGATTCCGCCAAAGGTGGGCAGGGTCCCCAGCAGAAGAGTGGGGGGGAAGGGGTAAACAGAAGCAGTTCCAAAAAGGGCCCCAAAATAGTCCCCAAGGGAACGAAGGGAAGTGTTCTCAGCCTCCCCCACCCCAGAAACCGACCGGGGCCCCGACAGGTCCTCCTGTTCAGAAGGGGCCCGTCAGATGTTACAGGTGTAACAATTTGGGGCATTTTGCCTCTGATGTGAAGTGTCCATTGTTTGGTAAACCCGCACCCACTGGTGCTCCACCCCGGCAGGTGACTAGTGTAGCCTTGGGGGAGGAGAGGGATGTCCAAGGTGGGTGGGGTCCCGCAGAGATGTCCCTGGTCTCGCTAGGAGACCGTGAAGTGGTCCCTCCAACCCAGCTGCCTGAGAACACTAAGAAGTACAGGCAGTGGGTGTCCATAAATGGCCATAGGGTGGAAGCTCTTAGAGATACAGGAGCCAGTGTGACAGCTGTCAGGTGTCACCTGGTGTCTCAAGAGCAGGTGGTCCCCAATGCATTCTACCCCGTTGTCGCCGCTGACAACACAGAGAGACACTGAAAGGTGGCTCAGGTTCCCTTTGAGTGGGGGGGGGTCTCTGGTACTCTTCAGGTAGCTGTGAGGCCCGCCATGCCTGTAGACTGTTTGTTAGGGAAAGATTTGGAGAGCTCACCTTGGGCTAAGGTGGAGCGGAGTGCTCACCTGGAGATGTTGGGTATGCCGGATTGGGCGTGTGTCACCACACGGTCCATGGCAGCCAGTAGAGGTACTCAAGAGGTCCTGGAGCCTGAGAGGGAGGCCCAGGAACCGGCCTCAGAGAGAAGGAGCAAGGGGCGCGGGAAGCCGGCCCCTGAAGTTCCCACGGTCCAGGAGGGAGCAGACCTTGAGGGGGATGCCCTGGAGCCTACAGGGGAGCAGATAGCTGAACTGGGAGACCTGCCGGAGCTGACCCATTGGCAGCAGGAAGGGGGTCCCACCAGGGAGGACTTTTGCAAGGCACAGAAAGAGTGCCCTTCTCTCGTGGGTATGCGGCAGCAGGCTGCAGACCAGGCCGCAGGTGATCAGTCAGGATCACATTTCGTTTACTGGGAGAACGACCTCCTATATACCGAGCCTAAGGTTGCTGAGCCTGGGTCAGCCCGTGCGCTGGTGGTACCCCAGGACTTCAGAGCCTTCCTACTGGGGCTGGCTCACGATGTGCCATTGGCAGGGCATTTGGGGCAGGACAAGACCTTTGAAAGGCTTGTCACCCACTTTTATTGGCCTCAAATGCGCAGGAGTTCAGATACTCACTGCAGGACATGCCAGACTTGCCAGGCAAGTGGAAAGAGTGGAAGGAAGCAGAAGGCTCCACTCCAGCCATTCCCTGTGGTCGGTACCCCATTCCAGCTAGTGGGGATTGACATTGTAGGGCCACTGGACCCCAGGACAGCGATGGGCAATAGGTTCATCCTGGTCCTGGTGGACCATGCCACCCGGTACCCGGAAGCCATTCCTCTGAGGACAGTGACGGCCCCCGTGGTGGGACGTGCACTGATGGGAATTTTCTCCCGAGTGGGATTCCCTCTAGAGGTGGTGTCTGACCGAGGTACCAATTTCATGTCCAAGTACATGAAATCTCTTTGGCAAGAGTGTGGTGTAACCTACAAGTTCACCACACCTTACCACCCCCAAGGAAACGGGTTGGTTGAGAGATTCAACCGAACCCTCAAAGGCATGATAATGGGCCTAGAAGGACCCATGAGGCGTAAGTGGGACATCCTCTTACCATGCCTTCTCTTCGCTTACCGTGAGGTGCCACAAAAGTCTCTGGGGTTCAGTCCCTTTGAGCTTCTGTATGGTCACCCAGTCAGAGGACCTCTAAGTCTGGTCAAGGAAGGCTGGGAGCAATCTCCCAGGAAACCTCCCCAGAATGTATATAGTTACATGCTGGCCTTCAGGAATCAGACTAGGCGATTCAGGCAACTTGCTGAGGCAAATCTGGAAGCCAGCCAGGAGGAGATGAAGCGGTGGTATGACCAGAATGCCACTCTGGTAGAGCTTCAGCCTGGACAGAAAGTATGGGTCTGCGCTCCAGGATAAGTGGATCGGTCCCTTTGAGGTGGTGGAGCGCAAGAGTCCTGTTACCTACGTGGTGGACCTGAAGTCCCCTAGGAACCCCTTACGGGTCCTACATGTCAACCGCCTCAAGCCCCACTTGGAGAGGTCCCAAGTGGGCATGCTCTTGGCAACAGATGCTGGAATGGAAGAGGAGACAGAACCTCTTCCTGACCTCCTGTCAGCCAAGGAGCAAGATGGGTCAGTGGATGGTGTCATCCTCTCTTCCACCCTGACCCCTGAGCAACAGAATGATTGTCGCTAGTTGCTGGGACAATTTTCTGACCTGTTTTCCCTGGTCCCTGGTGTCACTGATTGGTGCGTCCATGATGTGGACACTGGGGATAGTCCACCTGTGCGGCACAAGGCCTACAGGGTGACTGACAGGGTGAGGACATGCATCAAGGAGGAGGTCTCCAAGATGTTTGCACTCGGGGTAATTGAGTCTTCTAGCAGTCCTTGGGCCAGCCCCGTGGTCTTGGTCCCAAAGGCTGCAGCGCCGGGAGCCACACCCGAACTACAGTTCTGTGTGGACTACAGAGGACTCAATTTGGTCACTAGGACCGACGCACACCCCATCCCCAGAGCTGATGAGCTCATCGATCGGCTAGGGGCTGCCAACTACCTCAGCACGTTTGATTTAACGTCTGGGTATTGGCAGATCGCCTTGACCGAGGGGGCCAAAGAGAGGTCAGCATTTTCCACCCCAGATGGGCACTACCAGTTCCGGGTTATGCCATTTGGGATGAAGAATGCCCCTGCCACCTTCCAGAGATTGGTCAACCAGGTGGTGGCTGGGCTGGATTCGTTCAGTGCAGCCTACCTGGATGACATCGCGGTGTTCAGCTCCACTTGGGAAGAACACCTGCGACACCTCTGGGAAGTGTTGATGGCGCTGCGCAAGGCAGGCCTCACGATCAAGGCGAGTAAGTGCCAGATCGGACAGGGTTCAGTGGTGTACTTGGGACACCAAGGTTGGGAGTGGCCAGGTGGCACCCCTTCAGCCCAAGATAGAAACCATCCTGAATTGGGAGGCGCCCAAAACCCAGACGGGTACTACAGGAGGTTTGTCAAGGGGTATGGCAACATGGTTGCCCCCTTGACAGCGCTGACTTCGAAGAAGCAGCCCAGGAAAGTGATCAGGACTGACACCTGTCAGAAAGCTTTTGAGGCCTTGAAAACTGCTATGTGCACGGCGCCCGTGCTCTTGGCTCCCAACTTCTCCAAAGAGTTTATCGTTCAGACAGACGCTTCAGAGCATGGTGTGGGGGCTGTTCTTTCACAGATTAATGAGGAGGGCCTTGATCAACCCGTAGCCTTTCTTAGCAGGAGGTTACTTCCACGGGAACAGAGGTGGAGTGCTATTGAGCGTGAGGCATTTGCTGTGGTCTGGGCGCTGAAGAAGCTAAGACCCTACTTGTTTGGGTCTCACTTCCGGGTTCAGACAGACCACAGGCCCCTCAGATGGTTGATGCATATGAGGGGTGAGAATCCAAAGCTGTTGAGGTGGTCCATTTCCCTACAGGGTATGGATTTCACGGTGGAACATCGCCCTGGTACAGATCACGCCAATGCTGACGGTCTGTCCAGATTTTTCCGCATTAGTGATGAGGAACTCCCTGGGGTAGGGTAGTTCTCCCCACTTTTCAGCTGGAGGGGACACATGTTAGACCTGGCACCTTGGCGTGAGTCTCCCTTCCTCTTTTTGTCGCTGTGCCTCATGTGTTTTTATGGTGTTGGCCGCTCAGCGCGCTGTGCCACTGCCAACCAGTGTCGCGGTGCGAGTGCTCCCTATGTAAATTGTATATGTTGGTTGGATTCCATGATTGGATTGTTTGATTTACTATCAGACCCCAGTAAGGTGCGCCAGGAGCGCCAGGGCATGTAAATGCAAACACCGCTGGTGGGCTTGCAGCACTGGTTGTGCCACCCACAGAAGCGGCCGGTAAAATATGTCTAAGGTCTGCCATCGCAGAACCTGCGTGCAGTCTGGTACTGACATGCTGACTGGCAAGTGCCCACACTTGCCGGTCCCTAAAAACCTTCCCTTAGCTGCATGTTAGTCACCCCTCTGGTAGGCCCATGGGCAGGGTGCGTTGTAAGCCTAAGGTAGGACAAGCCTGGATGCGTGGCATGTCCTAGTAGTGAATGACCGCCATCTTGTTGTTCACTACTGCAAGGCTACCCTGTTCTCATAGGCCAGTATGGGCGGCCTGGATTATTACACCCTATGATCCTAACCGACCCAGGGAACATGGTAGAAGATCGAGTTTAGTATGCCTGAACTCGGAATGATAAGATACATCTTTTCGCAAGGGGTATTTTAATATTCCGGGTTTGCAAATGCCGCTTTTAGAAAGCTGGCCTTTGCTTGCCTAAACATTTCAGCCGCCTCTGCGTGATGTGTATCTGATGTCTGGCGGGTATGAGTGACAGGGCTGGGGGAACCCAGATGGGCAGGGCTAGGTAGCCTGGTGATGAATGGGACGATCGACAGGTAGATGGGTGGGAGGAGTGCTCCTAGGCTCTGAATAGGACAGTGCTCTGCCACCTCAATGCCGGCTCCGCCCCCTGTGGAGCGTCTGAGGACTCTGCCCTGCACTCTGAAAGAAGAAGCCTGCATCGCGTAAACAAAGTGCTCAGAAACCGGACTGAACTAGGCAAGGGCCCCCCTGGCCTGGGAGAACAAAAGATTTGCTGTATAAATGGAGGAGCCCTGCTCCTAAGAAACTAGATCCGCTTTTGACCAAGAAGAATCTCTGCCTGAGGAGGAGGCACCGGGAAAGCTGTAGGAGGAAGACTGTCCCTATCCTGGGGGATTGGCCTACAGTGGTGACCTTGCTGCCAAAGGGGAGAAGAGAAACTGTTGCTGAAGACTTTTACTTTACTTTTACTTTCAAGACTTGTGCTTTTCCAAAACGATCTCCAAGGGCTTGGAACTGAGCTTGCCCCCTGAACTGAGCCCCAGGACCATTGGGCTCTACCTGATCTTCACTCGCCTGCTGCTGGACTGTGGTGTCCTTTCCCTCGACGGAGCTGTGACCCTCGTGCCCAGTCCCTCCCTGAGCCGTGACCAGGACTGCTTAGCCGCCCCCGCCTTGGGAAGAGCCTCGCTCGATCGGAGCCGCTCCCCCTACGCTGTGCTGGGCTGCCCCTGTCACCTCGCTCGCCGGAGGCTCGCTGTGCACCTTCACCCTCCCGCCGGAATCGGCGTTGTGAGCATCTCCAAGCCTCGGACGGCCCGGACGTAATCTGCGTGCCCGGCTGCCCCGCTTTGTTCACCCGCCACCTGCAACACCCCGCTCTTGTCGTGAGCCTGAAGATCGGACACCCATCGTGAAGTGTGGGAGCCCCGGACGCCGCCTCGCTCTTCTGTCGAAGAGCCGCTGAAATCCCGCACCCGCCTTTGCGTCAAGAAACAAGGTACTGTACTTACGAACTCGACCGCGAGCTCGCATCGGATCCAGGGTCCGCAACGTTCTTATTTCCCTGTCATCTGCTGTGTGCTTCCTGGGCGCTGCCTCAGCACGAAGTGCGCTGAGGCCTACAGTCACCTTGTGCCCGCCTAAAGAACTTTCCGTAAACAAAGAGAACTTTACCGTATTCCTAAGAATTGTGGCCCCATCAGTTCAACGTTACTGGGCCTTGTATTAAATCTGCTGAATCTACATAAAAGCTTATTTTTATATACTTCCTGATCGGTGTCCGTTTGTGGTGCATGCAAGGGGTTTACTGTATGTGTAATTGCATTTGCTTAACCGTGTACGCCTGAGACTTAGCCTAGACTGCTCGAGCAGGGGTTATTCTGGGGAGTCATCCTTCGCCCTGACAAGAAGTAAAGGGTCCCTGCTTGTTGTGGGTACATACCTGCGTCAACCAGAGCCCCCTCATTTCTAACATTCCCCTAGGTGGCCACTGAGCACTGGGCCAAAAACCCAGGTGACCCCCCTTGCAAAACCAGGTCGTTTTGAGGTAGGCAATTTTCATGTCGCCTCAATACGTTTTGGGCCCTTGCCTGTCGCGGGTACTTGGGCCTCCCACACGAGTGAGGCACCGTTTTTATCGGGAGACCCGGGGGAACGCTGGGTGGTAGGAAATTTGTGTCAGCCCGGTGATGCCTCAACTTTCCCACACAAAAATGTGTGAAACAGGTGATGTTTTCAGCTAAATTTGAGGTTTGCAGGGCATTCTGGGTAAGGAAACGTTGGGGGATCCACGCAAGCCATACCTCCCTGAAATCCCCCGGGTGTCTAGTTTTCAGAAATATGTGGGTTTGGTAGGTTCACCTAGGTGGCCGCTGAGCACCGGGCCAAAAACCCAGGTGACCCCCCTTGCAAAACCAGGTCGTTTTGAGGTAGGCAAATTTCATGTCGCCTCAATACGTTTTGGGGCCTTGCCTGTCGCGGGTACTTGGGCCTCCCACACGAGTGAGGCACCGTTTTTATCGGGAGACCCGGGGGAACGCTGGGTGGTAGGAAATTTGTGTCAGCCCGGGGATGCCTCAACTTTCCCACACAAAAATGTGTGAAAAAGGTGATGTTTTCAGCTAAATTTGAGGTTTGCAGGGCATTCTGGGTAAGGAAACGTTGGGGGATCCATGCAAGCCATACCTCCCTGGAATCCCCCGGGTGTCTAGTTTGTAGAAATTTGTGGGTTTGGTAGGTTCCCCTAGGTGGCCGCTGAGCAGCGGGCCAAAAACCCAGGTGACCCCCCTTGCAAAACCAGGTCATTTTGAGGTAGGCAATTTTCATGTTGCCTCAATACGTTTTGGGCCCTTGCCTGTCGCGGGTACTTGGGCCTCCCACACGAGTGAGGCACCGTTTTTATCAGGAGACCCGGGGGAACGCTAGGTGGTAGGAAATTTGTGTCAGCCCGGTGATGCCTCAACTTTCCCACACAAAAATATGTGAAAAAGGTGATGTTTTCAGCTAAATTTGAGGTTTGCAGGGCATTCTGGGTAAGGTAACGTTGGGGGATCCACGCAAGCCATACCTCCCTGGAATCCCCTGGGTGTCTAGTTTTCAGAAATGTGTGGGTTTGGTAGGTTTCCCTAGGTGGCCGCTGAGCACCGGGCCAAAAACCCAGGTGACCCCCCTTGCAAAACCAGGTCGTTTTGAGGTAGGCATTTTTCATGTCGCCTCAATACGTATTGGGGCCTTGCCTGTCGCGGGTACTTGGGCCTCCCACACGAGTGAGGCACCGTTTTTATCGGGAGACCCGGGGGAACGCTGGGTGGTAGGAAATTTGTGTCAGCCCGGTGATGCCTCAACTTTCCCACACAAAAATGTGTGAAAAAGGTGATGTTTTCAGCTAAATTTGAGGTTTGCAGGGAATTCTGGGTAAGGAAACGTTGGGGGATCCACGCAAGCCATACCTCCCTGGAATCCCCCGGGTGTCTAGTTTTCAGAAATGTGTGGGTTTGGTAGGTTCCCCTAGGTGGCCGCTGAGCACCGGGCCAAAAACCCATGTGACCCCCCTTGCAAAACCAGGTCGTTTTGAGGTAGGCAATTTTCATGTCGCCTCAATACGTTTTGGGCCCTTGCCTGTCACGGGTACTTGGGCCTCCCACACGAGTGAGGCACCGTTTTTATCGGGAGACCCAGGGGAACGCTGGGTGGTAGGAAATTTGTGTCAGCCCGGGGATGCCTCAACTTTCCCACACAAAAATGTGTGAAAAAGGTGATGTTTTCAGCTAAATTTGAGGTTTGCAGGGCATTCTGGGTAAGGAAACGTTGGGGGATCCATGCAAGCCATACCTCCCTGGAATCCCCCGGGTGTCTAGTTTGTAGAAATGTGTGGGTTTGGTAGGTTCCCCAAGGTGGCCGCTGAGCAGCGGGCCAAAAACCCAGGTGACCCCCCCTTGCAAAACCAGGTCGTTTTGAGGTAGGCAATTTTCATGTTGCCTCAATACGTTTTGGGCCCTTGCCTGTCGCGGGTACTTGGGCTTCCCACACGAGTGAGGCACCGTTTTTATCAGGAGACCCGGGGGAACGCTAGGTGGTAGGAAATTTGTGTCAGCCCGGTGATGCCTCAACTTTCCCACACAAAAATGTGTGAAAAAGGTGATGTTTTCAGCTAAATTTGAGGTTTGCAGGGCATTCTGGGTAAGGAAACGTTGGGGGATCCATGCAAGCCATACCTCCCTGGAATCCCCCGGGTGTCTAGTTTTCAGAAATGTGTGGGTTTGGTAGGTTTCCCTAGGTGGCCGCTGAGCACCGGGCCAAAAACCCAGGTGACCCCCTTGCAAAACCAGGTCGTTTTGAGGTAGGCATTTTTCATGTCGCCTCAATACGTATTGGGGCCTTGCCTGTCGCGGGTACTTGGGCCTCCCACACGAGTGAGGCACCGTTTTTATCGGGAGACCCTGGGGAACGCTGGGTGGTAGGAAATTTGTGTCAGCCCGGTGATGCCTCAACTTTCCCACACAAAAATATGTGAAAAAGGTGATGTTTTCAGCTAAATTTGAGGTTTGCAGGGCATTCTGGGTAAGGAAACGTTGGGGGATCCACGCAAGCCATACCTCCCTGGAATCCCCCGGGTGTCTAGTTTTCAGAAATGTGTGTGTTTGGTAGGTTCCCCTAGGTGGCCGCTGAGCACCGGGCCAAAAACCCATGTGACCCCCCTTGCAAAACCAGGTCGTTTTGAGGTAGGCAATTTTCATGTCGCCTCAATACGTTTTGGGCCCTTGCCTGTCACGGGTACTTGGGCCTCCCACACGAGTGAGGCACCGTTTTTATCGGGAGACCCGGGGGAACGCTGGGTGGAAGGAAATTTGTGTCAGCACGGTGATGCCTCAACTTTCCCACACAAAAATGTGCGAAAAAAGTGATTTTTTCAGCTAAATTTGAGGTTTGCAGGGCATTCTGGGTAAGGAAACGTAGGGGGATCCACGCAAGCCATACCTCCCTGGAATCCCGCGGGTGTCTAGTTTTCAGAAATGTGTGGGTTAGGTAGGTTCCCCTAGGTTGCCGCCGAGCACCGGGCCAAAAACCCAGGTGACCCCCCTTGCAAAACCAGGTCGTTTTGAGGTAGGCAATTTTCATGTCGCCTCAATAAGTTTTGGGGCCTTGCCTGTCGCGGGTACTTGGGCCTCCCACACGAGTGAGGCACCGTTTTTATCGGGAGACCCGGGGGAACGCTGGGTGGTAGGAAATTTGTGTCAGCCCGGTGATGCCACAACTTTCCCACACAAAAATGTGTGAAAAAGGGGATTTTTTCAGCTAAATTTGAGGTTTGCAGGGCATTCTGGGTAAGGAAACGTTGGGGGATCCACGCAAGCCATACCTCCCTGGAATCCCCCAGGTGTCTAGTTTTCAGAAATGTGTGGGTTTGGTAGGTTCCCCTAGGTGGCTGCCGAGCACCGGGCCAAAAACCCAGGTGACCCCCCTTGCAAAACCAGGTCGTCTTGAGGTAGGCAATTTTCATGTCGCCTCAATACGTTTTGGGGCCTTGCCTGTCGCGGGTACTTGGGCCTCCCACACGAGTGAGGCACCATTTTTATCGGGAGACCCGGGGGAACGCTGGGTGGTAGGAAATTTGTGTCAGCCCTGTGATGCCACAATTTTCCCACACAAAAATGTGTGAAAAAGGTGATTTTTTCAGCTAAATTTGAGGTTTGCAGGGCATTCTGGGTAAGGAAACTTTGGTGGATCCATGCAAGCCATACCTATCTGGAATCCCCCGGGTGTCTAGTTTTCAGAAATGTGTGGGTTTGGTAGGTTCCACTAGGTGGCCGCCGAGCACCGGGCCAAAAACCCAGGTAACCCCCCTTGCAAAACCAGGTCGTTTGAGGTAGGCAATTTTCATGTCACCTCAATACGTTTTGGGGCCTTGCCTGTCACGGGTACTTGGGCCTCCCACACGAGTGAGGCACCGTTTTTATCGGGAGACCCGGAGGGAACGCTGGGTGGTAGGAAATTTGTGTCAGCCCTGTGATGCCACAACTTTCCCACACAAAAATGTGTGAAAAAGGTGATTTTTTCAGCTAAATTTGAGGTTTGCAGGGCATTCTGGGTAAGGAAACTTTGGGGGATGCATGCAAGCCATACCTCCCTGGAATCCCCCGGGTGTCTAGTTTTCAGAAATGTGTGGGTTTGGTAGGTTTCCCTAGGTGGCCGCCAAGCCCGGGGCCAAAAACTCATAGGACCCCCTTTGCAAAATCAGGTTGTTTTGTGATAGGTAATTTTGATGTCTCCTCAATAGGTTTTGGGCCCTTGCCTGATGCAGGCACTATGCCTACCCACGCAAGTGAGGTACCATTTTTCTCTGAAGACTTTGAGGAACGCAGGGTGGGTGGAATTTTGTGGACCCACGCAGATTCCAGAACTTTCCGACAAAGAAATATGAGGAAAATGTGTTATTTTGAACACATGTTTAGGTTTGCAATGGATTCTGGGTAACAGAACCTGGTGAGAGCCAGTGAAGTCACCCCATCCAGGATTCCCCTTGGTGTCTAGTTTTAAAGAATGTACAGTTTTGCTAGGTTTGCCTACGTGCCAACTGCGCTAGGGCCCAAAATCCACAGGTATGCACATTGCCCAAAAAAAAATCGGAGCCCAGTGGGCTTTCTGCCGCCCTGGGGGGGAATTGGGGAAGGGGTTTTCATCCTGATATGCCCCTAAAGGGGCAGAAAGACTGTGGCTATTTTTTGTGGGGGTGGGGGCATTGGTATGACCATTTTGGGCAGCCCCCACCCCCACGCATAAAAAAAGCCTGCATACTCGCTGGCGCCTACAGGGCTTTCTGCCCCCCCAGGGGGCAGATCAGGGGCCACTGCCACCATCTGCCCTCCCGGGCGGGCAGAAAGACTGGAATTTCTCTGGGGGTGGGGTGGGGTATTGTCATGCCCATTTTGGGGAGTCCCTACCCCTACACTAATAAAACAAAAAATCCATGGTTTCTAGTGGGCATTCTGCGCCCCCAGGGGGGGCCAGATTGGGGGCTACAGCTCCCATCTGCCTCCTGGGGGGCAGAAAGACTGACATTTTTGTGGGGGGGAGAGTGGGGGCATTGGCGTGCCCGTTTCCGGCAGCCCACACCCTAAAAACAATTGCGCAAAAAAATCCCTGGTTGTTAGTGGGATTTCTGCCCCCCGAAGGGGCAGATTAGGGGCCAATGCCCCATCTGCCCCCCGGGGGGGGCAGAAAGACTGTAATAATTGGGGGGTGGGGTGGGGGTATGGGCCTGCTCGTTTTGGGCAGCCCCCACCCCTATTTTTTTTTTAACAATTCCCTGGTGTCTAGTGGGCTTTTTGCCCCCCCCGGGGGCAGATTGGGGGCCAATGCCTCATCTGCCCCTCAGGGGGGGCTGAAAGGCTGTAATGGTGGTGGGTGGGTGGGGGCATTGGCGTGCCCGTTGCAGGCAGCCCCCACCCTAAAAATAAAACTAAAAACTAATCCCTGGTGTTTAGTGGGCTTTCTGCCCC
Source organism: Triturus cristatus (assembly GCF_964204655.1). Lineage (NCBI taxonomy): Eukaryota > Metazoa > Chordata > Amphibia > Caudata > Salamandridae > Triturus > Triturus cristatus. Next base: position 528,196,530 of record NC_140588.1, on the reverse strand, counting down.
CCCGAAGGGGCAGATTAGCGGCCAATGCCCCATCTGCCCCCCGGGGGGGGCAGAGAGACTGTAGTAATTGGGGGGGGAAGGGGCCTGCCCGTTTTGGGCAGCCCCCACCCCTATTTTTTTTATACAAAACTTCCCTGGTGTCTAGTGGGCTTTTTACCCCCCCGGGGGGCAGATTGGGGGCTAATGCCCCATCTGCCCCCCAGGGGGGGCAAAAAGACTACATTTCCCAGAAATAAACAGGGGGGAGCAAAGGCCCTTGCCCAAGGGGCCGCTCCCCCCTCCCTGGTGTCTAGTGGGTGGATCCCTGCTTGGGGATCGCCCTCCTGTGGTGATCCCCAAGCAGATACCTCTCCCGTCTTTCTACGGGCTCAGGGGGCTGAGATAGCCCCCTGAGCACTGACAAAGTGAAACCTGAAATGAGCCTCTTGGCTCATTTCAGTTTCACTTTCACTGTAATGACGTCGGCGCGACGTGCGCGCCGATCGTCATTACAGTGAAAGGGGGGGGGGTGGCCTCGGGTGCTGGGGAAGCTCTTCCCCAGCTCCCGAGGCTATTTTCGCAGAAAGGGAATCCCTCTGGTGCCCGCACCAGAGGGATTCCCTAGGGTATGCCTCATGAAGAGCTGGACTCGTCATGGGCACAGCGCGACTGTGCTACATGACGAGTCCAGCTCGTCATGGGCATACAAGGGGTTAAAAGACATTGCAATGGCTAAAATGCACATATGCCTCAGAAACTCTCAGTTAGTCCATGAGCACAGCTCAGAAACAGCAGTGGTTGTCTCTCCCTGTTTCTGAGTTGTCTTGGCTGCAGCTATTGTATTATTTGGGAGAATTTCACATTAAGACATTTTTCAGTCAGTCATAAAAACGGACACTAAGCTTACTTTAAATTGCAATTATGTAGCGCTTACTACCCCTAACGAAGCATTGACGAAGATTCTATCATATTAAAACAAGTACACAGCTGTGTGAGCTGCTCAATTGCACACATTCATGATAGGGTCACAGGTCTCAAGAGCGCTGTTTAAGTAAATTCTGGTGTCTCATCAGTACAGGCCTATAGTTACCTTATGGCGCTTGAAATAAGCCGCATTGTAGTGTAGTCCTAATAGTACCCTGTCATGCAGGACCTACACTGTTTATGGATAACATATACTGTGGGCTTGGTGGCAAACTGAGTCGGTACACCCCACCGCATATGTTAGCCTATGGTTTGCATTAGCTAGCTCGCAGTGCTACTAGAATCTCCTGTTATCACAGAGATTCGTTTGTTCAACTTTCAGAACATAATAACCTCAGACTCATGGAAACAATATGCTACTTTTCACCCAGTCAATCGTGCTTGCTTGTTTTGCTCTCAGAGAGATACAGAGAAGAAACAGTCATGCGTTATTACAATAAGAGTTTATTGTACCGTAGTTATTCTCATGTAAAATATATGCGCTGTTACAACTGTAACACAGTAGCAGAGATATAGAACCAGCAGTACAGTGAATAAAACTAAATAGTATTGTTCTACCATTTTGCAATAGTCATGAACATATACATGAATATGAAATGCATTTATAAAATAAAATGCGTACTCCTGAGATGCCTGTCTAGAAGGACCTAAGTGTACCTAGCATGTGAGTAGGTGCGAAAGAGCCTAAGTCTAAGAGCCTAATAGCCTAGAACATAAGAGCCAAGAATCCCGCTAGGATTTAGTCAAACCGCCATACCTGAATAGTGCGAGTGTGGGACTTCATCCTGGACTTGAGTTGGACACCCCACAAGGGATGGTTAGACCACTGCCAGCTAGAGCGATGGCATGCCGGAGCCTCAGCGTCTCTGGACTGTGTGTCGGCCTTGAAGTCTCGGTTCTCTCCTGCCTACTGATAGCGAGAGGTGCTGTATTTATACAGTCTATGTACGTGTGTTAGCCATTGTTCAGTATGAGGATGATGTTTGGGGATTAAACCTTTGTGCGTAGATAGGAGAGGTGATGTATGCCCCCCAGGAGAATGTACTCATAAATTATTCATATGTGCAAAGGATGACGTCTTAGCAATATCGATCGGGCAGAACCCACCCTCGTCATAAAACTAGGTGAAAGGTTTAGTCCTTGAAAGGCGTCAGTCCTAATAAGGCGTTCAGTCCCGATAAGGCATTCTATCATTATTTGGAGTTATGTCCTTATAAGGTTCGTTCATATGAAATGAAGGGGAGATGATGTAGGGAAAGAGTACGATGTTCTCTAAACCTATGTCAGGGTACCAATATGAAATATAACACCATAACACTTAGGACCTTATTATGACTACGGTGGTCCATAGAACTGCCAGACTGGTAAACCACCTGCCCTATTACGACTTGGGCGGTTGGACCTCCACAGGACGGCTGCAACCTTTGGGGATCCGTGATCCCATGGCAGTTGCACAGTGCTCTGAGGCCACAATATGCTGGTGCATTGCCAAACATATTACGAGTTTCCTCACTACCACAGCTTTCATGGTGGTGAGCCCACCATGAAAAGTGTGGTGGTAAGGAAACTAAGGGGGCCTCACTGGACCGCCTGCTGCCTCTGGGCCAGGGGGTGCATGGAGGGGAGCAAATGTTGTGCCCCTGTCAAAATTCACCCCCTGTTCCTGCATGGCATGGATTTCACAGTCCAATGCTGTGCAGTAATGTGCTTTGGTGCTCCTATTGGGGTACCTTTCTAAGGCTTAGAAATGGGCCTTTGAAAGGCACTGCCATGGCTCCGCCAAAGGGTGCCCGCCAGACCATGAATAGGCAATGCACACATTGTTGTCTGTCGAATCCCCCCTGCCCTGCCCCGCCCCTGCCCACCCCTCTTACCTGTGACAGCCGTGTCTGATGCGCACTTTCCAAAAGTGCCATTTTCAAACATGCAGTTAAAAACCATCTTCACTAAAAGATATGTTTTTAATATCTGAGTTCAGAGAAACTAAACTCCAAATCTCTAGCTGTTCCCAATCAAAAGTTACACTTGCAAACGTTACAGCTCCAATGATAGCTTATGGGGGAGCTAGTCCTTGCAATAGTGAAAAACGAAATTGTAATTATTTCACTTTCAGGACATGTAAAACACACCAGTTCATCTCCTACTTTCCACATACACTGCACGCTGCCCATGGAGGTACCTTGGGCCTACCTTAGGGGTGCCTTACGTGTAGTAAAAGGGAATGTTTAGGCCTGGTAAGTGGGCGTAGTTGCCAGGTCCACATGACAGGGTAAACCTGCACTCACAGACACTGCCTGAGATCTGTTTACATGGCTACTCATGTGGGTGGCATAACCAGTGCTGCAGGCCCACTAGTAGCATTTGATTTATAGGCCCTGGACACATATTGCACTTTACTAGTGACTTACCAGTCAATCAAATATGCCAATCATGGATAACCAATCATAATTACAATTTACACAGAGAGCATGTGCACTTTGGCACTGATTAGCAGTGGTAAAGTACCCAAAGCCATAAAGACAACAAAAAGAAGGTCAGAAAAATAGCAAGCAAAGGGCAAAAAAGTCAGTGGATAAACCTGCAAAATGGGCCAGGTCCAACACTGTAGAATTGCAATGAGTTCTCAAAAATAAGTGAATGTGTGTACATTTTCAAAGAAATAGTCTCAAAGGTTACACTCTGTTAACCAAATAAATATTTGCTTATATATAGGAACTATTGCAGGGGCTAAGCATCACTCCTTTCAAAAAATGATACTAGAGCAAAGTTAAGTATTTACTTCTGGGATGTTGTCAGACCTTCCTGTGGACTCTCGCCTAATGCCCATAGCACTCATGTTTTTTAAAAAATCTATTGCATAAAGATGCCTGAAGTTTAGATTTTTATTTTAGCCATTTTCGTTACCTCATAGGTTTATACGGGCCCTGATGAAGGGCCCAGTCTGAAATGCATATGGATGTTTTGAAACAGTTGGTGTTTGAAATCTTGAAACTGAATAATCACACAAATACAACATTGGATACATTTCGAATGCTTTGTACTTAATTGCCATGCACATGGAATAAAACTTAAGAATTAGTGAATGTGTATACATGTTCAAAGAAATAGTCTCAAAGGTTGTACTCAGTTATCCAAATAAATATTTATTTATGAATTGCAATTATTGCAGGGGCGAAGCATCACTCCTTTTAAAAAACGAAAATAGGATGTTGTCACACCTTCCCTTGGACTCTCCCCTGTTGCCCATAGCTCTCATGCTTGTTTTTTTAATCTATTTCATGAAGAATCAGATTTTTGGACCCGAGTTGCGTGTGCACACCAAAGATTTGATATAAGTGGAAAAGAAAAGCAAATGTGCGTCCAGGAGAATCCTGTCCATCAGGAAAGGTGCGATACTACACTATACTTTTGTAGTTTAAACCAACAGGGTCATTTGTTTTCCATGCAGCACGTTCCCAGCAGAATTGTCTGAGCATGTCTTGTGCCTTTGTTCAGATTTTCGTGCTTTCGCCTGGAGAGCATTTCAAGAAGGAAAGGGCTTTTGGGCACCATATCATAGCACTTGGTGAACGCCTGCAATGCCTCACGTTCTTGTTCCACAAAAACCTTGCTGAGCAGCACTCCGAAAACAACAAGCAGCAATGGGGCAAGCAGCAATGCGGGGAAAGGTGGGGGCAGGGATGCAGTGATGTGGGAGGTGGTGGATGGGATGGGCACGCACTGATGGGGGAGGGAAGGAGCAACAATAAATCAAAAAAAGTTATATGTATTGTTGGACTTGGCCCTTCTGGCAGGTTCACCCCTGAACTTTTTGCTTTTATTGGTGACCTGGTGGTAATGATTTTTGGTTTCTGCGCACTTTCCCTGTGTCCCAGAGTAAAGTGCGTGTGCACTCTGAGTGCATGTGGTGAGATAGGCCTTCCCTCCCATAGGAATGCATGGGGAATGTATGTGTCCCTGGTAGTTCCTGATGCGTGGGGTGTGCAGGCTCGAGTTTGGTATGTGCGGACTCGTGTGATTGAATGCTTCACGATGATGTATAATGCGTGATTATGTCATGTGCGGAAGTGCCACTTCTAGGAGTTGGCATATTAGTGTAAAAGGTGTCTGGCGTGTGATTGGCTGGAGCTGGCTGGTGAGCCGGGCTCCAGGAGTCTGGGTGGGTCTGCCCCAGTGGTGAGTGTGAGATTAGCATGCGGATGGCTGGGGAGGAGTGCACCTTGGACCTGAATAGGGCAGGGCTTTCCCCACACAATGCTGGCTCCGCCCCCTGTGGTGCGACTGATGACCCTAGCCCTGCCAGTGAATAGAGTGAGGGGCTGAGCACATCAAGGGTGCTCCCCAACCAGCTGCGACTGGTTTTCCCCCTCACCCTGAACCATGAACAAAGGGTTTTACAGTATAAGAAGGGGCTGTGTCCCCTTACAAGTTGTTCTCTGCCAGGATCCTGCCTGAGGGGGGCTGCTGCTGTTGCTGGACCAGAGGACCGCCACTTGGACTACCTCCCTGCCTGGAGGCCCAGTGAGCTGGCTCTGGGTCCAGCCTTGCCCCCCCCCCCCACCCTGCCTTGCTGTATGCAGGGGAAAACTTTGCTGGACTTGCCTTTAGCGCTGAGAGCGCTTTCACTTTGATCCTTAGCGCTAGGAGCGCTTTATTTCTGGAAGCCGGTGCCCACCCGGCATTTGTCCCGTTCTAGACTGATCCTGAAGTCCCCTGGCAGGTGCCGGCGGGTGCCCACCCCGCTTATTTGCGTTTATTTCAAGGGAGCCTACCCCTCTTACGGCCAGAAAAATCACCGCTGCAGCCCGGTTCATAGCCGGAAGCCAGGCAGGTTGTGTCGGGACGTGGGCGGGACCTCAACCCGGAAGCAGACAGGAGCCTACCCCGCGCTCCGGTACACGAAGCAGGAAGTCCGGGCTGACTGACACGGGGCTCCCGTGAGGTCGAGGGAAGCCCCGCGCCAAGAAGAGGAACGCCGCTGAAAGGAGGTGCAAGCGGGAGCCTACCCCACGCTCCCACGACCCAGGAGTGCTGCCGAGGAAAGAACCTTCCCCTACGAGCACGGTGAGTGAGGGCTCCGAGGGGGGATCGGGCCGCATTGCGCTCCCGCCGAGAGGGGAGCCACTAATAGTGTGAAGTGCCAGGGAAGGCACTGAGTAGAGAAGTTCGTGGGCAGCCCCGTCTGATAGCGGGCCACCCCAGTGGGGGCATTTCTCTTCTCGAGTCCCTGAGGAGGACTCCAACATCGGGGCACATTGTCTTAGAGCCGAGACAGCTCCACCGCGCAGGCATATGTGTTCCGAGCCCCGTGAGGCTCCAGCAACTCGGGGGCATTCTTGCGTCCAGAGCCCCGTGGCTCCAACGTCGGGGGCAATATTTTAATAGAGCCCTGACAGGCTCTAGGGGGCATTTCATTTGGTTAGAGCCCAGGAGAGGCTCCACGTGAGTGCTGCATATTTGTGTTAAAGGGCACAGTGGCGCCCACGCTCCTTTTCCCAGCTGCCCAGCACTTAGTGGGCAGCTGCAACGTTTAGGTTGTGGCCCTCTGCATTTTGGCTTGCGCAGCCTGCGCAGCCTTGCCCTGACTCTGCTGGACACAGGGCGTTCTAGCCCCGACAAGGCCAGTTGGCCTAGGGACTGCCACAAGTGGTGGCTAATGTGAGTTTTGCGCTATTGTTCCTAACCTGCACCTCTGAATGTTTTTATGCGTCATGTGCCTTGTGTTTACACCTCTGAATGTGATGCATCATGTGTAATGTGCGTTTACCCCTACAGGTATTGTGATACTTAGGTGGTTGTTTTCTCCTAGTACAGGTGGTGCTAGTGAGGTCCTGGTTCCCTGCGCGATGTTTTCCTAAGGTGGTTAGGGTTGCGTAGGTGGTACTTACCTGTTACCAGTAGTTACTGGTCGTGTGCTACATGTGTTATTTAGTGCTACAGTGATTGTATGTGCTATGTTCTAAAGTATTATTCCTATGTTCTAAGTGCTAATTTCTACAAAGTGCTAATTCCTGACAGTGGTCCGTGTGGCCCTGTCTCCTGTACATATAATCCCTTGTAAACTCTGCCCGTGCCTGTTGGCACATTGTAAAGTGTGTGTTTTTATCTAATGTGTTTTAGTAATACAAAGGCTATTTTTATATAATACCTTGTGTGGAGTTTCTTTTGTGGTGGGCCTTGGGTGTTGTTGCTGGGTGCGTGCGCAAACGCTTTACACATCGCCTCCGGGATAAGCCTGACTGCTCGCGCCAAGCTACCTAGGGAGTGAGCAGGGGTTATCTTTGGCGTGTAACTCCCCAGCCCTGCCAACCAGAAATCCCATTTCTAACATTGGTGATCAGCGGTGGGATTTGGACTTGCGTTTGCGCTGTACCGTAGCAGCAACTGGCTGCACCACAAAACTCTGCAATTAGATAGTCACATGGAATAGGGATTATTGTGCTAAGTTTGTTTTTGTCATTTCTTTGGAATTGGGTTTCTTGTGCACTGTGAGTTAGGTGTCCCTAGCTCGGGAGGGTAGATCATCCCCCTAAGTGCATTGTGGTTTCTGGATTCACCAGTAAGGGTGGGATCCAGTGGTGGCAGCATAATAGTGTTCAGTACATTTGTTCCTCGCCCTGCGCCCAGAGTTGGTACCTGTGTCACTTGTGGTCAGGTTGAGGAATCAGGGGTGGTAGAAACTGCCTTACCAGTCCGAGGGGAGGGTTGTGTGTGGATGAATGGTGTGGCACTAGGCAAGTGAGTGTGAGTTCTCTGGGATAGAGAGCTTGCTGAACCCTTTTTGTGAATTGTGTGCTCCTGTTAAGCTCAGACCCCTAGGTTCCCTGTGTAATCTTTTCTCAGGAATGTCCGCCAAAATGGAACCTGCTTTTGAGCCCTGTGATCTGTTTGGGTACAGTAGGCAGGAGTTGGAAAGGTCCTGTAGAGAGAGAGGTATAAGGGTGAGAGAGTCAGACACCCTGTACGAACTTAGGGACCACCTGTTCCTAGGGCAAGAGGGTCAATGGGTTCTTGAGCGCAGTGAGGAAGAAAGGGCCCGGGCCTCACACCTGGAGGGTGGTGGGTCTGTGGGGAGCCCTCAAGATTCAGAAGAGGAGGAAGAAGATGACAGTACCTGGACGCCAGTAGAGAGTTAGGACCCCATAGGTAGGCAGTCCCTTGCTGGGTCCAGCGTAGGAGGCAGCGCCTCATCCCTTTCCCTGTCCCCAGAGGAATGGGAAGATAGGAGAAAAGAAAGGGAGCACCAGCTGGTGTTAGAAAAGCTCAGGTTAGAGCATGCGCAGGCTATGGCGCAGCTGGAGGTCAAGAAGCAACAGCTAGAGATTGAGAGGGTCTTGGCGCAGGAAAGGATAGAGGAGGCGGAGAGGGCCTCCACCAGAGGCAAAGTAGCTCTGGAGGGTGGACTATCCCCTGCGTGCAGTTTTAATTTTCTGGGCTCCCCAGGGAGGGTTGAGTCCAGTGGTGGTAGCTATATAGATTTCAGTGTAGGAAGTCCCAGTTCCCCCAGTCTGGTACCTGTTCCCCAGGAGGAGGAGTTAAGGTTGAAATTCAGGGGCAGTAGGAAACTGTCTCACCAGTCTTGGGAGGAGTTTGTGGAGGAATGTGTGAATGCACTGTTTGATTGGATAAGAGTTCACACAGACTCTGATTTTGATAAACTGTGTGATCTGGTTCTCAAAGAACACCTGCTCAGTTGTGTGTGCCGGGGTTGCGCCAACACCTGTTGGGGTGTGGATTGTCTGAGCCATGTGATCTTGCGGATGAAGTAGAGCGCTGGGAAAGTGCCAGAGGTTCTCTAGAGTCATTAGGGAGTGAATCCAAAAGTAGTGGTTCAGGTATCTTCCAGCCCAGCGTGGTGGAAGAGGCTCAGTGTAACCCAGCTAGGTCCCAGGATAGCGAGGAGGGTGTAGGGGCTTACGGCCTGGCTCAGTGGAGCGGGAGTAAGTGGGTGACCGAGGGTCCCCAGATGCACGAAACCCTACCTCAGGACTTGGATGGTTTCATGAGGGAACACCAAGTTGGGGACCTAGGCTGTCCTGTTACTCCACTTGAGGAAGATCTCTTAGTGAGTAGAGGACCTGGAGCGCCTGTAAACAGGGCTCCTGTGGTTCTAGAGTCTGGCAGTACCGCTCCGGTAGGGAGAGTACAGGAGTCCAGTGTGAGGAGTGATTGGGGGATGAGTTTCCCAGTGGAAGAGCCAGTGGGTCAGGGACTACCCAGTTGGGCTAGGATCCTGTGTAGTGACCATGTGGACACCACTTCTGTTCTGGGGGATCTCTGCGCACTGTCAGGTGGACAGGGGATGGGAGATCCGCGCCAGACAGACAGTCACCCGACTTATGTGTCGTATGTTAGCCTCAGGGGGATGGAGTGTAAATCCCCAGAAGTCCTGGAGTGCCAGGCGATTATTCCACCAAAGGTTCTAGACCGGAGGTTGGGAGGCCAGGTTCAGGGTCAGCCTGACCTGAAGGGTGGGACGTCTGTAACCAGCGTCCCGACCGGTTCTTCTTCCAGAGGTACCGCCCCAGTTGGTAGGGAGCAGGGCTCTGGAAGGGGGTGCAGAGGGTGGGAGAGCCCACCTCTGACCCCGGTGCAACCTAAGGGGTTAAACCCTGGGTTGGAATGGCGTTCTAGGTGTACCCCTCGCCAGAGGAGGAGGAACCCTAGGAGAAGAGGTAGGGGGAGGAGAGCCTTCCCTGAGACTCCTGGTCCGCCTGAGGTTGTAGACCCTAGGCTGGAGAACCAGTGGCAGTCTAGTCCTGTCTTGCAGACAGGAAGAGTGGAGAATGGCCGCTATGTGCCATGGGTTACTACCCCCCACTCTGTGATTAGTCAAAGACCGGTGGCACCTGGGTGGCCTAGGGCCTGGTCTTGGCCGCGGACAGCTTGGGAGTACCAGTGGGGTAGCCCAGTTGGTCCGGACAGTGGTTTTAGAAGGAATCCCATGGGTTCACCGTGGCGTAGAACAGGAGGGTGTTCCTGCAGTTGCAGGCCCGCGTCCGTGTTCTATCGCCCCAAGCAGGGAAGTCCATCACGGTGGTGATTGGTCTGCCCTGCGTTTTGGCTGGAAGGGGGTTGTGTTGGATTTGGCCCTTCTGGCAGGTTCACCCCTGAACTTTTTGCTTTTATTGTTGACCTGGTGGTAGTGATTTTTGGTTTCTGCGCACTTTCCCTGTGTCCCAGAGTAAAGTGCGTGAGTACTCTGAGTGCATGTGGTGAGATAGGCCTGCCCTCCCATAGGAATGCATGGGGAATGTATGTGTCCCTGGTAGTTCCTGATGCGTGGGGTGTGCAGGCTCGAGTTTGGTATGTGCAGACTCGTGTGATTGAATGCTTCGCGATGATGTATAATGCGTGATTATGTCATGTGCGGAAGTGCCACTTTTAGGAGTTGGCATATTAGTGTAAAAGGTGTCTGGCGTGTGATTGGCTGGAGCTGGCTGGTGAGCCGGGCTCCAGGAGTCTGGGTGGGTCTGCCCCAGTGGTGAGTGTGAGATTAGCATGTGGATGGCTGGGGAGGAGTGCACCTTGGACCTGAATAGGGCAGGGCTTTCCCCACACAATGCTGGCTCCTCCCCCTGTGGTGCGACTGATGACCCTAGCCCTGCCAGTGAATAGAGTGAGGGGCTGAGCACATCAAGGGTGCTCCCCAACCAGCTGCGACTGGTTTTCCCCCTCACCCTGAACCAAGAACAAAGGGTTTTACAGTATAAGAAGGGGCTGTGTCCGCCTTACAAGTTGTTCTCTGCCAGGATCCTGCCTGAGAGGGGCTGCTGCTGTTGCTGGACCAGAGGACCGCCACTTGGACTACCTCCCTGCCTGGAGGCCCAGTGAGCTGGCTCTGGGTCCAGCCTTGCCCCCCCCCCACCCTGCCTTGCTGTATGCAGGGGAAAACTTTGCTTGACTTGCCTTTAGCGCTGAGAGCGCTTTCACTTTGATCCTTAGCGCTAGGAGCGCTTTATTTCTGGAAGCCAGTGCCCACCCGGCATTTGTCCCTTTCTAGACTGATCCTGAAGTCCCCTGGCAGGTGCCCACCCTGCCAGGGACATTGCCGTGGTCGCCGGCGGGTGCCCACCCCGCTTATTTGCGTTTATTTCAAGGGAGCCTACCCCTCTTACGGCTGGAAAAATCACCCCTGCAGCCCGGTTCGTAACCGGAGGAAGCCAGGCAGGTTGTGTCGGGACGTGGGCGGGACCTCAACCTGGAAGCAGATGGGAGCCTACCCTGCGCTCCGGGACACGAAGCAGGAAGTCCGGGCTGACTGACGCGGGGCTCCCGTGAGGTCGAGGGAAGCCCCGCGCCGAGAACAGGAACGCCGCCGAAAGGAGGTGCAAGCGGGAGCAAGCGGGAGCCTACCCCGCACTCCCACGACCCAGGAGTGCTGCCGAGGAAAGAGCCTTCCCCTACGAGCCCGGTGAGTGAGGGCCCCGAGGGGGGATCAGGCCGCATTGCGCTCCCGCCGAGAGGGGAGCCACTAACAGTGTGAAGTGCCAGGGAAGGCACTGAGAAGAGAAGTTCGTGGGCAGCCCCGTCTGATAGCGGGCCGCCCCAGCGGGGGCATTTCTCTTCTCGAGTCCATGAGGAGGACTCCAACATCGGGGCACATTGTCTTAGAGCCGAGACGGCTCCACCGCGCGGGCATATGTGTACCGAGCCCCGTGAGGCTCCAGCAACTCGGGGGCATTCTTGCGTCCAGAGCCCCGTGGCTCCAACTTCGGGGGCAATATTTTAATAGAGCCCTCACAGGCTCTAGGGGGCATTTCATTTGGTTAGAGCCCAGGAGAGGCTCTACGTGAGTACTGCATATTTGTGTTAAAGGGCACAGTGGCGCCCACGCTCCTTTTCCCAGCTGCCCAGCACTTAGTGGGCAGCTGCAACGTTTAGGTTGTGGCCCTCTGCGTTTTGGCTTGCGCAGCCTGCGCAGCCTTGCCCTGACTCTGCTGGACACAGGGCGTTGTAGCCCCGACAAGGCCAGTTGGCCTAGGGACTGCCACAAGTGGTGGCTAATGTGAGTTTTGTGCTATTGTTCCTAACCTGCACCTCTGAATGTTTTTATGCGTCATGTGCCATGTGTTTACACCTCTGAATGTGATGCATCATGTGTAATGTGCGTTTACCCCTACAGGTATTGTGATACTTAGGTGGTTGTTTTCTCCTAGTACAGGTGGTGCTAGTGAGGTCCTGGTTCCCTGCGCGATATTTTCCTAAGGTGGTTAGGGTTGCATAGGTAGTACTTACCTGTTACCAGTAGTTACTGGTCGTGTGCTACATGTGTTATTTAGTGCTACAGTGATTGTATGTGCTATGTTCTAAAGTATTATTCCTATGTTCTAAGTGCTAATTTCTACAAAGTGCTAATTCCTGACAGTGGTCCATGTGGCCCTGTCCCCTGTACATATAATCCCTTGTAAACGCTGCCCGTGCCTGTTGGCACATTGTAAAGTGTGTGTTTTTATCTAATGTGTTTTGGTAATACAAAGGCTATTTTTATATAATACCTTGTGTGGAGTTTCTTTTGTGGTGGGCCTTGGGTGTTGTTGCTGGGTGCGCGCGCAAACGCTTTACACATCGCCTCCGGGATAAGCCTGACTGCTCGTGCCAAGCTACCAAGGGGGCGAGCAGGGGTTATCTTTGGCGTGTAACTCCCCAGCCCTGACTAGAGTGGTGGTTTCTGCCTGGCTTTAGCGCAAGCCTCAGCCAACCAGAAATCCCATTTCTAACATGTATGCACAGTGAAATAAAATTAGGATTCATCTCTTCCTAAATTACCTTTTTCTGGTTGACAGTGATAAATCACATTAAAAAGTACAGGCCATATATTAAAAAAAATTTAAAGCAGTGACGGGGGAGATGGAATGGGGAAGCAGCAATGTGGGAGGAGGCAGGGGAGACTGGCAAGCACCAATGGGGTGGAAGGAAGCAACAATGAAGGAGAAGCAAAAAGAAGTACCTCAATCCGACCAGGTTAAGTGTAAGGAAACTGAATTAATCAGTACTTGGGCCATGCTCCAACCAAGAGACACACACGCAAACAAGAAGTTAAGCTTGAACAAACTGATCAACATAAAAAAAAAATGAGAGGGACACTAATGCAAACCAATGATAAGTAAGGAACGGCTGCAAGCCCATTACTGTATCTCTTGCAAGCACGCATTCTAGCAGTACATGTGCTGTGGCCGGTGAGACCTTAAAAAAGATAGATTGGGATCAGTCCACTTTGGGCTCTATGTTAACCCTCTTAGTTACTGAACTAAAAAACACAACAGCAGGTCAGACAAACAAAACTTTTGTTCAACAGACAGGTTGGTGGAACCCTGGCACTTCACATCAATTCCTGGTATTATCACCCCAGCCTGTTTCAAAAGTTAGAACAACCGCTAAAAGGGGGGCAGAAAAAAACGGTGAGTATGCCAGGCCTATCACAGTTACTTTTCTGTTACTTATGGAGCCGAGGATCTTCTTCACAAAGCACGACTCTCCTGAGGGACCTAACCCTTGTGACTTAGCATTTCACACCGGACTATGTCTGCTTTTAATGAGTTGCCACAGCAGGGACACTACACAGGTACATGAGCCATGGAGTCTATCAGCAGTAGAACGTATTTATTTATTTTTGTTTGCAGTAGGAGGCAAGCGGACCTGCCCTCTCCTGGGCCTTCTAATCAGCAGTACTTGAAATAATGTATTTGTGAAAAAAGAACTCTGATATGCTCATTAGATCGGCTACGGGCAAATGCAGTAATTGAGGTGGAGTGTGCATGTTTTGTAGTCTTATTTCTTTTACAAAGAACTGCAGCAGGACTGGCATTGAGTGGAAAGAGCTAAATGTATATCTGCTTTTTACTCAAATGGGGAAACGCAGGGCACAAGGCGGGAGTACACGCGGTATAGGGCGTCCACTCACTATTTCCACAGGGTCTACGCTGTCCACCCTGCCAAGAAGTTGGGCCCCACAGAAATATGCTGAACTCATCCGGTTGTAACTTTTAGACATCCAGCCACGTTTAGCAGCACCTGCATGTAGTCTACTTTCCATTCCCAGCAGTAATGTCCAGATAGCGAGGGAGACTTTTTTATTTTGACCTCCAGCTGACTCAAAGATATAGGCTGAAGATGAGGAGCCATCAGGCCTCCTTTTGATCAAATAGCCTGACTGGGTGCGAGGTGGAACCTCACACTTAAATGCATATGCAACTGAGGGGAAACAAAAACTACCCAGCTTGTTATCACTTCAAAGGCACTTAAGAGAGGCATTATCTTGACTTTGTTCATTCCTTGTATGTAAATGTAAATGCAAATGCCAGCATTTGTAAAGCGCACAGCTACCTCCGGAGAGATGTCCCAGGCCTGGGGGCCGTTGGGAAGATTAAGCAAGCTTTTGTCCAGAGTCACATGGTGTTGGGCTAACCTGCCACCGGAGCCAGGGACCAAACCGTGAACCCTGTATTCCGGAGTCAGGCACCCTGGCCGCTGCGCTGTAAGAATGACAGATGTATTTGTTTGTCCCAGTATTTACACAAATAACAATTTAAATAGCACAATTTTATTTCTTTTTCAGCGCTACTCATCCCAATGCAGGGTGTGGGAGTGCTTTACGTAACATACACAATATATATTGACAATAAATCATGTAAGTTTGTAAGTCACATGTCCACATCTCACAGTGCTATATTAGAAAAATTTAAACATTTCAGCTTCAAGTAACAAAAGGATCTCTGCGTTGAAAGCAGTAAACCACTTACCTATCTACATAAAATTTAAAATATGTAATCTGCATTTTGCATAACGTGCTTTGCAGGAGACAAATTAACTTTCTATACTACTTTGATTCAAATCTAGGATTAAACAAAGCACAGATCTCTCTAGCAAAAGAGTTAATGTCCAGAGTTATTTTATTATTACTACTCCATTAGATTTACTGGGTACACAGGTGCCTTAACTCCATAAAATATTTTAAAATGCACACTTTGCAACCAGTTAAGCAGAACAGATCTACTGCCATGCTTCTCCTGGTTGCCAATTTCTTTGTGGTAGGGTTTTAAAAATCATAAATGTGTTAGTTGAGGCCCAGATTTTGTGTACGGGTTTCATCACTTTTGTTATCTAAATCTCGTAATGAGCTTAAATGTAGACATATGTGGGTGGTGTTAATATCTGGTGTCACTTCTTGTGATGTCACTTCCAGTGATGCCACGTGCGATGTCACGCATTGTGATGTCATGCACTGTGATGGCATGCGCCATGATGTCATTTGCATACTGCCTAACTTGGTTAGTCCCCATACTTTTGTTTTAGGACTTGTGCCATGGGGAACAGTCACCTTTTTCCTCTGGCACGAGGGGTATGTTATTTTACCTTGAATACCGCGTTTTGGGGCATTTCACCTCTGGTGAAATTCTTTCCAACTTTATCCAGCTGAGGCCGGTGCAGGTAAGAGTGGTGGGAGCCGGGTTGGGGGGGATTCGACAGACGACAATTAGGGAACATTAAATAAATAATTAATTTTCCCTTGTTGTCGTTATTCGAAATTCCCCCTCACCCCTACCCGGCCCCACTGCTCCACCGCTCTTACCTGCATGGGCCGTGGCTGAATTTTTCCAAAGTACAGCTCTGAAAGTGTACTGCATTGTATTTATACAGTGTTCAATGCCACAGAAAAGGCACTGAAATAGAATTTATGTCAATCTTGATTTAATGTTGTTTAAAAGGTGTTTGTGGGTGAAGTGATTGGAAGTAAAGAAGCATGACGAAAAAGTGACTTAAATCCACAGTGTATGAATTACTGCCATGAGCTAGGAGTTTGGCCCAATTTACGATAAATTAATTGTTTGTTGATTGACTTAATGAGTTTGTGAGCATTCTGGATTCAATTGATTTAAGCCCTGTCCTAATTTACATAGGTCACGCACCTTGTAAAGGACTCTTGGTAATGCTTCTTTGGACAAACCCCTTTTAGAAACCCCCCCACTTTTTTTAGTCCGCTTCAATTCCTGATTAACAGCACATACGAACATACTGACCACCAAACGCCATCTTGCCTGTCCTCGTCAATGTAAAAGCGCCCTCCTTGGTCCCAGATAAACCCATCATTATCAGCGAGTGGGACAAACATGCCGCCACTATTAAGCCTACATTAAAAACAAATGAGATGCATAACCGGGTGAAAAGCTGACCCCTACTAAAATATACAATTATCTGCAACTGGGGACGAGACAGCGAGAGAAAATTAACGTTAGGGGTCAAAGTTCACTTTCCTTGCTCAGCGATGGACTACCTGTTAATCAGACAGATAGCCCCATGCTCTGGGACGTTAAACCTTCCTGCAGCATCAGCACAAGCAGAATGTTATTGTGGAGTTCGCACGCGCCTCTTAAAGCATGGGCAGGAATTTATGGCTTCTAAATTACAGAAGTAGCTCTAATTAGCCCCACTACGGCGTTACATAAGAAGGAACATTGCCGAGTCGTATTTGCTTCCGTATCAAGATCTTTTTTTCTAGGAGACTCTGGTAATGAATGTTCTTAACAATTGCCGCTCAGAGTCTCTGCAGCTAATCGCACTCCTGAGCGAAAAGGGCTCTTCATTTGCAGTCTTGCAGATATCAGTCGGAGGCCGCTGGTAAGCTCGACAATTCGCCACTAATCTTTACAGCGCAGTGAAGTGGATGAGGAGACGCCTGCTGTGGAATCAATTGCTCATGTTGTTAGTCACGTCGTGGCCCTAAAAGAAGCAATACACTCACTCACTTATCAGCTAATCACTTTGTTGCCGTTTACTTCGAACATTTTGTACCAATCCCCTTTGTTTCCAAAGCACATGGATCCAGTGAGGTGCAATAATGTTTATTTGTTTGTGTAGCGAGCAATGTAGAAAACTCTGGGGCATATCAGCAACAACCGGCGATAATTATCGCTAAGCACACTTAGCGCTAGGATCATTATTGCCGGCTAACGTGTATTTTTATCGCTGAGATAGCGTGCTATTAGCAACGCTTATCTCAAAAGCGATAAAAATCCTAGCGCTAACTGCCTAACGTGAGATTATCGCTGGAAACCCAGCGATAATCTCACAAAATGTGGCGTTAGTTTGTTGATAGGTCCCCACAAACTTAGCCATGATATCCACCTTCCATAGGATATCATGGCTAAGTCAGTCCTGAAGCAGGCGTAAGGAAAGTAGCGATAACAGGGGTTATCGCTACTTTTCTTGCCGCTATGCTTCATAGCGTGGGGCTTGATGATAGGAGAAATGTCGCTTAGCGACACATTTCTCCTGTCATGTCAGGTCAGGAACGGCCACTTTGCATCTCATTAGAGATGCAAAGCTGGGCATTAAGAATTCGTGCGCTAATGCAAGGTTTCACGCGTTAGCGTGACCTTGCTAATTAGGCGATAAAATTATCGCCGCTTTTCGGCCGAAAACGGCCGCAAAAGCAGTGATAATTTTCTATCGCCACCTTGTAAATATGCCCCTCAATTATTTCTAGACCCTGGGCTGGACGTTTTGGTTAAAGTGGCTTGCCGAGGCTTTGAGTGTGGAGAAATGATCAGCATTTACAGTTTCATCAAATCACGTGGGTGCTGATCAGGCGCGTAACGCCCATAGGGCTCAAAGGGCTTCAGCACCCCGCCCCCAGTCGTGTGTGTCAGTCCGGGCTGAGACAGCTTCCCGGCACGAACAGAGACAGTTTTTAAACTGCTGTAGGCTGGCTGGTCTGGCGTCCGTCCTATTGCAGCCACACCGAGTACTTCACAGGTCTGTAAAAGACCATTTACTTGTTAACAAGTGTTTGTTCTTTTTCACCCCTTCTTAGAGCCCCTGCATCCCCACTCTGCCTATTGTTGGAAGAATTAGCCCCTCCCTGAAAGTTTTATTAGCTCCACCCCCCCAAATTTGGCTCTAGTTGCGCCTCTGGTGCTGATGTATGTGGCTGAAAAGCAGTGGCGGAGCAAACTTTTAGGAGGCTCCCCTGAAAAGTGCATGGAGGTCCCTAAGTCAGGAGCTCTCAAGCTAGGGTTGCTCATGCACAGTTCCAGAGGGGACCCCTCTACTGAAAAGAGAAATATCCATGGACCATGGTGCTTCGTTACAACAGAATCAGTAAACAACAAATAAAGAAGTATCAGACATGAAAAGAGGAGGATTAGTTACAGATTAAATAAAGCAACTATAGTAACAAACATGCCTAATGAAGTAGAGGCATAGCAACTACATGTGCCACAGTGGAACAGAGGTCTCATAAGCTTCAGGGGACACTGTAGCGCATAAGCTCCTGAGCAGTGGGGATGGGCCAGTTAATGAGAAGGATAGTGCTGAAATAGATGGATTTAGATCGAGCCTTATAGACAGTGCAAGCTCTGCCGGTTGCAAGGCACATTGTAGCTTACCAGGAGATAGAGAGACTTGGACTCCACCCATTGCTTACCATTGATTGGCTTTCCTGTTAATTGAATTTGCCTGCTTCTTATTTGTGTCTCAGCTTGCCAGTCTTGTGGTGATCCCTCCCATGGAGCATTGTCTGTTGTTGGAAATGGCCCTTTTGCACGGTCACCTCCGAACCTTTTACCTTTCTCAAATTTCACTATCTTAGATGATTTTAACTTTCACCTAGAAGCTCTTCAAGAACCGGAAACAGCAATTATTCTCCAAACCATGTCTAGCTTTGGCCTCCCCAAATGGTGGGCGACCCTACACATCAAGCAGGGCATGCACTAGACAGAATCTTCACAAATAATGCAGCCCTAAATATTAACAACATTCTCCCACTAACATGCTCGGACCAAAATGCAATTTTTTTCAAGCTGACATGAAATGCCTCAGCCAATAGGTTCCCAACCAAACCAGGTTTGTATATTTCTTGTGCATGGCACACTATACACCCAGATAGGCTAGCGGAAGAACTTAATAATTCACTTCCTGATCTTTCCACTAATATTGACACAGCTGTCCTTCAATGTACATCATGGGTTGATAACGCAACCCAGCTGTTAACACCACTAAGCAAAATCAAATGAAAGACTCTATCAGCTCCTTGGTTCACAGAGGAACTAAGGGCACAGAAACAAAACTGCCATAGGCAGGAGAAAACCTGGAGACGAAACTATGACAAGACTGAGAAAACCAAATATCAGGTCTGTCTAGCAACGTATACATCCCTTATTCTTCTATTTTACGAGAAAGATAGAGGAAGCAAAAAACTCCTCAAAAGATATCTTTCAAACAGTGACTAAGCTAACCACAGATGCACTTGCTATATCTAGCTTACGCAGTCAATCCTTTTGCAATAGCCTAGTGTATTTCTTTTTGGAAAAGGTGGAAGGAATGTATAATCTATTCTCCTCCTCGACCTCCACTCCTGATAATATTACGACCTCTGCCTTGACGTGTAGGAATGGACCAAGTCTCGGTAAATTTATGCCACCCACCTTAGAACAGGTAACAAACTCACTGAGAGTAACCTCATCTGGCTCTCCACATAACCCATTCCCTCCCAAGATAGCTGTTTTAGTGGCGGAGACCATTGCTCCCCCACTTATGGCTATTATCCAAACCATGACTTCGGCCGACCAATCTCCATCTATCTGGAAGAGAGCCTCAATTATCCCACTTCTAAAAAAAGCAACTCTGGACCCTAAAAATCCCATCAGCTATCACACTATATCACGTCTCCCTCTTCCTTCCAAGATCATTGAGAAGATCAGAAATACACAACTGAAAGACCATATTCAATTTAACAACCACCTGAATGCCATGCAGTTCGGTTTTCGCAGTGGAAATAGCACAGAAACAGCCATGATCAAGGCAACCAAAGAGATCAGACAGTCATTTGAACAGGGAGCAGCACTTATACTTCTTGATCTCTCGGCTGCTTTTGATACGGTAGATCATGGAGTGGTATTAAACTGCTTAGCTGAAATCAATGTCAGTGGTACTGCATGGAACCTATTGAAATCTTTTCTTTCTGATAGAGAACAGTCCATCCGACTCAGTGAGTTCACATCTCAATCTTTCTTCTTCCCCTGTGGTGTTTCTCAGGGTTCTTCACTCAGCCCTACCTTATTTAATATTTATAGAACACCCCTGGCCAACCTAATCAAAAGCTTTGGCTTTTCCTTAACTTCTTATGCAGACGTCACCCAGATTGTCGTATCATTTGTCAAAAAAGACTCAGAGGTAAGCAGCAGATTTCATGATTGCATGCAGGCAGTAAATACCTGGATGAGTAGGAATTGTCTCAATTTAAATGCAGATAAAACCAAAATGATACTCTTTGGAGAACAATCTTCCTTCTGGACACCATCATGCTGGCCAGCAAAAATGGGTCCTATGCCCATTCCTTTCACCAAGGCTCGGAATTTGGGAGTTTTGATTGACCATAATGGTCCATAAACTAACTTACACAAATCACGTCATTGCTCTATCATCGTCGATATTTCTCTCTTTAAGGATGCTCAAAAATCCTTCCTTTTATTGCTACGCATCTACAAAAAACTCTTATTGCATCACTAATTATGTCTAAACTAGACTATTGCAATGGTCTGTTACTCACCGCGCATCAACACACTCTTAATAGGCTACAAGTACTACAAAACTCGGCAGCAAGACTTCAGCTAAAGATACCTAGACATCAATACGTAACCACAGCCATTCAAAATCTGCACTGGCTTTGTGTTAGACAGAGGTGCACTATCAGGGCACTCTGCATTGCTTACAAGGCACTTCACGGCTTAGTTCCTACTTATCTACAGCTAAGCTTCAACTGGTATTTCCCAGCCAGAACCCTACGATCGGCCTCTTCAAAACACATTGTTGTACCCAGATTTAAACAGTCGACCCATGGCGGCAGGAGTTTCTTTCGAGGCACATCCGAAGCCTGGAATGCTTTACAATTAAACATCAAAATGCTCCCAACTGTCTGAACTTTAAAAAACAGGTGAAGACTTGGCTCTTCAGCATCTGCTAATTGACACACATCTGCTTAAATCTCCATCCATTATCAAAGCCAGCACCAAGACACCTTCAGGTAATTGTGCGCTTTACAAGACTTATTAAAATAACATAACATAATGAAGGCTGCAGGTTGATCCAGATCCTTTTCCATCAGCTGTGAGAGCATTGCCCCTATGCCATGCTCTGCGGCATCTGTCTATTGAATGAATTCCTTGGAGAAATCAGGGGCCTTGAGCATGCATGCTCTGCGCATGGCCTCCTTGAATCCTGGCAAGTACCACGCATCACGCGTTAGACTGATGCATTTCAGTGTGGTAATCCGTATAACCGCAGTGAAATGCAAAGTCACGCATTCTAGCACCTCAGCTGTCAAGCTGGGAGCACTGGTATAATAAACCACCAAACAAGCTGCAGTGGCAGCACACGATGTGGCTTCTTCTTAGAAGTCAGCTCTATCAAGGGTGAAACAATGTTACAAAACCCCTTGGCAAATCTCCTATAATAGCCAGTGAGGACTTCTGTATGGGCCTTTGGGGGTTCCCAAGCCAGAATGGCTTCAATCTTGGCCCCGAGGAATGCACATTGCCTCCTCCCACTTGGAGGCACAAGTAGACCACTGAACCCTGCCCTCTCTGGCACTTTATGGCCTTGATAGTAAGGCCTCCCCTCTGCAGAGTCTGAAGCACTTCTCAGAGGTGGCACAGGTGGCCCTCCCAACTAGAACTGAAGACTGCAACGTGTTGGAAAGTGGGTTATTACTAGTGCTAAACATATATCTACCACTGGCAAAAAGGCCTCTAACAAAGTCTAGGGCTCAGAATAGGTCTCAGAAAATTATTCCCATGCTCAACCCTTGGTCGCTTGGCTGCTAGGAGGCAGGATTAACTTCAGAGACAGGTATGTAAAGCATTTTAAAACAGCACTTCAGTAAATAATTAAGACACAACACACAATAAAAATCCAACACCAATTTATAAAAATAGGAAAGTTTTTTATCTTTATAAAACGAAAGAAAATATAATGTAGGGAACCAGAGATATGGATTTTTACAGATTAAACACTTTCCAGTGCTTAGAAACGTATAGTGTCACTTCTAAACATTTGGTCGCCTCTGCCTGGGGCAAAGTCAAAGTTTGAGGCCAACCGCAATTGCCCTGGGCGGATGCACTAAGCGGGAGGTCCTGGTCAAGATTTTACCTTAAAACTTAGACATCTTTCTGGAAGATTTCTCACTAGACATCATACAGCCTCCTCCAGCAGGCTGGATTCAGTGAGGGTTTGCCAGATTGCCTTTCTGTGAGGGTCCAGTCACCCTCTGGAGCTTTTTCGCGAAAGTTCACTAAACTTTCCCAAATGTTTGGGACTTCTTCCTGAAGTTCTTCTTGAGGCTCCAAAGTGTCCAAAACACAATCCAATGGTCTGGAATCTCCAAGATGGTCCTTGAAACGTTGGGACAACAATGCACCTGGACAACGCTCTTAAAAGTCCACCAGATACACTCCAGGCAGGGGCCCTTGGTGGAGTTGATGCAGGTGAGCTATGTTAAGCGGTAGCTTGCAGGGAGTCCACTCTTTAATCCTATTGAAGCAAGGTATATCCAAAGGGATGTAGTTCCAAATAATGCAGCAGGTGCAATCAATCAGAATGCAGGGCATGTTGGTGCAAATTAAGTTTCCAGCTTGACAAGCCTTGATCTTAGTTTCAAACAGCAGATCTGAGAGGCTCTGCCCCTCTCAGATACTTATTCAGTGTTCTCTGGGGGTCGAGAAAGAGGGCAATCCGTCCAATGAGGTGCAGGGCAACACTCCAGAGCATGAGCATTTTCTCCAAAGTGTGGCACAATGGTCTCCCACAAAGCACCATTCTTCCAAAATTCAATATGGCTGAAATCTCAGTAGAGAAGTAAGAGCTAGCTAAACCAACCTGCAGGATGGCTCATTTCCATGGATCCCCTCCACCCTACATCTGTAAATTCCTTCCCTAAGCCTACCATCTGGCTGGGTTCAGAGTAGAAGGGGGTGATGGACCTGGCTGTCCGCTTCTACCTTTGAAGCTGATGTTTTTCGACCCAGCCCCCTGCTCTTGCATTCATGTGTAACAGGGTCCTGTATGTCACTGTCTTTTGAGTGTTTTCAGCATTGCACTAGCCCTTGGCCTGGTTAGGCAGAGCCCAGGGACAGTCAGAGTCTGTTACCAGCAGTACCAGTCCGCAAAAATGGGGTTTGAGATGACTTTGCAACACAATGTCATCTAGATAGTTGCCATTGAAGTTTTCCAATCCAGTCATGACCTGGTTAACCAACCTCTGGAAGATGGCAGGGGCATTCTTCAATCAAAAGGGCAATACCCAGGACTTGAAGTGCCCTTCTGGGGTGGAGAACATAAACCTCTCTTGGTCAAGGCAATCTGCCAGTACCCGGATGTTAAATCAAATGTGCTGAGGAACTTGGCAGCTCCTAACCGATCTGTGAGCTCATCAGCTCTGGGGATGGGGTGTGCATCAGTTTGGTGACCACATTGAGCCCCCTGTCGTCCAAACAGAACCTAAGTTCTGGGGTGGCACATGGAGGAGCAACCTTGGATACTAACACCACTGGGCTGGACTAAGGGCTGTTTGAGATCCCAATAACCCCTAACTCTAGCATCTGGGAGACCTTTTCCTTAAAGCTGGCTCTCATCTCATCAGACGGCCAGTAGATTTTACTCTTCACTGGCATGCTGTTCCAAGTATCAATTTCATGGGCACGATTACCTGAAGGTGTCTTGGCGCTGGCTTTGATAATGGATGGAGATTTAAGCAGATGTGTGTCAATTAGCAGATGCTGAAGAGCCAAGTCTTCACCTGTTTTTTAAAGTTCAGCAAGTTGGGAGCATTTTGATGTTTAATTGTAAAGCATTCCAGGCTTCGGATGTGCCTCGAAAGAAACTCTGTGGTAAGGGAGAATATGAGACAAACTGCTCCAACAACTTTGGCAGTCTCTCTGTTTTTCTAGGGTCAGGGTAGGGGAGAGGCTGATCCCCTTGATCCCCTCCACTGACCCCTCCTGCTCCTTGGAAGAAATGAGGTTGGGGAGAAGTTCACTCTCCTCCTCTGCCCAATCAGACGTGACCAGGAGCATGGTTACTTCAGACCTCTCAAAGTCGGGTTTGATGTGATTAACATGCTAAACCCTTAAAGCATCTCTGGGAGTCTTGAGGCCCACCAGGTAGGTGCACCCGCACTCACACTCCCTGCATTCACTGAAGCAACAATGAAGGACAGTCTTTCTCCTACCTTGCTGCAAAGTAATGGAACAACATCCCCCTTTACCCCCGAACCTCATCCTCTCTGTTGAAATTCAGGAAGGGGCTCAAGACCTGGCTGTTCAACTGAACGCTCCCTAAGCAGAAGGTTCTCAGTGCCTGGATACCCTCAAGGGTGATTAGCTAAGCTTTAAATGTCCTGTTTAATTGATTCACTGGTTGATTTACAGGTATTTAAATGTTGTAGGTTAGAAAAAATGGCAGCCTCTCCTTTCATAGTCCCTGTACCCCAGCAAGATTGTTACATAGTTCACTTTACAAAATCTTCTCACTTTGCATGGAAAGAAAATTAAACACCAATCCACATGTTAGAATAATAAGAAACAATTTGTCTGAAGATGTACCCTGACAATTGACCTGTCTTTGAAACACAGCAAATAGGACAAAATACACGCAAAATGTAAAGATGTCTTTATTGCTCATTCACCTTCTGATCTCCAGCAAGGTTATTGTTGCGGGGGCTACATCACCTCTTGCGCCTCTACTTTGATCGTCTATGCCACATCAGGTCTACATTCTTCTGCAACCTCGACTCGGATCCAGCTTACAGCTTGGCCAGCCGACGACTCAATGAGGACCATCTTTACTCCTGAAAAATTAAAGTTAACTCTTTGGGACTTATCTGGGCCTTGTATCCGAGCTGCGTTCCATTCAGGTTAGCTTTAAACCTTACCTTTGTCCTAGCCAAGCGTGACCAGTTGACCTTGGGTGGTACTTTGCACTTTTTGGCGCTAAAATGTAATACGATCTTTAAAAATTCAGATTTCTGGTCACTGTTATTGGAATTTTGTCATTGTGGTGTCATGTTGTGTTCATTAGAATTTTCTCTCCTTTTATAAATTGGAGTTGGATTTTATTATGTTGTGATTTCGAGTTTTAGCTATTTTTTACTTTTAAATGCTGTACACATTTTCATAAGTTAAGGCAGTCTGCTCTGTGCCATAGCAACCTGAGAAGCTCAGGTTTAAATGACTGAAACCTTCCTTGCACATATCAAGAATAGTGACATTATTACTTGTGGTGGAATACCATTTAACTAACCCCAACTACTAATCCTCTTTTTCACGGATACCTCGTTTGTGTATGCAGGGACCATGAATGCAGTTCAAAGATGTTCTCCTACAGTGAGCGACATATGGAAGCTACAGTGTGAGGATTATGATTCTTACTTGAGTTACAGCATAGTTGAGAGTGCCACAATTTGGTCTGAAAGGAACTATATTTTAAGTTGTAAGGGGTGGTCTACCGGATGATATTGGACACGTTGGTTTCATAGAAGTATGGCATGGACTCTGGATGCTTGGGTCAAAGTTTTATTTCGCGAAATGTGTTGAAAAATTATGCATCTCAGAGTTCAGGCACTGTTGGTAAAGCTCTATGTCAGAGTAGCTCACTTTCATACAATGATACTTATCAAAGGCATCTTTTAAATTCATTTTATGTTTGGCTTCAACGCTTTCTTCTGTGATTTTGTTCCATTTATATAAACATGACTGGCGATATAGATGAGCCTAGTTAGCCCCCCTCTAACCTTTCATCACAATCTGTAGTCCTAGCAATACTCTTATTTTGAAACATGCTTGAAGTTGTTTTGTGTTGTGCTTGAAATTACGATAAGGCTACATGTTAACAAAGGTTAGTTTCCGGAGCCTCCAGGGAATGTGAAATCAGTGTTAATAGGACCGTGAATATCACTGGTAGATATCAAAGCAGAAGGGACAATTATAGCTCTCAGCAAACACATTTGTAGCGTCTTTTGATTTATTTATTTCAGATCAATTTATAGGTTTTAAGAAAATTGAACATAGATCATACATATATTAAAAAACCTCAAATAACCTCGAAAAACCAAAATATACAGCCACTTTGTTGCATTTGGTTGTGCATTACTATGGTAGTATTAAAGGGCATCAACAGGACAGCTTATTAATAAATAAAAGTAAGGTAGGGGAGAGAGGAAGGAGGATATTTTAGAAATAAGGAGTGATGATAATAACACAATAAGGCAAAGAAAATTGGAACAATATTGAAGAAATACCAATATTAGTGATGAGTCCCATATTCATGAAGCCTTAGTTTGATCAAGATAGACGTCTGATTTTTCCCATATGAATCAGGTCTTGTGTCTCTAGGGCAATTGCTGTAATATGATGCTATCCACTCCTCTTGTGTAAAATAACAGATCTTTGCAGGCTGGGAAGGAGATATTGTTCGAAACCTTTCCAGTAGCTGAGCATAATTTTACAACCACTTATAAGGATGATTTTGAGAAAATCACCGTCATTTACATCCATTAGTCTTGTATCATGAGGACCAAGAACATAAATATTGGTTTAATTTGAAAAACATCTTTAAAAAAGCTAAAAACCTTTAGCCAATATATCTTGAGCAAAATAAAAATAAAAAAAACTTGTGAGTAAGGTCTCCTATTGTCACATGACAATTCCAGCATATCGGGAGTCCAAATCTATTTACGTAGGAGGTGATATTTGGTTTGCGACAGGGAAGGCATGATTTTTTATTTAAAACTAGCAGCCACATCTCTTGACAATTATAAGGGGAATTATCTATATTGGTTTCACATTCCCATTTGGTAGATGTCAGTAACTTAAGAGTATTTTGGGAAAGGAGGGGGTAGACCCTGGAAATAAAGTGACCTCTTTAATTGTACGAGACTATTAGATCTAGAATGTATGGGGAGAAAATGAGAGTTTTAGTTTGGAGATGACTGATTTCAATTTAAGGAAGTGGTTGAATTCCATATTGTGTATGCAATATTTAGATTGTAAGTTTGCAAATGTCTAAGGGGACTGAGGAGAACTGTGTCTTAGTGTTTTCAGGGAGATCCTTGGTCTCTTGCCATTGCAAAGAAATTTGTTAAAAAGATTGTCCAATTTGCCAAAGAAGTCTTTTGATAGGGAGATCAGAATCATAGAAATCATATAAACAACCATGAAATATCTCTAACCATTCCTGTATCACTCTATCTCTTATATTGGTGCGCCAATTAAAAAAAAAACTATGGGGTATAACACAATAAGGTTTTTAATGTCACTGAACACAAAGCTAAAATTTGAACTGAAATCCAGAATATCCTTGACTCTAACCCAGTCAGTGATACGTCCCCTCTTACTAGATGGGAAACTTTAAAAGCTACAATCAAAGGTACTCTCATCAGTGTAAGATCGTTCATAAACAATTCAACTAATGATTCACTGAATACCATTGAAAAATAAATGCAATCATCAGTACTCCAACATAGGCAAGATATGCCAATGTACAGCTGTTAGCCACACTAAATAACAAAAAGTATGTATACAATAAATTACTGAGTGAAAGAGCGGGTGTCTGGATTCAAAAACAAAAAAGTATCCGGATGTACAAAGCTTATAGAGCTGGTAAGATGCTAGCTGTATATTTGAAATTTACAGAGAACAAATTTTCGATAACAAGTATAAGAAACTCTAGTAGTACAATGCAAACCAATTCGGATAGCCGAACTTTCAAAGCTGTTTCTTTATGGACCTATATATGATAATAACAAACAATTTCATTCTGAGCAGTGTAAAATTTAAATCTCCCTACCGTTACTGATGAGGAAAGAGTAACTCTTGCTGTAGCTTTTTCTACAGAGGAAGATTGATCCGTGATAAAACTATTAATGTCCTCCAAGGCTGTGGGTCCCGATGGATACACTGCATGCTTCTATAAACATTTTTGGACTGAACTGAATTCACCTTTGTTAGACATGTGTAGCATCTTTGATGGCCATGATTCCAGACTTATCATTGGAGGCTTGGAATGGATTGTGGCACCACTGGGTCAGCTAAAAATCAAGAGGAGCCTTGCACGAGCTATGTGTGTATTTAGTGTAGGCTGTGTGACAGCAAACATCTCAGGCTTTTAACTGGATAATGACATTCAGATGAATCCTCTGTAGGGCAACATTGTAAATGCTTTTTGGAATTTATGATTGTGCCATGCAATCCCGGGCTGCGCTGTACCAAAATTAATGACAGATTGGTAGGTTTGTATTGTACATGACTACTGAAAGGGAGTCGTAGAGTATTGGAAAAAAACATACATTGCATTTTGATCTGCTGATTTCAGCCAAACAGGAATTGCATTCATCCCCTCAAGCTCACTGTGAAACAGGAACCAATAGTGAAAAAGAAGTGCCTTGTTTTACTTCGGGACTGCAAAAAGCTACAAGGGAAAAGAAAATCATTTATCTTGTACAACCTTGCTACACTTTACTACCATGTTCCAAATTCTACAGTGTACTGATCTTGTGCTCTTACGTTCCTCAACCAAGTAGCATATTACTTATTACTAGTATAGCATTGAGACAATTAGCTTTTATACAAATACACATGAGGTATTAATTAGTGTTGAGTATTTTGAAACCGGGAATATGTTTTGGTAAACGCCTGCAGAGTGTGGTGTAATTGTAGTTAAGCATCATCATTCCACAGAGACTAAACCATCGCTGCATCTGCACTGAATCAGAGAATCCCTACGTGTAACTAGTGCCTTTGAAGAGTAATGGTTTTCACTGCTCCTCTGTGCTGCATGAAAATATGTCTCTTTATACTGCTGTACATGAATGATTAAAAGAAGAATGAGTTTTCTTTGATACAATGAGGTCCTTCTTTATGAAAAAGTGTGGCAAGCAATAACACCATTTTCTAACGTGAATTACCACTTCTCGACACCAGCGCCCCGCACGAAGACCGCCAAACATAAAGTCAGACCACTCACCAGATTTAATCCTGGCAGGCAATGTGTGCTGTGGCAGTCCCACAGCGGTGCATTTCTAAGGCTCAAAAGAGAGTTCTGGTGTGGCACCCTGTGGGGCAGCCTTTGGTACCAGCACCACAGGGCTGGACCAGGGACCATTACAGGTCTCAGTCCCCTAATGCCAACAACTTAGAGATTTCCTCCTTGATTCTGTCCCACCCCTGTTTGACAACCTGTAAATCTTGTTCTTCACAGGCGGACTGTCTCCAGTGTCAATATCTAGGATGCATAGATGTGTGATTTTGATTTAGATTTAGATGTTTGATTTTAATTTATAGAGCGTGGCAATCACCAAGGGCATCAAGACACTATAGATCACTGTCCGGAAGAGGTCCACTAGTACACCTGCTTCAGAATGAACATTACATGGAGAATAACCATGTCTTAAGAGCCTTCCTAAAGGGCAGGAGCTGGAGGATGGCCCTTATATTAAGTGGAAGGGAGTTCCTGAGTTTGCTTGCGGCCGCTGAAAATGCTCTATCGCTCCATTTCTTTTTCATGGTTTTTAATCTTGTTGGGTATGGAAGATGAAGAGCCTTGTAAACTATGCACAGTTGTTTAAAGCTAATTCTCTTATTAATAGGGAGCCAATGCAGGGTTTCTAGTGCCTTCCCAGCGGACTGCCTTTTGGGAATGTCCAAAACAAGTCTCGCTGATGCATTCTGCACCACCTGGAGTTTGTACTACGTGCTCTTGTTTGAGTCCAGGTACAGTAAGTTACAGTGGTCAAGTCTGGACTTTACTAGAGCAAGAGCTATCTGCTTGAGTGCCCTCTGCTGGATGAGAGAAAAGATTTTCTTAAGCATCCTCATGATCCAGGTGCAGGTAGAAATAGTACAATTTATATGGGCATTGACGTTAAGTTCAGTGTACATCAATACTCCAAGGTTCTTAGCTTTTTTTACCCGGAGTAGGACAGAGTCCTAATGAATATGGCCAGCAGTTACCATTCCAACCAGATGTCCCTGGGCCAAATATCATAACTTCCGTCTTGTCCCCATTGAGTGTCAAAAAGTTACATGACATCCATTCTGCCACTTTAGTTATGCATTTGAAGATGTTCTCTGCTATCGAGCATGAGTTCTTGGGGATTGACACCATGATCTGAGTGTCAGCTGCATATGACACTACCTCTAATCCAAAAGGAATGGATAACAGCCGCTAAGGGTGCCACATACAGATTGAAAAGCATAGGGCTCAACGATGAGCCCTGTGGCACTCCACAAGGTAAGAAAAAGGCTTTTGAATAGAAGTGCTGTAATTTCACCCTTTGGGATCGTTCCCTAAGGAAGGAAGACAAGAGGGCTAATGCCTGATGAGAGACACCAAGACCTTGGAGTCTATCCAGCAGCAGCATAGGGGAGATGGTATCAAATGCTGCTGATAGATCCAGAAGTATCAGCGTCACCCCTTGTCCTTTATCCACCGTGTGCCTAATGTAGTTGGTGGCTGATATTTAGGCAGCTTCTGTCCTATGGTGTTTCCTAAAACCGAACTGGGAGTCATTCAGCCAAAGTTGCTGTTCCGCAGTCTCTATCAGCTGGATGTTAAGGTGCATCTCCAAGATATTTGCAGGAACAGGAAGCAAGGAGATAGGGCAGTAGTTTTTACAATCCGTGGGGTCTAGATTTGTTTTTTTTAGAAGAGGCTAGATGATGGTTTGCTTCCAGCTTTGAGGATACGATACGGATAGGATAAAATTATTCATAAGTTTGCAAAGTGGTTCAGCTATAATGTTGGCTGCCATATGAAGAACTGCTGGAGGGCATGCTTCTAAAGGTGAGCCTGCATAGGTTTTCATGAGATATTGTTCAGCCAGCTCAGGCGAAGAGAAGACGGAGGGACCTTTGATCTCTAGGCTGGTATCAGATGGCATCCCTCGTGCTTTTTACTGAGCCAGCTAGAGGCAACTAAATGGCTGGGCAGCATAAGGTTAGGGTCAAAACCTGTGTAAATGTCCATGATTTTTGAGTGGAAAAAGGTTGCTAGCTGGTCACAAAATTTTTGTGAGGTCTCTGGCTCTGCTTTCGGTTGAGAGGCCAAAAGCAGTTGTATTAGCGTAAAGAGTTCCTTGGTGGAGGATGGATTTTCAATTTTATGGGTGCAATATTTAGACTTTTATCCATTAATGCAAGCTTGTATTCCTTAATACTTATTTTATATAGGCTTCTTTCTTGATCTTCTAGAGTTTTCCTCCAGGCCTGCACAGAATTGCGGCAAGCTTGTTTGAGCATCCTGAGTTATTCATTGTACCAGGGAGCAGATGGAGAGAGCTTTTTTCGAATATTTGCCTTCAAGGGGGCCAGTTTATTTGCTGCGGTTTTCAGCCATGTTTCAAATGTCCAGGGTTGAGTGGCAACAGTGTATCAAACTGTCCTAGCAACTGGTAACAGTCACTATGCTGTTTTGAGGTCAGAGTGGAAGAAAGGTTGACACCCTTCAGTGACCCATCGCGTTCCTGTGCAGAGATGAGGTCAGGGAAAGATTCACTCTCCTTTCCCACCCCCTTATCTGTAATGAGGAGCATACTCCCATTAGACCTCTCGAAGTGAGGCTTGAATCTGTTAACATGGAGCACACTTGAGGCTTCCTAGGGGTCTGGAGATCCACCAAGTTGTTGGACTCACCTGGAGATCCCTGGAATCCACTGGTTTTATGACCCATATTTTCTGGCCAGGCTGAAACTCCATCAGTGGCCTTCTGGTCCTACAAGAGCTTCATCACTTCTTGACTGGCTGCTAAATTGTTTTTTGCCTTTTGCCAGTGCTGATGCATCTGGTTGTGGAGGGCCAGCATGTAGTTGAATACATCCTGGGGAAGTTTCCTCGGAGCTTGCTCCCACCCCTCCTTAACAAGGCTCAGAGGTCCCTTAACAGGGTGGCCATAACGAATTTCAAAGAGGCTGAACCCTACACCTTTCTGTGGCACCTCCCTGTAGGTAAAAAGAAGCCATGGTAAGAGGACATCCCACTTACGCCTCAGGGGCACAAGCAGGCCCATAATCATGCACTTCAAGGTGTTATTGAATCTCTTCACAAGACTATTGGTTTGGGGGTGATAGGGTGTGGTGAACTTGTAAGTTACACCCAATCCAGCCTACATGAACTTCATGCACGCGGATATATAGTTAGTGCCCCTGTCAGACACTACCTCCATGGGAATCTATCAGAGTGCTAGCCACCACAGGTGCAGTCACTGAGCTCAGAGTGATGGCCTCTGAGTAGCGGACGGCATGGTCCACCAAGATCAGGATACACATGTTGCCTAGGGCTGTCTTGGGGTTTAAGGATCCAATTATGTTGATGCATACCCTTTCAAACGGGGTGCTAATAACTGATAATGGGCTCAGGGGAACTTTTTGCCTCTTCCCGGACTTTCCACTGGGCTGGCAGGTGAGACAGGACTTGCAGAATGCATCCGAGGCTCTCTTCATTCTGGGCCAATAAAATTGGGAGACAAGCCTGGTGAAGGTCTTATATTGCCCAAAATGTTTTGCAAGGGGTAGATCCTGAGCCACACCCAGTCAGAAGGTCCTGTAACACTGGGGGAGCACCAGCACAATGGTTGCCCTAGCACCAGGAGCCTTAGACTCGCTATAGAGAAGATCATTCTCCAAGTAGATTGAGTGATTCCCACTGGTTTCACCTGCTGTATGGGCTGAGGCCTGTTGCCTCAAGTCCTCAAGGGTGGGACAGTCTTTCTGTGCTCTGCAGAACTCCTCCTTGGTGAACGCACCCTCACTTTGCCAGCTAGCAAGCTCAGGCAAGTCACTTAGTGCGGCAATGTGTACCCCAGATGGGTCGGGGGCTCCAACTCAGGCCCCCCAACAACCTCCACTATGGGAACTTTAGCAGCTGGTTTCCTACACCCCTCTACTTCACAGTTGTCTGGGCCATTGTTTCAGGCTACAGACACCCTTGACTCCCTTCCCGGGCAGCCTTGGACAATGTGGTCATACAGATCCACTCAGGCAATACCATCATCTACAAGTGAGACCTGAGCTCTACCTTCCTCCGGGTAGTGTGCTCCAGGTCATTGCCCAACAAACAATCGACAGGCATGGCAGGGCTCACAGCTACTTTCAAAGAACCAGAGACCCCCCACTCGCAGGGAACCAGAGCCACTGTTAGATGGATTTCTTGATTGCCAGCGACTATGACTTTGTGGAATATGTTCCATAGGACCTGCTCTGCAGACACCAGCAGACACCTGGCAGTAGTCATGCAGGCTCATGTGACTTGCAGAGACTCTATCCAGTGCCCATTGATGGTGAACCGCAGCCTATACTTGGAAGTATTAGCACACATATGGCTTTAGGCACCGTCTCTTTATTACCTCAGGGAAACTAGGGTTAACTCTGTCTGTTTCCCAAAGCTAACTAGAACTATCTCCTCCCCAAGTGCTACACTCACTAACTCAGGTGTCTTCCCACCAGCAGGGGGCGGTGCCCTACTGGGGCATTTGGAGCCACCATTTGAGTGCCCATACTTATAGTACATTGGGGGATAAACCTATCTGTCTTGTGATCAAAAACCCCTACTTCTTAGGATCAGACTAGGACTGGTGAGAATTATTTTTGGGGCCTTTTGAGAACTTTATATTTTTAATTCTCCCCCCTCTTTCTTCTGGTTGGAACCCTGGCCACCTTTGTGGCAGTCTCCCCAGTTACCTTCTTGGACACTCTGGGGCTAACCCAGAGGACCACTTCCTTAGCTAGCTTTCTGTGGTCAGTCAGCTTACTTTCAACTAGGTGCTGGAGCAACTCAGGAAAACAGAAACTGAGCATGTACTGTTTCATAACTAAACGGTAGAACCCATTAAAATCACCAACTGTGCTGCCCCACACCTAACCGTTCAATGCCTTAATGGAGTAGTCCACAAAATCTACCCAGGACTGGTTGGGGAGCTTCTTGCTGTCCATGAATCCTTGGCGATACTTCTCAGGGGTCAGCCCAGATTTGGCAATTAAAATGGCCTTCATAGGAGTATACTTGTTTTGATCCCCAAAATC
This sequence comes from Triturus cristatus, assembly GCF_964204655.1. Classification (NCBI taxonomy): domain Eukaryota; kingdom Metazoa; phylum Chordata; class Amphibia; order Caudata; family Salamandridae; genus Triturus; species Triturus cristatus. Next base: position 528,162,503 of record NC_140588.1, on the reverse strand, counting down.
TAGTGTAAGAAGTGTGTTCATCCCCAGAGTACGCATGTGTTGCAACAGACCACCCCCCAGGGCTCCTCAGTAACCCTGTGAACCTTCAGTGAAACTTCATAAGCTGAAAACCATTTGTCAATTTCACCTCCGACCACATAACTATGCATCAAATCCTTAGGTATGCAAACCCTTTGTCTCTTTGAGGTACTGCACATATGCTGCCCCCTTCACTGCTGGAATCCACCTGCCTGGCCTTGATATCCAGCTCTTTTAGACTCCTCTCATTAGCCAACAATGTTTTCTCTTCCAAGGCCCTTTCAGCCATCTTCTCCATGGCCAACATCATTTACACCATTTTTAATTTGGCCAGCTGCAGTTAAAATTCTCTCTCCTCCCTCCTCTCCGCCAATTCCTCTGGGGATAGGCTATGGGAATAGACACTACTCCCTGCTCTGATGGAGGGCTCAAATTCAGGGTTTTTACCCTCATCCACTGCAGGCGTTTCCTCAGAAGATTCTTCTCCTTATCCATTCTCCTCCTTGGAGTGATCTTCTGTCCAGGCCCCCAGAGCCTTTTGTAACCCCTTCTTTTTTATGGCACTCTTAGCATTTAGGCTAATCTCCTTGCAACAGTCTTTGAGCTGTGACACTCTATAGTTTTCCAGGTTGGCCAGCTCAAATTCCATGGTTCCAGTTCCAGAACCATCAGCTAGAGATATGATTTTGGAGAAAAATCTGAAATGCCAATTAGGAAGAATTTAGACTACAAATTAGTCTTAGATGTGGATGAGTAGTTCTTAGAAATGAGGGTCTCTAGTTGGCAGAGGTAGGTACCTTTGTCCAAGTAGGGGACCTTGCTTCTAGTCAGGGTAAGGGGGAACACTTCTAAAATAACCCGTGCTCACCCCCTTTGTAGCTTGGCACAAACAGACAGGTTTAGCTCAGAGGCAGTGTGTAAAGCATTTGTGAACACATACAGTAATACAGTGAAAACAATACAATTGGACACCACACCATTTTAGAAAAATAAATAATCTTGATCTAAGCAAAGCCAAATGACAAAACTCCACAATACAGTGTTCAAGTTATCTTCAAAAATAGGTTATTTACTAGCTTGTAGCAACAAATAACTCCACTTGGAGTTATAACGATGTCGTTACCGGTGGAAATCCCAAAGTATGGCGCCAACCGCGAAGTGCACGGCATCGGGCCCGGAGTGAAGCAGACCAATAAAGAACAGTACCTTGGAATTGATGAAAGCAAAGACAGTTCATGGCGTCGGAGAGTTGTGGCTTCGTTGGCGCTGCGTGGCGTCTGTTCCTTACGACCCCAGGGGAGGTGTAGACTCTGTTCATTACTGAAGCGCAGGGGAGTTGAGACAACGGTTCCTTACTGCGTCGGGAAGGTGATGTCATGATGGTGCCAAAACCACTGTTCCTTACGATGTTGCGTTGTCGATGGATTCATGATCACCTACATCGAGGATCGGCTCCACAATGAGGAAGTCGGCTTCTGAGTCGATGCGGCTCGGCAGCAGCCGTCGGGCCTAAGTCGCAAGACGGAGCAGCACTCACGGCTTCGGTGCATGTTACGGCGTCGCTCGCCGGTGTCGGTGTTGCAATTTCCTTTTGTAGCAGGTGAAACAGCAGTTCCAGATGCAGGCAGACAGAAGGGGTGAAGTCTTTGTGTTGCTGAGACTTCAAAACAGGAGGAAAGCTCAGTTTTAAACCCTTGGAGATCTTTTCTTCAAGCGGGTGACAAAGCAAAACAGCAAAGTCCTTCTTCTCCTTTCCTTGGCAGCAAGCAGCCACTGCAGGCCAACCCCAGACAGCAAACAGCACAGGGGCAGTATTTCTCCCCAGCTTCTCTGGCTCTTCTCCTTGGCAAAGGTGTCCTCTTGATTTCCCAGAAGTGATCTAAAGTTCTGGGGTCTGGTCCCCCTTTTTATACACACAAATTCTTTGTTCTCTGAAGGAAGAGAGTGACTGTACCCAGCCAAAACCAGTTCTGTCCTCACTGGTGCAGCTTCCTGGCAGGAGGTGGAGACAGCATTGTTGAAAGCAGACCTGGCCCAGGCAGGTGCAAGGAAATCTCCTCCCCCTCCTCTAAATTCAACCCAGGTCCCATTTAGCCCAGCCCTGACTCATCAGACTGCCGGAGCAGCTGCCCTCTCCCAGCTCCTGTCACTCACAAGCCAGTCATGCAATACACAAACCTAGCAGAGGCACAGAGGATGGTTAGGCAAGAAAATACCCACTTTCTAAAAGTGGTATTTTCAAACACAGAATGTAAAAATCACCCTCTGGAGATCCACCAAGTTGTTGGACTCACCTGGAGATCCCTGGAATCCACTGGTTTTATGACCCATATTTTCTGGCCAGGCTGAAACTCCATCAGTGGCCTTCTGGTCCTACAAGAGCTTCATCACTTCTTGACTGGCTGCTAAATTGTTTTTTGCCTTTTGCCAGTGCTGATGCATCTGGTTGTGGAGGGCCAGCATGTAGTTAAATACATCCTGGGGAAGTTTCCTCGGAGCTTGCTCCCACCCCTCCTTAACAAGGCTCAGAGGTCCCTTAACAGGGTGGCCATAACGAATTTCAAAGAGGCTGAACCCTACACCTTTCTGTGGCACCTCCCTGTAGGTAAAAAGAAGCCATGGTAAGAGGACATCCCACTTACGCCTCAGGGGCACAACCAGGCCCATAATCATGCACTTCAAGGTGTTATTGAATCTCTTCACAAGACTATTGGTTTGGGGGTGATAGGGTGTGGTGAACTTGTAAGTTACACCCAATCCAGCCTACATGAACTTCATGTACGCGGATATATAGTTAGTGCCCCTGTCAGACACTACCTCCATGGGAATCTATCAGAGTGCTAGCCACCACAGGTGCAGTCACTGAGCTCAGAGTGATGGCCTCTGAGTAGCGGACGGCATGGTCCACCAAGATCAGGATAAACATGTTGCCTAGGGCTGTCTTGGGGTTTAAGGATCCAATTATGTTGATGCATACCCTTTCAAACGGGGTGCCAATAACTGATAATGGGCTCAGGGGAACTTTTTGCCTCTTCCCGGACTTTCCACTGGGCTGGCAGGTGAGACAGGACTTGCAGAATGCATCTGAGGCTCTCTTCATTCTGGGCCAATAAAATTGGGAGACAAGCCTGGTGAAGGTCTTATATTGCCCTAAATGTTTTGCAAGGGGTAGATCCTGAGCCACACCCAGTCAGAAGGTCCTGTAACACTGGGGGAGCACCAGCACAATGGTTGCCCTAGCACCAGGAGCCTTAGACTCGCTATAGAGAAGATCATTCTCCAAGTAGATTGAGTGATTCCCACAGGTTTCACCTGCTGTATGGGCTGAGGCCTGTTGCCTCAAGTCCTCAAGGGTGGGACAGTCTTTCTGTGCTCTGCAGAACTCCTCCTTGGTGAACGCACCCTCACTTTGCCAGCTAGCAAGCTCAGGCAAGTCACTTAGTGCGGCAATGTGTACCCCAGATGGGTCGGGGGCTCCAACTCAGGCACCCCAACAACCTCCACTATGGGAACTTTAGCAGCTGGTTTCCTACACCCCTCTACTTCACAGTTGTCTGGGCCATTGTTTCAGGCTACAGACACCCTTGACTCCCTTCCCGGGCAGCCTTGGACAATGTGGTTATACAGATCCACTCAGGCAATACCATCATCTACAAGTGAGACCTGAGCTCTACCTTCCTCCGGGTAGTGTGCTCCAGGTCATTGCCCAACAAACAATCGACAGGCATGGCAGGGCTCACAGCTACTTTCAAAGAACCAGAGACCCCCCACTCGCAGGGAACCAGAGCCACTGTTAGATGGCTTTCTTGATTGCCAGCGACTATGACTTTGTGGAATATGTTCCATAGTTCAGGCATACTAAACTTTATTTTCCCATCTTTCCCCAAGGTCAGTTATGTTTATAAGATGTTATAATTAAACTGCCCATTCTGGCCTATGGGAACGGATAGCCTTGCAATAGTGAAAAACTAAATTGACAGTATTTCACTATCAGGACATGCCACACATATCAGGGCGTGTCCTACCTTTCACATACAATGCACCCTACCCACAGCGGTACCTTGGGCCTACCTTAGGGTTGACTGACATGTAGAAAAGGGAAGGTTTATTGACTGGCAAGTGTGAGTGTTAGAGTGTGTGAGAAATTGTAACATTATCAGCCTGCAAGAAACATGGGCGATAGACCCTATACATATAAGTAGCTATAAAACCTTCCATTCCCCAGCTATTACTTCCTTACATGGTCGAGCTAAAGGGGGGTTGTGCATATATATATATCAAATTACCTAAACATAGGGAAAATTGATGTAATTGCAACTGAATCTCAATATCAAATAATTAGTTTGCATATAGATGGTACATCCTGCCTGGTGATATTGAACTTCTATAATAATGCTACTTCAGACATGATTAAAGAAGTACTGAAATCCATCAGCCACCATTTACATAATTTGCATACTCGTTTAAAAAAGGAGATATCCGTGGTATGAGGTGGGGATTTTCATTCATTTTTATGTAAACATATCAACAATGAGGTATGTGGCCTGGCATTTGAAAAATACATTAACTTCGCACATTTTCTGCACACAATGTATGGTGACACACTAAATGAAATTATGTTCATGTTTGATTTGGAGTTTGCAAATAACCTGTGTTCACCCACGGCGCCGTTTAGTCCAACCTTTAATGGCCGAGGTACATTTTCTACTATTGACTTTATATTATTTTCTAGTAGATATTCCTCAGGTGTTAGTAATTTTAAGACACATGAGATTGCTTTAAGCGACCATTTTCCCCTAAGTGTGGACGTAAAGATAATAGTCGGTGCATTAATGCTAGAACTAATTCTGCTGACATTGTTGAGAACATTGCTCTGACGAGGCAAAATGGATTTGCACTTAAATGGGCCAGGGTGGATTCTGAGGAATTTGTTACCAAAGTTGTGTCAAACTGTAAAATTATGTTTTTAACGTGCCTAGATAAAAGGTCCCCCAGAGAAAAATTTATAGAAAACTTTGTGGCTATCTCTAATTATGTGAAGAAAGCACTCAATGTCGAAACTAAAAGGAGGCATGCTAAGAAACAAGGATGGTTCGACACTGAGTGCACAAAGGCATATACTAAACTTAAACTTTCCCTCCACACGATAGTGAAAATTAGGGAAGATATAAGAGAGGCAAGAAGAAACTATAGAACAGCTCTAAAAGCAAGAAAGACCGCATTAAAGGAGGAGGCATGGCACGCTTTGCGCAATGCCTCTGAGTCACGGGATTCTTCTGCCTTTTGAAAGGCGGTGAATGCACCGTTTTTAGCTGAGAAGGATATGGCCTCTATAGAGACTGCCATTACTGAGCCGGAGTGGATACAACATTACTCGATGCTGTATAGTAATTCCGCAAGAGACCAACATGAGACCCTATCTAATATGGAGACCCTAGAACAAGAACTACCAATGGACTTTACATTTAGTGAAGGTATAGCAGCAATAAACTCAAGCCTGGGTGGTAAGGCTCCAGGGCCTGATGGTATACCTGTAGATCTTTTTAAATTGAATGTAGTTTTATGGGGACCACTTTTAACACAGGTTTTAAATGCATGTAGTGCACGTGGTTTTTTATCTACATGGTACGAATCCATTATCGTACCATTTTTAAAAAAGGGAGAGAGGGTGAACCCAGCCAGCTACCGCCCGATCTCACTTTTGGACTCAACAGTTAAGATCATTGGGAGGATTTTACTAGATAGAATGCAGATATGGGCGGAGGAAAAAGAATGTAATAAGTGATCTCCAATACGGGTTCCGTAAGGGCCTGGGTACAGTTGAACTGGGTCTTAATCTACATATTATATTGGATAAATATACAAGGGCCAAAAAGGAAAGATTATTTATGATTTTCGTTGACCTGATGGCAGCTTTTGACTGCGTCATACATGATAAACTGTGGTCAATTTTAGAAAGCCTGGGGGTAGATGTTTTAATAATTCCTTTTTTAAAGCAGCTCTATTCAGGGGCAAAGGCTAAAATGCGTTGTGGGCTGGGTGGAGAATGCACTACTCACTTTAGTGTTAGGAGAGGTGTGAGGCAAGGCTGTGTCCTTGCCCCATTCCTCAATCTGGAAACTATTTTAGTTAAAGAGTGTAGGGATCTACCGATGGTAGCAAAGCGTCCAATCCCTGCACTCTTATATGCAGATGATGCAGTTTTAATGGCCCGTACACTGCTTGCACTCCAAAGGGTTGTGAATTTGTTTTCTAATTTCATGTCACAGCTTCGGCTCTCGATTAATTGCTCTAAAACATTCACAATGAATTGTGGGGCAGGGTCAAATAAGAGGGTTAAATCTATCACTATTGATTCTAGGTCTATAGAGTATACAAAAACATTTTCTTATTTAGGGATTGTATTTGACGGGTCTGGTTCTTGGTCTGAGGCAGTGAAGGTTAGACGCCTATTGTTTGTTAAGTCACTAATGGCATTATCAAATTTTAGCCGTAAACTAGGGAGACGCCCAACGGGGGAATTATTACACATCTTTAGGGCCAAATGTGTGGCAATAGCCACCTATGGAGGAGCAATATGGGGCTACGCAGAGGTACATACACTGCAAATTGCGGAAAACACATTTTAAATTTCTTCTATCCCTTCCTGATAGTACCTCAAATTATATCTGCCATCAGGAACTGGGTATGCCATATTTGGAAGACACGATTAAGATCCAACCGGTCCTTCTTTGGCATTAAATTTGGACATTAGATGAGACTGGCTTTAATCGGGATATACAAACAAATGCCTTGGGGATAGATGGTGCCAAACAAATGAGATGGCTAGAATATGTGAAAACATTCCTTTTAAAGTTAGGACATCTGGAATATTTCACTGAGCCACATTGAATGTGCAGTGTCTCAGGAAAATCCCTGAAGGACAGTTGTATGAGTCTTTTGGGCGAACGCAGAGTGACTACTGAATTGAGGAAATCTACAGTACAAGCCCATCAGTTAACTCTGCTGACCCCAACGATACAGCCGTACTTATTATTAATAGTTGGTGATTTTGATCGTCTCCTATTGACACGTTTCAGGGTAAATATTTTACATAGATTTTTAAGTTTTCCTAAGGTAAATGATTGGGCTAGAGTTTTGTGTAAGTGTCCATGTGATGACATTTCTGTACAATCAACTATTCACATTTTGCTATTCTGTAGGTATTATGATACCCCAAGAAGGAGATGGATCATCCCCGTCTTAAAGAAATTGGGGCTGAAACAGTATCAACCTACATTTCTAGCAATACAATACCTAGAAAATGAATATGTTATTGCATCAGTTATTGCGTTTAAAAAAAATGTTTTTAATTTACAAAAAACTTTAATATTGTAAATTGTAAATATGAATTCAAATGCCCCTGAGACCCCTTCATTGTTTGAACTATATTGTGTTTTTATGAATATTATTTGCAACCATTATGTATTTAAGTAGCAAAGATTTGAATGAATGTTACTGTGCTTTTATTGTCATTTGTACTATAACCGAATAAAGACATTTGTATTGAATTGAATTGAATTGACTGACAAGTGTGTGCACTGGCCAAGTCGATATGGAAGTCCCAGTCTGCACACAGGCTCTGCAATGGCATGCCTGAGCCACATTTTACAGGCAGCCTCTGTATGTGGCACAATCAGTGCTGCAAGCCCACCAGCAGCATGCTATTTACAGGCCCTGGGCACACATGGTGCACTGTACTAGCGTCTGACAAGTAAATCAACTAACCAATCATGGGGTCACTAATCCATATCAACAATTTCCAAAAGGGAGCACTTGCACTTTGGTACTGAACTTCAGTGGCAAAGTGCCCAAAGCATCTAGACCAGCAAAAACAGATGAGGGAACAGCAAAAATTGGAAGGGAGACCCACGCCAATGGTGCCAAGTCTAACGGTAGTGTACACCAAGTTACTGGTTGACACTGCACAAACAAAAGTCCAATACTCACCACTGATCACCAAAGTTAGAACTCGGGTTGTAGGCCTATGTAATTAAGCCTGTCCCCTTCTGTTTTCACTGTATTCATTTTCTGGCTCGCGCCGGAACACTCTTCTGAGTAGCCGTGCGTGTTACAAATCACCCATAACATAACATAACAGATTGACTGGAGTTAGAGCCCTAGTCAACCAGCAACCACAATCCTGGTCAGGGGTAAGAAGTTGGCAAATTGTACATTAACCTGCTCTCACCTTCTGGTAGCATGACACAGGCTTAACTTAGAGGCAATGTGTAAAGTATTTGTGCAACACTTCAAACGGTAAAGCAGTGAAAATACCAGACAAAAAGATTCCACACCAGATTTGAAAAACTGAACTTAATTTAATAAATAAAGCAAGACCAAGATGACAAAAATCCAATAAGTAGAACTTGTGTTATTAAGTTTTTAAAGAATAAACTGTATAATAGCGCTAAGAAGCTTTATGCACTTACTGCTGATACCTGCTGGCACTGGACCAGGACAAAGTCAAAAGTTCAACATGACTGAGATGGGGCACGAGCCGGATACAGGGACTCAGTGAGGCCAGCTGAACAAAAGTACCTTAAACCTGGCAACATCACCGTCGAAGATGCAGGGTGCAATCAAAGTGATACATCAGTGTCGATCCACACAGTGGTGGTGATGCACTGGTCCTGATCCATGGAGCAGTGGTGATGCAGCAGCTCTGACAAGCGAAGAGCTGCAATGCAGAGATTTGTTGTCAAGGATGCCTTTGACGGGGATGCAAAGATCTTATGCCAGGAAGAGCATTGCGCAGGGGTGGTTCCAAGGGCAATCCATACAGCAGAGGTGATGCACCGATTCTTATCCATGAAACAGGGGTGATGCACCAGTCCTGATCCACAGAGCGGTGGTGATGCACTGGTTCGACAGAGGGTGTGTATGTTTTGCTGGAGCAAGCACTTTAGGCCCACTTCTAAGGGTCCAGAACTGGGGTGGCATCACTTGACAGGGAACACTCACAGATGGCAGAGTGCAGGTGCAGAAGCAGGTAGGTTGGAAGTCTTTTATGCTCCTGAGACTTTAGAGCCAGCTAGCCCTTTGAATCACTCTGGATTCAAGTGATGCGGGTCGAGGTCTTCTCACCCAGGCAGGGAAACGGCAGGCTTCCTGGCAGAGCCTTCACAGGTTCAGAAGTGTACTTAAGTGGTGGTGTCTGAGGTCCAGTACTTATATCCAATTGTGCCATTGAAGTTCGGGAGACTTCAAAGACAGGCTTTTGCAGTGCACAGAGGTCCTCCCTTCCTGCTCTGGCTCCAGACTCATTACAGGAAGGTATGAAGCCCTTTGGTAGGGACAGGACACAGCCTATTCAGGTGTAAGTGAGGCTGGGTCCAGCTCCTCCCACCCATCCTGACAGGATTACCCATCAAGTTACAACTAAGCTTCCATTGTGTGTGGCTGCCTAGGGGGGATTCACAAAGTACAACTGTTACCCACCCCAGACACATTATCAGAGACAGACAGCAGGCATCAAATAGCTAAAGTAAGAACATGCCAACTTTCTAAAAGTGGCCTTTTCATAATTGCAATTTTAGATTAGACTTCACCTTAAGTTTGGATTTTTAATTGTGATTCCAGAGACAACAAACTTAAAAAATCTACCTCTTCATAATTGGGAATTAGACTTTATAACATGTAATAAGGTAATAAGGTAATCCCAATTTGAGAGTTTTTCACTACCACAACATTTAAAACTTACAAGTACATGCCCTGCCTTTTAAATGCATTGCACCATAACCTCTACATTGCCCAGGGCCTACCTTAGGCTGCATTATATGTATGAAAAGGTAATGTTTGGGCATGGCAAAAGATTTATTTTTCCTGGTCGAAATGGCAGTTGAAAATGAACACACAGGCTCTGCAATGGCAGGCCTGAGACATGGTTAGAAGGCTGCTTAAGTGGGTGGCACAATCAGTGCTGCAGGCCCACTAGTAGAGTTTAATTTACAGGCCCTGGGAACTTTGTAGTGCACTTTACTAAGAACTTATTAGTACATTTAATATGCCAGATGCGGATGACCAAATATTACCATGTTTAGGGGAGAGAGCACAAGCACTGCAGCTCTGGATAGCAGTCAGTGGTGTAACATTAGCCCTCACAGCCCCTGAAGTGCAGGGGAGCCCCGCGCTCCAGGGGGCTACCTTAGCACAGTATACTGAGCAAAGTGGTAGGTGGTGGGCTCTCCCTGTACTTTCCAGGAGGTCCTCATCAAGTTTTGCTATGTCAATTATAGCAGTGGTAAAGCGCACAGAGTCCTGAAGCCAGCAAAAATGAGGTCAGAACAGTGGAGGAGGTAGGCAAAACGTTGGAGAAAAGACCACTCTACGGCTGTCAGGTCTAACAGGCTTTATAGTAAGGTATGGTAGTATGATCTTCCCTTTCATAAGAAAAACAACTCTGAAGTGAAATCTAAAAAAAAAGTAAGTGGTAATATGGTTTTAAAACAAACATTTATTTTAAAAAAAAAAGACTGAAATTTGATAGTTAAAGTTCAGTGAGCCAACTACAATAGGCCCCGCAATGCATGAAAAGCGTATAACTATCACTTTCATTGGGTGATGTCATTTAAGATTTTATCATTGATGTCATCAATGATGGCATTTAATATGTATGAAGTATGGTCACAAGCAGTGCATGGAACAAGGTATAATAGTTAGTTCACTTAATGGTGGCGAATTTCAGTGTTTTTTTGTTTTAAACATCAGTTTTTCACTAATTTCAACGCCTAACTTAATATCTCTTTAACCTTTATTTTTTCAGTGAATATCTATATATATTTGTTTGAAAGGGGATGAGTCTTCCTTGTACTTTGAGAAGCAAGCAGTGCTGCTTCTGAACAGTATGTGCCTAATTTGCCACTTCAGTACGGCAGTCGTTGGTGAACTGCCAGTAGCAAAACAGACAAGATTTGTTGGCACTGCCTAATGCGTGCCAACTATGATCACTCTCTGTTTGCAGCCAGAACATGAGCCTGATTGACGTCAGATTTTGGATATTTCAACTTTTCAAGAGAGCAGCTTGGTGGGAGAAATATCAACTTTAATTTTTAGATTCTTAATAGTTTCATGAAAGCCTGAAGTATATTGATGGCAATCGTTTCATGATCTTTTATTAAGGTGTGATGTTGAACTGTTTTCCTGCTCAGATCATAGACATAACAGGCCTGATTCACAAAGGTAAATGTACACTTTTGTGTAAGTTTACAATTGTTTGCTATGCACATAGGTATTTTTTGAGTAGTATCTTTACCACTGCGGAGTCTCCCCACATAAAATGATAGGACTGTCCTATCTTTTTAAGTGTGTAGACTCTGCAGTCGTAAAGGTATTACTCATAAAATACCCTTTGTGAATAGCAAACAATTGTAAACTTACACAAAATTGTTAGTTTACCTGTGTGACTCAGGCCCAGAATGATTTTTAAATGTAATTCAGTCAATAGGTTCTTCAAGGTTGAGACCGCCAAAGCAAGGGACGTTTTCTTCAATGTTGAGAGTCATCGATGAAACACTTTGAAAAGCTCTAAAATGAGAATGTTACCAAATATTTCTTGGGCGTGATGGAAAGTGAAACTATACATAAATGATTCACTTTTGGTTAAAGTAATAATAATAAGCTGTGATTTTCCAAAATGTGTACAACTGCATATTTTGCCTCCTATTGAATCTATACAAATATGTTGGCCCAGAGTTTATAAAGTAATTGCATTGTCCTTGCGGGTCGTAAGGCGCCGCATGGCACCGCAAGGCAACGCATGCCCTTAAATGGGATTTACAAAGCCATGCAAGGGGCTATTTGCTCCGTCTTGAGTGACTGTGTAAAGAAATGTAAGACAACGCAGCAGCTCGCACTGCAATATGTTACATTTCATTGTCAGGCTTTCCATTAGTCCCCGTGACTCAACCCATGGAAATTCAGCCATTCCCAGGTTAACTTAAACTAGTAAACCTGGTATTTCACCAAAATGGTGCGCCTACCACAGAGAGGTGTAATGAGGAGAAATATGTTTATTTCTCCTCATTGCTTCCTCTGTCTATATGTGATGCATTCTGCATCACACATATGAAAAGGAAGTTACCTCTTAGGTTTGTTATTGTGCTGAAAGGAGTCCTTTCCTGCGCAAAACCGATCCTGCCTGTAGCACAAATGCACCAGTGCACACAGGCAGCAGATGAGCGCAGTGTATACTAATAGATAGGGTGCTGTTTTCGCTCTCTCTCGTTCATGCAGTGCAGCAACGTGCTTGCTGCACTGTATTGTGTGAACTTTTAAAAAATAGGCTCCAATTATTTTTAACAAACTGACTGCCATGGAAGTTGGCAACCTCACCATAAAAGACTGGGCCCGCCTATCCGGTTTCCAATTGTGTTTGGAAATTAAGATTGAGAGATTCCTGCCACTCATTCAGTCATGTTACTACTTTAACATTGAGTTTTCTTGTAGTGTATCTTCTTTTATTCTGCTCGCGTTAGCGCGGTTGTTCTGCACATCAGCATGGGTGGGGGGTGGTGTGTGTGTGAGGTTTATTTCTATCTACACAGACGATTATGCACCGAGTTGTTCATGCACTGTATATTAGATGCCACCGACTTACTTGGCTTTTAGACGTGCTGCACTGTCGTTAACAAGTGTTAATTAAGAGAGCTATTTTTTCTGTGCTCTAGGAGTGTTGATTACAGCAGCAGCCTGGGGGCAGAGGTGTGTAGCTGACAATGGACCCCTGAGCGCCGACAAGTTTTTTTTTAACACTGAATGTGTGACATTTATTTTTGCAGTATTTTCGTCCTTTGATATTTCCTCTCTTATTTTTTCGTATTTTATGATTCTCTTCGTGCTAAGGAGCCCTTAATAGTATTGCTGCTTATGTTGCTGTCTACATTTTTTAATACAAGCAGTGCTTCTAATTTACACTCGAACAATTCCCCTACACTCAGGCAAATTAATTCTACTTCCTCTGAAATAAGCTTCAGTGGCTCCTTCATTAAAAGTTACCCTTAAATTATAGATAATCAATGATCTCTTCCCTTTTGCAAATTGTATTGACAGCGCTGGATGAGTCCCGTGTGACTAGTAACTGACTACACAGGATCTATAATACTTCAAACTAGTGTTGCTCAGTGTGATAAGGTGGCCCTCCAGGCTCTTGTTGGTGTATTGGCTGTACCTTGAATTGTGAGCTACAAGCATTGTTCTATGCACAACAATGTCCCTCAAATATAACTGTGAAATTTAAACCACTTCTCTCACCCAGGTGGCCAGCAGAAGTTAGTAGGTATTTTCTGTGGTTGGCCCTGTTGTTTACCAATGGAGTCTCAGGGTTTTTTGGTAAAGTCACATTTACATTGGATGGATCAAGTATGTCTTTGGAGCTCTTGATTCTTCAAAGGTAGTTTAGGTGGGCAGTCAAGGCTTACTCAAGGCCGTGATAGGAAATATAAAGTTCAGATACATTTTTGTCAAGACAGTCATGCACAATTTAATTACAATATCTAAATTCATAGAAATGAATAGGTATGTATTTAAAGTAGGAAAGAATAGTGTGTTTAAAATAACATGATCGAAGGAAAGACAGATCATCCTAGCAGCTTATTGGGCTGCGATGAGAACCCAACATCAATTTTAATATTTAAATTGTGCAAATGTATCATTTCCCTTCATAGATGCCAGTGTACAATAACTTGTGGACTCTGTTGTATGGAACTGTAGTAACCAGATATAAGTATGGGGACCAATTGAGTTCCAAACTGGTCCACGATCATGGTCATGGTGACAAGGGGTGCAAAGAGGGAGTGTAGCATCTGTGTTTGCACCCAGATTCTTTAGGGACACCTTCTGTACATAATAACACCAATTGCGAGGAAATGAATCCTTATTTATGTGACAAAGAATCTGTACATTAGGGTAACTCAAGAATCATAGGTCATAGAGAGATGCTCCACATCACACCCGTAGAATGAGCAATACATCTGGGAACTGGATGGGAAATCATCATATTGACCTTGGACAAGCAACTCTGAAGTATGGGGTCCCAATAACATAATCGAGAATTGTAGCAACGCTTGACGATCCTCTCACTAACCACTGCTGTGTCAGAGACGTGTCTCCTGTATGAACTCAAGTCTCTCGTGATCCACATGTCTACAGTTTCGCCTGGTCATGCATAGACTCTTCTTTTAGAGTCAGTCCTCTTCCATATCTCAGATAGCAGAACAGGTGTTTCAGGCATCTCCTCTCACATTTGGCTCATGCACAGCAGCAATGTGGCATCCTGCTTCTGCTAAGTCATTCATGAACAGGTACTTCAGAGCATCATTCTGAATCCAAAAGATATACAATGGTTCTGGCTTCATGGGATAATGACTTATGGCAATCTGAAACCAGTGGCAAGAACATAGTCTTTGTACATACCACACAAAATACAGCCTCACAGGACTCATTCACGTGGATGTGAGTGTTCCTGGATATTGGGGACTGACAAGATTTTAAGGCGGGTCTATAGAGTCCTGTCCGATTGGTACATTTAAGAAGGCGTGTGCTTCTGCTTAATAATCAACTGCCATTCTCATTATAGGCTGCTGAGGGGGTAGGAGCCAACCTCTACTATTTAGATATACACCATGTGTACCCTTAGACCAGCAGAGATATGCGTTCTGATGATGAAGCAACAAAATTCCCATAGACCATGTTCATTGTACTCCAAGGTTTTGAAACCATAGAGGGAACAATGGAGTGTTGATACCCCCAAAAATCAAGTGTGGCACAACCATCCATACATTAAAACGACATTTGTTCTTGCAATCCCTTTAGTCCTCTCTTCTCGAACCTTATACTTTTTTGGATCACTGTTTAAGCTTAAGGTTGCAAAGAACACAACTTTGCAATTCATTTTCATTTATTGGGATTGATGGTTTATGAAGAAGTTAAACCAGTTAGAGACAAAAAGAGTAAGATAGGAGAGAGAGAGTGAGAGAGAGATATTAAAAGCAGAGAGATGGAGAAAATATTCCTGTTCTATGTTCTTTGAGCGGTTTCTCGTGTCGAACAGGGGCACCACTTTGGCTGATTACATTGCCTTTCTGTTTCCAATCGAGTTCCCTTTTAAGACAATCTATTACATAAATATGCGGACTCTATACAGAACAGTGGTTACATGAATGTGCTTATTCTTTTTTAACAGCAGGCAGATAGGCAGAGATCATGCTGGGTCTGGTGGCTTAGTGAACTAATGCATCCACTGCAGGGGCCTGTGTTCAACCTCATGGTCACATGTTAAAATCCTGGTGGGTCCACTCAGCCATTCACCCATTTGAGGTTGATAAAATGAGTACCATTGAGTTGGGTAACAATACAAATGTGTCATTCAGTGCCAAGATACCCTTCTTGATGAGTGTGCACTTTTCAAACATGTTATGTTGTCACAGACTTGCTCTGTATCAAATCAGAGAAAACGTTAAATAAAACAACAATTTTTATAAGACTGATGTAATAAGATACTATATATATGTTATATGTAAAAAACCCTCACCTAACAAACTAAAGACATCAAACAATAAACTCAATCTGCTGTGAACAATAATTACAAAACATAAAAACATACAATACCAAATAACAACATATTGCTTACATAAATGATAAAATATAACATTTTCCATCCCAAAAAAATAAGCTAAATATTACTTACTGTTCTCTAACTGCAGATCATCATCTGTATCCACGTAGATCATTTTCTGTATCCACATAGTCAAAAAGTATAATCCAGCAAACACTGGAAAAGTATTTCCAAAAAGCACCCAAAAATGCAAAAATATAATCAATCCAATAGAGATCCATCAAAGCAATCCAAAGCATCCAGAGGCAATAAAAACCTGAAACAATGTTACAAAAAAATATAAGTTCACAGAAACCTGTAAAAAAGGAAATCAAAGTAAAACATATTGGCTTATTAAAGACCAACGCCGATTTCGTTTAAAAAAAATAATGATAAACCCAAATGTCCATAGGATACATCCGTAAAGAAAAACCTTCAAAGTAAAACTGAATACCTATCCACAAAAAAACTGTACATTCAAAAATTAAATATACATTACACTTAAGCATCAAAAAGCAAGTAACATAACACAATATAATTGATACATTACTAAAACACTGTATGAAAACCTAAACCAACATACTAGTGAAACACTCTACAATTACTACAACTAAATGAACTAAAAGCCCACAAACACTATGGGCCCTATTGCGAGTCTGGCGGTCCGAAGCCAACCAGACTCATGGCGGTGTGACAGCGGTGGAGCCAGCCACCACCAGCACTGGCAGTCCAACCTCCCGATTATGACTCAGTCAGTCGGACCGCTCTGGGACTGCCATCTCCACCAGGGAACTGCTGTTCTCCTTTTGTAGGAGTGATGGTCAGAGGCCGCTATATGCTTGGCGGGACCGCCACGGTCCCTTCAGGCATATTACGAGTTTCCACTTTGCCAGGGAAAACCCTGGTGGAAGAAAATAGGAATTCTACAGGACCCCCCTGTGCCTCAACCACATGTGCATACACACAGGTGGGCATAACCTGTGGACCCCTGTGTGCATGTACATAGGTTCCTGCACGGCATGGATTTTCGAGTCCATGTTGTTCAAGAACCTTGTAGTGTGAGCCTTTTTAATGGCACCACCACCTTTGAAAGTGGCACTGCCATGGCCCCCGCTACCTCTCTCACCTGGTGGACTACTAAAAAGTTCTAATCTGGCTGGCGGAGTGACCTTTGGCACGGCGGTTTGCACTGCTGCATCACCGCTCTGCAAAAATCTCATAATAGGCTGCTATAACTAACCTCTAGCACTCCCCCTTTCATCCATCCTACCCCAACACCCTAAAAAAACCTTTAAAAAAGGGCTTACCTGTTCAGACGAATAGCATTACCGTTCATGACTCATATCCCAGAAATTGACTAAAAGGGAGGCAAATAGAAGACAAAATTGGAGCATAGAGGTAAACAAATAATGGCCTCTAAATGAAACTAAATAAAAAGACGATCTCCCTGTAGTAATTAATGACAATTTAATCTAAAAATGTTTAAAACATATTTTCAAAATTGTAAAAAATTATTTTGAATAACTTTGGCGCCGGTCGACGAATCCTCGCGAATTTCTCAAAATAGGTGGGGCGCTACGCTCCGCTCCTACCCTGAAAGTCTCGGGGGGATCCGTCAAGCGGGGGCTGAGATAAAAGGGGGGTCCCAAAACGCGTTTTTCCCATGCATTTTTCCATAGGACCTTTAGAACGAGCTACAGCCCGAACGGCTGAACAGAATTACTCAAAATTTGGCAGAGAGGTAGTCCCTAGGTCAAGGAAGTGCCTTTTGTAGGTTTGGTGTAAATCTGTTCAGTAGATTCTGAGAAAATAGCCTTTAAATCAATATATATATCTGAGCCAGCTTACGGTACGCTTACGGTACGCTTACCGTAAGCGTACGGTGGCGTGCGCGAGCGCGATTCTGATTGGCTCTTAGATCTTAGTAAACATTCAAATCGGCCGAAACCAGGAAGCGGCGGCCGCCATTTTGTGTATTTCACTCTGAAAAAAAAGAGTGAAAACAAGGAAAGGGGGCAATGAGGAGAGTTACAGACCCCCTAACAATTGTAAGGGGGTCAAAGAAGGACAGAAAAGTACAAAAAAAACATTTATTGATTTTAAAAAAAATCACGGGGTACGCTTACGGTAAGCTTACGGTAAGCGTACGGTAAAAAAATAAAAATAAATAAATGAAAAGCAGATTTAAGAGTTTAGATATTAGGGAGCTCTAAAAAGAGCTGTTGTGTTTATGAAGTCATTTTTTTAGTGGTACCTACAAGTAAGTACCGATGCAGAGTCTAAGGTTCAAGAGGAAGACTCTGTTCCCTTCATCATTGAAGTGCACACCATCTCCTCTATAAATGTCTTGCATGTCATAACGCAAGTTGTTGTGGTAAATGGCACCCATACCATAGTCACGGAGGAAAGCAGAAACAGATTTGTTGACGTGCTTTCTTGCTTTGTCAATCTGTGGACAGAAATGATTGGACCAGTTCCATTTTTGCCTTTGGCATATGTTGGAAAACACAAAGGCAGTTTTAGGGAAAAGTGAAAACAGTTGTGCAAAGGTGTCCTTCATAAGCATTTCCAGACCTACCCCAGTCAAAGTGCCTAGGTCATTGCCACCACAGTGCACTATTATGAGGTCAGGGTGTTGGATTTGCATGAAGGATTTCACCAATGGCATCAATTGGTGCCACTTTAACCCTCTCTGACCAATCCATTTAATGTCTACATTTGGCAAAGCAAGGTCTCTCACCATATCTGTTTTCTCTGCAAACTTTTCACTCCAGAAGACATAGCTGTGCCCTACAATCCACACTGTGAACATCTTCAAAGGAGATCTGGATGCACTCAGGAGGTGTCTTTCAGTAGAATGGCAATATGAAAAGAAAGACAGTTTGGAAATGGAGGCATACATATTTTTTTCAAAACAAAAAGAACTGATTGGCTGTTTCATACCATTCAAGAATAAAAACTAGGCTGTATGTGTAAATTAATAGAAGCATGTTTTGTATTGGTACAAAAAAATGTGTAACCAAAGAACAGTACTATGGATTTGCTGTTAGGTTTGAAAAGTCAAGCACTCTTGCTCTGTGGAATTGAAACATTGTGTGTCGAACTTCTGACCTAACTGCACACAGCAGTGTTCCATGAGCTGTTGCTATGGTAGCAGGCAGAAGTCAAGTTGGGGGAAGGGTACTAGGCAGAAGTCAAGTTGGGGGAAGGGTACTTTTGGAAAAGGGTTCGTTTTCAACCAATAGAAATGTGTGATTACATGTGAAAAAAAGGGGGAAGCACTGAGATTTGAAACTTACATGTATATGTGTGGAAAAATAGAGGGAAAGTTTGCCATTATCTGGTTCTGCTGAGAGGAGAGAGGTGAACACAACAGAGATCCTGGCTCTGATAATCTGCTGTTTGAGTGTCACATTTCTTTCACAACTAACTAATTTTAAAGGTGAGTTTACAGTTTGAGAGGGTATGTATGTGGTAACTTAAGAAATGAATAATAGAAATGGGAATTGTTTTTGTTGTAGTTACACATGGTGGTTTCATAATGTGTCAGTGTGTAAAAGTGATTTACACTTGCCCCTGAAAAAAAAAAGAGCAGTAAGTGTGCTTTCAAATTGGCAAAGAAATTTCGTTTTGGGACTAATGTGAAAACATGACTCTGTGTGCATAGAAGAATTATAGGCAGAGATTTATTGCGTCTTGCTCTGGTGATTTCACAGTTGCATTAGATGGAAAGGGGGAGCGAATTTTTGGGGGAATAAGCAGAGGGTTAGCACACACCCATGTCCTTGCCGTGTATAGTCATGCACAGTATTTACAAGCCAGTGGGGTTTTCAGGTTTAAGTCTGTAATGCAAATACATTCAGCATCACTAAGGCTGGTTGCCCTTGGTGGAGTGTAGGCAGTCACAGAGAATGCACATGGTGGTGGTCTGAAAAAAAAACAGCTTGGACACGTGCAATTAAATAAATCAAAAATAGTGGTTTCATAATGTGTCAGTCTGTAAAAGTGATTTCCAATTGTTAAAAGAGGCAAAAATATTTTTTGGAAAAAAATGTAAATATGTGTACTGTATTATAAATTGTTATAAAAATATTAATACTTTTTTTTTTTTTTCAGATCGATATAGAAAATTTTCGAAAACTACAACCATTTTAAAAACTATTTTTAAAAAAAACAAATGAATAAATATTTTTTTGAGTGAGTATGGTAAGTCAATGTAATGTGATAAATGATTTTTAGTGTTTTTTTAAAAAAAAATAAAAAAAAGGTACGCTTACCGTACGCGTACGGTAAAAAAAAAATAAAAAAAAGTTTTTAAAAACATATGTAAAAAAAAGATGAAAGATAAGGTTGGCTCTTAAAAGAGCCGTTGTGTTCATGCAGGGACAGAGGAAAGAAAGATTGGGAATATTAGACGGTACGACAAGTGTGCTGATCTATTTTATTGTTCACTAGGGAAATACTGGTCTCCCTATAAGTAATTAGATCGTGACAAGTGGCGCACCGTACTTCAACCCTCGCAAACCGAGGGTTAATTTCCAGAGGGCCAGCAAAAGGAGATTCTCCCCCCACAGATGAAGGGCTCACCTGACCTGCAGAAGAAGGAGTCTGCCCTGCAGATGATGGTCCAGGCTGAGCTGCTGTGGATGTACTGGCTCGTCTTTCTGAAGAGTTACCTCCAAAAAGATGACCATGTGTCCTTTTGTGTACATCCTTGAGGTGTCTGATCATGGTATGATTCCCAAAGGAATACTTCCTGTCAGGATTACCTCTAGAAAGTACACGCTGACACAGCCTGCAAGTAACTAAGGGTGCATTCACCTTTTGCTGGCCTTCTGGAAAAGTAAAATAATCCCAAACATAAGAAGGCTTTACTTTCCTCGCTCTCTGCCTCAAGACAGTGCTGCTGGTGCTAGCCTCACTCTCAGAAGGGCTCTGCTGTTCTGCCATTGTATCCCAAAGACAAACCAGCTCCTTCTTCCAAGGGATCACAAGCAGAAATGAGGGGAATGGGTGTGGTGTAGGAGAGTTCTAGAACTGAAAGTAGTTTCAACCAATCAAAAGTTGTGTTTCATGATCACATGACCAACCGTACGCTTACGGTACGCTTACGGTACGCTTACGGCAAAAAGTACGCGTGCGCGTAAAAAAGACACGCGCTTGCGCGCATGCGCATAACAGTCATTTCCCGGCACTTCCGCGTAACGTGCGCGTGTTGCGTAAGCGCGCACGCGTCCCACGCGCAGTACGCGCGGCTACGCAAAGTACGTAACTATACGCAAGCAGCGTAGATAGATTACGGACGTTGCGTAAACCGTACGCTTACCGTGAGCTTACGGTACGCGTACTATAAAAAAAAAAAAAAAAAATCTGGAAATAAATTTTACATGTTTATTTTAAAAAATATATATAAAAAAAATATTTAAGGATTTTAAAAATTTAAGCATAGTCTTTATAAAAGATAAGAAAATTAAATTAAAAATATGTTTGAAAAAAATGAAGAATAAAAAAAAAAAATAGCATTTAAAAAACCTTGCAAATTCACTGAAAAAACCATGGGTTTCACACACGTTATAGTTAGGAATTAGCATTTAAAAAACCTTGCAAATTCACTGAAAAAACCATGGGTTTCACACACGTTATAGTTAGGAATTAGCATTTAAAAAACCTTAGAAATTCACTGAAAAAACCATAGGTTTCACACACGTTATAGTTAGGAATTAGCATTTAAAAAACCTTAGAAATTCAGTGAAAAAACCATAGGTTTCACACATGTTATAGTTAGCTGGACATTTTACTCGTAAAAAACCAATGAAATTGCCCCGTTATAGTTAGTTCAGCTAACTATAACTCGCGCGCCCGCAATGCACTGCTGATGACGTCACATATTACATCACTCATGACATGGTCAGTGACATCACTCATGACATCACTGATGACATCTCAAATGACATCACTGATGACATCACTGATGACATCATCCTTGTGATAGAGTGGCAGACCTCCTCTCACCTTAATATAAGCTTTGATACACACATTCAAAAATAGAGACTAAAAATTTCAAAACAATGGACATACCAATACCAGTTACAACAACCTCTTCAGTAATTCTAAGATCCACATACACATCCACTCATTCACCAACAGTCCTATACAGTCACTCATACATGTACTCACTCATCATATGTACTCATACATCTATACATCCTGTTACACAATGCCACTCATCCATAGAGTTACTCACACACATAGTCACTCATGCTAATAAAGAATAAAACATACATTTACTTGCATATACAGTAATACACACACCACCATACTTACTTCTACGGAAACTTACACATACTTAGTCTTTTAAACAATCACTTATAGAAACACATACTTATTCATACAGGAACTCTTTCAATCTCTCCCTCTCACATATACTCACATATATACACCAATAGTCACATATACTAGTTTAAAACATATGTAGTTACTCCTGAAGACACTATTGAGACAGTCATTCACTCACTAACACACCCATACACACACTCATCCACCCATACAGTCCTGCACACATGCTGTCTTCAACACATACAAACAGTGAGTCACTCATTCATGCATCTATGCACTACGTAATACCCCCCACCGTACCATACAGACACTCAGACTGATACTCAAAAAAACAACTAATAACCTATATAGACACCCATGTAGCTACTCACCAACCCATGCAGCCACTTATACACAAAGTGAGAGATACACTTAATCAGTCAGTTACACAATCAATTTTTCAAAAACAAATCATCCATTTAGACACTTATATACCCATTTATTCTTCCATCGACCTTGAGATATACATATATAAAACATATTTAATTTTCAGAAAAACACACATTCACTGGATGATGTCATCAGTGATGTCATCAGTGATGTCATTTGAGATGTCATCAGTGATGTCATGAGTGATGTCACTGACCATGTCATGAGTGATGTAATATGTGACGTCATCAGCAGTGCATTGCGGGCGCGCGAGTTATAGTTAGCTGAACTAACTATAACGGGGCAATTTCATTGGTTTTTTACGAGTAAAATGTCCAGCTAACTATAACATGTGTGAAACCTATGGTTTTTTCACTGAAGTTCTAAGGTTTTTTAAATGCTAATTCCTAACTATAACGTGTGTGAAACCTATGGTTTTTTCAGTGAATTTCTAAGGTTTTTTAAATGCTAATTCCTAACTATAACGTGTGTGAAACCCATGGTTTTTTCAGTGAATATATATATATATATATATATATATATAAACCACAGTCCTGAAACGATCGCAGTTTTTAGATCAAGAAAACAGGTACGGACCTCCAACGTGGTGAAAACATTTTTTCTTTTATTGTGCAGATTTAAAAGTGCCAGTGCAGAGTAATTCGACAGCAAGTGCCCAGCCTGACACGTTTCGACTGCCAAACGGCAGTCTTGATAACATGACGCGCTGGACCAATGACAATGTATATATAGTTTGAAACTAAAAAGTCACATGATATAACAATTCCAATAAGTTAAAGACACAAGCATAGACGATGAAGACAGACAATTACATTCGTAAAGCATACTAGCTTTACCATAATGCATCATACTTGAGATATATATATATAGTCAAAAATAATGGCATAGTGCTCCAAATTGTATCTCCTAAGACTCAAGAGAAATTGCTCCCGACCTGACGACTTCCTAGAAGCTGCCACTGAGTCTCTAGACAGATTTAGAGATAGGGGCTATACCAACAAGGTTCTGCAGGAAGCGACAGTCAAGGCAAGCGGGAGAAGCAGGCTAGAATTGCTAGCTCAAAAACAAATAGACAAGAAGGGAACGGAAGAAGAGCAAGGTAAAGTTAGGCTAATCATGACCTACTCATTTGAAGCGCAAAAACTAAGGAATCTCATTCAGAGAAACTGGAATATTCTACAGACGGATGGGGTCCTTGGGAAATTGATCCCTTCGGGTCCCGATATCACCTATAGGAAGAGTTCTTCCCTAAAAGATATCCTGGTGCGCAGCCACTTTGAGGACAAACCCCGGGTCAAACCATTGACTACGGGCTTTTTTCCATGCATGAATTGCAAGGCCTGCAAGAATTGCAAAAAGGTTAAAGACTACTCTATACCTGGAAAGAAAGATAGGAGGCCCATTGATAAATTGCTGAACTGCAACTCCAACTTCGTGGTATACTGTTTAACCTGCCCTTGCGGGTTGCAGTATATCGGAAGTACGATACACCCAGCAAAGAAACGGGTATTAGAACACAAACGAGCAATAACCAACAGGGACAGAACATACCCGGTGGCGAGGCACTTTTCCAGCATGCACAAAGCTAGGAGTGACAAACTAACATACTTTTGCCTAGACCAGATTCAGCCGGCTGAAAGAGGGGGAGACAGAGTCAAAACACTAAGACAGCTGGAGGCCAAACTCATAGTGGAACTGCGTACCAGGATCCCGGGGGGGCTAAACCAGGAGGAGGAACTGTGGTCATTCATCGGATAAATAAAAACATTGGTAGAAACAATGCGCTGCGCCTTTAGAGCTTAACGAATGGGGAAAAGTGTTAAACATGAACAAGTACCGAAAACAGAATAGACAGCAGAAATTAGAGTTTGCTCATACAGAGCTTTATCTTGATTTGAGTGAATCCCGACAATCTAACCACATTGTCCACACGCCCACCCTATTTAGGGGTTAATAAATCTAATAAGTATATTGGGGCATACTATTTCTAATGATCAGCAAGGGATGAATCGAGACAGGCTAAAGCTATATTGTGACTAAATTCCATTTGAGGAATTAATTTATTGCTTTTCGTTAGATTATCCTGTGAAAACGTGGTATTTAATGTGAGACTGTCATTCTGTTCAATGGTAGAGAACACAATGTTAAAATGGCGGACACTTCCTCATAGCGTTATTCAGTCTCTGCAGGACCGTTTTCTATTTTTACTTTTTCATTTTTGCATATTCTTTTGCTTTGATTGGAAACCCTGCTAGCCAATGAAATGATTTGTTTATATAGGGGGTGTGAGCGGGGAATCACTGACATTGACGAAGGCCAGGAGGCTGAAACGCGTTTGTCAGTAACTGTCGTGTTTGCAAATGAATAAAAATTTGAATAACTAAAAATACTGGTTGGAGTGCGCAGCAATCTTTGAACTGTGGCTGGCGTGAATTCGCGAGTTTTCGTCCTCGCGGCTGGGGCACCCGCTGTGTTGAGAGCAGGGAGTTGACGGGAGAACGTGGTGAAAAACAATTTATTTTCCTGCTCTGCCACCGCTACGGAACACGCAACCAATGGATTTGGGGAAACTGTAGAAGCAGCCTCACTTGGAAGCGCTAACGGAGACCAAGGAGACTCGCCGAGGGTTGTAGGAGTTGGAGACTGGTGAGAGCGGCTCTGGAGCACCGACACCCCCGGTGAGTGCAAGCAGCGAGACGCGCCGTGGTGCGAGAGACACACAGACGGGTTGCAACGGCTGGGTGGAAATCGCTACGGGGTGTCTATCAATGCCCTTGGCACACATTGAGTGTAATTGCGGTGGCAACAGCGTATAACCGGAGTCACAATTTGCAACTGCAAATTGGTACTTATTAATGCAAACACGATCATGTTCAGCGACGCTGAACGGCTAGAAGCGGCAGAGACAGTCTTTAAAGGCACAGCGCAAAGTTCGAGAACTGAAGGAGAGCGGCAATCGGAACAAACGCCGAATAATTTGAGAGGTTGGTTCACAAAATTGGAAAGAGCATACGAGAAAGAGATAAGGAAGTGGTGGGAGGCCACTTCCTTGCAACGATACTTGGATGTTGACAGGATCCCTAGAGGGTTGAGGATTTATACAGTCCCCTCTTACGAAAATCCTGACCCCAATCTCCTGAAGGAATGGGCGGACTATACTAGAGCATCTGCCAAAGGGATGGTGGAAATCCTGGTGAAATACGCCAAAAGCGACAGGGCGAAACTGCTGGATGAAATCAAGGAGATAGAAGGGAACATAGTGAAAGATACGGACAAAGAACTTACTGAAACCCTGAGAGCTCGCATGAAGACCCGGCTGGTGGCGTATGAGAACGACATAAAGAGACGCAAACAGACTAAGTTTGCACGTGATCAACAAGATTACGAGAGTGGTAGAGTACTCACTTTCGCGAAGAAATACGACGCTCCAAGGAGAGCTTTAAGAGAGGCGAGGGGCGAAGCAACGGCCACGCCGAGAGACACATCAGAGTCGGAAGCGGATCTCTCCGAATCGGAGATACCCAGGAATTCTGGGGGAGCAACTGCCAATACGGACCAGCATTTTCCCGAGGAATATCACCTTATCAAGGAAGCATGGCGCAAATTCCCTCAGAAGAGCCGTCCACCGGAACAAAGCGGCGGAAAACAAGGCGAGGAGGGCAGGTCGGCAAATCAAAATTACGAACCCCGGGTTACAAGGAGCAGACAGGGCGGCAAGAGAAAGTGAATAACCTTTCCATTATCAACCTCTCAGAAAGAACTTTAACACAAATAGAGAAAACTGTATTACAAAAGGGGTTGACCTTCTGCCCAACGACCCAATGGGATTACACGACAACACGCATTGACTTGTACCAATACATCCGCAAGCTCAAGCTACGCAAGATTTTCGCAATGCACCCTGGCCCTAAGAAGAAACAACAAGGAACGGAAGGATCGACCTTGGGAAACTTGGTAGGCAGCGATCTGGAAATTTTGACAACGATCCGTGATCTGCACGAATCCGAGCTAGTGGGAGGTGATGTGGGCACTCATAGTAACACTCAGCTGCTAGTAGAGACTGGGATTGAACAGAGCAGCGGGAAAAGTGAGTTCAAGCCACGATCTAAATTTATCCCGCAGACTCCACACGATGCGATTGACTGCTTCCATGAGGCGGTAATCAAGGACCTTGACAAATTCAGAGTGGCCACTATTACTCCCGGGGGGAGAAGAAAATATAATCTCACAAGAAAACAATGGGAAGCTGTGAAATCCCTAAGAGACGACCCCAGATTGGTGATCAAACAATCAGATAAAGGAGGGAATGTCGTGCTAATGACCAAAGAGCTGTACAAACAGGAGGCCCTTCGCTTACTTGGCGATGCACAAAGCTATAAACTCATTAAGAGAGAAGACTATAACAAAAGTATACAGGCCTTCCATGACCTTCTGGAAGATTGGAGCAGTAAAGGAATTCTAGAGGTCAACGAATTTCAATATATGAGGGTCGAATGTCCAGTTCTACCCACTTTTTACCACCTTCCAAAGGTCCACAAGGACATCAAAGTACCGCCAGGATGCCCAATAGTGTCCTCGCTGGGAAGTCTCCTTGAGAAGGCTTCCATTTACGTGGACTCTTTCCTATTTCCAATGGTAAAGGACCTCAGTTCGTTTATCCTGGACTCAACCGACTTCATTCGTCAGATCCAGAACATCACTTGGGACAATGAACTTTTGCTAATCACATTAGACATTACCAGTCTATATACCAGTATTAGACATTCGCAAGGATTGGCAGCTCTTGAGTTTTTCTTAAAGACCAGACCCCTGAAGCTTCAGGACCACAACAAAATGCTATTAGAGATAGCATCTTTTTGTCTACACAACAACATTTTTTTGTTTGCGGGGGAGCTGTACCTGCAGATACAGGGCACCGCGATGGGCACGTGCTTCGCCCCCAGCTACACGAATCTTTTCGTGGGCTGGTGGGAGAAGCACGTGGCCTGGGCGGGCAGAAATGAAATCTGGCTAGACAAGATAGCTCTATGGACAAGGTACATCGACGACCTCTTCATAGTATGGAGAGGTACGCGTACAGAGGCAGAAGATTATGTAAGATCTCTCAATGAGAACGAGCTGAACTTACAGTTCACGAGTAACATCAGTGAAAGGGAGGTAGCATTTTTAGATCTCCTAGTCTTTGTGGCAGACAACAAGTTATGTACCAAACTATATCGCAAGCCCACAGCAGGGAATACTGTTTTGCACTCTTGGAGTCAACATCCCCGTAATCTAATTAACAGCATACCGTACGGGGAGCTCCTAAGACTCAAGAGAAATTGCTCCCGACCTGACGACTTCCTAGAAGCTGCCACTGAGTCTCTAGACAGATTTAGAGATAGGGGCTATACCAACAAGGTTCTGCAGGAAGCGACAGTCAAGGCAAGCGGGAGAAGCAGGCTAGAATTGCTAGCTCAAAAACAAATAGACAAGAAGGGAACGGAAGAAGAGCAAGGTAAAGTTAGGCTAATCATGACCTACTCATTTGAAGCGCAAAAACTAAGGAATCTCATTCAGAGAAACTGGAATATTCTACAGACGGATGGGGTCCTTGGGAAATTGATCCCTTCGGGTCCCGATATCACCTATAGGAAGAGTTCTTCCCTAAAAGATATCCTGGTGCGCAGCCACTTTGAGGACAAACCCCGGGTCAAACCATTGACTACGGGCTTTTTTCCATGCATGAATTGCAAGGCCTGCAAGAATTGCAAAAAGGTTAAAGACTACTCTATACCTGGAAAGAAAGATAGGAGGCCCATTGATAAATTGCTGAACTGCAACTCCAACTTCGTGGTATACTGTTTAACCTGCCCTTGCGGGTTGCAGTATATCGGAAGTACGATACACCCAGCAAAGAAACGGGTATTAGAACACAAACGAGCAATAACCAACAGGGACAGAACATACCCGGTGGCGAGGCACTTTTCCAGCATGCACGAAGCTAGGAGTGACAAACTAACATACTTTTGCCTAGACCAGATTCAGCCGGCTGAAAGAGGGGGAGACAGAGTCAAAACACTAAGACAGCTGGAGGCCAAACTCATAGTGGAACTGCGTACCAGGATCCCGGGGGGGCTAAACCAGGAGGAGGAACTGTGGTCATTCATCGGATAAATAAAAACATTGGTAGAAACAATGCGCTGCGCCTTTAGAGCTTAACGAATGGGGAAAAGTGTTAAACATGAACAAGTACCGAAAACAGAATAGACAGCAGAAATTAGAGTTTGCTCATACAGAGCTTTATCTTGATTTGAGTGAATCCCGACAATCTAACCACATTGTCCACACGCCCACCCTATTTAGGGGTTAATAAATCTAATAAGTATATTGGGGCATACTATTTCTAATGATCAGCAAGGGATGAATCGAGACAGGCTAAAGCTATATTGTGACTAAATTCCATTTGAGGAATTAATTTATTGCTTTTCGTTAGATTATCCTGTGAAAACGTGGTATTTAATGTGAGACTGTCATTCTGTTCAATGGTAGAGAACACAATGTTAAAATGGCGGACACTTCCTCATAGCGTTATTCAGTCTCTGCAGGACCGTTTTCTATTTTTACTTTTTCATTTTTGCATATTCTTTTGCTTTGATTGGAAACCCTGCTAGCCAATGAAATGATTTGTTTATATAGGGGGTGTGAGCGGGGAATCACTGACATTGACGAAGGCCAGGAGGCTGAAACGCGTTTGTCAGTAACTTTGTCGTGTTTGCAAATGAATAAAAATTTGAATAACTAAAAATACTGGTTGGAGTGCGCAGCAATCTTTGAACTGTGGCTGGCGTGAATTCGCGAGTTTTCGTCCTCGCGGCTGGGGCACCCGCTGTGTTGAGAGCAGGGAGTTGACGGGAGAACGTGGTGAAAAAAAATAATATATATATATATATATATATATATATATATATATATATATATATATATATATATATATTCACTGAAAAAACCATAGGTTTCAGGGGTGTTATAGTTAGCTGGACTTTTCACTTGTACAAAACCATTGAAATTCCCCCGTTATAGTTAGTTCAGCTAACTATATCTCGCGCGCCCGCAATGCACTGCTGATGACGTCACATATTACATCACTCATGACATGGTCAGTGACATCACTCATGACATCACTGATGACATCTCAAATGACATCACTGATGACATCACTGATGACATCATCCAGTGAATGTGTGTTATTCTGAAAATTAAATATGTTTTATATATGTATATCTCAAGGTCGATGGAAGAATAAATGGGTATATAAGTGTCTAAATGGATGATTTGTTTTTGAAAAATTGATTGTGTAACTGACTGATTAAGTGTATCATAGTGAATACATGGCTTAGTGAGTAATGTTTAAATATGTAAATATCTGTATCAGTCTCTCACTTTGTGTATAAGTGGCTGCATGGGTTGGTGAGTAGCTACATGGGTGTCTATATAGGTTATTAGTTGGTTTTTTGAGTATCAGTCTGAGTGTCTGCATGGTTCGGTGGGGGTATTACGTAGTGCATAGGTGCATGAATGAGTGACTCACTGTTTGTATGTGTTGAACACAGTATGTGTGCAGGACTGTATGGGTGGATGAGTGTGTGTATGGGTGTGTTAGTGAGTGAATGACTGTCTCAATAGTGTCTTTATGAGTAACTACATATGTTTTAAACTAGTATATGTGACTATTGGTGTATATATGTGAGTATATGTGAGAGTGAGAGATTGAAAGAGTTCCTGTATGAATAAGTATGTGTTTCTATAAGTGATTGTTTAAAAGACTAAGTATGTGTAAGTTTCCGTAGAAGTAAGTGTGGTGGTGTGTGTATAACTGTATATGCAAGTAAATGTATGTTTGATTCTTTATTAGCATGAGTGACTATGTGTGTGAGTAACTATGGATGAGTGGCATTGTGTAACAGGATGTATAGGTGTATGAGTACATATGATGAGTGAGTACATGTATGAGTGACTGTATTGGACTGTTGGTGAATGAGTGGATGTGTATGTGGATCTTAGAATTACTGAAGAGGTTGTTGTAACTGGTATTGGTATGTCCATTGTTTTGAAAATTTTAGTCTCTATTTTTGAATGTGTGTATCAAAGGTTATATTAGGGTGAGAGGAGGTCTGCCACTCTATCACAAGGATGATGTCATCAGTGATGTCATCAGTGATGTCATTTGAGATGTCATCAGTGATGTCATGAGTGATGTCACTGACCATGTCATGAGTGATGTAATATGTGACGTCATCAGCAGTGCATTGCGGGCGCGCGAGTTATAGTTAGCTGAACTAACTATAACGGGGGAATTTCAATGGTTTTGTACAAGTGAAAAGTCCAGCTAACTATAACACCCCTGAAACCTATGGTTTTTTCAGTGAATTTCTGAGGTTTTTTAAATGCTAATTCCTAACTATAACGTGCCTGAAACCTATGGTTTTTTCTGTTAATTTCAAAGGTTTTTTAAATGCTAATTTCTAACTATGCCTACAGAGATAGGACATGTGAAGAAAGAAGAAAAAATGCACAGAAAGAAACAAAAGAAGTGCAGAAAGAAGCAACAGAAGTCCTCAAATACGAAGATAAGTGCAGGAAGAAGGATAACGTGCAGAAAGAACAAAAAGAAGAGCAGAAAGAGGCCTTGTTGAAAAATCATCCTGTACCCTCAACTTTTTCAGACGGATACTGGTGGTAACTGAGTCTGACTAACCAGTCCTAGAGCCAGTGCTATGTTAAAAGACACTTAGAATACAGTGAAAACACCTACATACACTAGGGAACATTATGCGTTGGGGTCCCCCTGTGATTAGCCTTACCTCCTCTATAAGCCCCTAGTATATAATAGGGCATGGGGATTAAAACTACCTCTTAAAACAGGCCACAGGGCGTTTTTGCACACGTTAACTCAGGCCCCGTCCCCTCCTTTCACCATTGTGTAAACACGCCCTGTGTCCGTTTTTAGTTGGGAGATTAAGTTCATTTGAGTCCTGAGGGTCCCTAGGGTCCAACTAGCCCACTAGGTACCTCCAGTAAGTGCCACAGAGCTGCGTTGCAGAGAGGTGTAAAAAGTGGCACGGCCTGGACCACCTCTCTGCAATGCAGCTCAGTGGCGCTTACTGGAAGCACTTGGTGGGCTAGTTAGCCCCCAGGGGCCCTCAGTATTGAAGGGAAATTATATCCCCAATTTAAAACGTGCCATGGTGCGTGTTTGCACACGTCACCTCAGGCCCCGTCCCCTCCCTTCACCACTGTGTAAACGCGCCCTGTGGCTGTTCTAAGTTGAGAGATTAAGTCCCCTTGAATCCTAAGGGTCCCTAGGGTCACACTAGACCACTAGGTACCTCCAGTAAGCGCCACAGAGCTGCGTTGCAGAGAGGTGTAAAAAGGGGCTTGGCCTCAGAACACCTGTCTGCAGAGCAGCTCCCTGGCGCATACTGGAGATGCCTGTTGGGGGCGCGTTTGCAGAGTGCTGCATGGAGGGGGCATGGCCTCCGGCACGATGCCAGTCTTTTATTTATTTTATTTTTTTAAGAAGGGGGGCTGTGTGGTTCCCCTTCTTATTCTAATTTATTGGCCCTGATGAGCCCATCCCCCAGGGCCTGTCTCCTAATTATATTTTTTTGACCCCAATCCCCAGGGCCGGCCACTGTTTTTTATTATTTTTAAAAAATATATATTTATAGACACACCTAGGACATGCTGGACAAACCGTACGTACCTATCACCATGACGATTTGCGTGATATTCATTAAAAGGCGACTATGCATGCAATTAATCCACGTGGAATGTATTTACACCACTAGTGAAGCTCTGACATGTCTGATGCTCTACCGTGCCTAATCCCGGTAGACACCCTTGTCGTTTATTTATACAAACATGGGTAGCTATTGACGGGCACATTTAATACACATGCACACCAAGCCATTCAAAGGGGATTCGACAAAAATTCGACCAAAACTATGCAAGAAACCCCCCTCACAGTTAATAAAACACACATCCACTGCCGGATGTGTAATACTTTTTATTTTACTCTCTGGAAAGGGGACGAACATCACTTGCGAGTCACAGCGCGCTCCTGACAGAGCCCAATGCTGTGTTACACCCACCATTGCCTGCCGAGTGCCACACACCTCTGTATTGTATTCCACTAGCTAGTGCATATGCTATGACACTCTCTAGCCCATGTGCACTGTAACACCACCCCGTGAAAATGTCATGCCACACTTGTCTTCGCACGGGTTATATTGCCCCATCTAACGTACCTTCCTCGATGCCTATGTTATAACGCACAGTGCTATGCCATACATATTACAATTTGGGATCCATATCTTTGTCACAGTGCATATGCAACGTTACACTCCCCAGCACATATTTTATATTACAACTTTAGAGACTAGTTAGGTTACACAACACTGCCCTGTGCATATTACACTCCAAGGCGCATATCGCATAGCACACGCTAGTGCCTGTGCTATCTCGCGCTCTCCAATGAATCTGTCATTGCGCACAATGTATTGCATATTATATTTCACGCCTGGTTCATCTTATATCACACTTTTTGGTGCATAGTTTATACCATACACTATATCTAGTTTTCATTTTCAATCGTGCTCTCAGGACTATGTTCTATATAACACTGTGTTCACCTACCCTTTTCACGGGCATTACATTTTGCGATAGGGGGTGGAGGGTCAGGGGGTGTTTTTGCCAAGTGAGCCCGGAGTCACAGTCACTAACGTCTTCTTCTTCCTGAATAAAAGTGAGATTATGCTGCATACTTGTTCATATTTTAAGTAGTTTGCACAGACAAAATGTTTTAAAAACAATAAAGTTTCTAATACCCGCCTTCTCTGAACAGTTAGCTTGCTGCCCCATCCCCCTCCTCCCTATCCTCTGTTGTGTGAATCCATGGACTAGCCTCCTCCCTCCTGCCATGCATGGTCTGATGTGCTGCCACTGCCCTCAATTTAGTATGATGTACCAGTCCACTCCTCCTGCCCTCAATTGCCCAATTCTATGCCCCATCATTGACCTCCTGCTTAAACTCTGTGCTTAGCTTGCTGCCCCTATTCTCCTTCCCCCTGCCCTCCGATGTCTTTGTGCATGCCCCTGCTCCATCCTTTTTGCCCACCATGTCCCATGGACCTGCCACTCCTATCTACTCTGAGTGTTCTGTTGAGCTGCCACTCCCCTCCCACCTGCCTAGCATTGTCAGATGACTGTAACCTGTCCCTGACACCTCCACCCTGCCTGTCCACATGCCATGCCTCTATCCTCTTCCTCCTGTCCTACATGGTCCATTGTACTGCCACACCCTTCTGCCCTCCCTGGTCTGTTGTGCTGCAACTGCTCCTCCTGCCTGCCCCGTGTGGTCTGTTGTGAGGCCCCTTCCCCTGAACTTTCTTGTCTGTGCACAGGTCCTGACCCTCCCTTCTATCCTCCATCGTCCTTTGTGCATGCCCCTGCACCCTCCTTCTTGCCCATCATAGCCATTGTGCTGCCACTAACCCTCCCACTTGCCATGCATGGTCTTCTGTGCTGCCATGGCCCCTCCCACCTTCCCTGTGTGGTCAGTTAGCTGCCCCTGACCCCCTCCCACCTTCCCTCCATGGTCTGTGTGTATGCCATCACAGTCTCACTGTTGCTCTTCATGTTGTGTCTTGCTTCTAGTGCCCATCCTGCCTGACCTCCATGGCCATCTTGCTGCTCCTGCCCTGCCCCCTTGCCCCCTGCCCTCTGTTTACATGTGCAGAC
Source organism: Triturus cristatus (assembly GCF_964204655.1). Lineage (NCBI taxonomy): Eukaryota > Metazoa > Chordata > Amphibia > Caudata > Salamandridae > Triturus > Triturus cristatus. The sequence goes on along the minus strand of NC_140588.1, from coordinate 528,128,308 downwards.
CCCTACTCCCTCCCTCCTGGCTTGTCTGTTCCATTGTAATGCCCCTGATCCGTCCCTCCTGCCCTTTATGGTCTGTTATGCTGCAGCCTTCTCTCCTGTCTGTCCATTATGGTCAGCTAGCTACCATTGCCTCTTGCCCCTCTGTTCTCTGTTGTCCATGTGCATGGTCCTGTCCCCTCCCTCTTGCTTTCTATGGATTGTTGTGCTGCACTCCCGTCCTGCATGCCCTGTGTGGTGTATTGTGCTGCTGCAAACCCTGATGCCTGCCCTGCAGGGTCAGTTTGGTGCACCTCTCCATGTCTCTCCTGTCCTCTGTTATCCAAGTCCATGTCCCTATCCCATTTCCTTCCATGATCCAATGTACCATACTTGCGAACATTTTGAACTTGGTAAGAGGGAGATTTTGAAAAGAAACTGGGGTATTGGTTTTCCCCTTTGAGTTACATTGAAAAAGAGGATATTGTAGACAGGAGACAGATCAAATAAAGCCCATTTGAGCTTAAAAACATTGGACGTTTCCTGGCTGAATCGGGTCTGTTGGCATGTATGGTTGTACTACCATTGCCTCTTCCTTCTGCCCACAATGGTCTATTACATTGCCACAGCCTTGAAGGAGGGTAGATTTTGTATCACAGGGGGCCCCTGGCCCGTTCTGTCCACACCTGAAGTATGAGACCCTTGTCCTTGCCCTGCCAGCCGCATTTGTAGGCCGTATTAAATTGACCAGCGGGTCCTGTGTTGCTATATAATTATCCTGAGACATCCTTACCACTCAGCCAGCATAAAACCCCTGTGTAGGCCCTTCTGTTCAATATGTAGGCCTCTTTGTTAAATTGACCATAGCTCTGCAATTTTAGTGTATAGCAGTCTGAAGGCAGGTCTGCGAGGCCTTCTGCTCCAAACTAGTAGCCCCCACCCTACCCGAGTGCTCCGTGCTCGGTATCAAAGTTCAACATCCCCCTGAAGCTGTCGACATACAGTAGGCTGCATCCTGGACTGGTACTTGCTTCCTGGGCAGGTTTCCCGCTTTTAAGGAAGTGGCAACCGCAGAGCGTCAAGTTAGGAGAACTGAGGAGATTTTATACATGAATATATTGAATTCCTGTACAATACCCATTATTTTCTGCTTGCTCTATGGAACTTACGATAAGCGATTGGCCTGAGAGACTGACCTTTTCACCCAGTCCATTGTCAGCATTAAGTGGGTAAATGACGAAATGTCTGGTAAAATCTGCAGACGAAGCTTTTGGGTAGCATACGTAGGTAGATGTAGCGTGCAAAGGAGCCCACAAAATGATATAAAAAGGGAGCACCCACAGATATCGACGGACAACCTCGCCGTCTGTATGTAGGTTAACAGGCTGTGCAGGTTTTCCCCAAGAACTGGGAGCTCTTGTCTTCCTTTGCTTAAAATGTCTTGCTCGGCTTTGCTTGAAGTATCTTATTCTATTTTACCTATATGAAATGTCATGTTATGTTTAACCATTGTTCTCTTTACTTTTGCATTTAAAAGATGTTGTATTGTAATTGCAGGAATGCTTGCTCTAAGAGTAAATGTGAGTGTCCCTAGGTAACATTTTCCTTGGTGTAACTTGTTTCTCATGATGCATTTATAGATGTGTTTTCTCTCTCTCTCTGTCAGTCCATTAATTGAGATACAGAGAATATCATGACAGCTGTATGATTATCTGGATTCTGTATTTTGTACTTTAGGTCTCTATTCTGCGGTTTCTTTGAAGTTGCATCTTCTCATTAAACTGCCATTGTATTCTGCCTCCAATTCCATGTCTCATATGTCTGTTTTCTTCATTTTTGGAGCAAGCGTTCCTAGGCACCCCGGCTCAAATTAAGGTGCCCCTTTTGTCCCTGACTCACTCTCCTGCTCAGTTCTGTGGTGGCTCCCGGGGCTCTGGGGACCGCCCCTAGCTTCCTTGACCCGTAATAGATCTTCCCTCCAACAGCCTCTCTTGCAAGTCCTGTATTGTTGGTTTGTTGCCCCTGCCCCCCTTTCCACTGCCCTCCATAGTCTGTTGTGCTTCCACGGCCCTTCCTGCCTGCTCAGTGTGGTTAAATTGTTGCCTTTGCACCCTCCTACCTGCCTTCAATTTTCAGAGTCCGTGCCCCTGGCCTCTGCCTCTCAACAGTATCCTAATGAACAACTAGATTGCTAACATTCTATATTTATTACAAAAGTGTGGAGCGCCTGACATCATCTTGATGTAATCAAAACTGTAATTCCTAGAGCATTCCTTTAGAAATTACATATATGAGAGGGTCTTATTGGCATCAAAATTATGGTTAGTGCTCTAAAAGACTAAAATAAGGACATATTTTCTGAGTTTTCAAATAGCGACAAAGCACTTTTAAATTATTTGTTATCTTTATGTTTTTTTATCTAGTTGACAACTTGATTAAATGTTGCACATAGGGGAGAGGATGTGGTGTTACTTCCAGAACTGCAGACTTTGCAACTGGGGAACCAGGTTGAAGTTTCTGCTTCAGCTCGACATTCTGTGATTCTGGTCAAATCACTTAGTCTCCCCATGTCTACAACCAAAATGAATTTGTTCTTGTGTGATGTAACCAATGCTCATGTAAAGCACTCCAATACCTGACAAGTCTGCACTATATAACACTGCAAAAACACAAAATAATAAGTGTTTTGCACACTTCTGTCATTGGGCTATATTTGGGCTATATCTGGGTGATTTTGGGCTACATTTGGGCTCTTTTGTCTCCGGTGGCCATCTTGGGAGATTTATTTGTTATGAAGTTTCCTAATTTCCTCATGTACTGCAGTCTCCTCAGTCGGAAATGCTTTCAGTTTTTTACTTTGATTCCATCATGAAGGTATTCAGATATGTCACACATTTGCCATGAATTCTGAATGTTAGCACTCTAGTTGCTCATTAGATCACTGTAGTAAAACTACTGCTCACCATGGAAGTCTGCTCCTGGTATTAAAAGTGCATGTTTCAGTCTGCATGTCAGAATTTTTTAATGAAATAGAAGAGGATTTGAGAAGTCACTCAAAATGTGCCCTCATTTTCTTTCTTCAGCATTAATCATAATTTCTATGGCAAAATGAACCCCCTCATTGTGTTCCTTTTTAAATTAAATGTTTTAAGTGTTACCAGTTTATTCCAATCAAGATGGCTTCAGGTGTGCCATACTTTTGTCATAATGAAGACAGTAAGTGCTCTAGTTGTTTTTAAGAACATTCTTGGACATTCTGTCATTGGGCTATACTTGGGCTACATCTGGGTGATATTTGGGCTACATTTGGGCTCTTTTGTCTCTGGTGGCCATCTTGGGAGACTTATTTGTTATGAAGTTTCCTAATTTCCTCATTTACTGCAGTCTCCTCAGTAGGAAATACTTTCAGTTTTTTACTTTGATTCCATCAAGAAGGCATTCAAATGTGTCACACATTTGCCATAAAATCAGAATGTTAGCACTCTTTTTGCTCATTAGATCACTGTAGTAAAGCTACTGCTCACCAGGGAAAACTGCTGCTGGTATTGAAAGTGCATGTTTCAGTCTGCATGCCAGGATTTGAGAAGTCACTCAAAATGTGCCCTAATTTTTCTTTATGCAGCACTAATCATACTTTTTATGGAAAAATGAACCACCTCATTTTGTTCCTTTTTAAATTAAATGTTTTAAGAGTTACCACTTTAATCCAAGCAAGATGGCGTCAGGTGTGCCATACATTTATCATAAGTAGGACGGTTAGCGCTCTAGTAGTTCTTTGGAACACTCTGGAAAGCTGCAGTAGAACACAAAGGAATCAACTGACAGTCTCTGCCCTTGTTGGATGTACATGTTTTACTGAGAATGTCAGACTTCATTCTCACATGACTGAGAAAGATAATGTGAATTTACAGAAAATAAGCTCTCAGTTTAGCTTATAGATCACCTTCCAAACCTCTGTGGTAAAAGCATGAGAAAATATTTTTCTCTCAATCATGATATCCCAGCAGAAGGCTTTTTCACATGGTGAAATCACCTTAGAACATACCACAATTCCTAAAATGAGTATGGTACCATCAACAAATGATTTATAATGTAACTAAAGTCTTAAAATCTTCTATTAACTGCAATGCTTTTTAATGAGGTGCTATCATGTATATTGGTCCCAAGATGGCTGCCAACACTTCTTGGATGAAGTGCTGACAGCCAATCAGATCTCAGGATGAGATGTGTGGTTAGGCTCCGCCCACATATATATATTGATTTAAATGCTATTTTCTCAGGAACTACTGAACAGATTTACACCAGACCTACAAAAGGCACTTCCTTGACCTGAGGACTACCTCTCTGCCAAATTTCAAGTAACTCTGTTCAGCCGTTCGGGCTGTAGCTGTGTCTAAAGGTCCTATGGAAAAATGCATGGGAAAAACGCGTTTTGGGACCCCCCTTTTTTCTCAGCCCCCGCTTGACGAATCCCCCCGAGACTTTCAGGGTAGGAGCGGAGCGTAGCGCCCCACCTATTTTGAAAATTTCGCGAGGATTCATCGACCGGCGCCAAAGTTATTCCAAATAGAATGTTGCGGATTTCCTATGGAAACAGGGTCCTAACTATAACTATCTACTGGCGACCGCCAGTAGATAATATATATTATCTACTGGCGGTCGCCAGTAGATAGTTATAGTTAGGACCCTGTTTCCATAGGAAATCCGCAACATTCTATTTGGAATAACTTTGGCGCCGGTCGATGAATCCTCGCGAAATTTTCAAAATAGGTGGGGCGCTACGCTCCGCTCCTACCCTGAAAGTCTCGGGGGGATTCGTCAAGCGGGGGCTGAGAAAAAAGGGGGGTCCCAAAACGCGTTTTTCCCATGCATTTTTCCATAGGACCTTTAGACACAGCTACAGCTATACACAGCTACAGCTATATATAATATATATTATCTACTGGCGGTCGCCAGTAGATAGTTATAGTTAGGACCCTGTTTCCATAGGAAATCCGCAACATTCTATTTGGAATAACTTTGGCGCCGGTCGATGAATCCTCGCGAAATTTTCAAAATAGGTGGGGCGCTACGCTCCGCTCCTACCCTGAAAGTCTCGGGGGGATTCGTCAAGCGGGGGCTGAGAAAAAAGGGGGGTCCCAAAACGCGTTTTTCCCATGCATTTTTCCATAGGACCTTTAGACACAGCTACAGCCCGAACAGCTGAACAGAGTTACTTGAAATTTGGCAGAGAGGTAGTCCTCAGGTCAAGGAAGTGCCTTTTGTAGGTCTGGTGTAAATCTGTTCAGTAGTTCCTGAGAAAATAGCATTTAAATCAATATATATATGTGGGCGGAGCCTAACCACACATCTCATCCTGAGATCTGATTGGCTGTCAGCACTTCATCCAAGAAGTGTTGGCAGCCATCTTGGGACCAATATACATGATAGCACCTCATTAAAAAGCATTGCAGTTAATAGAAGATTTTAAGACTTTAGTTACATTATAAATCATTTGTTGATGGTACCATACTCATTTTAGGAATTGTGGTATGTTCTAAGGTGATTTCACCATGTGAAAAAGCCTTCTGCTGGGATATCATGATTGAGAGAAAAATATTTTCTCATGCTTTTACCACAGAGGTTTGGAAGGTGATCTATAAGCTAAACTGAGAGCTTATTTTCTGTAAATTCACATTATCTTTCTCAGTCATGTGAGAATGAAGTCTGACATTCTCAGTAAAACATGTACATCCAACAAGGGCAGAGACTGTCAGTTGATTCCTTTGTGTTCTACTGCAGCTTTCCAGAGTGTTCCAAAGAACTACTAGAGCGCTAACCGTCCTACTTATGATAAATGTATGGCACACCTGAAGCCATCTTGCTTGGATTAAAGTGGTAACTCTTAAAACATTTAATTTAAAAAGGAACAACATGAGGTGGTTCATTTTTCCATAAAAAGTATGATTAGTGCTGCATAAAGAAAAATGAGGGCACATTTTGAGTGACTTCTCAAATCCTGGCATGCAGACTGAAACATGCACTTTCAATACCAGCAGCAGTTTTCCCTGGTGAGCAGTAGCTTTACTACAGTGATCTAATGAGCAAAAAGAGTGCTAACATTCTGATTTTATGGCAAATGTGTGACACATTTGAATGCCTTCTTGATGGAATCAAAGTAAAAAACTGAAAGTATTTCCTACTGAGGAGACTGCAGTAAATGAGGAAATTAGGAAACTTCATAACAAATAAGTCTCCCAAGATGGCCACCAGAGACAAAAGAGCCCAAATGTAGCCCAAATATCACCCAGATGTAGCCCAAGTATAGCCCAATGACAGAATGTCCATAAAAACAACTAGAGCACTTACTGTCTTCATTATGACAAAAGTATGGCACACCTGAAGCCATCTTGATTGGAATAAACTGGTAACACTTAAAACATTTAATTTAAAAAGGAACACAATGAGGGGGTTCATTTTGCCATAGAAATTATGATTAATGCTGAAGAAAGAAAATGAGGGCACATTTTGAGTGACTTCTCCAATCCTCTTCTATTTCATTAAAAAATTCTGACATGCAGACTGAAACATGCACTTTTAATACCAGGAGCAGACTTCCATGGTGAGCAGTAGTTTTACTACAGTGATCTAATGAGCAACTAGAGTGCTAACATTCAGAATTCATGGCAAATGTGTGACATATCTGAATACCTTCATGATGGAATCAAAGTAAAAAACTGAAAGCATTTCCGACTGAGGAGACTGCAGTACATGAGGAAATTAGGAAACTTCATAACAAATAAATCTCCCAAGATGGCCACCGGAGACAAAAGAGCCCAAATGTAGCCCAAAATCACCCAGATATAGCCCAAATATAGCCCAATGACAGAAGTGTGCAAAACACTTATTATTTTGTGTTTTTGCAGTGTTATATAGTGCAGACTTGTCAGGTATTGGAGTGCTTTACATGAGCATTGGTTATATCACACAAGAACAAATTCATTTTGGTTGTAGACATGGGGAGACTAAGTGATTTGACCAGAATCACAGAATGTCGAGCTGAAGCAGAAACTTCAACCTGGTTCCCCAGTTGCAAAGTCTGCAGTTCTGGAAGTAACACCACATCCTCTCCCCTAAGTGCAACATTTAATCAAGTTGTCAACTAGATAAAAAAACATAAAGATAACAAATAATTTAAAAGTGCTTTGTCGCTATTTGAAAACTCAGAAAATATGTCCTTATTTTAGTCTTTTAGAGCACTAACCATAATTTTGATGCCAATAAGACCCTCTCATATATGTAATTTCTAAAGGAATGCTCTAGGTATTACAGTTTTGATTACATCAAGATGATGTCAGGCGCTCCACACTTTTGTAATAAATATAGAATGTTAGCAATCTAGTTGTTCATTAGGATACTGTTGAGAGGCAGAGACCAGGGGCACGGACTCTGAAAATTGAAGGCAGGTAGGAGGGTGCAAAGGCAACAATTTAACCACACTCAGTAGGCAGGAAGGGCCGTGGAAGCACAACAGACTATGGAGGGCAGTGGAAAGGGGGGCAGGGGCAACAAACCAACAATACAGGACTTGCAAGAGAGGCTGTTGGAGGGAAGATCTATTACGGGTCAAGGAAGCTAGGGGCGGTCCCCAGAGCCCCGGGAGCCACCACAGAACTGAGCAGGAGAGTGAGTCAGGGACAAAAGGGGCACCTTAATTTGAGCCGGGGTGCCTAGGAATGCTTGCTCCAAAAATGAAGAAAACAGACATATGAGACATGGAATTGGAGGCAGAATACAATGGCAGTTTAATGAGAAGATGCAACTTCAAAGAAACCGCAGAATAGAGACCTAAAGTACAAAATACAGAATCCAGATAATCATACAGCTGTCATGATATTCTCTGTATCTCAATTAATGGACTGACAGAGAGAGAGAGAAAACACATCTATAAATGCATCATGAGAAACAAGTTACACCAAGGAAAATGTTACCTAGGGACACTCACATTTACTCTTAGAGCAAGCATTCCTGCAATTACAATACAACATCTTTTAAATGCAAAAGTAAAGAGAACAATGGTTAAACATAACATGACATTTCATATAGGTAAAATAGAATAAGATACTTCAAGCAAAGCCGAGCAAGACATTTTAAGCAAAGGAAGACAAGAGCTCCCAGTTCTTGGGGAAAACCTGCACAGCCTGTTAACCTACATACAGACGGCGAGGTTGTCCGTCGATATCTGTGGGTGCTCCCTTTTTATATCATTTTGTGGGCTCCTTTGCACGCTACATCTACCTACGTATGCTACCCAAAAGCTTCGTCTGCAGATTTTACCAGACATTTCGTCATTTACCCACTTAATGCTGACAATGGACTGGGTGAAAAGGTCAGTCTCTCAGGCCAATCGCTTATCGTAAGTTCCATAGAGCAAGCAGGAAATAATGGGTATTGTACAGGAATTCAATATATTCATGTATAAAATCTCCTCAGTTCTCCTAACTTGACGCTCTGCGGTTGCCACTTCCTTAAAAGCGGGAAACCTGCCCAGGAAGCAAGTACCAGTCCAGGATGCAGCCTACTGTATGTCGACAGCTTCAGGGGGATGTTGAACTTTGATACCGAGCACGGAGCACTCGGGTAGGGTGGGGGCTACTAGTTTGGAGCAGAAGGCCTCGCAGACCTGCCTTCAGACTGCTATACACTAAAATTGCAGAGCTATGGTCAATTTAACAAAGAGGCCTACATATTGAACAGAAGGGCCTACACAGGGGTTTTATGCTGGCTGAGTGGTAAGGATGTCTCAGGATAATTATATAGCAACACAGGACCCGCTGGTCAATTTAATACGGCCTACAAATGCGTCTGGCAGGGCAAGGACAAGGGTCTCATACTTCAGGTGTGGACAGAACGGGCCAGGGGCCCCCTGTGATACAAAATCTACCCTCCTTCAAGGCTGTGGCAATGTAATAGACCATTGTGGGCAGAAGGAAGAGGCAATGGTAGTACAACCATACATGCCAACAGACCCGATTCAGCCAGGAAACGTCCAATGTTTTTAAGCTCAAATGGGCTTTATTTGATCTGTCTCCTGTCTACAATATCCTCTTTTTCAATGTAACTCAAAGGGGAAAATCAATACCCCAGTTTTTTTTCAAAATCTCCCTCTTACCAAGTTCAAAATGTTCGCAAGTATGGTACATTGGATCATGGAAGGAAATGGGATAGGGACATGGACTTGGATAACAGAGGACAGGAGAGACATGGAGAGGTGCACCAAACTGACCCTGCAGGGCAGGCATCAGGGTTTGCAGCAGCACAATACACCACACAGGGCATGCAGGACGGGAGTGCAGCACAACAATCCATAGAAAGCAAGAGGGAGGGGACAGGACCATGCACATGGACAACAGAGAACAGAGGGGCAAGAGGCAATGGTAGCTAGCTGACCATAATGGACAGACAGGAGAGAAGGCTGCAGCATAACAGACCATAAAGGGCAGGAGGGACGGATCAGGGGCATTACAATGGAACAGACAAGCCAGGAGGGAGGGAGTATGGGTCTGCACATGTAAACAGAGGGCTGGGGGCAAGGGGGCAGGGCAGGAGCAGCAAGATGGCCATGGAGATCAGGCAGGATGGGCACTAGAAGCAAGACACAACATGAAGAGCAACAGTGAGACTGTGATGGCATACACACAGACCATGGAGGGAAGGTGGGAGGGGGTCAGGGGCAGCTAACTGACCACACAGGGAAGGTGGGAGGGGCCATGGCAGCACAGAAGACCATGCATGGCAAGTGGGAGGGTTAGTGGCAGCACAATGGCTATGATGGGCAAGAAGGAGGGTGCAGGGGCATGCACAAAGGACGATGGAGGATAGAAGGGAGGGTCAGGACCTGTGCACAGACAAGAAAGTTCAGGGGAAGGGGCCTCACAACAGACCACACGGGGCAGGCAGGAGGAGCAGTTGCAGCACAACAGACCAGGGAGGGCAGAAGGGTGTGGCAGTACAATGGACCATGTAGGACATAAGGAAGAGGATAGAGGCATGGCATGTGGACAGGCAGGGTGGAGGTGGCAGGGACAGGTTACAGTCATCTGACAATGCTAGGCAGGTGGGAGGGGAGTGGCAGCTCAACAGAACACTCAGAGTAGATAGGAGTGGCAGGTCCATGGGACATGGTGGGCAAAAAGGATGGAGCAGGGGCATGCACAAAGACATCGGAGGGCAGGGGGAAGGAGAATAGGGGCAGCAAGCTAAGCACAGAGTTTAAGCAGGAGGTCAATGATGGGGCATAGAATTGGGCAATGGAGGGCAGGAGGAGTGGACTGGTACATCATACTAAATTGAGGGCAGTGGCAGCACATCAGACCATGCATGGCAGGAGGGAGGAGGCTAGTCCATGGATTCACACAACAGAGGATAGGGAGGAGGGGGATGGGGCAGCAAGCTAACTGTTCGGAGAAGGCGGGTATTAGAAACTTTATTGTTTTTAAAACATTTTGTCTGTGCAAACTACTTAAAATATGAACAAGTATGCAGCATAATCTCACTTTTATTCAGGAAGAAGAAGACGTTAGTGACTGTGACTCCGGGCTCACTTGGCAAAAACACCCCCTGACCCTCCACCCCCTATCGCAAAATGTAATGCCCGTGAAAAGGGTAGGTGAACACAGTGTTATATAGAACATAGTCCTGAGAGCACGATTGAAAATGAAAACTAGATATAGTGTATGGTATAAACTATGCACCAAAAAGTGTGATATAAGATGAACCAGGCGTGAAATATAATATGCAATACATTGTGCGCAATGACAGATTCATTGGAGAGCGCGAGATAGCACAGGCACTAGCGTGTGCTATGCAATATGCGCCTTGGAGTGTAATATGCACAGGGCAGTGTTGTGTAACCTAACTAGTCTCTAAAGTTGTAATATAAAATATGTGCTGGGGAGTGTAACGTTGCATATGCACTGTGACAAAGATATGGATCCCAAATTGTAATATGTATGGCATAGCACTGTGCGTTATAACATAGGCATCGAGGAAGGCACGTTAGATGGGGCAATATAACCCGTGCGAAGACAAGTGTGGCATGACATTTTCACGGGGTGGTGTTACAGTGCACATGGGCTAGAGAGTGTCATAGCATATGCACTAGCTAGTGGAATACAATACAGAGGTGTGTGGCACTCGGCAGGCAATGGTGGGTGTAACACAGCATTGGGCTCTGTCAGGAGCGCGCTGTGACTCGCAAGTGATGTTCGTCCCCTTTCCAGAGAGTAAAATAAAAAGTATTACACATCCGGCAGTGGATGTGTGTTTTATTAACTGTGAGGGGGGTTTCTTGCATAGTTTTGGTCGAATTTTTGTCGAATCCCCTTTGAATGGCTTGGTGTGCATGTGTATTAAATGTGCCCGTCAATAGCTACCCATGTTTGTATAAATAAACGACAAGGGTGTCTACCGGGATTAGGCACGGTAGAGCATCAGACATGTCAGAGCTTCACTAGTGGTGTAAATACATTCCACGTGGATTAATTGCATGCATAGTCGCCTTTTAATGAATATCACGCAAATCGTCATGGTGATAGGTACGTACGGTTTGTCCAGCATGTCCTAGGTGTGTCTATAAATATATATTTTTTAAAAATAATAAAAAACAGTGGCCGGCCCTGGGGATTGGGGTCAAAAAAATATAATTAGGAGACAGGCCCTGGGGGATGGGGTCATCAGGGCCAATAAATTAGAATAAGAAGGGGAACCACACAGCCCCCCTTCTTAAAAAAATAAAATAAATAAAAGACTGGCATCGTGCCGGAGGCCATGCCCCCTCCATGCAGCACTCTGCAAACGCGCCCCCAACAGGCATCTCCAGTATGCGCCAGGGAGCTGCGCTGCAGACAGGTGTTCTGAGGCCAAGCCCCTTTTTACACCTCTCTGCAACGCAGCTCTGTGGCGCTTACTGGAGGTACCTAGTGGTCTAGTGTGACCCTAGGGACCCTTAGGATTCAAGGGGACTTAATCTCTCAACTTAGAACAGCCACAGGGCGCGTTTACACAGTGGTGAAGGGAGGGGACGGGGCCTGAGGTGACGTGTGCAAACACGCACCATGGCACGTTTTAAATTGGGGATATAATTTCCCTTCAATACTGAGGGCCCCTGGGGGCTAACTAGCCCACCAAGTGCTTCCAGTAAGCGCCACTGAGCTGCATTGCAGAGAGGTGGTCCAGGCCGTGCCACTTTTTACACCTCTCTGCAACGCAGCTCTGTGGCACTTACTGGAGGTACCTAGTGGGCTAGTTGGACCCTAGGGACCCTCAGGACTCAAATGAACTTAATCTCCCAACTAAAAACGGACACAGGGCATGTTTACACAATGGTGAAAGGAGGGGACGGGGCCTGAGTTAACGTGTGCAAAAACGCCCTGTGGCCTGTTTTAAGAGGTAGTTTTAATCCCCATGCCCTATTATATACTAGGGGCTTATAGAGGAGGTAAGGCTAATCACAGGGGGACCCCAACGCATAATGTTCCCTAGTGTATGTAGGTGTTTTCACTGTATTCTAAGTGTCTTTTAACATAGCACTGGCTCTAGGACTGGTTAGTCAGACTCAGTTACCACCAGTATCCGTCTGAAAAAGTTGAGGGTACAGGATGATTTTTCAACAAGGCTTCTTTCTGCTCTTCTTTTTGTTCTTTCTGCACGTTATCCTTCTTCCTGCACTTATCTTCGTATTTGAGGACTTCTGTTGCTTCTTTCTGCACTTCTTTTGTTTCTTTCTGTGCATTTTTTCTTCTTTCTTCACATGTCCTATCTCTGTAGGCATAGTTAGAAATTAGCATTTAAAAAACCTTTGAAATTAACAGAAAAAACCATAGGTTTCAGGCACGTTATAGTTAGGAATTAGCATTTAAAAAACCTCAGAAATTCACTGAAAAAACCATAGGTTTCAGGGGTGTTATAGTTAGCTGGACTTTTCACTTGTACAAAACCATTGAAATTCCCCCGTTATAGTTAGTTCAGCTAACTATAACTCGCGCGCCCGCAATGCACTGCTGATGACGTCACATATTACATCACTCATGACATGGTCAGTGACATCACTCATGACATCACTGATGACATCTCAAATGACATCACTGATGACATCACTGATGACATCATCCTTGTGATAGAGTGGCAGACCTCCTCTCACCCTAATATAACCTTTGATACACACATTCAAAAATAGAGACTACAATTTTCAAAACAATGGACATACCAATACCAGTTACAACAACCTCTTCAGTAATTCTAAGATCCACATACACATCCACTCATTCACCAACAGTCCAATACAGTCACTCATACATGTACTCACTCATCATATGTACTCATACACCTATACATCCTGTTACACAATGCCACTCATCCATAGTTACTCACACACATAGTCACTCATGCTAATAAAGAATCAAACATACATTTACTTGCATATACAGTTATACACACACCACCACACTTACTTCTACGGAAACTTACACATACTTAGTCTTTTAAACAATCACTTATAGAAACACATACTTATTCATACAGGAACTCTTTCAATCTCTCACTCTCACATATACTCACATATATACACCAATAGTCACATATACTAGTTTAAAACATATGTAGTTACTCATAAAGACACTATTGAGACAGTCATTCACTCACTAACACACCCATACACACACTCATCCACCCATACAGTCCTGCACACATACTGTGTTCAACACATACAAACAGTGAGTCACTCATTCATGCACCTATGCACTACGTAATACCCCCACCGAACCATGCAGACACTCAGACTGATACTCAAAAAACCAACTAATAACCTATATAGACACCCATGTAGCTACTCACCAACCCATGCAGCCACTTATACACAAAGTGAGACACTGATACAGATATTTACATATTTAAACATTACTCACTAAGCCATGTATTCACTATGATACACTTAATCAGTCAGTTACACAATCAATGTTTCAAAAACAAATCATCCATTTAGACACTTATATACCCATTTATTCTTCCATCGACCTTGAGATATACATATATAAAACATATTTAATTTTCAGAATAACACACATTCACTGGATGATGTCATCAGTGATGTCATCAGTGATGTCATTTGAGATGTCATCAGTGATGTCATGAGTGATGTCACTGACCATGTCATGAGTGATGTAATATGTGACGTCATCAGCAGTGCATTGCGGGCGCGCGAGTTATAGTTAGCTGAACTAACTATAACGGGGGAATTTCAATGGTTTTGTACAAGTGAAAAGTCCAGCTAACTATAACACCCCTGAAACCTATGGTTTTTTCAGTGAATATATATATATATATAAACCACAGTCCTGAAACGATCGCAGTTTTTAGATTTTTTAGATCAAGAAAACAGGTACGGACCTCCAACGTGGTGAAAACATGTTTTCTTTTATTGTGCAGATTTAAAAGTGCCAGTGCAGAGTAATTCGACAGCAAGTGCCCAGCCTGACACGTTTCGACTGCCAAACGGCAGTCTTGATAACATGACGCGCTGGACCAATGACAATGTATATATAGTTTGAAACTAAAAAGTCACATGATATAACAATTCCAATAAGTTAAAGACACAAGCATAGACGATGAAGACAGACAATTACATTCGTAAAGCATACTAGCTTTACCATAATGCATCATACTTGAGATATATATATATAGTCAAAAATAATGGCATAGTGCTCCAAATTTTATGACATCAACCTCCCAACATTGTGTTATTTTGATCCAAAATTCTAACATGGCAAAGATCATTTAAAAAGAAAGTTCTTATTTGAAAAGCTTTTGCTAATTCGAACCACAAATGCCAAGAAGAATACTGGTATTCTCTTTTTAAGTTAAATTTGATTCACCGTCAAATGCTAACACAAATCAGTCTTTTTAATCACTAAAATGGAATGTAATAATGTGCAAAAAATATGCAAAAAAGTTCTAATGTGCAAGTGCAACAATATATACACAGATACAGCAGCATACATACAGACATCACTTAAGTCATATTCTTATTTCATCATCTTATTTTCCTTCTTTTTTTCTCTCTTTTCTGATTTTTCCTCTCCTGCGGTATTTTCAAAACAGTATTGAGATCTCATTTTCCAAACTAATCAGTTTCCTTCAACCTATTAAGAACATACAAAATCAACACACAAAATGAATATTTAAATAAATTTGTTCATACAAATATAAATATAAAGAAAAACACGTTCATAATATTATTCCTAACATTTACACAGTATAACCACCACTTGATTTGCAGATAGTGTTTTTTTCTCACTCTTTTTATCTTTCATTTTCTCAAAAAAGTTAAGAAACATGTGTTTAATGCTGGCAAAAAAGTCTCCTCAAACCCTGTAAAATTAAGAAACCCCTTAATAAAACCAGGTAAGACAAAACTCTTCCACCGAATTAAAACACTATCCTACCAGCCCATAAGAGGATGTAAAACTGCGATCTAAAAGAACAAATGTTTTAACTGTCAGATGTTAAAAAACACTCCACCACAACAAATTTTATAATTACGATAAAACTCACAGAGCTTAAAACCGGCTATATATCTCTCATAAAACCAGTTAAAATCTAAAATAACATAGACTAAAAAACTGGAACTTATAAAGAGAATACACATCGATTAAAGGAGTCGTCACAAAGTGTACATTTTATCTAAAATATATAATTATAAAAAGTTGTGCAAATCATCACTATTATTCAATCCATTGGGCATCTTTGTGTCAAGTAACATAATGAATTCCGATTCTACCTGTCTCAACCTCTTTTCCCGATTACCTCCTCTCATGTTTTTGGGTACTGCACTAATAACATAATAACTGAGATCATTCAAATTGTTATTATGCACCAGTATAAAATGCCGCGCCACAGGATAATTGGGATCAGAATTCACAATCGCTCTCAGATGTTGTAATATTCTGTTGAACACTTGTAATTTAGTGCTGCCCACATAAAGTAAGTGACAGGTACATTCTAGGACATAAATAGCGAAGTCTGTTCTACAAGTGTAGTGACCTTGCATTTTAACTGGTTCTGGGCTAAAAGCTGTGACATATTGTGAAACATTTTTTCCAAATTTACAAGCTCGACATGAACTGCACCTGGAGAAACCTGATCTTGCCGAGAGCCAACTATTAGAAGTTACAATTTCAGGGCTATTTCTTACCAATGCATCCCTTATTGAGGGTGCCCTTCTAAAAGTAAGGCTAGGTAGTTTGGGCATAATTCGAGACAAAGTTAAATCCGATAGAATGATTGGCCAATTCTTATATAAAATGTTATAGACTTGTCTCTCCTGCCGTCAAAAACTTGTAATTAGTCTTATATTGTCAACAGACTGGACAGCCAGACTGTCCGTGCTTTCA
The DNA here is from genome assembly GCF_964204655.1 of Triturus cristatus. Classification (NCBI taxonomy): domain Eukaryota; kingdom Metazoa; phylum Chordata; class Amphibia; order Caudata; family Salamandridae; genus Triturus; species Triturus cristatus. The sequence continues at coordinate 528,111,905 of NC_140588.1, read as the reverse complement.
TTCAACTGCCTGGATGAGCTTGAGATATCAGGTAAAACATTCACATCATTTACTTCATTGGCTTTGTCACGAGCTATTGTCAAATCAGAAGCTTTATACCCTCTATTCAAGAACCTTCCAAATGCTTCTGCTTGACATTGTTTGAGGTCCCCTTCATGACTACAAATGCGCTTAATTCGCAAGAATTCCCCATAGGGAATACTTCGTATAAGATGTTGAGGGTGTGAACTAGTCGCATGTAGCACTGAATTTCCAGCTGTTGTTTTTCTATGCAATTTGGTATGAATCATGTTGTCTTTTACAAAAATTTCAACATCTAGAAACTGTATCTTACTGTCACTAATATCCGATGTAAAAGTGAGATTTAGGGCATTATTGTTTAAATCATTCACAAATTTTTGGGCTGTTTCAATAGAACCTTTCCAGATAATACACACATCATCTATGAACCTCCATCAGTGAAGCACATGTTGGTCATAAATATCTTGATGAGTAGTCCTCAGGACATGTTCCTCCCACCAGCCCACGTGTAAACACGCGTAACTAGGGGAGAAACATGCCCCCATCGCCACTCCGCGTAATTGCTGAAACACTTCCTTATTAAATAAGAAAAAATTGTGAGTCAAACAAATCTCTATCATTTTGACCAACATTTTGTTATGTTCATACATAACAATATTTCTTTTATCCAAATAATACCGAATTGCATTAATCCCGTCCCAATGATGGATGCTGGTGTACAAAGAACTAATGTCCATTGCTATTAGAAGACAATCCTCCTCCCATTTTACATTTCTCAGTTTAGTTAGAAAATGTCCAGTGTCCCTGATGAAAGATGGCAATTCCTCCACAAACTCATGTAGATAATGATCCATATATTTTGACATTGCCTCCAAAAGGCTTTTACGTGCGGAAATAATTGGTCTACCAGGGACCAGTACCACCTTCTAATGCACTTTTGGAATAAAGTATAAAAAAGGAGTCATTGGATGATCATTTTTTAAAAAGATATATTCATTTTTGGATAATAAGCCAACACGCTTCCACTGAGCCAGTTCACCAAAGACAAATTCCTTATTCTGTCTAAGTTCCTGAAAATTGGCTCTCCTGTAACAATTAACATCATTGAGATGTGACCAGGCTTCCTCCATATACATGGTTCTTGGCCACAAAACAATATTCCCTCCCTTATCAGCTTTGTTAATTATAACCTGCATGTGTTCCTGTAGTTTACGGATTAATTTAGTGTATTGCATATCAGAAAATGTACGCTGTCTCTTTTGTTGCATGACAGTACTATTGAGTTTCTTCAATTCATTAACTATGCAGTCACTAAAAACATCAATCGCATCCCTCGGCATCATTGGGATGAAAGTAGAAGGGGGTCTAAATGGACTAATACTTGATGTGTTACAGGTAATACCTGCTGCGTGTAAGTTCACCTGTGTTGATTCATCTGGAATATCACTCGAATCAGCCAAAGATTGCATCGCCAACAATGTGCCCACATCCGCTGCTTGCAGATTAGAACTAGATCCTGATATGGATCTACTTTGAGATGCAATATCCACTGCATTCTTAAGTTGGAAATGCTTTCTTAATTTCAGTTTTCGAATAAATTTAAACACATCCACTCTTGTTTGTGTATATTTAAAACAATATATATATATATATTCACTGAAAAAAACATAGGTTTTAGGGGCGTTATAGTTAGCTGGACATTTCCCTCGTACAAAACCCTAGAAATTCCCCCGTTACAGTTAGTTCAGCTAACTATAATTCGCACCCCCGCAATGCACTGCTGATGATGTCACATATTACATCACTAATGACATGGTCAGTGACATCACTGATGATATCACTGATGACATCTCAAATTACATCAAACGCAAACTGGTGTGCATGATGAGGTTGTATTTACATGGAGTATAAAAAGTGCACAGAGTGCCTTTTCATCTCTTTGTAAATATGAAAGAGTGTCTTGCGCAATAACTATGTTACAAAAAGTGACATATTTCCAGTTTAAAAATTCCTTGCGAATGATAGAAGGTAAGCACAGAGTTTTGTCTGCAAAGATGTTCAAAGAAGAATGATTGAAATGATTGTGGTCCTTCAATAGGTACAATGGGAAATATTATGAACCCCTCAAAGCTCTTTTTTTGCAGGTCACATGATATCTGATTATGGTCAGATTTCAAAACTACATAGGGTAAACAGAGTATTTTTAGAAACGTATTTCAACTTTGTAGCTTCTTCCAGACCTCCTCATTCTGCATATTGAGACTTAGTTAAACTTACCTTCACAGTAATAGCAATAAAAAATGGTATACATTTTTTTCAGATTTTCATTGCAATCTAAATTCATATAAATTGCTTATTTTTAAATTTGGATCTGTGAAAGAAAAAGAAAAAAAAAATGATAACATGTAATAATAAATTTTTTAAAACACAGCATAATCTCCACAAAGTAATTTGTTTGCCTTTTGTGCTGTTCTCAGAATATATAAAATTTCACTAAAAATAGTGATTTCAATCGTACTCATGACTTAACAGCGGGCAAAAAAAAAAACAATCAAAAAGATTGTTAAAAAAAAAACAACATGCTATTCTCAACAAAATACCACAAGATACAAATCACAGATATATAAAATGCTTACAGCTAACAAAATGTTATAAGTTTAACTTACAAAAACTGTAAATGTTATCGCTTTAAAATATTCACCGAATCTAAGGATGAATTTTTGGAGGACGCACCACGCCCACAATGTTTTCCTTCAGTGGTGTGGAATTGTTTTACTTTTCCCGAGGGGCAAACGAAGACCAATGCCACCTTGGTCACGTGCAAGATATGCAAAAGAGTTCTGTTGCAAGGGGATCCTAACAAGAAATACTCGTATGGCACGGCAAGTATGATGAAACACCGAAGGACCCTTCATCCAAACAATCTTGCACGAGAAGAGTGCAAACAGAAGAGAAACACTCCTGTTCTGTATCTGTAAAAAAGAATCACAAATAAATGTATATTAATAACTTTCACATTTATACTATTCCATTACTGTACAAACACATCTTATATAAAAACTGACTAAGAAACTATGAGGCATATTAACAAGGGCCGGCGATAAATATCGCAAAGCGCGCTTAGCGCTTGCATATTTGTCGCTGGCTATCTCTGGAATTTATCGCCCGGTTTGTGCGTTATTAACAACGCGCATCGCTGAGGCGATAAAAATTCCAGAGATAGTTGGGATATCGCCGTTTTCCATGGTGGAAAACGGCTATATCCTAGATAATAGGGCCTGTGGTCTTAGCCACAAAATCCACCCCCATGTTAAGTATGCCTTAGTCAGGAATTTAACAGACGTTAAATTCCTGCGTTAACGCATACTTAACGCGATTTTAAAAATCGCTACCCTCCCTTGTTAATATCGCGAAGCTGCCTTCACGAGATGTTCGCAAGGTAGTCTTGTCAGGCACGCCTCCTTTGCATCTCATTAACTATGCGATCAGAGGCGTGCTGCAAACGAGCGGTAAGTCAGCAAGACACGCGATAGCGTGTCTTTGCTGATAATGCGATGAAATTATCGCCGCTTTTCGCCCGAAAACGGATGCAAAAGCGGCGATAATTTTATATCGCCGCCTTGTTAATATGCCCCTATATCCCTGAACCACAAGTGTGACGATGGTTAAAACACTACTTGCATAGTGCATACTACTTTGAAGCAGTTCATGCCCTAAAGCCTACCTCACTAAAAGACTACATGCTAACTGACTGAATGATTACAGTACTATAAGGAGACACACTGGGTGAGTGACAGGGTGTTTGCTAGAAGTGTATGAATACTGACTGGGGAATTGAAGGTGTGAAAGACAACTGTGTAGGTGGTTAGAGGCCTGCATGCACAGTGAATAGGCATTTGAAGCAGTCTATGTGCTAAGGCCTGGCTCACTGCATGAGTACTTGGGACCTGACGGAATGATTGGAGTACAGCAAGGAGAGTGCCTGGGTGAATTTATAAGTGGTTGCTATTGACACAGTGAATGGATTAGTACTTGGTACTGAATGGGTCACTAGAGGAGTGCAAAGGGAGTGACAGGATGTTTGCTGGACTGTATGGATACTGGGTAGGGAATTGAAGATGTGAAAGACAAGTGTATAGTATGTTAGAAGACTGCATGCATACTGCACAGACATTTGAAGCAGTCTATGTGGTAATGTATGGTTCACAGCATAAGTACTTGGAAACTGTCTATATCATCAGACTACTGCTAGGACAGTGCCTGGGTAAAACTTTTAAATTTTCAGTTCTGGCACAGTGAAGAGAATAGTACATAATACTGCACTTTAGTGTCAAACCCTGACTCATTTTATCAATGCATAAGCAAAGACTAGCTTCTAATGCTACTAAAACTTGACAACATGACCGATTTTAAAACAGTTATCTATCAGCAAATACACGATGTTACCAAACACTTCTATCACAATCCTTACCCAAATGTACACAGACACACAGTGTGATTTTAGACAAGCAACACTATCCCTAGCAGTTTACCAAAACTTATTCACTAGTCTAGAAGAGGTAAGAGTACTGCACACAATCTACATATTTAAGTACAGCACATTAGTTTCAAAGCATGACTCATTTAATCAACGCATAAGCAAAGACTGGCTTCTAATGCTACTAAAACTTGACAACATGACAGGTTTTAAAAGAGTTATCTGCCAGAAAATACAAAATGTTACCAAATGCTTCTCTCACATTGGTTCCCAAATGCACACAGACTCACAGTGTGATTCTAGACAAGCAACACTATCCCTAGCAGCTTACCAAAACTAATTCACTACTGTGCAAGGGGTAAGGAGACTACACACAATCTACATATTAAAGTACAGCACATTAGTGTCAAAGCATGAATCATTTTATCAATGCATAAGCAAAGACTGGCTTCTAATGCTACTAAAACTTGACAACATGACAGGTTTTAAAAGAGTTATCTGTTACCAAATACACGATGTTACCAAATGCTTCTCTCACAGTGGTTCCCAAATGCACACAGACTTACAGTGTGATTCTAGACAACAACCACTATCCCTAGGAGTTTACCAAAAATCATTCACTACTGTGGAAGTGGTAAGGGAACTGCACACAATCTGCATATTTCAGGACTGCACTTTTGTGTCAAAGCCTAACTCATTTAATCAACGCATAAGCAAAGACTGGCTTCTAATGCTACTAAAACTTGACAACATGACAGGTTTTAAAACAGTTATCTGTCAGAAAATACACGATGTTACCACATGCTTCTCTCACAGTGGTTCCCAAATGCACACAAACTCACAGTGTGAATCTAGACAAGCACCACTATCCCTTGGAGTTTACCAAAACTCATTCACTACAGTGGAAGTGGTAAGGGATCTGCACACAATCTACATATTTCAGGACTGCACTATTGTGTCAAAGCCTGACTCATTTAATCAAAGCATAAGCAAAAACTGGCTTCTAATGCTACTAAAATTTGGCAACAAGACAGGTTTTAAAACAATTATCTGTCAGCAAATACACGATGATACCAAATGCTTCTCTCACAGTGGTTCCCAAATGCACACAGACTCACAGTGTGATTCTAGACAAGCAACACTATCCCTAGCAGCTTACCAAAACTCATTCACTACTGTGCAAGGGGTAAGGAGACTACACACAATCTACATATTAAAGTACAGCACATTAGTGTCAAAGCATGAATCATTGTATCAATGCATAAGCAAAGACTGGCTTCTAAAACTTGACAACATGACAGGTTTTAAAAGAGTTATCTGTCACCAAATACACAATGTTACCAAATGCTTCTCACACAGTGGTTCCCAAATGCACACAGACTCACAGTGTGATTCTAGACAAGAACCAGTATCCCTAGGAGTTTACCAAAAATCATTCACTACTGTGGAAGCGGTAAGGGAACTGCACACAATCTACATATTTCAGGACTGCACTTTTGTGTCAAAGCCTAACTCATTTAATCAATGCATAAGCAAAGACTGGCTTCTAATGCTTCCAATGCTTCTAAAACTTGACAACATGACAGGTTTTAAAACAGTTATCTGTCAGAAAATACACAATGTTACCAAATGCTTCTTTTACAGTGGTTACACAAATGCACACAGACTCACAGTGTGATTCTAGACAACAACCAATATCCCTAGGAGTTTACCAAAACTCATTCACTACTGTGGAACTGGTAAGGGAACTGCACACAATCTACATATTTCAGGACTGCACTTTTGTGTCAAAGCCTGACTCATTTAATCAAAGCATAAACAAAAACTGCCTTTTAATGCTACTAAAACTTGACAACATGACAGGTTTAAAAACAATTGTCTGTCAGCAAATACATGATGTTACCAAATGCTTCTCTCACAGTGGTTCCCAAATGCACACATACTCACTTTGTGATTCTAGACAAACGACACTATCCCTTCCACAATACCAAAACACATTTCTTCGTCTAGAAGGAGTACTACATTTTAATATAGAAACATAACTCATTTCACAAATTCATAAACAATGACTGGTTTCTAATTCTACCAAAATATAAAAACAGCACAGTTATCTGTCTGCAAACACATGAAAAACACAAATGCTTATCACAGAATGGTTTCTACATGCACTCACACTGTCAATAAGATTGTAGAGAAAAAAGTACTCCCTACACTTTAGCAGGAGAAATACAGTAGTCTGATTAAAGTCAAAATAGTCTACATACATCCCCTCACAATTAAATAACTCACCTTTCAAGTTGTTTTGTAGATTAAGAAGTATATGAGTCACACACCAGATTTTCGTTTACAGTATCTCTGCACTGTGCACCTCTCAGCAAAAACAATGAATGGAAAAGTTTCCCTTTCATTTTCCACACATACACATATAATCATTTAATCACAATCCTTCACACATAAATTCAAAAGCAAACACACATTTCTATTGGTTAAACATTTCAACCCTTTCCAAATGAAATACATTTCAACCCTTCCCCCAATCTGCCTTCTGCCTGTTACCATAGAAACAGGTCATGGATCACTGCACTGAGCACACAGGTCACAAGTTCAACACACAATGTTGCTAAACAAGACAGCAAGTGTGCTTGACTTTTCAACATATCAGCTTATCATATATAATGTTCCTTTCAATCAGTTTTTGTTAACAAATAAGAATCATGCCTTTAAAAAACAGAAATATACACCCTACCTTTCAGTGTAGAAAGTTGTCATAAAACCAATGATTTTTTATCTTTTTTCAATTTTTTTTTCCTTGGATCCGCGCACCCAATGCGAGAGGATCCGTGCACCAAACGCGATAGAATGCGCGCACTGTGCGCGCATTCCGCTATTTTTTTTTTTTAAAAGGGGGCCTCAGGGGGTCCTTCTGGGACCCCCTAAGCACCTCTGCAGGGTCAGAGTATTTCCACTCTGCCCCCTTTATATGTTTTACACACTTATTCCCCTTGCTTCTTCAGCCTCGCTTCTACCGAGGCAGAAAATGGCCGCCAACAGTTCCTGGTTTCGAATGTAGACAGACACTCGACAGCCAACTAGCATTCAGCACACGATCGAGAGGGTGCGCGCTCGGTTCGGGGAGAGTGCGCATACGATGCGGGTAGGGTCTGCGAATCCTCCCCGGCCATAGATATATATGTACTTCTAACTCTAATTTTCTCAGGAACTACTGAACGGATTCACACCATTTATGTAAAAGACATGAGTCTGAACTGAGGACTACCTCTTTGCCAAATTTGGTGTAATTCCGTTGAGCGGTTTGGGCTGTAGCTGCGACAACAGATCCTGTGGGAAATTGCATGGGGAAAACGCGTTTTGGGACCCCCCTTTTCTCTCGGCCCCCACTTGATAAATCACCACGAAACTTTCAGGGTAGGAGCGGAGCGGAGCTGGCCAAAAGTTTGGAAAAATTTGCAAGGATTCGGCAACCGGCGCCAGACTTATTGGGAATAGAATGTTGCGGATTTCCAATAGAAAATAGGTCCTAACTATAACTATCTACTGGCGACCGCCAGTAGATAATATATATATATATTATCTACTGGCGGTCGCCAGTAGATAGTTATAGTTAGGACCGTGTTTCCATAGGAAATCCGCAACATTCTATTTGGAATAACTTTGGCGCCGGTTGACGAATCCTCGCGAAATTTTCAAAATAGGTGGGGCGCTCCACTCCGCTCATACCCTAAAAGTCTCGTTCTGATTGGTGGTTACATGACAGTAAGCATTCCAGTCGGTCGAAATCAGGAAGTGTTGGCCTCCATTTTGTGTGTCTCGCACTGAAAAACAAAGGTGGAGAACGTGAAAAGGGGGCAAGGTAGAGAGTTGCAGACCCCCTAGCCTTTGTCAGTGGGTCCAAGAAGGACCCAGAAATGTGAAAAATACATTTTTTTTTAAATTCGCGGGGTGCGCGTACTGTGCGCGTAAGGTACGCGTACGGCAGTAAAAAAAAAAATAGAATAAAAATCTAAATTAAATGTTTAGATGTTAGGTGGCTCTAAAAAGAGCCGTTGTGTTTATGAAGTGTTTTATTGGTACCTACAAGAAAGTACCGATGCAGAGTCTAAAGTTCAAGAGGAAGACTCTGTTCCCTTCATCATTGAAATGTAGACCGTCTCCTCTATAAATGTCTTGCATGTTGTAACGCAAGTTGTTGTGGTATATAGAACCCATACCATAGTCTCTGAGGAAAGCAGAAACAGACTTATTGACGTGCTTTCTTGCTTTGTCAATCTGCGGACAAAATTGGTTGGACCAGTTCCACTTTTGCCTTTGGCATATATTAGAATATACAAAGGCAGTTTGTGGAAAAAGTGACATCAATTGCACAAAGGTGTCCTTAATAAGCATTTCCAGACCTACCCCAGTTAAAGTGCCTAGGTCATTTCCGCCACAGTGCACAATAATAAGGTTAGGCTGTGGGAGATGTAGAAAGGTTTTCTCCAAAGGCATTAATTGGTGCCACTTTAACCCTCTCTGACCAATCCATTTAATGTCTACATTTGGCAAAGCAAGGTCTTTCACAATACCTCTTTTTTCTGCAAACTTTTCACTCCAGAAGACATAGCTATGACCTACAATCCACACTGTGAACATCTTTCAAGGAGATCTGGATGCACTCAGAAGGTGTCTTTCAGTAGAATGGCAATATGAAAAGAAAGATAGTTGTAAAATGGAGGCTAACATACTTTTTTTTTTTTTTTAAAAAGACCTCATTGGCTGATTCAAACCATTTTACAGTTAAAACTAGGCTGTATGTTTAGATTTTTACAAGCATGTTTTGTATTGGTTCAGAAAAATGTGTACCCACAGAACAATACTTTGGATTTGCTGTTAGGTTTGAAAAGTCAAGCACTCTTGCTCTAAGGATTAGAAACATTGTGTGCTGAACTTCTGACCTCTCTGCTCACACCAGTGTTCCATGACCTGTTGCTATGGTAGTAGGCAAAAGTAAAGTTGGGGGTAGGGATCATTTGGAAAGGGTTGAAATTTCCAACCAATAGAAATGTTTGTTTCCATTTGAAAAAAATGTGGGAAGCACTGTGATTTGGAGTTAACATATATATGTGTGAAAAAAGAGAGGGAGACATTGCCATTAACTGGTTCTGGTGAGAGAAGAGAGGTGTACAGCTCAGAGATTGTGGCTCTGATAATCTGCTGTTTGAGTGCCACATTTCTTTCTCAACTAACTACTTTTAAAGGTGAGTTATGAATTTTAGAGGGGATGTATGTGGTGCATTTTGATATAAATAATAGAAATGTGATTCTTCTTTTAAAGTTGTGTTTCACATTTTGTGTTTTGGGAGATATTTTACTGTCTTGAACTTGTAAGATATTATGGAGTATGTCTTCACCATAAGTTAAGGCGTACTGGTATCACTGAGGAATACTGTTTTGTGCCTAGAATCAAACCATGGGTCTGTGTGCACACAGGAATTGTTGTCAGAGATTTAATTTGTGTTGGTCTGGTTCTGTAAGAATGGCATTCGTAGGAAAGGGGCAGCTTGTTTTTTAGAACTGTGATGGTTTGCATTCAGCATAAAACAGTATCTCACAAATGACAATTGCTTTCTTCTGCCCCTCTGGAAATGTAAAATATTCCCAGACAAAAGAATCCTTCTGTTTCCTCTGTCTCTGTCTGATAATGCTGTCCTGCTCACTCCCAGAAGAGGACTGCTGCTCTGCCATTGTATCACAAAGACACTTCAGCTCCTTCTCCTAGGGAATCACAAGCAATAATGAGGGGAATGGGTGTGGTGTTGGAAGTTTCTGGAAATGAAAGAAGTTTAAACCAATGAAAAGTGTTGTTTCTGGATTACATGACCTACCGTGCGCGCTCCGTATGCTTACCGTACGCGCACGGTAAAAGTACGCATGCGGGTACGTAAGACGCGCGCATGCGCGTAAGGAGCACACGCGTACGACGCACGCGCGCATGTGCATTAGAGGCACGCGCGCATGCGTGTACGGCGGTTCCGTGTAAGGAGCACGCGCAAAAATAAAACGCGCGCATGCGCGTAGGAAGCCAGCACGTACGCGTCGCAGACGAAGTACGCATGCGTACGTAAATCGCGTACACATGCGCACACGGAGCATACATATTACGTATGCGCACCGTACTTATAGCGTACCGTGCGCGTACCGTAAGCTTACCGTACGCGCACGGTTAAAAATCCTAAAAACAAAAAAAAAAAAGTATAAAGGTTTGTAGAAGATATTAACTATGTTGTTCAACTATATCTAAACATTTAATTAAAAAAGGTGAACCATTCCATATTGCAGGATCCAGTAAATCTATGATTATATACATAGGTAGCATATTGTTTAAAAAAAAATCTCAAAAGAAATAATAAATAAAAAAATTTGCATTTAAAAAACCTTGCAAATTCATTAAAAAAACCATAGGTTTCACACACGTTATAGTTAGGAATTAGCATTTAAAAAACCTTGCAAATTCACTGAAAAAAACATAGGTTTTCACACACGTTATAGTTAGGAATTAGCATTTAAAAAACCTTGCAAATTCACTGAAAAAACCATAGGTTTCACACATGTTATAGTTAGCTGGACATTTCGCTCGTAAAAAACCAATGAAATTCCCCCGTTATAGTTAGTTCAGCTAACTATAACTCGCGCGCCCGTAATCCACTGCTGATGACGTCACATATTACATCACGCATGACATAGTCAGTGACATCACTGATGACATCACTAATGACATCTCAAATGACATCACTGATGACATCATCCAGTGAATATGTGTCTTTCTGAAAAATAAGTGTCTAAATGGATGTTTTTTTGGAAAATTAATTGTATAACTGACTTATTAACAGTATCTTAGTGAATACTGATGACATCATCGATTGAGTATGTGTTTCTGAACAATTTTAATATGTTTAATATATATATAGGGAAAGGCCAGTTGAAGAATAAGTGGGTGTACAAGTTTGTAAATGGATGATCAATTATGGATGATCAATTATGTATCTTGATTCTAGACATCTTAAATGGCGCTGTCTGTCACCTCCTCTTTCCTGCCGTGCAATCGCATCTATAACAACATAGGATAGAAGTTTTTCATTTTGCCCATGTATGTTGAAGAAGTGACGGGCTACAGGGTACTGAATGTCATGTTTTTTACTAGCGCATAAATGCTCTAGGACTCTTTTCTTGGCTGGGTGTATTGTGCTACCTATGTACATTTTACCACATGGGCAGATCAAGCAGTAAACACAATAATCCGTTTTGCAATTGAAATTTCCTTTGATTGCAAAATCTCTTTTGCTACCTGATAACATGAGTTTTTTGCAATCTGAACTATGGGCACACGCCTTACAACGTTTACATGTTACGAAACCACTAGATCTTGACTGTAAACCAGTTTCTGTGGCACTTATCATATTTTTACACAAATCATCTTTCAAGGATTTATTTCTGCGAAAAGTTATCTGAGGGGTGTCATTCAAATATTCATTTAAAGTCAAATCACTTTTCAAAATATGCCAGTTTTTTTCAAAAAGTTGTCTGATTTGAAATGCATTTTTAGAAAAGGTAGTGATAAACCTAACCAAATCATTGGATTCAGATGAATGGAAGATACTATGGGTCTCCCTGGAGGCTTCTTCGAATTTTTATGCAACTTGGGGAGTAGATACAATACCGGAAGTTTGGGGTGTTTACAATAAAGGCTACGAAATTCATCCCACTCAAGTAAACCTGAATCATTCCAATTAACCAACATTTCATTGTATTTGGTATATGAAGCTGACACTTCCGAATGATTGCTGGTAATGTAACAAGTGTTATCTTCATGGGCTCTCAACTTGAAGTAACATCCAAGAAGATGACTTCTTACTGGTAACCTTAGATGTTACCAGTCTTTATACAAGCATACCACATGACCTAGGGATCCAGGCCATCAGACATTTTTTGAGAGCCAGACCGATTTCATCACTAGCCCATACTGAAATGTTATTGGAAATGACGAGGTATTGTTTAACTAACAATTACTTCCTGTTCAATAATAACATCTATAAACAAATCCAAGGCACCGCAATGGGCACTTGCTTCGCCCCCAGCTCTGCCAATCTGTACATGGGCTGGTGGGAGGAGCAAGTGTCCCAAGATTGGGAAGCTCAGGAAGACAAGATCGTCATATGGGCAAGGTTCATAGACGATATATTTTTAATTTGGAAAGGTGATGAGGAGTCAGCTGTAATCTTTATTGACTCCCTCAACAACAACGATAAGAACTTACAATTCACCTCCCAAATAAGTGACTCTATGATTGTATTTCTGGATGTGGAGATATTGGTTTCTAATAATTCATTGGTTACAAAGTTGCATAGAAAACAGACAGCTGGGAACAGTCTACTCAATGCCCAGAGTGCCCATCTGTCTAGCCTGATTCAAAGCATTCCTTATGGGGAGCTAATCAGAGCTAAGCGTAATTGTAGCACTACAGAAGAGTATGATAAAGAGAAAATCATAATGAGCACTAGATTCAAACAACGTGATTACAGTGATAAGACCATCAGACAAGCGATTACAAAAGCAGATTCATTAACTAGATCTAATCTTTTACACTCGAAACCCACGTCATCTGAATCCAAGGATTTGGTTAGGTTTATCACTACCTTTTCTAAAAATGCATTTCAAATCAGACAACTTTTGATAAAAACTGGCATATTTTGAAAGTGATTTGACTTTAAATGAATATTTGAATGACACCCCTCAGATAACTTTTCGCAGAAATAAATCCTTGAAAGATGATTTGTGTAAAAATATGATAAGTGCCACAGAAACTGGTTTACAGTCAAGATCTAGTGGTTTTGTAACATGTAAACGTTGTAAGGCGTGTGCCCATAGTTCAGATTGCAAAAAACTCATGTTATCAGGTAGCAAAAGAGATTTTGCAATCAAAGGAAATTTCAATTGCAAAACGGATTATTTTGTTTACTGTTTGATCTGCCCATGTGGTAAATTGTACATAGGTAGCACAATACACCCAGCCAAGAAAAGAGTCCTAGAGCATTTACGCGCTATTAAAAAACATGACATTCAGTACCCTGTAGCCCGTCACTTCTTCAACATACATGGGCAAAATGAAAAACTTCTATCCTATGTTGTTATAGATGCGATTGCACGGCAGGAAAGAGGAGGTGACAGACAGCGCCAGTTAAGATGTCTAGAATCAAGATACATAATTGATTTCGACACCATGATGCCCGCAGGACTCAATTCAAGTGAAGAAATGGCTGTTCATTTGTGATAATTGTAACTAGTGTAAGAATCAGGTGGTGATTGGTTTTCTGTTAATTGAGATGTTATTCAGCTATAAGCATACAAATTTTGTAATGTTTTTTTGATGTATTTAGTACTATTTTAGTATAGGGGATACAAGCCTTTGCAGTTGAATTAATTTTTGCTGAGGCGAGTGTCTCGATTTCCCGAAATTAAGGACGTTGATAAATGACAATGACAATTGTTATCTTGTTCATTCAGGAGATTTACAACAACAAGTCATAATCGACATCTTTTTACATGGTTAATGAGCACAATGTCACTCTGGCCCACTTGGGCGAGACAGTTATTGTTATCAAGTTTTCATTGTAATAGTAGGACAGGTTGGACTTCAATTTGGTCCTACGCCAACACTAAGATTGAGCGTAATACAAACTCATGGTGGCTCACATTTTACAATGTCGACAATATTCTACTGATCATCATTGAAAGATACCTTATTTTTACATCGACATAATCTAATGCATAAATATGGACACATTACCACGCTAACGCATAATGTTGAGATGGGTTTGATTGTGACCAGGTCTAAGTGAGCATTATTCATGAATTGTGTTTTGCTGTTCGATTTTTTATCGTGTATATAAATTCAATATACGATAATATGCCAAGTTTGATTACAACAGCATGATAAGTTGGATCGTATTTTGTTCCTCCTTCAGCATTGTAATTGGGTGCAATGTAAACCCACTGGGGTTCGCATTGCACAATGTCAACAATGCTTTATTGACAAGTTCAGTGAATGACATTTGGCTCATTTGTTCAAATGCACAAAGATAAATACATTATTGTGCCAATGTAAAATGTTGCGACAAGATTTGACTGTAACCAGGTCTTAAATATTATTCATGACTTGTGTTTTGTTGCTTTACCTCCTATTATTTACACAAATTTATCGTTATACAACATCAAGCCAAGATGGCGTCCATACTCACAAGACAAACAACATTGTATTGATTTAGTCCTTCCTCTATGTCACTTTTTTGAGGTACTATGTAAATGTGGAAGATGAGACACCTGCCATACCGTGAGAAAGCTATCAAGCGAAACGCGTTGGTGAGGCGTTATACTGCCGAGTAAATCCTTTTTCAAAGAATCCTGAGTGTCCTGGTATTTCTTTTGGAACAGCGAAAGTGTGCGTGTGTGACATAAGGGTAACGGAGCCCATCCGGGACCGCCACGCCAGAAGCTCCAGACTTCCGTGTTCTAGCGTTTGGATATATATATATATATATATATATATATATCAGATCTACCAGCTCCACCAGACTCGAAACTCGTGCTGACGCTTCAAGAAGTTGGTGCAATTTTCTTTATTTGCCCAGAGCGTCGGCCATAACGTTTCGGCTCTCCAAGAGCCTTGATCACATGACAGCGTTAAGCTCACAGAGCTACAAATTTAAAGTGCTAGTGCTGTGTACGTGTAACATCACATGGGGTAGTCACATGGGTTGGACTCATCATAGACATAAAAGGCAAGTAAAGTACAAAGCATTTAAAAGTACATACTCAACCACTTGGTAAAATCAATAGAAAATATAGAAGATATAAAACCATAATGAAATGTAATTGAAATATGCAGGTGGTAGCGGCGTAAATGCCTGAGCTAGAAAAATATGTTAACGTTGTACATAAAACCATGGTAAAATGTAACATAACAGGAAATATCGGCGTAAATGCATGGGCTCATTGAGGCAAAATTATTAATAAAGATTTAAATAAAACTTCACCAATAAGAATAATAAAACAGCCTGCCGCTCATATTTCATACAAAATATTAGGTAAAATCGTCATAATAACTATGAGTCCTTGATGATAAAACCAAGTATGAAAATGATATCCCCATTGAAGGAGTAAAAAATGAAGATAAGAATAAAAAAGTGCATTACTAAAGTGCGGTGTGAGAGTGTTTAAAAAGTTAGAATATCAAGAGAAGAAAACAGTTAAAAGACACAATTGTGTCCAGTACTTCAGGAAAAGAACAGGTAATAATTATTGCTGAATCAATTATGTGCCATCCATTACTTGCGAACAGAATGGTGGTTGCACTGCAGTATGAACAACATAGGTTGAATGGCTGAATGGGATCGTGTTAATATGGGGAGGTATGAATGACAAAGGTTTGCCCCAACTATAGGGTATGGCTATTATCACAAGCAAAGTGTTGAATGGAAAATATAGAAATACAGATGTGCAAATACGCAAAATATCACTAATACAGTACTACTTGTCATAATAAATAGTAAAAATACTAAATAAATAATTGTAAGATACAACAATTAAATAATTTAAGACAAATGACTAAAAGAAGCTAAAATTTGCCAAATGAACATCTGTATCAAAATCCATAAAATTAATACATAAAATACACAGGATAATAACACTAAGCATGAATATGGCCTATAACATCATTATTAAGAGGATGGCACTGTTGGTACTTAGCAATTAAGCTGATTGTCAAGGTACTCCCTAATCCTGGTCATATTAGCCTAAACATGTATGCAGATCCTCAGTAATATTTAAGCCAGAAGGTGTCTTGGTGTTGAGTTGTAGAATGTAGCGTGTTTCAAGTCTACGTAGCTTGGCCTCACGATCCCCACCCCTTCTGCTAGGATCAATGGAATCAATAACAAAGTAGCTCAACCCTTTAATGTCACTTTTGTGGAATTCCTTGAAATGTCTAGCCACGGGGTAGGTGTTGTCTTGGTTTGAGATAGCTCGCAAATGTTGTAAGACACGCTTATGTGCTGCAAGCTTAGTACTGCCTATATAACAGAGGTTGCATGGGCAGGTTAGAACATAGATTGCATATTCCGTCTTACATGTTAGTACCTTGTTGATCTTATATTGCTTGTTATTGAAAGGATCTGTGTAGTCTTTGGTATTGGTGCCATGAACACAGGCTTTACAGGTTTTACACCTGTAGAACCCACTGTTAAGTTGTAGCCAAGATGTTTTGCTGATAGTCTCAGGGTTAGTGTTCACGAATGCTTCTCTCATGGTAGGTGCCCTACTGTATGTGACAAGGGCCCTTTGTGGGAGTAGTGGGCCAATGATTGGATCACTCCGTATAGTGGGCCAATTTTTTTTGATGATTTTGCGTATTTCTGTTTGTTGGTTGCTAAACCCCATGATAAATCTGAAAGAGTCAGCAGAACCAATGGCCTTTTTCCCTTGACTAATCAGAACCGAGGTAGTACTGATAGCATTGCTAGTGATTTTAAGCAGATCATCTCGGTTAAGTGAGTTGGATCTCGCAATGGCACTGTCAATTACACTCATGGAGTATCCTCTTTCCCTGAATCTCTGCTTACTCAATAATTGTGCTGTTTCTAGCTCCTTTTCATTGCTGCATATACGTTTTAAACGCAGCATCTCCCCATAGGGTATACTTCTAATGAGGTGAGGTGGGTGAGAGCTAGATGCATGCAGTGTCGAGTTGCCAGCAGTCAATTTACGGAATAACCTAGTTTCGAGTTTGCCTGCCTGTATGTAAACTTCAGTGTCAAGAAATATATATATATATATAGTTTTATAATGTGAGCTATATATTAAAAAATATATATATTTAATGACTTTTTTATAAATATAAAGTACCAAGACAAAAAATCGAAGTGGAAAGAATCATACAACCACCCCAGCCATCCCCCCAACCCCACCCCTAGAACAAGAACAATAAGGTTAAATCATGGTGGAGAGAGCCAATTACATAAAGGCTATAGTCACTTGTTTAGGACCATAAAGAGTTTAAACAGAGCCTAAAACAGAAAAGTGGTTAATTTTTACAACCATAGTAATAGCAGTAAGCAATGCAAGAAACTTAAGCCTAGTAATATCTTTGCCATGAATCTTTAAAAAAACAGGTAATTCAAACCTTGGTATGAACATCGCATATATGCAGGCCAAGCAGGGTTAATAAGAATCCATTACCATAAAGGTAAAGTATAACAACCAAGCAGTAAATTGAACATGCCATAATATGAAGCTGTGCCTTACAGGGGCCCTAAAAGTGCGTCTGGCTAAGCCACGCATTTAAGGGTTCCCAAATAACTAAGCCCTTTTTTTGCCGGGATTCCTTATTTAGCATAAATAGCCGTCTCGAGGTTAGCAGTCATGACCAATCGGGCCAGCCATTGGGAAAACAGTGAAGGATTTGGATCTAATCTAAAAGAAGCAATTCAAATCCTCAATATAGTCATGGCTACACAAAACAGCGCTCCACTATTCTTTCTGTTAAGCTTATCTTGTACACCTAACATAATCGTGGGGTTAACTGGATATCCTGAGATAGAACTGTGCTTAAGAAATCTTGTATTTTACTGAGAAATGGTGCTAGTTTCAGACAGGTGGCAAACATATGCACAACAGAGTCTGCACTAGCCTCCGAGCACCTGGGACAGAGCGTTCCTTTGCCTGTTCCCCAGTTGGCGATTATGCTAGGTGTGATATAAAAAAAGAAGGCCGTCTTATAAAATTGTGCCTGCAGTTTAGCCGACAGCAGGTCGCTCTGGGCAGATCGCAAGGCAAAGTAAAAGGTATTGCAGGGAACATCCAGCTTCTGCTGCCATTTACTTGCGGTCTTGGACATGTCATCAGACATTTGACTATGCAATACGGAGTATATATACCCAATACGGGGTAAAACGGGGTCCTTTAGTTTGTCAATGAGATCAACCTTTGCAAACCCAACAGACCCACCAACCTTACGGGCCAGGACTTCCCTATGGCAAGATATTTAAAAGCCTCGTTGTTGAGTTCTAAGGTAGATAAATGGCCGGACTCCTTCGGAGGAAAACAAATCTCCTGACTTTAGGATGCCCACTTTATACCAGTTTTGGAGGTAAGATCTCCCAAAGATAGCTGGCAGGTTGATTGTATTATTGATGGGAGAGTAAAATTCAGTCTGCCCAGCCCATAAAGTCTGCGTATGTTGGAAAATAACTTATAGGCACTCAGCAGAGTCTTAAATCTGACCCGTTTGTAGTATCCAGATGTCAGTTGCGGCCACAGGCAACCCTGAACCTCTGCCCCGAGTAGTAGTAGGAAGGGAGATGGGAGTCCTGTAGTGGCGTATAAGAGTGTTCATGTAGCAGTTCCGTGCTATACTGTAATACCGTGGCTCAGTAATACAATCTTAGGTTAGGGAGCGCCCATCCCCCTCTCTCCCTAGGAAGGGAAAGCAACTTGAAAGTCCTCCTAGGCTGAGAATATGCCCAGATAAATTGAGAAAAGAGCTTTTAAAACCTCTGAAGCATTGTTTTACTGATCTCTAGAGGGATAGCCCTGAAAAAACTAGAGTCATTTGGGGAAGTAGGTGCGTTTTCCCTTTATTGAGTGGATCCAGAAATCTCTCTTGAGCCTCCTGTTCTAATGCTAGAATGGCAGTCTCAGGGTCAGGAGTCACCACGGACAGGTCGTCGGCACAAGCCATGATTTTAGTATCCCAGCCAAATCTACTCACAGCCAGAATTTCTTGATTATTTTAAATTTTCTTGATAAAGGGGTCTATATATATAGTAAAGAGCAGAGGAGAACAAGGATAGCCTTGGCGAGGGCCCCGTGAGATTTCAATCTGCTCCGTCAGTTTCCCATTTATTGAAATGCTGGCTGTGGGATTAAGATATAGAACTTGAATGGCTTGAATTGCCTGAAGCCCGAAGCACATCCTCCTCATGACGCTCCAAAGAAATTGCCAGGAGACTCGATCAAATGCTTTAGTAGTACCTTTCTAGGGAATGAACCCATGTTGCCATTTAGAAAGAAGGGGCTCAATTCTGGAAGATAATCTGGATGCAAAGATCTTGTAATATACCTTAGAATCACAGTGAATGAGCGTGATTGGCCTGTAGGAACCCATTTCCAGCTGTGACTTATCCTTCTTGGGAAAGATTACAATCTTAGCTGTGGACCAAGAAGCAGGTGGAAGAGCCCAGTTAAAGATAGAGACTACTAGTGATGTAAAGATGTCTTTTATTTGAGAGATAAAGATTTTGTAAAACTCGACCGGGATGCAGTCGGCACCCACTGCTTTGCCATCTGGTAAGCTTGCTAGGGCTATGGCAATTTCTTCCCAAGTCAGAGGGTCTTCTGGTTGGTCAAGATCATCTGCGCTGAGTTGAGACAGTGAGATTGCATTATAGTAGTTAAAGATCTCATCCTCTCTCAAGTCCGGTGATCTAATGTTCTCCTCTGTGTAAAGATTCTGGTAAAACTCTCAAATTGCCCACTGGATTTTAGTCGGGTCATTAGTAATCTCTCCTGTTGAGAGTTGTATCGAGAGTATTTCACTGGAGGAGACCTGCTGCCTAGTTCTGAGAGCCAATTGATGGCCAATGAGCTCACTACACTCATAAGTTTTCTCACGAGCGGAAGCCCATTTAGCGGCCACCCTCTCTACAAAAGTTGACCCAATTTTGGCTTTAGCGGCCACCATTTCGATCTGTGCAGCTTCAATTTCGGCCCCTGACTGGACTGCCTGAGTTAATTTCTCCTCTGCCTTTTTCATCTTGTCTTGAAGTTTCGAGATCTGCATATTTTCTTTCTTATTTTTCATTATGGAGTACTGTAAGGTCTTCCCCCGGATACCCACTTTCATTGTGTCCCACACCACCATAGTTAAGGCAGTCCCTGTGTTTATCTCGAGGAACTCTTGAACCCCCCCGTATGTGCATTCGGTAACCAGCATCATATAGCAAAGCTTTTTCAAAGCTCCAATTTGGGATTTCCCCGCTGGATCCCAGCCCCCCAATATTTAAGATAAGTGGGCTGTGGTCTGATATAAATCGCGGAGCGGTGTCAATAGAACAGTCCCGGACTGAGGAAAATGAAACCAGAAATTAGTCCAGCCTTGCTAAAGAGAGATGCAGGGCTGAGAAATATGTAAATCCCGATTGATTTGGTTTTAATCTGGCCCACACAATGCTGAGCCCATGAGTTTGCATTAGGTTTAATACAGCCTGATATACTTGGGCTTTCTGCCTATGTAGGTCCATTGGTTACTCGCTTTCCAGTTGCTGGGCAAATTGATGTTAAGGTCACCACAGATAATAATTGGGAGAGACCAATGGGCCAGCTCTCCTGTGATCCAGTTAATTACCCCCAGGATCATCCGTGTTACTCCCATAGATGGAACATATAGTAAATGAAAAGTTGGGATGTAGACAACATTCCGCTAAGACCCATCTTCCAAGAGAGTGAGATTTCACATGGACAGACTTCAGTAAATGCCTCTTCTGAATCATAACCCCTACACCTCTTACCCTCGCACCCTAAGAAGTCCGCCCAATAACTCTATACCCCAGGGAGTTCAGCAAATGTTTCTGCAGTCCCTCGATGTGTATTTCCTGAAGGCTGAGAATGTCAGCCCCCAGCAAGTGCAGTCCCTGTGCCACCTTCTGTCTTTTCAAGGCATCATTCAGGCCACAGATGTTAACTGAGACAATTCTAAGATTGCTTAGCTTATTCATACAGGAGTTTTATCAGTTGGCCAGAGTTAAAAATATTCAGCTTAAGTACAAAACAAAATCAAAAAACCAATCAGTATTATCCTGTATGCAAAGAAGCCTTAAAAATTCCTTCTCCAAACGTACTCGGATTTTTTCCCTTTGTAGCCCTTTCATTTCCCTTAACCACCCTTCCACTAATGCTATAGTTTCAAGCCTTAGCTTCCAACATGGCTTCACAGTGACTGAGACCAATGAGGTAAAAAAACACACCAATAATCCCCCCACCACAGTGCAACTGATCCCCCAGCCCTCCCAGACCCCCTCCCAAAATAGAGCAATCAGGAAGACCCTGAGTGATGGTTATCAGATGTGAATCCCCGCCGCCAGGCCACGCCGTATATAGCTACCAAAAGGATTCAATGTGTATCGATAAGTGAAAAAGCAAAAAAAAATAGGAGGTTTTCCCCCATTACCTGACCTGCCAGAGCCCTCTTGTTGTTACGCTCATGAGGCAGACAGTAACGGAAAAATCAGGAAAATAGAGAGCAAAAGTGGTAGATAGTGGGAAAACAATGGATCTAGTAGATTAATCTTCGTCAGAAAGAATATAAATACAAATTAGCTAGGGCCTTTCTTTGCCTTACTTTCCCCCAAAAGTTCACCAGCTTTGATTTCTGACAAAAAGATCCGAGAGGACCTGTTTAGGATAACTTTTAATCTGGCAGGGTTCATTAAGAACACCTGAGCACCCTGCTGTTGAAAGGGGGTGATAAGTTGACGAAGGCGCCACCTCCGCTCTACTGTAGAGTGGCAAAAGTCAGGCTTTGCGAAGAACATTACCCCATTAGACCCCTCCTGAGAGTTCGGATGGGCTTGATCCTAGACCAACTGTCTAAGGAGAAAGTTCCCAAAGAACACCAGGAAGGCCGTGGGTTTTTTTCCGGGGAAGCTGCTGCCATCGGGCCGTTGCTTTAGATTGAAGGAAAAACGGTGTGCCCGCTGAACCTCATGTTCCCAATTCCAGTTTGAGTGATCAGGAAAAGCATCTCGCAATAGTTTTACGATGAAGCGCCTTGGGTCATCCCCCTCTACCCCTTCCGGAATCCCTAATAGGCAAAGATTGTTCCAGCACTGGCGGTTCTTCTGCTATTCCGTCTTCGTCATTAGATCGGACAGACATGCAGCATGGGAAGGGCCTTGATCTTTTAAGGTAGCTACGTCAACTTCTAGGCTTTCTGTACCGCCTTCTACCATGGTGACATGATCACCAATATCATTGCAGATTTTGCTTAAGTTCCTCATACCCCCTTGTAGTTTGTTGGCGCCCCTTTAACTAGACGGCTGTCAGAACGAACCTCTCATTGGAATTGCTTGATTGAGACCAGAATAGAGGTTAAAGAGGGTTCTGCCATAGACTTCAGTGTAGTTTTTAAATTTTCCCATAGCGAGGTCTGTACAGCTTCTTTACCATGAGGGAAAGACATCTGAGAGTCTGAGTAGTCCCACTTGAGCTGACTGCGTCTTTTTGCCGTGTTGCGTAGTTTTTTCTGGCACTGAACGGTTCCAGTGTCTTTAGAAGGATCAGTGTCATTGTCGTTGCTTGAACTAGTTCCACCATCATCTGTCGCGGACATAGAACGATCCGACATGGAGTAGAAATGTTCACCGATAAGTTTGGGAGCCTGAGGAGTTTGAGGGCCTGGATTAGCTTCCAACTTATGGAGATTGTTGGTAGCTCCACCGGTTTTAAGTTTGGGTCCCCCCTCTGCAACACAAACAGCTGAGGTAGGGGCTAGGGCACCGGAGGCGAGTGGTGTCATTAATCTTGAGTCCACAGTGGTGTCCATATTTCCTGTAGTAGAAACTAGGGGAATATGTACTATTTTGGGAGAGTCCATGGGGTTAACCAGCCCCTCTGTCCCATGCAGTTGATCCCTAGATAGCATGGTTTCCCCAGGCTGGGCAAAGATACGGTTTTCCTCTGGGGTGTCAGCCAATTGCCTAGGATTCACATCCCCTTGTTTGTCTAATGTTGGACAGCCATTTTCACCCTCAGGGGGCAGGGTAGAGTCCAGTATGGGGAGCCTTAACCACCGAGAAAAGTTTAGCGACAGAGGGCTGGAGGCCTACACCTTCCTTTGTGGCTCCAACACCCCCAGATCTCCCCTTTTTAAGGCCGCTGATCTCCCATTTACCTTTGGGAATAGTGTCCGGCACCTCGACGTCTCCTGGGGCAGCGCTGACTTAGGCAGCTTTCGTTTTGTTGCTTCTTGCTCCACGGGTCGACATATTTTGGCTCCAACTCCGTCACTGTTTAGATCATAGTATCAGCTCAATGGAGACTGAGGTAAAAAGGGACCAAACCAGCCAGCGAGTAAAATTTCCTGGAGAGTTCTTGCCAAGCTGTGCACCCCATAGCCGTTTCTGTTGTCTGAGTCAGTCCAGGCGGTCTGGCAGTAGAAGCGAGCCGCTTGCGCTCTACACAGCTTTCGAATCGGCATCACGGATCAGACAGCAAAGCCGACTGTCGATACTCTCCAGCACGGCTTGAGCGGTTGAATGAAGCGCTGACACCATCTTGCTCCCCGAACTATATATTTTAAATGTAAAAAATATGCATTACATAAACTCCAAAAATAAAGACAAATTTAAAAATGTGTTACATGTCTTTATTCTATGAAACTATGTAAATATAATTGTTGTTTATTATTAATACACAGACAACTACTATGATAATTATCTTTCTAAACATTACAAATACTAATTAAATGACATAAACTACTCCAACTACAGAGAAATACATTTTAACACTGGAATTTAACACTAAAAGGGTTCAATAAAATATTCCCACTCCAACATTAACCTTTTTGTAGAAAGAGTTGGACACTAAAGGGGTGCAACTTACTATTTTCACTCCAATCCAAAACATTTTGAGGAAGGTGTTGGACACTAAAGAGTTGAAATTAACTATTCTCACTTCAATTTGAACCATTTTGGGGAAGCTGTTGGACACTAAAGCGGTGACATGTACTATTCCCACTCCAATCTGAACCAATTTGAGGAAGGTGTTGGACACTAAAGGGGTTGAAATGTACTACTACTCCAATCTAAACCAATCTAGGGAAGGTGATGGACTCTAGAGGGCTGACATTCACTACTCCCATCCCAATCTAAACCATTTTGGGGAATGTGTTGGACAATAAAGGGGTGACATTTACTATTCCCACTCCAATCTAAACCATTTTGGAGAAGGTGTTGGACACTAAAGAGGCTACATTTACTATTCCAAATTGAATCCAAACCATTTAGGGGAAGGTGGTGGACACTAAAGGTGCAACATTTACTATTCCCACTCCAATTTATACCATTTTGGGGAAGGTGTTGGACCCTAAAGGTGCAACATTTACTAATCCTTCTTCAATCTGAACCATTTTGAGGAAGGTGTTGGACACTAAAGGGGCAACATTTATTATTCCAACTGCAATCTACACCATTTTGGGTAAGGTGTTGGACACTAAAGGGGCAACATGTACTATTCCCATTCCAATTTAAACCAATTTGGGGAAAGTGTTTGACACTAAAGGGGAAACATTTACTATTCCCACTCCAATCTAAACTATTTTGGAGAAGGTGTTGAACCCTGAAGGGTTGATATTTACTATTCCCACTCCAATCGAAACAATTATAGGGACGGGGTTAAACACTAAAAGGTTTATATACACAATCTATACTCCATATTCAAGCATAATTCTTTTTATGTGTCAAATAAAATAAAAAGTACTTGGAAGACACAGTAACCTAAACTAAAAACCTATATTTAATATCAAATGTTAGGATATAAAATATGTTAATCACCATTTAAAAATAATTTATTATTAATATTTTATTGATATTCCTAAATTTTGAAACGTGACATGAAAAATAAATACATAATCCAATGTTAAAAATCATTGAATATATAAAAACACATGACACAATTTTAATAATGATATATTAAATATAAATAATATTACATGAAATGAATTTCAAACTGTGTTTGACCGCTGCCCTTCAATGGATGCTGAATAATCATTTGAAGTGTAACACGGACAAAACAGAGATTCTCCCGATAGGGCCGGATGTCTCTTTTCAGCCGTCTAAATGGTGGCCTGACGGAGAAACCCCACCTCCTGAGGTTGTGAAGGTCGTCAGGAACCTAGGAGTCCAATTTGAAAATTCCCTCTGTTTCCTTCCCCACGTTAAAATAGTTGCAGGCACATGTTTTACTTTAATCAAATCTCTAAAGAAGATGTTTAAGTTTCTCCCTCTGTCCGCAAGAAAGTCCGTAGCAGTAGCACTGATACTCTCTTGTTTCGATTACTGTAATGGACTCTTGGCTGGAGTCAATAGGTCAGATTTAAAGAAGCTCCGGGTGGTGCAGCATGCTGCAGCCTGCCTGGTGCTTAAGCTCCCTAGAAAGTCCTCAGCCTCTGCAGCGTTGAAAATACTCCACTGGCTTCCGATTCCCAAAAGAATCCTTTTCAAGATTCTTCTTGTTACATACAGGGCAAAGATGAAGACTGGTCCCAAATTTTTTTCTGCACGTTTCACCCCATACACCACTTCTAGGGTGCTCAGATCATCTTCGGCTAATCTTCTTAAATTGCCCCATTTTAAATACAAGTCAAAAGGAGCAAGAACCCTGGCTTTCTTGGGCGCCAGAGCCTGGAATAAGCTCCCAGCTCAGATCAAACTTTGTAATACTGAACTCACATTTAGGAAGCAACTTATAACCTCGATCTATGGTATCTCGGAGGTCTGCTGTCTTGCTTTGATCTAACCATTCTCAACAGGTCACTATTCTGGTTTTCCCTTATCAATGTATGACATTAGCGCCAAGATACTCCTCGCGGAGTGATAGCTGCGCTTTATAAGTACAATCTCATATCATATCATTACAGATAAATTAATAAATATTAGAATATATACTCCCAACTGAAGAACTTATTCCAGTACTATAATATTGAAAAATGCCAAAAATAAACAATTTTGCTTTCAAATTTAAATAAACCTATAACATATAAATATACAGATACATCTTAATTATTACATCATAAATAATATGTATTTATTCTAATTTCATAATTTAATTATACATACTTTTGAGTATATTTAAAAAAAATTAAAATACAAAAACAACTCATTTACAATACAGTCTCATTTTCAACATTTAAAAAAAAACATTCAAACCTTATTGAATTTCTGATAAAAATGAAATAATAAATGTATTAAATAAAACATAGGTAACAAAAGTAAATACAAAAAAGTGTTACATTATTAATTTAAATGTAATACATTTACATTTCTTCCAAAATCTCAGCAATTTAAATAATTAGAATAAAATACCAATATTTTAAATGAATTTATTTTGCCAGTAAATTAAAATAATTATTACATATTTATAGGAAAGATTAATTGAACAAATAAACTTCTTAATATTACAATATGAATTTGCATATCATGACAAAATAAACATTACATTTAAATTAAAATATTAACTTTTAACAAATCTCCCCTCCCTTATCCCCTAAAAACCCAGTATGCCACTTCTAAAATATATGTATACATATGCATATTTATTCTACACATTAATACAAATGAAAATAAACCTTTCAAAAATGTCCAAATATTAAATTAGCTTAATACACATATTAAAAAAATACTTACATAAAATCAAACACACCACAATAAAATTCATATAATATAACACAAATGATATTATTTACATTGATATTTTCTAAAACTATATGTTTTACAATGATATTAAAAACACCACTTAAAACAATATTCTTTGATATTCCTGTACATGATATTTTGTATTCAATATTGTGCCCAAAGACCAGAGATGAGATGTTGGGTATTCTGGTTAGAGCATTGTTATATATTTAGGTTGAGATTTGGTGCCTTGAGAGAGAAAAAAAGAGGTGATGCAGGGCAGACCAGTATATCTGTTGGCTTCTTCAGTCTCAATTTAGCTGTTGAGAGATAGCTCAAAATTAGACTCGCTATGAAACAAGATATTCATTGATGTAAGTGCAGTGTGCGTCAATAATGCAGAACAAAAAGTTTTGGGGCAGTGATACACATGCTCTTCAAGGCAGCAATAATGTTCTGCAGGTTCAATACAGAGTCATACATTAAGTTTAGGCTTTCATGCATTGTGTTAAGTATAGTCGTACTCCAATATAGTCGTACTCCAATATGATGAAAGACGCAAGATTTATTAAAGGAGAACAGCACCACCAGTAGACATCCGATTCCTCTCACGACAACTCGCCAACTGCCCCCAAGAACAACACGGCACGGACCCAATACTCTTGAACATCAATAGAATCTAACCAGGGTCCGTGCCAACAGCATATTTATATAGTTACCAACACAACACATTGCTTCAAGATCAAGTCAACAAGTATCCATGGGCGGGGTGAAAAGAACAAAATCTCAGTAATTAATGTCAGATGAGGATCAGGTGCGGTCATCAGAAGTGGAATATGTAGAGTGGGTATATATAGTTCTTCAGTGGGAAGGCTATTGGGTATAGCTGTAATAACTTATTAACAAGGCAAAGCTTGTATGCACTATCAGAATTGAGGATGCTAAGGTACTGGCCAAATAGTGGCCTATCATTATTGAATCATAGACTGTCTGCCACTTGTAAATGATAGGAAGGAATTTGTTTAGTTATTGTCATGTTTGTTATCATTGCCAAAGTTAAAAATATTCACAGTAAGTTTATTTGGAGCTTCATCAGAAATAGGAGCAGAGGATGAAGAAGGGGAAGTATTCATGCGCTTGTCACTGCTGTCAGAATTAGGAGAGACGGTTGTAGGAGGAGAGTTGAAAGGACCATAAGAAAAATCTGTTTAAAGTGTAGACTTTGAGAATTAAGTATTAAGGTTGAGAATGGGCTTGAAGAGTTGGAAATGTATGCAGGGAGACTGGAGATGATTGTACATTGTTAAAGATACTGATGTGGAGGTCAGAAGATGGATTTTGAAATTTACTTGGTTAGTCATTTTTATCTAAAAATAATGCTGTAGATGCTTGTGACCTTGAACAGATTACAAGCGTTATTTGTCCATGTTTATGGGATGCGGTGAAAAAGACAATATCAGTTCTGAAAGTTGTATGTCTACTATCAGACTTGATATATCAGACATTCGTGGTTTGTAACTAAGGGGCCGATTACGATGTTGTACAGAAACTAAACCGCCCGACTCCTTGTCGATTCGGTTCTGACTGACTTTTAATCGGCTGTTCTGCACGACCGATAACAATGCTTCCAAACACCATTCGGAAGGACTCCTATTGACTTCAATGGAAGCCTGTGTTCCGACCGACAACACAGTTTCCTAAGGGGAAAATGGGTGTCTGAGGAAAACCTTGCACCCTATCGCAGGCACCCCATGGTGCCTGCCACACTTTGCATGGTTTTACAGTGGGGTCCCTTGAGTACTTCCATGGACCCCAACCGGGGATCTCAGGATGAAGGGGGGCCTGCTAGGGACCCCCAACATCAGTTTCCGACTGCCTATTTGTGTTGGACAGTCTGACTCAGAAAGGCTGGCAGAATCTGACCTCGTATTCAGTCAGTCAGAAATGGTGTCCATTGAGCTGTACGAATCGGTTCTGACTGAATCAGATTCTCTGAATGCCAGTCAAAACCGATTCAGAATGAACAAAGGGTTCCCCTTCCGACACGATCATCTTAATTGGTAGGAATTGTTTCTGACCCAGTCGGATGGTTGGGTTCTGACACAGTCTAGGGGAATCTGACTGTCGGTCAGAGGATTTCCGACTGACATCATATTGAGCCTCTAAGTTGATCTGTTTGAAGAGTCTTTCTGCATTCTTATATGATCCCTATAGGTACATGATCGCTGTTATATTGGTATCTATGTTATTGCAGAGTATTTTATGGTGAAATCTTTTGAGTGGTACTGGTCATCATTTAGTATTTGACAGAGCGAGGAGGATTGATGTACTAGAACATTTGGATGAGCATGACCAACATAAGAAGATCAGGGTAGTGAGGACCTGGTGGTCATTGAATCACAGACAAAATAATAAAGACGTTTTAGCAAAAACAAAAAGTTACATTCAAATATATGTTGGAGGTTTAACGTAGAGGGGTATGAATCACAATGCAGGGAGATCATCTCCATGGTCCCAGAATGTAATTCCTTTGTAGCAGCAAGGTCCACCGGACCATGTGTGCCCCGCTCCTCCCATTGTAGGAGTGTCCACACATACCAGTGTTATTTGAAAGCTATAGGTGTAGACTTAAAGACAGATTGGGTAAAACTGAGACAGGTGTATCACCTTGGTTGGGTGAACCGTAAAAAAAACAATTGCTTACACAACTGGTTGGCCAGACAATTAGTCCCTTGCCAGAATGCTTTGAGCAGTTGCTCTCTGGGAACAGACAAATGCTGCTATTTTTGCCAAGTGATGAGGGACACCTTTGGTACCCATCAATGTTGGCCAACATAGCTATGCAAAATTACCTTGTTGTTTGTTACCCTGGGCACAAGTCTTGAGCCATTTATACCCTGCCCATCTCTTCTCAGTGATTCCACAGTGAGGTGAGGTTGCAGCCTAGGATATGAGCATCAAGTGACTTGTCGGTAATCTCTTTTTCAGTCTTCCACAATCATAGTAATCCCACAAGCAGCATCAATGGAGATTTATTTATCTGGGAAGTCTGAGTCACAATTACAAAGGAATGGCCATTCTTCATTGCCAATCCCACAAATCGTCATAAGAAGCAAAGATCCCTGCATACTGTGGGCACTATCCAGATATCGCAACAGGACTGTTAACATTCTTCATGTTCCTGCATCCTTCTCTCGCTCTCTTCACTGGTGTTGGACTTGGCCCTTTTTGGCAGGTTCACCCCTGAACTTTTTGCCTTAAGCTCTGACATGGTGTTAGTGGTTTTAGGCCTCAGGGCACTTTAGCACTGTGGCCCAGTATAAAGTGCGTGCGCTCTCTGAGTGCGTGTGGTGAGAGTGGCCTGCCCTTCCAAAGGAATGCATGGGGGATATGTGTGTCCATGGTAATTCCTGATGTGAGTGGAGTGCAGGGTCGAGTTTAGTATGTGCAAACTCGTGAGACTAAATGCTGCGCAATGGTGTGCGCAGATTTATTGTGACTAGTGGAGAAGTGGCACTTTTAGAAGTTGCCATTTCTTTGTGCTGTGTGATGTGAATTGCATGTCTGGCTTGTGATTGACAGGAACTGAGAGGGCTGGGGAATTCCAGGAGCCAGGGTGAGTCTGCCCGGTGGTGAATGGAGATATCTGCATGTAGATGGGAGGGAAGAGTTGCACCTGGGACCTGAATAGGTCGGTGCCATCCCTCCACAATGCTGGCTCCGCCCCCTGTGGTGCGACTGAGCACCTAGCCTGTCCTGTGAAAGGGAGAGAGGAGCTGAGCAAAACAAAGTGCTCAGGAGCACCCCTGAACCAGTTGTATCTGGTTCCCCCATGCCCTGCATGTTGAGACAAAGGAAAATGCTGTATAAAAGAAGGGGCTGTGACCCTATGGAAGTGTTCTGCTTTGGATCCTGATTCCTGCGGGGCATGCTGCTGCTGGGGCCCAGGAGGACTTGCCAGGAAGGCTGCCTCCCTGGGCCCAGCTATGCCCTGGAACCCTTTTGCCTTTCTTCCCAGCTTCCAGGACCTTTGCAGCATGGGAGCACTTTGCTTTACTTTGAAAGTGCCAGCTGATGGAGAGCGCTTTATTTGCTATTTCTGGAGTCCCTTGGTTTTGAGGAGGGACCCTCTGTGTACTGCCCTTGCAGCGCTGAAGCTGCAGCGTGTCCTGAGGGAGTCCCAACGTAGGGACTCCCCCGCTTTCGCTGATTTCTTCGTGGGTGCCCACCCCACATGGCCACTATTTTTATATTTCAAATAGCAGGAGCCCACCCTGCTTTATATTCTAAATCGGAGGGAGGCTACCCCTCACTGCGCCTTGTTGACTTTTGTTTTTGGACTGCGGGTGCCCACCCCGCATTCTGCTGCCGGAGAGATCACCGCCGCAGCCGAGGGAGTAATGGCCGCAGACCCGGAAGCCAGGCAAAGTTCGCCTGCTTCTGGGCGGGGCCGGCAGCAGAACCGGAAGTCGTGCCCTGTAGATGCGGGGCTCCCGGGATTCGATGGGAGCCCCGGTATGCCAAGGGGGAGGACGGGAGCCTATCCCGCCTCCCTGAGTACAGATGATGAGTCCCGGGTCCCAGGAGGGGGCCCGGGTGAAGAGCCATGATGCCGCGACCCCAGGCAGGACTCCCGTAGTCAAGAGGGAGTCCCGCAGGCGACCACAGCGTGACCGGGAGAGGTGGCCCCTGAAGAGAGACGAGCCTCCCGAGCCCCGCTGGCGCAGGAGAAGCGAGAGGAGAGAAGCTGGACCAGAGTCCTGCCCCAAGAGCCGGTGAGTGAGGGCTCGAGGGGGCGGGTGGTGCCAGTGAGGCACAGATCCTGAGCGGTCCCGACAAAGAGCGGGCTGCTCCACCGTTGTGGCCATGTCTTGGGCATTTGGTGTATGTCATTTCAGAGTCCCCGAGCGGGACTCCAACGTGCACCGTGTGGGTGCTTTCCAATGCCCGCACTTCTTTCTGAGCGGCCCCGCCTGTCAACGGGCCGCTCCAACGATGGGCTATTTGTTTAAAGGGCCCCAGTGGGGGTCCTGAGGGCCAGTGGTGCCCGTACTTCCCCGTGAGAGCCCATGCCTCATTTTCAGATTTACAGCTGCCCCGCCTGCTAGAGGGCAGCTGCCACTTGTTGGGGGTATGATTGTTTTAGAGCCTCGTGTGGCTCCAGCTTTTGCGCAGATTTGCCAGAGGGCACAGTTGTGCCAGGGCCAGTTTCTGATCCACAGCTGCCCCACCAGACAGAAGGGAGCTGCAACGTTTTGTGAACATTAGCGCAAGAGGCACAGTGAGTGTCCAGCCTTTTATTATTGTTCCCAGCTGCTCAGCAAGTAGTGGGCAGCTGCACCGATTAGGCCTTGCATTATTTTAGGGGCATGCTGAATTCAGGAGTGAGATGCACTCCTTCGCCCCCATCTTTTCCTGCACAGCTGCACAGCACTTAGTGTCAGCTGCAACGTTTAGGTTTGTGCTATGGCGCACCTTGACTTTCGCTGCTTAGGCAGCGCGCCCTGACTTTCGGGACACAGGGCATTTAAGCCCCCTTTTTGAGATGGCCAATTGGCCAGGGGGATTGTTAGGTTTATAGGGCGCCAGGCCCTACTGTGATTTTGAGTACTAGGAAATGTGATTCATGTAGAATGATTTACGCACCCTGTGTTGATACTTCTAAATGTGTTTTATGATTATGAGGTTGGTTCGCATATTATGGTTTATGCTAGTGAGATTTATTTCCTAATGTAGTTATGTGTTCTATGTTTATGATAAGTTCTACATTTACTAAGTTCACTTTGTGATGGTACTGACAGTGGTCCAGTTGGCCCTGTCAGGTGTAAATAATCCCTTGTAAATATTGCCCAGTGCCAGTTGGCACAGTGTATAATATGTGCTTACTATTCTAATGTGATATGATAATACAAAGGCTATTTTTATATATAACCTTGTGTGGAGTTCCTTTTGTGGTGTGCCTGGGATGTTGTTGCTGTGTGCGTGCGCAAATGCTTTACACATGGCCTCCAGGATAAGCCAGACTGCTCGGGCCAAGCTACCAAGGGGGTGAGCAGGGGTTATCTTTGGTGTGTAACTTCCTTGCCCTGACTAGAGTGGTGGTTTCTGCCTGGCTTTAGCGCAAGCCTTAGCCAACCAGAAATCCCATTTCTGACAACTGGTATAATGAGACAACTTAACCTTTACAGCTGCTGAGGTACTGCTCTCACTTTATGTCCTCTTCTAATGCAGAATAGTTTAGGAAGCTGTAAAAATCTTTTGCGGTTTTCAATGTTTTCCAGTAATTGCCCTCAAGCTATCATTGATGTGATATATATTTACAGGTTACAGTGACATGATATTTGCAACTGTTTACATCACCATATGTATCGAAAGCAGGGCTTAACAAAATTATTGCCTTGCGGGAGTACTGGGTTTATTTTGATATATTTTTGGATTCTCTAACACCTATAACTTGAGCCCCAGTTTTTCAAATCCTACCTGTTACACAGACCATATGTCAGAGTCAGTCAAAACCTAAGGGATCAGGCGAAATAGCTGTTTTGCAATGCATATCAAAAAGATCCCCGATATAGGGTGGCCAAGCAAAGTTTAGCAGGTACAGAGCAAAGGAAAGTCTTGTCAAAGAACCCAAGTTCCGCTCCACCACTAAGCTGTCTGACTTGGTTCTTTTTGCATGGTCCTTACATACCCACTCCTCTAGACTACTGTAGGGATACAAACTCAAAGAACTAGCCAGATACTAATGGAGCCAAGTAGAGTTAAGGTCCATCATGGAGCTGAGTACGTTGTCAAGCTCAAGCCAAGCCCCTAGTGAAAAGCAAGCAATCTCCTCTGCTGTAATATTAGTCCCCAGAGGAAGGATTTGAAACTACAAAACAATGATGTGCCTCGGACCTACGCACCTCAAGACACCTCATAAACCTGGTGCTAAACAGTGCATACTTTTGTAGGAATGGCAGGGGGTGCTTCATGATTGCCAAAATTGAGCCTATTTAGCACCCTCTTTTTTTCTTCCCATCTGGTCACTGAACCCCAGTTCATTGAAACTTACATCTACCCCAGGGGCTGAATCCAGTCATTTCATACCTTGGCCCATCGATGAAGACACTGGACACAATTTAGCTGGAATTATTATTTGAACAGAGTCCTGAAATGGTTGTAAGAATGCACCAAATGTATCATAGTGGATGTTCTAGAGAATTAGAAGTTCACATTTTACAGAAATAATATTACGATAACAATCTAAAAAAATAGATTGATAACAACAGTTTCATAAAAATCTGAACAGTAGATAGGAAGGAAAGGAAGTAAAGGTGGTAAGGGATTAAATGATATGAAGGTAAGCAAGGGGGTTATAAAGAGAAATGGAGAATGAGGAAAGCAGTAAGGAAGCAAGGATGGCATGTTGACATGGCTTAAATCATATCACTCGTGAAACTCATGTCCATCTCATGTACATGCACTATACATGCAGGAATATAAAAATCTGGCAGTGCTTCAATTTTTTAAGGAAGGGACAATCTTCTGGTTGAATATCTTCTGGTTGAAAACAAACTGCCTGATATAACAATATGAGGAGTGAAAGATGCCCAGGTGGGCTAAGCTTGGATTTTTCCCTAGGGGAAATAGTGACGTGAATGTGGGGTATAAATTGTCACGGGGTGCGTTTTTCTCCTTAGGCAATTTTTGGCGTGAGGGAGGCGCTCTGGCAAGCATAGTGTCTTTCAGAGTGTCTCTGGGTGAACTAGGCAATCAAAACTTTTATCAACATGAGCAGTATGATAGCAGCAGGAGCAAGGACAGGGACTCTGCTGGTGATAATGCAGTTTGGGAGTGAAGCTGCAACGGTCATCTAGATGTCTGAGTCAGTGGTACGATATGCAGGATTACCATCTAATTGGGGTGCTTGTTTGGTTCTGGGTGTGAATTGTGGGCAATGACCTTCATGATGAAAGGGCTGTCTGGCTGTGTTTGTATTGTTTTTCCCCTCTGCACTTGTATATATTCTGGTGTGAAGAAGGCATGTGTCAGTCTTTGCTCAAGTTGTAGGACTTGAGGACTTTGTGGCCTATGTCATAAGCATTGTTGAGCACCAGGGTTACTCTAATACAGAGTTCTTTAGAGTAGCAGTGAATATCTTGTATTTCAGGAAAGTAACGTAGGGTCTGTGGGTGTTTCTGATTACTCAGCGCCTGCCTGTCTCTCCAAACTAGCACTCACATCTGCCCTTAATAATGCAGGTGTGTCTCTTCTAGCTGTCTGATCAT